>NC_135491.1:29348879-30742629 GCF_052094955.1 Ictidomys tridecemlineatus | reverse complement strand
CAGACCATGGAAAAATGTTCATGGAACCCCAAAGAGGCCAAATCCCTAGTTTCAAGTCCACTGGTCTGTAGCTTCATCAATGAAAATGATGAGAATGGGCGAGAATTGACACAAATATTAAAGGTTTTGGTACAAGAATTGGTAATACACTGGATACAGGATAGGAATGAGATACAGGAAGCCCAAGATGGTACCAGGCATATTTAGGATAAGAGGTAAATATAAGGGAGTCTGACACAGTATCATACACTCTTCACCTTGGTTGTTTACGAAACAAGTGTTTATTTTGTATTCAGGCCAAACTTGCTATTGGTTCGGTCTGACTCTAGGATCCGGGCGTTCTCTATCACATGACTCTGCCATCCCAACTCAGGTGACTTCCAAGGTCACTGCAAAAACAAAAGAGAAGGGTGCTCCAGGCTGGAAATCTCTTGTCCTTTCAGGGACCCAGGTCACTTTGTTTACAGTCCATTGTCCAACGTTAGATCCTAGACCTAAGCCTACCTGATAGGATGTAGAGAACTGCTCTTCTGAGCATCACGTATCTCAGCCGCACTCCATTTGGCTCATGAAATCAGGTGAATAATGCTTCTGTTTGGGAAGGTGATACTGTACATGTCATGGTTTGGATGTGAGGTATCCCCCAAAAGCCCACGTGTGAGACAATGCAAGGAGATTCCGAGGAGAATGATTGGGTTGTAGGAATCTTAACCTAATCAGGGATTAAATTCCCTGATAGGGAATCAAATAAATAAAGAAAGAAATAAACCTTCAAAACATTTCATTAAAGTGGTGGGGGGTGGCTGGAGGAGGTGGGAACTGGGACATGGCTTTGGGTATATATTTGTATCCAGCAAGTGGAGGAGACCTCTCTCTCTCTCTGCCCTCCCATCACCGTGGGAGCTGCTTCCCTCTGCCACACTCTCCTGCCGTGATGGGCAGCCTCACCTCGAGCCCCAAGGAATGGATCTGGCCTTCTAGGGACCAAGACTCTGGAAACAGTGAGCCCTCAAACTTTTCCTCCTCTACAGCTGTTCCGGTCAGGTCCTTTAGTCAGAGCAGCGAAAAAGCTGACAGCATGTGTTTATGGAGGCTCTGTGCTGGAGTCCTATCAGCCTTGACCTTGATCTCAGGCACACAGCTCCTGGGAATAGAGGAACTTTCTGGCTACACAACCACAGTGTTTCACCAGCTCAGCTGCTCCTGAACCTGCCTGCATAACAGTAACTTTAAACATGGACTTTCTTGAGAGCTACACAAAACTCCTAACATTGCACATTGCAACTGTAGAATGTAACTGCAGAATAAGCTGCATAATGTGGCCAACTCTGTCATTTCTTGAATACAAAGAATAAAATGCTTACAATAGTCGTTAATCAGATAATAAGACATACAGATTGAACTCACCCACAGAGAGATATCCCCAGGATTTTTAAATATTTTATTTAGACACACGGTCTCCATGAGTTGCTAAGTGCTTTGCTAAGTTGCTGAGGCTGGATTTGAACTCTCAATCCTCCTGCCTCAGTCTCTCAAGCCACTGGAGTTATGGATGTGCAATACCATGCCTGACTATAAATGATACCTCAATTTTTAAAAGATGGCAAAACCTTATAGTACTTATATTCTTTCTGACTCATAAAAAAAGTCTATTGATCAGTATGAATTACCTAGACCTAAGCCAACTGCTTCAAGAAGTTACCCAGAAATTTCATTGCTACGGACCATCCTAGAAATAAAGACATACAGTTAAGTTTTGCATGTACAACCTCTTTCCTTTACAGTGCAACTCATAAGAGTGAAACTTAGAAAAACCAACAATATACTGCAAAATACAAAAGGAAACTTTTAAGATATGTCAATTTTTCAAACGATATTCTAAGCATCAGTTAAATATCAGATTTTCTAGGAATGTTTTAATCAAATGAAAGATTACTACAATTTTCAATATCACCCAGAAGATGTATATGGATGTGTATCTATATATTAAATGTATATGTATATGGTATAGTTGGTTTCATTCTAAAATATATTCATACAGAAATAAAAGGCCCAGAAAAAAAAGTAGATTAAAGTTTTTAAAAATGCTGTGTTCTCAGAACAAATTTGATTTTTTTTTCCTTTTCAGCATTATCCAATTTTGTAATCATTAGAATGTTACCAACATACATGGAAAAAAATGCAAAACTCTGGAACCGTGTTCCTGAGACCTTTGGTAGAAAGTGAGCTTTTGCCAAACTTACAAAAATCATTAGAAGCTGCGTTCTCTCCCCAAAACCCATCTCGTAGGATTTGGTGAAGTTCTCTGCACAGAAAAGCTTGCTGGCTGGAAGGCGGAGATTGATTTCTGGGGTCACAGCTCAGCAGAGCATTTTATAGCGAGAGGATCTTGAAATTCAACACACCTCGGAAACACTAGAGGCGAAGAAAGAACAGAGGGGCTGGCCGCGTTCTGTTTGTCTTACTGGAGAAAATTTGTCACTTTGGTCAGGTAGATATGTCCCCCCTCATCATGGTCAGTTAACTTGCAAGAATATCCTGTTCTCCTCTGTCCCTCTGTCTCTGCTTTCATGACCCCCAGGGGCCTCCAGGATTTCTCTGACCCCAGGCTCTAAGAGAAGATGAGAAAGCAGATACAGCCTCCTCTAAACACTGTCCACCCAGTGTCCACCTGTCTTCACTTTCTTCTCGAAGCATACCCTGATTTTGGTTGGGATCCAGCTCTACGGACTGAACCACAATTGTCCCATGTCCTTAAGGCCATTCCATTTCTCCTCAGTAAATGTATTCATTTGCAGCCTTGCTTGAAGCTAAAAGTGGACTAATCTAAGGAAAAGACTAGCTTTTCTAGGCAAATATTTTCTTCCAAGAAAGAAAAATTGAGGCTTATGAGGAAAGGTCTTTTGCCTCTACCTCATTCATTTACTGAAGGGCAGTTGTGGTGCCTGGAGCCACTGCAACCATTTTGTGACCACAAGAGGAAGTTCAAGAGAATTCCAGAGAAGTCTATCCAAAGCTCTGACATTGTTTAGCTGACAAATCCATGGGCGGTGGGGGTGGTGGGGTGTCTATCTATAAATTTCTTGAGATACTAAGACTCTAAAGGCTAGATTTGTTGTTACTTGCAATTGAATGCCTCTTAATTAGACATAACAAGACTTCAGAAATAGCCTTGATTTTCTTGGGCATTTGTTCCAACTCTTCAAATAGGGGATCCATGGCTATCTGTGATGACTGTAATTGGATTTCCTAAACGTGTTTCCAAACTTGTGTTTGTGTGTTCCTGAAAATTATTAGAGGAGATACTGGTGCTAACTTGTGATTAGTGTGCCACTAGACCTTCCTCAGCAAAATCTTTCAATTTTAGTGATACTTGGGACCTCAGGACCTGCATTATTCCTCTGTTCTTCGTCCTCACCACCTTCAGTTAACTTATCTGGTGTCTAATATTTTCATTTTATTCCCCGGATCTGCTCTCTGGACAAGTGCCCTATTGTGAAACATCTCTCCATGTTGCTTACAAATATTTCTGTTTTATTTCCTTAATTAATTCCTTGGCTCATACTGGTCACTGCTACCAGAGTTGCATAAACAAATTCAAGATAAATTCATTCTTATCTAAATAGCTAAAGCATACCTCTCAGTGTCCTATGAGCTTCTTTTGTATATGATGAGTATTATTATCATTGTTGGAACTCAAGTGAGCATATAAAGGAACTTTTAAAGCAATGACCTATTTTCAGATTTTACTAAAGTATGCAACATTGACACTCACCTCAGCTAAACAGGGTGGTACATGCCTGTAATCTCAAGAGTTCAAAGTTCAATTTCAAATATATATTAAAAAAAAAAAAAACCTCACCCAGTTACTACCAAGAGTGGTCTAGACTCCATATTCCACTAGCCAGAAGCATGAGCTTCCTGTTTCCATATAGTTTGATGCTCAGACATGTACAAGGGTGTGATGATGGAGAGCTGTTTGGAAGGATATCAGAATTAGGGTCTAGGGGCTGGGGATGTGGCTCAAGCGGTAGCGCGCTCGCCTGGCATGTGTGCAGCCCGGGGTTCGATCCTCAGCACCACATACAAAGATGTTGTGTCCGCTGAAAACTGAAAAATAAATATTTAAATTCTCTCTCTCCCTCCCTCCCACCCCCTCTCTCTTTCTCTCTCTCTCTCTCTTTAAAAAAAAAAAAAAACTATGATACTAAAAAAAAAAAATAGGGTATAGTTCTCTTTCTTCCATGAATTTGCAGTGATTCTGAGCAAGTTCACCTTCACCTCCCTTAGTCTTCGTGTCTTGTGTGTGAAATGATGAGCAGTCAGGTGATCTTAGAAAAAATCTACTTACTGTAAAAGACTCAAGACTTCTTCCAGATTCTTCTGCATAGGAATGTAGACAAGCAGAAAGAAATGTGGCCCTCCTTCTGTTAGGACTTGCCCAGACTTCCCCCTGTATACCTGAAAAAGAATAATGTTTAAAATATAAAATTTGCAGAACCTCTACGGGATGTTGGGTACTAAACAGCCTCTGTGTGGCACCTCATTTGGTCCTTTAGGTAAGCACTGTCACTTCCATGTTGCAAATAAGGAAATAGATGAGAAGTAAGAGTGTTTAGATCCTAAAAACCAACCACTGACCCATCACAGGGTCCTATATCCATAAGGAATTGAGCGCCCTTCAACCAGCATTAAAAGCAGCCCATGAGATTCATCATAGGAAAGAACAAGAGTCAAAGTTCTCTTTCTGCCTAAAATTAAGCATGTGTGGCAGTAAAATGCTGTGTTCTGTGTTTGGGGGAGGCTATATTTTGACTCCCGTGACAAAACAGCATCTTCTTAAAGGCGCAGATAAGAATAATCTCTCAAATTGAACCCTAGGAATTCCATGGGCTTTTTATATTATGCGCTTTATGATTCGGCTTCTCACACAGCGTCCACATTCAATTCCATAAACACCCTTTTGCTCAAGACCTGGGATCACCTGGTGCAAAGGTAAGGTGGGTGCACACAGCAAGAACACACTCCCCTCTGGGAGCCCGGGTTTGGCTTTGCCATCTCTGTAATTAACACATTCGCATTTCAGGCACTGGGTGTTATCGAGTTCAAAGAAACCAAGATGTATTTCATTTTTTTTTTCCTACAGATGATTCATCAATTCCACTCCTCCCGCCCACAGACGTCTAAATTTCAGTTTTCCAAGAAGCTACAAAGCATAAACTGGCATCTCCACCACATTGAGTCAGAGGACGCCAAGTGTTAAACGGTAATACCACCGACAGCTCCGTGTCAGCCCTCTTAACCCGCTTTCCGGTGTAGGCGTCATTAACAATGCTCTTTGCCCTTGGGCACTAAAAGGAAAAAGAGTCCAGTAACCCTACACCGGCATTTCCCCTACCTGCTGCTTAGTTATCTTTCCAGGCTATCCGAGGAAGGGAGTGAAAACATTTGCTTCTGTTTCCCTGCCTGCCAAGCTGATCAGCGCTCAGAAAGAAAAGAAAAGAAAAGAAGAGAAGAGAAGAGAAGAGAAGAGAAGAGAAGAGAAGAGAAGAGAAGAGAAGAGAAGAGAAGAGAAGAGAAAAGAAAAGAAAAGAAAGAAGGAAGGAAGGAAGGAAGGAAGGAAGGAAGAAAGAAAGATACACTTTTCCTAAAGCTCAGGCCCCAACTGGGGTTTTGCCCTTTCACACCTTAGGTAACCAGGAGATACCCAGGTCAGTGTTTGCTGGGCCACAAGTGGACAGAAACATCACCATGTCCACTTAACACACACACACCACACCACACACACACACACACACACACACACACACACACGCACACGATATATAACAGCAAATATTATTCCTCACTGAAATGTCTTAGTTAACTTTCTAGATGTATCCATGTGAGTTGGAAATATCATCCCCAGCCATCCCCTGGGGAATTCCTCATCGATATTTTCTTGATTTGCTCAACTAAATATATCAAGTACCCAAAGAGTCACCCGGATTTTGGTTAAAGATCCATAAGCATTTTTTTTAATGTCTTAGGATTGCCCTTGCCTACATCACCTGGAGTCTTGACCAGAAGTGCAGCCAATTCACTAGGGGAAGCGTCCAGAGAAATGGAAGTCCCCAAAGAAAGAGAGACCCAAGCCACTCCCTCTTCTAGAATGAACATCCTGAAAGTGGTTTCTTCCTTATGAGAGGACCGGGCGGCCCCAAGGTGGTAGGAGTCCCCCGAGTTCCCCTCAGGTTTTACAAAACCAGTGTTTTCAGCCAGCAGGGTCTTCAATGGGTGAAAACCTTCTTGGAGGACCAAGTGGTCCAGTTATTCCAAGCTGATCAATTTTTAGCCCCAGATTAAAAAAAAATGGCATTTTAAAGGAAATGCAAAAGGCAAAGGGAAAAAAAAGAGGAGGAGGAGGAGGAGGAAGAGGGGGAGGGGAGGAGGGGGAAAGGAGGAGAGAAGGTGGAAAAGGAGGAGGAGAAGGAGAAGAGGGAGGAGGGAGGAGAGAAGGAGGAGCAGGGGGAGGGGGAGGGGAGGAGGGGAAAAGAAGGACATGGAGGAGGAGAGGGGGGAGAGAGAGGGGAGGAGGAGGGAGGGAGAGTGGAGGAGGAGGGAGGAAGGCGAGCAGAAAGAAGTGGGAGAAGGAGGGGGGGGAGGGCAGGAGGGGAGGACTTACTACAGCTGGGAGCTTCCAAAGCTCTGTGTCCTTACAGGAGTTCTCTGACTAACCTCAGGCTCTTGCGCTACCAACCTGAGGTCTCTGCCAGGAAGCATCAGTGGCCACTGCGAAACAGGATGTGGTCCACCTTGCTAGGCGCTGCCCGCTCTGAGCAGTGCACACTGCATTCTGCCTTGGGTGGGGACAAAGCCCACCTTTATTCACCATCTGCACATTGACTCTGGATGCTTCACCACACTCTAAGCTGACCTCCTTCTGCATATCACACTCCCAGAACTTTTTGTAGAACTGAGCTTCTCTGTTTCTGCGTGAATTCTATGAATTTGCTGCTGGCAGGGACTTTTCCCCCCAGACTTCTACATCCTTGGGGAGTTGTGGGAGAGTAGAGGGATCTCCCCCAAGCAAATGGGAATAGTCTGAGACCCCAAATTTCCCGAGGTTCAAGTTGCTTTTCTAACTCACTGGATGATGAAGCAGCTTGCAGGCCAATCCCAGGCCTACAATACTTGATGTCTCATCCTGAGACACAGTGTCACCATTCTCCTGTGATCCTTTCTAAGTAACTTCCTCTTGACAGCTGCTGTAAATTGCATGCAGTTAATATCTCATTAAACCCAGAGGCAGAGAAAATTGTTGTTCACTGGGCATCTTCTGCCCCACTACAAAAACACTCCGTCTAAGTACTGACCGGCCTGCAGCAAGCTGTACATCTCGGACCTCATTGCCTACCGCACAGGTCCTGACCCCCTGCTTAAGTTTGAAGAACCCTATTATGGGATTTATCCCTATTTAACCCATGATATGTCCTCAGGAAACACTGATGTCAAACCTACTACTGTTCTCTCTGCTTTTCCTAATACATTAACCTTGTCATAACTGTTCCTACCTTCATACCTTTGTTTGTAGTTTCTGACCCTTGTCTTAAAATGACTTTATGACCACAGAGCCTGCTAATTATACTTTACTGCACGCTGGATATGTCCCAAGTACTATTCTGGGTAACTTCAAAAATCGTATATTTCCTTACCTTTATGATACCCAAGGAAGATAAATATTCCTATCCCTGTTAGCTCAAACAGGAAACTGAGTTCCAGAGACTATGGTGGTCACTGAGCCGGCCTACCCAAGACCACAGGCTTTTTCAGAATCAAGGCATTTGTTCTCTCTGCGGCAGGGTGTATTGACGGATAAAGGCCGACCCTTTCATCCCTCCCCTGGAAATGGGAGGGAAATACTTTGCCTAGGGGAGGAACCTGAATCCTCTGAGTCATTGATACAGGGAAAGGGTTCCCTCTTGCTTCATTCAGGCAATTTCAGAAGGGTTAGGGTTAGGGTTAGGGTTAGGGTTAGGGTTAGCTCCCATGCCTCCGCCAGGGTCCCTGGCACAACTTAACAGAAGCTCAGCTTCTCTTTCCACTAACCTCCTTCACTCCTTACAGATGCTGTTCCTGGGAATATTCTGGAAAAATCTCCCACTTGCAAGTCCCAGAGCCTCAGAGTCAGCTTCCTGCGGGGAGACCAACCTGAGAAGGAATGCAGGGCGAGGCACGGATGGGGCTGAGATTTGAACCCGGGACCTGGTCTGAGTCTTGTGCTTGCTCCTCTTGGCAGGTCCCCCTCCCATGCAGAGTCCACTCAGACAGGTGTATTCTGTCTGTCCCGTCTCATTGCACAAGCAGATGGTGAGTATTTTAGAAATCAGCCAATTTTGCCAACGCTGCAGATTTCCAACTTCTCTCGAAAAACCACAGTAGCTTGTGATACTAGTCCATGGTTATGTGAACACAGCAACTTTTGTGGGGGTACTGAGGGTCGCCTTAGACCCTTTGCTGCTGTCTGTACTATCCTCAAGCTCTCCCTGGGCCCAGAGCCTGGCTGCAATTTCCATTTGTCATGTTGCTTATCTGTCTTTCTTCCCTTAATGAAGAAATCGTTCTCTACATTCATGTCCCTACTTAAAAAAAAAAAAATGGAAAGATAAAAGATAGGCCTAGAAGATTAGCAAATATTTTGAGGGAAAAGAGAGAGAGAGAGAGAGAGAGAGTGTTCAGTAGTTCAGGAGGCTGAGGCAGGAGGATGGCAAGTTCAAAGCCAGCCTGATTCACTTAGCAAGGCCTAAGCAACTCAGTGAGACCCCCATCTCTAAAGAATATATAAAAAGGGACTGGAAATGTAGCTCAGTGGATAAAAGGAGGCAGACACCAAACGTAGAGCAAATGAGGAGCGTGACCACGGTTCCCCAATGGAAACCGAGATGACCATTCCAGGGGGAGGAAGAAAAAAGTCAAGGCGAGTTCCCTCCAGCTCTATGATTTCTTATGAACAGAAAGAGCCCTTTGGACACAGTCTGGGGGGGAATTGAAACTCACCACTCCGGAAAATCAATTCATCGAGATGTGAGAAAGTCATGGAGAGCTTCCACTCTGCGCCCCAGAACCATTTCTCAGAAGAGGCCAGAGAAGGTGAGAGATGGACAGGAATCCACAGGAATCCATTCCTCCGGGAATCCAGGAGGTTTGCATCCTCTCATCCCTGGCAATCTTCCTGGCATGATTGTTTTCAAAGGATTTAATTTCTTCAATGATTTCTTCAACCAGCTCCCTTCTGGGTTTTGATCGAAGCCACACTTTGAGACATTTGCCTCAGAAACAACAGCCATCGGATGAGCCAGGTCAGGAACTCCCCTGAAGCCTTGAGGAATCATGGAGAGGTGCCGGGCTGCAGCACGCTGAGGTCCCCCATCCCGCCGTCCCCATTACCTTCAGGATCTGCAGACTCCTAAATCCCGCTTTCCTGCATGGGGCCCTCTCTGACACAGATCTGAGGAGAGTAGCTCGAACCATTCGTTTCCTTGGTGGAAATGGACCTTCCAAGTTGGTCTGCCTAGAACTTCCAGGTCCTTGGAGTTCTACTAAAACAAACATGTCTCCATCCTGCTTCACTAATGTGTTTTGTAAATCTTCCAAACTAACCAAAAGATAGCAATACCTATTTTCTCCGCCTAACACTTGTTTTTTTGATTCTTAGCCTGGGATGTTAAACCTGAAAAAAACAAAATTAATGACTATTTAGTGAACATCCCTGTTATGTAGCTATGGAAACCGAGGTCCCACAGAAATTTAATATCTCTAGAATTTCTAAGTATAAGCTGTCTACCTCAATGAGTAATTAACTGAAGAAACAGTCCTTTGTTCCACATGGAAAATACCTACACCGCACATACTCTATATGGTGGGTGATATAAAGAGCTTCCCAGATAATTTTGACCACAGACTTCTAATAATTAGATCCTAGTGCCCACTGTATTAGTCCATTTTCTGTTACTAAAATGAAATGTCTGGATCAGGATACTTTATAAAGAAAAAAAAAATGTTTAGCTAATAGTTCTGGAGGTTCAACGACAATGTCATCATCATCGATTCAATTCTGGTTAAGGCCTCATGGTGGCTGGATCATGGTGGTAGCCAATATGTTCAGGAGAAATCATATTGTGAAACAGGAAGTCAGAGTGACTGGGGAGTGTCAGGCTTGCTCTTTTATAATAACCCTCACACAAGAACTGACTATAGGGGCTGGGGATGTGGCTCAAGCGGTAGCAGCTCGCCAGGCATGCATGCGGCCTGGGCTCGATTCTCATCACCACATACAAACAAAGATGTTGTGTCCGCTGAGAACTAAAATATATATATATATATATATATATATATATATATATATATATATATATATATATTTCTCTCTCTCTCTAAAAAAAAAATATTTAAAAAAAGAAAGAACTGCCTATATCCCTTCCAGGGGCAGGCCCCCCATGACATAAGGAGCATCCATTGGTCCCCATCTCTTTAAGGTCCTATTACCTCTTAACATTGCCACACTGGGGATCAAGCTTCCACCACATCTCTCCCTTTGGGAGACACACTGGAGCCATGTCCAAACCATAGAGCTCTGAGAAAACACCTTGGTGCGGTGGCCAGCTGTGCCTAGGAACCAGCAAGCACATTGCAAAGAAGCTGGTACAATGTGGAAAGTTCCTAAGGCTATAGGGACAGACCACAAGGGTCCGTGTGGTGTGGGAGGTGAGTGACATAATGTCCAGACGGGAGGGAGTCTGCTGGCATGCCACTAAGGATTTTAGATTTTGTCTTGTGGGTGATGGACCGTCGTTGAAGAGGCCCAAACATGGAAGAGATCACGTGCAGAGGGATAATTCCAGAAGTCAAGAAGACATTTAAAATCTCTCTGTAATGACCTATGTGACAGATGATGTCATGTGGAGGCTGACGGGGAAGAGGAAGGAGTGGAGGAGAACATGTTTAGGGATAGAATCAGCAGGACCTAGGGGGCGAGGAACACAGCTACCAATTCACCAAAAACGACAGGAGTTGAAATGCGTCTGCCCCAAACGTCATTTATATGGTAATTACCATTCCATAAGCTTGAGTACAATTTTTATATTTAGTCCGCAAGTGCAAATAATAATCGCATGCTTTTTGCTCCAAATTCTACAACAGATCTTGGCCAAATTTAAACATAAATTAGTAGATGGTGTTTCTATTAATTCTTTAGTTTTCAATTTAATCACATATAAAATTTTCCAATGGTTTCAAGTTCCAAGAGTCATTAAGGTCTGGAGCCTTTTTGAGAGTTAATTTTACTGCTGTTTCCTCTTATTCAAAGACTAATTTTGAGCAGAGCCTTTTGATATGCTATAAGTTGCTAATAATCCCACAAAAATGCATAGACCTACAGTTTGAGAACAAGAGTCAAGAAAGAAAGTTGATGAATGTCAGTTAATGTTATTGAGTAATTCAAAAATAGGTAAAAATTGCAAAAGCAAAGGCCTATACAGTCCAGGCCAATAGCAAATGAAATAGAAAGATTTAGGCTTGTGCACGTCTGTATGGTGGGGAAGGTTGTTAAATGAAGGATCCATTTTCTATCTAAAGGGATAAATTCCCACCTACTTCTAGTTTTTGTTATATGCAAGAATTCTAAGCCAAGGTTATCAGATATTATGGACTTTTTTTTAAGGAAAAGTTAAAAAAAATGGCCTTTTTTAAAAGGAAAAAAAAAAAAACTCTAAGGTCAAGAAAACCATGTCTATGGGAGACACACCCAGCTCATGACCCACCAGTTGGCAGTTTCTTGCTACTCAAAGTCTGTTCCAGGAAGCAACAACATTAGCATCATCTGGGAACTTGCTATAAATGCAGAATAGGAAGCTCACTCTGTTTTTTCTTCTTTACTATAACAGGATACCCAAGGCTGGATAACTTACAAAGAAAAAAAGTGTATTTGGCTCATAGTTTGGGAGGCTGAAAGTCCAAACAGCGTTGTGCAAACCCCAGGAAGGCTCCCCCAAGCCACAGTATATTCTAGCAGATGGCATCACAAAAGCAGGAGTGTGTGAGAAGGAGAGATTGAAAGGAAGACAAGAAGCTGGAGCACAGGAAGGAGCTAGTCTTGCTCTTTACAGCCCTCTCAGCAGAGCTGACATACTTCCCTCTGTGGGCAGTGCCATCGATGAGCAATCACCTACCACTAGGGCCCAACTCTTAAAGATTTCACACTCCCCCCAGCAATGTCACCACTCTGGGGACCATGACTACACCTGGGTGGGAACACTCTGGGAGACACACTCAATCCATCTCTAAACCACATTACCTGCTGCATCAGGACTTTTTTTTTTTTTTTGACAAGGCCCTGAGGTTTGGTTCCATGTTAAAGTTCAAGACCTATGGCTTCTAGCACCTCCCACACTGAGCTTCTATTGCGTAATCTCACCCTCTGTACCCGGAAAGGACACACAGAGAGACACTTTTCCACTACCCAAGTAGAGCTCTGATTGGGGCCACCAGGACTCTTCCGAAGTCCTCAGGTCCCTTGTGGAGCCCTAGGCATGTCTTACACGGGGCCAAAACCACGTGAAAGTCAGTAAAGCAGTTGCTTCAGATGCAAAAATTTAAGTGGGTACCAAAACACTGAGTGCTTATGATCACCCATACTTAAATGCAATGATTTAAAAAAATCAAAATTAATGTGAAGATTATACCCCACAATGAACAGAGCATTCAAAACTCACTGTCTCCTTCTTAATGCCAGCTCTGTTTCTGTTTATGCCAATTCGAATATTTCTATATTCCATTGTCTTTTGTTAATAAACTTGTCCCTTAAAAGCCACTGACCAGAAAGTATACTTTCAAACCTATAAAAATGCATTCAACCACAACAACAAAAAAAATTTGCTTTTCAAGTTAGAAAAATTCTTCATTTCAACTCCAGCAGGGTTCAAAATGCTTTGGCCAAGCAGGATAAAGGACAAGTAAATGTATTTACTGCTTTTGTCTCTGTTTAAGCAGGAAGTCAACGGATTCCTATCTCTTCACCCTATTATCTGCTTGAGGTTTCTGAAAGCCAAACCAAGAATTGGAGCTGGGATTAAGGAATAAAACCTTTTTTTTTTTTAATTATTCTTCTGCTTTGGAATCCCAGTAACTTTCAGAGAGGACATGGGTTTGAAATGGGACCTTGGCTGAGACCAAATAGCTGAGACCAAAATAGCTTTGTGTGTCTATTTCACACGACAATTTCTGTCTCAGGCCAGAAACCTAGAAGTACCCCCAGGGTACAGGAAAGAAGAAACTGGGGTTGGGAATGAATGAATCACCATTAGGCGTGTTTCAGTTCCTGTCTGGGAGTACCAGCTGCAGATACCCAAAAATGCTAGCTTTTCTTGCTGGCTCTATGTAGCCTGGAACTTGGAAGGAAGTATCCACAAGTGTGCCCTGAACCGCAGCTCTGGGGAAGCAACTCCTCGATATTCCCATGGCATTTCTGTCTATGCTGTTCATTCATGGAGAATGTTCTCCCAAGTGCTTCAAGTTTCCATGGGCTTTGTGGGTGAGCAGTATTGTCTTGGGATAACAGACCTGGTATGGGCACCTATCTTGACTTTTATGAGCTGAATGATCTTACCTGAATGTTGCACCAGGCCAGGCACAAAATCATGCCTTTAATATATGACCTTGCAGGAAACCCAGAACCCAGGAGGAGGTCACAGCCATTTTTCCCAACCAACTTAGAAGAGTCCATAAAACGGGGGCCCTCCCTTTAGCAGTAACTTGGATTTGCATCAGTGCATTTAAAGCTTCAAAACCCTTTACGTTGAAACCATTGCCTTGTGCTTTCCCAACATCTCAATGAGTCAGGCTGGGCAAGAAATATCATCGCTATTTTTAAATGTGAAAACTGGAGCAACTGGTAAAAGACAAGTTATCAGGCCGAGTCCAATAATATTTTTACTACTTTGTCCTCTCTGTTTTGCAAATAATAGGGACTCAATAAATATCTGTTGAATATACAATTCAGCCACCCAAATGAAAAATTCAAAATACAGATGTTCTCATCCTATACTAGAAAAGGGCATTGGGTTGGGTGTTCTTTTTCCCCCTGATGACAATGTATTAAGGTGTTCTAAAGGAAAAGATGTGTCTTCATGAAGTCTGTGAATTCCCCCCGCAGCACCAAGAAGCATGCTGACAGAATTAATAGAGACAAACATTTATTTTCTGGCTGATTGATTTATAAATGATAATTGATATGCGGCTATTAGATGTTTGCATATATTAAGTGTTTGCCCTTGTTTTCATGAATAAATGCATTTGAGGATGATCTTAGTTTGCCACCAAGGGTTGGCACTCATTCCAGAACACATGGCATACCACAGCAAACACCAGTGTAGACCCTTTGGGACTGGGGAGCGTACTGAGTTAGCCAAGGTCACCTCCCTTCTGTCAGGGCCCTCAGAACTTTGGAAGTTCATCTTTCACAAACACTTTAGCAATACTAAAGCCGTTCTCTGGGTCAGTGCTGAATTTAAGGAGCTACATATCAACTTGAATCAGACTGATTACAACTCCTCTGAACCTAATTGGCAAAACCTAACTGCATTCATGTTTTATTAAAAGCAACTTTCATTACACAGGCGGTGCTGTCAGAAAAATAAATTACATCTGTAAGTACTTAGGTATAAAATTTTGCAGATAACTTCCAGTCGTCAGTAATTTTATATTAGGAACTGTTTTTCCAATACATGCTAAAACTTTGTTCATCAGCATTAAACACGCTTTACCTACCACTCTTGGAATATTTATTGGATTTGTAATATAACCTTTTTTTTCTTCTTCTTCTTTAGAGATTTAGCAAACTGTTTTCTGCCAACTTTAATTTTGGCAGCTTCCCTAGGCTCTTTGGAAACTATAGATTTGTTTGCATTTTATATTCCGCTGCTTACCGTTTCCCCTCTCAGAATAGATTGCAATCCATATTTTAGAAATTAGTGGTAGGTGCTGGCTGCAAAACCTGTGCATCTTACATGAAAATACAACCAACGATTCACAACTTGGAGATGTGAAAAAGCTTAAAGAAGACTTCTTGCACTCTAAGGCAACGTTTGAATCCCTAATGGGAGTTTGGGTTGACCATTCCTATGGGATTTTCCCACAAATTCTCTTTTACTAGTTGTGACTTGGGTATATCTTCCACCATTCTCATACTCTGAGATAGATCTTTATATGACTTCAGAATGTTTTTGCAAGCAGCAAATATCAATTAATAGCCACTTAAGAAAACAAAACTATTTGAGATTATTTTAGATTTGCAGAAAGACAACAAGCACAGAACAGAGAATTCCCATCTACAGAACCACAGTGAGTCTGTGTGTGCACGCTAACACACATGTATACATGTGTCTACATATATATGGTATACGTTGCTCATGAATGTACAGTTCCAAGTTTTTTCCCCTTAAATCTTTTTCTACCCCAAAATTCAATTCAGCATCCTACACTGCATTCAATTTCCATATCATCTTTTCCAGTCTGGGACAGCAACTTAGTCTTTTTTGTAGTTCATGGTCTGGAAATGTTTGAAGAGGACCAGCCAGTTATTTTGTATAATGGCCCCCAATTTGAGACTGTGTGATCTTTTTCCACGATTAGCCTAAAGTTATACTTTATTGGGGAAAATATCATAAAGACAAAGCTTTGTCTACATCAGCGGCACATGATGACGTGCTGTCACTGGTGATGTTAACCTTGGTCACTTGGGGAAGAGGCAACCTCTGCCTTTCTCCATTGTGAAGCTACCATTAGTAAACATTGTTTTGATGGACTAAGGAAATATCCTATTTCCTCTGAAACTTTCGCCATTGATGAATCTTGTCCACAGTAATCATCATTATGGTGATCTCACGGTGATTTTTAATTTTCTTCATTCTTCCTATGAATTGGAATTCATTTTGGAATTGGAATTCTTCTATAAAGCAGTGTTGTCCTTTCTACCTCATCCATCTCTTTACTCATTCAATGGTTTACTGATCAGCATGGACTCTGGATATTTATTTTACTCTCTAGGTAACAGCAATCCTATGATTTATTTGATTGCTCCAGTTTTTCCCAATGCACAGGTGATTGGGAATGTTTTCAAGTTGCATCATGTTCTTTAAACATGCACGTATGCTTTTTTAAAAAAATACTCCCTTTTAAATGCCTTTCAATTGATAAATGATAATTGAGTGCATTTATGAGTGCAATGTGATATTTTGATGTTCATGTACACTGTGGAATGATTAAATCAAGCTGAGTAACACGTTTGCCACCTCACCTACTTGTCATCATATGTGAGTGGGTTAAATGCATTTAAATTTACTCTCTTTACCATTTTGAAATATGCAATGCATTATTCGTAACTATGGTGACCAAACTGTGCAATAGATCATTAACATTTATTCCTTGGGTCTGACTACTTTTGAGCACAACAGGTACTCAGGTCCATCTCAGGCTTATTTCTGCTTCAGCCTTCCTATCATCAACCATTTTTCTAAAGAGTCACAGTTCCTTTAATTTTATTGGGGCATGATATTTAGGTGTTAGGATCACTAATACTGGAGTATTAGTGGTTTTATGCTTTCTAAAGAAAAGAACCTAGGAAAGTCTATGCAAGCCTGCTAACACATACATATACATTTATCATATTTACTTTTTAAAAATCTATCAATTGCTTTTTTGGGGGGTGGGGGGGTACTGGGGATTGAACTCAGAGACACTCAACCATCAACCCACGTCCCCAACACTATTTTGTATTTTATTTAAAGACAGGGTCTTAAGGTCTCAATGATTTGTTTAGCACCTCGCTTTGGCTGACGCTATCTTTGAACTCGAGATCCTCCTGCCTCAGCCTCCAGAACCACTGGGTTATAGGCGTGCGCCACCGCAACCAGCTTATTGCATGTATGTTTTCAAAATCATAAATTTACACTGATGACCTCTGACTTGAAGCACTTCGGGATCTATTCTAGCTTTTCTCACTTCCTCTGTTGTAATTTATTTCTCTGACCATGATAAGCCTGTTTCTCATTATCTACAAAATATTTACTTCTTCTTCCAACCCGAGTAGACATATAAAGTAGTTTCAGAATCACTCACCCTTCCCCTGGGGGGGGGAAATTATCCAGCTGAATATAGTGTTTGTGTACAATTCCTTTTAGCCTCACAGAAGCTAGTCACAACCCTCTCTCCCAAAGTTACTTACGACCCCTCCTTTCTTCCCCACTCCCTTCCACGTGGTTATTATTTATTTGTGACAAAGTTTGATTCATTTATCACAGGCTTCATTCCATCTTGGGTTCTTCCCACATCCTGACTGACTTTGGAACAAAATGATAGAAGGTGAGACTCACCCTTTGTATATCATCTTTGGAGTCCAGCTTCTTCATGCATTTAAGGTGCATTTATGTTGGTGTGTCATTCAAGAGCTCGACCCCCTTTTCACCACTGAGTTACTTTTCCTTGAGTGGATTTACCACATTGTGTTTGTCCGTTTGCTGGTTGAAGGTTACTGGGTTGTTTTTTTAAGATATCATGAGTTCATTGTTCTCTCTTAAACGTTCCTTTAACTCCATGTTGCACAAAATTTATCCTATATTTTACATTTAGGTCTCTAATGTTCTATTTTATTTAGTTTTATATAAGGTATGAAATGTGTAGGTCAAGGTTGATTACTATCATTATACTTATTACTGTCTTATATTCAAACATCTAAAGGTTCTAGTGCTATTTGTCATGAAGACTATCAATTTCTCCACTGAGTTGTCTTTGTATTGACTCTGTTTGTGGGGGTCTATTTCCAGACTCCTTATTCTGTTTCAGTCATTGGCATCTCTATCCTTTCATACTCTGAGTTATTATAGTTTCACAAAGTCTCAAAATCAGATGGGGTGGGTCTTCCACATTTGTTCTCCTTCACAGAATTATTTGTCCATACTGGCTCCTTGCCTTACTACATTTTATCATAACGAAGTCCACAGAAAGTATATTTGCTGATTGCAGATTTTATTTTATTTTTTTTTGTCTGTGAGGGGTGATGGGGGAGTACCAGGGATTGAACTCAGGGGCACTCGACCACTGAGCCACATCCCCAGCCCTATTCTGTATTTTATTTAGAGACAGGGTCTCACTGAGTTGCTTAGCGCCTCACTTTTGCTGAGGCTGGCTTTGAACTCAGCTCCTCCTGCCTCAGCCTCCGGAGCTGCTGGGATTACAGGCGTGCACAACCACTGCAGGTTTGATATTGAGGTGTCTCTACAATACCAATGAGCCCAGTCTACCAGATCTTCTTCTGAATATTAACCTTTCTTCCCTGGGTTTGGGGATCACAATAAGACTTTCACAGATCCAAGCATCTCCTGTTTGTAATCAAGGCAAGGGGAGAAAAAAGGAGCCATGTGTCATTAAATTTTTTCCCCTTTTGCATTGGCTGAAATCTTTCATTCAAGCTCCTCAGCAGGCCTTACCTTAGCCAGAAGAGGGACAGGTGACTAAATCTTACTGCAAGAGAATCTTGCACAGGCAAAGAGGCACGAGGGGACATTGACTTAGACCGGCGCTTCTCAGCCAGGCGTGGATTTGCTTCCCAGAGACATTTTTGATTGTCACAGCTCAGGTTGATGCCACCGGTGTACCGTGGGTAGAAGCCAATGATGCTTCTAACATACTACAGAGCATGAGACAGTCCCCCACAGCAAAGAATTATCTGGTCATTCCAAGTCAGTGTCAAGATTGAGAAACCCCAGCTCAGATTGCTCATAGCACCACAAACACACTAGAGAAGGTGAGAGCAGAGGAGGAGGAGGGAGGGTCAACGATCAGTTGATCTGCTTCACATGGTGGCCATATTGAGCCAGGCTAGGAAAGAGGACATGGGAATGGGTAGAAAGGTTTCAAAAAATTGAACTCTTGTCCTCTGTAACCCAGTATGGTGGTGATGGCAATCCCCAACAGCCCTAATAAAAGTGCCAGGGAGCCTGATGGAAACTATAAACCAGGGGGAGGTAAAGCCAGCTCTCCATGATAGAGACTAGAAAGTGAGAAATCCAAACCATGAAGCCCAGCAAGGGTCCTTCTTGGAGAACAACGGATGGAAGAAAAGCCTGCAAGGGCACAAACCTGGACGTGGCAGATGGAAAAAAAGGTTCTGTCTCTAACATCGCTCTCTGTGCCCAATGGTAGAGGAAATTCAATTATTCTAAGATCAGCCTAAACGGAGCATGGACATTTAGACTCACACCATTTTGGAAATGCTGGAGCCCAAAAGACTGACCCATTTACCTTGGGTTTATTGGTTTATTTGAGAATGTGTGTGTGTGTGTGTGTGTGTGTGTGTGTGTGTGTGTGTGTGTAGAAGAGAGAGAGAGAGAGAGAGAGAGAAAGGACACACATAAAGATAATTAAGAGTGCTTGCTTTGCTCCAGGTAGACCTGAAGGCCGACCGTGGATATACCATGTCTCAGCAGGTTGAACCCAATAAATTCAGCAGGGCTCAGAGAGTCAGTATTTTCTCATTTCTGAAGTAGGGGTCATATGTGGACTCAGTGAAGTGTTAGCCATGAGGATTGAATCCTTATGAAATGCTGAACACAGCAATCAGTCTACCATAAGTGCCAACCAAATGTTAGCTGGTTTGTTGTGGTTGCATTCAAGAAAATGCTCCAGCGAGTTTTGTGGCGGTTCTCAGCGGCCAGTGTGCAGAAGAATTGATTGGCTCAGGAGCAGAAGAGGCAGGTGCATTCCAATCAGCAGAGAAACCTTGAAGGTGCTCTCTCTTTCTGTAAGAGCCTCCAAGGGGACCTGATTACCAACACACGTAAACCCCAGGGCAGAGACCTGAGTCTCTGTGGCCAGGTCTACGTTAGAAATACACACCCTGGATTCTCAAATAACTACACACAGCCCCAAATACTGACTCAAGCACTTTGAGCAGAGAAGAAGATAAAGAATTCTGGGCTTGAGACAGATAAAATTCTCAGGTCTTGATAAGCAGCTCGGCATGAAGGGGCAGAGGGGACAGGGCTTCAGAGGCAGCAGAATAGAGGAAGCCATAAACCTGGTTAATTCTCCCCTACTCACCCCTTTCCCTAACCCGAACCCAGCCCTTGCCCTTTCTCATGCCTTCCCAGAGCACGCCAAAGTTAATTTAAGTGAATCCAGTCTTTTCCAAATTCTCTGCAAACCCCATGTTCCCAACTACCATCTCAGTAATGCACCAGAATCTATATAAGTTTCCTAGGACTACTGTGACAAAGCGCTACAATCGACGTGGCTTAGAACAACAGGAATTTACCTTCTCACAGGTCTGGAAGCCCAACATAGGCCCAACAGAGCCATGAAGGGAAGGGTCTGTCCCAGTTCTCTCTCCAACCTTCTGGTGGTTCATTGGCTTGTGGCAGCATAACTACAATCATCAAATGGCCTTCTCCCTGTGTGCCCCAAATCCAAAATCTGCATGAGTCAGCTTTCTCCATGGAAACAGAATCAATGGTATATGTCTATGTAGATATAGATACAGACACAGATCCATACATAGACATACACAAACACATACACACACGTTAAGCATGGCACAATGATGGTTCAGTTAGTGGTCCCATAAGACTCTATCACCTGGTGATGTTGTAGCCAGCTTAGTTTATGCAAGTACACCCGGTGGTGGTCACACAACAATAAACTAACCTCTCAACATTCATAAGAACATGTCCCCATTGTTAAGCAATGAATAACTGTGCAACTAACAAGGTGGATATTCTCCACATACATGTAAGTATGTGTACACACACTCACGATGGGATTATGACTCACCATAAATTGAAAATGTGTATAATTCACCTAAACTACAGAACATCAGAGCTTAGTCTCACCTACCTTAAACATGCTCAGTGTACTTATATTGGTCTATAGTTGAGCATCACAAGAGAGTCCTATACTGCCTATTTTTCAGCCCAGGAAAAGATCAAAAATCAAAGTACAATTTCCATTGCAAAAGTATTGCTTTTTCAGCATTTTAAAGTTAAAAAGCATTCTAAGTAAAACCATTGAAAGTTTGGGACCATCTGTATTCACCACACATGCACAAGCATTCACACACACACCCTACTTACTTATAAAGAAAGATAAATATAGATCTATATAAATATATCTGTATATATATATATATATATATATATAGAAAGAGATTCCTATTCTCTCAGACTCGTTCACTCAATACAGCACAGAGTGTTCCGGGTACCAGATGTGGACACCAGTTGTCTCCCCACATGACAAACAATTCTGCAGCAGACACCTTCTGTGTGTCCTCGAATTCAATCCAACTCTGGCATGGGCTATCTGGAGAGAACATCGCATCCCCCAGGCTAAGGACTCGGTCCCAGGAGACTGTCTTCCACCTTGGATGCCACCTGTAAGCCCCTGGTTGCCTTACCTGTGCTTTTGACTGGCTAGAAATCAATGTGTCACAGCACACTCTTCACATTCAATTAATTTGCTAGAGTAGCTCACAGAACCCCAGAAACACTTATTTTGCCCATTTAGTATACTGAATATTATAGATGAAGTATTCCTAATCTGAAAAATGCTCCAAAATCTGAAATTTTCTGATCACCAACATGAGACCACCATGGAAAATCCCACCCCTGACCTCAGCTGGTCAGAGTTTACCTCCATACTAAGAGTCTGAAGTACACATGAAATATAATTGAATTTTATGTTTGGGCTTGGATCTTATCTTCAAAATTTCTTATTATATAAATGCAGATATTCTAATATCTGAAAAAAATCTGACCCACTGGCCCCAAGCATAAGTGATATTCAGTCTCTACACCTTTGATCCAGGTGAACAGACCAGAAGAGGAAATGCACAGGCAAGGCATGTGGCCATTCTGGGCTTCACCCTAATTAACCTGCATGTGTTCACTACCAGGTAGCACTCCAAACCCTGTCCTTTGGGTTTTAATGAGTCTTCATTACATAGGCATGCTTGACTAAATCAGCCTTCAGGCCTCCAAAGAACTTGAAAGGTAGGGCTAAAAGTCCCAACCTTCAAATCATACCCTGGTCTTCCTGGGGACCAGCCCCCATTCTGAAGCTACCTAGGGGCTGCCCACCATCAGTCAACTCACTAAGGTACAAATCTTTCCAGTGGCTCAGGAGGCTGAGACAAAAGGACCTCTAGTTCAAAGCTCAGCCTCAGCAACAGTGAGGTATTAAGCAACTCAGTGAGACCCTGTGGCTCAGTGGTCGAGTGCTCCTGAATTCAATCCCTGGTACCTTACTCCCCAAAAGACAAAGATGTTCTCATCACTCCAGAGATTCCAAGGATTTAAGTAGATGTGTGCCAGACGACAGGGAGGAAGATCACATATCATTTTTGCAATATCACAATTAGTGTGTGTGTGTGTGTGTGTGTGTGATATATATATAAAACTACATGTATTATATGCACTATAATATACGTGTATATACTAATATAATTATGTATTTATATGCATAAAAATCTATCTATCTATCTATCTATCTATCTATCTATCTATGTAGAGAGACCTTCACCTGCTACCCTCTTAGAAGTCACCTTCCTCTGCTCATCCACGTACACTGTGACAAATCCTCCTCGTCCACTGTGACATTCTGCCTGAAGAACTCATAGAGGATGCTAACCCCTCCCTGTCCTAGACTCTATCTTTGTCCACAAAACAGACTGGATGCTCTGGTCAGGTCTTCCTCTCTCCTTGAAGGTCATGACCATGACTTTGGCTTCACTTTATATCTGTGCCTGGTGCTCACAAGATACTACCTGCCCCATTAGCAAATGAACTCTTGAGGGCAGAGGGTAGAGCAGCCGCAGCTCTCTAACCCTGTCCAGGAAGTGGAAACCCACAGGCTCCAGGGCACAGCCCTTACCCAGCCCTCCCCTTCCACTCGGAAAGAAGCAGAGCTGAATGAAGACTCCTAGGTCTCCCTCCATCCCGTGAAACGTGCATTCTCTGGTCTTGGCTCAGTCGGTATCTGTGACGCAGCAGGATTACACATGTGCTGCTGTGAAACGTGAAATCAGAGCCAGGCGGGACCTCCCCTGAGAAAGGCTGCCTATAAATCGTAAAACCCTTAAATGAATAGCTTAGAGGCACGGGGTTGCCTTGGCTTGGGGTTAATTGGGTCAGGTACAAAGAGTTTTATGTTCATAACTTACTGTCCATCTTACTCTTCCTGATTTTCTGAAAGTTACTTTTGCCCCAGGGCAAATTTGTATTTGCTTTTCTGACAATGATCGGTTTGAAGTTGAACTCTTTTCAGCTGCTGGGAACTTGTAACTTGCTCAATATCTACCAGATTTTTTCTCTCTGATGCATCCGTTTCAGATAGGTCGTAAAGAACTCGGAGGGTTTGCTCTACGTGTATGTGAAGTCTTCCTTTTTCTGTGCAGAAAATTGCTCCAAACTTAACTGTTTTTGCTTTGCTCTTTTTGAGTCTGCCAAACTTTTCTTTTTTTTTTTTTTCTTTCGTTACTATTCATTCCCTAGCACATTCCCAGCTAGGACTCCAGTATCCAATGTTCAGAATTAAGCTAAAACAAGTGAATCCCAGTGGCCACCAGTCCAGACTCTGTGCTGAGTCCAAGGCAGGGTCCACACTCCTCGCTTTGCCAACTTGAGATCAGTCATCTAACCTCACTGAGCCTCAGTTTCCACCTGTTGAGGTTAATTTTGACTGCAAGTCACGGTTTTTGATGTAGAGATAATGAGATAATATATACAAAGTGCTACTAGATGCCAGGCAAAAAGCTAATACACTCGTGTCCCAGAATCCTTATAGATGCGTGATTAAAAGCACCATGTCTGAAGCTAAACTGTCAAAGTTCAAATTCCAGGTCTGTCTTGGGTAGATTGGGGAAACTCCCTGTACCTCATCTCATATCTTGGATTGTAAGAGGAAGCCCAAAACTGTGATGCCCTCTTGCCATGAGGATTAAATGAGCCAATATGTAGGGGATGCTTCGCGTCATGCCCGGCACAGAGCAAGCAATCCAAAAAGCGTTAGCCATTAAGATTATAGAAGAGTGGCAGGAAGAGTTCCCAGCGGCAAAGCTGTCACTTTCTAAATAACCTGCTCATCATAAAATCAACTTTTCTCCTGAAATGAAACATCCCAAACTTAACATTCTACTCACTCCAGTTCTCTCTCCTTCTGCAAGGGCAGCTTGCCTGGGCATCCGAAAAGCACTGGCAGGAGGTGGTCCAGAGTGGAATCCTGGACAAAGTCAAGGAGAACTGCGGACTCCCTCGTTCACGGCTTCATGGTGAATCCATCGGCCTGGACTGGAAGAAAAATGACAGGGCCCAGGGTCCTCCTGATACAGCTCCATATCTCGTATTTGGAAAATGACGAGAGAGAGAGAGAGAGAGAGAGAGAGAGAGAGAGAGAGAGAGAGAGAGAGAGAGAGAGAAGAGAGAGAGAGAGAGAGAGAACTCCATGCTATGCAGAAAGAGAAGAACAAAGGACTTCTACTCCTGGTTTGCCTGTATCCTTTCAATAATGTCTCCATTACACTTGGGCTGGTCTGAGCATTTCTGTCCTTGTAGGCAAGAGTCTTGAGGAAGCCAGGCTTCAACATGAATGCACTGCACTATGGCAATAGTTTGATATAAGAAAAGGGAAAATGGTTCATGTGTTGGTGTCTTGGTCCCAGCATGGCAAGGTTAAGAGGGACCTTCATGGGACCTTAAAGAGGTCGTCTGAGAGGGTGGGTTGTCTTAGGATACTGTGGAACGTACCCTTGACAAAATTAAAGGAAGCTCTCATGACATCCCTGAATTAGTTCTTATGTGAGCAAGTTGTTATAGAAGCTTGATCTCAATCCCTGCAGCTTGATCTCTGCCTTCCTGTCTTGCCAGGTGATCTTTCCCTCTCACATGTGCTCCTGCCACTGTGATGCCATTTGCCATGAGGTCCCCACCACGGCCAAGTTAATGTCAGCGACATGTCCTTGAACCTTCAAACCTGTGAGCTATATAAACCTCTTTTCTTTGTAAGTTACCCAGCCTCTAGTATTTCATTATAGCAATAGAAAAGGAACTGGTACAAATCCTGTCGCTTCAATAGGTACACATACTATAGCTGTGCAGAAAATACACCTGTTCAAGAAATGGTGGGTCCCCTCACCATCGCACATGTGTGCACTCACAAAGACAGAACACAGCAAAGCTCATGTGTGGAAAAACATGTTTAGAATTCCCTCACCACCACCAAAAATAATAAGGATGTGTTTCTTTTTTTCTTGCTGACTCTGGTGGACAAAGCTCTAGATGTCCCATAGCTCTGGATTTGATATTTTTTTCAGTGATCAAGGTCTGAGCCTTATTCCACCCCCTCTCCCCCAAAAAAATCAAGAGATGCTAAGGTAGGAAACAGCACAAAGTGTTCCAGTTTATAAACATGTAATTGCATGGAACTCTTCCCTTAAAACCAGAAAGTGACATTTATTACGGAGAGCCCCTGGAAGAACAGAGTCCCAGGATAAGCTCCCACCTTGAATAACACCCGGGAAATAACCAGGGTGGGACCAGTGTGATGATCAGAAAGAGCATCGCTCTCGGTGGGTGCCACTTGGCTTTGGGGTGGGGGTCCCCTGCTTTCTCCTCAGGGACCTGGGGGCGGGCAGTCACTTCCCTTCCTGGACTTCAGCTTCTCACTCACTAAAATAAGGGGCTGCCAGTGCTCAGAGCCACTTCAGTGTCCCAAGGCTGTCCCCACACCTCGTCCATCCGATCCTGGGATGTGGAGGAGCTGGGGACACATCTGAAGCCGGCTCCCTCTCTTTTGTCCTAAAACAACTGTCAGACGTGAGACTTGGCCTGGCCACCAGTGACTCAGAGCTTCTCTCGTTGGATGAAGTGACGTGAAACACAGCTGAGTTCCACCTCATCCCAGCAGTGGCCTTACCTTCTGCCCGGAGACTTTCTCCCGATTTATTCCTTAGAAACAGATGATCCACGTGGAATTATTCAGGGGTTAAAAAGCCAATGTATAAATGTTAACCGTGTCATGAGGTTCAGGAAACCCTGAGTCCTAACTCTAACCCTTCAAGCTATTTACCTAAGGAAACAATTCAGCTTCCCAAACCTCCGTGTCCTTGGGGATGAAGTGGGGGGACTTTGCACACGCCTCTGTTGTTGAAGGGGGATATAATCACATGTCGCACATTGTCCCCTGACACACACAGCACTGAAGCCCAGTGTTCATCAGCCGGCTTGACATTCTTCTCTGGATATGGACAGAGTCCCATGCTACCTCCGCTGTGGCCTTTTAACAAGGAGGATGCTGGACGTGCGACCCTCACTTTTGCTAGGAAGTGAGTACCCCTTCCCTGCTCAGAAGAACCAACACACGCTCCCCAGGCCCATGGCTTGAGCCATGGGAAGAGACTCTGTAAGGACTGCCTTGTTTATCTACAGGCCATGAAGCAATGTGTTTCCCACTATTTTTAACTTTCCGTCCATCCCCTGCAACCCCCCAGCCCCAGCCCCAGCCCCAAGCCTTGCCTTTCCCCTACTTCAGCTTCCGACAGCTCAGCTCCTTGCTTAGTTCAGCTATTTCAGTTTTGGGCTGAATGGTCTAGACAGGAACCAAAAAATGCACACACAGTCTGCTTAGGGGCCCCCTCTGGGCTTCACAGTTTTCCAAAAAGAGCACAGGGCCTGGGAAGGGTGGCTGGGGAAACCTGAATCAACCAGACAATCCACCTCCACCACGGAGCCTGGCACCTAGGAGTGCTCCATACGTTGTCAAAGCACAACATTAGGATTTATCTTCAGCCATTCTGACCTCTTTTTGTTTTTGTTTTGTTTTGAGGAGGGTCTCTTTCATGCTTAAAAGAATGTTCTGGAAGCTTAGCCAATCCTCCAACTACCTTGGAGCAAAACAGGAAAGACAGCTCAATCTGACTTTTGGTGGGCTTCTCCAGCCCTTGACTCTGTTTGGTCCCACATCTCCCCCAGTAGTTAGCTAGAGCTGTAAAAAACCCAGGACCACCAAATCTCACAGAGCAATAAGCACTGAATCAGCATGTGGGCTGCCAGTCGGCCAACAGCATACTCCTCCAGGTATCACCAGTTGGTCTGGGTAGGTCTTTCTCACAGCGATGGTGGATATTCATGAGCTTTCAACCAACTACACAACATCTTTCAAATCTCTGCTCATTCTGTATCCTAAGATCTCATTGGCCAAAACAAGTCGGGTGACCACACCCAAGGTCAAGGGTGAGCGCTCTTTCCCTCTGTAAGCAACACTTGATAAGGTGATTGCTCTATCACCCTGAGTCTTAATAGTGTGGACCCAAGAAGCAGAGCCTACAGCTACCCCTCAGTGGACACAAGACAAATGAACTTTTGTTTTGTCCATTCACTGAGAGCCCAGGGTTCTCTGTATTTGCAGAAAAACTTAGCCTATAACTGATAGGTTAATAAACATCCAATTAAGGATTTGGATCCAAAGTCATCTCTCTTCAGTCACTACCTAATGTACAACAATAATCATTAATACCATCTACTGTGCAGATGAGGTTAGATGAAAGAATATAGGCACAAGTGCTTGTGAACCTTTTATAAACACTTTAGAAAAGCAAGTGATTCTGTCAAAGTGCATGCTATTGATCTTGCCTTCTCAATGTATCTGTGAGCTCTTTAGGGAAAGGGATTCTGTCTCTGAGCACTAGGAGATCTTAGATATTCCTAGCATATGCCTACCATATTATAGGGTTCTTTATAGTTTTTAAAGAATTCTTGTTGAATTGCACTTAATGGATAATGCAGAGGATGAAGAAAACAGCTTTTTGATCAGAAGCCCTTTTTTACTGATCTTCTTGATCATGAAAATTTCCCTGGTAAAACTTTGGAAGCAAGCAAGATTGCTTCCCTTTAGAGAGGAATCGCCCAGGAGTGTTCTAACAGCCAATATTCAGTTCCCAAGGAAGGTGTGAGAGGATGGATAGGGGTCAGGATGGACTGGCCCGGATTCCAGGGATAAGGATGGAAGTAAATCCTGCACCTAATCACCACTGAAGCCGAGAAAGAGCCTATTAATGTCATGTAATGAATTTCAAAAAGATACCGTTGCACTTAAGGTATTTAAACCTTAGAGGTTCCAACTAAATCATACTTGTCATATACACACAGTGTCACTCACGAGCTTATGTAAATATTTAATCTTGTCTATTTTCATGGCTCAGCCCCACCTACCTCACCCACCCGCCTCTTCCCCCCAACCTTCTCTAACACCAGAATCCAGTCTCCTTGAGCTACTCTGGCTTCTGGAATGTACCATGCTCTCTAGGCACTGTCATAGAAACATTTCCCTCCACCTGGATGTCCACCTTGAATTTCCTTTACTACCAACTAACACCCACACGTCCTTCAAGGCTCGGCTCAAATACATCCTCCTCTGGGAACCCTTACTGAACCATCCATCTGTAACTCCCTCAGCTTAGTAGAATTACCAGTGTCATCCTCTGTGCCTCCATTACAGCAGGTTAATGTTCCATAATCCATGCATCCCATTCATTTGTTTGGCAAAGATTAATGAATTCATTCTGTGTGCCAGGCATGGGACCATGGACTTGTAGTCTTAGATGAACGTATGATGCGTTTTCTTTATATCTGGGTCTGTGCTCTACTACTGCCCATATTTATTAAAGCTATTTTGGGTGGAGGTTAACAGACATGCAGTTCACACTGTTGAGTCACCCAGGGGAAAATGTTGGCTCAAAGACTCCAGGGAAAGTTGCTCATCCCACGTGAGAGAAGATCAAGGAAAGAGACAAATTTTAGTAACAATAACAATCATCAATAGTGATGCGAATGCAGCTTAGAATCTCTGTTCATTCTATACTTAAGCTTCTCTTTGCCTGTTCTTGTAATTTTGACAATCTACAGCCTGACGTCCTAGTCTCCAGCCAAGAACTTTGATGTTTGATGTCTGAACGGACCCATGAGTGATGACAAGCTGCTCATTTTTCTGGGTTACAGAAAAGTCCCGGAGAAGTACTCTGAGTGGCTCAGCTCGGACCACTTGCCCAATGCCAGTGCTCCCCAGTGAAAGCAGGAGATCAGGGAGTCACGACTGGCGAGGCTTCTCAGACAGACACCCCCGGAGGACCAACAAAGACTTTGGAGATACAGCAGAACAGTTTCTCAAGAGGAAAGTGAGATGTTATACAGTTTGTCACCATTTTCGATGCCCCTCGAATAACACTCTTTGTTTACTGATTATGTTCAAAGCATTGTACTAAGATGGGAAAAAGAAGTAAATGATATGCAGTTCCTATATGGTCATCTGGTAGGAGAGGCTAGAGGGGCAGATTTGCATAAGTTGTCAGACACTTGGGGTCTGAAGCCAAAATGCCGGGATGAATATCCCAGTTATATGATCCATATAGCCATGACCTTGAGCTTCTCTGATCACAGTTTTCTCAGCTGTAAAATGGGAATAATGATCAGAGCTATCTTAGGGAGCAACTGTGAGGTTTAATGAGCCACATGGGAAGCATGTGACGTATTGCCTGGCATGGAGAAAGTACTCATTAAGAGGTTAAGAGTAAGATGCTGTTTTATGTGTGATAATAAATCAGGGCAGAAGGAATTATGTCTTGAAATGACAACATTTTAAGATGCCATAGAACTCAGAAAAATTAACAGTGACTACGGGACCCAGAGAAGTCTTTGTATGGGAAGACATATTGGGTTAATACTTAGAAGATGAGCAGCTAAGGATTAAAGAAAAATACCAGGGGTGGTGGCAGGTACCTGTAGTCCCAGCTTCCGGGGAGGCTGAGGCAGGAGGTTTACTTGAACCCACAAGTTAAAAAACCAGTCAGGCCAATATAGTGAGACTTAATGGAAGGAAAGAAGGAAGGAAGGAAGGAAGGGAGGAAAGACATCTTAGGGAGAGAAAATAGCAGCCGGGTGCAGGGGCACACGCCTGTAATCCCAGTGGCTCGGGAGGCTGAGGCAGGAGGATCATGAGTTCAAAGTCAGCCTCAGTGACTTTGAGTGACTCTGAGTTCCATCCATGGTAACACCCCCTGCTCCCCCCAAAAAAGGAGAGAGATAACAGCATAGACTAAAAGAAGAAGATGTAAGATAAAGAATGGGATCCAGAAGTTCCAGAAGTTTTCATTCATGTGCACAGGGTTTCTAGAGCCTAAAATTCACAGATATACAGGGTGGGAGACATGGCTTTCCAGGAAGTTTAAATCGAGACTGTGAAGGGATCAAATGCCCCTCTAAAGGATTTGAACCTCATTCAATAGTCTATGGGGAGTCACTGGAGGTTTTGAAGCTGAGAACTGAGTCACAAGGTACAATGTCCATTCGTCATTGACTAAAGATTTTTATTAGAGCCTCAGTGGTTAAAAAAATAAATTAGAACTCCCTTTCGGTCTCTTTCAGGGTTCCCTGTTTTTTAGAGGAATACTTCCCTATCATTAGAAAATCACATTACACAGGCTGTGCAATGAGAGTCAGTATTGGTGTCAACAGGGAATTGAGGGGACTGCAGGCCCTTCCAAAAGAGGGCTACAATTTCTTGGACTCACTCACTATTTAGCATGTAGGAATCATCAGGCCTGCGTTAGCAAATATTCCTATGGCTCTAGGAAAGCTTAAAATCTGTATTTATACATAGAATTACTGTTTTGTTTTTGCTTTTCGTTTTCGACCTTCAAGTTGGCTCAAAACATTTTCAACTTTTCAGGCCAAACAAAATGGGTCTATGAACGAACTCAGGATGTCCTCAGGGCCATCAAGGTGAGACCATTGTATTCCAGTTGAACCAGGATGGATATCACCCTGGATTTCTGAACACCTCTAGTCCATGAGATCATTCCACAATTTTTGCAGCAGGATTCAGAAGTGCAAACAGAAAAAGACTAGCACGCAAGCATAGGACGAAGTAATCCTGGTAGCCCAAGAAGAGATTTTTAAGAGATGAAATTTTCAAAAGTAGAATAAATAAATAAATAGATAAATGATAAACAAGTTAAAACAAACAAATAATAACAATAATAATAATAATAACAACAATAATAATAATAATAAAAAGGACCAAGCACAATGGTGCACACCTGTAACCCCAGCTCATCAAGAGTCTGAGGCAGGAGGATCACAAGTTCAAAGCCAGCCTCTGCAAAAAGCGAGGCACTAAGCAACTTGGTGAGACCCTGTCTCTAAATAAAATACAAAATTGGGGATGTGGCTCAGTGGTTGAGTGCAATCCCTGGTACTCACCCCCACAAAAAAATAATAAGTCTAAGGTCCAATACAATGGAAAGAACTCGGGTTTTGCGGTTGGGAAATACCTGAGTAGAAATGATGAACTTTGACACAGATACTTAGAAGCGTATGGCTTATGGCAGCTTGTATCTTTACTAGTGCTAAATAATGTGCAGTCACCACAAGGCATGGGCAGCGTACAGCAACAGTGACTCATCGTGGGATCCGGTGCATCTTGCTTGGGCTTGCTCAAGCTTTCCCACACTAACCCTGTCCCAGTCTCTCAGCCTCTTTCTTTCGGCCCTGTGTACCCATGTCCTTCTCCTGGTGATAACAGAGGCCTGAGAAGATAGGCAGAAATACAAGAAGCCTCTTGACCTTGGCTCACACCTGGCACATCACGGCTTCTTTTTATTAGCCAAACGGATCCACCTGGCAGAGGGTGTGGATAAAGAGGCTGTGAGGCATGTCTGCAGTCTACCTCCCAAGTGAACTTGGAGACAGTGCAGATGCCATGCAGCTTAGAGTGGAGAAATCAATCAGGGTACAGTTCCAAAGTGGAATACATTGCAGCAATAAAGAAGATGAATGGGCTACAGGTTCTCTCAGCAGCATGGATCAATCTTACAGACCTTGGATTGAGAAAAAGCAGAAAAACCGAGAGGAGTAACTGCAGTATACGTCAATGTTGTAAAGTTCAGAAAGAGACAAAACTGAACTGTATTGGTTACAGGTACTCAGGGAGTCAAATCATCACACTCGGGAAGGAAAGGATTATCAGAAATGCCAACCTACTGGCTCCATATATTCTGAGTTTCCTGAAAAGAACAGGGGAGATGGAACTTTCTAGATCTTGATCTGGATGGCGATTATTCAGAAAGCTTCTTTGTAACTTAAAGTGTGCATTTATATTTGAGGCATTTTTCTGTCTAATGGTTCTGGATTACTGCAGTTGGATTTTTTTTTTTTTTGGTGGGGGGGCAGTTGGCTTTTTAAGATAGGTTCTAGATAACAGTGGGAAAAAATAATGAAATTTACAGGTTGAGCCATGAGATGATTAGGAAGAAGCTGCTGCATCTCTGACGGTCTGGGTCTTCTTTAGTCAGAGAAGGTCAATCACAGCCCCATGCAGGCTGTAGACTCGAGAATTAGGTGAAAAGATGCCTAGGAGAAGACTCCCCTTTTATTAATAAAATAGAAGCAGAGAAGGGAAATATTGGATGTCTAGAGAAGAGAGAAAGTTTAATCCTTGAGCTTGCTCCTTAATGTGCCAGTTGTATTTCCCCAAATTATTTATCTCTACGGGGAAAACAAAGCAGCGGAGACATCTGAGACCAAGATTGCAAAGTAGTTCATCCAGAAGAGAGGAGCAGCCCCAACACCCAAATCCCTGGGCAAAATGAGCCTGGGCACTCTCCCTGCCAAAAGGCAGCAGGGGAGCCCCTGGTTCTACTGGCAAGTCCCCCGAATGCCAAGTGCTTCCGTGATTTCTTGAGCTCACGGCCACTGCTGCGGCCCTTTGGGCTGGGCACTCACAGGGTGACTCTGGGGTGCAAGCACTGATATAGAAGCGCATGGTGGGACCCTGCCCCAGGACCCAGGGCTCCTCCTATTGTGCCTGCCAAAAGAAGCCAGGCCTGGTGGGAGGTCTGCCCCCCACAGCAAATGGTTATCTTGAAACCCATCCTTCATTTCCCCTCTTATCTGCAGAGGAATGTGGGAGGTTGTAGGCATTAGGTTGTAGTATCTGGGATGTGGTGAGGGCAAGCGTGGCAGGATGGGAGGCCAACAGGCTTCAACACCTTCCCACATCAGGTGAGCACAGCCTACCCTGGGGACTGATCAGGCCCCACAGGAATCATGATCTCCTGAGACCGCACAGCACAGATGCTACTAATAAGAATCCTTTTTTTTTTTTTTTTTCTTTTGCAATGCTAGGGACTAAATCCAGGGCCTCACACATGCTAAGCAAGCACTCTATCACTGAGCTGCACTCCCTGCCCAAGAGCTGACATTTTTGAGTCCCTGCTCTTGTCAGACACTATCTCCAGAGCCTATTTTTTTTTTTTTTTTTGTATTGGAAATTGAACTCAGGGGCACTCAAGCACTGAGTGCTTGTATTTTCTTTAGAGACAGGGTCTCACTGAGTTGCTGAGTGCCTCGTTTTGCGGAGGCTGGTGTGACCTCACAATCCTCCTGTCTCAGCCTCTGGAGCCGCTGTGATTACAGGTGTGTGCCACTGCGCCCAGCTCTCCAGAGCTCTATGTGGACAACTGTTAAGTACTTTTATTACCTTGTGTAACTGAAGAAAAACTGAGGCAGGGAGAGGTGGCACAGAGCCTGAGGTCACATGGGCAGACTAGAGCTGGATGAGGTCAACAGGTGTAGCCATGGGGTGGACCGGCTTGTTGTAAGCAGTGATTAGAGATGTCCAGGAAGAAATTAGAAGGGGACCCTGATCACCTTTATTCAATGGCTTTTCTGTTGTGTCCAAACATATATAACACACACACACACACACACACACACACACACGTTCAAATATAAGTATAAAACTCACTCCAGACCCACTGTACAGAGTGATTCTTTGCTGCTCCACTATCTCAGATCATTTGCTCCGATATTTACTTTTAGTAGCAGAAAACAGAGATTGACATTTAGCGTTTGCTGTCAACGAAGGTTCCTCTGGGCTTTTTTTTTTTAGCTCACTTAGGGAATTTCATCTACTTTGAGAGTTTCCCTCTGCTGCTGGAAAGGCAGTTGTTGGAATAATCACTTAGAACAGGTACAACCCCACTGAGCTCCCAGGGGCTGGGAAACCTTTCCCACCCCTCACCCTCCAGGCCACAGCTGCAGGGGCCTGGTCCTCCCTACTTTATAGAAGGAGAATTCCAAGGAGAACCCTAGGCTGGTTTATTTTTAATTGTTGACCTCCAAGGCCTTCTGTTTGCATCTGTTTATTAAATTGCGAGCTCAGCTGTGAAATGCCCTTTATGGTGTTGTTTTATTGGTGGGCCATTCAGGGACCCAGCGCCACACAAACAGGATAAATATTTTTCTTTGCTGCACACACCCCACGTTGGGGGCCACGGAACAAGGGAAGCCAAGGATCGTTTGTTTACGAGCTCCGATTCATTCATTCCTTGGCGAGGAGCTGTGAAATGTAAACCTCACATTCCCCAGGACAATCACCGGCCAGCTTGAGCTCATTTGGAGGTGTGATGTTCCACTCAAAAGGAGGCTGTTAATTTTATTGACCGAATTTGGAAAGTGGGAACTCCAAAATTAAACAGAGCCTTTGGACAAGAGATGAACATTTGGGTTTCTCAAAGACCTGCAGAGCGGCTGCCCTTTTTGTTATTGTTTTGCTTTGTTTTCCTGAAGGAAACTTCAGATGCCAGTGCTAGTTTCAAGGCATTTGATCTCTCTGGGGTAGGTTCCTTAGTATTCATTTTAGCAGCCTTCATAGCACATTTAGTCGCCTGCTTTAAATGTTTCATCTGCTGTAATTCACAGTTGCCCTGGGGAAGTTCATGTCCTTATCGCCCCATGTTATGGCTTGAAAGGAAGACCAAAGTCGAGAAGCCCTAGGAAAGAGGCAGCACAGCTAGTGTGATTAAAGTCAAGACTCCAAACTGGGTCTCCCCTGGTTCAGCAGTTCTGAAGCAGGTAGGGGCTGCAGATTCTTTCTGAAGAGTCTTTCTCCCCTTTTTGTTCATGCACAGAACGGAAAAGAGAGAGAGAGAGAGAGAGAGAAAAGCTTGAGTGACTGAAAGATTTCCAAAGCTACCCACCATCTGCACTTTCGTCTATTTTCACTCCCACCCTACTGTGGTCAGGCACAGGGTCCTCCAAGGAGAAGTACCTTTGATTCAAAAAGTTACCCTTGGAGTTTGCAGATGCCCTTCCCCCTCACTCCCCTGATGCCTGTCATGAAAAAAGATAAAATCAGACCAAATGAGGCAGCCTCATACATTTAAATGTGAGTTGGCATGGCATATTCAGGATTTAACTGGGGTGTTTACCCACAGCTCCCCTTGAACCGGGCCACCGAATGAGTGGGCCCATGACAATATTTGGACTTTGAGAAGGCCCCACTTTATAACTGTTCAGGCTTGTCTCTAAATTGGGCTTTGAAACATACATTTGCCCACGTTCCTCCAAGGTCTCCTTCTTTCCTTGGGGGAATGGCTATTTGGAGAGATTTTCTTTAGAAGGGTTGCTGGGGGCAGTGGCGACGGGGAAAAAAAAAAGACATGTTCAGAATATCACAATGTGATATGGAAAAAAAAAATGTAACCCGTGTTACAAAAGCTCTGTCATCAAGAAATGTTATTGTCAGTTGAATGGTAGGAACCATCTGGGACTCTCTTAATGACCAGGGCCCCTCTGTGGATGGTACAGATGCTTCTTTTGTTATTCGTGTGATCTTGTAAATAGTTAAAATATTTACCAAAGCACCTCCGAGCTGGGGCTATCCCATTTTATTATTTATACCTTTTCAGAGGGACAAAAATGGAGGTGTCCACTAAACGTGATGGATTAGGCTTATAAACAGCCATTACGGCCGTCAGCCTTCCCATGTCAGCCTCTCCTTTGTGTCCGCGCATTTCTAAGCTAACCAGTGATCCATGCATAAGATAGGAGGTTAAGAATGCGCGGAGGGAAGGAGAGTTGACTGCAAGCAAGATGTATCTTCTGCTGATTGGAAATACAGCTGTAGCAAGCAAGGGGGACCCTGGGCAAAGGGTGAGAAAAAGTGCTGTGTGGATGCACACGCGCTGGTGTGTGTCTGTGTGTGCGTGCGTGCGTATGCGCACGCGCGCGCGTAGGCAGCAGGGAGCAGACGGGTGAGACGCAGAAGTCACCGCAACCTGACACCGCGCTGCATTTCAGTTCTCACCATTGGAAGCTGGAAACCTGCGAGGCCTCTACCTGCCAGCCTCCCTCAGCTGTTTCCTTAACTGACTGCAGCTGGGTTTTGTTTTCCCAAGATAAAAATCAGGAAATGCAAAAAATTAAATAGGATTTAAGAAGAAAAAGGATGGGCCCTGGGTAAGAGGGAAAAGGGCAAGCCAGCAGGTACTTGTTGACAGAAGGAGATCCCATCTCCTTGTAATTAAGTGAAAAAAAAGAAAGAAATCTGGTGTGGGGGATGGGGCAACCCAGCTGCAGGTGATGGGGGTGCGGGGCGTGATGCCTAGAAGCAGAACTGAAGCAACTTACTCCCAAAAGCTGGACTGCAAAATCCTAGAAAAGTTGTGATTGGAGGAAAGGGGATGTTTAAAAACCCAACCACTTCATAATTTAAAATAGGATGCACTGTCCGTCTCATTAAGGACAAGAAGCAACTTTTCTTGCAGGTAAAGTGGGCAAATGTAAATTCTGTTATTGGTGGCCCTTTGGCACACACACACATGCGGTGGAGACAGCTTTGGTGAAAAAGTGACTTCCATTAGATTTTTACTCTTAAGTCCCAGCTCCTTTAATCTCCCAGAGTTTGTCCCTGATTTCCTGCCACACCACAAACTTAAGCCTGCCACTTAGTCCCTTGTTCTTTTAAAGGGAAGCCGTGGAATTAATAGGCAAAGGAACTCATGCCTGCTTTGGAGAAGATTAGGCACTAGTGGCTGAAATATCTTCCTGTAACTCTACCCGGAGACTGGAATCTTAATTTTAGTGAAATATTTCCTAGTCCTCTCTTCTAGAGACCTTAATAAGAAATTATGACCGCATTTATTTATGCCTTTGTGTAGCTATTTATTTATTGTGGGTCCTTGGATGAGGACTTATTCCTATAACCAAGAGGGAGTTTATTTCTATATATTTCTTCATAGTTTTGCAAATGAAGAGAAGAACATTTGGAAAACACTAGAAACACACAAACTTACTTTTCAATAGACCAGGGACTTCCCTAGCCTGAAGGTCCCTCCTGGGGGCTCCAGGCACCTACAGGGACCCCTGGCCCCTTCAGGCTGGTGCCTGCCACATTAGTATGCTGGTGCATCAGCTAATTTGCCTCTATAAATACTGGGATCTGAATCACACCACTGTTGTGGCCAGAGAATTTCACTCATCACTCTCTTTGGAGGAAAAAAAAGAAAAAGACACACACACACACACACAAACACATACACACACACATACACACACTTTTTTAGCAGTTTTTTTTTACTGCAGCTACACTCAGTGGGAAGCATCTTTGATAAAAATGAACATTCTAAATAAATCCATAAGATGGTAATTTTAATTTTTTTATTCACCGTGGTAATAATAATAATTCTTATCAGCTGACCCTCAAATACAAACACAAAAGCCTGGCCAGGCTCCCTGGATGGTTCCCTTGGCAAATTCTAAAGGACAAACATGCTAGCAGCACCCCCCCCTTCACCCTCCCCCGCTTAATCTCTCCTATTCATGAGTGAATTAGAACTTTCAGTAGCTCTGAAAAAGTTAACTAAGCAAAAAAAAGAACTTGGAAAGCTTCTGTGAATTGTACCAAACAGTTTAACCATTTGACTAGACATTGTTTATCTGTTTATACCAAAATGAAAGGCTTATATGTCATATAGCATGGAGTTCATGGGCCTCGTCATCTAAGCTCAGATGCATGGAAGCCACTATTGGGTGACTCCAATGGTCCCTGTCTCTGAATTCATATTCATATTCTCTTTCTCTTTCTCTTCTCTCTCTCTCTCTCTCTCTCTCTCTCTCTCTCTCTCTCTCTCTCTCTCTCTCTCTCTCTCACACACACACACACACACACACACACACACACACACACTACACTGAAGCCAAAAAAATCCCCAAAGCCTCCTGAATGCATATTCTGGAGTGACTTTCTTTCATTACCTTTATAAAAACTCTAGGGAAGACTAGAGTTTTCACTGACACCCTTTCTCTTTCCATCTACTTTGGAACTTTTAAATATTCCTGAGCAGAGCCAGCTCCAGAAACCCAGGTCACTTTTGGTCACTTTACAGATACAGGATAGCTAACCCATCACCAGTGAAGGATGTCCCCTGGGTAGGGTTGCCAGATTTAGCAAGTAAAAATACAAGAGAACAAGTTAAATTTCAATTTCAGTTAGCAATGACTTTTTTTTTTAAGTATGTCCACACACAAAATTTGGGGTATCCTTATACTTCCCTGGCAACCCTGGACTCAAAGAAGGCCTGAGCCTAGTGACTCCTAGTGACCCGTGGTGGGCATCTTATTTCTTACTTTGCAATTGTAAATGGTAAAGGGAATGCTGAGTGAAACCACAGATGTTCAGGTTGCTCAGTGCATGGGGCAACTCTGAGAAAGGTGTCCTAGTGAGGGCCAGAGCCTACTCCCAGCCTGGTGTGCTAACTCACTATCCTCCCAACAACCCTGTGAGGTGGAACATTCATTACCTCCATTTTACAGATGAGGAAACGAAGGCACCATGTCCAGAGCCAGCCACACAGCTACAAAGCAAGATCTCAGCCCACACAGTCTGGCTCCTGATCCCAGGTATAAAATAACAATGTTACCCAACCATCACATAAACCATTTCATTTTCAAGAAAACCTACCTATATGCTAAAATCTATTCCTATTTCTATTTTTATTTTTTATTTCTATTTTTCCCACCTGACTTGGGCTTCTCTCCTTGCTTGGTTAGTGAACTAGGCCAGGCTTGCTGGGCCCCATGAGAAATCTCTTGCTGGGGACATGGTAAGGAAGGCGTCCCTACACCACACCATTTCTGCCAACCCACAGGGGCAGAGAGCAAGGGAACGTACGGAGACTGTGGGCCCCAATGAGGAACTCTCCAGGGGGGGGGGGGAACTTGTTCTAATTTAAAGACCACCCAGGTGTGTGCTGGTCTGTCCCCATTTTAGGGTCTTTGCCTCCTGGTTTCCAACAAGAAAAGAAACAGATGTGATCCCCATTCATCCATAATGGAGACAGAGGGCAGGGAGGGCCTGGGCCAGGGGGGAGCTCCGAGCTGTCTCTGGCCTGCAAATTCTGTCTTGAAAGACAAGGACATTAACTGCCACAGGGTTTAAGCCCCTGGTTTCATTTGTCAACTTGAAGCTCAGCACTTAGTAGGTAACTAATACATATGTGTTCCGTGGCAGGAGTATTAAGTAAATGCCATTGAAAGTCCCAGGTGCTGCCCAGGGAGTCTGTTTTGGCCTGGCCTGGCCTTCAGATTTGGGAGGCTGACCAGATGGGTTTCACTTGGTTGGATTCCCCAGGGGATGGGGTTGGGGGGTGGGGTGCTGGCTTCCCCCCACCTCCTCCCTAGACCTGGGTCAGCTCACATCGTCCTGAACAATTATCCCCAAAGGGGGTAAAAATTCAACAAATCCTCAACTTTTGTCTCCCCTCGGGGCTGCAGACCGTGGTCCCTGCTTATTCAGCCCTCCCTCTCCCCATCCTGTGCCTGGGAAGCCCTGTGGTTACGAGTCAATGATCAGACAGGGAAAGGGCACACTTACCACAGGGGAGGGCACTCGGCTGGGCCCTGGGCTTTGATGCTGGTTCTCTTACATCCTGAATGCATGAAAGGCTATGGGAGGGAGAGGAAGAAATATAAAAGTAGAAAGGAAGAAAATGTTATTAAAAAAAAAAAAAGAAGAAGAAGTTGGAGACAGGGTGGGGGGAAGAAGTGCCTGGTTGGAAATGCCCTAAATATCATGGACACATATCTCTGGGAGACCAAAGCTACTTTAAAACTGCATGGAGATAAGGCATCTTCTACAGTGACTCATCTTCCCAGGGAATAATGGCAAGGAAGCTGCCCGTTTAGAGGAGGGCTGATGTGTAAATAGCAGTGTCCGAGAAGCTGGGGTTAATTACAGGAAGGACTTCCAGAGTAATTGCCCAAAAGCAACACAGGGAGCCGGAGCCCTCCCTCCCAGGCTCAGAAGTCAGCTCTCAGCCATTTCAACAGGATCTCCAAACACTGCCCCTGAGTCAGGGGGCTGGGTGGCTCCCCAAGAGGACCCTTCGGAGGAGCACTGTGCCCCTTAGGGGGGGCTGACCAGCACCCCTACCACCTCAGTCCAAGAGGGCTCCCCCTCAGTCCAGCCGCTGAAAATTCATTAGTAAACCAATCCTCAATAAAATGTTGTGTTGGCCAGGCTGTTGGGAAATTAACAATCGCGGCCTGGAGAAAGATGATAAGCACCCCCAAACCGTCGGCTAAGTGAGATCTGGCTGGGGAGACTCCAGATGGGTGTCTGTAAGTGGTTTCTTTCAGGCAGTGGGTTTCACCAGGAGGTACCCAACGCAGCTCTGTCTTTGCATCATGCCCTCCTTCAAGAGAATAAAACATGCATTATAACCATATGGGCAAGTACCACTTGTGATAATTAAGCCCAGAGACCCACCACATTCTGCAAGGTGGGGGAAGGGCTGGCAACTCTATAAGACACCTGAGTTAGGACAGGGAGGCTGGGAGGCACTTAGAAACATCCATAAAGAAAAAAAAAAAACATTAAAATTCACCTACCCACCGTTTCCCTGGGTGGATGAACTCAGAACATTATCTCAAAGGTTACCGAAAGAGCTCAGCCTCCCTGCTCTTCCTGGGAAGCATCAGGGAGGAGAGCTTTCTCCGAGCATGCACGAAGTACCTTTTGACAACTCTGCAAGGTGGAGTCGGTGGAGATTGAAACAGCAGATTTTGCTTCCTGGGGTCTCCAGGAAAATGCCTGAGGTGCTAACACCAGTCCTAACCTCCTGTCCCCGGCCTCAGTTTCCCTGTTTATGAAGTAGGTGGATAATCCAGGTGACGTCCCAGCCCTCACAGCTGATTCTCTGAAACCCAGGTGCTCCTGGGAGAGCCCATTTGACCTTGAGGTCAGGAACTCCGTGCCCAGTTCTCTTTCACCTTGGATAACGCCTTCGTTGTAGTTAAGAACTTAATAAATATTTTTAATAGATTCCCTTGTGCAGGATTGAAAAACCTTGGTGGCTTTTTCTTCATCTGTTTATAATAAAAGATTGTGGGTGGATATCAGGGAGTAGTTCTTTTTCTTTCAACCCTATAGAGTTGCTTCGAAAGATCAAATAGAAGTAAATGGTTGTAATAACTAACCTTTTTTTTTTTTTTTTTGCTCAAACACATCATGTACTTATCCTAATCACGTCTCAAAACATCCGTGTGTAGAAGCAGCTATTATAACCCCCACTCCACAGATGAGGAAGCAAAAACTCAGAAGAATACGTTATGAACTTTTAAGTAGCCCTTTTGAGGCAGAGCCTTTGTGTTTGAGCGTTTTCCGTGAGTGCAGGGAGGGTCTTGCTCTAACCCTGTTACCGGCCTGCCGAATGTCCCTGGGCAAGTCATTGTCCCAAGTCTGGTTGTAAGATAGCCCTCTTGAGCTAGGGGACATCCTATTTTCTTCCTGGACTGGCATTTCAGTTTTCTGAGTCCATCCCTCAGTTCTCAGATCAAAGAGACCCTCCTCAGGAAACCCTTCAACCCATCCCCTCTGCCCACCAAGGCAGGTCCCATTATGGACTGCACTTTTCACATGAGTTACACACTTAGTATGTGATTGTTGGATTTACGGCTCTCTTAGCTTACAAACTCCTTTGGAGTAGGAATCGTATCTGCCTTATTCATCATTATACCCCATTCCCAGCAGTGAATCCCCCAGACTAGCCTGACATGAATTCAATGCTCAAAAAAATACTTATCAAACCTTTGTAGAGCCCCCAATGGCTATGAAATGTGCAGACGCGGAAACAGTTTCCTTGCCTCCGAGAGATTCATGAGTCTGGCCCCTGAACATCGCTGAAGGTTTACAGGATGATTTTGACAGTCAAAAACAAGGAAAACCCAAAACAGCTTGGCCACCCCTTGCCCAGGTAAGGGAGGAGCATCATTGGAGGGTGGAGACAGGGAACCCTGTTCAGCTGTTTCCTTTCTCACGCAGGTTCAGATGCAGGTGGGATTTGCAAGTGTCTGGGATCAAAATGCTGCAGGCTTTGGTGATGTAGCAACCCAAGCCTGTCTGGCGAGGAGGGGGACTGCCATTGGGATGCACACCAGCCTCCAGGAATAGATCATAGCAACCAAGCATGCCCTGAGGAGGGGGGCGCCTTTCTGGTTGTACACAAGAGCCAATAATAAAAACACAATGCGCAGGCCCCCTTCCAGCCCCTCGTGCACGCCCCATTCAGTTGGCAGGGGTGGCCATTTCCCTTTCAAGGGGCTCTTGTCCCCCTCCACCGCCTCCTCGTCCCTTGGTCCTTTAGTCACATACCAGACACGTCTCACAGAGCAGACCCGAAACTCCAGGTGGCAGAATCCCAGTTTCATATAAATTAGGCTGGGTAACGCTGTTCAGACACATTTTTTTGTCTAAATCATGCAAAAATAGAACTTTCTCAGGGGCATAAATCTGGCTCAAATCTAAACCTGAATGTACAATTGACTGGTATAGTTTATAGTGCAAACATGGAATTATCTAGAAGTCTTCTACTTCCAAAGAGCACAGCCATTTTTTATCCAATCTGAAAGAAATGATTTATTTGCCATCTTTAAAAAAAAAAAATGTCGAGGAACAGCAAAGTGACCAGATGCAGGCTCTGATTCACCAGAAAAAAACTCATGATGGTGCAAACAGAGCGACACGGACGTCACCACATGAAGTGATTCACCTGAATGCGAATCCCACCGCCATGTACCACAGGCACAGAAGTTCGGACATTTAGCTTCTTTAGGGTAGAGGTTTGTTCTGTTTTCCAAAGCAGAAAGTAAGAACAAAAAAAGGGGAGAGAAAAATAAAGGGTGATGAAAATAATAAGATTCGAAAGGTAGCACCACTGAGCTGTCCACAAAGAATCTAAATAAACAACCCTGTGAAATACAGCACACTGTGTCCTATACTAAAAGCATTGCTTTGCTGAAATTAATGAAAGACAGTTTCTTTAATACTTAATATCCTCGTTCATGTCCATCCATTCGCTTTTAAAGTCATTGAGTCAACAGGATGATCTTGAAGTTTTGATTGTAGGGTGAGGAGAATTGGTTCCACGCTCACAGATTTTACATTGGGATTTGGAAGAGTCGGAGCCCACAATTAGCAATGAACCACTATGGGTTCCATCATTCCATGGGATTAACCACTACCTGTTCCCACAATGCCACGGGATTAAGCACTGCTTCCCACAGTTCCATGGGGTTAACTATGACCTGTTTCCACCATCATGGTGAATGGCCTTAGGGAACTTACAATGACAGGGGAAAAAATGCATATCAGTATCTCTTCACCCAAGTTGTTTAAATTCTCCTGGTGGTTTGCCATCAAACTAGTTTGATTCCATTCACAGTGACTTCAAAGAGTGCAGAACAACAACCTGAGGGCTGTGTTTCTCAAAATATATGTCAGCAGTAAGAAAGGAGAGAAAAAAAAACAATGTTTCCTTATGTCCATATAAAAGAAAATGATACTGGGTACCTCCACCCTAATGCTTGCCAGAAGGTTTGATTTACTGATAAGCTTTTTTTTTTTTTTTAATGTAGCCTGTTCCTAATTTTTATTCAATGACAGTTGGAAATGGGCATTTAGGTGTAAAAGGAAAATTCAAGGAGAAAAGAATTAGCGAGAAAAGTAAATGAGAACTGAACAGAGAGCAGGGTAGGTCAGAGGCATCAGGATTTGAAAGAAGTTGGAAATCTTTCATATTCTTATAGAGATCAAAGTTAGTCATCTTTAATTTTGTAAAGTACAGCAGAAAATTAACTTAGCTTGGTACAGGGTTGGGACTGCACCCAACAGGGAAGGAGATGGGGACGAGAGTTAGGAAGAATCTGCTTATATCACTGCAACGATGTCTTAGTTCCCTTCTTGCCACTTGTACTCAATTCCCATCAGGGCACCATGTTTTTAATGAACTCGTTGGATCCCCCACATCACCATCCCTCAGTGTTCTTCACAGGACACATAAATCTCTGGAAGGATCTAACCTCTCCCAACCTCCCCCATACAGCAGTTCGTAGAGTCTATACTCCAGCTATAGGAGGTGGCTCCCTGTCTGTCTTCTTTTACCAAGTGCCGACTTATTTATCTGGTTGTGGACTAAAAGTCACTTGTTCATGGAGCTCATCCCTGACCTCTGAAGTGGATCATGTCCCTGGTTGTAGCTGCGTTTGCATATGGCAATCCCCAGATCTCATCTAGGCAATGGCCGTGTTTTGTATTGGTTTTAAGTCTCTGTCTTAAAACTGTGTATATTTTATATAAAAATGCAGATTACCAGTTCTTTTAAAAAATCACAAGATCTGCTAAGGCTGAACTCACACCCTGCCAAGGTTTGGTTAATAGATAAATCTCACCACCCCTTTCAGGGATTCTTCTCTCAAAACCACATCTTTCCGACAATTTTTAAAAGAAAATATGTTAGTACGCCTGTGATGTAAATGATGCTAAAAGAAAGGCTGAAAATTTATTTGAGTATTGGAAGGAGCAATGATGTGTTTTTGACCTGATTAAAGTTGAAACCCAGGGACAGAGATTTTCTTCCTGACACCAGGGACTTTCCCCAGGGGGACATGCCTTGGGTCCTTAGTTTGCCTTATGCTTGATTCTTTAGTTTATGTTTCCCGCCAAAATGTTTATATAGAATGGTCCACTCAGACCTGTCCTGGTCACTGTAGAATCCCTTGTACAAATGTCCACAAAGAGATGTTCTCTTCAGGCTGAAGGATCACTTTGTGAATCACTTGTACAACCAGTGATGCCTTCTAGGACTAAGGACTGCCTTTGTCACTACCCTATAATCTGGGGAAGTCACCAAACCCTCCTCATTTTATATATAGGTATAATGATGCTAGCGATGACAACATTAATGACAATTCTGTCATTCTCTGAGCATAAGACTGCGTACATCAAAGTACTATGTCCACTTAAAATCATAACACAAGCTTCAGTTATTCTGTGGATTATGGTGACCAGTGAGCATTTCCTACATTTCAGGGGCCGCACCAGCCACTTTATAGACAATATGTCACTTAATATTACATTTATTTAATAGATGAGGAAACTGAAACTCAGAGATATCGGATAATTTGTGTAAGATCATCAGCTATTATAAGGCAGACCCAGATCTGAACCAAATTATGCTTCATACACCCAACAATATCATAGTACTTTTAAAAACAATCATGCAATGATAATTTGCAGTGGCCCGAAGTCAGTATTTGTACTGAGCTATATCTGTCTAACCAGCAAACCCCTGTGTTAAGCACATCACCCATCTATTAACCACAATCGTGAAGTGGTTGTTTTCTTTTTTACTTATTTGCAATTTTGGTTATCAGTTATGACAAAAATCAAAACACCTGGTGACAGATGGAAAATAAGTTTGTTAGTTCTGCTGACTTCCCAGTGTCGAGCAGGGGCTCAATTAGTATCTATCAGCACCAGTCTCTATGGGGCAAGGAAATGAATGAAGGAAGGAATAAAAATCACTGACTCTCAGGAGGCACTAGAAACAAGATTTGACTGAAAACACACTTCCCCTCTTGTATATTCTATACTCTTCAACCTTTGCCTAACCTGTTAGGGAGACCTCTTTGCACCTTAAATATGATGTCATCCCACCCACCATGTTATCATGTCCATATTTCCTCATGAAATGCTATGATTACCATCATGCCTATTTTTCTGACACATTAGAAGCAACTTGCCTGAGATCCCACACGTATCAGAGGGAAAGAATAAGAACATGAACCCAGGTTCTATCTGACTTCAAAAACTATATTGTTGCCCCAGATGCTATATGTTTATGGTTTTCCACTGTTCCCAAATTTGGCTCTATAAATTTGAAAAAAAAATTAAGTTGTGTGTCATGAATGGCTACCTGCCCATTGGTGTCTATAGAATTTTTAAAACAGGTCAATAATTCCCAGCTTCTTTGCAAACCTTTTGGGGGAAAAAAATAAGATGTTATTTTACATCATTATGCATTTGTAAATATCCTTAGGATGACAGGAAATAACACCTTGAAAGAGCAGTTCCACTGTTTCTAGCTTCTGATCTGTTTGACTTCAGGATCCTGACAAGATTTCTTCCTACCATTCAGAATTTTCAAAAATGCTTCTTTGAATTGTGGATAATTTTCTATGATGGGGGGAGGATATCTTTCTAATTAACAGAACACTTACCAATTACTCAAAATCACATAATCCAGAGTTTGTGACTTTCATACAGAATCTGGGCAAAAATTTATTCTCTGGAAATTTTTTAAAAAGCTAGTAAGCATATCATTAACGTAAATAAGTTCACAAGAGGGGCATGCATGTCCCTTAAGAGACCAAACTATTTTCAAGCAATATAGAGACACCCTGTCATTAGGTTGGTGTGCTAATTACAAATCATTCTAATTGATTCATTAGTCTCCCAAAAGACTTCCATAATGTACTAGGCAAACACTCTATTAGCCAAGCTGAGTTACAGTAGGTTCTTAAAAGAAAAAAGAAAAAGAAAAAAAGACAAAAAGAGCTTTCTTGAAAACAATATCAAGTCAGAATTCTCATTATTACAGAAGGGTCCTTTCCTTGATTTTATTCTCAGTTGGTGTTTATTTCACTGTTTTGACTTCCTGCTTTTATTTAATGAATGCTAATGGGAGACAGAAAAGAGAAAATGGACTTGGTTTCTTTCCCTACATCCATCTTGTCTCCCTTTGTAGAAAACATCTGTTGTTCATTCTTGACCAGGATCAATTTCCCCTTTTTTTCTTTAACAGTCCTGAGTTTTTTTCCCCATTACGGGAGACATTATATCTCTGCTATCTATCCAGGTAAGTCAGAGAGATGGACCCTACCTTCCTGCATCCGGGATGGTCCATAAACAAATTCCATTGCACATAATGATGGATTTAGGGATGGGCACATACCCCAAAGTGAGTCAAAAAAGAAGACGTCTTGGCTGTACTAGAATTTCCATTGTGGGAGGATGAAGCTCGGGAGATCCACCACATAGGAGGATTTGCCTCACAAGTAAAATCAACACAGAAGTTAAGTCAGAGAGAAGTAAAGAGATCCCTGATAATGTCACTTGATGCTCTGGATTAAGTCGTACCTGAAGTCATACCACTCCTACAATTTCTACTTCCATAAATCAATATATTCTTTATTTTAGTTTCTTTCTCTTAATCTTCTTTAGGTTGTATTTTTTTGTTCACTTGAAAGAATCTAAATCATTTTATTCACTTAAGGAATCCCTTAAAATAAAAAAAGCATATTTTTCCATTATAATTTTTAATCTCCGTTTATAATACTAACCTCCTTCTCTGAGTTTTATTCAAACTGAAAATGTCAATATTTTATTTATAATTGAATTAAAGACTGTATATATGACTTTTTATTTAAAAACAACTTATGAAGCAAAATATTTTACATTTCTGTTTTGGTAATCCTTTTAGTTTTTATTCTGAACCTCCACCTGCTCTTTTCTAAGTCTCTGGGGGGTACTTTTTTGGTCTAAAGGTATTCACTTGATTTTTGTACCATAGGATCCTTAATAAGCAGGAGATTTGGGAAATGAGAGCATTCTGCCACAAACCATCTTAAAGCCAAGGAAACACAGAACCTGCTTCCTGCCTGAGGTGGGAGGAGAATTATTTTATACACACAAAGTAAAAGAAAAAGACAGAATTTAATGCAAAAAAAAAAAAAGCCTTCTGCAACTGATTCAAAAAATTAACTTCAGTCCAACAATGAATGGCTTGAATGTGAAAACTAGGCTTCAGATCCTGCACAAACAGTTGATGGAACTATCTTCCAGAAAAAGACAAGACATTAGAATCTTATTCTAGCCTTAGGTCTATGATGATAATGATTTTCCATTTCTGTATCTCAACTTTGCTAAATGTATGGATAAGCAGACCTACTTCTTCAATTGCATAGCAAAGATACAAGAGCTCCTTCTCCACATTCAGGAAGCAGGAAAAATCCGTGCCATTCCTCAAACCTTTCAGTATACTTACCACAAATTTCGTGGTCACTTTTTCATGTAGTTTTCTTTTTCTTTTTTTTTTTTTTTTAAGAGAGTGAGAGAGAGAGAGAATTTTAATAATTTGTATGCCAGGCGAGCGTGCTACCGCTTGAGCCACATCCCCAGCCCCATCATGTAGTTTTCTTGAATCAATACTGTTATGTAAAAATTTGGCAAGGACTAAGTCCAAGTCAACCCATTCTTCTAGACTGGTTACACAGGAGTCACAATTTGGAAAGCTTTCCAGGTGATTCTGCAAGTTTGGCAACCAGGGCTTTAAAGGAAGGAAACAGCCATACTTTTGTTAAAACAGTGACTTGAAAAATGTCCTAGATTCACCGGTGAAATTGTCTATGAAAATAAACATCCCTACTCCATTCCCTCACACTTGTCAGGATAAGCGCCTAGAACATGCCTGTTGCAGAGGTATCACTGGTGGCTCAGAACCAGCGCTGGGAACCAAAGGTGACCTTCCAGAATAACCTCTGTTCCTGTTGGAGAGGTTGGTCTCATTGCTCTCTGGACCTGAGCCCTCCCCAAATAAAGACACTCCAGGCTATCTCAGGAGGCCTAGGGCCGAGAGACCGCAACTGGTCATGTTGATAACTTTCAGGGCCAAATTGGTCTGCTCATTCTTCAAGGACCCAGAATGAGCTCTCTGTTGTCCACATATGAGAAGCATCAGAGGGCTTTATTGTTCAAGTGTGGGACCATTCATTTTTGGTTGTCCTTAGCCTCAGGGGGAGCTGAGTGCCTGTCAAAAAAGGCCAGGGATACTCCCAGTGGGAGACACTGGCCAGGAGAGAGACCAGGGCTCAGCAGACAGTTATAACACATTCAATAGAAGAGAATCTTTGTCTCTGATGATTCTGGGTCCTGTCTCCAGTGAGATGCAGTCTGGATTTGGGAGAAGTACACAAGAAAGTTGAAAGAGGGACAACTACAAATATGTGGTCTCTGGACCATGCAATGGGTCCCCTTGCATAGACAGACAGACCAAGACCCAGAGAAGGTGCAGGGCTTGCCCTGGATGGAGGAGCAACTTTTCCCTACAGAATGATTTCCATAAATCACTGGGCCCTCCCCCCACCAACCTCTCCCCTCAGAACCTATTGGAAGTGAGCTTATTTCTCCGGCTTAGTTCAGGTGTCTCCGGCTTTGTGCAGCTATAAAAGAATTGGATTTAGCTCTGTTTGGCTTCCCGGTTCTCTTCCTGACAGCGCTATTTAATGGACAAACAGTTTGTTTTATTTATCTGACAGGGTTTCTTCACATTGTTTCGGGTTATCAGCCCTCCCCTGCAGATCATATTACAGCTTGTGCCGGTTCGACCCTCAGTAGGGTTCACTCTAAATCAGATCCTTATCATTACTGCAGTGATAAATAGAGAGGCCTGGAAGCCCGCAGCCGGGTTATTTATTTAGTACCTCTGTGGATCATGTTTTATACAGCCGGGGCTTCATGTCAGGCCTTTACGGATCCAGCTTAGGTTGCATTCAGGAACTAAAACCCAAAGCCCCTTAAATAATGTTAACTTAATAGCTGACGTTTTTATGAAATAAGTCTGTGTGGAGGGGGCAGCAGAGGGGACGTTGCAGACAGAGAGCTGGAGGTGGGTCTCAACGTGCCCGCGCACGTGTGTGTGTGTGTGTGTGTGTGTGTGTGTGTGTGTGTGTGTTTGAAGATGGGTGGAAAGAGGCTTCCATTTTCAGGTTTACTCTAAACCCCCAGAGAATATTTTGATTTTAAGTGTAGTCTCTTGGGGGTCTGTGGTTTTTTTAAAGGAAAAAAAAAGGTGGGGTTGAGATACAGTATTTTCTGGGGAGGTGGGCATATGAGGGATGAGGTTATGCCAGGGGGTGTATTTTGTGGTAGGGGGAGACAGCCTCCCTGGGAAGCATCCTGATGCTGATTGGGGTGGGCAGAGGGCAGGCATGAGAACCATCAGCAAGAGCCTCATTTTCATCCTGTTCCTCAGATACAAATTTTGGACATTATCCATGAATGAAGTCACACACACACACACACACACACACACACACACACACCATCCTCGCTGTGTGCCTGTGCATGTGTGTGTGTGTGTGTGTGCACACAAATGGATTATTTTGCCAGAAGTCAACATTTAACATGTGAAATTTGGGTTTTTGCAATAGTCTTTTGACATTTCTTCCTTTTTTGAATACACGCGAAGCCTAAAAACTGGAGGAAGCGTGATCTGCTTTCAATCTTCAAGGGCTACAGGGGCAGGAAACATCTACCTCCACAAAGCCCATTGCCCTTTTCTTCCAGGATGCTCTGGGTCACTCTTGGAACCTCTCCAGCAAATTGGAGGGAAGAGATATGGTCCTGTTTAAATAGCCCCCCAAACCGAACTGCTACCTTCCAAGGGAGGCAGGAAGAATAGCCTTTTGACATGTTCTACAATTGGAATGCAAATTCTCGCCCATCTCCTAGATACCTGGGCCTGCCCCCATTTCTCTTTACTGTAATCTGCTTAGCTCGTGCACAGAATGACAAAAACAAAGAGTCTTTCTGTAAAAGAAAAAGAAAAAGAAAGAAAGTAGACTCTGTGCCCTCTTCCTTCGTCCTTGCCAAATCCTCGCTCCTGGGCCTCACCAGCCATGCAGTCTGTCTTTCTGTCTGGCTGGTTATTAACCACGGAGAGGATGGCATCATCCCTGGAGGGCAGCCTTCAACCAAGGAGATGGGGCACACATGACAAGGTTTCCCAGGCTTGTGATATGAGGAAAGGCCAGGGAGATAGGACATCCGAGTTGCTCTTTGAAAGGCATCCTCTTGTGTTTGACCAACATGACCACGGCAGGCCAACTAAAAAATGCAAGATGATCTTCTTCTGGCCGGGATGGCACAAAACTTGCTGAACAGCTCAGCAGCAGGGAGAGCAGTTGCATCCAATATCAACGTTTTGCCAGATTGGAGTAGAATATGGCTTTCTGGGTGGAAGGTGACTCCCAACCAGACTATGCTGGCATTTAACAGGGCAGAGGTTTGGTTCGTTTTAGGGAAACTGAAAGGTGTCATTCAGTGCCAGTACTCAAGGATACCTAGCAGACCAAAAATATGTGTGAGGGGTGACTCCCTGGCCCAGCACCTGGAAGATGCTTCAGCGTGGCTTTCCATCCAAGAGGACACCCTGTTAATGGGGGGAAGGTGGCTGGCCACTTCAGTTACCACGGTGGGGAAGGAAGCCATCCCTGGAACCATGTGAGATAATCAGGAAGAGAAAAAAAAAAGACCTTGGTATCATTTGGCTTTGTAAATCTCTAAAAATGATAGTGGTTATGGATACAGAAAAGAATGAAGTCATTATCAAGCAATGCTTTCTCCAATCCCTATTAACTCTATTTAATAAGGCATATAAGCACTCACTCTGTGCCGGGCACGGTTTTAAGGACTTTACAAGTATGAACTCATGTGGGCCTCGTGACAACCCTGTGAGCTCAGCACTTAAATGTCATCGTTAGTTGATGGATCCAGAGATTGTGGCCATGGGAGGCTGGATAACTTACCTGAAGTTGCTCAGCTTCCGCACGGAATTCAAGCCCAGGTGGCCTGGCTCACCCCATGATCACTAGATATGGTCCCTCTCGGAATTTCCAGCCCCAGAGCTTGGGGTCTCTGTTTCTGTGTTCCCCAGAGACAGAGACCCCAGTTGGGCCTGTGTGGTACTCTGCTGTCCTTTTCAGGATATGTCCCCGTCTCTATTGCCTTAAATGTTTACTCTTGGTACTTGGCCATCCCCTGCTTTGATCTGGGGATGTCTGCTCTGCATTGCTGTCCTCCCTTTCTGGTTCTTGTCTGTGGGCCTGACTGGGTGACAGGACTCACTTTGAGTCTTCACTCTTATCTGCTCACCTGGTACAGACAGATGTGGCTCCTCACTCGGGGGGTTCTGGTGATCACTTATCTCTGGAATCTTTTCCTGATCTGTCACCAGCTTAGGCCTCCATCACCTGCCTACAGATAGCAACATGAGCCTTGTCTGGTGGCCAGCAGATATCTCGTGATCATGGGGTGAAGAGAGGAAGGAGCAAATCAATGAGAAATAAAACTAGTCTCTGCCAAGTGCCCAGACCCCGACCCCTGCTCTCCTGTGGCCGGCTCCCTCTTGGGACATTTATCCAAACACATTAATTCCTGAAAGAAGCAGCAAAACCAGGACTTCATGACTTAAGGGAGAAGATACAAGAGGCTAAAAGTAGCTCTTTCTTTGCTCCATCAAATGTGGTTTCCATGCAGAGTACAAGCTCATTCCAGCTGGAAGATTCTATCCTTGATATCTCAAAAGCATGGGGCAAAACCTTGGTGAAAACCAAGTGCTGAGAAAGCAATGTTAGAAGAAATGAATAAAAATACAGAAAAATTTAAAAAGTACATAAAAATGATTTGTCTGTAGCCAAAGGCTAGGAAAGAATGTGAAAAGGCCAACACAGGTTACTAGAATTTGAATTTTTATAAGTACCGACTGATGGTCGGGGTTGTGCAGTGTGTGTACGTATGTGTGTGCACGTGGAGAAGAACACAAAAGGAAAACAAAATGGTACCACCAACCAAGGGTATCTTGCACAAAGTTATTGATCTTCATCTGTTCTTCAAAAGTAGGTTGATCTCAAATGAAATTGCCCAAGTCCTAACCTCAGCCTCACAGTGGCAGCGGGTAGTCAATACCAAGTCGATATGGTTTCATAATTGGGTAAGATTTGCACTTTGGTTCAAGGTTAGCCTCCTGTGATAGCCTATGGGTGGTATTTGGCATCTGAAGAGCAGCTGAGTCAATAGTACATCTGGTTGTCATCCACCTATCAGAATGGATGCAATAGAAGAAAGGTGAAACTAGTCTAGAAAAAAAAAAAAAGCTATTCCAGTCAAAGTAGTGGCATGAATTATATTCATATTGAAGTAATATTCAGTGAGTACTCTCCCTGGGCAGTTTATTATTATTTATTTATTTTTGAACCTAATGTCTAGCATTTCTCAATTATAAAGGATCAATAATATGCAATAGATGAATAATCACACAAATATCCACTGGAGAATGTTTCTGACTTGTTATTTAGTTAGGATCCTACATAATGAACTCTTGTGATCTAAGTCATATCAATATGGACTTTCACTTCACAGAAGTAAAAGATCTTGAAATCGGGATAAAGGATGGGTGTCAAGTATTTCGTTTGGGAGGTGCTCTCTGGAAACACCAGTAGAGAAGAGGGGAATCAAGCCAGTCCAAAGGGCACTGATGTGTGGGGCTATTCCCTGGACTACGTGGTCAGTGTGGACATAGATAACACGACCCACAGTGGACCCACCCGAGGAGCCCGGACCAGAGCATATCCACCAACTTCCACTCACCACTGGCTAAAGGCTGGTCCTGGAGACATCAATTGCCCAGCACTTCCAGTGTGCCCTTGACACGCCCCCAGCTGTTCCCTTCATCAGCCAGCGGGATGCCACCAGCAAGAAATCTTTAGCAGGAATGATGAGTGTCCAGGTTCTATGGAGAGAGCACCAACAGGCACGTGAAGTAATTTGCTACCATTTCTCTTGGTATTTACATCAGAAAGGGCTCTGTACTTCTGTCTAATCCATAAGCTCATCATGGGACACCACCTCTCCCTCTGTCAATCTGTAAGCATCGTTGCTAGTGTCACCTCCCACATGGGAAATACTCCATAGGTGGGCTTTTGATAGACAGCCTGTCATTCATAACCCAGTGCAACCTCACATCTTTCAAGAAACACTCTCATCTCCCTCTTGGGTCCCAGGACATTTCAACTTGGGCTCTTCTGTTCTTCCTCTCTTCTTGTGAAGAGCATGGCCTGCCTACTCTTGACTCTGTACTTGGCTTAGCAGGGAAGGTGGGGTCAGTATGTGTGGAGGAGCTTTAGCAGTCCATCCTCCACGACGAGGTGGGCATCGGGCAGCCTCTTGTCGTGGGTTCATGTTATTCAGGTTCAACTTCAGCAGTGACAAAGTCAATGTCAAACTGTGTGACTTCTCTGTTTATGTCAATTGGTTCTGAACTCAGAGAAAAGAGGCCCTATCTAGTGCCCACCTCAAGTTCCTTCCCATACCATGCAGGAACCTCAAGCTTACAAATCAACATTGACAGGAACACTTCACAGTCCACAGCATTTGGGGTTATTGTGCATAAAAACGCCTGCCACAGGTGACCTCAGAACAATCCACCAGCAGATGAGGAAACAAACCAGCACGGGGGAGAGTCAGCATGTGCCACAAAGGAGAGAATGGACTTTCCTGGTGTTAAGGAGGTCTCCATCCATTTTGTGCTGTTACTGTCGCAGAATGCCACAATCTGGGTACTTGATAATGAACAGAGATTTATTGGCTTTCCGTTCTGGTGACAGGGAAGTCTCATAATAAGGTTCTGACACTTGGCAGGGTCCTTCTTGCTATGAAATCATGTAACCCAAGAGCTAAGAGGGAGAGCAAGGTGGGAGGGATCAAACACACTCCATTATAATGGCAGCAATCCCACCCCAGAGAATAGGAGTCTCACAGCTTCATACTGAATGTCCCGCCTCTTAATACTGTTACAATGGAAATTAAAATTTAACATGTTAAGGAAATATTCAGACCATCACAAGAGAGAAGGGAAAAAAAACTAAAAAAAAAAAAAATCTAAAAAAACCTAGGATGTGTGTGAGCCTTCAATCTGAAGATTCCTCTTTTCCTATAATCCTAATCCATTTCTTCACACAAAAGACAGACTGACATTTTCAAAAACATTTATCAGGTGATCAGGTGTCTCCCACATCCCCAGCTCTGCCTAATTTCCTGCAAAGGTTTCCAATCACTTTTTTTTTTTTTTTTGGTACCGTGGATTGAATTCAGGGGCACTGGACCACTGAGCCCCATCCCCAGCCCTATTTTGTATTTTATTTAGAGACAGGGTCTCACTGAGTTGTTTAGCACCTCGCTCTTGCTGAGGCTGGCTTTGAACTCACGATCCCCCTGTCTCAGACTCCCAAGCCACTGGGATTACAGGCGTGGGCCACCACACCTGGCTCCAATCAACTCTTAAAATAAACATCCACTTCCCACCGGGATGGACCCTACCTATATCACCAGGTGTAGTGAGGAACAGCTGCTCACTCCATTCCCTTCCTTGGTCAGATTCTAGAACCTTCCATGTTCCCTCTCACCACAAGGCCTGTGCCCGTATTGATTTTCCATTCTGCAATACTTCCCTGGACCTGCTTTTGTCAGCAAGTTCCACTGCACTTATTGTCCAGAAGACACCTCAATCCTCCCTCACTATGGCTTCATGGAAGACTTCTCTCACCGTCCTGCCAAGGTCAAGTCTTTTCCCTACATTTGCCAAAGTTGCATTTCTACTTTGGGGTTAAGAACTGATCAGTGTGGAAATGATCCAGTAGGGTGTTAGTTCTGGCAAAACAGAATCTCTATTTTGCATCCTGAGCCCAGCATAGCATAGACTTTCGAGAAATCTCTCCTGAACAAATGAAGGTAGCAGACATGTTTTAACAGTGGCTATGTGTGGGGTCTGTTCACTGCTCCTGGACGCAGCCCTTCCTTGGTTAAAGGGATCCACCTCAGTTGGGAGACTGAACTCCCCAGGGCAGCCTGCAGCGAAAGACTGATGATGATATGAGTGTCCAAAAGACTGGTGCCCCATGGGAAGCCTCCTCGCATCCTCTGGATGATTGCAATAATAATAATAAAAAAATGACAGTAACAAGTGTTGGCAAGGAGGAGAGGAAACTGGGACCTGGAAGAATAAAACAGGACATTCACTGTGGAAAACAATTTGGCAGCTTCTCAAAAACTTGAATATAGAATCACCCCTATGAGTCAGCAACTCCACTGCTATGGATCTACCTATGAGAACTGAGAACAAGTGTCCAAACAGTAACTTGGACACACATATTCACAGAGGCACTATTCACCAGATGGAAACAACCGAAGGGTCCCTCAACTGACGGACAGGTGAACCAAACAGAGAACATGCATTCAGTGGAATATTTTATAGTCGTAAAAAGGAATGAGGTTCTGGAACAACGTGGATGATGTTGAAAACATCATTTTAAGTGAAAGAAGCCAAACTCCAAAGGACATGAAATATCCAGAAGACGTAAATCTACAGAGAGATAAAACAAATGAATGGTTACCAGGGCCTGGGGAGACTGAGGAATGGGATTGACCACTAATAGGCACAGGGTTTCCTTTGGAGGCTCTAGAATTAGATGGTGGTAATGACTGCACAACTTTGTGGGACTGAATTGTACACCTTCCAATGTTAAAACGATACATCTTATGTATATTTTATCGAAATTTTTAACAAGGGCTAGCACCTCTTAAAGAGGTTTCTTTGCCCCAAAACAAAGACATCTCTACGGTACACCATGCGCTCCAGAGGCCCCCACAGGTCAGGCCAACTTCAGACCTTACCTAAGACTCCAACCCCACTCAGCGCCCTCCTCTTTCACATCCTGTGTTCCTCACCTCCTTTCAGGTTTTACTTAGGACCATTTCCTCAATCAATCAAGGACTTCTTAATCCTTCTGACAGGTTCTTCTTCTATGGAATGTAACAACAACAACAACAACAACAAAATAAGTGAATTAGTGAATAAAATGATATGCGTTAATAGCCAAGCAAGGTGGCACACGCCTGTAATCCCAGCAGCTCGGGAGGCTGAGGCAGGAGGATGGTGAGTTCAAAGGCAGCCTCAGCAATTTAGTGAGGCCCTATGCAACTTAGCAGTCTCCGTCTCTAAATAAACTATTAAAAAGTGCTGGGGATGTGGCTCAGTGGTTAAGCACTCCTGGGTTCAATTCCGGGTAGCTTCCTACCCCCCCCCTAAAAAAAGTAAATAAATTTTGTAAACTCCCTCCCCCCCAAAAAAGTAAATAAATTTTGAAAACTCCCAGACCCTCACCGCTCAGAGGTAAGATTCAAACCCAGATGGGCTGGATTACTACATCCACTCTGTAAATACTCTGCCTCCCTCCCAAATGAGTTTACCAAGGAAAACACCACTTTGTCAGGCCAGGACCATGGGCCCAGATGATGTTCCCTTAGGGACCATGCCTGTGCCCCTTTTCTTGCCTTCTTTGAATGTCTGCACCTCAGGATAAATGGGAAGCTTATCTCAGTAGTTCTTTCTCTACAATCCAAAGCCCTGCATAATAATACAAAAAGGAAACATGAAAACAGCCCATCCTCCCAGCCCTGCCATGTAACAGAGAAGTTACTGTACGTTGTAACCCAGCTGTCCAAACTGAGATCGTTAGAGGGTCCAAGCATATAGAAAGATTGGATTAACTCACTTGTCTTCGCGGAGGCATTAATATTGTTTCATCGCTGAGCAGCTGAAACCCCTGATAAATCTCCATTTAAAGGCAAATTTGTAAATGCCTAAGTGTACTTGGTCATAATAATAGTGTTGTAATTCTTATTAAACTTGTTCAGAATGGTGGATTATTTATAGCACCATGTTTAATGTTAAACACTTTGGGACATGAATTAGAGATGCTTAGAGTTTGGGGCGAGTTGCTAAAAAGAGAAGCAATGAAAATAAGATCGAATTTGGGGGAATTGTGGTAAGAAATGACCTAACCAAAGTAGAAATCTTTTTTTTTTTTTTTTTTTTGGTACCAGAGATTGAACCCAGGGGCGCTTAACCACTGAGCTACATCCCCAGCTCTCTTAATATATTATTTAGAGATAGGGACTTACTAAATTGCTGAGGCTGGCTTTGAACTTGCTATCCTCCTGCCTCAGCCTCCCAAACCACTGGGATTACAAGCATGTGCCACTATGCCCAGTGAAATCGTTTTTAATCCACTTTGTGCATGATGTTCCGACTAACAAAGGAGAAAGAATATGGATGATTTTCCTGTAATTGCAACTAGTAGAAACAACCAGCTGTGTTCCCATCTGTCATTTCTCCACATAGTGAGATGTAAGTGAAAGGTGTCCTTTTTAAATATTGTTTTGTAACAAGCAGCCATAAACTCTCACTGGCAGTTTACAATGCTTCACTTCTCACTCATGCCTCTGTGGTTCAATTGGGGGTCAGCTGATACTGTCTGAGGCTAGCTGAACCTTGTTCCAGGTGATCAATCAGTTTCCGATCTGCTCCCCATGTCTGTCACTCTTGGGGGGCCAACATGGTGGTAGCAGAAGTCAAGAGACCAAACCCAAACACATGGCCACTTTTTAAATCTCCACCATGTCCCACCTCCCAGTGACTCATTAGTCAAAGTAAATCTCACAATCAAGTCCAAGGTTAAGAAGCTGGGATGTGCGGTCTATCCACCATGAGGACAAGCAAGACTGTAGATACGCTAATCTCTCATGGAAGTCTGAGTCCATTTGGCTGCTATCACCAAATAACATAAACTGGATGGAGAAATTTGTTTCTTGTGGTTCTGAGTCCAAGATCAATGTAGATTCAGTGTCTAATCAAGATTTGCTATCTTGTGCAGAGTTAGCCCTGACTTGCTTTGCCCCTACACAGTAGGAAGGACAAAGGATCTCTCTCGGATCTCTTTTATTAGGGCACAAATTCCAATCCGGAGGGCTGTACCCCCATTACCATATCACCTTTCTAATAATAACTTTTAGGGGGGGTTGGATTTCAACATATGGATTTTGAGGGGTCACGAACATTCGGTTCACAGCCTGGAGGAATGAGGAAATAAGACCAATAATTAAATCTATCACTGAGGGCCTGAATTCTTCAAATAGTGATATAATTTGTTGTAGTTGTTTTCCTATCTACCCAGAAAATGGAAACAAAACAAAACAAAACTATTAACTGGAGTTTCTGCCTGCCCATTTCTCATAACAGTTTTTCTTTGAGAAACTGACCCCTTTCTATATATAACCCAGATAGAGCTGATCTCCTCTGCCTCCTAAAACAAACAAACAAACAAAAAAACCCTGAACCCCTAGGACTGGCCAATCAGAGTTATTTATCCTCTTTCCACTGATTGGCTGAGAGATGAGCGTGTGCTCTAAGACCAACTAATAAAAGCCAAGTCTGGGATTTTTGATAACAGCTGTCAGTAAAAAGTCTTTCTGCTTGTGCATGACATGTTGGAGTTTGGTAGTTCTGTCTAGCACACACTGTCTCACAAGAGGCCTTTCTTTTGCTGTGCTTAGTCCTAGTGTTCCAGGACTTTCTAACCCCTTCACCTACATGAGCATCACTTCCTAAGAGCTGTATCAGTTGTCACCTCTAGTCTGGATATTGTCCTATTCTTCCAATCACTGAGTGATTTTATTCCTAAATTTTTACCTTTTGAACTCCGAAAATTAGGAAATCATTTCAGAAGCATCACTATCGTCATAGCAACATCAGTGAAATGAAAATGCTCTACAATTTAAAAATGTCACCTGTTTAAATGGAAGTCAGAGATATTTTAAAAAATACATTCAGAACCAAACAAAAAGGAGAACCCACAAAATTAAATTAAATGCATGAGTTCTAACATTATCTGTGTTTGGAAAACAAATGTTGGATGAAGGGTAATAAGAAATATAAGTAGGTTGATTAAAAAAAAAAAAAGATTGGGTATTTTTCTGTAATTGACTTTCCTGCTGCTCCAATTAATAATGAATTTATTATAGTTTTTCTGTATGATGTGTTGGAATTTCAAGTCTTCTGTCTTAAAACCCAGGGGCAGATAAACATTTTAGGTGATTAAAAAAAAAAAAAAAAAACAAGAACACATTTAGAAAATGATGTTCTCAGAGGCCTGCGGGAAGAGATTCACATCATTCTTTACAATTTCATTACAGAAGATAAATAAATGTCTGTCAAATTAACTTTGCTCAATCTCACAAATGGCAAGAGATGCAACAAAAAAACACAAATAGCAAAGCACAATTTGTTTTCCCTCAGTTGCTTGATGGGAAAGATTTGGTTTTCATGTGGAGTAATGCAGGGTCCCACTAAAACTTTCCATCTCCGGATCTCGCTAGCACAATACCCATCCCTAAGGCATCTGTATGTGTATAGGGGGAGAGATAAAGAGAAGGAGAGAAGGTGAGAACTCTCCCCACTTGCCTCTAAAGCTTCCTAAGTCTGTGTGCATTCCTGGCATGATCTTCTAAGCACATTATCCCAAAACTACAATTCTAGAACTGTCTGCTTGATCTGCATTCCAGCTACCAAGTTTGATACTTGGATACTGGGGTCTAAGTCAACATAAGCATGATGACCAGTTATGTTATTGTTATATCATTAGTATTGCTATATCATTAACCCCCTTCTTCCTTCAACAGCTTACAGTTGAGTTGTATTTCTCAGGCTTTGGAATTTAGCTGATCTAGACTAATGAACGACAGGTAGCTCTCACTCCATAAGTGTCTACATTTGCTCCACTTACTCCATAAGTGTCTCGTCCTCTCATCCTGGCTAACCCAGGCGTCCACTACTCATTGCTCTGGCAGAGGTAAAAGTGAGCAAATGGAAACAGTGAGGCTAATGGTGTACCACATCCCTCTATCTTATGCTATCACCGGAGTTAGTCATGTGGCCAATCCAAGAGCCAAAGCTGGTAAAACATACTCCTCCTCTTGTGTGGGAGAAACTTCCAAGTGGCACAGCAAAGTACATGCAAAGAAGTGTGTAAGTCAGGTTTTCATTGCTGTAACAAAATACCTGAGAGAAACAATTAAAGGGAGAAGAGGTTTATTTTGCTTAATGTTTCAGAGGTTCTGAAACACACTGTCTCATCCAAGAGAATTCAAGATAGTGCAAGTCCTCATAGCTATCTGATGCTTTATATTTACAATGTATTTTTCCAACTCTTTTACCTTTCAGCCCCAAAGAGTTTCTTGACAGTAGGCTGGGTAGGAATTAGGAATCAACATGTGAGATCCAATCCACATTCACCCTGTGATGCTCTGAAGGAAGTGAGGTCCCAGGGTGCAATGGTCTTAGTATGGTTTGTCTCCACCAAAATTCATGTTGAGGCTGAACTGCTCAATGTAATAATATTGTGGTGGGACTTTTAAGGGTGGTAATTAGGCTCTCATATACAACCTTCAGAAGGAATTAATGTCGTTCTCAAAAGAAGGGGTAGTTCCCAGGAAAGCAGGTTATTATGAAAGACCAAGTACAGCCCCTCCCTGGTCTCTTGCTTCCTGTTCAGCTATGTGACACCTCTCTCTAATACTCTTCTGCTACATGATGCCATCTGTCATGCTGTGGAGGGATCTTGTCAAATGCTCTTTGGACTTTCCAGCCAGTAGGATCTTGAGCCAAATAAACCTCTTTTTTTCTTCTTTTTTTTTATACATCACCCAGCGTCAGGTATTCTGTTATCACAACACAAATAGGTCTGAGATATAAGGGGACTAAATTTACACTCCAGGAGGCTAGGAAAATAAGTCGAGGTAAGGGAAGAAAGGTAGAGAGGGTTTTGCATGTTGGCAAGAGGCCTGAAAGCCATGCACCGAATACATGGTAGTTGACCTCTAGCTACGCCCCCAACACAAAGCATTTTAGGGACATAAAGTAGTGTAAAGGAAGGATGGGAGAAAGATGTGCTTGTTTTGCATATCAAACCTTAATTAATATAATTTTTGTTTTCTATAAACTATATCATGAAATAATTTTATTTTTTCCAGTCAGGGCAGCAAAAATGTATGCAAAGAAACGTTGACTACTTAGTATAATACAGCTGAAATTGAAAATAGTGAACAAAATATTATAGGTAGAAATGTGTATTTTTTTTTCAAGTTTCAGAAACATAGGTTCAGAAAAGTGAAAGGAAGGGCTCAAGGTCATCTGAGACTGGAACATGAGCCCCCCATCTCTTCTTTCAGCTTGGGGAACTTTCATTCCACCACAAGTGTTGATGGGAATCAAGACAAATGACTTCCGAGGTTGACTATCTATTTTCTTTTTTTTTTCCTATTTTTTTTAAGATTAGAAGTGGCCGAAATGTTGTGTCCCTTCTCCCATCCTTGGGGGATTTTGTATGTGCTTTTTACTATGTTATTTATAACATTTTAAAATTACAGTTCCCTTTTCTTCTTTGGCCCCTAAGAAGAGTAGGCAGAATTCAACTGATATTGACTTTCACTAAGACAAATTCGAGATTTATTGACCTGAGAAATAAATATTAATAGAGGTTAAATTGGGGTCAATTTTTACTCCAAGAGATGATAAATCTTGATATATTTCCCATGGTTGGCTGGTCAATATGTTCCCTGTGCCGTCCATGGGCTCCTGCCGAAAAGGATCGCCAGCAAGATGGACCCCAGAGGAGCAAAGCCTCCCTCATCTGCTCTCTGTGTCCTGAGTACTCACAACCCACAAATCTCCTTGAACCCAGCTTGTGGTGAGAAAGGTCTCCCCATAGCTCCGGCCAAATCACATGTGCAATAAAATAATAAGCTTCTTTCATATTTCAGCAACCATTTTTTAGGCCCTGCATTTTACACACACAAGTGCAATCTCTCTCAGACCTATGCCTCCTCCTCTCCATCCCATCCACCTCGGGAAGGGAAGAAATAGAATGTTTGGGGGTGACCCTAGGACTTCACTTAAGGAAAGACTTTTGGTTTGCCCAGCCACTGAGACTCTGCTGACAACATTCTCTCCCTCCCTCTCTCCACCTATTTCTGTTTTGCTATTAAAAGCAGGGTGATGGCTAATTCATTCAACAAATATTGACTTCCTGGTACTTCCTCCTGCCTCGCAGTTTACATAGGCCAAACACTCTTTTAAAAGCTTTTCATAGATGAACTCCTTTATTGCTCTCCATCACCCCCATGAGGTAGGCACCCTTGCTGTGCCACGTAATGTCCATGAGATGGGGAAAACCGAGAAACCCAAGTTAAGAAACTTGTTCACGATCACACAGCGAAGATCTGAACCCTGGCTGTCAGGCTTCCATGTCTGCACTGACCCCAACCACTTCCGGGGCACATCTCATGATGCTTGGTTCTGAGAGTACAGAGGAGTGGGGCGTTCACTCTGTGTGCTTCTACTCACACATGAAATTTTATGCATTAAGTAAAGATGAGAAGCATCTGCAAAGCTCGCGTGGTAGGCACCTAGGGTGTGGCTGGTCATAGGTCAATGGAGGTATGTCTTTGGCGTTTATTTTTGTCCCTGGTGAGTGGAGCTCTTTTTCTGCTTCCCGCCTGTCACATTCCAAGTTGCTTTCTTCTACCACGTCTTTCCCCCTTGAGGTTCTGCCTCACCTTGGGCCCGGACCTATGAAGTCAGCCAATCAGAGATTGAACCTCCGAACCCTGAGCCCAAATTAGCTTTTCCTCTTCTCTGTTGTTCCTCTCAGGTCTTTTGGTCACAGGGATGGAAAAACGGACTAAAGCAGACTTACATAGTTTACTTTATCATGAAATAATATTTGTCTCCTTTACCATGAAAAGTATTGTGAGATCATGTTTACGATAATGACGGACTCCAACAATGTATCCCTCATGGAAAGGGGAGGATGTTCTACTAACCAGAACTTCCATTATGTTGGGCTAATGTTCTACAGATTAAAATCAGAGTCGATTCAAATAGGAGGCTGAAAGTTCTTTTTCCAACTCTAACAATTGGAGCCTTTGAAGTTAAGTACAGTTATACAAAGGGTCTATGTGTAACCATGCATGGGAAATGTGTGTATATGCTCACACTAATAAGTGGAGGTTTATCTCAAGGCCAGTTGTCATCCAAATAGGAACACAGTATGTATGTATACCCTGAGGTGGGTTCTCATCACCAGTTTGTGCATTGGAAAGGCAAGGCATAAAAAATTAGATGCCTTATAAAATAAAAACAAAGCACTTTTATTTCTTGCTCTCTGAGTCATTAAAGGAAGCTCACATATGTCTAAAGGTAGTTTTGGTGAGTTCTATGAATCTACTTTTTTAAAAAATTATTTGTTGCTGAGTGCAGTGGCACACATCAGCAATCCCAGTGGCTCAGGAGGCTGAAACAGGATAATTGCAAGTTCAAAGAGTCAGCAATTCAGTGATGCTGTAAGCAACTTAGCAAGACCCTGTCTCTAAACAAAAAAAATAAAAATAAAAATGGACTGAGGATATGGCTCAGTGAGTGGTTGAACACCCCTGAGTTCAATTCCTGGTACAAAAAAAATGCTTCATATATATATATATATATATAAGAATTCTCAATTTACTAAAATATTAATTGATAACAATTTACTGGCCAGCTACCATATGCTTAGAATTGTGCTGGACAGATTGAAAGATGTAGGAAAATTATATTTAAGAATTATGTTAATAATGGGAGAAGAAACTAGTGAATCTGGTGATACAGACCCCAAGTGGGACAGAAGTTCAATGAAGAGAAAAGTACAGTGTAGGGATTCAACCTGAGAAGGTAGAACTTAACCTGGTTTTAAATCTGAGGTAGAATTGGGACAATATTGGAAAAAACAACTCGAAAGAAGACCCCCATATTTGGTAGCTTAAAGAAGACATATTTATTCTCTCACATGAAAGTCCGCAGGAGAACTGGTCACCTCATATTATGAGTCGCTCTGCTGCACACAGTCACTCAGGGGCCCAGGTTCCTGCACTTTTGCTCCACCATATCCTAGGGCAAAGCTTCTCCACGAGTGGTCCCTGGGGACTTGCTAGAAATGAGTCTAGGTAGCAAGTCAACTCGTTCTAGGGTTGAGATTCCAGAACACCTGCTTTTTAAAATAAAGGGTTAAAAAAGAAATACACTGACATTTCTTAAGTGGTTGTATGATTCAGCACAAGAGGAATGGCTTTGGAAAGAGGTTTAAATTCAAACTTTCCCATAGTACCATCCTTGATGCTATTAATAAAATTTTCTTGTCATATTCCTATCTTCACTTAGTATGTTGATTTTTTTTTTATTTATTAAAGTCAGGAATACAAGGGAAAACACATAATAAGAGCTTAATGAAACGTACTTATGCTCAGGTGCCTTACATAATTATTTCCATAAATATTTCCAATGATATTGTAATGGTGATAAGATCATGTCTATTTTACAAATTATAAAACCAAACCTCAAAGTGTATCTTGTCCAACATCACAGTATGAGAAGCAGGAATACAACCAGATTTATCATATTGCAAGCTGTATGTCTTTACCATCTTATTTCTATGTCTTTCTTGTGTTTTGGAATAAAAACCCACAACTGAGTCACACAAGCTCCTTCTTCCTTTGGCCATCATTATAGTTTGGATGTGAGGAGGTAGGTGTGGCTTTGGGGTAGATTTACGTCTGGCAAGTGGAGTCTCTCTCTCTGCTTTCTGATCGCCATGTGAGCTGCTTCCTTCCGCCACACTCTTCTGCCATGATGTTCTGCCTCACCTGGAGCCCAAGAGGAATGGTGCTGGTCTTCTGTGGACTAAGTCCTATGAGCCCCTAAATAAACCTTTCCTCCTTTACAGTTGTTCTGGGAAGGTTCTTTTAGTCACAGCAGTGAAAAAGCTAAATAAAAGAGCTATCGACTCGGCAAAGCAATGCAATGGTTCCTTAGGGAGATTTTCAAGGGATTCGTGGATTTAGTCGCAGTATTCCAATTAAACTTCACTTTCAGCAGAAGTTTCTGATGCTTCACCACCCTCCAGGCCCCAACATGAGCTGACCATTGAAGCCACAGAATCTCTCAATAGAGACCTCTCACCTCCAAATCCCATGAGCTTATCAAACTTCATTGGTCTTTGACCTCCCAAATATAACATCATAGGAAACTCTCAAGTCTCTGGGAATTTATCAAGTTCAGAATGATACCTAGTGCTAAGCCAAAGGAAACCAACTTACATTCCAGTAGTTTTACCCAAAGTTCTAAATCATCTCATGGTGAAATGGGACCCTATTACAAGCATCAGCTTTTGCCTTCAGAATGGCCCGAAAGACATGCACACGTGTCCTTATTGTTGAACAACTCCTGGAAGTCTTCCTATTCACCTGTGCAATTTTCATTTCCAGGCCAGAGCTTCTTAGTGCACTGGATAATACTTCCTAGTCACAGCTTAATAAGGGATGCTGTTTCTCTTTTATAAAATAGTAGCAAAATCATACCATAAAAGTTCCCTCCATCACACCCCAGCTCATACCTTCGCCCATTTATAACCATCAGCAGTTTGTAGGGGAAAACTGCCAATCATCTAAGCCTATGTGAAGATGGCTGGGACAGAGGAAGAATTCACTGGGTAATACCCGACTATTTTACAGAATCCTTCTCTAATCTTCTATTTCAAAGCCTATCAAATCACACCCATAAATGTCTAGGGGTTCTCAGGTAAGAAATTGAGTCATGCTCACTGATACATGGAGAGGTACACACCAGCTAATGGGCTCTGTGAGAATGTTAAACATTTCTTCATTATTTTATGTTATTCGTTGAGTATCTGTGTACAACCGACAAGCAGGTACCATGCATGCTAGGCACTAGAGACATGAGAGAAAACAAAAGAGACCTTCACCAGGGGAGTATGCCCTATTAGTCAAATGGCCCCACAAACAGAACTCTCCCAACGACAGGTGCTGTTGCAGAGAGTTTTGTTTTGTGTTGCCAAAACAGCAAAATCATAAAGGAATACGGCTCAGTCAGGCAAGACAGGGAAGGATGTTTTGAGGAAATGACCTTGGAGCCGAAATCGGAAAGGAAAGGAAGAACATTCTAAGCAGAAAGTATATCACTGAAAGCTTATTTTTTTTTTCTAATATTCAAAAATTTGGAAATAAGGCAAAGGATGGCTGTTTGGCTTTCAAATTTACAATGGATTGTTGTCAAAAGGCCCCAACAGAGAATTGTTTTAATTTTCCAGGGCAAAGCCGGCAAATGTTTTTATAAAGGCCCAGATAATAAATATTCTAAGCTTTGTTTTAAAATTGGGCCATTTATATTTTAAGTTTTGTTTTAAAATTGGTTCATGGACAGTGTCATGTATTCTTTTTGTTTGTTTGGAGGCATGGTTTCTACAACCCTTTAAAAATGAAAAACAAAAACAAAAGAACTTCATTCTCAAACTATACAAAAGCAGGCCACAGTTTACTTGGTGTAGGGTTTGCCAACCTCTGTTCTAGGTGACCCTACCTTTGTTTGCCATATTCTTTATTATTGATTAGGGCTCAGGCTCTGGAAAGTTACAGTTAACTTGGGGATTTTTTTTTTTTTTTTTTTTTGGTCTGGGCCAGATGCAAATGATTTCTGCTGGTAGGAAAAAGAATTCAAGGTTAATTTCATTGTGCTGTGTCCATTAACCACTTTTGTATCTAAACTAGCAATCTTATCCCAACTTTCTTTTTCCAAGGCTGATAAATGCTTAATTCCCAAACTCCGTATCTTGTTGGTTCTCTCAGTAATGAATTAAGTAAATTTTTATTTAACTTTGTATAAGAACCTTGTTCATAACTTTTTTAAAAGTATGCCTGTCGGGCTCCATAGTAATTGGGAATTTGTCCTACACGGGGCATTGAAAAAGACCCAGTATGGCTGGTGCTGAGAGGGCATGTGATGTGGATCTGGGGATGGGTGGGTAAGTCGGGCCTCCTTGGCATGGTTGAGAAGGGTTATATTGAAAATGAGAGCATTAGAAGTCATGAAATAATTATGTGAGCATATGTGAACATTCAGGTGGGGAGGAGAGGTTGGCAGTCCACAGGATCTTTTTACCCCCGAACAGAGAACAGACGGGTGGCATTCAGGATGGAGGGGGTGCAACTATCAGAAGCCATTCGCTGTAGCCAAGGCAGGACATCATAGTAACTTGATAAGTTTATGAGAGTGGAGGAAAGGATCAGATCAGAGTCACACTTAAAGTTTTATATGGAGGGCTCACAGGGAGAGGGGCTGTTGAAGATATCTGGTCATACTTTACAAGCTTAATATGTTTTAATTAATCCCAATGCATTTTGATTAATTTAGTATTAAACTGACTCTGGCTGAGACTCAAAAACACTCGGAGTACTTGTAGCCTGCTCATTTCTTCTCTCTTAATGTATGCATGTCAAAAATGGAAGATCTGTTGTATTTGGGAGACTTCTTGGTGAGTGTAAGGGGAAGATTTGTATCAATTCAACATTTATTGGCATTGGTTTGAGGCTGCCAAAGAGTTTCCTTTTCAGCAGTGACTATCATTCCTAAGGCACTGAAAGTCAAAATGCTCAGCGTTTAGCCCCACAGTGTATGGCTATGCAAGTCTTTGCAACATAAATTACACTCTAGGACCTTCTTGTTCAAAGCTGCCTTGCTGCTCAGCCTTTTAGGAGTGAAAGACTTTTTCTTTAGGTGTGTTGGCATCCCCACTGACTTACAATCTCATCCAGCTGCTCAGGAACCTTCTCCGTCTTTTCCAGGTGACTTTGACTCTCTCTGTTCTGGTTGTGGAAGGCATGCTTCCTTTCTTCATGTTGAGATCCACGTGGCCACCTCACTGTGGTCCCCAAGGACGGTAGAGTTTGTTTCAAGCGCTGCTAAAACCAATGTTACTATTGGAGCTCACTGAACTCTCCAGGCAAAATATCTTTAGCAAATTATGGAATGCTTCGAGTAGATAAAGCATATTTTAATGAATGGAGAGGTTAGTATTTCATAAACCCAAGAAAAGTGTCAACTGACTTCGACGACCAACAGTTTAAAATCAATTTGGAGGCATTTGGAAGGCATTTTAAAGAGCAACTAGACATCAATAAAATTTAATTAATTGGTTCTATGGATGCACATGTAAATTGGGTGTTAATTATGCTAGCAATGCTCTTCCATTAAAAATTAAGCTCATGATTAGTAACGGAGAAAAACAAGCCGTCATTCTAGAAACAAGTCTCATTCCCTTGCATTTGAACTCAACCTTTCAGTAATTAAATCATAACTCTGCATTTACTCGGATGAATCTGAGCCCTGATGGATGGATGGCGAGTTAGCCAAGTGATTTTCGTCAGGCTGTTCCATAAAAAGCAATTGATAACTGTGGGGATAAGTTATGTGCGGTTGGGCTGACCTTTAATATGGAATGATTGGATTATTGAAACTTCTTTCTTATCTAATGGGCACCCAATAAAAGAATGATCAACCACTGTAAGGGGAAGAGTGAAGATGAGTGACCATTCCAGAGCTGACCAGGACATTTGAAGACGGAAGGTTTCGAACGCGAGGTTACAAGCTGAAGAATCGGTGTCCTTTCAGCAAGCCCACCCCTGTCTTCCATCCCCACTCTCCCTACCAAAATGAAGTTCTTGAGTTTGGAGATTAAAATGCAGTGAGATTTTTTAAAAAGGTATTCGGTAGCTAGGTTATCATCCTTTTGGATCTCCCGCTATATTGTTGGACTCTTTGGACATCGAAATCTAATCTGGACCCAGAGCTAGGATCAACTCCCAATGGATTTTCTTAATTGACAAAGAGAGTTAGAGCTATGCTTCAGAATTAGGAATAGAATAAAACACTTGAAACACTTTACTCACACCACTTGGTTTTCCTTTTCCCAGTAGGCTTTTCCAAGGGAAATTGAGTCCATATGCTTCTGATCCATCTTCTCAAAAACCATCAAGATGCTGTTTTATTAGAGCTATTTGATGGGGCATTTTATCTATTTCAATGAGCCCTTTGATGTCCCTTTTCTTAGTCACGGAAAATTGGGTTTGCAGAAAAGCCAAAGATAAACCTTCTCCCTCCCCACACCCAACAAGAGTGGAAAAAAAAAAAAGAAAACCTAAAGGAAATGCTTGTAAGCCACAGAAAAGTTAGGGAGACTGCTCAGGGCTTTTCTTCCCTGACTAAATTACAGTGTCTTGGTAAGAAAAGAAGACATCAGAGGAGCTTCAGCAATGAGGTTCTGCTTTAGGTTGTCTTTTGAGAATGTCTTTATTTTCATTCAAGACTGGTCTCTTCCATCTATTTCTTCTTTCCAAAATGTTTTCACGAGGGGAGGGGGTCAGGTGGTAGGATGGAGTGTCACATGCACAGAAAAATGGTTAAAGAAGAAGGAATTTGTGACAAGAGGGTGATTTTTTGAACTTCTCTTGGCCTTTCGGGTGATCCAAGGGAATCTTTTGTCTTGGATTCTGTGCCAGGCAGAGACCCTGGTGTTGAAGCCAGTTTGCATTAAAATCTTGAGCATCCATTATGTAATGTGTAGAAACTTATGAGTGCTCCTCCAGAAACAGATGTATGAGTATACAGCACGCTGCTGCAAAATGGCACCTTCTAGTTGAGGCCAAGTCAGCACATTTGGAAAATTTGTTTCACATTTTTTTTATTGGTGCATTATAGTTGTACATAATGGTGTCATGGTTGTTACATATTTGTACATACACAAAATATAACAATAGAATTTGGCTGATATCCCTCTATCACTTTCCCTTCCCTCTTCTTCTCTCCTTCTATTTGTCCCCTTTGATTTTCATGAGATTCCCCCCACATATTTTTTTATTTCCTGTCTTTAGTTTTCTCATAGGAGAGAAAACATGTGACCCTTGACCTGCTGAGTTTACCTTATTTCACTGGGGATAATGATCTTGAGTTCCATCCGTTTTCCTGAAAACGATATAAATTTTTTTTCCCTTATAGCTGAATAAAACTCCATTGTGTGTAGGCACCACATATTCTTTTCCCATAGATGGACACCTAGGCTGATTCCATAGTTCAGCTATTGTGAATTGTATGTATGTGCTTATACACAGCCTGCGACTGAGTCCCGGTCAATACAAAGTGGGCAGAAGTACACAGGCCACTTCTACACAAGGCTCATGAAACTACCTACTGCAAACTTTCATTCTCGTTTACCTCCCAATTAATGAAGAAGACTGCCAGGATAGAGGGGAGGGGAACCCAGAGAGGCAAAGGGCCTGGGTCCCCAGACGACCACATGGAACACAGCCCTACTTCCATCACTACCCTGATGGGACTGTAATATTAGCAAGACACATAGACTTTTGTTTTAAGCCACAAGTATTGGAAGGTAGAGTGGTATATAGCAGTTAGTTAATCTGTCCTATATAATATATAACTATTGCCCAAATCTTTAGCTTAAAGTAGATAATTCCATTTTTCTAACCACAGTCAGCCTGACGTACTGTAGAGGCAATAAAGATGTTTACTAATGAAGATTGGAGGGCGTTTGGGAAACTCAAGTCTCCTGTCTCCTACATCTTTCTAACTTGACTGACAAGCTGGTAAGACCCCATAATTAAAGTTATCGCTTTGGTATTAATACACTTCAAAGAACCAGTATGTTAAAGGGTTCCATTCTCTGTTTCCCAGGAGGGTGAGTTATCTAAATTTTCCAATAATACTTTGTGACTAAGGAGGAGCATTTGGGGAGGAGGGCTGTCACCAAGCATTCAGTCTAAGTTCACATATCAGCTTCTATTCCTAATGAAGAGAAAGTTATGCTTGGAAAGTTAGAGTTATCAGAAGGGCCCATTTGGAAAAGAGGAGTTTAAAACACCCTGCATGAGATTCTGCAGGTGCGTGATCCCATTTCATTCTCACAACATTCTTATTAAGATAGGGACAAATGATCACAACTTTCACAGTTGGAGAAAATGAGGGTCCGGGTTGGAGAAGCCATTTAAAAAACTTTCCTACCTCCTGCCTACTCCAGGATTTTATTTTTATCTTATTTATTTCTTACATACATGACAATAGTGGAATATATTGCATTCATAATCATCCATTCACAGCACAATTTTTTTGTAACTCTGTATATAAAGTATGTTCACGCCAAATTATGCCATTATACATGAGCGCTCTCTCTCTCTCTCTCTCTCTCTCTCTCTCTCTCTCTCTCTCTCTCTCTCTCTCTCTCTTTTTATTTATTTATTTTTTTACTCCAGGATTTTAAACGGTGGGCTTTTTGGTTTGAGGCTCTGCCTTCACCTTATGAAATACTGAGTAATGACCTTCTGCAGTCTAGGAAAGGCCATCGGAGAAAGGACATGGAACTATTAGGGAAAGAAAGGCATCTGGGTAGGAGGAAGTTAAAGAGTAGGTGTGCCTGAGAGAGAAATTCCTCAGGCTGCAGGATCAGATCTGGAAAGGAATGTTCCAGACCTTCACAGGGTATCTGATATTTTATGGGTTTCTGAGCATCTCTGTGGTCCATCCGAGAATCTTTCCCCCTTCCTTAAAGCAGCTGCCCATGCCAAGGAGGGTGACGACGGGTCTCCCTTCCCCACCTGTTGCACAGAGCCAGCAATTCCTTGTTAGCTTGACGTGCCTGCCCACAAGCGCTGCCTTCCTCCGTGGGCCCCAGTTGGTGGAGGGCAGACTGAGAGCCCAGGATGTCCATTTTGCTTGAACTGCTCAATCACCGCTGACATTTCGTTAACCACCCTATGAACTTCTCCAGCCTGAAGTCACAGCAACCTGCGCCCTTGAAAACTGAACAGAAAACAACCGTATTGATTTTCTACTATCAACAAGAAAAAGACAATTTCTCTGTGCCGAGAATGTTCGTAATGCATTTCACTCCACTTGTTCTCAGCAGTCCACCTCCTCCTGTGACCGAGTTGGGCCTCTTTAACCTCCTATGGCTATGGGCTCCGCTAGAATTAACCCTCACGTGCCAGCTTCCTCTCATGCCTTCCCACTTTCCTGGTGCATATAAATGTAAACGGTGCAGCTGAACCAGCCTGATTAAGTGGAGGATTGTGATCACTTCAAATTACGATGGAACTCAGTCCTGGGGTGAATGGGTTGGGAGGGATGGGCTATAAGAATCTCTTTTAGTAAAAATACCTTCTAAAAGATCATTCCAGGGGGTTGGGTTGTATCTCATTGGTAGAGCACTTGCCTACACATGCATGAAACCTTGAGTTCAATTTTCATGATTTTATGAAAAAAAAAATCATACCTTTTGGCTTTATGAAAAGCACTACGGGCCGGGGTTGGGCTCAGTGGTAGAGCACTTGCCTAGCATGTGTGAGGCACTGGGTTCGAACCCCAGCACCACATAAAAATAAACAAATAAAATAAAGGTATTGTGTCCATCTACAACTAAAAAAATATATATTAAAAAAAAAAGAAAAGCACTATTCACATCCATTTGGGGTTTTGGAGCTACATAAGCATATGTACACACTGACCAAATTGAAGCATCAGATCATTATTCAGTAAATTTTACCATGTATACGATCATTTTAAGTCAGTGCCCAAGATCTTATTTCAGAGTTATTCCAAATTATCAGACCTTTATTTTCAGTTTCAACCTGGTTTGCGTCTCGGGCATTTCTGAGTATTTCCATCATTGACATTGCCAATGTAACAAAAAGGAAATCTAAGAAACTGAAAGAAAGAGACACAAGAACCTTGAAATAGCAAGCCTGACCCTCTGGGGGAACCGTCATGTCAAAATCAGTCAATATTTATGCCTAGCAACCTTGACAATATCCTTTTAATTAAAATCAATGGAGAAATAAAACATGCATTAGAATGCACTTGGGATCGCTCACCTTGGGAGACAGAGAAGACTCCGACATGAGGCACAGTGTGATTATATGACAAGACACGTGACCCTGTGTGGGGACGTGGCTTCTGGTGTTTGCATCTGGGTTTTTTCCCTCTCTTTCCTCCATTGCTATCATTTCTTGTTTCTTCTTCCTTCTTTGGTACAACTGTCTTTGAGATGCATGCTTTGAAAAAAAAAAAAACTCTCAAAAATGCAGATCACATTTTCATCAAGTCTTAGATTTGGTGGAGAAAGTGAAAACACAGGAAGAGGGGACCCCAGAGCTCAGGCTCTGGTATCATTGGGGAGCTGTCCTGGTCTGTTGAGCTTGGGTTATTGTGGGGGAAATAATGGGAAACATCTTTAAGTCTCAGCCACCACCTGCTGTAAGATGAGATGAAGAGATTCGATTCTGAAATGGCTTTTTTCTATCTTTAAACATTCTATAAGATCAGTAGTGTTAAAAAGAATGCCGAAACTCATGGAAAACTCCCATTTATTTATAAAGCGAGAACCCTCTTATTTAAACTTTAACCCAAACCTGTGAGTCAAGGTACATGATTATTTCCATTTTATGGATGAAGAAACTGAAGCTGGAGACAGGGAGTCACTCTCCAGTGTCACTTAGCTGGCCACTGGCAGATGTCTGAGTTTATCCAAAGGCCATGTGCGCCTCTGTCCCACCCCACCTTCCTTGTTGTGGAAGGGGCTTAGGTCTGGGAGATGCCACCGACTTCACTTCCCTCGACTTCCCAGCTCCTCTGCCCCACCACACTGCTGCTGTGCTGAGAGCTCACACACCTTCATTGAAAAACCTCAGGCCACTTCCTTTGGCTCACAGTTCACCAAACCTGGACCAAGACAACTTTTCCTGCATATCCTGCTCTGATTTCAAAGGCTCTGATGCAGTCAGGCTCCACATGACAAGTTAAGTTGCCCAAGAATCGAAGGCAATTTAACACTGGCCTCTCTAGCCAGGGCCAGGCCAAGTAGCCATCAGATATCAGAGTTTATAAAACCCAAGCATCACAAAGGTATTTGTGTTTGTTTGCTTTTCTCCTGTGGCTGGGGTCCTCTCAGGTTGCGCAGCGATGCCTCTCTGGGGCTTGCAAGATGACGGTCATGTTGTTAAAAGCGTCCCTTCCTTATCTCACTTCCCCATCTCCAAAGAGGGATTTGAGAGCCTTCAACACGGGGTTTTTCCTGCGCAGGGATCGGCTAGTTCTGGTCTAATTAATGGAAAAGGCCTGAAGATGAGTTCCTTCAAAAAATATGGAATGTCCTAATCAGACCGAGAAGCAAAAAAAGCTTGACCTCTGGGTCAGGGGTCACTCCCAAATAATACAATGGCTTCAACTATTACTGTCACCTTACGTTACTGCCAAAGGGTGAGAAGTGAGGTTAAAGTGGGTCTTGAGGGGCAAGGGGATGCCCGTTTTTTTCTGTTACGGGATGTCTCTTCACCAGCTCCTCCTTCCCTCTGGCTTCCTGTCTCCCCCTCTGTTGTTTCCCCCCAATTAGCAGCAGCCCCTCCCCCCTAGATCATTGTTCACTTTTAAGTATTTATGTGTATGATATAACATTTGAAATACATTTTTGTAAAGTGTAGGAAATCCCTCCTGCAGAGCAGATTGAGTAGACACACTTTTACCTGTTCCTCCTGTCTGTCACTCAGTGCGTCTGAAGAAACCTTGGGGAAAAAAAAGAAAAGAAACCTTGGGCATCCTCAGCAAAACCAACAGGAGGAGTTTGTAAAAGTTAAAGAAAAAAAAATAAACCAGACCAGTTAGAGACTTTGGGACCTAAGGAACAATATGGTGGCCACCTTTTTGTCACATGTATTTCACACTCAAAGCTAATGAAGCCACCACACTGGAATGACCAAAGGACATAGATCTTAAAAAAAAAATAAAAATAAAATAAATAAATGAAATAATAAACTGTCTGCTACTTCAATACAAAGGATTAGGGAAAGTGGCAGCCCAAAATATAACGAGTTTTAAATAATAAACACCATACTCCATTAAAACAGTTGACTCCACCCTGTCCACACCGGCAAGGACTAAGTGAGGAATAAGGGTAGATTCAATGAGGCAGACCGATACTCACACAGGACTGGTGTCAGAGAATATCAAGAAGACAGGGAGGATTTTTAATCCTTGTGGGTGGTAATGGCCACCCTCTTTCCCACTCTGCCACAATGTCAGTGCAGACCGCACAGAGGTCCTGGACTTGTGTCTTCACCCAGCAGGAAGAAGGACATTCATTCACTCCCCCTGGGATGGTATCAAAGGAGACCTCATGAAGAATAAGGACTCTCACCACAATTTAGTAGTAACAAGGCCAACCAGCTCCACTCTGATGTTTGGGGAGAACTTGTGGGAAGCAGAGACGGAGCACTTCTACCCATCCAGCCATCATGGTATCAGTGAAGGTCTAACAGAATTGGAACTGCCTCACTCTGCAGAGAGGAGAATCCCCTCCCACCTCCGGGGTCAGTGTCAGCCACTGAGGGCCTGGACTTTTACTCCTACCTGGTGATAACAAGGTAGCATCCCTTCTTCTGCTAGAGCAATGTCAGAGGAACTAGCTAGAATGGAAGGCTTAAACCATATCCACACATCTATCACACAAGACACCCAGTTTTCATGTTTCAATCAAAGATCACTAATCATACCAAAGAACAGAGGTCTCAAATTGGATTTTAAAAATGTAATCAGTAGATGTCAATACCAAGGTGTCAGAAAATTATCTGACAAATGTTTTTAAGCAAGCATGATTTTTTACATGCTTTGAGTAGTTATAAAAATTCTTTAAAGTTATTATTAAAAAATAGAAATTATGAGCAAAAAAAGAAAATTTCAAGTGTGGGGTGAGGACAGGAGATATATAAGAAAAACAAATGGAAATTTTATTTTATTTTATTTTATTTCATTTCATTTTAAGAGAGAGTGAGAGAGGAGAGAGACAGAGAGAGAGAGAGAGAGAGAGAGAGAGAGAGAGAGAGAGAATGTTTTAATATTTATTTTTTAGTTTTTGGTTGACACAACATCTTTGTTTGTATGTGGTGCTGAGGATCGAACCCGGGCCGCACGCATGCCAGGCGAGCACACTACCGCTTGAGCCACATCTCCAGCCCACAAATGGAAATTTTAGAATTGAAAAATATGATCATCAAAATGAGAAAGTTAATAGATGGGCCCAATAACAAAAGAAGGGAATCGGTGGAAGAATAAGTTGATTAAAACATAAGACAATAGCCAGGCATGGTGACACTTACCTGTAATTCCAGCAGCTGGGGAGGCTGAGGAAGGAGGATGGTGAGTTCAAAGCCAGCCTCACCAATTTAGCAAGACCCTGTCTCTAAATAAAAATTTTAAAAGGGGTAGTGGGGGAAGGAGATGGGGACATAGCTCCGTGGTTAATGCCCCTGGGTTCAATCCCCAGTACCAACAAATAAATAAATACAGAACAATAGAAATTGCCCAATCTAAACAGAGAAAATAGACTAAAAAACAAAAACAAAATCTCAGACAGCAGTGAAATTACTTTTTAAAAAATCTAACATTCATGTCATCTAAGTTCTTGAAGAATAGGAAAAAGATAGAAGGGCTGAAATGCATTTTAAGAAACAATAGCTCAAATATTTCCAAATCTGGCAAAAGAGGTAAACTATAGATTCAGTTAAACTCAAAGAAATCTGCACCAAAACACAACATGGTTAAACTTCAGAAAATTAAAGCCAAGAAAAATCTTGAATGCCATGAAAGAATATCTTACCTACAGAGAAAAAAACAATTTAGGTGAAGCTGATTTGTCTTCAGAAACCACAAAGGGATGGTGAAACATTTTTCAGCAGGCAAATAGAAAAGAATCATCAACCTAAGATTCTATATCTAGTGAAAAATATCCCTTGGTGATGGAGGAGAAATCAAGACTTTTCAGACAAAGAAAAGCTAAGAGAATTTGTCACAAGCAGACCAATCCTAAAGGAATAGCTAGACAGAAAGGAAATTATAGAAGAAATACTGAAACAAAGAGAGGGAAACAAATACACATTAAACAAAAATCTGGGCAATTACAATAGATGTCTCCTCCTTTGAGTTGTCTAAATTGTGTATGATAAATATAGATTATGGCACTGTCTGATGTCATGGTCAATATATGTAAATATTTAACATAATTACAAATAAGGAGAGTGAAGGGACATAAATAGAGGTAAATGTTTTAAACTTTTATTGTTCACTCAAATTGATAAAAGGACATTAGTAGACTCTACACATGTATATATAATATCATATTCAAAGTAACTACTAAACGTGTTATACAAAAGACTCAAATATTAGATAAAGTAGAATTCAAAAAGAAATGCTTAAGTGACCCACAAGAAAACATGAAAAGTCAAACAGGAAATAAAAATAGAATAAGCAGAAAATAACAGAAAGGACAGACCTTGTTTTTTTAAATTCCTCTATCACGTCAATAATTACACTAATCGTAAAAGGTCTAATAATAACAATTAAAAGACAGAGATGGCAGAGTGGATTGTGAAATATGGTGAAATTCCATGCTGCCTACAGGAGCTCACTTCAATTATAATCTAAACTAATGGGAAAATCTATTATGCAAATATTAAAAACAGGAAGAGTAGCTGTACTCATATTGTGTAAATTAGACTTTCGAGCAAAGAAAATTATCAAAAATAGAGAATTGCAGTGTATAATGATAAGAGGGTCAATCCACTAAGAAGATTCAGTTATGCTAAATGTGTCACCTAGCATCAGAGCTAAATTACGTGTGGACGACATCTGAAAAACTCAAAAGAGAAATAGACAAAGAAATAAAAATAGTTGGAGACTCCAGTATCTTTCTCTCAAAAATCAGTAATTAAACAGAAATCAGAAAGAATATAAAAAAGGGATGGGGTGTGGCTTAGTGGTAAGTGCTTGTCTGGCTTGCATGAGGTCTTGGGTTCAGATCCCAAGCACAAAAAAAAAAAAAAAAAAAAGAAAGAAAAGGAAAAAGAAAAAGAAAAGAAAGAAAGAAAAAAATATAAAAACTCAATAGCCCAATAGCCCTATCTTATACAATATGTACTTATACAACAATCCACATTCTTTTTAAGTGGCTGTGAAATATATACCAAGATCAATGATACCCTAAACTATTAAAAAAAAATTAAACTGAAATCATACAAAGCATCTTTTCCAGCCACAATGGAATCAAACTGGAAATCAACAACAGGAAATTAAAAATGAAAATCATGAAACATTTGGAAGCTAAAAGATATACTTCTTTTCTAATTAGTCCATGAATCAAAGAAAAATTCTCCTGGGAAATTAAAAAAAAAAACAACCAAAAACATTGCACTAAGTAAAACTAAAACATAACATAATTTGTGGAAATAAGTTACAGCAGCATTGAGAGGGAACTTTTCAGAATTTTATATATTAGGAAAAATAAATGAATAAAAGTCTAAAGCAAATGATTTAAACTCCCACCTCAAGGATCAGAAGAGAAGAATATACCCAAAGCATCATAATGAAATATTAAAGATAACAGCAGAATCAAGGAATTAGAAAGGAATATTATTGAAAATCAGGATTGGCCCTCTCCCATAATCCCAGGACCTTGGGAGGCCGAGACAGGAGGATGACAAATTCAAAGTCAGCCTCACCAATTTAGCAAGACCCTGTCTCTAAATAGAATTTTAAAGAACTGGGGATGTGACTTAGTGGTTAAGCCCACTGGGTTCAATCCTGAGTTCAAAAAAAAAAAATTATCAAAATACTTGAAAAGATTAAGAAAATTGATAAACCTCTAACAAACTGTTTAAGAAAGAGAGAAAGCGAAAGAACAGAACTGTCCAAGGGAAAAAAAAAAAAAAAAAGAGAGAGATTTACCAGAATCAGAAATGAAACAGGGGATATCATTCAGATTGCCTAACCCAAGGGGATATTAAGGAAATACCACAACCATCTCTATTCACATAAATTTGACATCATTGATAAAATAGAGCAAGTTCTCAAAAATATAAACTACCACATGTGATCCAATACAAAACAGATGATTTGAATAAATTTATTGCTATTGAGGAAATTGAATTAATAGTTTAAAAGCTTCCAAGAAAGAAATCTCCAGTACCAGATAATTACACTGGAAAATTCTAACTCACATTTAAAGAATTAACACCAATTCTACCCAATCTCTTCCAGAAAAAAAAAAAAAATCAAATAGAAAAAGAAGGAACATTTCCTAATTCATATAAAGCTAGTCTTGCCCTGATATCCAAACGAAAGATTGTAAAACAGCAAGAAACTACAGATTAATTAATGTCCCTTATGAACACAGATATAAACATCAGTGAAAGAATATTAAGAAATGAAATTCAGATATATATATATATATATATATATATATATATACACATACATACATGCCACTGGGGGTTATTCAAGAGAAATAAGTCTGGCTCTATTCTTGAAAATCAATCAATATAATTCACCACAATAAAAATCCAAAGAAGAAAATTCACATGGTTTTAACAGTCAAAGAAAAGAAAGTATTTAACAAAATTCAATACCCATTCCTGACTTAAAAACAAAAAACAACCCTCTCATAAAACTAGAAACAGAGGGAACTTCCTTAACTGACAAAAAACATATGCAAAAACCCTACATATGTCACATTATACGTAACTGTGAATAACTGGATGTGTTCCCCCTCATCAGGAACAATAAGCAAGCTGTCCACTCTTACCTCTATCATGCAATAGAGGGCTAAGGCGGTAAGGCAAGAAAAGGAAATTAAAAAAATATATATAAGAAAGAAACAAAACTGTCCCCCTGCAAATAGCATGTCTTTCTAGAAAATTCCAATGATTTGACCAAAAAAGAAAAAAAAACAAAACATAATCTCCTATAACCAGTAAGTAAATTCAACAACATTGTAGGATACAACATGTGAACACATAAAGTAACTATCTCTATTTACTATAATAAATGAATGGACACCAAAATTAAAAATACAGTACCATTTACCATTGCTCAAAAATAAATGAAATGTTTAAGTGCAAATCTAAAAAATATGCACAGGACTTGAGTGCTGAAAACTATGAAATGCCAATAAAAGAAATCAAAGAAGATCTAAGTCAACACAAACTATGCACATGCATGGGAAGATGTCAGTTCTCCACAAACTGATACATAGATTCAGCTTAATTTCCGTTTTAAAAAAAAGCAACAATAGATCCTATAGAGATGGACAGATTATTTTAAAATTTATCTGGTAATGCAAAGAAATTAGAATAGCTAAAACAACTTTGAGACGAACAGTAAAGTAGAAGAAATCAGGCCAGGCATAGTGGTGCACACCCAGTAATCCCAGTAGCTTGGGATGCTGAGGCAGGAGGATGGCGAGTTCAAAGCCAGCCTCAGCAAAAGAGAGGCAATGAGCAACTCAGTGAGACTCTGTCTCTAAATAAGATACAAAATAGGGCTGGGGATGTGGCTCAGAGGTCGAGGGTCCCTGAGTTCAATCCCTGGTACCCCACCTTCCAAAAAAAAAAAAAAAGGCAGGAGAAATCATTTAACCAAAATCAAATCTAATAAAATCCACAGGAAACGGAGCACTGGTAAAGTAACTACAAAGATAAATATAAAGATAGAATGGATATATTTTTGTTTATTATTTCTTTATTTTTTAACCTGACTTAAAAGACAACTTTACAACACAATTGTTTTATAATCTAAGGATGTGAACACAATGTATAAAGACATAATTTATGAAAATAGTAAAAAGAGGGAAAGGATTGATAAAAGCCACCTAGGAAAACTCTGCAGCTGATATCATAGATGCTGGTAAAATTTTATCCCCAAGATCAGCACCAAGACAGGCTGATTCACTCTTATGACTTCTACTCAACATCGTATTGGAAGTTCAAATCCTGGCAATTAGGCATGTAGAAGAAATAAAAGGCATCCCGGTTGGAATGGAAGAAACAAAATTATCTCTTTGTCAATGACATGATTTTTTAATATAGAGAAAATCATGAAGAATCTACAAAAACCTATAACAGCTAATATATGCTTTCTGCAAGTTTGTAGGAAATGATGGTAATATATAAAAGCCTATTGCATTTCTTTTTTGCTGTTATATGTGACAGTAGAATTCATTTTGATATAATACAAGCATGGAATCTATCTTATTCTAGCTAGGACCCCATTTTTATGGATGTACATGCTAGTAGGATTCACTATGGTGTATTCATATAAATACCTAGGAAAATTATTTCTGATCACTCCACTGTTTTCCTCTTCTTATTCTCCCTCCCTTCTCTTCATTCCCCTTTGTCTATCCTACTGAATATCCGCTCTTCCTCCTCCCTCCTCATTGGAGATAAGGATGAAAACATAAGTGTCTTTGTATTATTGGATCAGGCAACAATTTCTTAAATGCAACATCAAAAACTCAAGAGAGTTGGCAGGGGGGAAACATAGATAAAATGAATTTCTTCAAATTTTTAAACTTTTATTTATCTAAGGACGCTATCAAGAAAGTGAAGAGACAATCTAAAAGTTGAGAAAATTTTTCTAATCACAAATGTGACAGCAAACTAGTAGCCAGAATATATAAAGAGCTCTTCCAAATTACCAAAAAACAAAATGACACAGAAGGAAGAAGAAGAAGGAGGAGGAGGAGGAAGTGGAGGAGAGAGAGGAGGAAGAGGAAGTGGAGAAAGGGGAGGAGGAGGAGGAAGTGGAGGAAGAGGAGGAGGAGGAAGAATTGGAGGAGGGGGAGGAGGAGGAGGAGAAGGAGGAAGAAGAGGAGGGGAGGAAGAAAAAGAAGAAACTTTTAAAAATGGAAAAAGGATTTGAGGAAACTTCAAAGATGATTTACAAATGACTGAAGAGCATGAAAGGGTGCTCAATAGCACATCAGTAGAAACATGCTAGTCAACACCCTGATGAGACGCCACGTGTTTGCCAGGATGGCCATTTAAACATTTGTAATCAGAAAATAACACACGCTGGAAAGGATGTCGAGAAAACAGAGCCCTGACACATTCTTCATGAGAATGTGAAATGGTGCTCTTATTGTGGAAAACAGTTTGGTGGATCTTCAAAAGACTGAATGATCCTATGATATGATCCAGCAATGAGTCTAGATGTAGACCCAAGAGGATTGCAAACATATATTCACACACAAAAAAAAAGTGTATGAAGAATCATAATGCAAAAGTAAATAAATAAATAAAAGAATATGAGACCTGAAATTAGGAGATTGTCTTTCAAAACAGGGGGTAGAGAACCTACCCCCTTTAACCAGAACCTAAAACTCTTCATCATTATAAAATTATAAAAATTCAAAATACTCCGAATTTTAGCTCTAATCAGTAAACCAATAAATGTATATTTTCCTATTTTGTGGTAGGTTCTTAAGTATACATCAAGATACGTTTTGAAAGAGTTCGATGAGCTTTGTGAAGAGGTAAGATGCCAAAGAGGCTCTCTGCGCACATTAGTTGGCGTTTATTCTGCTCAAGTCCTGATGCTTAGCTGACCAGTCACAGAAGGAACGTTGTAAAATAAGCTACGTTAGTCCTTTATGTCTTAAGTTGCTATGGGACTAAAATTTTAGAAATGTCACCCATAAATAAAAAAAATAAATGTAACATAATTGTGAAACAGGCAAAAAAAATGTATCCAATTACTTTTAATGAAAATCCTTTTGGTGAGACTCTTCTGGATGGGCAGAGACCCACCCATGTTTCCTTCTCCAAGGGACAGGGGTGTGTATTTAAATACTGTTCTGTATTAAGCATATGGAATAAGTTTGATGGCCCTCTCTGGGACACCACAATAAGACTGGTTCAGTATAGCTTGGACTCTCTCACTTTGTAGAAATGGAGATTGCTTAGCTTCCCTATCCTATCTGTCTCACTTTGTTTTTTGTGTTTCAATTTCCTCATTATAATTATTATAAACATTAAATGAGTTCATTTGTGCACAGAGCTTACTATATACTAATCAGTACCTAGTAGGTGATCTATAAAAATAAACATTGATTTTTGACATTATCCATTGAAAAACTTCTACTTTCTAATTACTGAATAGCAAAAATGTAGATCTAAATGTTTTTAAAATCATTGTACATTTAATACATTAAACTTCTAAAAACTAAAAAAAAAAAAACAAACTTGTACACAATGTTCATAGTGACTTACTCAGGAAACAAAAAAGTGGAAAAGTGGAAACATCTTAAATGTTCATCAACCAATGAATATTCAAGCAAATGTAGTGTATTCATGGGGTTGGAATGACATTTGGCCATGAAAAAGGACAAAATATTGATACATGCTAGAATATAAATAATCACTGAAAACATTATACTAAGTGAAAGAAGTCAGACACAAAGGTCACATATCTTATGATTCCATTTATTTAAAGTATACATTTGAGACCCTGTCTCAAATTCATAGACAGGAAACATATTAGTATTTGCTAGGAAGTAGATAAAGAAAATGGAGAGTTACTATAATGGGTATAATTATTTTGGAGTGTTGAAAATGTTCTAGAATTTGATAGAAATTATTGAAAAATCTTGTAAATATATTAAAACCCACTGAATTAGAAGTGGTAAATTTTATGTTTTGTGAATTTTGTCTTAATAAATAATTAATAAGTTTATAAAAACAATAAATCACTTAAGTGTAAATGAAAAACTGCAAAGTTTTTTTTTTTGTTGTTGTTGTTGTTATTTGGGTTTTTTTAAGTACACTGTACATTTGGGGGATCTATGCCTTGGTAAAACATCCTGAGATTTGATACCCAAAGCAATGAACCATGGAAGACAAAAAAGCAGATATTAGATTTCATCCAACTTAGAAATATTTTATTCTGAAAAAGATCCTGCTAAGATGGTGAAAAGACAAGCTGCAGACTGGGAGAAAATATTTGCAAACCATCTACCTGACAAATCACTATCATGTAGACTACGTAAAGTATTCTTGAAAGTCAACAGTTTAGGGCTCAAGCGGTAGCGCGCTCGCCTGGCATGCGTGCGGCCTGGGTTCGATGTTGTGTCCGCTGAAAAACTAAAAAATAAATAAATATTAAAATTGTTTAAAAAAAAGAAAGAAAGTCAACAGTTTAAAAAAAATCCAGTTAGAAAATCAGCGAGAGATGTGAGAGGCCTTTGACCAGAGAAGATGGACACAGGCACATAAGCCCATGAGTGGCCCACAGAATCAGCTATTAGGAAGCCCACAGTGAGATACTGCTACTCATCTCTCTAATAATATGATTTTTAAAAGGATGGCAATGTCCAATACCAGCAAGAATGTGGAGATACCAAACCATGTCTATATCGCTGGTGCAAATGTGAAGTGTAACTGTGGCTCTGATAGACAGTTTGGCAGTTCCTGCAAAAACTAGACATGCAATTACTATATAATCTAGCAGTTGTGATCCAGGGTCGATAACTAGGTACACACAAGGCATTTCTGTGAATTGTCAGAGTGTGTTCTTTATGATATGTTTTTCTATTGAGTTGTTTTAACTTTTTTTTTTTTTCCCCTGTATGGTGAGTCGAACTCAGGGCCTCACAAATGCTAAGCAAGGGCTCTAGCTCTGAGCACATTCTGTGCGTGTCTTGGCCTTGTTTGTGATGTGTTACAGCATACTGAAGATTTAAATTTCAATGTTGGTAACCCTATCCACGTATATGTGTGTATGTGTGTAGGAGTGTGTTTACCCATGCATATACACACAAATAACATACACAGAATACAGATGGTGCTAGCCAGCTTTTCACTGTTGTGACCAAAAGACCTGACAAGAACAGCTCAGAGGAGGAAGTTTATTTGGGGTTCACGGTGGCAGAGTCCATGGTTGGGTGACTCCATTGCTCAGGCCTGAGGTGAGGGCAGAACATCAGGGGGGCAGCAGGTGGCAAAGGAAAGCTTCTCAGCTCACGGGAGCCAGGAAGAAGAGAGAGAGTGGGGGGAGCCAAGGACCCACTACATGATCCCCAATGCCCGCTCAGGGGACCTACTTCCTTCAGCCATCAGACACCTGCCTATGGTTCTCACCCAGTAAACCATTCAAATTATTAACCCATCAGCCAGGCCTGCGGCCCACCTATAATCCCAGCCACTCAGGAAGCTGAGAAAGGAGAAATACAAGTTCAAGGCCAGACTCAGCAACTTAGTGAGACCCTGTCTCAAAATTAAAAAAAAAAAAAAAAAAAAAAAATTAAAGGGCTGGGGGTGTGGCTCAGTGGTAAAATGCCCCTGAGTTCAATCCCTGCCACAAGCCCTCTCCCCCTGGGGGGTGGGGGGGGAAACACTAAAAATAATTAACCCATCAATTGGATTGATGCACCGAGTAGGTGATGACTCTCATGATCTGACCATTTTGCCTCTTTTATTGGAGCTCTTGGGGGATACCTCATATCCAAACCATAAGAAATATACTTAAAACTTTTTAACCTGGAATTTTTATGTAGTTTTTTTTTCTTTATAGGTTATCAATATTCCAGTATCTTTCGCTTGTGTGTATGCGTGTGTGTGTGTGTGTGTGTGTGTGTGTGTGTGTATGTGTGTGTGGTACTGGGGACTGGACCTGGGGGTGCTCTACCACTTAGCTGCATCCCCAGCCCTTTGATTTTTTTATTTCGAGATGGGGTCTTGCTAAAGTGCCTAGGTGACCCTGGAACTTGTGATCCTCCTGCCTCGGCCTCTGCACCCCTGGATTACAGGCCCAGGCCACTGTGCTCAGCAGCAGCGTGGTTTATTTTTAAGCCTATCATCCTCCCCACTAACCGGCTGCTCTCTGAGTTAGAATCTGGGTTTCCTTGTGGTATTCATCACTGTCCTTTCTTCCTGGTGTTGTCGCATTGTTCTGCGACAAACTCTTAAGTGCTCACTCTTCTTCTTTTTGGTCATTGCAAAGGATATTTTAAGAACAAAATAAAGTCATAACTTCTCAATGTGTATTTTGACATGTTTTTTCAGTGAATAACATGTTAGGTATCTTTCCATGTGGTCAAGGCCATCATTGGTAACACTTGTAGATTGTTCCTTTGTTTTGGAAACTTCATGGGTTTGTTTTATATATATATATTAGTTGTCAATGGATATTTTATTTTATTTTATTTATCTATGTGTGGCGCTGAGGATGGAACCCAGTGCCTCACACACACTAGGCAAGCGCTCTACCACTGAGCCATAACCCCAGCCACCACCACCCCCAAATTTCATGTTTTATTTAATGATTCCTTACTGGTTTGTTTTTGGTTTTAGAATCAGGATACATATCATATGTATTACAAGTACACACATACACACACACAAACACACACACACAATAATGTATATTTAAGAAAAATTAAGCATCATTGAGAAAAATCATCAAAAATGGAAACTTCAGAAGTCAAGGAGTAAGTAAAATGTCCTTCTTGTTACATAACATCAAACCTTTTTCTGGAAAGATTGGACCCATTTATACCCGCCCTCTCACAGGGCACCAAAGTTTCCAACAGCAGAAAACGATAAGAGGGCATCTATATTTAAGGAAGAACAACCTACTAGTGGTGCAGGGCAATATATGTCACAAAAACAACCAAAGAGTAAATGGTGTTGTAGAAGATTCGAGCATCAGATAACGAACGACAAATGTTGTGCAGATGTCGTGTGTGCCAAAAAGCGCGCTGGGGCCTGGACCTGGGGGTTCTCCACCCAGTGCGCATAGAGATGGAGCCAGCGCTGGAGGAACTCACCAGGGCTGATAGGAGCGAAGGCATCCCGCGTCCTTCCCAGAGGGTCACCCACAGTGGGAGAAGGAACAGCTGCTTTGACAGTACCTTCTGATGCAGCAGACTTTTTTCAAAACAAGGGGTCCTGGCTGGCGCCGGTCCAGGGGTCTGGAGACGAAGCTCTGGCAGGTATTGGGTTCCATGGGTCCTGCGCCCTGGTGAACTTGGGAAGCCCCAGCCCCTGCTGGGAGGTCTTCTCAAACACCTTTTCCTTCTGTCCCACTCCTCCCCACCCCAGATGCTGCACAGCTGGGAAGAGGCCTCATTTCCCATCACCGCTGCTCCCAAGCCAAGAATGGACCCGTCTCAGGTGCCCGGTCTTCTAACCCTCACTCCCAGAACTCCAAACCCAGGTCCTCCCTGTAGATAATATTAAAAAGAGGGAAAGCATTTTGCATGAAAACATGTTTCAACTGTATTTGTAACACTCAATAAATAAATTACAGGTTTTATATCATTCAGAGAGAGCTGCCAGTGATTTATTCAGTTATTAACTTCACACGCTTGGGAGAATGAATTAAATACCGGCCCATGTTGAAGGCTCGGGGATTATTCCGCGAGAATGTGCTGCCTAGAAGTTTGGGCAGCTCTGCTGCATTTCAGGATAAGCAAGGAGAGTTTGGCAGAAGCCAGGGATTCTGTCCTGACAATTTACAGCAGCTTATAAATTCCATATAAAGGAAATGAATTATGTATTATTGGGTTTACATAAGGTCACCCGGTGAACTTTGACCCCTCTCTTTTCTCATTTGGCTCAATTATTACACGAAATGACAGATTTGATCTCTTTTCAAATTGTATTAGAAAGGGTCTCTTTATTTCACCCTCTAGCAACAATCAGCTGACAGGACCGGGCAAGTGCATTAATTATGATTGATTTACAGCGTCCACAGGGCGATTATGTCTAGAATTCTACTTGTGAACCGAAACCTTTTGACCTATTTCAGGCCACCCAGCAAATTTATCCATAAGAAGGTTTCAGGGGAGACCCGCTGGGGCCGGCCAGTTCCCTCCTGTATTTGCAATCAAAACATTTAAGACACTCTGAGCAATCCAGAGGGATTGAATTACGGGAACACTCCATGGTGAGCACATTTAACAATCTGACAACTCAGTTTAAAAACATCTTGCGCATGATAACCAAAAATGGCACCGAATTAGCCACCAAAGGGGAAAAAGAATCCTAATGCTCTCTGCTTAGAGCAAATAGGAAAAAAAAAAGTTATCATTTTTTTTTTTTATGAATTTGTCACAATTGAAGTTTCAGAAGAACACGTCTGTCGCTGGGACATTCAATCTCCCTCTCTTCTTTCCAGTGGATTAAAAATGACAGTACTAATTAAAGATGTAAGGAAAAGAGACCACTGTCAATTGCAATGTATAGTCTTGAATAATAATAGGACTCCCAGGAGGAGGAGGAGAAAAAGTGGGGAAAGGATCATGGTTAGGAGTTTTCTTCTTAGTACAGAAAACCATCCTGCAGGTGAATTCTATTTTAGAAGAGTGTATTTAGCTGAAATTGCCATTGCTAAGTTATTAGTTCCCGACAAACCTTTAAGGGAAGATTCTAGAAATCGTCCAAAAAATTGATCAACTCAGTTCCCAGATGGTAAAGAGTAAGGAATCTGGGTGAGGACTGAGTAAATCCTGTCTGTATGTAGCACTTACAAGCTGTGTCACCTAGGACAAGTGATTTGACCTCCCTGATCCTAATTCTATTCTGCTCCTTTTGCTACTTATTAGGTGCAAATCATACCTATCTCATTTCAAAGGCTGTGGTGGAGATTAGAGACCATATATGTTTAGAGGACCAAAAATAGTTTGTTGATGTGATTTATAATCCTTCGTTGCCATTTATGGAAATGGGCCATGGGAACTGAAGAATCTTTAGTTTGCGAAGCACAAACAAAATTTCTATCCTTACACTTAAAAATAGTATTAAGTGGCAAAGGGAGATAGAAACTAGCGGGGAGTGACAAAGCTCAGAAGAAGCAAAGAAGATTGGAAAACCCAGAGAAGGGACTGAAGAGGCTCATGCAAAGCACTGTTAGGAGACAGACCTGACGGGTGGCAGGCAGAGGAGCAAGACTAAGAGGCAAGATGTGCGTGGGGGAGTGTAAAAGAAGACCCGAGCACCCTGAACCTGCTTCCGTCTCCATTCCAAGATCCTCAGCAAAATCTGCAGAGATCGCTGATCTGAGAAGTCCTTCAGCTTCAGCAAGGACAAAGCAGAGCCCCCATGGATGACCGCTGCCACTTGGGTCCTGTGTATCCAAAACACATCCTTAACTAATAATGCTACCGGGATTCTTATAATTCTGTAGCCTTTACACTTCACCTCCCGGGAGACCACATGACAAGGACGATGCTGCCCCCGGATACCTGTGCATCGGAGATGGTTTCACGTTTCTTCTCTCGGCCACCTAGTCCCACGTTGGAAATGTGGGTCTACAACTAAAACGCCATTAAACTCTCTTTCAACACTCCACTCCATGGTTGTCTGTCCCTGTGAGGAGTTGACATATTTACAGAGGAGGCACTGAGCTTTTGGCTGTAGAACCAAATATTTTTCAGGAGAAAAGCAGACTAGCAGAATGAATGAGGAAGACCCGATGTAAAACAAAAGGGAACGGTAGAGTAGTTGTGGCTATGTGCAGAATAGACAGATGAGTTACTTGGAAGTATATGAATCTATGTGGGGCTGGGGAGGATGGAACCCAGGGCCCTGTGCATGCTGGGTAAGCCCTCTACCCCTGAGCCGAACGCCCAGCCCACTCTTGCTTCCATCACACCACACTGACTCTTAGGAAGAATCAGCCAGTAGATGCATTTGCTTCTTGGGAAATCTGTTACATTACCCTGAGCAACTGCAGGGCAGCCCAGCTGTCTTTATCCTGAGGCCAGGCCATCCGTTACAAAGCTAAGTACAAGCAGCACGTCAGGGGCCACTCTCAGGCTCACTCACGTAGTTCTCTGATGGTTTCGTCAGCAGGGATGTGTGTGGCTTAATGAAAGCTAACCCATGACCCCAGCAAGCCCATGACTGAGGACATTGCAGCATGACACAGAAAAGCTTGAAGAGGAAGGGACACGGCACACATTTTTCAAAATTCATGGATGACCGCTCCCACCTGGGGCAGGCTGATGGAGGCTTCATTCTGGTGCCTGACTGGCTTTGTAAGGGGGTGGGCGACGTCGGTTCATGACTTACTCACCATCATCATTTGCATGGGAGACCAACTAAAGAATACCCACATAAACAGGAAGTCACGGGAGCCGGTACTAATAGACTCTTGGAGATAAAGAGACTAAAAAGCTCTCTCCGTCCTAGGAAAGAGCTAGTCACCATGATTGAGCTAATTCGACTATTCCTGGCAGTTGCCCTCAGCCACGCCATTTGCCAGGCATGTTGGGGAGGAAGAGAAGAGGTCTCTGTCCTGAGGAGGGTGACATTCCAGGGCCGGGAAGGACAAGAGGGAAAAGTCCCACCAAGCAACTGAGTCTGGCAACTGAGATCCTGAGGCAAAGAGAAGACCACAGAGACCCTAGAGGCTGAGATAAATAGGCAGAGGCCAGTACCTTTATCATCTCCATCCTGTATATGAAGAAATACAGGCACCTGGAGCTTACACCTTGAGAGGTGGGGCCTCTTAATTAAGAAGCAATTGAGTCCTACGGGTTCTGCCTCCATGAATGGATTTATGTTGTTATCCTGGGGCGGGTTCGTTATGCCAAGAGTGGGTTATTGTAAGTGAGTTCAGTCCTCTCTTAATTACTCTTTCTGCATGTTCTTTTGCCCTTCTGCCTTCTGCCATGGCCCTTGGCAGGCAGCCCTTCAACTTGGTCTTCCCAGCTTCTAGAACCATCAGAAATAAATCTCTTTTCTTTATAAATTATCAGATCTCAAGTAATCTGTTAAAGTAGCACAGAAGGGACGAGACAAGTCACTTGGCAGAGCAAGACTAAGACACTGTACTGGGGCCCTACGCCTTGTTCTCTTAACTCCCTCCCCAGGATGTCCCTGGTAGGGTGTCAATCCTGGAATCTAGTAGCAGGGGAGTTTGCAAGATGGCTCAGAAGGACAGAACTGAAGGCGATTATGTAGAGAATTGGCACAAAATATAGACCCACGTCAAAGAGCTCAGGTGCTCGGGTAGGGATGGATCCCAAGAGATAGAAGTAAACTGGCAACCCCAGGAAAGGGTTTCTCCAAAGAGGAAGTCAGTTTCCACTAACGAGCTTCCGTTCCACAGTCTGCATCCTGTGGGAGATGGTTAACCAGGAGAGGAACCTTCAGAGGGGACATAAGAAGCCAACAGCCCTGGGAGAGCCTGAATGAGGTGCCAGACTTGGGGGAAAGATTCAGTGTCATCTCCACAGGGAGGGGGGGATGAATACAGGAAGGAGGGGTCCGAACACCATAGTGACACAGGGAGGTGGCCCAGCCAGAGGCTTCAGAGAAGAAAATCTGTCGTAGGCTGCTGCTCGAGGCTGGTGCCACATCTTTGAAACAGATAGATGAGGAAGCCGAGACTGGAAGATGCTTCATTGTGACAGTGCTCAGAGAAGAGGCCCAGCTCAGGTTCTTGGGGGATGTCCATAAAGCCTGGTGCCTCTCCAGGAAGTTTTCAGGATGAAAGAAAAGCAACAAATAGACTGAGTCTTGGGTTTTCCTATGAAGATGCAAAGGAGATCAGGCTTTAAAGATGAACGACGACTAGGAATTTATACACGCAGAGGGAAAGGGCGGGAGGTGTTTGGAGAGGAACAGGAGGGACAGGGACAGGGTTGGAAATGCCCTGCACTTACCAGTGACAATAGAGTCTCTTCTTTGCCTTGGCGGAGGGTGATAGGAGAAAGCTGGCTCATGACCAGTCCACAGGCTCTCTCTTGAGTCCCTTCAAGGTTCATGTCCCCCATGGACACTGCCAAACCAAGGAGGTGCCTACAACACTCAGCAAACTCAGAGCTCAGACCCCCCACCTTCCATCAGGTACTTGGGGGAAGCATCCTCATGAAATGAGGCCAAAGCCAATCCAGCTGCTGCCTTTTCAATATGAGCATCAGAAGCCAAGAGGAGGGAACATCCCAGGCTCGCTCTTTCAATTCTCAGGTGAGACAAGATCTTCCTCAATAGGGGGAGGGCCCCAGATGATGTAAGTGACCCTTGAGTAGCAGACCTTGGGGAGGGCTGAGGGCTGCTAACCTAGCTCTTAAGTGACCAGCGCCACAGCATGGGAGTACAAGTCCAGTACTGCCACACTCTAATGTGTGCAACCAGATTTTTTAGAAATTTTTTTCCTGCAGGCCTGATCTGTGCCCCATGTCACCATCGGAGCTACATACGCTATGTAATTGCACTAGTCAGGCTGCAATTGCACAGCAGTAGCAAGCAACCCTCAGACCTCATCTAGCATGCAAAAGTGTATTTCTCCATTGAGCATCATGTCCAGTGTGGGTTGGTGGAGTCTGTTGGGAACTTTGAACCTCATAGAAAGGCAGGGACTCAGAATGAAGGAGTTAGTTCCCCTGTAAACACAGTCACAGAGTGCTACAGTACGTGGCAAATCACGCACTGGCTCTTAAAGCCGCCACTTGGCATGCACCATTTCTGCAGACCTGCCATTGGCCTAAGCAAAAGGTGGTCATGCTCAATTTTAAGAAGGGTAATGAGGTGCTGGAAAAGAGAACTGAAATATGTAAGACCCAGAATGTGAATAAATAAATGCCCTTTTTTTTTAGCAAACATCTTTACCCTTTTTAATTGGATTCCATTTGTTCCTTAAATGAGATGTGGCTTTGTAGCATTTTTTTGAAGGGTGGCCTCTGAGATGGAGCATCATGGATGGTAATTTGTAGGGGGTCGAGGAAATGCCAGCACATGTCACCATTTTTCCTTCCACTCCAAAGCCACCTCTTTACCAATTAAACTGAGGTGATAAGGACAAGAAGTGTGGGCGACACTTCAGGGCCAGGGGGAAACAGAAGCACCCTCAGTTGCCATCCTGCCTGCGGGGCTCTGTCTGCAGGACCTGGCTCAGTCTATTTTCCCCCAACCCCCCTGTGCCAATAGGGAGAAGCCCTGCCTTCAGACCCCGGTGGGGGAGCCATACTTCCCTGGGTACTTTTCCGAGTTATTTCTACACAAGCATGTATATGCCTGCGCTGCCTGTGAGCCCAAAGAATCGTCCCTTGTGACTCCCCTCCTTAAATAGGTTCCAATTAGACACCACTTAATGGCACCTCCAATTTGACTGTCTGTCCAAGATTCCACAATGCATGGGAATTCTCCCAGAGATTATTCCTGTTTTCCCATCCTCACAACAAGAAGGGGGGAATAATACATGATTGAAAACTAGCCACCAAATGTTTAAAAAAAAAAAATAAATTTGCAGTTGCGTTGCTTTGAAAACTTATTGCACAGCTGGGGGCGTTTAAAGAACTTAATTAACAAGCTTTGGCCGCAATGTGCCCCTCTTTGGGAGGGGGAAAAAAAATCACAGTTAAGATTTGTCCAATTAAATTATAGAAGAATTGGTGAATTCAAAAGGAGAGGGAGAGAGAGGTTGGGGGAATGCACTTCCAATTTAAAAAGAAGATTTTGAGTCTGATGGGAGACCTATAGTCTGATTAATTCAGGGCTAAGCTTTTCTGCAGTTTCCACAAACTCATAGGCACTGAAGAGTTTTTAACCCAATGTAATTATAGGTTTTGATAATCAGTCTTTGGTTAAATAAAGTCCCTCTTTCCTATAAAAACTGGGGGTGAAATATTCTTCTGTAAAGGTGCTTTCTCAAACCCTGATACTTCTCACTACCTTGGAAAAACCCCACCTTAGCCCAGAATCGGGGCCACCCTGTGACTGTGTGACTATAGCAAGCTCGGGGTACTTAGGTCCTTACTCTCCCCTTCCTACTCAAAAATATGTTTTACAGCTGCACTGGTATGAAGAGGGTCACGATCCAGGTTGGATTCATCTTAACTCCCGTCACTGTATTTTCTTTTGATTTTAAAAAGAAATCAAAATCAAAACATTTTTGCAGGACCCCCCCAAACAACGTCGTTCCCAGACACCGTGTCTGTTGTGCCTCGTGGATAATAAATCAGCCCTGCCCAGAATTTTCCATCATGAACCCAAAGAGGGGACATCTGACCAGCCAAGAAGAGAGAGGTTCAAAATCATATAGCGTGGACGACAAAACTCAGGACAACGCAGTGCACACCCGCCCGCGCTGAGCGCTTGTCTTCACAGCCGACTAACCTCACGGTCCTCCAACTCACGGCCCCCACCCCACCAAAAAAAAAAAAAATTGTTATTCTGACATCATTGGTCTGAATGAATGCCCAGTACAGTAGGCACTCTTTTGGAATGACGAGTTTTCTGCCTTTTCCTACAGAGATGTTCAGCCAAAGACAAAAATGCGTAAGGGCAGCAGAGAAAATTCATTTGTATAAGCTGCCCCCCTACTGTGGAATTTTCAATTATATATATCTAATTATGGCTGTCAGTTGATGGATTCAGAAAAGACATTTTGGTCGCCCCCCCCTCCTTTTTTTTGTCTTTTCGTCATCTCTTCTGTTAGAATGATTATAGCACACTTACACAACTAATTGCCTTACTGCTGATTACTGATACAATTATGCAGACCCGGCTCCTTGTGTGAACAACCATCTGCAGAGGGGGAAAAAAAAAAAAAAGTGACACTATTCAAAAACTATCCATAATTTAACCAATGTTATTCCAATGCACTGAGCCCAGACAATCGTCCGGCCTTCATATTTCATACCCACCCTGGCAAGAGGAGGTTGGGTTTTGTGTGCCCAATTCACCTCTTTAGACACACTGTGAATCAGAAAGAAAGAGGAGAGAAGAAAGTGCTTCAAATGTCAACCCATAGTGGGGAATTGAAGCGTGGTTAACGTCCATTCCTCCTTTGGGTAATTTTTCTTCAAATTTTATACCACTTGGCAATTTTTTGTTTCCTTTCAAACCTGAGAAAGTGCAGATGTTTCAACTCCTCAGAGTGGGCTTGAGTTTGCTGGGGTGGGGGTGGGGTGTGGAATACTCTCCCCAAACCCTGATTCTTTTTTTTTTCCTCTCCATAATGTTTTTTTTTTTAAAAGAAAAGAAAAAAAGAGAGAGAGAGAGAAAAGAAAGGGTTTTGATAGAATGGAAGGACGCAGCTGACATATGACATTTCAATAAAGTGTGTCTTTTGTTCTCTAAGGCAAAGTGCACGGGGACACCAAACTCAGAGACCTCAGGGGCCACAAGGAGGGAACAGGTGGAGGGCACAAGATGCTGTTTTGCCCCAAGGGGGAAAAAAAAAAACAAAGAAAGTCGCTTGGCCTTTCTCAATGTGCGAGGCAAGCACAGTCCCAACTGGATGGGAAAGAAAGAGCGAGCCAGTTAGCAGGCAGGACGTTTCAACGCACAAGCCAAAGGCCAGTTTCTCCATCTCCAGTTTAAAATAAAGGCTGGAGGCTTTCAGGACAGAAGAGAAAAATCCAAGGCCCCCCAGTAGCAGGTCCTCCTCAATTTGGGGTCTTGTGGAATGACTTTCTAGAGGAGAGCAAGATACCTGAGAGAATCAGACGTCCCTGATGTCCCTGTGTCACCAGAACAAGACAAGATGAGAAACGAGGCTGTGGACCTGGAGAAGCCTCATCACAGGTCCCAGACAGGGAGTCCACTCAAAATCCCCACTCCTGAAACCTCAGCCTGCCGAGACTGAGAGGTCACCTCAGCTGCCAGGCCTTGGAAACTGTTCCGTTCTCCACGGGAGCCTGGGATTTGGCCATTTCTGCTCTCACGTCTCTTTCCTTCCCTGAGCTGAGAATCCTCTAGAAAAGGAAAGTTTGATAGGTTGAGTTTTTTTCCCTAGGAAAAATGTTGCTGTGTGTCCATCTCCTGATCCTTCCGAACTTCTGAAACACAATAACTGCCGAAACCTTTCAGGATGATCCCATTGTGAAATTTGAAATATAAAAGATAAAGCTATGGTCCACCAGTTTTGCTCTGTTGGTTGTTTTGGGATCATAAGATTCAGAATAGCAGTGAATATTTCCTGGGAGCTTACAGGGTGCCCAGCTGTGTGTGCGGGGTGTGTGTGTGTGTGTGTGTGTGTGTGTGTTTTCTACTAATGCCTTCATTTTCATCTATGCAAAACCCTCCAAGATAGGTGCTGGGATGATCCCACTGTAGGGAGGAGAATCCATCGGAGCCCTGGAGTTGATAAACTCAACAAGGACGTGCACGCAGCTATCAGCTGGTAGAACAACTCTCTGAACAGAAGCCCAGAGCTCTCCAACGCTGGCGCTCTCACCACCCCGTCGCATAGGGACGTCTCCCCAGTGCCTTAAAGAATATCAGAATATGTGTTGAAACACTAATGAAGGAGGAAAGGGAGGGAGGAAGGAGCAAGCTACTGTCTTGAGAACCTTGCCTGGGCTTCCCATAGCTGCCCTGGTGTTTTGAGCACTACTCTCTCCCAACGGCTGAAATGACCTGAATCAAGTTGCTAGACATTTCTTCAGCATAAAAAGAGAGATTTGGGAAATGATGAGTTTCTTTTCCCCCGAAGACCCATCTACCAGTCCCTCTGGCCAATCCTGATATCTCCTTTTTCTTTGGTAGACTTACCTGGATCCCATTACTAATGGCCTTCAGGTCTTTGATCTATGCATGACACTGGTCTTGCTGAGCTGGGTGGAGTATAAGAATTTAGAAAATAAGAATGCTCTTTCCTCTTCTTCCTCCCCCTTTTACATCCTATTTTTTTTTCCTCTAAGAGCTAACTGAGCGCCTATTTTGGACTCAGCACAAAATCTAGTGTCTTACCAAAATGCGGAAGGTCCATAAATGAGCCCACATGGAACTGAATATATGCTTGGTCATCGATGAGAGTTAAAGCTGTTGATTTTTCACTAGGATCACTGTAGAAAAAGGCAAGTGAAAAGCTTTGTAGGCAGGACAGAAGACTGGCTACCGATGGTCATGTATAAGTGTGAGTCCCTTTCCTTGTGCTTAGCCTCTGGCAAAGGGGAAAGGGTCATTAATAGCTTAGTGTGTACGTGAGATTGGGGCGTAGGCAATGAGCTCTGAAAGAATCAGCCCACTGAAATCTGAGCGCCAAGGATCCAGGTACCACCAAGAGCTGAGGCCTTGGTGGTGGGAGGAGTCTGATGCCCAGGAAGTCAAGGAGAGACCTCAAGAATAAAGATCAAGTGTCAAGACCCTACAGCTGGATCAAGCAATCTCCCACCCTAGCAAGCTTTAGTCTCCTCTGTAAAACCATTGGACCCACAGCCTAGAGCCTCCTCACTAAGAAGAATCAGTAAGAGAGTCCCAAGCCCAGAGCCTATTTCGTCTTCTTTATATTTGTTTAGAAGTTCCAGACACTCAGGTGCCAAATCAGGCTGCTCAGTCCAGTCGGGGCAAGTGGGTCTCTGAAGGGCACTTTGGCCTAAGTAGCAGAGATGGGAACAGTAAAGGCAAATGTTCGGAAGTGAAAGGTGTCTTCAAGAGAACTCCAGGCAACTCTTTACCCAATATGGAACCCTCGCCTTCTGGGCTGGGTGGTGGTTGAATTATTTTTTCCTTTGTCATCTCTGATCCCAGCTCAAGAATTCAGAGGCCTCTGCATTCTCCTTCTTCTGATGGGACAGTAGTGGATCCCAGTTAGCAGAGTTGGTCCAACTCCTTGATCTAGCCATTATGCCAACAGCAATTTCCAACCATCCACATACTACCTACCCATCCACCACTCAGCCACCAGCGATCAACCTCCAGTTGACTACTATAGATAAGACATAAGACCAGGCACAAAAATCAAAAGCAGGAATCATCACTATTCTAATATCAAAGGAGTCTGTGGTCTGATGGGGATAGAGACCATCTACAAATAAGCACAAAAATACCTAGGATTAAATGATGGAACAGGACTAGGGATGTAGAACATGCACGAGGCTCTGGGTTCAATTCCCTGACGCCACAAGAAAAAATTTAAATGATGTAGCAGCTATAGTCATAGAGCTTAAATGATATAAATAAGATGTACAGAAATCTTACTATGCTCCCATGCTAAGTTTTTAGGTACTTTCTCTCCCTTAAGCCAGTATGATTTTTCTCAGTTTACATATAAAAGAATCTGTTCCACATCACATATCTGTGAAGAAGAGTCATTCATTGAAGTTCGACCGTCTGACTCTAGACCTTATGCTGTTAACCATTAAGCTGTCCCCCTGCTAGACTGAATTACTGATAAACACGAGGTTTCCAAGACAATGGCTTCCCCAGACAGGGTGACATTCATGTTGGGCCTTAAAGGCTGGTCAGAACAGCACCAGAGAGAGGAGCTAAGGGCCATGCAGCTGGTCCTATACAAAGGCCTGTTAAGGAAGGAGCCAACGGTCAGTGACTGGATTGTGTGTGGCTGGAACATAAAGCAATAATAATAATGACCTCTGTAAGTTATAAAATGCATACTCTACTACCTGCCCTGGCTACACACTTGCTACCTCTGCGTTCTTCCAACCCCCATTAGATATCATCATCCTCATGGGAGAAACTCAAGCTCAGAGACTTTAAATGACGTCCTCATGGTCACACAGCTAAATAAACTAAATAAGGCTTTGAAGCTAGAACAGCCTGATCCCCAAGTTCGTGCACTCAAAGAGGTTAAGAGCATGGGTCCTGAAGCCAGACCTCCAGGGACAAATTCCCAGCTCTGCCACTTGCTAATTATTTGGCCTTGGACCAGTTGCTGAACCTCCCTGGGCCTCCCTGTGTTTCTTCATCTGGACAGCATCATAGTCATCTTGCTTATTTTATCTGAGTGTTATGCTGAGGACTCTATAGATAAAGCATGTCAATCACAAACCTTGATGCCCAGTACCGTGTTTAGTTGATCTACTATTACTCTGACAGTTAATTTAGAGTCCATCTGTGAGGGACATCTATGTGCTATTAAAGCAAGAGAAATAAATGGATGCAGAAGAGAAAGAATTCCAAGTAGGATGATGGAGAAGTTGACAGTCACTGGGATCAGGCTAAAGCCCCAGGGGTAGAGAAGGGACAGCTTTAACCAACAGTTTTATCAGCTCAAAGGAGCTACAGCTTCTCTGCTTATACTAGGATAAATCCCAAGCCCTCACTTAAAAGCCCAAGGAACAGCTCTGGGGCATCCTGACCTTGACCTAGGAATGATGTGATGGCGCTCTGTGCCAGCCCTCAGCCTCCTGCAGGGAACATTGCCTTATGTGGAAGCCCACACCGTCTGGACGTTGGCTTCCTGGTCAATGAAGTCCCCGGGCTTCATGTTCTTTTGTGCAGCTGATTCAGTTTCACCCAACTTGACCAAGTTCACCAAATTTCCCAGCCTCCAAATGTAGGTCCAGTGCTCTCAAGCCCCGGTGAGCTTTCCCTATCAGGAGCAGAAAGACGATATGAGGCTATTTGTATTTTCTCCGTGAGAGAATGCCTATTAAGATGCAACACATTATCTTAATCAGCACACTCTTCTGGTCAAATGGTAAGTCCCAGAGTTCTGGGCAAGGGCAGCCTGATGTAACCTGATTAGTTCATTAAGTAGGCACTTGTCTCCTGCAACAAGTGAGGGAAAGCATTACCGCTGCCTAGCAGCATCTCATTTCTGGGTTGAGACTGACAAGCCAAGACGTCTTAGTTTGGCTTCCTCCAGGGACCTGGATTCAAGTGTGAAGATTTATCTGGGAGGTGCAGGAAGTCCTTATAGAAAAGTAGAGAAGCAAGGTAGGAAAGTAAAAGTGGCAAATAGAAGGTGTTTTCTAGAACCATTTACCACTGTGGGCAATGGGAGCTCATCTTCTTGAGGAAACTCCAAAGAGTGGGGAAAGTCACAGAATGGTCCCATCTAAGTTGAGGGGAAGCCAGGTGTCTCTGTGCCATCTCTAGTCGTGGTCTGAGACCTACTCCACAAGGTTGTTAACTTCCTAGCAATCTGGGTCTACTTCCCAGGCTAAAAGTCTTTTTGAGGTATTGAAAAAGGCCCTGAGGCATGGAGAAACAGAGAGAGATCAGCGGGACTGCAGCCACCAGCAAAGCCGTAAGACCCCAGGGAGGTTGATGAGCACCTCCAGGGATCCCCCCTCCCTCCTCTCCTTCTCCAAGAAACTCACTTTTCCACAGCAGAGTTGCTAGGCAGCCTCACATAAAGTCCTTCTATCTCATCATTAATAGCAATTATTTATTCATAGGGACCTATAATATTAAACTATGCTGATATAATATTAACAAACTTTATTGAGATTGTAAGGAAAAAAGAAAGAAGAAATAACAACTGTCCTATGACTGAGAAATCCTACCTTGTCAAAGTTGTCCCACAGAGAGACATACACATGTACAAAAATATATAGAACAAGGATGTTGAATGCTGCTTTGTTTACATCAAACATAAAAATCATGGGAATAGCCTAAGTGCCCATCAGTAGGGGAATGGTTAGATTTTGAGATCCTATAGGTATTTTAAAGAATGATAGAGAATTATATATGCTGACATGACAAATATTTAAGATGTAAGTGAAAAAAATCTCATCACAGTATGATTCCCATATATGTAAATCATGTATATATAACATAAAAATATTATTACATATAATAATATGCATATATGTATATATTTATGCTATAAAGATTCTGAGGGTACTGTAATAAGTGTCATTTCTGGGCAGGAAATAGGGGGATTATGTTTTTTTAAACAATGTGTTGCTTAAATAGTTTACTATGAAAATGTATTCTTATATTATTTGTATCATCGAAAGCAAAAATGACAGCTGACATCTTTTCACTAATCAGAAGACTTTTTTTAGGAAGGCAGTCAAAGCAGAAAAAAATTACTAAAATTTCATAGCTACCTAAGTCATTGAGTGTAACATACCTTCATGTCCCCTGAGGCTATCATTAGAGTAGCGTACTCACAACCCCTCGCTCAAGGAAATATTGCAACATCCTCAGAATGTCTGTTAGGCAGTAAATTATGTGATGCCATTTAGAAAGATGGCCATGGAAAACAGGCAGAAGTACAATATCACAGGACCTGATACTGAATGGCCCATGGTTCATGTATGCATGCAGAAAATATTCTTCCACTAAGCCAGGTAAATGAGAGATTACAGAGGCAGAATTCACACTTGGGGATTTTTCTGAAGGTTGCCAACACAACTAGTTCAGACACTACTGAAACCTGTAATCTGCTGGTGATCGGTTAACTGGCTTTGGGGGCAGGAATAGGGAGGGGGCACTAGCTTGTAGGTTTTCTGTTATCCATGGTATAAATACCCACTTGGAGGCTAATTTCAAATTACCAACGGGACACCCGTGAATGTGGTGTTGGGAAGAGACTCTCAGGGGTGGCATACCATGGTACCATATTTCCTCCATGGGTACAATAGATGGTAACAACTTCAAGAGAATATACACACAGGAAAAAAATAGTAATTAGGAAGTATGGGTATCTTTGTTTTTCACATACTTCATTGAATTAACAGTTGATATAAGTTTAAATCGTGTTTAAAATCCAGTTTGCAGAATTGCTGCGATTTTGACCACCAGCCCTCTGGAGCTGGGACAGGCTGGCTCCAGTACCACACTGACTGTAGGAGCTCAGAGATCTTTATCTGGAACACTCCACAGAGGATACTTCAAGGAAGGGCCAAGTAGATGCTAATCAGAATTATGGAAAACACGGTGTTTGGCTCTGGAAATATAAACAGACATATTGTGTTTTCGCAGCAGCCTGACACAAGCTTCGGTGCAGAGGCACACTCCCTGACTCCCCCAAGCAACTTGCAGGAAGGAGGGTTAGAAATCTGATTTCCCTTCTGGGGGAAAGATGTGACTTCAGAGGCTTGATATTAGAAGGAAATTCACACTATGTCAAATGTTAAAATGCCCTGGCCCCCAAATGCTATTGGAGCCGGGGTACCATCTCACCAGCAACCATAAGGTAATTATTGTCCCTTGAACACGTCAGAATATCCTGCTCCATGATTCTGTTTTCCTGGAATAAGGAAACTTTGCTAAGGATCATCTACCTAGCCAGTACAATGTTGATTATTTTTTTTTTCTGTTCCATGATCACTATTTGAGTCGTTTTAAAGTGGGGGTCATATGCTTGCGTATAGAAAAATGGAGAGGTTTATAAAACAACCGACTCTAATAATAGTATGTTTCTTCATTTGTAACCTAGAAGGGAAGGGGTTGCTGAACTTCGAAGTCGCTAAGGATCATTTTAACTCTAAAAGCAGATGAATTTCGTTTCCACGTTTTTATGCAGTTGAAACATAACTGATTGCAAGTGAGGAGAGAAAGCAGGAAGGGGAAGGAGTGAGATCCCAGCACCTGGGGCATTCTCAATGTCTGATAAATGCCAGATTTACTGCTAAAGTGAGATTGATAAATACTAACGAAATCACAGGCATGCTCCGGGGCAGTTCATTTATTTTTCCACCCCCCCAAAAGGAACACAAAACATGGAACTCAAGTCAGGCATGGCCAAACCTGAAGAATTTGCCTCTTCCATCCTGTTGTTAACAGAATTCCTCGTGATTTGGGCAGACTGTGGGGGAGATCGAAAGGGGGTGGGGTGGGGGTTGCTGGCGGCCCTGGGGTGGGGGTGGGAAGAGATGCTTAATGGGGGCAGGCTTTGGGAAGGAAGGAGCCGCACAGCCGGCCAGCTCAGCTCAGTCTTTCATGAATAAACACTCTAATTGGGGACATCACAGATAATGGGTCTGACTTCTTTCACTGGAGGGCCGGATCATGATTTGCTAATTGGATATTCCTGGGGTGGTGGAGGCGCCCTCGCTGGCCCTGAATGATTACTAGTTAATGGAGTTTTAGAAGTTCCTATTGCAAGCTGATAGAGGAAGCTGTGCTAAGGAAAAGGAGCCTGTCACCCATCCTGGCATGACATGGAGAAGCATGCCCAGCCTCTCTGAAAGCCCAAGGTGGCACTCAGGTACCAGGAAACTCACCAAGCCCAGCACTGACTTTTGGAGCTGGGTATCCATCTTCATCAGAAGCCCAGTACCGGGTCCTCTCTCTCTGCTGGGACGTTTGATGGAGAAGATGAAGTATCCTCCCTCCCACCAGACCTCCTGCACCACTGGTCTTTGAAACCCACTCCTTTACATGGTCAAGCGCATACAGAAAGCCAGGCTCAGGGGGCCAGGGAAACATCAGGAATGAATCTTCATGGAAATGGCAGAGAAGGCTGATCTGGTATCTCCACAGTAGATTTGGAGCGAGGGGGATGCTGCCATTGTTCAAAGATGGTGACAGGAGAAGGAAATGGGGTACTTCAATATGGTGGCACCCACAGGTGGATCCACCAAAGAAGAGCAGGAGGTGGCTGGTGTTTCAGAGGTGGCACCCTGGCCAGTCCTTTCACTGGGGTTCATGGACATGACGGTTGTGCTTGGCCCCTTCTGTCAACCTGTCTGGGTGACAGAGGGAAAAGGAATTGGGAAAAGACAAGAAAGAGCAAAAAGGGTAGCAAGAGATCTTTCTTTAGCCAAAACTCAGGTAAATTTCTTGCCCAAAAAATAAAAAAAATAAATCTTATAAAAGCAAAACCTAGCTATTCTGGTTAGACCAAGAGTATACTGTGTCCCAATTGCTCTTCTTAAAAGAAATCAAGAATTCATTTTCAATGAAATTTAAAGATTAGCCAAGATTCATACACTCTCTTCTCTGCTAAGGTGCATTTGTGCCATCTAGCCCAACTCGACTAATCAGTTCATCCCTGGTCACTTTTCTTATTCCTGGGGGACGGGACTCCTCCTGGACTTCAGTGACCAGTCTTGCCAACATTGAATGTCACTCATGCAAAGGACTTGGAGGACCTTCTGGAAATTGCTCTCTTCTCATCAAAACTGAAGAAGCCACCCAAGATGAAGCTTCTGCTGCCTCCACTTTCCAATACGTCATGTCACTGAGGTCACCATGCAAATGAGAGCTGACGATGGTAAATTAATTTGCACCATAAAATGTCTACTGTTTACTGGACCCTTTTCGTCTGCTAGGTGCTATGCCATAAACCTTACATACCTTGTAGAGCCTCAGGTAATTTTCCAAAACCTTGATGGGATAAATATTATGATTCTCTTTATTTTGCACATGGGGAACACTGACTTCTTGAGCCATCCACGGTCACACTGGGGTAACTGGACACACATACAAGTTAATCTCATGTTCATTTGACCCCAAAACCTTTGGTCTTATTCATGATGCCCTTCCTTAAATTTTTCCCTTTTCAATATTTGTCTCCTGAAGACAATCAACCCAATGGGCAATGGCTGGGACTCACCATGCAGAAGATCAAGGAACCTGATTTTCCTTTTTTTTTTTTTTGCAGAAATGATAAGAATGGATTCCCCATAAAAGACACTCTTGGAGATTGTGAGCAGAAAAGGCAAGCTCTCCCATGGTTTCTTATTGGTGGTCTTAGGAACCTCAGCCTCTTTGTCTAGATGCAACAACAATGTATCATTTCCCCCAAACTCAAAATGATCCTAGTTGTCATGAAAGAAGTTTGCCGGAGAGCCTGGAAAAATAGCTTAAGCTCTCAAACGCCCATTTTCTCACTGTGTAAAATGACCTATAGCAAGAGATGTCTTGACACGCCCTCCCAGCTCCACGTTGATGTATCCAGAATGCTCTGTGTGTTAGAAGACGGGAGGTTGCTACCACCTGTGTGGTTCGTTTGCCATAATAAAGACAAAGGTTTATAAAGAATCTAGATTTTTTTTTTTTTAAGGCTCCTATTTACATGACCCGGGTGTTTCTTTCTTTTTCTCTCTACGCCGTCTCCTGGTGCTTGTCTCTGTTTCCTTGAGCTATCTATCTCCTGGTATCCTTGGTACAGCTCCATCTGGCTCATTTGTTATTCATGAATTAACATGTGTTTTGCATGCATTTGCCTTTGAACAACTGTTCCAAAGTACGCCACAGTGCAGCAACCAGGGTCCCCACGTTAGATCATGCGCAGCTTCAGCCCAAAGTGTGGGAACATACATCTCCTAATGGGTTCGTTTACTTGCGCATTGTGTGCATTAAATAATATAGGTGAACGCACATCTTATAATAAACTCAAAAATAGAAAGTTAAAAGTCCAAACTTATTACCACCATATCCTAGTGGGATCGGGGCAGCCCTTCTCTTTTTGGAGACCCCCTAGCCTTTAGGACGGTGGAGGGTCTCAGTTACCCTGGGTTTAGCTAGCAGGCATTTGAGAACAAACACTTGTTAAATGACAGGGTCTGCAACCTGAAGGAACACTGACAGGTAGCAAGAAAGATGCAGGAAGGCAGGCCTGGATCCTTCAAGGGAAGCCAGACATTTGTGGGGATTCTACCAATGATTAATGGAGTTTGAAGTTTTTTTTTTTTTTTTTGCTTTTGTTGTGTGTGTGTGTGTGTGTGTGTGTGTGTGTGTGTGTCACACTATGAGATGAACTAAAGACATGAGGGCCAAACAAGGTGATAGTCTACCAGTTGTTGGTTGCCCCTGTCCTACAATCTAGAGGCAATCTTTCGAACCTTATCAAAACCCAGATCCTTAAAGGAAATGCTGCATTAAACTGGATTAGCTCTTTTCACTGAGTGTGAATGAATCTGACAGCAGGTATAGATAATAGCGGAAAAGAGGAAAAACCGTAATAAGATAAACTACGAGGACAGACCCACCAAGAGCAAATTCTGAGACTCAGGTGTGAGCAGATCTGATCCCGGTCCACCCTTACCTCCACCCAATCTCCTGACAGCCCAGGACTGGATGAGGAACAGAAGCCCTAGTCCCCAGAGAAGCACTTTTCCTCTGCCTCTTTGAACAACATCAAGGTCCCTGAGCTTGTCAAGAGGCAAAACGGGCCTGCTTGGGGGCTCTGAACCTGGAAAGTCCTCATTTCTTCTAGAGTCTTCTTTTTTGTTGTTGTTGTTTTTTGATTTGGAGAAAAATAAATCCTTCCCAGAACCCCCCTCAACACCTCCCAGGCCTGCCTCAGTGACGCCTCTGGACCGACGCTCCTTGTTGAAGCCTTGTTAAAGGGGGATCATATAAAACCCATGCTGAAGGGCAGATACAAGAGTCTGTTAGAGCTGGAGTAAAGCTGTCTGGAGACGCCTCAAGGAGACACACAGGCTCAGGGAGAAGGAGGAACAGAGGAAGTCAGGAAGCAGGCGGGACAGGGTGCCCAGAGACACAGAATGGAAGAAAGAGCTTGCCTTCCTTGATGGGTGAAGAAAATATTGTAGAAAAGAGAAAAAATGGACCGAGAAACTATCCTACAACCAAAGTACAAGTTCACTATGGATATTATACGATTCAATGGACACATTAACTAACCTAGACTCTGCATTGAACTCATAGTGATTCATAACACTCAGGTATTGGCTACATGCCAAATTTTGTGGATGGATAGAAAGTGTCATGTCATATATTTCATCTTCCTAGAATTTCTTTGTGGTGGTTACTATTCGTATTAGTCCAGTTTTGCCAATAGGGAAACTGAGGCACAAGTGTGGTAAATCATTGCCTCTCTGGTAGGAAGCAGATCTGGGAGTGGGAGCTGAGGTGGTCAGCCTCCAGAGCTTGTGGCCTATTCAAAAGGGGACTCTACATCTGCTGCAGGGCATTTACCCAGATATTCCTGGCCCAGAGAACTGGAGTCTCCATGTTCGGATGGAGGGACTCTTTGACTCCATTATTTTTTTTTTTCCAGCAGTTAACTAATAATTAGTAGGACAGAATGGTGCTATGAAATGAGCACTCAACAGGAAAACAAAAGGTTGGTCTCTTATCCACATTGGACTTCAATTTTGGGGGGGCTAACTAAGGTTATTTCCTGATCAAGGACTCTATGGTGTAGCATGAACCCTCATAGCTTGTTAGAGATCGGCTCAAAATGGGGTTAAAAAATCAACTTAGCAAAGACAAATACTATTTGAAGACTAAATGAACAGATTTCCTCCAAAAGCACTAAGATTCATTATACATGGTAAATATTTGTTTGGACAAATCTTAAATTGAGGATCATTTGATTGATAGATAATTGTTTCCAACATCAGCTAAATTTGCTCAGCTGTCTCTGCCAAATCACGAGTTGATGTGTTATCTTTTCCTGCTTTCTTTCTCTCTCATTTTTTAAAAAATCCTCAACCACTATTTTCTTATGATCAGTTCTTAAGTTGATTTCTTCACCAAGGGGAAAAAAAAAATACCCGACACCTCTCCTTATTCAAGGGAGCTAGGTTGTTGGAAACCTTAGAGGGAGGGGTTGGGACTGGACCCCCACAAGGACTTTAGGATGCAAAAATCGGCGTCACCATTTACTTACCACCACCGGGCCAAGCTTTGTTCTACCCCCATGATCTGTAGGCATTTTCAGACCCATTCTTCCTCTCTCTGCAGTAATCTGCCCATTTTCCAGGAGAAACAATCGAGGCCCAGCAGAAATTTGTCCTGGGATCTCCAAAGGCCTTTGCTGTCCTAAAAATGTACACATATACACATACATGATCCCCAGGCTACAAGGCCTAGGAGTTAGACTACTGAACAAGTGAAGAAATCAGAACCGCTTCTTGAAGCTGATCTTTAAAAAATTAAGCCGATTTTCCATAAGGAAACAGAAGGCATAGGAAAAAGGATTTATCAATTCTTCTCCACTAGGGATAATTTCTTGATAAGAAGAGAAATATTCTGTTTTCACGGAGAACATGTGTCTAATTATTATTAGACCTGCTTCCTGATTTTCTTTCAATTCTCTGCCCACAGGCTAGGTGGTTATTTCCACAGCTCCTTTACCAAAAATAAATATTTTTATAGGTAATTAACAAAGGAATCTGTGTTTTAATTTGCTTCTCACTTCTGGAAAAGCTAGTGGTCAGAAGGAAAAGAAAAAAAAACTAAAAAGAAAAGAAAGAAAGAGAGAAAGAAAAAGAAAAGAAAACCTAGATTCTCTTAAAGGTAAATTGTTCAAACAGTTCTCTCATTATTTTTTTTAAATAATAAGTTTAAAAATCTATTATTATAGAGTAATTGCTCATCAAATTTCTTTTTAAAAGTCAAAGCAATTTTCAAATTATAAAGAACTTCTCAAATGTGTCTAGATAATTATGAGGCTGCATTTTATGTAACTCCTATACCTCAGTGGGCTGCAATGCCTGTTATAATTTCTGCCATTGGAGCCCAAGATTACACCAACTCTGCTCACGTGCAAGGTACCATGTGATGCTTGTTAAATACGTAGCATTTCCACTGACACAAACATCTGCATGTGAAATTGTCTATCAACTTCTCGCAGAATCAACTGTTAGGACCAGCACAAATTACCTCATTGAAGTTTCAAAGATGATAAAATTGCACAATTGATAGATTGATGGATGGATGGGTGATAGATTGATGGATAGATGATCTATGACGTCAACAAAGTCATTTCTCCTTGAAAAAGAGAAATCATTTTAAAGCCACTGGAGAGCTGAAATCGCCAGAAAGATTCTTTCAAATGAGCAGGAGAGCTACTTTGGGGGCAAGACCATTGTAACTTTTTTGATTGCTCTCCTATTCTCTCACCTAAGCTGAAAACCCAACACAATCTCATCCTGTTACACAGAATTTAAGTAAATACTGATTTTTTTTTTTTTACTTGCACATACTGGGTACCATCTTTTTTTAAAAAAATTAAGATTGTAAATGTTTACGTGTACTTAAGAAACTGAGTATCTTTTGGTTTCTTGAAAATTGAAATAAAGGCCAATTTCAGATTCTGTGGGGTTGTGAATTGATTCTAGGAACTAACACAAACTTTAAAGGATTCCTAACATTAACCACTGATCTCACATGCTTGTGTGTGTTTACACACAGACACACACACCAGGCGTGCAAATACACATTCTCTGCACCTTCATGTCCCTTTTTCAATTTTGGAGTGAGTTTTAGTCTCAAGTGCTCATATCCTGGGACTTCTGGATATTTCCAAGGCCCTTGGTCACCCGACTGCAGCTTCCCTAAGACACCTGGGCAGAGGAGACCCCAAAGAGCAGAAAATGGTCTGGTTCACTTTAAATGTTACTACTCTCCTCATTATTCTCTACACCCCCCCCCCCCAATACAGTTGCCGGCTGCGGATCTGCTGCCTTTCAACTTGGAATAAAATACATTACTTATGCAGAGAATGTTTTTAATGTAACAAAGCAAAGGAATAAAAATGCCTTACAACAGTTTTATTAAAAACAAATTCCCACAGTAAATACATATACACTCGGTTTCTGAGAGCAAATCAGCCAAGGACATCACCGCTAAGTGCTCTGGGAAGTGCTTATAAATTACTTGAAATAAAAAACATTGTTGCCTGGACATCAGGGATGAAATGCTGCAGTTTGTAATAAATTAACAGAGAACTTTACTTCCCCTCCTCGAACAAAGCAGCCATTTGTCTGAATAACCCACATTCAGCTGTGAGTTATATTTTCACAACTGCAACTGCATTCATTTGCAAATGATTCTGCAGTTTTAATGCTTAAGTTTTAAATACCTTGAGAACTAATAAATAAAGCAAAGTAGAGCAAACACTTGGCTTGTAGTTTAAAAACTGTCCTAATTTCTGCTTTTCTTTTGGCTTTCTTTTTTTTCCCCCCCTTTCAAAGTTATTTTGTTGTGGTGGTTGTTGTAAGTAGTATATAAAGTTTCTTGAAACTACATTTTAAAAATAAAAAGTATTTGGGGGGCATTCACACCAGAGAGAAGTTTCCATTAATTCCATGAACTATGCAAGTATTTGGCCAAGCACTCATTTTGCATTTTGAAGACTTTTCTTGTATCAATACTTTAATTTAGTGACAGAATAATTTATAACTATCTTTGAGGGTTTTCCTATTGTGCATAACTTTTGTCTACAAGTCTCAGATTTGGTTAGATTTTTTTTTCTCTCTCTCTCTCTCCTTCTACTAGACTTTGTCCAATAAAAAAAAAAAATCTCAGAAGAAAAGTCGTGTCACTTCCCTTGAATTATTTTGATTATAAAACAAAAACTCTGCAAGAAAACTCTTTTCACAACCTGCTCAGTAAAACAAAACGAACCGCTTTCTAGGTTCTTGAAAGAAAAATTTGATAGAAGCATTTACAGATTCAATTTGAGGTTTGAAGGTTATTTTCTTGGCCAAGAAAAAAAAAAAAAAAAAAGCCCGGTTTCCCTGTGTGGAGTTACTGGCTTTGTTGGATTTCTTTTGCATTGTTTTAAATAAGGTCCTGTGTAGGCAATTGCACTGGATAAAAGTAATGCACCATTTCCAGGAAGCGATTTGAGCAAGAAAACTCTCAGAAGCATGTTATTTTCTGAAAAGTGGCTCATAAAATATTTTTATAAAGTAGGAGTTGAAATCATTTAAAAATCACTCTCTTTTATAAATCTGTTTGGAGAAAGCTCTTTTTATCCCCCTCTTTCTTCTGATCCCCATCTTTTATTTTGCTTAGAGGTAAACAACATTTGCCTCATTTAAACAACAACATTTGCCTTTGTGGCTCTTAAATACTTTTCCAGTCTCCTTATGGCCATTCATCACGTGGGATAAAATAAGGATACTTTGCATCCAAGAGTTTTATCACATCCCAGAAAATGTTTGTTTTTTTTTTTTTTTTTTTAAACTCCCTCCTGCCCCTACCCCCACCACTCCAAGCTGCGGGGGATTGTTTTAGGACATTTCAAAGCCTTTTGTGAAGAGGCAACCAAAGTCCTTCCACAGAGAAGAAATGCTTGATTACATGCACTACAAAACGGGAGATATTTCCAAATTCCCTTTTAATTAAGATGTCTAAATAGCCATTTCTTTGGAGAGTGATTTCCAAACAGTTGAGAAATAAAACGTTTTTAACTGCAACCGACATCTTGCCCTCTCCGACCCTGGAGGGAGGAGACTTGTCACCTGGGGGGAGGGAAGCGGACATTCTGTAACTCCATAAACGTCAGATGGGAAAGGGGCCTCTAAAGTGGAGGTACTCACAAGACCCAGAGTTCTAGTGTCGCCAAGGGCTTCAGTTAAGAGGACACCGCTTCTCTCATTAGCCTGGTCACTTTTAATTTTTTTTTTTCCCAAATGCATACACCTCTGTCATTTTTAAAAACCACACAAGGATCACTGGTTTGGTGCTATTTGAGCGTCTGACCATCCAAGTCTGGTTAAGAACATTCATTCGCTGAGGTCCTCAGGGACTTCATAGCTGGCCACCCATCTGGTGTTAGGATTGCATCCACGAAAATCCCTCAGATTAGCACTGAATATTCTTTTTAAAGACGTTTAAGTAAAAGGGCTGACATTAGCATATGTTCCCCCCAAGTGTCCTGTTGAACTTTCGGCTGGGCATTACCCTACCACGGGCTTTCTGGATGTTATCCAATGAGAGATTGGCTTGGAACTGTAAAATTAGCCATCTGCCTATTAAAAATGTAACCAGCTGCATCCGATGAAACACAGTGACTATTGAAATGAACTCATCCGGGAGAGAACTCGCGTCCCCTGCTTGGACATTTTTCCAATCTACTGCTGGACTGAGACACTCCACCAGCAAAGAGCTTTGCGACCTTGTTTGGAGTAAAACAGCATGACTCTCCAGAACCAAGAAGGCTGGCTTGCGGGTTTGTTTCTTTGCTAAAAATTCTGGCGTTTCTGAAGGGTGACTCAGATTTCGAATTCTCTATTTCTCTAACCACTTGTTTAAAACACCTCTCCCTGTCACAGGAAAAAAAATGAAATCAAAAAAAGGGAACGAATCCCTAGTGTCCCATACCTTAAGATGGCATGCTCAGAGAGCCCCCTCCCAATCCTAGGCATTGCTAAAAAAAAAAAAAAACCTTCATCTCCAATCCTGAATCACTCTCAGCAGCACATAATATCTTAAGGCAGAGAGCTGGGGCCATAATTATTCCAGCAAGAGCTACTATTTCCGTGGGTATGAGGCGTTCTGTATTTACTACAAGGTCTGTTTATTAAAAATGAGAACTTTCAATAGCCTGCGCTATTTTTTTTTTCTCAAGCCTAATGGAGCATTAAAAAATAATTCATTAACTAATTAACAAAACTGTGTTTATTTACAGTATATAAAATGTTTCTATCAGGAAAATAACACACCATAATACAGCGTTGTGTTGACAGGAAAACATCTGCAGCTTAATTTAATGCATTTACTAAATGACGAGGGGAAATCAAAGGATGTTTAAACAGCTACTTCTCTGCCTGTGATTTGGGTTTCTCTGGAGAGGTCACAGGCAGGAAGGAAGATGCCCCTCAGGAAATCGAGAGCTGTTTGCAAAGATGCTCAATGCAAAAATCTCCAGACCGCCATGGAAGGACCAGCGCTGGGCAGAGTCTGGTCTCTGCACCAGTTCACACAGATGGGTGCCTACATGTGTCCTGAGTTTCACAGCTTGGAAGCCACTGAGCAGCGCGCTGTTAGGCTGGACCACGTGAAACTGTCTTTTTTGTAGGGGAAAGTCAGTCAAATGTTGACAGCTTCATTGCATTCTAATATTTCCCATTTGGACTTGGTTTTTTTTTTCTTCAGTTTCTTCTATCTTCCGCCTTGCCCTTTTTCTCTGTTTTTTTTTTTTCCTCTCTTTATTTTAAATTTTGTCTTGGGCAAGATTTCTTCAAACAAAAAAATGAAGCTCAGACAAAGTGTGAGTTAATACATTTGCCGATTCGATGATCCAATTTCAAAATGTATTTTGCTTGGTTCATTTTCCCACTCAATCTCTTCTCTGCTTTTGCCTGAAACGTCTCAGAAGGCCAGGGATTTTCTGTTTGTTTGCAGGTTTGGTTTATTTAGTTTTTTTTTTTTTTTCCACTACTGGGGATTGAACCCAGGGGCACTCTACCACTGAGCTACATCCCCAGCCCTTTTTTATTGTATTTTGAGACAGGGTTTCACTACATTGTTGAGGCTGGCCTAGAACTTGCGATCCTCCTGCCTCAGCCTCCTAAATCGCTGGGATTCGAGAGTGTGCCCCAGAAGTTGGTAGTTCTGATTTTCTCAGTACCACCCAAATATGAAATCCCAAGAAAAAAAAGCATAGTAGTCATCGCACTACTGTATATTCCCTTCAGGGGTCTGTACGAATCATGACTTCTCAGGAGGAAATATAGCATCATCTGGGGAAAAAAGAAAAAAAAAAAACAATGATAATACAGGCAAATGTGATACTTAAGAGAATCTGTCCTCCAATCATTGACACTTCTAAAAGTTCAGAGTGACCTCAGGAATTATAAAATGAACTTTTTAAAAAAAATCAGTTTTTCCCAAAATATTCAAGCACAGTCTGTTTGTCTTCCTTTATTGTAAAGTATACAATAATAATAAATCGTCTTATTTCAACTCAGCTACACAGGGGCCATTCCTGCTGACTTTTACCTACTGGGTGTGTAACAGTCGTGAGGAAATATTCCGCAAGTTTCACCTGTTTTAGATTCAGACCTTTTCAGCTAGGCAGAACCAATGGGATTATCAGAAACTAGAATTCTGTTTAAAATTTTAAAAATGTTAAAGGCAAGTTTAGTTCAGCCAACTGTGCTTACTAGTCCGAATGATTTTAACCATGTCTCTCTGGATGTATACCTAAGGAGTCACGTCATACACATCTGATGGTTCAGAATACTGATGTGGTTTGTGCATTTTTATGAATGTGGCCATAGTGTGTTGAGTATTGAGCATGGATGGACGGGTTTGGTTCCCGGTAGTGGGCCCTGGTCAGGGGACAATCCGTGTGACCTCTGTCATTCTCTCACTCCAACTAGATTCAGTTCTTGAAATACAGGTCAAAATAGGACACTGAATGTGTGCAACTTTGTGTCAAGAGTTCTTCTTCATCAGAGATAGAAATCACCTAGCATGTGTGCTCCAACACCCCTGCTAGTGACTGCCGCGGACGTTACTGGTGTATCATGGGGGACTTTCTCAAAGAGCCAGGAACCACCTCTGAAAACACATACCACAAATCAATCAGCATGAGCCCCACAGATGAAAACCCTTAACTGAAACTAACAGATCCCCACGGAGATCAAATCAAGAGCCTTAAAACAACAGGATAAATGGTTCTACCATCAGTTTATCTAGCGTGGCCTCAATTAACCATATCCTAATGGATCTGCTCCTTCAATTAAGCAGGTTTGTTTTTCTTTGGCTGCTGTCTATCTTGAAGAGAAAGAGATACATTGAAAAAAAAAAAAAAAGTCCCTATCAAGGAATTATTGGGACTTGGTACCTTGCAGACTAATCTCTTGCTGTCTCTGGACTCACCCCACTCACCCCTCCAGGTCTGGACAAAACCGACAACCGAAACCCCCTGTGCTCTTTTCAAACTCTATCTCACTTTTCGTAGGTGAAGACACATCAGAAAGGGTAAAGAAAAAAAAATACAAAGAATTAAAACTCATACTAAAAGAAGTCTCTGAAAGGGGTCACACCCTCAAATCCATTTGCATTTTGGATTATGCAGAAGATGGTCTCATCAGAGTTCAGTGAGAACACATTCCTACCCAGGGCCCTGTTAACCCACAAAATAGCCCAGGCGCTTTTCTGAGTGAGACACAGCAGGCTTTGTCCACAATCTGGAGCTCACAGCCTCATGTCATCTTCTCCCGGTCTGTTATCCAAACTCTGTAAATTATTTACCTACATTGTTTTCGCAGATCCCTGTGCCTTTGCATGGACTATCCTCCATGCCAGGCATAGATTTTCTCCGTCGGGTTAACTTTTACTTATCCTGCAAGATTCAATTCAGGCCAGGCATGGGGGCACATACCTGAAATCCCAGAGACTTGGGAGGCTGAGGCCAGGAGGATCACAAGTTGGAGGCCAGCCTCAACAACTTATTGAGGCTGTAAGCAACATAGCGAGACACTATATTGAAATAAAGCATTAAAAACTGGATGGGAATGTAGCTTAGTGATAAAATACCCAGGGGTTAAATCCCCAGTACTTAAAAAAAAAAAAAAAAAAAAAGATTCAATTCAGATATCAACATCATCTGTGCTTCATCCATGCAAGTGTTGTCCATTGCTGTTTTTTATTTATGAAGCAAAATGGTGTTTTAGACCCTGAAGCCAGATTCTTGACTGTGTAATACAAGCTGTCTATGCCAGCCGTGAATCTGTGTGTAAATCATTTAACCTCTCTCTACCTTGGTTTTCCCATCCATAAAATGGGGGTAGTAGCAACTAGAGATTAAGAATGGAAATACATAGTATACTATGTTTACAACCAGAGATATGGAAAATTGAGCTCTATTTATGTGATAAGAGCTGGAATGCATTCCACTGTTATAAATTATATATATATATATATATATATATATGAATGGAAAGAGCCGCAATGTGCTTAGACTAGCTGACAGTGTTAGCTATTATTTTGTAAGATAATTTCCAATTTCATGTCTGGCGCCCTCCCACTCAGCACAGGGACCTTGCTGTATTCATCCTTGTACTCCCAGTTCTGAGCTTGAAGCTTGACAGGGCATAGGAAGCCAGGCAAGGTTGACCGTGTGAATTGTTAAATGAAGAGTAAAAAGAATGAGAAAAGCAATAGTAAAAAGGAAACAGAGGGCTGGGGTTATGGCTCAGTGGGAGAGCACTCACCTTGCATGTGCAAGGCCCTGGGTTCGATCCTCAGCACCACATAAAAATAAATTTAAAAAGGATATTAATTTTTTTTTAAAAAAAAAGGAAAGAGAGGTGTAAAGAGTGGTTGAAACATATGCTAGGATGAGGCTAGACCCCTCCCCTAAAATAAAACCCACACAGACATAATTGAAAATGCAACTTTATACATTAGTCTCACATACAGCCATCCATCAGGGAAAAGCTCAGAATTACCAGTTTTTGCTGGTAGAGAAACATCACTGGGCTTATTTTCCACCCCCAAGATGATGATAGGAGACTCAGTAAAACATGCACTTCATGCGTGGTCTTTTTCAATCTGAACTTTGATCATCAAAAATCCAATGCTCTCCTCTCCAGCAGGAGAAGAACAGGGCTGTGAAGGAGCCTCCAGGAGGGCAGGTCCTGGCCGATGGAGGAATAGCTGTCCTGTTTGTGAACGATGCCCACCCCACCTCCCCATTAAGCTTAGGGTCTGGAGCAGATGATCAGAGTTCACCTCCCACCCAGGACATTCAGCAGCTGGCTAAACCAGAGCTGGTCAGTTCCCCGGTTACCTTGCCTGTAAAGTAAGGGATCACGTGGGCATGACCTCCCAGGGTCTTCGTGAAGTGCAATGAGATAATCCTCATGAAACCCCTCAGAGCAGCACCTGGCACAGAGTAGGTGGTTTGTCAATGTACATTATCATCATGACCAAAAGGAGGCTTCTCAGAGGTGACTTAGGGGACTGCGGAAGCCGGCCTGATGGCAACTCCCCAGGTCAGAAGAGAGCAGCGGGGACGTGGCAGGATGCACTTGGCACGAAGCGGAAAGCGACAGGGGGCTTTCTTCCCCTGTGTTTGGATTGGCTTTTAAACAGTGCAACCTCCGCTCACCTCAGTTGCAACACTCCATTGAAATGTTACTCCCAGGATTTGACACTTCCTTATTCTTCATACTACTGTTTTCTCCTTTGTTGCTTTGAAAATATGAATTAATGATGAATACTAATGAGCCCCAGTGACAAGGCGAACCTCTGTCTAGACGCCACTAACGGGGAACTAGCTGCAAGACTCGGTGACATTTCTAAGGAGCGAAAGGTGTAAGGAAGCCTTTCCCTGATCCAAACTTGCATGGCCCAAATATTATGCATTTTTCTTCCCCATTTCCTCCCATCTGATTCCTTCTTCCCCTTAAAAATTTTTAAAAGAAGCTTCATGAAAGCCTCATGAACGAGACTTTGAACTTGTTGGTAAGGTTTTATGTGTCTAACCTGGAGTAGAAATGAAATTGCTTTTTTTTTTTTTTAAAGTCCTGTTGCATTTATGAAAATCACTCAGGATGCCTTTTTATCGTTCCGTGCTTTCTTTCTTTCTTTCCTTTTTTTTTTCTTTTATTGTCTCTGATGCTGTTTCACGGAGCTTGAGGATTTGTGAAGTAGCCAACCAGAGAGAACGTAGGCATCGAGACTGAATTCACAGCGATTTCCTAGCTGATGCCAATTTTCCCTCCCCCTCCAATAAAAAACAGCAATATTTTCTGCAGTTGGCATCAAAGACAACTTTTATGGCACGGTCTGCAAGACTATCTCAACATCATGGTAGATTTTTTTTGAGCATTAGAAGTCAGGCAGAAACCAAGAAAATCTATAATAGGCAGGATTGTAGAATAAAGTCCACCACAAATTTGGGCCCTGTAATCCGGCTTCACTTTCTGTGTCAGGACTTAAAGCTAAAGGTGATCAGTGCATTCCACAGATAGTGTAGATAGGAGCAACTTCAAGAAGCAAACAGTACTTTGCCATTAAGGATTTCTCTACACCCTGAATTGCTTTTCTTGGTTGCACTCTGCAGACGAGAGGCCTGGACATCAACAACTGAGAAGAAACCCTAAAAAGAAAGGCAAGACCCCCAAAGCTCACCGAAACCATTGCAGATGAGACCCTCACTTCCTTGATGCTGGGGAGGACCGCTAACCTGAGCAGGAGCATTTCTCTTAAGAAGAGTTCTACTTTTGAAGATGTGGATTCAAATCCTAACCAGCATGTAGACTTGAGGTTTGGGGCTCAAACCAGGACTCTTTTTTTTTTTAATCTGTAAAATGGGAACACTATCAGAACTGCCTTCCTGTGGTTGTCCAAAGGATTAAAGTAGACAATGACAATATCTACCGGAGCTAAAGAAGAGCTGAGCACGGCGTCAGACCAGTGGTCAAAGCTCATTATTGCTGATACACAAACAGTTCAAGTCATCAAAGGGCAAGCTGCCCAGTGACTCCTACTTATTGGCAAAGAAAACATTTCTATCCAAGATTCAGCAGAACCTTGTGATGGTCTTGCTCAGGAATCCCTGCACACAGGCAATCTTTAACACAGAACTGTTTCCATGTCATTGTGCTGAGCAATATCTCCTCGACTTGTTTTCTCATTTCGAGTGCAAACAAGTTTCTTATTTACCACCCCTACCAGTTTTTAAATTATTTCTTCACCAAATCATATGTCACCTATTAGATTACTCACTCAACAACAAATTCATCATAAATTCTTCTAGCTCTAGGGGTGGGAGTGAGGGGGAAGGGTGATAGGCTTATAGAGACCATCAACAAAATATGAAATGTTTTTTTTTTTTCCCTCAAAGAAATCTTAGGCAAGGGGTCCTGAAAGATGCAAACAACGGTAGTCATAGTTTGATATAAAGATGAAGAGTGTGGTCTCGGAGCCAGACTGGGTTCAAATCTAGACTCTACCATTAAATAGCTGTGTGATTCGGGGCAGATCTCTTAGTCTCTCTGTGCCTAGATCTCCTCATCTGTAAAATGGGATTCCTGAAATACCTGACTCTGAAGCTGGCAAAACATTTCAATGAATCGCGGTGGAGATACTGGGGTGAAGCTAGTCACAGAATGTCTCAGCAAAGAGGCCTCACAACATGTGCAGGCCCACAGGCTAATGGATTAGAGTTAAACCATAATTCAAACCCAGTGTCTTAGCTTGTTTTTTGCTGTTTAGAGCTGAATATCACATACTGGGTAATTCATAAAGAAAGGAGGTTTGTTTGACTCACAGTTCTAGAAATCCAAAATGATGGCATCAGATTGGGGGGCAGTGGGATTACTGCATCATAACATGGCAGAGGGCAGCCATGGAGAGGCAGAGCAGGGGTGTGAGCTTGTCCCCCCCCCCCATTTTTTTTTGGACTGGGGATTGAATCCAGGGGAACTTACCACTGAGCCACATCCCCAGCCCTTTTTATATTTTAGTTAGAGACAGGGTCTCACTGAGTTGCTTGTTTAGGGTCTTGATAAGTTGCTGAGGCTGGCTTTGAACTCACTATCCTCCTGCCTCAGCCTCTCAGGCACTGGGATTACAGGCATGTGTCACCCCACCCAGATTTGTCCCCTTTAAAAGCTACTAGTGTCCTTATAGGCATACCCTCATGACCTCATCTGATCAGGACTTCATCTACTCCTGATCACCTCCCAGAGCCCTCACCTTCAAATGCCACTAACACATGACATTGGAGATTAAGTTTCAACACGAGTGTGAGTGGGGACATTCACATTTTAGTGCCCAGGAATGATCTAACCACCTTACCACAGTGACCAACTCCACAGGACGAGCTCCAGAGTTCCATGAAAGCTCCAATCCTGAGGATCAGGAACAAGGGATCTTCCTTTCCCTTCTCTCCTCCCTTTTTTTCTTCCTTCCTCCCTTATGAAAATAGCAGGGGACACTCCTTGACTTTGGTCTGATGCAATAGTAGTGACTGAGTACACCCTATGAAAGATGTGGTAGATTCTTGCAGGTCAGAAGACGTGGCCATTTATCACACACTATGATGCAGTCACACACCACGTGACCACGGAGGCCTGGAACTGGCTTTGGTCACGGGCTGGTCTGACTCAGCCTGAAGCAAGAGCAAAGCAAATGCGATCCATCAGGACTGCAGGAAATGTTTGGACTGTGAGCAACCTGTCCCTCAGCCAGCATCTCCAGGTTTTGCTGGAGAGGGAATTTTGCACACATCCGGGATATTACACCCTGGCACAGTGGCTCATGCCTGTAATCCCAGTGGCTTGGGAGGCTGAGGCAGGAGGATCCCGAGTTCAAAGTCACCCTCAGCCATTTAGTGAGGCCCTAAGCAACTCAGTGAGACCCTGTCTCAAAATAAAATACAAAATAGTGTTGGGGATGTGGCTCAGTGGTTGAGTGCCTCTGAGTTCAATCTCTGGTACCCCACTCCCCAAAGATGGTTATTCATAGGCAATTACAACAGAATAGAGAAGATTTTGAAAAGAGAGTAACATGGCTTTTAATGGATGGAACCAAGTGTGTGTTCATACACAAGACAACTCCAAATTACCTGGACTCATCTTGACCAAACTTAAGGGTAAAAAAGAATGGAAGGGATAGCTTATGTCAGACAGCAAGGTGTCTTATGAACAGGCAGTGAGTCTTAGCAGAACTCACATGTCCTGTGATAGTCCACTTTGCCCCGTGGCCATGACACCTGTTTGTCTTGGCTCCTTTGCTTTCCTCCGCTTCTCCCAGTTATCCGGGGGGATCTCAGGGCAGGAGGTGATGACCAGTTGCACCATAGCACGTCTACTCCGGGGCTTCTACTCTATGCAAGTCCCAGCCACTGAACCCCTACGAAGACCCTGCTCTCTTGAGCTTCCTGCTCTCCCATTGTGTTCTGCTACCTGCTCTCCAAACCAACCCAGCCAATAACTGGACCTCAGAGAGTCACTCTCTGAGGAAGAGTGACTCTCTAGCTCAGGGCTTAAAAGCAGTTCTGTGGAGAATTGTAGGTCCTAGGGGGTGGGAAGCGACGTTTCCCTGCCCTTTTACTGTGTTCCGTTGGTTCCTGTATCTCCTTTCTACTCTAGCCAAGCCTTGTCCAGGCCAAACCTCCCAGAGACATGAACTCATGCACCTGGTCCTCGGAGGACAGAGGCTCACCTGTGACCAGGCTCGCCTTCAACACAGCCAACACAGTCTAGCCAAGACCAGCTTTTTGTTACCGGGGCCTTGTTAGAGACCATTTCTTCAGGATAAAAAAACATTGCATCGGCGCTGGGGATGTGGCTCAAGCGGTAGCGCGCTCGCCTGGCATGCGTGCGGCCCGGGTTCGATCCTCAGCACCACATACCAACAAAGATGTTGTGTCCGCCGAGAACTAAAAAAAAAATAAATATTAAAAAATTCTCTCTCTCTCTCTCTCTCACTCTCTCTTTAAAAAAAAATACATTGCATTATGGTTACAGAGATGTAGATATAAATTAAAATGTATAATTCAGTTACAAATAATGTTTGAGTGTTTCGCTGGCCAAATAGTTTTGGAGATCATGGCATTGAATGTATTCTTTTATCATGGTTGTTGCAGATGCTTCAGCAGAACGGGGTGAAATGGGAATCTCCAGAAAGGGTTCTTGTGGCAGTGTTCTTTACTTTCTTGGAAGACTTTGTGGAACTTTAACTTTGTGTCACTTTAAACTTGCTTGGGGTGTGTCCCTTCCTCTAGTCGTTTTGCTGGTGGAAGATCTCCATAGCGAACCCTTCCTGGGAATACGCAGGCATTCGTATTTTGTTCCAACAATTGTTTTCTGAAGGCAAAAGAACAATTAGCAGGTGGGTAAGTTGTTTCTATGCAAAGTTCAAAAACAACGTCAGAGTGTGTTTGCCCAATAGGTTCTGCCCAGCTTGTAAGCTGTTAGTAAAGCAAACTGTTGGTGCTTCATAAATGGGTTTTTTTGGGGGGGGATCTTTCATCAGAGAGCCCAGAGACATCTTTGTGGTTTCCTCTAAGAGCTGATCAAGGCCCACTCTGTCTCATGCTGGGATATAACACTGGTTTATGGGCATCATCTCTTTTAGAGTCACTAAGCCCAGCTCTACAGAGGCCACGAAGGGACAGAACTCTTATTCTCTTCCTGCAATGTTATAGTTGAAATATAAATAGGAGCATAATTTGAGAATAATTGCTTGTCCTTTTTCATCAGTCGACATTCTTTAAATGCAAACGCGTGGGGTCCTTTTCCTCAGGCCTCATGCTGATGGTATCTGGAAGGATTTTAAAAGTACAGTCATATCCCAGTTTTTTGGGTTTTTTTTTGTTTTTTTTTTTTTTGCGGGTGGGTGAGGGGTACCGGGGATTGAACTGAGGAGACTCAACCACTGAGCCCCATCCTGGCCTTATTTTGTATTTTATTTAAGGACAGAGTCTCACTGAGTTGCTTAGCACCTCACTTTTGCTGAGGCTGGCTTTGAACTTTTGATCCTCCTGCCTCAGCCTCCTGAGCCGCTGGGATTACAGGCATGTAATCCCACCGCTCCAACTAATGACCAGCACTCCCAACTATTGACCATCTTTTCTCACCTCTGAAGGGGGTGTGCTGTGGGTTTTGTGTTCACTGTTGCTATTGTGTCGATAGGACAGAGAAGTGTGGGCATTTAGAGACATCCAAAAAAACAAAAATAAAATAAAAACCAAGTACCTCATTACCACCACCACCCCCCCCCAAAAAAATCAAGCCAAGCACAGGGGTACATGCCTATAATCCCAGCTATTCAGGAGACTGTGGCAGGAGGATCACAAGTTTGAGGGTAGCCTGTGCAAGTTAAGAAGAATTTGTGTCAAAATAACAAATAAAAAGGGCTGTGGGGCAGAGTGTCCCTGTGTTTAATCCCAGTACCCCCTCAAAATCATATATGCATACATATGACTGTTTATATATGTACACACACACACACACACACACACACACACACACACACACACACACACATATATATATCCATGTCACAAAAAACAAACGCAAGTCGTGGTTTGGTATTACAGAGAGGACCTGTGTTCTCACAAGAAGTGTTTACCCTGAGTATAACTATGAAGAAAGGATCAGCTAAATCCAGACTGTCTTATTCCTCAGGACCCTTGTGGGATTCTTCCAATGACAGAACGCGAGGAAGATAGGGAAAGCAGTGGGATTTGTCTGGATTGGGGAGGAAAAAAAAACTCATCTCAGCCAATGAAATGTAGGAATTCCACTGATTCCTGGATTTGGGAAAAAAATCTTGAAAGGACGTTTTGACTTCTTTTTAAATATTTATTTTTTAGTTGTAGTCAGACACATTACCTTTATTTTATTTACTTATTTTTATATGGTGTTAAGGATCAAACCTAGGGCCTCAAGCGTGCTAGGTAAGCGCTCTACTGCTGAGCCCCAGCCCCAGGACATTTTGGTTTTTGAAGATTTTTAAACTTGAATATGGACTGCATGTTGAGTGATGTTATTGAATTAGCAATTTTCTGCGACAAGACAGTGGCGTTCTGATTGAGGAGCGAATGTCCTCATTCTTAAGTGATGCCAAGTAGAGGATTTAATTATGGTGGTGAGGTTTATCTCACTCTCTGCACACCATTTGGGACAGTGTGGAGGGAGGGGGAGAAAGACAGACAGAGAGAGAGAGAGAGGTACTTTGTGTAGTAAGATGGAAATAGCTGGTAAATTTAGATGAAGATATATGATCACACACACCGTTTTCTTGTAGATTTTAAAACTTGTGAATTACCAAAAAAAAAAAAAAACTGCTTTATAAAAAGAAAAGATCACAAAAACTAACAAAGGGGAAAAAAATGAGGAAATAATCCTTAATACAAAATGGAATAGCTTTCTTTAGCCCAGGTTTTTTTGGTACAATTATCTCCCCTTCTTTACAATGTGGCTCATGCAGGTATTTTATACCCTTTTTAAGAAATAATGAAAGGCTCTAAATGAGTATGATTTCCTCTGCTCTCCCCTTTAATAAAGGTTTCACTCTCTCAAGTAGTTCTATGAATCAAGAGGTTCTATTTTTTTCCCCCTTCGGGCTGCTGGTAGAGCGCTTGCCTAGTATGCATGAGGCCCTGGTTTCCAACTCCAGCACTGCAAAGACAAATAATAATAATAATAATAATAATAATAATAATAATAATAATAATAATAAGGCTTTTCCCCTTTGTCCTTCTGAGAGAGCACTACCATCACAGATTGATAGTTTTTTTAAACTAAGAGATTGACCTTGCACATTCAGAAGAGCTGAGATTGACACAGGGTGGCCCATGTCTTTCATCCGGGCTACTAGGGAGGCTGAGCAGAGGATCTCAAGTTCAAGGACATCCTAGGCAACCTATTGAGACCCTCTCTCAAAATAAAAAAAATAAAATAAAAAGAGCCACGGTTTGTTGTTTGTTGCTCAGTGGTAAAACACTTGCGGAAGGCCCTGGGTTCAATCTCCTGTCACACTAAAAAAAAAAAAAGAAAAAAGAAAAAAGAATAAAAGAAGAGTTGAGATGCTACTGAGCTTAGCCCAGGCATGGACTTCAAGTTCAGCATTTCAAAGCCATATCAAGTCCTCTGGCCTCTGATTATCTCGAGGAAAGTGCTGAGCACAGAGTCCATATGCAAAATCCCATCCTCATTCACAATTGGAAACTGTGCCCAGAATATCCTCTTGGAGACCCACATCCGAAGCTATGAACTTTATGCTGTTGATGAGGAGACCATCAGGAGTTAGACTCAAGGTCACAGAAGGAAAGGCTGAAGAGAACAGAGACTTTGGCCTAAGGAAGACAAGCGTTGCAGGACACGTGTACAGTGTTCCCTAGGAGCTGCAATATGAAAATATAGGCTAGCAAAAAAATGAATTCTCTGCTGCTAAAAAGGAATTCTTAGTTGTAGAGACGGTACAATTTGGACTCAAGAACCAGAAATGGTATTTTAAAGGGAAGTGACCCCAGGCAGAATGGTGTGGTGCCTCTGTAGGTAGCAAGCTCTCCATCAGAGAATGCATGGAAACGGGGGGCGCATGACCTCTGAGTGGGTCATTATGTTAGAGATCACTCATGCATCCGCTAAAAGAGGGACTTGAACATCCCTAAGGTCTCTTCCTGGCTGGTCACACTTCCCTCTTGGACTAGGACCCATGGCCCTAATGCCAAGCCCTAAAGAGTCTGCCCTCTGCATTGACTTTGTCCTTGGCTCCTGGAACAGCTCAGAGTAGACCCCCAGAAGCCTGTCGCTGCTGGGCACAGCAGGGTGGGAACAGGAGGCTAAGGTGCCTCTGGGGGAGCCTCGCTGGTCTTTGTACATCACTCCTCTGATCACCAGGTACCTTAGACAGCCTGCCGAAAAGAATTCAGAGGCTCTCAAGCTCCCAGCGGGAAAACCTGGGAGCCCTGTTGTTGGAAATAGCTCCCAACCCGCATCTCAGGCAGGTATTTTTAGGCTCTGTCTTGAAGACACAGAAACTTTCCTACATTTCGGCTTCTTTGTCTAGAGTCACTGCAGCCCCAGACATGTCATTGAAAGGGGGTATAATTGTGGTCTCCTCCACCCACCAATCTGAGCACGTCTGAAAGAGCTTCCTGCTGTGCCGCAGAGGGGTTGGAGAGCCTTTTGTGGCAAGGGAAAGTCAAAATGGATTTTTAAAAATAATAATATGTTGATCAAGAAGAGGGGAAAAATCTATCGAGGAGAGGGGGCTCTGCATTGCGGCTGATATGGAGAGGAAGGTTACCTATTATTTTGAAACCTGGTCTTCATTCTTCTTTGCAAGCTACAGAATTCAAGCTTGGAGGAGCTAAAGTCTCATATTTGAGGCTAGGAAATAAAGATGCTCGGAATCATTGGAGTTAGATCAATGGCTGTTAATACGAGGCTCTCTGAGGAATAATTATAATTGTCAATCACTGGGCATAGGCTAACATTAAAAGAAGAAATAGGAGAGAGACTCAAATGTGGCAGGGAAGATATGCAATTGGCAAGAGGCTTGCTGATAGTGCATGGGAGATCCAGGGAAGATATTGAATATCCAGGGAAGATATACAAGTTCCTAAGGGGTCTGGTAACCATTCTAGGGCAGGTCAACAAACGTGACATGGGCTATGATTTCTGGGACTTAGGAGGACTCTCCCAAGGACTAATGTTCCAACTGTGGAAAAACTGATCCCGAATGTTTGAGAGGGCACTAGGTAACTGTAGATCTCATGACCAAGGAACGCTACATTAATCAAGTCACCCATGTCACTCTCATCGGTGGATTTTTTTTTTTAACAACAATAACAAAAAAATTTTTATTTTGTTTATTTACCTATTTATTTGTTGATTTTATGTGGTGCTGAGAATCGAACCCAGTGCCTCACATACGCTAGGCAAGCGCTCTACCTCTGAGCCACATCAGTGGGTGCTGATATCAGACATTAGTGGGTTTTGATATCACATCAGTGGGTTTTGATACCAGACATCAAAGAAAAGATTCTAGAGGGCAAGGGTATATGTGAAGCTGGTTTAATAAGTAGATGCTGGAAATTTTTTCACTGAAATGAAACAGTAAAATAATGGCCCACCCAAAGATCACCATTCCTCAATTCTCTAAGTTTAACTTGATTCGAAAGCAAATACTCCACGGTTGGGATTGAAGGAGGCTCAGAGAACCACTATGGTATCCAGCGTTCAGGTCACGCTCAAGAGCTCCATGGCCACCCAGAGCCAAAGTCCAGGGTACATGGACTGGAGGCTGAAGCAGCTGTCGTTCACAGGACCTGGCACACCATGAAAAGGTAGATCCTCTTGTACTAAAATAAGGGACTATAAGATGGCAGCACTAGAGGCATTGACCAAATCCAGGGCCCTTCTGAGGGTGGGGCCCTGTGCATCTCTGCGGGCCCCCTGCCTAGGAGGTGACCCTCCATTGGAGCAGGTCCCTATCTGATGACTGACTGCTCAGATTAGGACATTGGGAGACTCTGGCCTAATTGAAACTACGGTGTCACTGGAGTGATGGGTAAGGACAAATCAAAGTGGACTTTTAAACACCTCCGTTGTAAAAATGAGGGAACCGAAGCTTTGGAGTCAGGGATCTGCAGCTACTGAGGAGGCAGAGCCTGGATTCTGAGCTCTGGTTGGGATTCTAACCACTAGGCAACAATCTCTTCTCTATAAAGCACTGCCTCACTTTCTTTTTATGATAAGATGAAACTGTCTACATGACAATCAAGTGGGGACTAGCGTGGCCTCTCTGAGACTTGGAAAGTGAGTGGGCAAATCAGGTGCAAACATAGTCCTGATCATGGATCTGTGATTGGACCAGGGAGGAAAGAGGGCCCAGCCCGCCCTCTCTGAGCATGTGCTTAACCACACTCTCTTAAGACCCAGAGCTGACAGGAACGTCAGCATGTCACATGTCCCCCACCCTCTGGTGACTCCCAGCAGAGCCAAGCAATCAGACCAAGAGAAAAAACTTTTCAGCCTCAGGGAAGAGACCACCACGCAGACACCTGTAAAATCTTTTTTTAGGTTTCAACTGTGTTTTGTGATAGCCAGAAATTAAAAAAAAAAAAAAAATTCCCAGTCTAAGTAGGCTGTAAAAGTTCAGAGTGGAGCAGAGAAGTGGTTTTATGCTAACTTTTCATGCTAAAAAGCAGAAAGGGAAAGTTAATGAATTCATAACTTAGTTGCTGAGAAAACTTTGTTCCTGATTGGAAGGAAATTACCCTAGGGTTGGAGCAAAAATTCTACTGAACAGGGAACGTGGTGCAGCTTATTTTAACATTTTGTTTCCATTCTCTGCCTTGGTGGGCAATGTCAGGGAATGAGGGGATCCAAGGAAAAGAAGCCCAAGGATTCTCCCCTGCCCAGGATTCTCAGCAGCCCTCTCTTATGAATGGGACTGATTGTTATTAAGATCCAAGTGCATTTAAGAAGGTAAATCTGAAGAGCTTGGCCTATGAGCCCAGAGTTCCAGCACGTACCAGGTGGGAAAAATATTTTCCGCTGCCTTTACTAGAACGTCTCTCTGATTTGGAAATCTCTGTCTTTCCCCCAAAGATTCTCAAGGGCAAAAATTATTGTTGCATTTATCTTTGTGTCCCTTAGTGCTCTACCTGATACATACAAGTCTTGAAAAGTCAAACTGGCAACACTTCATCTGGGTTAGTAAAACAAAGTGCTTGCCTGAGACCCAGCTATTTCTGTTCCTTTAAATCTTGCTCTCCAGATATTTTTGACTTCCAGTTGTAGGCTAAAAAGAGGCACTGAGAATTTATAATGGCATTGCCATTTTAGTACATTAAATCCATTTTTTTTTTTGGTATATTGAATAAAAAGAAGCAGTTTCTGCCTCATGTTCTTCCTTGGCCTCCAGATTGTACATGACTAAAACTTAAAAAAAAAAAAACACACACACACACACACAAAAAACAACTTTTTGCGGACAAGCCAGCAGTACCATATCCTGAGAGCAGCTTCTGAAATATTAAGCATAGCTCTTTGGAGGCAATAGCCATCCTTCGCAACCAGTGATTTCAACAATCCCCAAAATAAAATACAGTAAATAGGAGTCAATGTCACCACTATCTTTAAGACCTAGAATACTTAAAAGATGCTGAGTAAAAATTATGCCCTAACATTAACTGTCAGGGACCCTGCTCTATAATTGTGTCTATTCCTGTTCATCCCGATAAAGCTACCAGCTTCATTTAAGCCACACATTTTTATGAAGCATCTCTCTCGTGCAGGATGATAGTTCTGTGCTCCCTGGCTGGATCTCCACTGTAGAAATTTCTCGGCGTTGGAGCCCAGCAGTTCCAGATGAGGTACGCCCTATTTAGGTGGATGCCAGCCACTTGCAGCCGTGAACCCGAGAGAATGAGAAGTGAGACCCAAATAGGAGCCTGATTTCACCCTGTCGAGCTCCACCTCCCCCAGTGCGAGCCTGGTGGATCCTCCCAGCCCTTATTTTTCCATTCAAGTTGGGGAGGATCGGGCCAAAAAAAGAAAGAAAATGGGGAGCATGAAGAGAGGGCAGCCCAGCATGCATAACTAAATGTCAGGTTGTACAGGAGAGTTATAATTAAAGCCCAAGATGACAGATAACTATAAAATCAGATTGGTTCCTTTCCACATGGAAGGAAAACATAATGTTGTCGTCCAACCCAAGCTTTTTTTTTCTTTGTAAATTGAAATTACAATTTTATTTGGAGCTATTTTTAAAGGTCCATTAATTAAAAATTGGAAGCCAAGCCAACGCAAGAAATTCCATAAAAGGTGTTGGATTTAATGATTACCGAAGACTATAATTAAAAGATGATGTTATCTGAATATCAAATGCTCTAAATCTATGTTTGTTTTTCATTGAAAAATAAACAAATTCGGGAGCAAAAAAAAAAAAATAGAAAAGATATGTGCAAAATGTAATGATAATGGTTGACTTCTAAACAGCTAAGGAAATTATAGTCATCATGTGTGGGAAAAGAACAAACACCTCTTAATTGCATTTCATTATAACGTACCTTTCTCTGCTCAGTTGTATATATTAATTATAAAAATCGTGTTGCAGAGTGGAGAGGCTCCACAATAGTTTTTTCCCCCCTTCCTCTCTTAATTCTGTCTGAAGCAGGATGGAAGAACAATATGATCTGTCATCTGCAGAAAGAGCTCTCAAAGACAAAATCATAAAAAGAATGAAAGGCTATTATATGAAAAAAGAAAAAAAAATGCTTTGATTTCCCAGATTTTCCACTTATTAATGTTTAAGGTTATCTGTTCTTTTAGAAAAGTATCTTCTCATATTGTTTTGTATGTGTATTTTCAGGTACCATCACTTTCTGATAACTGTATCACATGGCATATGCATTACGTAGGTAATTGTTCATGGACGGGGGGAAATGGGTGGGAAGAAGGATCATTAGGGAAAGAAGCCAGGCAGCACTGGAGGAATTTTCTAAGAAGAACAAAATAAGAAAGTGGTGGGTGGGTTGGGTTCGAGGCCTGGGCTTTGATAAGGAGAACTGGCTGCTCTCTGTCTTTACCTAGGGCAATGGTGGAGGTAATGAACTTGAACTACTACGACAAGAAAGACCTGATGGAGGCACGCCAAGAACTTTCAGACGGCCAGTGAAGTCAAAGTGGCATTGGGAATTCTGCTTTATCGGAAATCTGCAGGAACAAGTGAGATCCAGGTGTTTGGCTGGAGGTGAGGTGTGATTCTGAAGAGAACCAAGGATCTTAACCTGCCAAGGATCTTAACCTGAGCTTTTAGGATAGGGAGATATCTCTCTCTCTCTCTCTCTCTCTCTCTCTCTCTCTCTCTCTCTCTCTCTCTCTCTCTGTAATTTCCTGGGCACAGTTCCATAACTTACCAGATTTACTAGAGTCTTGGCTGAACTGTAACCCAAAAAGCCCATACTCTAAGTCATTGGCACTCAATGTGTGACCCATAGACCAGCACCATCTGCATCACCTAGGAGCCTGTTGGAATGCAGATTCTCATCCCTATACACACTTGCACCCGCCCCCCACCCCCACATACACAGTTGTAGAATCAGAACTGATCTGTAATCAAAATCCCCCAGTGGTTGGGCATGGTGGCACAGGCCTATAATCCCAGCAACTTGGGAGGCTAAGGCAGGAGGATCCCATGTTCAAGGCCAGCCTTAGCCATTTAGCAAGACCCTCAGCAACTTAGCAAGGCCTGGTCTCGAGATAAAAAATAGAAAGGACTGAGAATTTAACTTAATAGTAGAGCACCCCTAGGTTTAATTTCCAGTACCATGAAAAAAGAAAAAGAAAAAAAAAATTCCCAGATGACCCACTGGCATTTTAAAGTATGAAACATGCAGATTTAGATAGCCCAGTGATGCCAGTCAACACCCATCCACAGCTCCATGGAATAACAGTTGGTTTCTCCATTCACCACCCTGGATCACAGAGACTCAGGTTCAATCCAGGCTCCATCATTGGCCATGAGAGCTGAGCTCCTAAAGAAGGTAGCAATAATAATCCTCCTCCATTGGAGAGTTGTCAAAATTAAGCATTTAAAAACCTGGTACCTAGAATATATGCAATAGCCATCATACTTTTTATAAATTATCTAGATGTTGTCCAATTCTGGAAATGAGCCATGACATCAAAAATGTTACAGTCTACAAATCTAAAGGAAGGGTCTTCATCCAGGGGTAGTTTTACTCCCTGAGAACTGCACAGAAATGTCTGGAATTGTTATTTCTGTGGGGAGGAATGCTACCGGCATCTCATGGGTAGGAACCAAGAGTGATGGTAAAATCCTATCATGTGCAGGACCGTGTCTCACAGAGGTGATTGGTCCCTCAAAGGTCAACAGTACTGAGACTGAAAAGCTCTAGTCTAAAAACAAGGATGTAAAAATTGCCAGTCAAATCTTGAGCAAGCGTTAGGTTTCTATGAGCTTTTGAGGTCACTTGTCACTACAGCCTCTAACTTGAAAAAGCAAAATAAAATTGGCACCTTCTAACACACCAAAAATCTGAATGGGACTCCTTCAGGAATTTCAGCCCTGCAAGGAAGATAAGCAGTAACTGATCATTTTATCAAACTTAGGTCCCCACATCCCATCTTGTCATCTGTCCTGTTTCTTTTCTTTGGCGTACCCCGGTGCTCATTAATTAACGATCATTTTTTACCTGTTGGGGTCTGCTTTGCCCTGACAGGAGATGCTGAGAGTGCTCTCTCATCTGTGCATCCCCCTGATGCCCAGGCCTATGGCTGCCACAGACAGCAGCTTCAGAAGCACTTATGAAGGGAATGAATTGACTCGAGGCTGCTTCGACAAAATGGGTAAGGCTCACCCGGCTGTTTAATATACCTGTTCTTCTCGTGCCTCCGTTCCTTTTGCAAAACTTAAGACAAAAATAAAATAGAACCTTGTGTTTGGGGTTATTTAGCAATCCCATGAGGATACCCTGAAATGAGATGAGATAAAAGAGAGGAAAATAGACCCATGCTGTCTGAGCCTGGGCAGCAAATAGCAGTGCACTGAAGACACAGCCTTGGTGCATTTATTTATTTACTTACTTATTTATTTATTTATTTATTTATTTATTTATTTTCAAAAAAAAGAAGAAAGAGGATGAACTCCAGGATCAGGCAAAAGTAGGTCCAAATTAGTTTCACATTTATTATGGGACTTTTAAGTCACTCAGCAGCTCAGAGTCTCAGTGTTTCCATCTTTAAAATAGGACTAATGGAGCCAAGTGTGATGGCACACATCTATAATCCCAGAGACTCGGGAGGCTGAGGCAGGAGGATCTCGAGTTCCAAGCCAGCCTTAGCAAAGGTGAGATGCTAAGCAACTCAGTGAGACCCTGTGGCTCAATGGTCGAGGGCTCCTGAGTTCAATCCCTGGTACCCCACTCCTCAAAAGAAAAGATGTTCTTATCACTCCAGACATTCCAAGGATTTTAGTAATTGTGTGCCAGACAACAGGAAGGAAGATTACATACGATTTTTGCAAAATCACAATTAGCGTATACATACACTAAATAAAGAAGAAAGAAGAAAAATCTGCGGAGCACACGGTGCAAGCCTATAATCCCAGCAGCTCAGGAGGCTGAGGCAGGAGGATCACGAGTTCAAAGCCAGCCTCAGCAAAAGTGAGGTGCTAAGCAACTCAGCGGGACCCTGTCTCTAAATAAAATATAAAAAAAGGGCTGGGGATGGGGCTCAGTGGTTGAGTGCCTCCGAGTTCAATCCCAGGTACCAAAAAAAAAAAAAAAGTGGGAAAAATGGTTAGAATGACTTACAGGGGTATCTGAATATGCATTCATACATCAATTACATCAATATTCCAGGAATCTCAGCAGCGGGCCTACTGTGGGTAGGACACCGTGCTGGAAGCTGGTGCACACACACCACTGGGCACAGCGCTTGGCACAGCCGCTGCTGACAGGCATGGTTGACTCTCTCACAGCGAAGCAGCACTCATGAAGTGCCCAGTGGGGATTCCTGCCTTCTGCTGCTCTTGGGACAGAGTGGTTGGTGGCACTGGGATCATGTCCTCTTGGCCCCAAGTGGTGTTTAGCTTAGTAAAAAAAAAAAAAAAAAAAAATCAAAGAAGCCGGGTGGGTATGGAGGTGCAACCCTGTAATCCCAGCAACGTGGGAGGCTGAGACAGACTATCAATGTTTTGATACACTGTAAGTTTGAGTCCAACCTGGGCAATTTAGAGAGATCCTGTCTCAAAATAAAAAAAATAAAAAGGCCGGGGATGGAGCTTGATGGTAGAACACTCACCTAGCATGCACCAGGCCCTGGGTTCAATCCCCAGTACTGGAAAAAAAAGAATCAAAGAATGGTTTAAAATACTTGAGGTCCTTAAATTAAAGTGTCCTTTGCCAACTCTTTAAAATTAGGTGGAAAGGACATTTGGGAAAATAAATTGGTGCCTTAGGACATGAAAGAGAAGTGCTTATGAAAGATATTTATCATTATGTTAGCAATATCTGAAAAGGAGACCCAACCTACATATTCAAGAAAAAACCACCATTTGGGAAATTTGGAAGGTCAATGCTATTATAAAATTTAAGTTTAAATCTGTGGGAAAATACACCCAAAATGTAGATGTACACAGTGTCTACAGTAAAGGCTAGGTGCCTGGTCAAGTTATTCAATTGAAAAGCAAGAAATAAATAGAGCCATACCAGAGTAAGTAGGTTATGTGCTCTATTTTTTTTTTTAATTCTAAATCTTCTTTAATGCTGTAAAAAAAATTTTTTTTCCAGTTGAAAATAATATCAATAATAGTAATTGAATACTTTAGTGCTGGATTAATGACTAAGAATTTTCCTACTTTGGAAAAAAAAAATACCCCAAGAAAGGTCCCAGAAAGGAGGAAATAAATAAAAACACATTGGAAAAATTAAATATGGCCAGTGGGTAAACTGTTAATTACCTAGCGCCTAACAGTTTGAGACAGAATGTTATGCAGATGGTCATTTGCATGCTTAACTATAGAGAAAGGAGCAGGTACTTGGCTTGGGAAGAAGAAAAGGGAGAGGTTGTACTTTGTACGCAGGATGTACTGGGTGATTTTTCATCTCATCTCAAACTTGGGTTGTCTTTGTACAACCAGACCAGGCTCCCTTCCCCGCAGAGCAAATCAAAATGTTTGAATGCTTTTGCATTGGGGTCAGAAAAACCTGTCTGTAAATCCCTGCATCACCCCATCCTGTGGATTGATTTGGGGTAAAGTGCTTCACTAGCCTTGAATCTTCTCCCTGATGCATAAAAGAGAAATAATATTCCCCCCCACCCCACCCCCGCCGTTTGGAGGGCTGCTTTGAGGAGTCGATGATATCCATGGAACATCTAATACAGATAAGCGCTCCGCAAGGGTCTGTGAATTGCAAAATTACTATCACTGTTCTGATATATTGTTCTCACACTCCATTTCATTCCTGTCTGGGAGCCAGGTCAGGGGCCAAGCTGCATGGGGTGTTTAAATGGAGAGGTCTTTTCTGGCTTTCCTCTTCCATGCCAGAACTCAAATTCCCAACCTCTGAGTTTCTTCCTATTGCTAGTCGTCGCTACTCTCCACACTGTGACAGCTGTGTCTCTCCTGTTTGGTAGCTGATGAGTCAATCAAAAGATGCTTTTGTAATGGAATGATTTGGGGGTTGCTTCAGTGCCTAATGGAATGTGTGATACTGACAGGTCCCCTGGGGATGGGGAGTGGAATTAGATGCATTTACCCAGGGACATTCTGGGGGGTGCCAAACCAGTGCCTAACCCAGACCATCCAGGATAACTATCCAGCTAAAGGGGTAAATGTCTAGGGCTGCCTAGATCTCGTTTCTATGGCTATAGTTATTTTGGGGGGTGGGGGCAGTCTTCTGCAGATAGCCACAGCAGTTCTCTCAATCGCTGACCTAGGTTGTTGTCCCTTGTTCCTCTGCTTATGCCAATCATTCCTGTTCAAAACTTATCTGACCCCTACCTGTCCAGCTCCACCAAACTTCTATTCTCTAAAGGGCAGATAGAGTCGTTGGATCCGTTTATTTGTGGTAAGGACTCAATATCTGTTTGCTCTGTGTTGAGCAGCCTCTCTGCAGAAAACATTTGGATTTTAAAGTAGGCTTCCCCCCAAATAATCTGCAATTCAGATTAGAGGGCTACTGAGTGCCTCTTGGGTGCGAGAGGCTGCAGGGCAGGGAGGGGAGGAGTGTCAAGATGAGCTAGCACCACCCAGGCTTCAAGACCCTAGGAGTCAAGTTTGGGGAAATGGTCATGTTTACATCTCCGCATCATGCAAGAAAAATTAGTAATGGTAATCAAGGTGTAATCAAAGCCCGGAGCCTTCCAAGGAGGGATAAAAGCATTCTGATTATAGGGGCAGGAGAGGAAGGAAACAGGGCCAACTTCATGGGGGTGGTGGGGACACAATTCCTGAAGTGGGCATTATAGAGTAAGGCTTTTCATAGGCCAAAAAAACGACGCAATGGCACCTTGTCTGAGCTAATAGCATAGATCAAGGGCTCTGGGTCCCCCAAATACATTTGGCACCAGCAGTGATAGGGAAAGAGCAAAGGATAGAGAAGAGCCGCGATGCTAGAGGGAAAGTATTAGTCATGACAGAAACACCTGCTATTTATTGAGTACCTATTTTGTTCCAGACTCTACAGTAGGTGCTTATTAATAAAAGCGAATCTCTGTTAAGATGCATTAAAGATTCGGATTAGGCCCTGTGCTAAGCATTTAATATGAATTTACATGGCTAAGTAAACAAGCTTTGTTATCTGTCAGGGGTTTTTGGTTGCGCTGTACTACTTCTGAGTCGATTTGGAACACACCCAAATGTTCTCTAAGCAGTGTAGTGGGTGCATTCAGCTTCACAGTGCAGTGCTGTGTGACCCTCGACAAGTTACTCTCCCCTCCTGGATCTCGGTTTTCTTGTCTATCAAAAAAAAAAAAAAAAAAAGCAAGTACATCATTACCTTCACAAAGGTGTTTGGGAAGAACAAAGAAGGGGCTACTTGAAAAGTACCCAGTAACCTATCTGTGATAAACTCTTAAAAAATACTCCTTATTCTTTTTATTCCACACCACTAGTTAACTTAAGGCCAATACAGTGATCCTGATGGAGACTGAGCAAAAACACTGCATTTTATTAGCTTTCTACCATCTACAGACTCATCCTTCCTCCAAATCATCCCGCTAAAAGGTTAGGCTTGATGATGTCAATGTACCTCTTGCTCAAGTTCCCGTTTTTCAATGTGGCATGGAACCACCCCCTCCTCCAGGAAGCCCTGTCAGATTCCCTCATCCTACCAAGTTTCCCTCCCGGGAATGGCTGGCATCATTCATCTCTGCTGTTTGGGTCCAAGGGAAGGAGAGGGCAGACCATTTATATCCTCAAAGTCCTCAGATTGTCATGGAGCAGGGGCCGTGGGGAATGGCCGGGCCTGGAGTCGCAGCGCTGTGGTCCTACACAGCAGCAAGCCTCTCGTTTTCTTATCCTCTGGCTTCTGCTCTTCCATGTCAAGATTGAATTCCTGCCCCCAAGACCACTGTCTCAAAATCTTTATTGTTCTGTTGAAAACCTGCCACGATTCATCTTTCATGTGTCTCTTGATTCTCTCTCTCTACATTTGAAGGTGTTTGGGGCTTGGGGTTTAAAAAAAATTCATCAAGTATTTAAATCAATCTTTCTCCTCTTTATTGATAGCAACTCAAGCCTGCTGATTAACTTTTCAATCAAAGCTGCCTACAACACTCAGGCTGGTGCGGGCAACAGCGACTGCAGCTTTGACGACAACCCGAGTAGGCAGTTAGCTGACTTCCCCTTGCTTCTGGCTGCCCAGAAACTTGGGAGTTGCCCTCCATGTCATTGCTCAAATTGCCTGGTAAAGAAAGCCCCCTGGCTAACCCTACGCTTCCCGTATGCATTTGAGTTCACGGAAATTTCTGGAACGTACCTACTATGGATAAGGCTTCAGTCAGGAGCGCATGTTTGAAAGGAGGGAAGAAACACAAAGAATAATCCCATTTTTCTTTTCTTACTCTTGGAACATTTGGGAGAGCTGATTGATAGAGTCTTAAGAGAACCCCAGTGCCTTGATAGGGAGATAGACATGTCTTTTTGTTTCTTTGTGTTTTATTGTTCTGTTTTTTTGGTTTTGTTTTGTTTTTTTGTTTTTTGGGTTTTTTTTTTTTTTGTATCAAATATCAATCAGCTGGCTTACCCAGAAATTCTTATTCCCTTTAATTAATATTAAAGGGAAAGTGGAAAAAAATAGTAATGGTAATAATAATAATAATAATAATAACCATGATCAATCCAGCGCTCTCTGTGGACTTGATACCGTCCTAAATCTGGCCATCTGTGATTTCCTAGCCTTCGCATGATCCTTGATGTATGTACGGATTACTGTTCCCCACCTTTTACAGTTGAGAAAACGTAAACCTAGAGATGTTCAGTAGCTTATCAAAGGTCACACAGCCAGTTAATGGCAGAGTTAAGAAACCAATCCGGACTCTGTGACCCAGGAGTCTATTCTCTCCGATCCTCATCCACTGGGTTCATCATCTGGTTTTCTGTCTGCATTCACAGAGAACTCATTGAAGGCCGTGGCTTTGTCCCTTTTAAAGTTGCCTAGCAAGGCGGACCCAAAGTAGGTGCTCCAAAAATGGTCCCATCAGTTGTCCTTTCAAGAAAGGAGACTGAGGTGAGTGGGACCAGTCCTGGGTCTCGAGAAGCCAAGGAGGTGGCCAAAGTCACCCTCCTTCTGGGGCTTCAGTCCTAAGAGGTGGAAGCCTCTGCTTGAATTCTCGGCTTCCTGTGATGAACTCATTGTTTTCCGAGGATCGGGAGCAGCAGCAGCGTCATAAACCTCAAGATTACTCACACGCAGCCTGGGAGGGGTAAGGTCGCCTTGGTCACTGCCCCTGAGAAGCTGCCCTGCACGTGACCTGACTTCTTTTCTTCCCGATTCTAGAATACAAAGACAATCGGATCCTTTTTAGGGGAGTGGCAGAGAGAGAAACGGGGAGAAGCATCATCTTGGCAATTAAGCTGCAGAAAGTGGGGCTAATGATAGGGACCGTCCCTTCCAGAGAGTCCATCTCATCTAATGGACAGTCTAATTAGAGAACGTTTTTGACCTATTTTGTTGGCCATTAATGTTGAAACGTCTCCCTGGCCTGTCAGCTGGTGGGAGGTGAGACTGAGAACATTCGTGTTTGAACAAATGGTGCCGTGATGTTCGTTCCCTTGTCCCATGGCCGAAATCTGGGGAAATCTTTGGAAATGACTGACCCTTGGTGGGAGTCGGCTTCTTCCATGAGGACCAGAGGAGAGGAAACTCCAGGTAGATGGGTGATCGTCTCCTGGAGTTCTTGTCCCATGTCATGACATTTTTCCCAGGAGACTTCCATGACAGAGGCAAAGCCTGTTCCGTCCACTTCCCACCTAACATTGAATCTGGTTGGGACTGGGTGAAGCAGAGGAAACTGGGAGGATAGCTGGCCCTGCCTAGACCTCCCCTGGGAAGGAGGAGCAAATCCTTCTGGAAGGGCGGGTCTAAAGCAGGCAGTGAGGGACACGCCCCTGAATGGCACCCAGGAAACCTTGCCAAAAAGCATCACGTTACCCACCTTTTGTCAAGAGAGGTAAAGAAGAGCCCCCAAATGATGAGGCCAAGTTCTCCTAGACTCAAGTTTCAATCTTCACGTTGGTTTCCATTCTCATTATTTAATTTCCTCCTCATCAGACAGAATTAAATACCAAATACCTTTCCCAGGTCTTCCAAAGTCCAATGGCCCCAATGCTTTGTTTTGAACTTACATAAAAGTTCAAATTTCCTCTTCCCCGCCTCAGATTTCTGCCAAAACAGTCATCAGTGATGAGATTTTTGGAAGATAATTAGTATATCAGATATCTGGAATAAGCTAATCATGTATTTCTTGGATAGTCGGCCTCTGCTTAGCTGTTATTAATCACAAATATTATTCATGTCATTCGTAATATCCCTGTTGGTGGATGTTTTTAATGCTTGAAGGATTCCAGTAAAGTCTTCAGCTACAGATGCAGGGCCCCTCCACACCCCTCTCCCCACCCCCCCACCCCCCCAAGAGGGGCAGGATTTGATGGTGTCTTGTTGAACAGGGTGAACCTTGGAGGAAAACAGCATTAAGGGAAGTAATTATCCATTCACACTGAGCTGGCTACAAATAAAGTGAGAAAATCACCTTCTCAGAACTCACATGAAAAACATAATGTAGTTAATATTAAATAAGGGGATTGGGCAACCTAGCCTCTTTTTACAGTGTGTGCTGATGTGTCCTTGATCAGGGGCTGTTTTGTTTATGATTAATGAATGACTCACCTTGGGCTGTGTTCCGTTCAATGCATACCTCATTATGAATTTGAAGAGGTCATTTGTTCCGTGGATTTAAAATAAAAACCTCTTTGTACAATTCAGAAGGTTAAGAGTTTGATATTGGTACAAAATTAATGTAAAAAAAAAAAAAAAACCTCAGAGACATGTGCTTTAGGTGGGTAGCAGTGTTTCCTTTCTAACTTTCAAAATTTGGAAAGAATTTCTGAGCCTGGATTCTGGTTTCAAAGTAGATCCTAAAGTAAATCCTATGTGGCTTAGGCCCAGGTCTTCTGGGTTGGCAGTATTGCCCCGTGGTGCCCTGAATCAGAAGGGCTTGGTATAGACAGACCCATGTGGGGAAGACCTTGCAGAGAGCATTCAGATTACACACAGACAAACCAATAGCACACAAAACCCAGAATTTAGAGAAAATCAATGCTGTCTCTTCTTTTCACATTGTCTGCATGACTCTTTTAATATCTCCTCCCCTTTAAAATCATTTGCTAAGTTCATTATAGTTCAATTTCATCTGTGTATAGATGTCAGAATAAGTAGTGATTTGCACTATAGTTTTCGAGACCCTACAAAATTCAACTTTGGTATAGAAGATCACAACTAGGCTTAAAAATGGTATGCCTATATATATAATTTTTTTCAAGATTTCTGATAAATAAAGCCCTCTGATAAGGAAATGTAGATGTATCTATCATATACATGCATGCATGTAAAGGCACAACTCTACACATGAACGCACGTATCAGAGGAAGGTAGATAACAGAGAGAAAGGGGGGATAGATATCCATCCGTCTGCAGGCATGGATTTTGTTGAAGTTCCAATGGGAGCGTTTGTGTTTGAGGCATAACCCCAAGCCAGGCAGTGAGCATGTTATAATAGCCATCATTTCCAGCAGTGCACACACAAACGTGTGGTTTGACCACCTGTGGGCCCCACCACAGCTGGGTTAATGATTTTTCCACAGGGGTATGTGTGTTCACTTGTGCATTCAAATGAGGCCTTGTCATGCAGAAATAAAAGCATATGCGTGAACGGAGCTCGGCAGTTGAGTAAGATGCCCACTTCATGGTAGACATAGTTCATTAGTCACCTAGCCAACTTCTTTTCAAAGTCAAGTTATTTCTTTATGTGTGAGAGAAACTCTGTCCTTTGATCACAGCCATTGAGATGGGATTAAATAATAGCAAATCCCAGAAACCCGAGCATTGGTTCTGACTCCATCTCTAGCAGTGTGACCTTGGCAGAGCCAGTTCTCTGGACTTCAGGGCTGCTGCTGTAAATGAGAGCTCTGGACTAGATGCACTTTAAAAATCGTTCCTCACTATCAATGTTCTGTATTCCAGAAATGATTCTCTCTTGTCAATGTTCTGTGATTCTGTTCAAATACAAGAAAACTAACACAAGGTAGGAAGTACCCCCATCTCCTGTAGGTCCTCTTGGCGAAGTCAGACTCTTGCTAGACTAAACTCAGAACATCAACATCTGGTCTTACTGCATAAGCTCCATTTGCCTGAGAGGGCTGTGAGCATAGGTCACTCTGAACTCATTCAGGTTTTGTTGACTGTCCTTGAGTAAAAGTGGCAGCCGAGCAACGAACACACTGGCTGCCTTGATGGCCACGGAAGAAACAAACATGCAGGTTTTGCAACCAGAAATAGAGGTCCCTCTCGTTCGTTCCTGACTCCATCCGTGAAAATTCCACAAGTCACCTGATAACTAAGAAAAACACCAAGAGCCACCTCCTTACAGATATTTTAATACAGCATGGCGATTTTCCAGGTCAAGGTGAACTTCCAAGACATTTAACTAATTTGCATAAGGAAGTTTGCTTCATGTTATTATAAAACATTTTAAAAGACTCAGGACACATATAGTAATAAGCTTTAAAAAAAAAAAAAGTCCTGCAAAATGAGATAATTTGGATGGGGCCAAGATATTGTCTGTGTGCTTCGATGTCACTTCACTCAAAAAAAAAAAAAAAAAAAGGTTCCCATTAGTTTGAGAAAAGTAAGGAGCTAGCAGGTGGCTTGTGGATCTATTTCATTATATGGGACACGGGTAGCCGTTATCAATTTGTTTTGGCCTGAAAGCTAATTAAGCCCGTTTGGGAACACTAAAGTTCCAAAGAAACACAACCACCCCCCCTGGTTTCAAATAAGGCATCTTCCATCTTCCGGATCACAAAGTGTCAAGCTGTTCCACCAAAAGCTCCATCTAGTGACTTTTTCTTATTTACCGTAGATCATACCCCCCACCCCAGGAACCCAAAAGACCATCACTGGAAGAGTATCCTACAGAAAAAAAAGGAGGGTGAAGAGGGATTGGTGTGGTTCTCGGTCTCCATCTGTGACACATGCTCAGTATCCCACTGCTGAGAAGTGACATAATCAACTCTCAAATAATGCTTGGTGTCTCCTCCTTGTCTTAATGCCAGTGAGCTCCCTCATATGTTTCTTTCCTGAGAACCCAAGCTTGAGGGCTTGGTGCACTTTTCTCCTTACAGGGTTGAGATGCATGTGAAGAATAGGATTACTCTGATCTTTCCTGCATCTTAGTGCAGAGAAGATGGGGTGATCCCACTGACTTTCTCTTAAATGTCTTCCCCTTCCCAACTCTAAGCAAGACCTCCTGAAGCTCTGCCCTTTGATGTGAAGATGTCTGTACAATCTGATTTGCATCAATGGCCCATCAGGTGGGAGAAAAGAAAGAAGTCCTCAGCGTGTTCCTGCCACAGGAGTGGAGTGAGGAGATAGGAACCAAGAATTCCTTCCCTGAAGCTGCCCAGTCTCCATGGAGGATGCTTACCACTTTTCCCAGTGCAAATCAAGTTCTGCTTCTGCTAAGAACTCTGCTCTTCCTTCTTAGAACCACACGTCCTTATTCTTGAGCCACGGAGTGTGATCAGTGTGATCAATAGCAACTCTCAGATCTAAAGGTGTCATATAACCTAGGCACGGCCAATTGTTCCCATTCCCCACTCCAAAGTGACTGACTCAAAGAGGTCATGTCATTAAGAGGTTCCAAAAAGAACTTTCCATGGACTTTGGCTAAAACTAGAGTAAAGAGATATCTCTTTGTCCCCTGGGGTGCTGGCTGGTGTAAGGTAAAGTTACCTGCATCTGCTGATCAAGAGAGAGCCTGACCAATGACAGAATACAGGAAAGCAGCCAGGCATGGTGGTACACACCTATAATCCCAGCTACTCAGGAGGCTGAGGCAAGAGGATTGCAAGGTCAATCCAGCCTGGGCACCTTAGCAAGACCCTGTTTCAAATTAAATAAATAAGGTTGGGATAAAGCTGAATGGTAAAGTGCCCCTCGGTTCCATCCCCAGAACTGCAAAAATGAATGAATAAGTAAGCAAAAATAAATAAATAGGGGTATGACATATCTGATTGCATTATAAAGATACCAATTGTGCTACAGATGGAGAATGGATTAGGGAAGTAAGAATGGATTCTGATTCAGGAAAAAATGATGTATCACTAGCACAGTGTAGGGGGCTTAAATAATATCCTGTAGATTAGTCACTTGTGTCAGACCATAGAGCCAATAGTGGAGCATATGGGGGTCTCTAGAGTAAGCTCAAAGCTGTATAAACTCTAAACCACTATGCAATACAGAAAATAAACTAGAAACACATTTTTTTACAGTAGAATTATTAGATGATTCTTCAATGACTAGAACTTGGCCGTTGGGCAACACTGGGGATTGAACTCCAGGGGTACTTTACCACTGAACCACACCTCTACCCCTTTTTATTGTATTTTGAGACAGGGTCTCGCTCAGTTGCCCAGGCCGGCCTTGAACTTGCAATCTTCTTGCTCCGGCCTTCGGAGTTGCTGGGATTACAGGCAAGTGCTTATCCTTCTGGCTGTTGCACAATTTAAAAATGTGATTCAGGCAAAAATCTACTTGCTATTTGTGTTGCAAAGTTCAAATACTCTATATTGTGTCATCACTTTTTAAAAATGTATGACCAAGAACACTTAGCAAATTCCAGAAACCTTTGAACTCCCGTTTGTTGAATATTGTAGTTTATGTTTTCTGTAATTTGTCCGGAACCATTTGTACCTTTAGATTATTAATCTATAACCAAACAGTTCTGGCCAGACAAGCCTTCTCCCTCAGCCAATGAAACCGGGAAACTGAACAAATCTATTTTCTTTCCTTTGAATTCTGTCCCTATATTTATTTCAAATCTTTATTCTGGCTTCTTCCTTCCTTGATATTTCATGGAAAAAAACTCTCCAGATAAGATCAGAATGGCTTTGTCATTTGTCACCAGCCACCAAGCCTGACTCAGGTGTAGAGTTTCAAAACACGTATATATTTTTCCATACTCAGATGTAGAAACGAAAAAAAAAATTGTTGATCACAGTCGTCTGCCTTCATATTTGCATATGTAAATGTGTCAGATTGATTTTAGTGGACTTTCATTATAAATGATTAGCCATTCATGAAGAGGAGACTATGGACAAGTACCAACAGGTAACCTGAGGGATTGTAGATGATTTCATAGAAGGAAAGGGAAGGAGTGTCTACCCAGCAGGGCAGCAATTTGGATCAACACTGTCACACCAGGTTATGAGAGAATCAGTGTCACCCTGAGGAGCTCTGTGAACCTGCCTTCCATTTCCCCATCGCTCCAACTTGGATGTCACCAGCGTGCACCTCATTAAGGGTTCATCCTGTAATTATTCAATAGACATTTACTGAGCATCCACCACACGCCTGGCATTTCCTTTGACACCTGGATACTAAGTGCATACCTTTGCAGAGCTGATGTTCTCATAGCAGAAAGAGGCAAGAAGCAAATGAGCTAATTGCGTCACGTCAGAGGGTGACTCCTTTTTCAGTAAAAAAAAAAAAAAATGAAAAGATAACGGGAAGAGAAGTACGGGGTCCCCTTTGGGTAGATTTTTAGATACGTCCTCTGACGGGTTTGCTCTCTAAAGAGCTGATGTTTGAATCCAGCCATGATGAGAAGACAGACTCAGCCATGGAAAGATCCAGGTGAAGAGAAGAACTCCTAGATGCAACTTCCAGGTCCCCATTATGAAGCAAAACAGAAGACCACCATGTTGGAAAGCCAGGGAGGGTAAAGAGAGAGAAGGTGGGGGACAATGTGGAAAGGTAGGGAAGAGCAAAACCATGCCCGTCCAGGTCCGGTAAGGAATCTGGACCTCAGACTAAGTGCAGGGGGACAATGCTAACATGCCTCAGCCAGGGGACGAGATGACCTGATTAGTGGTAGTGGAGATGCTGCCTCCCAGCTCCCTCTGTGGTCCAGCTTTTCAACCTGTAGGTTGTATGGCCAAAAATCTAGAAATTGATCATGATCCAAGTTACTGGGAAAGCGTGTGCAAATTACCAATCAGATGAAGCACAGGTGCTCCTCGGCTGCAGTAGCAGGTACATGTGCAGCTTCTGCCCATAAAAGCTCTCCTAGTGCAATGGCTTAAGAGTGGTGGTGGTTTATGTCTCAAGAAGGTTCAGAACTAAAATGGTATCTCAACAGGGACATGAACTTTCTCTTCTCTGTTTTTCTATGCAGCTTTGCTCTCTGTGGCTGAGATGCCTGTCATCCTATGTCCTCCTGAGACATTTACAGCTCAGCCATAAAAGAGGAAGAAACTGCTCCTTCCTTTCCAGGTTGCTGCCTGCAGGTTGTGAGCTCCCATGATTTCCCATTACCCAGAGGCATGTCGCCTGGCCACAGCCAGCTGCAAGGGGAGCTGGGAAGCGGAGCCAGGATAAAGCTTTTCTTATTATAAAAGGCTAGTGGAGGTCACATGTGCTGGCACATGCTGATGGTCTCAGCAAATTGGGAGGCTGAGGCAGGAGGATCTCAAGTTCAAGGGCAGCCTAGGTAATTTAGGAAGAGCCAGTCTCAAAATAAAAAGGAGCTGGGGATGTATTTCAGTGGTAGAGTGTCCTGGGGTTCAATCCCCAGTACTACACACACACACAGGGTATTGGAAGGATAATGTAGGGATCTTGTTTTCTGTGGTAGCTTCCAATCCAATAAAAAGGTGGCTGGAAGTGCCTTCAGCCCACAGAGAATCAGCTCTGTTAAATGTTCTGTTCTAGAAGGACTGATTCATAGTAATTCATAATAATGAATCAATTAATTAGTTAAGAAAAATAATTAAGTAATGAATTGAAACAATGCTGTGTACTGATGATTCCTCCCTATACAATCCTCAGCTCTGTGACAAATGCACATAGCAGTGTATTTTCTTATATTAAAAAAGCTACACAAATAAGTCATTTTTCACAGGCTTTTCTTAGGTCTTGCTCTTTGAGCTGTTTAGAAAGGGAGATAGATTTGTATGGTTTTATTGATATTTCCTCATCTGGCCTTCTTTCTTTCATGATTTGTGGCATGAATTTCAAGCCAGCTGTTTGGGATTCAGAGGGTCCTTCTGCACATTTAGAAAAATAATTACAGCTCATTCATTCTTACACACATATCTTTAAACTCATTGGCACCATTTTAACTTTGTCTATGGAAATTTAACCCATTATTTTGTGTGTGTGTGTGTGTGTGTGTGTGTGTGTGACATTAACATGTGTACAAAGATCATTTTCCTAATCCATTCAACAGGTTTTGATTCCTTACTATGTGTGCTTAATGGACCAACAGTTGAAAGTTACTCTGCCTATAATCAAATCTCTAAAATCAGAATATGTCTCCAAACTGCCAAGAGAATCAGGGTTTTAGCAATTAGTATATAGGCTCAATGAGTGGTAGGTGATCAAATAAGATTCTAGAATCCTATTGTTTTCTAATGGAGAGAAAATGGAAATGGAAGTTGAGAGATCAACATCCTGGCTGTGCCAATGACTTTCTGCATGATTTTAAATCATTCACACTCTCTAGCATTCAGGTCTCTAGTCCATAAAATAGTGTCCAGCTCTGAATTATCCAATGCCTGGCACAGAGATTCCACTTTAACTCCAGTTGCCTATGCAGACATCACTAATTGATCGCAGCACTTTTATCTTTGTGTTCAACTGAGACTTAGGCTTACATTCCTCTCAACACAATCCCCATTCCACCAGATTTGAACTAAAAGATTATACCTTTTCAGCACTCCCTGAATTAGATGATTTCTGAGATTTCCACTAGCTTTAAAAGGTTACAATCTGATAAACAAAAAAAAAAAAAAAAAAAAAAGAAAGAAAGAAAGAAAAGAAAGCAATGAAGAAAGAAAAACTAAGGTTCAGTTAATACATCTATCTAGTTGTGACAACTGATGTTTTGCAGTATTCAGACTCAAATATGAGATGGGACTTTCTGGCCTTTGCTAATTAAAAAAAGATGAAGCATACATTTTGGAAAGAACGATGTGCTATTTCCTGCACCTTAAAGCCAGAGGGAGTCCAGAATATAAATGCAAATTACATGCAAATATACTTCGGGGACCTTCCTCTTTCTTAGAACTGAATTCAGCTTCTGGGGAAATATAGAAGAGAAGTCCAAGTCTCTATTTCCCAGGAGTTAAATTTGAAAGTTTTCAAGAAACTTATCGTAAATTATCACCTTCCATAATAAAATAGAAATTGAAATTTTCAACTTATTAATGTTGAAAATTTAACTTTCACTTATTAATGAAAGAAGGATCTCCACATAGAGATGGAGGATGGAACTCAGGTGTGAGGATTACATTTCCCTGGTGGCTGTTCCTGAATGATATGGCAATGTCCACGTGAGTTGAGCGGGAGGTGAGTGGGATACACTACCCTCTATTGCCATCCACCAACTTTGCACACGAGCTCTTCCTTAATTCTCATGGCATTTATATGAGTTGGGAGGAAAAAAAAAAAACATGGAGAGAAACATGAAATAAGGTTCCCTGAATTGTTCAGTTTGGCAAATTCTCACTTCAGGTAACTCCACTAATCTGTTTCCGGGACCCAGGGCTTATCCTAGCTCCTTGTCCCCTGGAAGCACCATCAAGTACCTTGTCAGACTCTCTAAGATATTACTTACAAGATCAGGCCAACAATAGGCTGCAGTTCATGCTTCTGCTTACCCAAGTCTACCCGTGTTACTAAGGTTGGAATGAATGTACACACGCCTCAGAAATTCACATGTGGGAATAGGAACTCGGGGATGGTCCTAAGAACTAGGCCCTTTTGGAATTGATTAAGTCATGAGGGCTCCACTCTCATGAATGGGATGATTGCCCTTTTAAAGAGGCTTTGGAGAACTAGCTGACTATATTAGCTTCTTGTTGGAGGGATCATGACTGCAATAGCTTCTGAGTACTGGTCAGTTGGGCATTACAAAACACTACTTAGGCTCCCTTATGCAGGGCCCCAGGATCCTTTCTTAAAGAGGACTTCCTTTCTCTGCCCTGGAGTCTGAAATGGGTGTGGTCTTACAAATTCTCAAGGTCACGGTGCAAAGTACCTAGCATTTCTTTAGTATCTAACATCTCCTTAACAAACACAGCTTCCTTGACCCTTGTTTTCACTTGCACTTTTCTGACCAAACTGAAAGTTTTTAAAATCTCTCAGCTCCACTTTCTACTCCTGATTTTCACAGCAAACCTGGCTAAAAACTTCCATCAAAATCCATGCTGCTCCTGAATGCTGTGCTGTCCTAAAATTTCCTTCACCACATTAATGAGTCCATCACTTTTAAATGCAGTCACACACAAAGTCCCAGCACATGGACCAACGTCAACACAAGTTCTTTGCCAGAATGTAACATAAATGGTATCTAGTCTGATTCCCCAAATAAACCTCATTCCCCTCTGAAACCACAGAACCACAGGCTTGGATCTCTGCTTTATTATCTTCATTCTGATAGACTGAGTTTCTACCAGGAGTGCCATGAAGCTCTGTTTATAACATTTTAAGGTTTCTCCAGCTCGCAGCTCTATATTCTTCCAAACTTTCCTCACAAACTAGTTCCAAAAACTTCTGAACAGCATGGTCAGGTTAGTAATAGCAATGGCTCCACCTTTTCTTCTTCTTCTTTTTTTTTTTTTTTTCCTCTTTTCCTGCTGTGACAAAATTACTCAACAAGAATAACTTAAAGGAAGAAAAGTTTATTTTGGCTTGTAATTTCAGAGGTTAGTCCATGGTAGGCTGACTCCATTGCTCTGCGCCTGAGTTAAAGCAGAACCTCCTGGTGGAAGGACCTGGTGGTGAGGTGCTGCTCTATTCATGGCAGCCAAAAAACAGAGCAAAAGAGGAAGGGGTCCCAGGACAGGAAAGGCAAACCCTCCCAGAGCTCAGCCCCCAGTGACCCACCTCCTCCAGCCATGCCTCACCTGCCTACAGTTATCACCAGTTAATCAATTCAAACCAGGATGGATTGTTTAGGTTACAGCTCTCACAACCCAACTCTCATTGCCGAACACTGCTGCATTAATACAGGGGTTGTAGAGGGTATAGCTCATACCCAAATCAAAACACTGGTCCTTTTTTTTCCCTTTTACCATGTAAGGATGCAACATTTGTACTTTCAAGAGGACTCAGATACAAGGTATCATCTTGGTAGCAAAGCCAGACTTCCACCAGACACTGCATCTGTTGGTACCTTTACCTTGGTCATTATGTGGATGCCGGAGTGAAGATGTTTAGCCCGGAAAGAAAAAGGGCTGTCCATGTGTTGGGTTGCCAGCTTTAGCCAATAGGCATACAAGACACAGTTAGATGTGAATTTCAGATAAGCAACAGATATCTTTAACATGTATTATATATATACCTATATTAAGAAGTTTTTGTTATTGTTGTTATCTTTAATTTAAAGTTTAAATTTAAGTATTCTATATTTTATCTTGGCAACCCCACCTATGTGGAGGGTGGGCTATTTTTAGCTTCTTGAAGGACTGGCAGGGGGTGGTCCCCAACTGCATCTGTGAATCAGTTGGGCAACTTTCCAAAACAGAGCTGATGCCCACTTTCCAGAGATTCTGATTTAATTAGTTTGGATTCAGTCTGCTACTGGGCTATTTAGCAATCCTGCAGATGATTCAAAGCTATAGCAAGGTTAACCATCACCGAGTTAGACTGATTTAATCTAGAGTCAAGGGGTGGTTTTTGAGCCATTAGAGACCTGAAAGTTTTGTCTCTTCATGTGCACTGTCACAGAAGAGGTCAAGTTCTCTCCAGAGGTAATGAGACTCCTGTCGCCTTAGGTGTGTAAGTAGGGAACCGATGATGTCCTAAAGGTAAATTGTTTTCAGAGGGAATTAAAGATGGGCTGGAGTCCAGAGGAGAGGTTAGGGAGCAGGAGCAGAAGAAATGAATGCTCACCAAGATCTCTGCAACTCTGAAATATCAGGACTGGTTTCGTCATTAGATTAAAAGCTAAAGCTTTTAATCATAGCACAATACACAGACAGGCAAAAGTAAATAAATAAATAATGCATGCAACTCCGGAAAAAAAAAGTGCATGCAAAAAAAATAAATAAAAGTTGAAATCCTACTAAGGTCTCTAGTGTCTAATCGTATTCCTGGTTTTGATAATACAGTGTGCTTACATAAAATGTCCAAAAACATTAGTGGAAGTGGAGTATTGGGACACAAAATGTTGCTGTGCTCTTTTGTTAACTTCAAGTGACTCTTTTGAGATGGAAGACTTCAAATAAATTAATTCACAACATCACACTCAAGAATCATTGCTCCACCAAGTCAGAGCCATAGATGGTGACAAGAAGGGCCACAGCCATGGTCCCCACAGGGCGGGGTGGAGGAGAGAGATCTGGGGTGCTCTTTCCGCTCCCTGCCCGCCTGCAGCGGGGACCTCCCCTTCTCCTAGATTCTCCAGGCCTCTCTGCAGATGGAGGAACCCCAGCAGCCCTTCCTGGACCTGTTTACCAACAGAAAACCAGGCTCCTGGGTCGCACGGAAAAATCTCCAGTGCATCCAGTTCCTAGAAAGAATCCACGTCATCATTTTCCAGCTTTAATTAGCGATACAATGAACTAATAATAAAAATGAAAGCCAATATACTGAGACGAGATGAGATGCCAGCCGTGGCCTGCAGTGACTCTGTTTGTGGGTGTCCGAGTGTGTGTGTGTGTATTTTTAGATAACGACTTATTCTGCATGTGGTAATTAGGGCCCCAAGGGGGTTGTGAATTTTTTCCTCCCCAGGGTTGGCAAGTGGAAGGAAGAGGCAGCTGAAATTCCCACACATCTGGGGCACACAGATCCTGCACTCCAATTTCCTGTCGGGGCCACTGGTTTCTTTCGGAATTACTTGCTAAGTAAATGATTGTTATAAGACGATGATTCGGTCAATCAAATTAACCCCTTTTGTCCATTACCTCCCTCCCCCAGCCCAACGGTCCCCTTCATTTGCCTAAACTCGGAGGCTCTGGACAATGTGTTCCAGGCTGGAGGCCCCAGCCTTCCGCACATTGGCCCAGTGTAACCTGAGCGAGAACCAGAGGCCCCAATTGTTTTGCTAATCAAGATTATTGGCCCATTGAGATGTGGAGGCACAGCCTGGCTGACAAAAATTGTCAGTTTCCCATGAAATAGTTCTGTCAGTTTAGCCTGGGTGCTGGCAACTATTAACATATAAATGAAGTTTCTCGCTCCTTTGGCCCCCCTCACCCCCTACCCTTCAGCCACCCATCCTAATGGATGCAGAGAAAATATAAACACACCCCCACCCCCAGCTCCCAAGCCTTCTGCAGGCTTAAGTCCCACCAGCTTCTTTTCTCCCGGATCTGGAAATCCTGTGGGCGATGGGGAGCAAAGAGAGAAGGGGAGGGGGCGGGGAGGAGCTCATTTGTACAAAACTATTTTTAAGGCCCCAAAGCTGCCAGGCCTCAGTCCCCTGCTGACTGCAGAGGCCGGTGGGCTGGCCGAGCCTGCAAAGGTTACAAATGGCCCTCTGAACGCCAGGGCAGACCTTCAAGGCAGCCTTCAGGGGACACAGTGGCAAAGAGAAGCCTGGGGATTGAAAGGGTTGTCTAGGCTCAGGGGTCAAACGCTGAGATTGCTTGGTAGCATGGCTACCAGAGGCAAGGCAGGGCTGGATGTAACTCCAAGTCGCCCCTGACTGGATTCTGGAACAAGTGGGGCTGTGCTGTGGCCTGGGGTGGGTTTGTCTTTCCCTCACCCTATAGTCAGGTCCCTCTTGCACCATGGCTCAAGTTCTGAATTAAAACTCAAGGATGAAGGGCAAATGTCTGTTCTTCCTGATTCTCCTGGGATGGAATTAGGACCACGGGGAAGAAGACTAAATGTTTTATAGTATCTACATATTGCACATAATAATGTATATGCATGTATTCTCTCAAGCTTGTCTGTAAAAATAAATTCACAAGGCCAAAATGAAAGAAGTCTTTAGGTCTACGTAATTAGATAAATGCACATAAAATCTGGTTGTGGCTCAGTGGTAGAGCACTTGCCTAGCACGCATGAGGCACTGGGTTTGATCCTCAGCACCACAGAAAAATAAAATAAAGATATTGGGTCCACCTTAAACTAAAAAATAAATATTTTTTTTTAAAATCTCAAGCATTCTGGTAAAGGTGTTTTTTATATAGGTGTAAAATGGAAATATTCACAGGTGTATAGGTGTATAGGATGCAAGTCACCTGCAGTGTTAGCCATCTGATGACAAGTTAGTTCTCTGGAAGGAAAATTCTGCCAGAAGGCTGATGCAGTTCAAGGAGTGCCCCAAGACAGGGCTAATAACGGGTTTGGCGGACTTACCAAGTCGGGGATCTGTGCAGAAGGTCCTCTCCATCAGGATGTATGTCTGCCACCTAAGAACAAGGGTGTGTGTTTTTGTCGCAGGCTGGCGGGGACAGGGATGTGAAGGAGCCTCCCCACCCCCATTTCTAAATCTCCTGCTTCCTGCTGCCTGGGGGGAGAGGACACCTGACAGTAAAGAGTCCCTCAGGAGACCCGTCCCTAAAAACCCCAAGGCCAGGTGAAGCTGCCCAGGCCTGTGTCTCCGGATCCTTGGAAGCTTTCCTCCCAAGCAAAACTGCCAGGAATATGCAGAGAAAGGCTCCGCTGAAATGTTCTCCGGAGACTCCAGGCACCCAGCTGTTAGCCCAACTCAGAGGCTTGTTTTTGAAATCAGAAATCATTTTGAGTTTGTTTGATGTGACTTTGAAAGTTTCATCCAGAGAAAGAAGTAAAAGAGGGCATTTTCATCATTAAACTTGTAGAAATCACATTTTAAGAAAATACAACTTATTCATTAAGGGCTCTGGAATCAAACAACTTCACTTTCTAGCTGTGTGACTTTAGGCACTCATTTAACCTCTCTGCATTTTAGTTGGTTCCTGTGTAAAAAAAAAAAATTTAAAAATAATAATAATAAGGTCACCTATTCGTAGACCATGAAGAATATACAAGATTAAGACTCTATTTATAAAGTGCTTAGATTGTATCTGACATATAGTAAATGTGATGCCTTTGTCAAATAACAGTATCTGGGGAAAAAAATTCAATAATACTCCTTTTATTCACTGATTTAGTTTATGTTCACTCTGTTTACAAACAGCAGGGCAGTTTTCATTTCTTGGTAATGACCTAAATTTTCTTTGAAAATAAATTCACTTTAGTAAAATATGGAGTCCATTTAAAGAGAGATGCTAAATAAATCATAGTACACGGGTATGTGAATCCGGTAGAAACACAAACAGGGTAGAGAAATGACTATCAGGCAAAAAGCACAGCTTCTTAGGTAATTAGATTTGAGGAGGATTCTTAGATATGTATCTTCTCAAGACAGCCAAAATAGGCAATGGGATTCATTCTCTGTTAGCAAAGCCCATATAACTGAATTTCTAGTGGAGATTTGGGACTGGGTTGTTAAGATCTATGAATTGTGTCTATCCCCACAATTTGCCAGGGTGAAGCTCTAACCCCCAAGGTGTGGAGAGGAGCCTTTGAAGGTCAAATGAGGCTGTAAGGATGGGCCCAGAATCCTAAAGGATTAACATCCTTATAAGAGAGAAAGAGAAAGAGAGACAGAAAGACATCAAAAATATAGCTGCACAGGGTAAAGGCCATCCTTGGTGGCCATTGGCAAATCAAGGCGGGGTGTCAGGAGAAACCAACCCTGAGATCTCTAAGTCCAGGATCTTGGACTTATAGCCTTAGAATGGTATGAAAATAAATTTTCTTGTTTATGTCACCCGGTCTGTGACATTTTGTTGTGGCCGTCCCAACAGACTAATGCAGCCTTGTATGGGCTGCTCTCACCAGAAAGTTCTTTCTATATAGTCAGGAATACGCTAGGTTCAAGAAACAGAGTCGTGAGCCTGTGAAAAAGATAACCACACAACCCCTCGCAGGGAACTAATCCTGTGTCCCCAGGATTCTGTGTTGAAACCCCAATCCCCATGGGGTGGCGTTAGGAAGAGGGGCCTCCCGGAGGTGATTAGCTGAGGGTGGGATTCGTGTCTTTGTGAGGAGGGCAGAAAGCTAGCTCACTGTCTTTCCACCCCCTGAAGATACCCAAAGAAAGTGGGGAGACTGCAGCCCGGAAGCAAGCCTTCCCCAGAACCTCACCACCTTCCTATCCCAATCTCAGAACTGGGAGAAGTCAATCTCCATCCAGGGTGTTTTGTTACAGCAGCCTGAGCAGACAAGGAAAACTCTCTAACCATAAGGAGAATGGTGGAGCTGCACTGGGTGCCCACTGCACTGGACGTTGCTGGAGCCACCCCAGCCGCCCCAGTGCTACGGCTTGCAGTTATGGTGAATCTGGGGAGAAGATTCTGGAGGCAGGGCAGTGTGGTCCCACAGGTGGGAGGTGCAGAAGTTGTGTTCTGAACTCAGGTCTTTCTGCTCTGAAAACCAGCGCTCTAGACCCCACCGCATTGGGCTGGCAACGTTTTCCAAACTCAGGGGACATTCTGAGGGATGCTTAGGAGGTGCCCAGGGAGCAGCCTAAACTGGCAAGGGAGACCTAGGCTGTACTGGAGGGCCCCTGGGCCCCTGGGAAGACTGCCCCCTCCCGGCCCTCCGGCAGGACACACTTGCAGCTCTGAATCATTTCCTAAAATGGTTTCATTTTACAAATGAGCAGGAGGCTCCCCTGGAAGCAGCCAATGTTGGCAGAGATTAAATAATTAGCATTTCAAAGTGTTCATTTTCATTCTCTCCTCTGCCAGGGTGAGAACCACGGGGTGGGGGTGGGGGGACAAGAGTAAGCCCCTCCTTTCTCCAGTCTCAACCCAGGAGGGGTCTCCACCAAGAGAGTCACACCAGCCCATCCCCACAGCTGGCTCTCCAGCCAGTTCTGTGGGCTGCCCTCCTCTCAGCCTGGCCTGCCCCACTCCTGAGGGATGCCTTATCAAGGGTGTGACTCAGCCTTCCCAGCATGCCCAGCGGGTCAGCACTAGGACTTTTCTTACAGGAATTATCGTGAACAGATTGCTGGTCATCTCTGCATCGGCAGATTACATTTAAATGTAAAAGTCCCTTTTATGGAGTTTAAGGGCCAAGACATCCACGCCATAAAGAAAGGAGACTGTCCCCGAGTTAACAGAGCATTCTAGAACAGTGCAGTTGGTCACGGCGACCACCAGGTCTATGTGGCTATGGAGCTCTTGGAACTATATAACATGGCAGGAGCTCAAGTGTCTCATTGATGTTTTCTATGTTGGTCACATGTTGAAATGGGAACATTTTGGATTGACTACCTCAAATAAAGCATGTCATTAAAATTAACTCAACCTGTTGATTTCTTTTTGCTTTGGTGAACTATCGCTCCTCCCAAGGTCTTTCTAGTTCGCTAAATCTTTCTCTCTTATTCACCCCCTTGGTCCTTGTCACCATCTGAGATTTGTCACTCATGTATCCTCTTGCTTATAGGTTTCTGACTCTGTCTCCCTGTAATAGAAGTTTCCAGAAGGCTGAGGTCTATCTGCCTAGTGATTTGAGTGCTTTATCTCCAATATCCAGTGCTAGCCAGAGGTAAGCATTCAATTACTCTATGCAGGTTGCATGAGGAGGGTAAGAACCTCAGACAAGAGCCCCAACCTGAAGCATCCCTGACCATCAAGTGCAACGAACAGATTCCTTGCTTATACCCAAGGCCACCCCATACAGACACTGTTCACTGACCCTCCGGCATTTTAGGGCACTTGTAGGCTTACTTGTCAATTTCCTTCCTCAGGACACCTGGTTAGATACAGAGGAGGTGCTCAGTAAGTGTTTAATCAATTACTTCATCACCAATCATCAATTTTCTGTAGCATAGAAGTCTAAAATGAGCTAACTTTCCCCAACAAGAGACCATTCTAATCTTGGCTTAATGATGTGTATTTTCCTTTCTGTTTGATCATCTTCAATGGTCCATCTTTTCATGACAAGAAAACATGCAAACTCTGACATTTCACCAGATGAGGCCTCCTGGCTGGCTCTGAGTGGGGTGGCGCACAATCCAACAGAGCGTTGACCGAGTGTTTTATGTCTTACCGGTTGCTTCCACGGACTCTGCCATTTCACGTGACCATCAAAATCTACTTTGTGAAGTCGGAGAGGCAGATGCTAGAAGCATACTTTTAGAGAACTGTATAAGAGGAGAAGCTGGATCAGGGTGATCTTCACTGTGGTTTTCCCAGAGTAAGAAACTGGCAGAGCAAACTAGAATGCAAGCCCATGACTCTGGATTCCTTCCAGAACATTCTCTAGCTTTTTCTATGTAGAATCCAACAGGTGTCTCTCTGAGGAGCATAAGGAGCGAGTTTTCTTCCATTTACTAAAATGCTCCCGTGGCACCTTGGTCATTAGAGGATCGATGCCAAACCACTTACCCCAGGGTGGAAACTCTGCAGTTTTACTTCTCATTCTCACCTCCTGGCAGCAGCTCCCTCGCACCTGCCACCTGTATGGCCAGAGGCAGAAACCCTTCGCTCTCGACTTCCTTGGGCAGGCCTTGCGCTTCTCCACAACTGCCATTTCCACCCCACTTGCCCTTTCTGGGGGCCTTCCCCAAACCCCACTCATGACCTCTCCTCCCAGCGTCCTTCCTACCTGTCCTATTGCCCTCGATTTTCTTCAGCCATTTTTTTTTCTCACCAGTACTTGGGAGATTTTTTTTTTCCTCTGGTTCCTCCAGTGAAGCGCCTCATGGGCCCTTTTCTTGTCCAGCTCTGAGTCACCTGCTTCATTCACAGCTTTGCTTAGCTAGAGTGGGCATTTGTGGTGCCACACGCCAGCGACATTACTCCTATTCACAGCCCCAAGGGGAAGCTTCCAAATTCCTACAAGACCCCAGTCCCTGCCAAGGTTGAAAAGTTCAGGATGGGAATGTCACTCCAGCGTACCCAGATGACTGAACGGAACAGTCTCTCTCCAATGGCTGCCTCAGAAAATGCGATGATAAAAAGCTGAAGACAGTGAGCAAGAAAGAAGTCACACAAAGGTACGGGCGATAAAAATCCCTTGTTGGTTTCTTATCTATGGCTCCGGCAGTGTTTGTGGACAAACTGCTAAGCTACCCTTCCATAGTATGCTAGACAAGATGCAAGCTCAGTTACCATAACACGCAAGGCATAGAACCCTGACCAGCCAATGGGTCGGCTCCCTTTGAGATGTGTATTCTCCCTGGTTCAATCAGCTATGATGGAATTAAACAGTGTCCTAGTCCATTTTCCATTGCTATAACTGAAGGCAGCACACTGGGCAATTTACAGAGAACAGAGGTCTATTTATCTTACAGTCTACAAACCCAAAAGCATGTCGCCAGCATCTGCTTAACAACCAGTGAGGACCTTTCTGCTGAATTATGAAGTGGCGTAAGGCATGCCATCACATAGCAAGACAGAGCAAGGGTGCTAGCTCAGGTCTCTCTTCCTCTTCTTATAAGGCCACTGATGTCATCTAATCCTGCTGACCTCCCAAAGGCCCACCTTCAAATACCATCAACAGATGAATTTGAGAATTGAGTTTCCAACACTTGAACTTTTGGGTGTCACACTCAAACACATTCAACGAGACACTTTATCTTCTTTTTGTTCTCAGTCTTTGAAATCTGGTGCCTATTTGTAGATGATATATAAACTTTGTTTATGTTAAAGAAGAGAAGGATGGAAGAAAACAGACTTTCGAAGGCTGGTGTGTGCAGTGGGGCTTAAATTTGAAGACTGGAGCCTCTCTGTCCTATTAGATAGAGGGAACTAACTACATTAGTTCTTAGAAAAAGTGCTCTTTAAAAAAAAAAAAAATCTCTCTTTTTTTTTTTAGTTGTAGATGGACAGCAGCATACCTTTATTTTATTTGTTCCATTTTTATGTGGTGCTAAGGATCAAACCCAGTGCCTCACACATGCTAGGCAAGTGCCCTGCCACTGAGCTACAGCCCCAGCCCAGAAAAAGGGCTTTAATATAAATATTTGATGACCCTTTGGAAGGCAAGGTGAGTTGATTGTCTCTCCCACTAGCACATTTAAAATTCCAAAACAAAGTCATTTAGAAGCCCCTCAGCTCACAGAATGGGGTCTATGTGTCCTCTGATAAGAACAAATTAGAACTGCAAGACGCACAGATGGAGAGTCAAGACTGCGTGATTCATGCACCTTAGCCATCTGAGAGTCCTCAGGTTCTCCAAGATTCCTAAAAGCAGCCTCTCATTCCAGAACATCCTCTGCATGCAACTCTAATGGAAGATGGATCCCATGTGGAATTCATCTTTTTTTTTTTTTTTTTGCTTGCTTGCTTTTTTTCAAATGTTGCCAATATTCTTACTTCCAGCACAAGGAAGAAGTTGTATTTCTGCTAGTCCTCTCCTCTGGTTTAGTCATATTTGAGAGGCCTGTTGATGAATCAGACTAAAGAAAGAACAAGGGATATTGACATCTATATTCATATCTATATCATCTCTATTACTTGTAGCTATATCCACATCATCTGTATCATCTAAATCTTTATCTGTATCCAGAATAGAAACAGATAAAACCAAAGAAACTCATGGCTTAAAATGGTTAAGAAAGCATCAGAATTATATCTCATAACTTCTTATCCATTTAATGGTTTTTTTTTTTTTTTTAGGAATTCACCCTAGGTACATTATTTCACTGGGCATGATATATAGGCATAACTTAGTTAATGTGATCTCTTGCTTCAAATACTTTTTTAGTCCATATTAAATTTCTTATTTGTGGATGTCCCGTGGGCTCCTCAGTTCAATGCATTCAAAACCAAATTTCTTATCTCCCCACTCCCTCAACCTACATCCCATCCATCTCTAAATGGCACATCATCCTCCCAGTTACCCCAGCCAAAACCCTTGGAGCCACCCTTGATTTCTTCTGCAGACTCTGCCTTTTAAATGTCTTTCAAACCCACCTACTTCTCCCCATTCATCTGCCATCTCTTGTCTGCTGTGTTTTTCTCCTGAGTCATTTCCTTGTTCCCACTTTGAGTCTTGACCATCCCGGGCTCTAATTTGTCAGAATACCTTCTCACCTCCATCTCTACGGAGGCATGAACGAGCTACATTAAACTGTAGGTATTCCAAGTACAGGTTTGGTAAGTTGTCCCGTGTAAACATTCACGAAACCATTCATGGTGAATCAAGACAATCACCACCAAGTTTTCCCCATTATCACCATCACTCCCTGCAATTTTTTCGTTGGATCTCAGGCAAGACACATTATTGCATTCTGTCACTATAGACATATTTGCATCCGGCTTCCTTCACTCAGCACTAGCATTTTAAGGCCCATCCACATCCCCGTGTACATCAATAGTTTTACAGTTATTGTAGTCGTATTACATTGTATGAATACACAATTGATTGGTCCCTCCACCTGTTGATGAATAATTGGACTGTCTCCAGTTTTTTTTCTTAACCTAGCACTAATGAAGATGTCATGAGAATTCATGTACAAGGGGTCATATCAACATGTGGATTGAATCCTCTTTGATGAACACATTAGAAAGAAGTCCATTGTTGATGTGTTCAGTTGTGATAGGCTACCTGATAGTCGGTGGGTCTCACAGCTGTCAGGAGAGTGAAGGAGAAAACCTCCCCCCACTGGGACATTGGAGTCCCTAAAAGACAAAGAGAGACAGACATAGAAAAGGTCAGTAGTAAACAGAAAAAAAAACAGGAAAGGCAGGCGTTAGGGGCTGTTCTGGTTCCAGGAATTTCTCCTGGAGAAAATGACCTTAACTAGGCATTAAAGATACTTGCTTTTTGGACAAAATTTTATCTTTTCTTTTATTTCTACTGTTTCTTGTCCTATTTCCAAGTCTTTCAGAGTTTGCCTTTTCTAGAACAACAGGACAAAAGTCCATACTACTTGGGTTCAAATGTCAACCCCACCATTGATTAGCAGAGTGATGTTAGGCAAGTTATTTAACTCCTCTTTTTTTTTTTCCCCTTCTGTTCCAAATGGGGATATGCACCATATCTGGTATTGAGAGTATGAACAAAATAATGCATGCAATGTGTTTAGGCCAGTAGCTGATGCAAAATCAGCTCTGAATCAACATCAGTTACTATTAGCAATAATTATTACCACTCCCTCATCCATGGTTCATTCTGCCAAGGTTGCTCAGCACAGGTAGTCTGTCTTGCTTACTCTTATCCTGTAAATATAATCGTCTCCTTAATGAGAAGGCTTCTTGGGATCTTTTTCCTTTTTTCAACCCTCTTTGTCTTCTGCAGGGCTCTATGGATCCTCCCTATAGATCCCTAACTGACCATTCTTCGTGCAGGAACCGCTCCATGGCAAGCATCATAATGCATAATTCAAATCTGCTGATTAAAAAGGGCATTTTGTGGCTCTGTGAATGCAAAGTTGATATCTGAGCCTGGGTCCCTACGAGATTGACCTACCAGCTCCACCTCAGCTCCAAGGACACAGTCCCTTTCTGTTTATTTTCTCTTTCTTCTTCAGTACCAGTTGAATCCCGAGGGTCAGTGTTTCAAAAATTTATTCTGACACTTCCTGGACTAGAGAGATTTTATTCAAGACTAGAGCAATCGGGGTATTGCAATGGGGGCATCAAACTCAACACTAAACACAACAAAAACTAGTGGGATTTTATAGCAAGGAGTAGGATGTGTGTATGGGTGGGAAAAAAGTACTAAGAGGAGATATCATGGTAGGGGGATTCTTGCTGTCCTGATTTAGCAAGACTCTTGCTAAAGGCAGGCCAAGGTGTCATCCAAATCAAACAAAATTGCAGCTCAGTCTCACCCTCAATTTGCAAACCCCCAGGGTCAGGGTATACCCAGGGGACCACCATCCATATGCATAAATATCTTAAAGTTATCCATGAAGCTAACAAACAGTATTCTCTCTGGGGTTGCCCGATTAAACAGAGACACACTGAATTTGTATTTGCCAAATTTGGCAACTCCACCTCCGCCTTGACAGACTAGCTTCATAGTGACAGAATTTGAGGGTTAGAGTCCCTTTCATGTTACTCCTGTGAGCACAGCATACATTAAGGGGTGTCGCTCATTTCTGGAAATAATGCTTTGTCATGCCTGACGAAGGGGTCATATCTTCTCCTGATCTGAGAAGATGTTCATGATTCTTTTCCTCTTCCACAAAATCTTTCATTGCCGAGTCTCCACTCCCCTGTCCAGTTCTGATTTTGGCACTGAGATGACCCCTAGGCCTTCATGGCGTTCAGGATCAGCTGCCTTTGGTTTTGAGGACCAGGCTGGAAAGGTGGGGAAGTGTTTCCTTGGGGCCTGAGCCATGTTAGTCCCAGAAGCAGATGTCTGGGCTGCAAGACGGGCTGTGCCAACTCTGAGGACCAGATCTGCGTCTTAGAGCAGCCATGTGTTCGTTAATAAGTGCATTCCTGTGCACATGTTTGTGATATGCAGACCTCTCTAAAGCCAGGGGCTCAGGGCAGGGGCCCTCTGTGCCAGTTCTAGCAACACCGCCGGTCCTTGCCCTTCTGGACCACATGTGTAGCTACACAACATTTCCCAGTCACTTTGGGCCGTGTCATTGAGTGATCGCCAGTGAATGTTGCCCACTCTGAAGACTAACACATGAAAGCCTTCCACACACATCTCCACAGTCCCCTCATTCACAAAATAAACAGACAGCGCTCTACCACCCTAGAGGAGAAGGTGGGAGCCCACGGACTCCGCTTCGGTCACTGAATGGCGGTGTGGAGCAGAGCCTCAACGTACACTGCACCTTGTTTTAGTCAGCTTCTGTGTCACTGTGACCAAGATACCTGACAAGGACAACCTAAAGAAGGAAAGGTTTATTTAGGGTTGTTATGGTTTGGATATGTGAGTTCATGCATGAGACAATGCAAGAAGGTTTGGAGGAGACACGTTTGGGTTGTGAGAGTCTTAACCTGATCAGCAAATTAATCCCTCATGGGGATTAACTGAGTGGGAACTGAATTGATAGGGTGTGGCTGGAGGAGATGGGAATTGGGGCGTGGCTTTGGGGTGTAGATTTGTAACTGGCAAGTGGAGACCTCTCTCTCTCTCTCTCTCTCTCTCTCTCTCTCTGCTTCCTGATCATCATGCGAGCTGCTTCCCTCTGCCACACTCTTCTGCCATGTTGTTCTGCCTCACCTCAAGCCCTGAGGAGTGGAGCCAGCCTTTTATAGACTAAGACCTCTGGAACACTGAGCCCCCGGATAGATTTTTCCTTCCCTAAAATCGTTCTGGTCTGATCTTTTAGTCCCGGCAGCAAAAAAGCTGACTCAGACAGGGATTCATTGTTTCAGTGATTTGGGTTTATAGACAGCTGATCCCATGGCTCTGGACCCAAGGTGAGGCAGCACATCAAAAGGAAAGGGGTCCCGAGGAGGACCGGTCAGGGTCAGGAAGCAGAGAGAAGAAGGGGAAGGTGAAACTTTTCAAGCCCCGCCCCATGACTCACCTGCTCCAGCCACGCCCCACCTGCCTACACAGAGTCAGTCCATTCAAAGTAGGTTGGACTAATGAGATCACAGCTCTCACAATCCAATCATTTCACATCTGAACATTCCTGCCTCAACAGGAGCTTTTGGGGGTATAGCTCACATCCAAACTATCACATATCCCCAATTGTATTTCCTCTGAGCAAGAGATCTATTGTGATTATCTTAGGGGTCTGAGCTTGGTTTTTTTCCTCTATTAAAGCAAACGACACTACCTTGGTTCATGCAAGGGCTGATGGGAAGGCGGAGAGACAGCTAACAGGCCGGCACCTCCTCTCATTACCCCCAATAGCTCTTAGAGAATGCAGTGACAACAGGCACGTGACACTGGTATGCCGATCCCTGTCCGTGTCCCCAGGTTCTTTCACATTATGAAATATGAAGGATTCCACCTACAGCCTGTGCGGTGTATGTAATGTGCCAAGCAGAGCCCTCTGCCCACGTGACTTCAAGCTCTGGCATGCAAAGAATCCAGGACCTGGAACTGATTTCCCAATGCCTGCATGTCATATTCTTATCAATATGAATTTAAGCTAAGAACTGAAAAACCAACAGCATAATAAGTAGCCATAAAAATGTCAGGATTGGCCCACAGTTAAGAGCTGACAGGGAACAAAGCCTGCTGCTCTGGACTCTGCCAAGACGGCAGCCCCTCTCTCTAAGACAAACACAGAGGAGTTTTCATTCATTTCCACAGTCTCAGGCTCTGTTTGGAGTGGCGGGTGCGGGTGAGCAGGGTGAAGGTGAGTTTTCTCAACAGTTGCTTAGACTGAGTTGGATGGGGATAAAGATGGTTTAAAGGTGCATCGACTGAGCTGGTTGGGGTAACAGAAGGCAGGGGGTGTGGGTAGGGGGGTTCTTTGACCACAGGATACTGACTGGTGAAATTCTTTGGAGGCGTGCAGTAACTTGGAGAGAAACAGTAGGATCAGGTGTTTTATTGAGAAGTGACTGGCTGGGGATGTAGCTCAATAGAACTCAGCTGAGGATGCAGAATGTTTGCCTAGTAATGTACAAGGTATGGTATTCCAACCCCAGCACCACCAAATAAAAATATAAATGTAAGGGAAGGAAAAATCAAAGTGTTGAATGAGAATAAATTTATAAGATTTGTATGCAATACATATATTACAAAATATATGTATTTGATGGACCCCATTTGTATGGATTTTAATCCTATTCTTTACATTCAGTGTGGTCTTTCTGTGTGTTTCAGGCCATACTGACCATTCACAGTCCACTAGGATCCGCTAAGATCCTACTTGATACCTAGGAGGTATAGCACCCACCCCTGAGCCTGGACTCAGCCCGTCAGGTGAGCCCCAAATTGGAGGCGCCATAGCCAATTCTGTTTTAAATCAAATTCAAGAGTGTTGCTGTGTGTCTAGAATGTTCTGCAAAGAGTTAAACAAGAAACTATAAAAAATGATAGAAACAATATGAGATCTAACATTTCAACAGTTGCCAAAACTAGCAAATAATCAAAATCTGACCACAAAACCTCTCCAGATACACAATGGCACCAGTACCAGCTTAAGAACAAAGCTGCCCAATATATTTTTTAAATCCCTCTCGTCTCCACTCATCTTCTGACCAAATGTTGGCAAGAAACGAACTCACAGAATTTTGAGTTGTAAAAGGGTTCAGAGATTAACCCTGAACAGTAATTCTCAAATGGGGGGGGGGGAGGGGAAGATTACCCCCTGCCAGGAGATCAGGGCCGATCAGAATCTGGGGAACCTGGTGTTTAAAAAAAAAATATTCATCGCAACTGTATGCAGGAGGCACGAGAGCGTTTCTGCTTTCCTAGAACAAGACACACAAAGGAGCCCTCTGAAAATCCCCTCAGCTGATGGAGAAAGGTGGACATTTCTCTCTCTCTCTTCAGCCAGGAGGATTCCTGCAGAGGTGCACCCCAGAATCTCAGGAGGCGGAAGAAATGAGGTGTGAGATGTTCATGTTGTCGAAAGGAAATATTGTTTAAAAGCTAATAAAGGCCCCAAAGAGTAATCACCTCTTTTTTTTTTTTTACATTATTATTCATCCCCCTTTTTCATTCAGTGCAGCAAATTATGATGGAGCACAGACTGGGTGCCAAGGTGACGGGGAGGCCTGGGAGAAAACAGAGTTTAATAAGGCCACACACCAGCCTTCCCTGTTCCAGTGTGGAGGAGTCACTCGTCAACGAGAATTGCACTGCAGAAACGGCATGAGAAGCAGGAATTGTTTTAAATACATATTCAGAAGTGACAACGCAAGATGAGTTCCATAAAGATATGCAAGTTTTCCTAGAAGAAGCAAAAAAAAAGAATTTTTTTTTTTTTTTTTTTTTTTTTAGGTATCAGGGATTGAACTCCGGGGCACTCAACCACTAAGCCACATCCCCAGCCCTATTTTGTATTTTATTTAGAGACAGGGTCTCACTAAATGGCTTAGGGCCTCCCCGTTGCTAAGGCTGGCTTTGAACTCCAGATCTTCCTGCCTCAGCCTCCTGAGCCACCGCACCCGACTAGAAGGAGCAGACTTTAACCAGGTGTTGGAGGGCAGCCTTCCCTGCAGGGGTGACCCCTCTTCGTCACCTTCATCATCACCAAGGTCATTCCCATGAGCCAAACATGGTAAATAAAAGTAAGAGATGAAACATCAGAACTCAGGTACGCAGCCCCTAAAACGGCTCCCCACTTCTAACATTGCATGAGCTCCTCCGCTTGAGTAGGGGATGAATGGATGGACTCACTTCTGACACAAAGACGACAAACACACAGCACAGCAGAAGGCAAAAGCGTGGGGATGTCGCTTCCAAGATGAGGTTACAAAAAGTCTGACTCCAACCCGGCTCTTGCTCTGTCTCTCATTCTCTGTCTGTTTCTGGAGGAAGCAGTCACCATATTGTGAGTAGCCTCTAGAGAGACCCAGACCCAAGCCAGCCAGTGCAGATCTTGCCTCCGTCCAACCTTGAGACTCAGAGTCAAAGGCTCCAAGCAAAGCTGCATCCCAATTCTTGAAAGCGCCCCTCGAATCGTGAGATGGTGTCTGTTATCTGAAAACACGGCATTTGGGGGGGAACTCATTACATACTAATCGATAAGCTTCCTGACCAACGTCGTGAAGAAAAGGACGGGCAGAAAGTACCTGCAGGAATCTCGCTCAAGCAGGTACCCTTTAGGATAAATTGATAATTGGGGGATTCTCATAAAACTCTGCAAATGCTTCTCTTCAAAGGGCGTGTGTGATTGTCAGGGGGTGGGGGTAGGCAAGTGGGGAGGTGTTGGTAAAAAGCTGCAAACTTTAGTTCTAACACCAGTAAGTTCTGGAAACCTAACACACAGCATGAAGAGCATAGATGAGGATATTTATTACATACTTGAAATTTGCTAAGAGGGTAGATCTTAAGTATTCTCTCTCTCTCTCTCTCTCTCTCTCTCTCTAACACACACACACACACGATAACTGTGAGGTAATAGATATATTAACTGGCTTGCTTGTGGGAATCATTTCATAATGTATATCAAAACATCATTTCGTGCACCTTAAATGTACAGATCATTTTTATTTGTCAGTTACACCTCGGTAAAGCTGAGGGGTGAAGGAGAGTGGGGAGTAGGGTCCTTGGGCTCCCCTCTTCCCTGCTCCCTGACTGGGCACCTGAGGCAGCCCCTCTGAGGCGGGAGGCCCCCACTTTCTCCTGACATAGGAAAGTTTGCACATGGCAGAGCGCTGTGCAAGCCAAGAGCTCCTTCTTGACTTTCCATCAGATTTCTCACTTACTGGTTGGAAGCATTTAATTCTTTGCATTAAAAGATTTAAGGGCTGAGGGTCTAGCTCCATGACAGAGTATCTGATTGGCATGTCCAAGGCCCTAGGTTCCATATCTAGCACCCCCCACACAAAAAAAAGGAAGAGAAAGATTTCAAATTCTCCCTACATATTCAATCCAGTTTTCTTTCCAAGAGGTTATTGCTATGGTTTAATTGTGCACCCCGAAATCTCTGCGTTGGAAACTTAGTCTCCAAACTTCAGATGTTGATTGTATTTGGATCTGGAGACTTTAGGAGGTGATTAGGATTAGATGAGGTCATAAGAGTGGAGCCCTTGTGAGGACATTAGTGGCTTTATAAGGAAGAGAGACTCAAGCTAGCACACTTATCTGTCTCTACGTGAATGCCCTCTGCCAGGTGATGGCATAATGACAAGTACGTTCCACCACTGTGCTCTTGGACTTCCTAGCCTCTAGAACCACAAACTAGAAAAACCTCTTTTCCTTATAAATTTACCCGGTTTGGGGTATTTCATCATAGCAAGAGAAGACAGACTCAAACAGTTATTTTCCTTGTCATTTAGTCACTGCTCTCCTCCTCTGAGTCATCCATCCAGGATGATGTCAGAGCTCTAAGAGGCTTTCTCCACCCACACATTTCCAAAGGGACTGTGACTATCTGGAGCAAAAACCAAATAGTTAAAGGCTCCATGAAGAGGAACTGGTAGTGATTGGGCCTGGGTTGAACTAAATTCAAACTTTAAAATTGGTCTGATAGAAGAACTTCACGGGCAAATTAATATATAAATGAGTAAGTTCTCAATTATCTGTAACAAGAATAAAATGATAGGATGCTAGAAATAGATCCTAATTAAGGTAGGATTAGCTCTCACACAAGTACCTGTAATGACATGTAGAACCCAGCTGAATACAGCAGGTACTGAATCAGTGTTTGTCGAATGACTGAATGAATTCATGCTCTATGAATGGGTCCATTTTCTTTTCCTGAGTACCAGGGATTGAACTCAGGAGCACTCAACCACTGAGCCACATCCTCAGTCTTATTTTCTATTTATTTAGAGACAGGGTCTGAGTTGTTTAGTGCCTCCCTTTTGCTGAGACTGGCTTTGAACTCTCGACTCTCCTGCCTCAGCCTCCTGAGCTGCTGGAATTAAAATTATGTGCCACAGGGCCTGGCTTGGATTGATCCATTTTGAAGGACTTAGGACACAGAAAAGCAAATCAATCATGATATTAACCCTGAAAAAACGTGAAAATATCTTTGGTGCAAAAGCAGCATGAAAAGCATAAATATTTTATGTATAAGTTCAGAAGTGACATTAAATAAAAATTTCCAATTGCCATCATACTTAGTTGATCAACATGTTGCAACCGATAGTGGTTAACACTTATTTATAAGGAAAATAATTTACAAAGGAGCTTAAACACATTAATATTTTTAAAACCCTATACGTTGTTCAAAAGAAGAGAGGACTGGGATGTAGCTCTGTGTAGAGGACTTGCCTAGCATGCCCAAGGCCCTGGGTTCAAATCCCCAGGACTGCCAAAAATTATCAAAAGAAGAAGAAGAAAATAAAACAGTAAAATAAGATGAAATAGCTTCTATTTGTCTATTATATGTCATCAGCCATTTTCTTTCTTTTCTAGTAGTGATCACTATTAGAAAAGTGTCATTGTTGTTATTATTTATTTCCCTGTGAATTCCCCACCCCAAGATATACACCACCCTCAATGCGCACCCTCTAAGGGCAGCTGTGTGGGAAATCCTATTCACTACTTTCCCCTGGTCCAGTGTAGAGGTGGGACACCACACAGGCTTATAAACAAATACGAATGTGTACGTAAGTTTGCACACACACACACACACACACACGTTTGTTTTGAAAATATTTATTGAATGGTGAATGGATGTAAACATATTAAGGCACAATGCAAAGAATTCAAGGTTAGGTTCTCAAAGTAAAAAAACAAAGAAAGAAACAGGGAACCTCTCCATCCCCTTTCCTTTCTCTCTCTCTGCTTTTCTTGTTGTTGTGTTGTTTGTTTGTGTTGTTGTTTTTGAGTTGGGTCTTGCCATGTTGCCCAGGCTGGGCTTGAACTCCTGAGCTCAAGGCTCCTCCTGCCTCGGCCTCCCGAGTAGCCAGGACTCCAGGCACACGCCACTGCCCCTTAATGCTCTGCTGTGCTCTAGTTTTGTGGAACTCTCTCTCCTCCTAACACGGAAGGATGTCTGGAGAGAACAGCTCCACACCCTGCACAAGGCCACACCTGCGGTGTCATCGGGACCAGGGGGGCGCGGCCCGGCCACATCAGTCCCCGTAAATGAGGCCGCAGCTGAGCTTTCCTTGCGGATCTCAGAGCTCCTGGACTTTAGACCCTGTGCCAGTTAATAAATGAGATCTGACCAGACTTTAACCTGAAGTGGCACCTTCCTCCGGAATGCCTCTCCATCGTAAGCGGAGCCACAGATAACAGGAGGAAAACAGAAGGAAATATTGCGGAACTGGGAAGACTGCCCTGGTTAGCAGCTCAGAGGGGAAAGAAATAATAATTTTTTGGCATTTGTCTCAAATTACCTAAGACTTCAGATTTAAGCTCTATTTGCTGCAAGAATTGTATCCAAATCTGGGATAACTCCCTTCCTTTTATTTGGGTTCAATTTTTTTTCTCCTTCTGGTTTTTATTTTTAGCAATGCTTCAATTATTTTAAGATGATAATAATCATCAGACTTTTTGGATTCTGAATTTATGGAGACCAAGGCCAACCGTTCTCTTTTTTCAAAGCCTTCAAGAACCAAAACTTTCACAGTCCTCCATTCTGCTCCCAAGACATTAACTCTAATTAAGCTAATCAAACCCATGCACAGTCGTAAGAATAAAAAAGTACTAAAGAACAAGACAACTCTATGAGAAACAGATATTATACAATGAAAATAAAATGAATTCTCCAGACTTCTTTAACTACTGTTCCATTAAATCCATTTATTTTTGAATGAGCTTTGATCTTTTTTTCATTTCGTAGACCAAGATGTTGTCATTAGAGGAATGAATTACTTCCTTTAGGTTGACCTCATTCATATTCCATACCAAGAGCCAATCCTATTACAGCTGCAATTGAGCATAATCCAATTACAATTTTTATTTCAAAATATAATATGATCCCCTGCGCTTGAGAATCAAATGTACTCCAGAGTTTGCAAAAAAAAAAAAGTGCAAGATTCCCATTTGCATGTGTTAGGAACTAAGACTGGTTTGGAGGAACTAGATTTTGAGTATTAGAAAAAATTGAAATACCAGTGCACAGTGTCCTCTCACCAGCAACCTCAGTCGAAGGGGTCAGATGTCCTCTTGGGCTTGGCAGAGAAGTCCTGGCCTTGGACCATCCCCCAACTGTCCTTTATAAGTATGTCTGTCTTTGGTCTCATCTTTTATAAACCCCAGTTCTTCTTCTTTTAGTGTCTTATGTTTTCGTTTTTATGGAAGTGTTATGGTTCTTTCACCTACCTCTTCTTCTTGCCCTCTTTATCTCTGGTATTTCTTCTTACTTTCTCTCAAGCTAGTTTCTGACCCTCCACCCAAATCAATATCTTAATGGATGCTGGGCCTGGCCAAGGTTTCCATGTCATTGTATCCGTCAGCTTTGTGTTACTGTAACAAACACCTGAGATGATCAACTTATAAAGAGAAAAGCTTTATTTTGACTCACAGTTTTGAAGGTTTCAGTGTCCTTTGTCTGGGGGCCCAGAGCAAGGCAACACATCAACGCAGGGATCACACGGTAAAGCAAAAGAAGGGGTTTCTTGGCCAGGAAGTGAAAGAAAGGAAGGAACCTTTCCAGGTCACACCTCCAATGACCTGAAGAACCTCCCACTCGGCCCCACCTCTTAAAGGATCCATCACCTTTCAATATCATCAAACTGGGAACCAAGTCCTTAAGACAGGAGCCTCTAGGAGACATTCCAGATCCAAGCCATAGCAATTTGGTTCTTCCTAAAGTCTTTCTCATTGATTTATGTTATTTGCTTGGAGAAACATTCAGGTTTGCTATGAAGTCAAATCCAATGATCCCAAAAATGAATTCTATAAAGGACTTTGTGCAACCTTGACAAATACTGCAATGTCTTATTCTGGAGGAACTCCAAGGAAAAGTCATCTCAAAGAATCCAAGTGTATAACACCCTCCCGACCGCCCAAGTGTGCTGGGTACCAACTGTGTACGACAACCTTGGTGTTAGGTAAATCTGCGGCCCTTAGGCAGACTAAGGATTAAAAGGAGAATAAGGACAGAAGAAGGAAAAAGTAAGAAAGCAAGGAAAAGTGGCTTAGAAAAGAGTCTGGGAATGTGAAATGATGCCCATAAACATGTATGCATGTCCGTAGGGAAAGATCTAAAAAAATATACACCAGCCCTAATCCTAGCTACATCTGGAGTGGAGACGAGGCATGCTTTACAAATGTAATCCCAACTTCTACAGCTTTCCAGAAGCAATAATGGAAGAAGAAGCAAAGCAGAGGGGGGCATAATCCACTAAACCCTGGTAAAGGAGGGGACAGGCGCGGTCGCATACTTCAGTGTCACACCTGGACAACCCTGTCATATTTCTTCATCCATACCTGGATTCACAAGATCAGGGCAAGTGACAAGGGGCAACAAAGGGGAATTAATCCAATCAAGCTCAGCACTACGGCCCACTAACATGTTCCAGTTGGACACCCATTAACCTCCTTGGTCCTCCTGGTTGTGTGTCCAGGTAGATGGCTGACGGGCAGTGAGCACCGTCACTAAGGGAGTGAACAGAGATGGGAGTGAAGACCGTGGAGGTTAGAAGCTGGTAAAATATTCCCTTCGGGGGAAAGAGTCAAGGAATGTTCCAAAAGCAAGGGGATTTTGTTGGACCTGTGCAGTGGGTAGAGTTATTTGCAGATCGAAGAAAGAGCTGACAGCCAAGGAAGCACTGTTTAAGTTGCCAATGAAACAAATGTACTTCAAATTGATTTCACAGCAAAAACAACAAGAAAGAAGCATTTGCTACAGAAGTTGAAACATGTAGGGGTATCCTAACTCTGCTTTATCCAGAACATCATGCCTCTATAGCACAGGCACCATTCAGTCCTCTGGTTAGATTCACATTACATATAAATATATATATATATACACACACACATATAATATGTACATATTATATATTATTATAATGTAATGGATGCTTTTACTACATGTTACAGTTTCAAGTTGCTGAGAAACTTTTCCTTGGGGCAGGAAAACTGGAGACCAATTTCATTGCTTTCCCAAGTGTAATTTTTACCCTTCAGAAACAGTAGGTTTATAGTTATTTGTAGGAAACATCTCACTGGCTGTAGTTCATTCTTGTATTTGCTAATACAATACTGTGAAGGTTAGAAGCTGGTAAAATATTTCCTTCGGGGAAACAGTCAAGGAATGGCCCAAAAGCAAGGCGATTTTGTTGGACCTGTGCAGTGGGTAGACTCTTGCTATTGTAAAGGGTGCTGTACCTGAGCTACATCTCCAGTTCTTTTTATTTTTTTTTATTTTGAGATAGGGTCTTGCTAAGTTTCACAGGCTAGCCTTAATCTTATGACCCTCTTGCCTCAGCCTCCCAGATCTCTAGGATAACAGGCATGCACCACTACACCTGGTCACATCCCAAGTCTTTACTGTGGTCCATGAATCTCCAAAAGATGCCCCCTTACCACACCCTGCCTAGCCTGGTACCCACACTGGTTCCTCCCAGATTCCTCATAGAAAGCAGGTTTATTCCTGCCTCAAGACCCCTCTGTTCCCTCTGCCTGGGATGCACTTAACCTGTCTCTGCATTGCTCCTTTTGTTGTTTAGATCTTTGCTCAATACGACTTTCTGAGAAGTCTTCCTTCCTTGACCACCCAATTGAATATTGCCCATCCCCCACGTCACTATCCCGTATCCCAATACTAGTCTTAAGTATATTCATTATCACTGCCTGAAATCATGGTTTTAACTAAGTACATACACACACACACACACACACACACACACACACACACACATACACTTGCATACATGCATACATATACATGTATATCTATATACAAATGGGATACACGATGCATAATACATACGTGTGTGTTTATGTACAGACGCTCCTCTACTTACAATGGAGCTACCTCCTGACAAATTCATTGTAAGTTGAAAATATTATAAGTCATAAATTCATTGACTTCCCTGAACAGTGTAGCTTAGCAACACAGAACACTGTGGAACATGGGTTGCTCCCTCCTGGTCACGTGGACAATTGGAAACAGTGGTTCACTGCTGCTGCCTCAGGACAGGAGAATATCTGGTAGAAAATCCTAGTCTTGGGAAAGATCAAAATTCCAAATTTGAAGTATGTTTTCTAATGAATACATGTAACTTTTTCACCATCATAAAGTAAAACATAATGGATTTCATTATGACAATTATGACCTGCGTATAATGCATTTTGATTATGTCCACACTGTCTATTACTTTTTCTAACTCTCCCCCCCCTCTTGGTGCCTTTTTCAGTAGTCCCTCTTCTAATTTCATGTCTTTTTTCCCCCTAGATTCCACATGTGAGAGAAAACGTGTAATCCTTGTTTTCTGAGTCTGGCTTATTTCACTTATCCCGAAGATCCCCATTTCCATCCATTTTCCTGCAATGACATGATTTCCTTCTTATTTATGACTGAATAATACTCCATTCACCTGTTGATAGGCTGACTCCATAGCTTGGCTATCATGAACTGTGATGCCATAAACATTCATCTAAATCTTCCCAGGATGTCTCCCTGCCCCAGTCTCTCTAAATACCTCTAACTTCAATGTTGTTACCCAAATTAAATCCCCCTGCCTGGAAATATTGACTGGGTCTCCACCGCACACTGTTCAAGGTTCAAATCTTAGCAACACTCCTACTTCTTGGCACCCTCCCATCCTTCACATGCCTCCTGCTTCTAGGTTCACGAAGTCCTTGCTGGGAAACAGACTTTGCTTGCCCAGAGTTAGATGTACTATTCTATCTCCCTGGATGCCAGTCTCCATTTGGCAAATGTCAGTCCCTACTTTAAGACCCATTTCAAGTGCTACTTCTTCTGAGAGAGGTGACAGGAGCTCTGTACTTTATAGCCCTCTGGGTATGGCTTCTGAAGCCCTAGTCAAGTGTGATCCAAGTTCCCCAGGGCACAGGGTTAGTGCCCTCATTCTTAGAAGCTCCTGACTGTCAAGGTCATAGCTTGTATCTATAAGAATGCAAGGGACCAGCAGATGCCCAAGCGGGATGAAAGTCAGGAAAGGCATTCTGTGACCTTCAGAGACCTCTACAAAGGGGAGGGAACCTTTCCTACAGCATCTTGGAGGGACCACTCTTGGGTGAAGCATCCAGCAGCCAACGTCTCTGATGTTGGCCTCCAAGCTGTTCAGCTGCCTACTTGGAATCCAGGCGAGGAGGAGATGCTGTCCCTCCTTGCTGACAGCTCCGGAACCCGTCAAGTTAAATCAGCCTCTGTAACAGCACAAAAAGGACTAGATAATTTGTAACCAGTCATCAGGCCATTCGTCAAGTCAAGCTAATGACAAGGTTAGTTTAACAGCATACATCTGGGTGGACAGATACAAGTATCCCACAAACTCACATAGTTGACTGCTACCATGATCAGAAAAAAAAAAAAAAAAATTAAGCACTCATTTGGCCACTCATTGGATCAAGCCCAGGATGGACCCCAATAGATATGGGAGAAGAATCTCAGCAAAGCAACTGTGGAACTGAGAATATCAATCTTCATGCTCAAATGTCTGCCTTTTCTCACTTTATAGCTTACGTAAAAGACCATATAGGTCTCCCAGCAAAGGCTTATTGGTAAATGATGATTGCTTAAATTGTAATAGTCAATATTTAATCAGTAAGAGTCTGAGTAGAATGATAAAAAATGAAAATTCAGTGCTTTGACTCCATAGGCTTAATTTAATAGGGCAGAAGGGAGATAATATAGGGTGTTTTTGTCTGAAAAAGATCTTGGAAGAGATTGAGCCCAATCTCCCTTATTTAGAGTTGGAGAAATGGAGGCTGAGATTGAGAAAAGGTCTAGTTTATGGCCACTCAGCTTGTGGGGAGCAAGATCGGGATTGTGACTTGAACTCATTCACACAAGTAACCCCAATACAGGGTGATCATCTCCATTTTGGCCCTTTTCCTACATTCTGTAGCATCTGTCCCATGTAACCACACCATTGGCCTGATGAAAATTCCCAATTCTATTAGCACGAAGCATAAAATTCTTTCCATTGTTTTCAGTGCTCTACGTAAAATAATATTTCTCAGTCTGGACTAACGCAGGCGTCTTCTGACTAGCGGCCTGTCAATCACCCTGAGGCTCCTCTCTGTTCCTCAGATATTGAAGCTCATTCTCCTCTCAGGACTCCTCACCCACTTCTTCCTCTGCACAGAAATCTTGAACTGCAGCTCTTTACATGGTGGATTCCTTCCAAGCTCAACTCAAAGACGACCTGTTCAGTGGCACCTACTTCCCATTTCCTACATTCTACGCGCCCTCTGCCACATTATTGTGTTCTGTTTTCTTCATGGAACTCAATTAAATTGGAGCTCAACTCCATTAATTACTCTATGAAAATGGATTATCTGATAAGTGGTGCTAGAGAAATGGATGACCCACATGGAAAAAAAAAATTAAAATGAAATCCCTGACTCACACCATATACCAAAATCCCCTTGGAGGCCAACTCCCTAAATATAAAAGGCAAAACAGTGAAGTTTTAAAGGAAATGTTTTCATGACCAGTGGGTAGGGATAATTTTCTTATGTAAGAAATAATTAGCAAATAACTACACTAAAATTAACAACTTCTCTTCATTGGAAAGGAAGAGTATGAAAATAAAATCCCACTAATAGAGTTAGTATGTTTTCCAACAAAAACAAACCACTGGAATATTTTAAAACTCTTGAAAATTGGGGTGATTATGAAAAAATAGGAAAATATATGCAAAGACTTCACAGAGAAGGAAAGATGAATGGCCAACTCAAAAAAAAAGGATGTGTTTAACCCTAGTGGAAAACAGGGATATAAAAACTAGCATTATAGTGAAACCCCTTTTTATAGCACTAAATTGGCAAAAAGTAAAACCTGACAGCATCAAGTTCTGATGACTAAGTGAGGCAGCGGGGACTTCAACCAAGTGTGAAGTTGAAGCAATCACTTTAGAAAAACTATTTGACATCATTTTATAAAGGTAGAATGGTCTGTACAGTAAAGTATAAAAATCAACTTCATTAATTGTGTATTGCAGAGGACATGTCTATGACTACGTGGAACAGCTTTGTTTAAAATTGCTCTAACAGAAAATAACTCAAATGTCCATACACTAAAGAATGGGTAAATAGTTGAAGGAATGCTCATAAAATGAAATACTACACAGCAGTCGATGCAAATAAGGCCAAGCTTTGTGTCAAGGAGAATGAAATCTACCATATAAAATCAAGTAAGAAACAAACAAAGGAAGAAAACATGCAAAACCCCTGCTTTTGTAAAAATACATAGGAAAGAAACTCTTAAAAAATCTATTGTTTAGAAATATACACGTGTAATAAAACCACAAAGAAAAGAAAGGAAGCTATGTTCACAACAGGAGGCTATAAAATGATGTAAGGGATTGGCATCTGTTATGGTTTAGATAAAAGGTGTCCCCCAAAAGCTCAGGTGTTGCAAGAATTTTCAGAGGTGAAATGACTAGATTTTGAGAGGTACTTGTAGCCAAATTGGTGGGTTATTCCACGGTTGTGGATAAACTGGGCAATAACTGTAGGCAGGTAGGGTGTCACCTTGGGGTTTATATGTTGACCCTGGTGAGTGGATCTCTCTCTGCTTCTTGGTTGCCATGCCCCCAACTGCTTTCTTCTGCCACGATGTTCTGCCTCCCCTTGGACCCAGAGCAATGGAATCAGCTGACCACTGATTGAACCCTGAAAGTATGAGCCAACATCGATTTTCCACCTCTATGTTGTTCTTGTCAGGTCTTTTGGTCACTGTGCCAAAAAATTAGCTAAAAAAAAAAAAAATCTCAATAATATGAGAAAGAAGGTAATGAGTTGTGTAGAGACAAACACAAGATTGGCAGTCAGCTGACAATTGCTGAAACTCCGTGATGAATATGTGGAGGTCTGATGCATATTCTCTCTACTTTGCATAAATTTGGAGATTTCCATCATTTCAATGACCTGTACATCTATTTTCGAGTATGTGTGTATGTGTGCATTACATATTTTGAATACTCTTGTGGGAATGGGAAGGCAAGGGAACGAGATGGAAGAAAAGCACACAGTGAATTGCAAGTTCACCATGTCCTGTGTTTGAGTAGTAAGTGCATGTGGTTTTTTTTTTTTCCCCCTTTAGTATTATGCTTTAACAATCTTCATAGGGGTTACATATGTCCTATGTGGTACCTGATGCTCTTAAAAAATAGGGAAAATTAAAAGAGGAGAGGGACATAGCAAGTGATGACAGGGTTCATCCCTCCCCTCCTGCACTTAGACAGCTGTAGGTTCTCCCCATTCTACAGATGAGGAAACTGAGTCTCCATGTGACCTCATACCTGACGCAGCACAGCATGTCATCAGTTGAGGTCTGCAGAAGGACCAGGGACCAGGTAAGGAAGGCAGGGAAGGACAGTTGTCAGAGAATCAGAGCTCTGGTCCTGGGGCATGTGACATTGGGACATGGACTGTAGCCACACTAAACCAAGCTACGAGGACACAAAGCAACCAAGGTCTCAGATGTGGGCCCCATCCTTCAATGGCCCAGGTCCACTCCTTTCCTACTTTTTTTCCCCTTTTTAAAATAAGTTGTTTATTTATTTATTTTAATTTGTTATATATGACAGCAGAATGCATTACAATTCCTAGTACACATATAGAGCACAATTTTTCATTTCTCTGGTTGCACACAAAGCAGAGTCACATCTTTCGTGTCTTCATACCTGTACTTAGGATAACGATGCGCATCTCATTCCACCATCTTTCCTACCCCCATGCCTCCTCTCTTCCCCTCCCTCCCCTTTGTTCTATTCAAAGTTCTTTCTTATTTTTAAAAATCTTTATTTATTTCAAGAAGACTTGCTCCTTACTTGTTTTTTAACTGATACAAAAAAACATAAAAATCATACTTATTGCCAGGTGCAGTGGCACATGCCTATCATTCCAGCGCATCGGCTTGGGAGGCGGAGGCAGGAGGATCAGAAGTTCAAAACCAGCCTCAGCAACTTAGTGAGTCCCTAAGTGAGACCCTGTCTCAAAATAAAATATAAAAAGGGCTGGGGGTGTAGCTCAGTGGTTAGCGACCCTGGGTTCAATCCACAGTACCAAAAACCAAACAAAAAACACTGTACATATTTCTGGGAGTACTGTGTGATGTTTTGATACGTCTACATATCACACAATGTAAAAATCAGGGTGGATATCTATCTTCTCAAACATTTATCATTCTTTTAGAGTGAAGTCATTTCAAACCCTTTCTTCTACTTCTTGAAATGTGAGGTGCGTTATCGCTCTCCAGAATCGTCCTTCTGTGCACCTGGATCCCTTACCCCTACCTAAGCCTGACAGTACACCTCGATCCACCTTCCTCCAGCCTTCCCCCCTACATGGCTCTGTTTCTTCTTTTTCTTGGGACATAAACCACAATTCTCCAGCCTGCCGAGGATGCTGGGAGCCTGGTGTCTCCAGAGGGTCTGCGCAGGCAGGTGGAAAGGGGCAGGCTTCGCCGAAAGCTGCTAAAACAAAGTCGTGCCCACAGAGGTTCTCAGAAGGAGGTGACTGTGCGGTAAGTACCCTGCCCCAGAAACACCCCTAAATAACTGTTGCATGTGTGTGCACGGATCCGGATCACCTCGGCTTCCTCACCCTGCCCTCCCAGGGGCTTAATTGGGCTCACAATGGCCCGCCCCAATGACTCGAAGCATCCCATTGGCAGTCACAAAGGCAAGGGGACTCTGGGTTACGGCCACAATTCAGCCTGGACTCTCCCCCATTGTGCCCAGCCACAGCAGTGGTCTCTGAGCCGTCGGGGGTCTTACATATCTCATACTTGCTGCAAAGTGGGGGAACAATGTGACAAATTATGAACAAGCTCATAGCCGGGGCCTGTGGAATTCTTCCCTTTGTGAGGCTCTATCACGTGTCGGCTGGGCTGCCGGGCCCAGGGGGAGGACGCAGGGGTGGGGACATCCCCACAGCAAGAGACCCGCCTGGGACTCCGCCGCATCCCTCACTCTGAGGAATGCTGCTCCTTATGGGTCTCACTGAGAAGAAAAAGGACATTTATTTTATTTGCGAGGGTGGGGTTGGGGGGTGAGGAGGGGCTTCTATTCTATGTAAATATCAGCACTGTTCCTTGCTAAATAAAACAAAAAATCCCAGCACACGGTACTAGGCCATTCCTGCAAGGACCCCAGGTTTAAAAAAAAAAAAATTCCAGTGATCCAAATGAACACACTTTGTCCTAACCCTGCCAAGTCTTGGATGCTCTGCCGGCCTGTGCTTTACAGGTGCCTGGATTGCCTGCCCTGGAAAGAGAGATCAGATCTAAATAACGGTAACCACTTCACATGATTATCATAGAACTAAATATCCAAAGCTTAGGACAGTAGCCAGGAAACAGACAGCCCTCACACTGGGGTGCTCTTGTTATTAATATTCCCATTAACAGAACCATTAGCAGAAATAGACGCCCAAGGCCATTTTAACCATGCGCTTTCCTGTCCTGTGACGCCCTCACTTCTCAGCAGGTTCTTTATAAGAGGGTCCACCCCTGACGCTTCTGTTGTATCTTAAAGTGCCTTTCAACAGGCAGGACCCAAGGATTCTTCATAAGCCCGTTTCCTCACTGCCAAAAGATGGCCTGCCAAGTAGACGCTCTGTCACGGATGCCAAAAATACATCGACTCCTTGAGGGTGCTGCTGCACAGGGGCTGAAAGCTTTCTCTCAAGTCAGCCTCCCAGGTTTTGTTAGGACACTGGAATCCTGTTTTCTTAAGATAGCAAGGAGGGGGGCGGGGGGAAGCATTCTTTACGCAAACAATTTGGGAACACGCCACAAATCGCTTTAGTGTTTCAGGTGCAAATTCCTTATTTTATTTATTTATTTTTTTATGTGGTGCTGAGGATGGAACCCCGCATTCGAGGCAAGTGCTCAACCACTGAGGTACAACCCCAGGCCCTGCAGGTGCAAATTTTTGAGTTAAAGGAGGCCCTTTCTTTTTGGTCAATTAGAAGTTTTTTTTTTTTAAAAAAAATCCTTACCAAATGATTCTTCTCTGTTCTGCTGAAGAGGCACTAAGCACGGTCACACCTTTTGCTGATGTAGCTCTAAGTAGCTTTGATTTGATAAGGGACCATTTGGAGATCCAGCAGAGATCACATCACCGATAGCCCATGCTTCACAAACCTTGGGGAACTGAAAGGGAAAAGGGATCAAATTTTAAAATAGCCTGTTGTCTCTCGGTATTAGAAATCTGGAAAAGACTCCTTTTTAAGTAGAATAGAAGAGACAGAACAAATGACACATTGGTCTTTTTATCCCCCCCGCCCCCCCCTCCCCCATACAAGGTGTTTGTTGCTCACAGTGGCCTTGGCCTTGCCTCTGCCTCCTGAGTAGCTGGGATTACAGGTGTGCACCGCTGCACCAGGCTCAGCATCGTCTTTTAAGTTAGCAATAGGTAGGTACAGTACCATGGCAGCATGCTGTCTACCTCCTAAGAGTGGAATAATCACTCGTGGCCTTGGCGTAATTAGTACATTTTCTTTCTTGGTGCAACTTTGAATACATATTAGGTCTTTAAAAACTAGTCTCCATGGTGCGTGCCTGTAATCCCAGCAATTCAGGAGGCTGAGGCAGGAGGATTGCAAGTTTCGGGCCAGGCTCAGCCACTTAGCAAGACCCTGTCTCAAAATAAAAAAAATGTTAGGGATGTGGCTCAGTGGTAAAACTCCCCTGAGTTCAATCCCCAGTAGCCCGCCCCACCCCCAACACCCCTGCCAAAAAAAAAAAAAAGTTAAGAAATAAGTAATCAGTATAGGTGCCAAGAGAAACTGCATCGCCAAAGAGAGAACCGGGCGTGCGGGGTGGGGGTTGATAGAGCAAATGCCCACAGCTTCTTTTGTAGCAAACTGTGAAATTACTTGTGCTGTACAACTTGATTTCATGCTGAGCATCATCAATGTGTCCTGCTTGGGCTGTTTGATAAGGGGAAAGAATGGAAGTCCTGTCTTCCCGAGCTACTCTTCTCCCAGGGAGACGGAGACATAAGGAAAAAGGTCAGGAGTCACTGAAGGTAGACAATGAGTCGATTCTTGGGAGAAATTGGGACCATAAAGATGCTCAGCTATGGAAGAGGGGCCTGGTTCCTGTTGGGGGACCCTCTGTGGAACAGGAAGGATGGGGGACCCAGGGGGATGGCAGGATTCAGAGGGAGGGAAGAGAAGGGTCGGCAGCCCAAGGGACTCCAATATTGAGGCCACTCAGTAGATTTGCTTCCTTCTTCCCCTTTTGAAGCGGCAGCCCTCACTGATCAGTCAGTTATCTCTGATGGATCAAGTCACTCTTTTTATCCCAACCCCTGCCCCAGTCCAGTCTGGGCTTCAGAATCCTCCTGAGCACAGCATTCTGGGCAGGCCTTACCAATCACTTAGGGTTAGTGACCTGAACAGGTACATAAGTCTCAGAAGATGCATGAGGTGTTGGGAACGCTCCAGCCATGAGTGAATCTGCTACATCTGTAACAGACAGACAGGTGAGACTGTGGTGGCCGGAACTCTCGCCTGGGGAGGGACGGGCTTGGAAGTCATCACCTGTATTTCTGACAAGCTCATTTTAAGAGAGATGGGGCGAACCCTAAGTGAACCATAAGTCACTTGGTGAGCAAGTCACATTGAATGCTACGCAGTTGAGGACGCTGTGAGTTGAGATGGGGGTGAATATCTACTGAGAGCATAGCCTGTCCCCGTGGATCTGCCTTTGCAGTGTCCTTGAACTAAAACAGGCAAGAGGCATGGTCCAGGTGACAGGCGGGCCTTGCTTTGGAGAATCATTTGGTGATTTGTGGCACAGCCCTCCCTTCTCCTCTAACCATGTCCTCCTCTGCAAGCACGAGAGGGTGATTTCTGGTCTGGGAGTCTGCAGCCCCAGTCCTCTCTCTCTGTCCTAGAGCTTCTCAGTGCTCTGATGGCTATCTATGTCCCCACGTGAGCTTGGAAGCTGATGTAGAAACTCACTCTGACAACCTCAGAGAGGAAACAAGCTATCGCTTCCCTTACTTCCTCTCTTTTCCCCATGAAGCACCTCCATATCCCCCCAGTGCTCAAAAGCACAGGCCATTTTCATGGTCACTGAGATGCCCCCTAACCACAGGTGCCAATCAAAGCCAGACACCTATCGACAGAGCTGTAGAATATTATTATGTCCACAATGTATCTTGTAGGGCTGGCAGCGGGGCACATGGTAAAGCATCTGCCTAGAATGCAGGAGGCCCTGGGTTCGATCTTCAGCTCTGCTTTTTTTTTTTTATGTATATAGATATAGTATTCTCCCTAACTGCAGAGTGCTCTTTCTCGTTGCAAACAAAACTTCCTTCACTGAAACAGCATTGCTTTGATTTCTTGCCATCTCCACACTTTTATAGATCCACAAGAAACAAAACCCCCAAGTATAAGAATCCACACACCAGACACATATATGCCCCGAGTTACCAACACTGTCTGCTCCTTCCCTCCCACCCTCCCACATTCCAGAGGAGATTATTAATTGTCCCCAGAGAAGCGGGCCAGCTAAAAAGGAAGACACTCAGTTTATATGCTAATCCCACAAAAGCAGCCATCCCTTCTCCTCCACTAGCCAGATCAATGCAGGAAATCTGAATGACAACTTCGAAAGTCATCCCTTACAGCAAACACAGCCAATACCCCCCCACCCCCCCACCCCACCCCCACCTCTGAGTAAAGATTTTATTTTATTTTAGGAAGGCAAGGATGGCTTTTTGTGTCGAGCTTGAAATTACAAGGTGTGTAATCTCCCCTTTCTCTTTTGCTCTTAAATGCAAGCTTTCACACCAAATTTTGTTTCCCAACAAGAGAAGGAGAAAGCATTACCCTCCGGGAGGCCCTGTGGGTCCCCCACCCCCACGCCTTTGTGTTCGCTGGGGATCTTGGACGGCACCCTGGCAAACGGCATTCTGCAAGATTATCCTGCTAGTCACAGCCTTCAAGGAATAAATATCTAACACCTTGTTCCCTTTTGCGGTTCAAAAGCCACTGTCACTGGGGTACACTGGTGGTTTAAAAAAAGACTATAATTCATATGCAAACTAGAGGAGGATTTTCATGATTTCATAATAAAATGTTGAAACGCTTTGATCTTGAGTTGTAAGGAGGTGTGAAACAGTGCTTCTGAAACAGACAGATATTTGTGTAAGCATCCTTTATGTATTGCCAGTGCGGAATAATAACATATCAAAGCCCCAACTTACCTCATCTGCCTGGTACAGCCAAGGCATAAATAAAGGGGAACAATGGAATTACTATTACTCACTCTCCGAGAGCCAGCGACATCACTGTATCCTTTATAATTGCTGGCAAGAAGATTAATGTTTTGTTAAATATCAGAGCAAGGTCACAAGGGGGCTTGCAGTCCTGTCTAAACATCTAGTCTTTAAGCTCCTACTCTCTCAGTGGCTTTTTTTTTTTTTTCTTTTTTGCGGAAATGAACTTGTAGCATTTCCTCTAATTATGGTGATTTTTGCTTCTGAAAATGGGTCTATATCGTCACCCCTTTCCAAACATGCTCACACACGCACATGCACGTGCACACGTGCGCGTACATGCACACACACACACACAGACACACACACACACTCACGCACATATCTTCCTCCAGTGATATTTGGGGACAGGCTTGATTTAGCAGCAGCATATGGGCGATGTTGTCACGAGGCGACCTTGCCCTTTCAGCCAACTCGGAAAATTCATTGCCTGTCACTGAGGCCCAAAGCAAGGGGCTTGTGCTTAAGAGCTCGACTTTATTGGGGTCCTCAGGGGGTTCCCTCCTAAAGACTGTTATCATGGTGTGCTGCGCTTCTGTTGTGTTTAGCCTGCACGCCTGTCCATACAGATGTTTCCAACAGCAAACAGTTCATGACCCAGAAAGAACAAAATATTTTGGCTTTCTCTGGCTTTCAGCACCTGTTTCAAGCCAAGGGCCCTTGAGTCTCTGAGCACGGATCGGAAGGCCAGGCCAGACACCAGGGAGAGGCCACTTCATGGCGAAGCTGATCTTACAAGGTGGTGGCAAACCTAAGCCATCACCTGCAGTGACCCTCGCTGTCTGAACTCCCAGATGTGGTTGAGGCAGGCAAACAGCAGGTCCCACAGAAAGAGCTATCGTTTTCAGGCAAAGATTCTCACATGAATCTGTCAGTTTGGGTCTGCCACATCAGCAATTAACTGAGATATTTCACATCCGTCGTCTCATCATTTATTCTACATTTTTCAGAGTAATGCATGGACATGCTGAGCTCTAGTCGTTTGCCATTTGTGTGGTTTCTACAAGCCATGGTTCAATGACCTGGGGATGACTGGGAATGGTGGAGGCTCTTAACACAGAGAACAATCACCAGACACTTAGAGGGTCTGGAAACAATAAAAAGGTTTTGCAACATGACTAAGGACACAAGGGGGAAGTGCTAAAGGGAATGTACCACCTCTGGCAGAGCCTGAAAAGAAGAAGTTGCAGAAGAGGTGTCGGGGCTCTCTTAAAGGGCCCCTTTACCTCCCCACTCCATACCCCCCACATCCCGCACTTGTACAAAGTGGTTTTAAACCACAGCTCCAATTTTAAGGAGATTTGCTTATTTGTTTGTTTTTCTTTCCTGCAGCTCAAGGAGGAATTAAGAAGTAAAAGAGACAGCTTGGAATGAAGGTGGGTGTTAATAGGCAATTAGACACGAAAGGGAGGATGTCCTGACTTTGGGGACTTGCCTGGCTTCACGATTCTCAGTGACAGCTGGAACATAGAGCTACAATTACCATGTGCCCTCTTGCCTCAGCATGAAAGGAAAGCAACAATGTGCCAACTGATATAGATGCCTGTGCTTGGTGGGTTCCGTAGGACCCCAGTCAACAGGCATTGAATCAGCAAAGGGATGGACAGATGCATGGATGGACGGATGGATGGACAGATGAATAATTATAGAGATTCAGCACAAGGTGAGCTAAATTAATAATCACTCAGTTAACACCATGATCTAAAGTCCAAGTGTCGCCCACCACCTGTTTTTGTAAATTAAGTTGTTTTGAATAGAGCTATGACCATTCATTAAGGTTTTGTCTGCTTTAATGATCCAAGACCGAGCAGAGTATTACAGAGGAGATGAGGCCTGAAAAGTCTGAATTATTTGTTATCATCTGTTTCTTTACACCAACCCCTGAGTTACATTGGATTTTCTACATCTGCACTTAGTTTTTTCTTCTTTTTTTACTTTGTTACAGATTTTAAAACAACAAAGAAGGCAGCTTGTTATGATTCTGCTATGGTTTGAATGTGTCCTCAAGGGTTCCTGTGTTGGAAGTTTGGTCCTCACTCTGGCCGTGCTGGGAGATGGCTTAGAGACTTGAAGAGACAGGATCCAGGGCAAGGTGACTGGATGATTCGATTCTGCTCTTGGAATAAGTCAACCTAATTCTCATGGGACCTATGGCTAGTAAGTGTTATGAAAGAGCAAGCAGGTCCCTCCCACCCTCTCTGGCTCCTGACTCACCATTCGGTCTTTCCTTGCACAGGCTTCTACCATGAGGTGACCCAGCCAGGGGGGGGGGTCCCTCCCCAGAGTCAGCACTGTGCTGTTTAGACTTTCAGCCTCCAGAATTCTGAGCTAAATTAACCCCTTTCTGTATAAATTCCCCAGCCTCGGGTAGTTCATCACAGTAAAAAACCACACCATATGCTTTTTTTTTTTTTTTTAACTTGCATGAACTCTAGTAAACATGCAGGGCAGTAAATAATTAAATAAGCATATTTTGAAAGAACAAGGGCAGTAAACCAAACCAACCACTTTGTCTGGGCCCCAGTTAAAGAAATGAAAATCTTTTCCAATTCAGAACAAAGAAATGTCAATGTGATGGATTTTTTTTTTTTTTTTTTGAGAGCCTGGAAGGTGTACATGAAGCAATATTGCTTTGTTAAGGGAATTTGAACACTGACATGAAGGGGATTTTTCTGTGGGCTAATTTAACCTTAATATATAAATGGTGATGAGCGGGATTATTTATGCTCACCCAAGTGTGCGTGTCGAATCTTTCCCTGCTGGGCTGGGAGGATTACCTCACTTGGCTTCCAATGATCTGGGAGGAGCAGGAGAACAGCTGCTATGATAAGACGAAGTTAATTCTGTGTTCCTTAGACATGTCAGTAATGAACGCAGAGCAGGATGGTGGGTCCCCATTGTTTGCTTCAGGTCTACTGACACCAGCAGTTGGCAGAAAGATCGTGAGAACACATGAGGTTCTCCAAGAAAGCAGAGCTACTAGAAGCTTCCACATGGAAAGTCTAGCTTGAGATGGCAATGCCTTAGAGAAGGGTGATGCATGAACTTGGCAAAAATGATCTACAAGCAGCAAGGTAGTGGGGGGACAGAAGGCAGAAATGTAAGGAGGGAAGATTTTATTATTTATTGTGTGATGTTTGTGCAATACCGTGTTGTCACCGCTTTCTGCTACATCAATGCAAGCACCTCACTGGCCCCAAGATAAAACAAAACCTCACCTCCACTTGGAAGGTCAATGCTGTAGGCAGCTTCTATCACCCCCTCCTGCTGCTCATGTCCTTTGTAGTCTTGCTTGGGTGTGAGCTGGACATAGACACTTGCTTCTAATGAATGGAACACTGCAAAAGCGATGAGATGTCATTCCTGAGGCTAGGTCACCAAGATCTGTGACTTCTGTCCTGCCCACCTTCTCATAATTACTTGTTGGAAACAGTTGTCATGTTGTGACCTGCCTGCTAGAGACTTCCACAGGCTAGAAAACGAGGAGGCTTCCAGATGATAGCTAGAAGGACCCAAGGCTTCAGCTCAGCAGCCCGCAAGGAACTGGATCCTGCCAACAGTCACATGCAGGTGCTGGGAAGAGGATTCCCCAGCCGGGAGCTCAGTGGTGTAGCCTCAGCTGACAGAGAGACCTGTTGGTTGGAGGGTTGAGAGACCGCCAGGCTGTACTAAGACTCCTGACCTACAGAAACTGCACAATCACTCCTTTTTTTTTTTTCTTGTTGTTTTTAAACTGAATAACTTGTGGGTAATTTGGTGGGCAGCAAGAGATAAGTAGCCTAGTCAGGATTTATCTCCCAGCTTACTTTGCCCTTTATCAACCTCAGTTCAAGGCCTTCCATCTTTGTAATAATCAACATGTCTATCTTTTTTTGTTTTTCTTTTGAGGACTCAAAACCCTAATCTCGGGGTAAGTGACTGACTTGTTAACTGTGTTTATTTGCTTCTGAAGAAATTCTGCTCTGGTTATTGTTGTGCTATAAAAAAGGACTCTAAACTTAGTGGCTTCAAGCAATTCCATTTTACTTTATCTCCTGGCTTCTTTAAATAAGAAATTTGGGCAGCCCAGGGCTGGGCAATTAGCCTGGGAATCAACTGATGTCACACAGAGATATTCAATGGATGGCTGGTCCAAAGGGACCAGAGTAGATTCTCCTGCATCTGGTGCTTTGGCAAGAGAGACTCTTAGTGATGTGAGAGTTCATCAGTGCACCTACGTGGGCCTCTCCAGCATGTTGGTCTCAGGGTAATGGGATTTCCCACATGGCAACTGGCTTTTCCAAGAACAAGAGTCTCAACAAGTTTGGCTTCATTCTTTAAAGAAACGTTTCCCCATTGAATGGAACACCTCATGAAAGGAACACCTCATAAATGGAACACCAGACCCAAGAAATATTGGGGGGGGGAAAGATAATGAATCCCAAATAAACTGGAAAATATTACTTTCTATAGCTCCCTCTTGGATAGTCAAAATGCACATTAGCATATTAAAGACCTTAAAAATCAAGAGTAAGACATAACTTGTTTAATCAAAGCCTTCGAAATATATTGACTGCTGAACTCTAATCTTATTTTCATCTATCAGAAAAATTATATCATGACACTTGGAGAAAGGCAAAAAGGTTGGCAATGTGTTCTTTCAATGTCGTTTATAGTAGTAAAGGTCACCCTAGTATTCTCCAGGGCAATACTGTCCAAAAGAAATTTTTGCAGTGATAGAAATAGTCTGTGCTGTCCAGTATGGTAGCCTTCAATTGCATGTGATTACTGAACACTTGAAAGTTGCCTAGGATAATGGAGGAAGCTGAATTTTAATTTGATTTGATTTTCATTTAAATAGTCAAATAAGTCTAGTGGCTACCAGAACGGAGAGCACAGAATTTGGGAAACATTCTTAGTTCATCTCACTGATTACTTGGATTGAAGTTCCCAGACTTGGTGAAATCACTGTGTCCCCTGGTACCTTCAGATCTTTTCAGCTACCAACATCTCCTCCTTGACCCCCAGGATTAACATGTAATCCAGGAACTAAAGGGTCAGATATTCTTGACACCTCTCAAGGCTGAAGTTGTTCTCACTGGTTGTGATGGTTAATTTTATATGTCACTGTGACTGGACCCTGGGATTCCCAGATAGCTAGTAAAGCCATTATTTCTGGTTGTGCCTTTGGGACTGATTCTGGAAGAGATCATCATTTGAATTTGTGGGCCGACCCAAGAAGATGGTCCTCCCCAGTGTGGGTAGACGTCATCCAATACACGGAGATCCTGAAGAGGAGAAAAAGCCAAGGGAGAACTAATTAAGCTGGACTTCATCAGCTGGACATCAGTCTTCTGCCGTCTGTCCTCCTGGAATCTGTACATGGATCCTCTGGCTCCCTGGCTTTCTCACCCACCACCAGCTTTCCTGGTCTCCAGAGTGAAGGTGACGGTGGGAGTTCTCAGCCTCCACCAGAGCCAGTATCTTTAATGGATATGTTGTTTCTATTTCTCTGAAGGACTCTGACTTACATTCTGGATCAGAACCCTTCATGCAGGGCCTGATCCTGAGACATCTTCCATGGTTTCTGCTGCTGCCTTGTCATGGATTTCCGGTTAGACCATGATATTGCATTATGGTAGCAGTCACAGGAGTGGGATCATGGGTTGCCAAGACAGTAATAATGTTGGAGACTCTGAACCAGACTGCCTGAGTTAAAATCTGGGCTCCACCACCCACTGGATGTGTGTATGAAGATGTTACTTGACTTTTCTAGCTCTCAGGTTTTTTTTCTATTAAATGGAGATAATAATAACGATAGGAAAACCTCACAGGTTGTGATGAGGAAGCCCATTCCAAACATTAAGAAAAAGAATACAAAGGGCCTTCAAGTACAAGATGAGTTTACCTGTCCTTGCTCCAGATATCCCTCCACAATATACCCACCCCACTCTGTTAATAACCATCTGTTAGTCAGTATTCCATTACTGTAGCATAATACCTGAGATAATCAATTTATAAAAAGAAAAGATTTATTTTGGCTCATCGTTTCAAAGTTTCACTACACAGTTGATTAGCCCATTGCTTTGGGCAGTGCATCACGATGGGGAGCCCATGGCAGGGCCGTCATTCACCTTATGACCAGAAAAAAAACCAATGAGACAGAAGGGGAGGCTGACTCCCAGGATCCTACCCCAGGGCACCCACACATGGACCAGAAGACTTCGCACCACTTCCCCACACCATCAAGCTGGGGGCCAAGCCTTTAATACATAGATGTTGTGGCCGAGACAGGAAGATGGCAAATTTGAGGCAAGTTCTGCAATTTACTGAGACCCTGCCTCAAAAACACACAAAAACCAACATGGGTGTTTTTTAGAGATGTTGCAGATCCAAACTAAAGCACCATCTTTGGGGCCTGGGGGTGACTCACTGATAGCATCTTCCTCCTTCAAGAGGAGAGAACCGGAAAGAGGTGTGTGCAGCCATGCCCAGGATATCCCATGGTGCTAGGCATCCCGAGTGTTGTCTAAAGAGGGGATGTAAGTTCCAGGTGGACCTAGACACTTGGCCAAGTCGTCTCACCCTGATGAGAGCAGAGTTCATGAAGCATTCCCATGAATCCAGGGTCCAGGGAAGGCCCGCCTGCCTGTGTCCACGGTGAGTACTGAGGTAAGGGTTAAACGCTTGCTTAGAGCAGAGCTGGTCCCTCATAAGATCCAGGGACTTGGGAATCTCATCTTGGTTTCCCCATGGTATCCAGCTGTGTAAGGTCTGCCGGTTCTCTGAGCCTGAGACCTACTCGCAGACGACCAGGATTAAACTTTTTTTGAATTGGAGAGAAAATAAAGCCATTTTATCTCGTCAAAGACAGTTCAGGAGTGTGATGGGCTGAGGAGACAGACCCAGGGAGATAGGGGGGTCTCAATTTCCCAGCGGCCATCGTATTTTGGATTCATAAGGTCAAACTTTACAGCCCTGTTACGGCCACATTTGATAATCCCTATCAGAGATAGGCTATCTGTTTCATGTCTGCATTAAACAATTTCAAAAGGATTTCTCTGTTTTCTTATAAGGAAGGCTACTGTAAAGCAATATGGGTCACAAGAATTAAAGAAACAGAAACACATTTCTAAAAAGACATCACCTATACGGAGTGGTCCACTGAAATGTTAGTTACTTACATGACCAGGCAAAGAGTTCCGGGGATGGAAATATAAAAGTGAATTTTAAGTCACACAGTTAGAGGCATTTGGGGGCTAAAAGTTGAGTGAGGCAAGAAGGGGGGGGGACCCCGAATTTACGGAGGTGCTCACTCTTAGGGAGGAGCAAGTACAGGATGGCAGGAAGGCGAGTGACTCCCCCAAGATGGAGATCCAACCAAGAGATTTATTGGGGGGCTGCCGGAAGGGGAAGAAAAGGAGAGGCAGAGAGAGGAGAGGAGGAGGGCAGAGAGAGAGAAAGAGGGCAGAGAGCGGGAGCTTGTAAGCGTCTGCTTAAGAGGGGCTGTGTAGGCGACGTGGCAGGTGCGGGTTCGCAGGTGACTCAGGAACAGGGAGCAGACACTGCGTCCCACGGGGATTGGTGGAGAAAACCTTTGCATTGGACCATCTTGGGCTTGGCGCCCTTCGGAGAGGAGGGGGCCGGGTAAGGGATTCCGTGAGGTTCTCGCGAGATGGAAACTTAACTTGAGTGGGAGGGGAGGGTCTCCCACACACCCCACAATGGCCACCTGAGAAGGAGCGCCTCCTTGAATCTGAGGTTGGCCCCTTGTCTGTCTCACTACCATTAAGGCCCCAAGGCCTCCCGTGTGCTCTTCAAAGTTTGTGTGTTTGGTTGTGGTTAAATTCTACCCCCTGAACGAAATTTTAAGTGTATGATAAGGTAGGGTTGACTCTACTCACAAATCCCCGCCGTAGCTCTCCAGAGTTAAGGCGTCCTGAATGGCAGAAACTTCATGCCCCTCAATCAGCAATTTCCCATTTGCTCCTCCACCCTCCCTACTTTAGATACCCACGTAAGGGAACCGTACAATGTTTGTCCTTCTGCGTCTGGCTTATTTCACCGAGCATAGTATCCGCCCAGTGTACCCATTTGGTCATAGATTAGTGGGTGCAGTGGCTGAGGCAGGAGGACCATGAGTTCAAGGGCAGCCTTGAACCAACCCCCAGACGTGCAGAAAGCCGGCATCTCTGAAGGTACATCGTCCTTTCCGCTCAGCTGTGAGACTGCCAGCCAGGTGAGCAGGCATCAGGTGGGAGTGGGGAAGAGGCAAGCACCAAGACCCTGTCTTGGAAGGAAGGAAGGAGAGGAAAGGGAGAAAGAGAGGGTGGAAGTATGGAAAGGGAGACAGAAAAAAAGAAAAGAAAAAGAAGCAGATCGTCACATATTACAGGATTTCCTTGTGAAGGCTGAAAAATATTCTGCTGTGGGCATATACCATGTTTTCATGATCCATTGTATCTCGATGGGAATTTAAAGATAAGGCCCTAAACTGAAAAACTTCTAGAGGAAAACATCTCCATGATATCAGTCCTGCAATGATTCCATGGCTATGACATTAAAAGCACCAGCAACGAGAGAAAAAATTATGGGGCGCATAACCAAACTAAAAAGTGAAAAGCTATCGATGAAATGGGAGAAAATATGGGCAAACCATGTATCCGATAAGGAGTTTATTTCCAGAATATACAGGGAGCTCCTGCAAGTCAATAGCAAAAAATGAATCACCTGATTTTAAAAAAAAGGCTGAAGACTTAAATAGCTGCATCTCCAATGAAGACATCCAAATGGCCAGTAGGTCTATGGGATGGTCGACATCTCTGATCATCAGGGGGACGCAGCCGAGTAGACACCAGGATGAGACAGCACCTCCCACCTGCTAGGATGGCTATTAACTAAGCCCTAAAAGACAAGCATCGGAAGGACAAGGAGAAATCGGAAGCCAGGCCCACTGTTGGTGAGAATGTAGTGTCACAGCTACTAAGGAATATAGCCTGGGGAAGTTCTTCCAAAAGTTAAAGATAAAGCACTGCAGGTGGCACATCCCCTTAGTCCCAATGACTTGGGTGGCTGAGGCAGGAGGATCCTAAGCTTGAGGCCAGCCTCGGCAACCTAGTGAGGCCCTAAGAAAACTGAGTGAGACCTTATCCCAAAATAAAAGGGCTGGGGATGTGGCTCAGTGGTAAAGTGCCCCTGGTTTAATTCTCAGTACCAAAGAGAATTTGGGGGGGGGGGGGCGGGGCAGGAAACAGGAAAAGAAAAATTTTAAATAGAACTACCCATGGTCTAGCAATCTCAGTTTTGAGTATTTATCCAAAAGAATTGCCATCGGGATCTTGAAGCGATATTAGTACCCCAGTTCTCATTGCAGCATTACCCCCAGTAGCCAAGATGGGGAAATAACTACGGCTTTAAAGTCCCTGGTTGACCTTGAAATCCTCTGATAAACCTGTTGATTAATTAACTTATAAACACCCTCTTCCGATTATTTGCACTCACTGGAGTTTGCCAGCATCTCTCTAGGTTGAAAACAGAAAGCTGGGGAATAGATAGGGCTCTTTCCTATCCGGAGCCATCAGCCCCCAAGATGTGCAGAAAGCATCATCCCGGACCGCTCATCTTGCTTTCCACTCAACTAGGAGGCTCTCTGAGACAACAAGCCAGAGTGAGCAGGCACCAAATGGGGATGGGGAAAGGGTAGACCAGGTGCCCTGAGTCCCCGCACAGGCCAGGAAGGAAGGGAGCCAGGCAAGCCCCCAAAGCACATATCTTCTCCTTGAGGCAGGTCTTTGTTTCTGTAGGTATTTATTTGTGTTTTTCCTCTGTCTATTTTGCATGCCATGGAGAGTTAGAAGAGACATATTGTACGTCCTAAAGAAAAGCAGTAAAAATAATTTAACTTATTTCTTTCCTGTCTGAGTGTATTAATTCTTGCTTACATAAGGAAATACAAAAAAACAAACTGTAAACAAGGAATCATTTGGAATCAGATTGTGCATGAATAATGACACACATTCTCATCTGAGATGTGGGGGACGGGATCTAGTTTTATTGCCAGTGGCTCTAAAAAAAAAAATAATAATTGTTTTTCTTTTTCAAAGAAAGTGACTCAGAATGCAATAAAAAATGTGTTTTCTGCTCTAAAAGGATTAATTTACCTTTTGTGCCATGAGAAAATAAATGTGATCAATACCTCAATTCTCTCTTCTATAGAGAAAGACTTTTCAAGTTGGAGTAATAGAGAGAGGTCATTCAGCCTTGATTTCCTAGTGCTCGGGTTCTGTGTCCCCGTGCGTTCTCTGGTACTCAGATTCTCCTGGGGTCCCAGATGGCTTCTGGTGTCTCTGCTTGCTCCGTCCATACTGGACCCTCTCCTTCTCCTTGTGTCCTTCTTTCCTGTGATCCCCTCTTCTCCCTTCCGTGCCTTGAGGCTGAGAAGCACAGGTGATCTAAGGTGGGCAAAAGGGCAAGTTAACGAATTCGAACTCCAGAGATGAACGGCCTCACCTTCAACACCTGTGCACGGTGTGACTGGATTTATTACTTAACCTTGAGATATCGCCTCATCTTTCTCACTTGCAAGAGAGATGGAGAATAGAAGCCACCTGGTAGGGCATCTCTAAGGAATGGAGGCATGCAAAGAGCTCAGCGTGGTTTATAATATGGACCTCACTTCACTAAAGCCATTACTACTTGCCTCTTCATTCTGGGCGAATGTAGACATTCTGTTTAGAAACAACCCTTTATTCCAATGTCTGTCCTTCTCACCAGCGGAATTCACCCTCCATTTGCCTCAAGGGTCGTTACAAAGGATGTCTTCATTACTACCTTTTTCTTCAGATGTATTTTTATTGGATTTCAGACCAAATAATTGGAAGGACCCTTGAAGTTCCATCTATCCCTCCATCCAAGCCACAAATATTTACTAAGCATCTACTGTGTGTCAAGCACTGTCCTATGCCCCGGCACAGAGATATGAACAAAACACAAGGCTCTTTGCTTAATCTTGTGAGCAGGCATTGGACAACCGAACGATCCATTATGGATGGAATGACCAGCCTGTCTCAGTTTGACCCAGACTTACCCAGTTTTAGTCCTGAAGCCCAGCATCCAGGGAAACCCCTCAGTCCTGACAAATCAGTGGTAGCATACACCTGTAATCCCAATGGCTAGTCACCTCCATCAAAAATGTAATGAAAGGGATAGACACCATGAATGCTTCCAACCAGGGAACTGACCCATTTTCAAAAGGAAGTAACATTCATGGAAAGCAGACAGAACGACAGACAGATAAAGGACATATTGGGGAATGGAAGGGCAGGTCAAGAGTACATGCACTTTGCTTGTGCAAAGGACTGGAGTCTAGAGGCACTGAAAGAAACAGGGAAAACAAAGTGAAATGAGACTGCAGAGGACTGTGAAGAAGACCTTGCAGACCCCCGGGGGAATTGTGCTGTGTCCAGGGAAGCCTTGGAAGAGTTGAAACAAGGGCGCTGCACCGACAGACAGACTAGAAAGGCAGCGCTTTGGCTGTGCTCTGCTGAGAATGGATTAGAAGCATCGCACAGAGGCCAGGTAAGAGGGGGTTGATGGCGTGGGCACAGGTGTGTATAGCAGATGGCATACAAAGCCATCTCTTGGAGTAGATGGGACAGAATTGACTTGGACTGATCGGGCTGTCAATCAGGTTAGGAGAGAAGGGAGGTTGGCCCCTGAGTGGAAGAACATAGACAGATGGTGGAACCCGAGACTGAGAAGGACCAACTTCCTCAGCAGGTCCAAGGTCTTAAGAGGGTGTGCTTCAGGCTCTGCGCCACTTGCAGGGGACGCTGGGATGACTAAGATACAGTGCCTGCTCTCCAGACAGTTACAGGCTAGGGAGGAGCATCCTACACATAGTAATGTAGGATGGAGAGGGCCAGAAAAGAAATATGCACCAGGTACCGGAGACAGGGCACTCCAAATGATTCAGTGATTCACTTAGATCAGTATGGGCTTGCAGATATCCATCTTATTCTATCTCACAGTGTTATACTCTCATTTTTGTGGTGTTGCGCCAATGATGCCAGTTTTGCCTATGAAGAGCTTTTTCCCCTTGGCACCTGATTTTTTCTGACACACCTTTATCATTTTCTGAGCATTTCCTGTCTTTCTGGTATTGAGGGCCACAGCCGAGTCGGGATGAGGCATGGCATTTTTGCCAGAAGTAGTGGTTGAGAGGTGACGCCAGCCAGCCATTAAGATGATGACTTTTAAGTTCTCGCGGAGTTCCCATTGAGTTCCGGTTGAGCTCTCGTGGGTTTTCCTGAAGAGTTCGCATTGGTTGGGGACGTGCCGGAGGAGGGATTTCCGGTTGGTGGTTGCTGGAGGAGCCGCGTGGCATTTGGGAGAGTTCCCGGGGAGCGTGTGTGGAGTGTGCTGGTGAAGTTCAGAAATAAAGTTTGTTCCTGCTTGAGTGGCTTGTGATCTGTGCCCAGCCAGACTGCGGCATTCTGGCACCTGAGATCCTCCAAACTTGTCTTTGGATTTTCCCTGCTCTAGTTCCTGGAATCCACTATTCCTTTTAGGGTCCTTTGACCAGGATTTTTCAGAAAAACAAGTATGGGGGTTCAGGAAGCTGGTTAGACTGAAGGCAGGGAGGGGGCAGGGGGTACAGGAAATAGAATTCGCAGTGGCTGGCCGTGCACCGTGGTGAGGTGAGTGTGGCCATTGGAGGGATATTTGCCTACTTTTTAAGCTTTTCTTTCTGGAAATGAAGATATTCACAGAGGGGCAGCTTCAAAGCTCAAACTGTAGTTGTTGGGGCTTCACTCACCAAGGTTTCCAGGGGCGTGGTGAAGCCACCCACAAGTCTCTAGTTCCGGTGACCTCCTCCTGGGCTTGGGACTCTCTAAAAGTGTCACCCTCAGTTATCTGTATCTTCTCTTTGCAAACAAATTCTAAACTTTCCAAGCACAAGGTCATGTGGTTTACTAAATGCAGCCCAATTCAGCCCGGAACCATGCACATAGTAGGTGATCTGGAAAGGCCTTTGGGCCAATGGATCCTAGAGTGGATTTGTAGGCAGAGGTGAGGAGCGTCCCTGTCCTTTGGCACTGCTCTGCTTTGAGCATTGCAGAGAGCTGCCCATCATTTGATTTAAAGTTTTTAGTAATAACGTATTTATTTGAGAACTTCATGTTCTCTAGACTTTGTATTCAACACTGTAGAATTAGCTCCTCACCACAAAACAAAGTTATGTTATTATCCCTCTCTGCGGATGAGGGCACTGAGACCTGAGGTCACACTCTTAATAAGGTCTGGGGGTCTGCCTTCCAATCCCAGGCTCTGTGACTCTCGAGCCAGGCTTTGAATCATGACCCTACCTTGCAGCCTACAGAACTGGCCATTCATTTCATTGAACGTGGATTTATGGAGCCTCCAATAAGGATCAGGCACTGGGGACACCGGGACAAAGACTGACAAACTTGATCAGCCGTGAATTGCTTCTTTCCTTAAAGCATTTTATCTAGGACTTTCCAAGAGCTTCCCATAGCTTCCAGTGGTCTCTCGAAGGGCCTGTGACCCAGGCAACCTCAGGAAACATAGAGAAGTCTGGCTAACTGAGTTCAAAGTCCCTTCGCTCCACTTGAGAGCAGTAGGACTGGGAGCAACTCAGCCTTTCTGAGTCACTGCTTCCATATGGGAATGGGTGACACTGGCCTCAAAAGGTGCCCAGGAGATTCAAGGGACGCTGTCCATAAAGCATTTAGAATCATACTTGGCCACCAAGTAGCTACCGCATAAGCATTCACACTTTTAAATCTACTTTATCGATACGTGATTTATGTGCAAGAACCTGCCTCCGTTGAAATGATACACTAGGATGGGTTCTGACGTCTGTGCTCACATGAGGAAGTAGGAGCACATCGTGATCACTTTATCTGTAGTATAATGGCATTCACTTTGCGACAGTTCCGTGGGGATTCACGGCCTTCAGAACAGTGCCGGACGTGTAACGCACACTCCATAGATGAGAGTTATCTTGACCGTTTTCATTAGCTATCAGAATCACTCATTGGAGAGAGTTATCTAGAAGCTTGGGACAAACAGAGAAGCTTCAATTTGAGGGAGAAAAAGAGCCAGACTCTTCCCGGGAAGTACAATGGTGGCCCAGCCCACACAACAGATGGTAGGCGGCACCTAGGATCTGATCTGCTCCCTGTTCGAGCCCCAGAAGTCTCGGAACTTCAGACGTGGACCCAGAGGGTGACCAGGAGAATTCCCAGCAGCGTTTCTGTTCCTTGGCCGGTCAAGGGTCTCAGAGAGGGAAAGGAGCACCCCCACCCTGGGACAGGATCAGAGAGGTCACCGCCCAGAGAAAGATCCTCCCCACTTTCCTTCTGCGGCTTTGATGGAGCTGCCAGATCACTGCCTCCCATCTGCAATCCCAAGTTTCATGTTTTAAGAAAGTCTTGCCAAAAAAGCCACTAGAGTAGACTCCCAGGAAAACAAACCCTGGGAGAAGTAATTTTGTCAAGGCAGGAGCCCTGCGGTGGCTGGCTGCTCCTACAGATAAGATATCTGTTCACCTTTCATAAATGTCAGACTTGAAATAAAAAAAGACAGGATAATGAGGTCTTATTTCCACGGAAGCAAGCATGCACCTACTAATTAACCCACAGACCACTAACAAACGTGCTGTTTACATGCTTTTGCTCCATTTTGCTGCAATTGTGAGATGCGTAAATAGCTTGGGCTCCAACGATCTGATTTTCTTACCCTCCTCTGCTATTTTTAAAATATTTTAAATGGCCCCGATGATTCAACATCTGTTCATTCACTCCGCACACATTTGCATAATACCCACCGTGTGCAAGCCACCCGGCTGGGGTGGTGGGAGGTCTCAGGAGACTATTCTGTGTGGAGTAGAGGCCTTGGCACCCAGTGTGGGGGCTTGAACCTTGGCCTCGTCACCTGACAAACACATTGGAAAATGTTCCCAGCCTCCCTGATTCACATGCTCAGGTGAGATGGTGACAAAGCCACTACAGATCGTACGTTGCTGTTGGGGGTAAGTGAGATGAGATGATTGTCCTGCAGGTGGAAAGTGGTCCTCACCCCAAAGAAGAAGCAAGTCATCGAGAAGGAGGAGGAAGGGAGGGAGAAGGAAGAGGGGGAAGGGAAGGGGAAGCAAGAGGAAGAGCAGATGGTGGAGGTGACAAAAGAGGAAGATAAATGAGGATGGAGACAGAGAAAAAGGAAAAGATGAGCCGTCTGTCCCAGCACAGGGCTGCACACCTAGGATCCAAGCCACTCAGGAGGTCGAGGCAGGAGGATCATCACAAGTTCAAGGCCAGCACTGGCAGCGTAGGAAGACCTGTCTCAAAATGAAAATAAACAAACAAGTGAAGGTCTGGAGACATAACTGTGTTAGAGGGCTTGCCTGGCATGAGTGAGACCCTGAGTTCTGTCCCCCGCACCAAAAGGAAAACAGAACAGAAGATGAGAGCTCTGTGTCCTTGACCTCCCCATCTGGTAGGAAAGACTGACATAGACATGAATAACTAGGCAATCACTGTGGGCTACAGAATGCTCCCCCAAATTCACATGTTGAGGTTCTAGCTCCAAGTACCTTAGAATGTCACTGTACTTGATTGCAAGGATTTTAAAGAAGTGATTAGGTGAAGTCATGTGATGGAACCCTGGTCCAGTGTGCCTGGAGTCCTTTTAAGAAGAGATTTGGAGCACAGATGTGTATAGGCGGAAGTCTGTGTGCAAGGACAGCCATCTCCCAGTCCAGGACAGAGGCCTCAGGGTGCGATTTTGCACCCAGAACCTCTAGAACTTGTAGGAAGTTATCTTCTGTTGTTTTGATCCACCCAGTCACTGGTACTTTATATGGGAGACCTGTTAAACTAAGGCAGGTACTGATGGCAACCAAGAAAACCTCAGCAGAACTTAATGCAGGCAACTAAATCTTACAGTGGGATCCAGCGGCAGAGATGGGGGGCAGGGAGAATCTCACAGGATGAGTTTGGAGTCTTTCAACAGAAGCTCAGAGATCACATGTGCATGGTGTGTATATGGCATGGTGGGGTCTCAGGGCTGACTTGGCAGGTAGGGTGCAGGGGAAGAGGAGGTGGAAAAGATACCTCTGACTGGTCCAGAGAGGCCCTGAATACTTTGTTCTGAAGATGGCTGCAAGCTCTGAATGGGAAGCAGATTTCAGAGGTCAAAAATCCAAAGTGAGTATAACAATCCCATATCCTGTTGCATGGGACATCATGTATCAGGAAAAGTATTCTCGAAAGGGAGTTCAGTATCTTCCCTCTGGAAGCAATGCTCCCTTACCTCCGGAATACATTTTCTTTCTTTCTAAAGTAGTATTTTACAAATCACTGAACTTAATTCTAACAACGGTATAGCAAGCTGAACGGTGGGCCCTGAAAAAGATACGTGCGTGTCCTAACTCCCAGAACCTGTGAATGTGACCTCGTTTGGAATGAAAAGTTCTTCACAGGTACGTTTGCATTAAAGATCTCCAGATTCAGTCATCCTGGATTATCCTGAGGGACCCTCACTCCAATGACAAGTGTCCTTTCAAAAGATACAGAAGAAAGACCCCCAAGGAGAAGAGAAGGTCATGTGGAGATCACGGGGGAAGCTGGAGTTTGTCAGCCACAAGCCAAAGGATGCCTGGAGCCCCCAGAAGCTGAAAGAGCAAAGAGGAATTGTCCCTGAAACCTTCAGAGGAAGCACAGCCTGCCCATACCTGGACTCCAGACGTCTGGTCTCCAGAACAGGGAAATGATACATTTTTTGTTGTTTTTAAGTCAACAAGTTTGCAATAACGTTTAAGGCAGTCCTGGCAGACTTGAAACTATACCTTAGGTAGGTGCAGCGGCACAGGTCTGTAATCCCAGCAGCTCGGGAGGCTGAGGCAGGAGGATCACGAGTTCAAAGCCAGCCTCAGCCATGTAATGAGGCCCTAAGCAGCTCAGTGAGACCCTGTCTCTAAATAAAATATAAAATGGAGCTGGGGATGGGGCTCAGTGGTTAAGCGCCCCTGGGTTCGATCCCTGGTACCAAACAAACAAACTATACTATAAACCCTTGGAAGAGGATGCAGGAGGGATCCAAATTCCTATGGGGCCCAGGAGAAAAGTAGGTTCTGCTCTCACCTGAGTTGGTCACTGGCTGCTTGAACCCAGTGACCTTCATAAAGCTTGAATTTTAGTGAGACCCTCTCAGTGGATTGGCACGTCCTAAATGCAGCCCATGAAATCATGTGAGACTAGTAGGGAAGCTAGGGCACCATGCTTGAACTGTTGGTGGAAGAAATGTCTTAGAGAAATGGGACTTAAATGGGGTGATGCAGGCTGGGCTTCCTCAGCTGGGACAGTGGCCCATGGAGAAGGTGGACTAGTGCCAGCTTAGGCACAGGAGTGTCTTGAAGGCACCAGGATCTGGCAGATGGCAGAAAAGGTGACCAGGAAACACCTTGAATTCCAGGCTAAGGTCTATAAATAAAAAGTTTGTACCTGGCCTGTAGGAAACCTGTTTACCAAAGCTTGTTCTCTGGATTAGTGGTTCACAGGGTTCCTTCACACTCCATTCACTGAATTGTCAATCACCACTTGCAAAGACCACCGGCAAACCTGTAGACTGGGCAGAGCGCAGTTTATCAGGCTACCTGCACTAACAGAGAAAGCCACATTGATGGAACCACGAAACAGGGACCCTCAAGGAGGGCATTTGAAGGGCTTTAGGGCAAGGTGTGAATGACTTCAAGGGGGGTCTTGCGTGTTAGGAAGACAGCTGGTACAGGGCAGAGTGTATAACAAAACAGTTTGGGATTGATGAACACGGCAAGGCAGCGACAGAGTGAGGGCTGACCTGCATCATCCCGAATGATCTAAACCAGAGATCCTAACTGCACCACGTCTCTGAAGATGCCTTCATTCCAAACAAGGAGCCATACACACCGTTCACCTTGATGAACCAGCTGTGAGCTAGGAAAAGTGAGCCTTTCAGGCGATTCCCAGGAGCAGGTATCTCTAGGAGTTAGCAGCCAAGTTGCTTTTACTTGATCCCGGGGTTGTCTAACTCAGGCTGAAGGAAGAAGGCTAAGTTCCCAAAACAGGTATGTGTTGAGTGAGTGTTACAGGCACCGTTCTAGGCCTCTGTGTGTGTGTGTGTGTGTGTGTGTGTGTGTCTGCCTTCATAAAGCTTGAATTTTAATGAGTGTAGGGAGGACACAAAGTAGAAGAGCATCTACCCAAATCCAAAGAGGCTCCAATCCCTTCTGTCATGGCAGAGTATCTGCCTACAATTTACGTATATCCTCCCATGTATTTAAATTGTCTCCATGTTACCTACAACACCTCACACCGTGTAAGTGTCATGTTAATGGTTGTTCTGCCAGATCATTTGGGGAGTAATGATGAGAAAAAAAAATGTCGGTGCATGTTCAGCTTAGGTGCATTTTTATTTAATTTTTTTGTGCCTTGGTTGGTTAAATCCTTGGATGTGGAATATGCAGAGATAGAGGCCTGATTATGCTCCGTGAGGAACAACGGAGCTTCACAGTGTGCTGAGTTCAAAGAGGAAAAGTAAAGCATCAAAGCAGATGAGAAGCTGGGTGCCCTGACTCTGGAGGCTGAGGCCGGAGGATTGCAAGTTCAAGGTCAGGCTGGGGGGGACAACTTCAACAAGAGACCCTGTCTCAAAATAAAAAGGTCTGGGGAGGTAACTCAGTGATTAAGTGCTTCTGGGTTCAATCCCCAATACATAAAAATAAAAAAAAAATCAGGTAAGGATTGTAATATGAAAAGAAGAAAGAAAATTCTGCTAAGCGTCATGGGACAAACTGCCTTGTGACCATGTAAGTTTGCGGAGCCCTGATGAATCAAAGCTGAACAGACCTTATCACTCCGGAACATCAAGGAGTCAAGTTGGCCAGTGTTGATGAAAAGACTGCAGAAACAGAATCCCCTAAACCTCTTTGGGCATGTAGCCTTCTTCTCACGGAGCCTCTCTAGGATCCTTTTTCCCTTGGGAATACTTTTAAGGACGAAAACTGTACACAAAGGATGCCCATCGGAGGTGGAAAGCAATTGGCTCAAAGCAACTGAACACCAGTCAGGGAGTGTGCAGGCCGTGGGCTGGTGTGGGATACAGGTGCGGAGTGGTAGCAGCACCCGTGGGGACAGGCAGTGAGGGTGGGGAGTGGCACAGCCAGGAGCGTCTTCCCAGGGGTTCTGCCAGAACACTGGGCCCATCCCACCCAGGACATGGGGAAACCCATCTCAGTTTTCTCTGTTCTGTTCCTATCACAGAATTGTGCCTAATGTTTGTTGAATGAATGAATGAAGAAATGCATAGGAAAAAGAAACGGTCATACAACCGAACCCCCCTTTTTTTTTGGAATGTGATAGTGTGACCATTTTAAAGGTCTCTGGTTACAAAGTTTCGGGCCTTCTCCTTCCCTCTGCCTGGCCCCACCCACCCAGCGGGAATTCCAGCCTATTTTCCTACCACTATTTCCATGTTCCCTGGGGGTGTTTCCATGTGTCTGGGACCTGTGCCCCCTGTGCCACCTGGTGAGGAGGTTGCCAGCTCTGCTGAGCCTCTCCAGACTGAACCCCACAACCATGGCACCCCATCCCTGGGCCACAGTAGCTGGCCTGCTGGACTAAGTCACCTCAGACACTGCATAGATGCAGACGCTCTGTCACACGACTCTGAGGGGCCCACTGCAGATACAGTGAGTGGCTTCAGGAGAGGACTCCCTAGCCTTTGCAAGATCTGCAGCCCACTGAGGCGACAAGTCTGCACAGAGGGATCCAGCTCAGCACAGCTTCCATCTCAGCTGTTCTCTCCCACCCTCAGGCTTAGGGCAAAGTGAGTAAGGAGAGGGGGAGGGGAGGGGAGAGGCCTGAATCTTCCCTCTCGGCTTCCCCTGCTCCTTGGGGGCTCCTCCATGCCGGTTTGCCATCCAGACTCACTGGGGACCACCCCAGGCCATTGGAGTGAACTGATGAGGGTAAAAATTCCAGGTAATTTTTATCCCAGTAGCTTCTCGGACCTTATGTGATTTTGAGGGTGCAAATAGAGGGAGAAAACTGTCCAATGCTCCTCTGCTACATCCAAGCCCCAAGTATATGTACTGGGAAATTCAAGGCCTGACTCCATCCATCAAGCGCGTGGGAGCCTCCCAGGCCTGTCAAAGCGCCCGCTGACCGCCATTTCCCATACACCCTCCACGTTTGCGCTCCTCAAAGCAGATAATTAAGCTGTTCCCTCTGGAACCTCTGGGACTGTGTTCTGGCTCCTGGGCACACCAGCTTGGTGACTGTCACTCCGTTCTGACAAACCCCAGGTCCCCCCCTCCCTGTTCCGAGTCTCCCACCTACAGCCAGGCAGGGCTCACTTCCACGGGCCCCTGAATCACTCTCAGAAACATTTTGTTCTAAGATTTTTTTTTTTAATCTTTCCATAAAAACATGGAATTATTTTTTTTTTAATTTGAAATTCATTTTCAGTCTTCTTTTATAGATCTGTCATTTATACAATGGCTGGAAAACTTTCTAAAATCAGATATAATTTATGAACCCCTTCCTTTTGGCATAATGTCATTTTCTGCATTACAATGAAAATGATTGGCGAGATCAGAGGCGCCTCTCCTCCAGGGGTGGGGTAGCGAGGGGGAGCTGGTGGGTGGGGGGCTGTTCTGGTTATTCTGAAACAAGTCCCTGTGTGCTAGGCACAGCCCCCATCAGGGGCTCTCAAGGCTGGGAGAAAATAGAAAAAAAAAAAAGCGTTTTTCTCACCCCTGAAATGAGAAGAATGTGAAAATCAGCTTATGCCCCTTACAAAAGAATGAGGCTTCAACAAATGGTTAGAGACCCCATTTGTACACAAAGTTTTCAAATTCTACTTGATCTTCAAAGACAATATTCTTGGAAGTTGTGGAGGGCAATGTGGACAGCTGTGGTTCTCAGCCTTGAATGAAGGCACTTTTCAAAAATATTGAGCCTGCTCTGGTCATATTAATGTGGTCTGGGCTGAGAATATTAGGAGATTGGCCCCTGGAAGATGGGGTTCTTGGGTAGATGGTAAGATCGTGGGTTAATGATAAAAATGAAGGCCAACTTACTTCTCAACATGGACAAAGGGCTCTTCCAAGCTGTCATCATAGATTGACTCTTCTTTACAGTCTATAACGTGGCAGCTTCTATTGTCTTCCTGTTTCTCAGATAAAGAAACTGAGGCTCTCGGACCCTCACACAGCCAGGAAGTGTCTGCGTGGGGATTTGACCCCAGGCAGTGTGAAGCCCAGACTCAACCTGCTGCCTCCATGAAGGGTCAAAATAGCAATTTCTGAGTAGTCTACATACAAATGAGCTTGCTTATCTATAAAACGAGGAAAGCTGAACAAGGTGAACTTTAATGTTCTGAGGCTCTAGGTCCCTATTTTTAAAATATGCAAACAGGTTCCAGAGCACTGACGTATGTGGCTGCCATTAAGAAGCTAAAGAGTCAGCTGGAGCACCTGGGCTTCCCGAGGGGTTGTCAATGAAACGCCCCAGGGAAGATTAAATGACTTCACAACTCAAGCCGAAGATTTAAACTTAAGGCTCAAACGTGAAGTCCACATGTCTCCCTTTATCTTTCAGGAGAGCAAAGTGATGTTCAATCTAACCAAATTTCAACTGTTCGTTGAACCCTGATCTGTGAGCTGGGAAGGAGAGGAGAGGAAGAAAGGGGACAATTCCTGTCTTTGCTGGCACACATGCATGCAGACGCATGCGCATACCACACACACACACACACACACACACACACACACACACAGAGCAGAAAATGTAACTCTTCGCAAGTCTCCTTGGCATGAATGATCCTCAGCCCAGATTTTGGCTTCTTCCTTCCTACCTTCTTTTCAAAGGAAGAAGGGAGGTGGTTTAAGGTGATTGCAGAGTGACATTTATTAGTAGGTATAGTCAAATATTAAAAAGGCTCTGGACCTTGCCCAGTCTCTCCTTCCCTTCCGCTCCCTGTAGTGGATTTGGGGGGACCATCTTGCCCCTCTGTCTCTCCACATGCATGTTTGAGTGCTCCCTTTCTGGGTTCCCATACCAAGCCCTGGTCCCCAAGTCAAACAGATGAGCTGGATTACATTCCAAATCCATGGTAACGATGGTCAGGAGAACTCCTCTGACCCTCAAGTGTCTGAAGACAATGCACTCTAACCTAAAATTTGCAGAAATTCTATGTTCCAAAGCGTCCCTTCCAGCCACCTGCTCTACCCCCTCCCTCATGTGAGTCATCAAAATGACTAATATTACACTGCGTTAAGTAGCATTATCCTTAATGTACCCTGTGATGATGGCCTTGGAGCAAACACTGAAATAGAAATAGAGCTTCGAGTTTTGCCGTGGAAGAAGTCTTGTCGCTCCAGTTAAGATCAACGGGGACTAAGAGGCAGCAAGCTCAGACATTTGGCCTTCGATATTTTACAAGCCCAAAGGGGGAAAAGTAATTTCTTTTCCTGAGAAAGAGGAATTACAGGGAGGAAAAGGAGGACCAGGGGGAGGCGGAGAAGGAGCATGTTAACAAGGAAGACGAGGACGATAGAGAAAAGAAGAAGAAAGAAAGAAGTGGCTCTTGACCATCCACCACCTCTTCAGAAACAACATCTTTCTGAGTTCAATGCAAAGAAGTAAAGTGCCATGTGGATTAAATTTCCACCAAAAACACTCAAGGACTTCAGATTTTAAAGGGAAAGCCAGGCCCAAGGCCAAATGCACTGTGGCTTGGACCAGGCCCAGGAGGAGGTGCCCTGGCCTATGTGCACCACACACCTGGGATCCAGTGCATGTGGTGTGCATTAGAAGCTGTGGGACCCTGGGGTGGCCCCAGCACCTCTCTGTCATATAACCAGAAGGCATTCAGGCTCATGACATGGCCAAAGAACAGGAAAGGGGCATATTTGGCTAGGAGGGCCTCTTGGCCCTCCATCATAGCTAACCATCTGAAACAAATTTCTTGGTCTCTTCCTTGAGCTTACCAAAGACAGATTCTGAGCAAGGAAGGCTTCAAATCCAGGCTCAGCCGTATTCCTCACTGGGCCACTGGTCCTCCCGGATCTAGACCTTGTACATGTTTAAGAGCCTGCTCATGTATGGGGGCAGAGGGATGGCTTTTGACATTTAATGCCAGCTTTTATTGAGCACTACTGAATGCCAGGCACGATTGAAGAACTTGACCCTCATCCTTTCTCTATCAGAGGGATTATCCAATGAGGACTCTTAGGCTCAAGAGTTCAGGGACTTGGCCAAGTCCCCACAGCTCATTTCTAACAGGAAAGAGGGTCAGAAGGGGCAGGAGGTGACCTGTCATACAGAGGTAGTATGGAGCCTCACACGATCATGCCATAGACTAAGTATCCTCAATGACCTTGTGAGAGCGCTCTTTCAAATATAACTTTGTAATACGTACAGCAGTCATCAGCAAACTCCAAATAGTCCTTTTACAGAAAGCAACCACCGGGTCATATCACCTAGTCGCCTCTCAGGAGGGTTTTCAGATAATCTCTTATCTGGTTGCTGTCTGTAAGCAATGCAATACCATTTTAATGCTAACTCAAGTCACAATTAGATGTGTAAATATGTTCGAGGAAAAAAATAGAATGATGCATTTTAAGATATCATTTCTCTGGCTCCCCTCTCCAAAGGAATATAGATAATCAAAACATATCTGTGCCATAAGAAAAATTGCTCTTTCCTTTTTTCTAGTTTCTTCTATAGTATTTCTACTCCTTGTATTTATGCATAGCAGTGGCTCTGGTTACTTTCTTGCAGTGAATATCTTAACTGTCTCTTTCACCTGACTCTGACATATTCAAAACTCCTTGTGACCCTAGTTTGGCTTAGGTGCCTTGAAGTCCCTTGCATGGGGATAATATGTGTGGCATAAATATCATTGCTTCATCTCTCCATAGCCGTGAAAGGCATTGCTAATCAATCACTGCACTGAGTCTCTTGTTGATGCTAGAGTTCTTCAAGATGGCCCCGTGGGACATGATAATCACTGACCACAAATGGCAGGGGGAAAAAAAAAAAAGTCTTTTCCACATTTTCCTCCTGATGCCTCAATATAAAGGCTTCCTCAGACAGGAGAGACTGGAAACATGGAAACACTGGGATGATATGAGCAGACAATAGATGCTACCAGATCAACTTCTCTTCTCTGATGAGGATTGGTCCAAAGAAGAGCTCAGTCAAGTAATCCAAGTGGAGTGAGCCCACCTTGAATTTTTTTTCCATTTGGAGCTAAAGAAGCTAAATCCACATTTTCTTCAGTGGTAAGACCTGGAGATGTGATTATTCTGGCAGAATAAAACTCTCATACAGAGGTGGTGTGGAACCTCCTGATCCCAGGGAATTTCCCACAGCCAGTTACCTTGGAGGCTCAAATGGGCCTCTACCCTTAAGTTAGTTTGGCTGCAGATGCCAAGTGAAAACGGATTTGAGCCCTAACTAATTCAAAATACATCTTAAAGGCATGGAAAATTGAGAACATAATTCTATTTGACTTTTTTTTTTTGGCAATTATATTGCTTTAAAAGGTTTACCTGTCTGGCTAACAGAGATGCTGCCAAGCCAAGCTCCGAGCGGCCTCCACATCACCATGTCTGAGGGTGGAGAGGGAGGCAGTGGGCACGGGATGTGATGGCTTTGGATTTCCTGTCTCATTTGTATCCCTAGCTCTTACCTCAGCAATGAATGACTTATCCAGGAGGGGTTGGCTTGTTGCTGGGTTCTTAAATCAGATATTTGTCCTTTTGGGATCTAAAACAAAACAAAATTATTCTTGGCAGGAGGCAGTTGGACAGTTGTAGTCTGGCTTTACCCTGGGTGGGTATGTACGTGGCCTTGAAGATGTCCCTCTTTCCTTCACTGTGTTTCTGCCAAAGAAGGGGATTAAGACAGTGATCCCCAAGGACCTGCAGAGCTGTGAAGTTCTTTGACTTATTCTGCTCAGAGCTGGACATGTTTGAGGTCTCAGGTGGCCTCTTCCCTGGGTGTTGGCACTCTTCCAGGTGGAAGGAGCTGGTCTCTCGGTAATGGCAGGAGGCATTAGAAAACCACAGAATGCTTCCGGCCGGAGCCTCCTCACATAGGCCTGTTGCTGTTTTGTCTCCTAAAGATGAAACACATTCCTCTGGTCCCCACGCTCTTTCTTCCTCGCTCATTATTGGGTTTCAACTCCCTTCAGAGGAATCTGCTCACAGCATCAGCCCCCGTCTCTGGGGGATGCTAAGCAGCTTGTCCTTTTAGTCAATCTCAAGTCACAAGGTGAGTGAAGCCAAAGTTCAGACCTTAACCGAGGTAGCAAAGTCCCTCTAGGGTCAGGCAGCAAAAAGCCAGGCTACCTGCAAACTCAGGGACTGAGGGGAGAGACCAAGGAGCCCCATTTATAGACCCTTGGCCTCTTGGATTGGATTCTTGCAGGAATGAAAAAACCACATCTCAGGCCAAAGAAATAGCTATAACCTGAGTGTGTGTGTGTGTGTGTGTGTGTGTGTTTCTTTTAATGAATTCCTCCCAAAGAAAAAGCTTGCCTGTGTGGGTGGACACCCTTTTAAGAGCCACGAATCAGCCTCTGTCTGCTCTGATGGATGCCTAGCCGGAGACTTCTGATGTGATTGGCACTTGGTACCCGAGGGGTAATTGGGTGGAAAATCTTTTTAATTTGGTAGAGTTAGAGATGTCAGAGATGTTCTCACAATGCGATGGGCCAAAATGTTCATCCTCTTAGAAGCAAATGGCAAGGGGGGGAAATGAGAAAGAGTAGGGAGACCTCCCCTCCTTCTTGGCACCAGAGTCTTCCACAAGAACTAGTGGTACTTCCGTAGTCCATGGGTCTCAAATTGATTTTACAACTTAGGTCTCCCGACTCTCTCCAGGGCTTTCTGTCCTGGAGCCTCTTGCTTCCCTCTTTAAGACCATGACCCCCACATACACTCAGGTGTCTCTCCTACATCCCAGTTGTCCACGTGCCTGGGCACGTTCATCACCGTCTTCTGGATCTTTCTAAAACCTCCTTAGAGTATACATGTGTCCAACCTGGAGTGGAGTTATTAACTCTGTGAGCAGACTGATGGGATTGGTTTCCAAAAGGATTCTTTTAAAAATATTTTTATAGTAGATGGACACAATGCCTTTATTTTACTTTCCTATGTGGTGCTGAGGATGGACCCCAGGGCCTCCCACGTGCTAGGCGAGCGCTCCGCCAGTGAGGCCCCGCCCCAGCCCAGGATTCTTCACTTTACTTCACTGAGGGATTCTGGGAAGAACAAGCTCCTCTATATTTAAATAGAACTTTATTTCCAGAAAGTGGGATTAAGGATCCAATGCCGCGAGCTGACTCTGTGTCCTGAAGAGCCATGCACAGGACCAAGTTACCAGGGGGAAGTGACGAAAACGAGAAGCAGAGGGTGTGCAGCCCAGCAAGGACACTCATGTGGGCAGGAAGCCAGGGATTCACGGGGAGAAGCGGGGGAGACCCACACCTAGCAGGTGGCTCATCAAAGGATCTGAGGAAAGATCCCCCCCAGTTCTTCTACCATGATCTGGAGAGCAACCACAGGTGCAGTACCTGCTCCCTGAGACCTGACTTGATCACCCTGTCCCTCGTGACAGTAGCCCCCCTCACTAAGTCAGCCAGGAGACACGACTGTCCCTTTATCTTTAAGTGCCTACTTTGTTTGCTTGTTCAAGGAAAGAAGCTCTTGTGTAAAACTGCACATCTGAACTTCCAGCAGCTAAGCAGCCCAGGGAGAAGTCCCCTGGTTTGGCTAATGATCAGAGAAAGCCACAGTGAATCAGCAGGGACAGGCTTTGGGGCTGACCCAATGCAACTTTTCCCTGCAGCTGAAGGCAGGGTAAAGTATGAAAGGAATGGATGAGAGGCATCCCGGGAAGACACCAGGAAAAACAGCTCACCGACAACGTGATGGGCAGGAGCCGCTGAGATGGGCCTGGACTGGCGACTAAGGTCGTAGCTTCTCTCTTCGTAGCAGCTTGGGGTGGACGCCATTCAACGATTTTCATACACATCTAAGGGCTAGGTTCTTACTTAAACTTCCGCTGCACCAAAGGGGAAAAAAATGCACGCGACACTTTGGGAAGAGTTCAACATTTTCTCAACGACATCAAACAAGCTGAGGCCATTTTCCATTCCCAAAAGCATTGTAGTCCCCAGGAGCACTGAACATGTGACCTAGTTAAAAAAATAAAATCTATCTTCTTCTCTTTCAATCAAACAGATCTCCAGGAGGCCACTGAGATAACACAGTAATTAATGTCCTTTCAATAACTGATAGTAGTTGGTGGAGGCAGCTCTGACCACAGAGCACAGAAAACAGTGCTGGACATGGACACTGCCCGACAGGGACACGTGGTCTTGGGCAAGTGCCCCACTCCTCCGGCCTTTGGTCCTCTATCTGCAAAACGGAAAATTGGGGGCTCATCACCTGTTTTCTTATGTGTTTTCTAGGGATGGGCATAATGAAGGAATCTGAGTGGATGAGCCCCGCCCCCCCCAGTATCAAATCCTACAGCCCTGGGTTTAGGGGGGCCACATAAGGAACTTTTCCTAAGCCTCCAATTACAGGGCTCAATTGCTTAAAATACTTTTAAAAAATAAAATAGAAAGCTACCTAACTTGACTTCCAGAGAAAATTTTATTAAAAAAGAAAAAACACTGTTGAAGAAGTAAAAATAATGTTTCTAAGATATATGCATCAACGTGACACACATACACACACCATCAACACTGAACAGCAACTTCAATTCTGAGACAGGTCATTCTGTCCTTTAACAGACCCTGAGGTGAGGCTGATTTGTGTGTGTGTGTGTGTGTGTGTGTGTGTGTGTGTATCCCACCCCATTAATCTCCACCCTCAAATATTTGATATAGAGTTGTTGAAGGCATCAACTCTATAAAGAACAAAACTAAAATGCTCATTATTTTATGTCTAATGAAAAGTAGAAGCTCTCATGGGTCATGATTATGAAAGCAGATTCTTTGCCCTGCTTCCCAAAATTCTGTTGGAGAAGGTCTCAGTGGGGACTTAATAATCTGTCTTTTTATTTTTTTCCAAGATGACACCTTGTTGCATTGCCCAGATGGCCTTGAACCACCCTGGGTTTAAGCCATCTTCTTGCCTCAGCTTCCCAAGTAGCTGGGACGACAGGCGTGCGCCACTGTGCCTAGCAAGCATTTTAAGAGGCATCCCAGAGTACAGGCCACACATGAGAAATGCCATGCATGGTAGGCTGGGGTCCCCAGAGGCAACCCTGGAATGAAGATTAGACTCATGAATGATGAAGGAATTGCTTCCAGAAGAAGAAGCCAGCACACCTAGAGCAGTAGAGCACAGAGGAGGAGAGACATCAGCTGGGTCACAAGGCGGATGAAGTCGGGCTTGGCGGGCCCTGCAGGAGAGCCCTCCGGTCACGTTCTTCCTGGAGTCAAGGGACCTGAGCTTTCGTCCCCTGCTGGGCCCACCACTGGCCAAAGGCTGACTCGTGAGGGCTGTAAATACCCAGGGGCTACACGAGTCTCTGCATTTGGAGGTGAAGCAGCACCACAGGCTGAGAGTGGTCCTCAGAAGAGTAAGAGGAGGGATGACATCAGCAGTTCATCAAAAAGGGGTCTGGGTGGGCCAGGCAGGGGAAGAGGGAGAGATGCCCATTTTGCTACCTCTTTCCATTGTGAAGTCCTCAGCTCTTCATCCTGTCCCTTCCACCCATCTCAATACCTTCCCTTCCCTGCATTTTTATATTTCCACATTTCTGATGATTACCCATGTCTGTCTGGGCTTTGATCCTGAACCCTAAACTCCTTGAGAGTTAAGGTCATGCCTAATTGTTGGTATATTTTCCAGTGCTACAGTCAGGATCTCCCCTGCACAGGTAACAAAGGTTTGCAGTTTGACCCAACTATCCGTTATCCAAGGTTTTCCTCTGGTAGTTCCATGTAAGCAAAACTTCTCCTAAATTTCCATTTTATTGGATTCCTTTAGTTGACTGATCAAGAAATCTGTTAGGTGATTAATCCTAATTCCTTAGGTAATTAATGTACCGAATATTTATTGAGCACCTACTCTGTACACATCTTGACATTGGGAAGGTTACAAAGTGGTATAAAATAGAGTCCAAGAAAACTGGGTCCTTCTACTTAATACTTTGGGGGGGAAGAAACAACATTTAACACATATGAAAAAAAGAAAGAAAATACTATCAATGTATGATCAAATTGCTACCTTATCTAAAATTACTAAAACTCCAAATGGTAGGAAATATATTGAAGAGCTCATCGCGAAACATGCACCAGAAAAGAAGCTGGGCACTGTGGCTCATGCCTGTAATCCCATCAACCATGGAGGCTGAGGCAGGAGAATTGCAAATTCAAGGCCAGCCTCAGCAATTTAGGAGTGCCCTGTCAACATATAAAATAACAACCACCATTCGGCTGCTCTGAATTCAGAGTCCAGAGAGAAATTCAAGTAGAAGAATTCCACCACTCCCCAGTGAAACCCTGATGCAGTGTCTACATCACTTGGTGAAGGTCGTTGTAGGACACTGATCACGTCATCAGATCAGGTAAGAACAATGATGCGAAAGAAAAAGGATGTTGAACTTGTCATAGAGAAGGGCAAGGTTCAAGAGTCGAATCCTAGCACTTCCTCCAGAGAAACTCTGAGCATCAGTTGATCTCAGCTTCCTCATCTGAAGAAAACAGCAAGCATTTTTGGCTTCTATGGCGACTGTCTTGGAGGCTAGCATCCATTCATGGACCCTCTTTCTTAAGAATGCTCTGCGTACATGTTTGAGTTGCCATCCTCCTTCCTATTCACTCATAGAATTTGAGTGTAGTTGAGCCTCACATCCAGCACCTAAGCCTCCTTCCTTCTGGTTTGGTTCTATGAGCGTGTGAGGCTTCAGACTAGTAGAGCTCTTTGCTATTAAGAGGGGAAACTTGCAGATTCAGAGCTGTCCCAGACAAAGCATAGGAATCTGGGTCTTGAGTCATGGGTCATTTCAGTCTCGACCTATTACCTTCATATTTTTACTGAAATCATTTGAATTGGGTTTTAGGTCACTTGCAACCAAATGGGAACCAACAGCCGCTACATAGATCAGAGAAATAATTATTGTAAGAATAGAGTAAGCTAGGCCCCACAAAGCTTTGTAAACATAAGGTCTTCTTCTAACTGGTGTTTGCGACTTTCTTAGGATCCCCGTGGACAAAGTTCTCCATTGCGTCAAAACTGTCCTGGGGTAAGGAAAGCCAGGACACGAGGGTCACACCTTCCCACCGTCATATTTGCAGAGATGATCAAAGACCACTTCTCTTAGGAATGTACGAGCCTGGTAGCTCTGAAATTAGAATTTAATCTGGGAATTTCTTTGGATGCCCCACCCCTTTTTAGTTTGCCTGGGGTTTTGGAGAGCCAAGATCATCTAGAAATGCCAGAAGCAGCGAAAACCAAAGCATCCAACAGTAGCACTTCTCATAGAAGTCTAAGGGACAGCAGGACTGTCACCTGCTAAAGGAGAGAAGTGTTCTGTCTCAGAAGAAAAGATCAAGACAAGAATACGGAGGAGGCCCCCTCCTGCCCGCACAGGATGAGAGCTAAGAAGCCAACACCTGGAATCTCAGACGCTGCATCAGAGAATCACAGAGGAGCAGCCAGCCAGCTACTCTCAATAATGACAGGGTCCAATGAGTCCTGACTCGCCCAGGGAACACGAGGGTTGACAGTTCTCCAGCTATCTTCACAGTGAAGAACCTCACGGTGGGAACATTGGACTGGTTTTGACCGCTGAAGGAACCGAGAGGCAGGCTGGGCAGCTGTAGTCACACCACTGTAGATAAGAAGAGGGGAGAGGACTGGGCTTGGTCACGGGACCCTTGACTTGGTAGGACTAGGACTCAGTTGCCCTAACTTCAGCTCCAGCATTTTTACCTCCTTCATTGTTCCTAACTCACGTAGCCTTACAGAGGGGGTTCCTCCTATGCAATTACTTCCTATCTAAGTGCATACAGTCATGAAGTTCCAGAAAAACCCTGTAGGCATCAGAAGCTCAACCTATTTCAAAGTAACGTTCTAACTATTTAATAAATCTGGTCTCCAGTCAAGCATTACTTTCTGATTAACATTGGCAATGCCCCGCCCCCCTGCCCGCCTCCCCGCACACACATCAGTTATGAGTAATTTGGAGCAAATTTTTTTTTACTGAAACACAGAATCCGAAGTTAAACTGTGTAAAAAGTTTCATGAAATTTTTACCCTGAACACACACGAGACCATCAACCAATAAGAACTTTAATCTTAGAGTTTGACCATTTAAAAATGAAAGAAGGGAAAATCAATAGTATCTGTCAGGAAAAAGTATTTCAAGTCAGGATTTGAATATTGAAGAATTAATAGAGTTCTTTGTAAAACTGATGGAGCTCTCGAATTGTTTTCATTCCAAAAAAAAAAAAATGATGTGTTTTAAATGAGATTTCAATTTTTAGAAACCAATGGGTAGGCAGGTGATATTGTTGAAAAAATATGCCAAAATTTTTCTTGATTCGTCCTTTGTTTGTTCTAAGAGTTAACCAATTGTTGTGCTTATAGACCCCATTTTGCTAAACATAAGACGAAACTGTTTCTTTTTTCAACGTACAGATCAATAAAACCTTTTAACTTTTTTCACACTTATTAAATTTGGCCTTTCATGGATTCATTCACCAGAGTATTTTTCTTCCACCACTCATCCTGACATGATCGGGGCCTCCTCTAACCAGAAGGGACTTCGTGTTTGGGATGGCTGGTGGGTGCACCCAAACGTCCTCTCTGCCTTCAGACATGATCACAGGTGGACAGCCTTGACAAACCAGCAACTCAACATGCTTCTGAAGACAGTCCTGGAAACAAGGAGTCTTAGCACACCAGTGCTCCTTCACTCAGAAAGAAGAAGTTGGTGCCTTTGTTAAACCTCACCAGGACGTCTCCTGCTCTGCTTCAATCAAGGAGTACATAAATGGGAGACATCTGGTTTTTGCCAGAAGCATTTACTTTGTGCTGATTCCATACAAGTATTTGGTACCAGAGTCTTCCTCCCCAGAGTTAGAGATTCATCAAGGGATTCAAGGTTGAAGAGTTGCAATCTGATTTAAAAAAAAAAAAATGGAATCAAACCAAAAGCTAGTGTATGGAGCACAGATGCTGAGCACCTAAAAGGAGTTCAGAGGAGAATTGGATGACTTCATGGATTAACACAAGTGGAATAATGAAGGACAGGAAAAAGAGGGTGTTGGGGGCTTAAGAGAGCTATCTTAAAATAGTAGGGAGATGGGTAAGGATGGGGAAATCCCATTTCCTTTTCAGTTCCGGGTCATGGGTGACATTTTAGCAGCTTCCTTTACTGACACAACCCTGAGTACATAGCATATGTGTGTGTACAGGTACATACCTCGAGTTCCAGACCACTTTAACCTTCTTAGCAGTTGAAGTTAATGCTCACAAGAGACGCACTACACCACCCACAAAGGCTTAGAGTTATGGGTTTCCAAATCCTGTTTCTCCATACTCTAAGAGATTATCTATCAATTTAGGGGATGTATCCACTCGTCAACTGCCACAATAACGCTGCATCATTAAAATCCATAGAAACTGTGGGCCACAACACTAAACTTTTATCTAGCTCTCTAGGTTATCTGGGTTGAACTTGGCTGATCTGAAATGGGTCGGCTCACAAGTCTGAGGGTGGCTGGCTATTGACCCATCTGGAAAGATCTCAGCTAAGATGAACAGAATGACTCAGCTCTCTTTCCTGTGTCTGTCTTCCTCTACCAGGCTAGCCTGGGCACGTTCCCTGTGCAAGGTAAGGTTAGGAAGTCATATTGCACAAGTGTGGTGCAAACCTAGGTGTGTATCGCACTTGCTGACATGACATTGGCCAAAGCAAGTTGCACAGCTGAGCACGGAGTCAGAGCAAGACAGCGTGACAAAGGTACTTTGCAGTTACATGGCAAATGGTGGAAGGGAGAGCTCAACCCCTCATGCAGTCTACCATGAGGCTTGGAACACCTTCTAATTAGCAAGGCAGGCAAAGGACCAGTAGGTACCGTCATGTGATCCCCTGGGCACTCTTCCCTAACGCGTTCTTCAAGCCCTGAACACCAATAGGAGGCGGGGGAGGGATTATATTATTATTTTTTTTAAGCGAGCTAGCTAAGCAGCCAGCATTTTCCCAAGGCTGCCCTGCTCTATTCAGAATAAAGACGTGGGCAATAGGCCATGCTTGGATGCCTCGGACCATCTGCCAACAAAAACAGAAAAAAAAAATTAATTATGAATGGTGTCTTCCCATGCTAATCATTTATTGTAAAGGATTTCTCCAGCTTGTTTATAATAGCTGTTGCCTAAGGGTGCATGCTGTATAAATTGTCTGATTACAGGATACAGAGCGCTTCTTAATAGGCCTCAGCTGATTAGGAGAAGGGAAAGAAATTAAAGAGGCCATTTCCCTTTAGGTATGCAAATACCTCCCAGAACAAAAGACAAAGATATGATAGACCATGATGAAACACACCCTCTTTTCTTTTTACCTTAAATTATGTACCAGGCAAGGAGCAAGTTTCATTGCATGTGTCAGCCGAGATGTGAATGGTCTAGTAATTGAAACAATACTAATGCCAGAAATGCATGTTAGATGTCGCGCTGAACCAGCTCCCTGGGCAGCCCCTCCCTCAGCAGAGCCTAGGCTGGTGCCTGCATCTCTTTGGATCACTTTTAGCTTTGGATAATTTGACGCTGGCTCGTTGAGCTAAATTTGTCTGTATCCTATTGCCCTCCTCTCATTTCTGTCGCCAGATTTTACATGTCAACATCTGGCAGAGAGGGCAGCTGGAAGGCAGACTGAGTCTGAAAAACAGGGGGAAAAAAATATGGAAGTATGCAGTTAGACTCTTCCTCTTCTCATTTCTCGAGCGCACACAGATACACACACACACACACACACACAACTCATGGATATGAGCAAATCCGCGCACACGTGTGCCCATACACACACACACACACACACACACACACACACAAACTCTGGAGCCTTTCTTTCCATAAACATTTTTTTTTCCTTCTTAAAATGTTCTGTGGTGATTTCAAGCGTATGTTCAATTGCACAGTCACCCCTCTGTATCTGTCGATTCCACATCTGTGGATTCAACCAAAAGCAGAGAGAAAATATTTGAGAAAAAATTTGGATCCATAGTGGGGGTATACAGACCTACTTTTCTGGTTGTTATCCCTTAAGTAATGCAGCGTAACAACTGCATTGGTGTAGCATCTACATTGCATTAGATATTACAAGTAATCTAGAGATGATCTTAAGTACCTAGGGAGATGTCTCTAGGTTACAGGCAAATGCTACACCGTTGTGTAAAAGGCACTCAGCACCCACAGACTTGGTAACCACGGGAGGTTCTGAAGCCAGTCCCCATGAACACAGAGGGATCGCGGTATTTCACTATGATTTCCCTTTTTCAGGGAGCAGGCGCTCCATGGGTCTCTCTTTTTTTTCATTAGTTTCAGGAACTGGAATGTAGAGGCCCACAGAGATGTTGAGGGTGGCTCCAGGTCTGCCTACTTGGAAGGAAATGGCCCAGACCTGAGGCACTTCCAAGCCCCTTCCTGGCACAGGTCTTTGCTGGGGGAATGGAGGTCAGACTCTTGCCACAGCGGGTGCTTCTCTACCAGAGAGTTTACAAATCTCTTGTGCATCTTGCCAATGCTTCGTTCAAGTTGTCTGGCCTTCCACGGGGGAAATTAGCTCAGTCACCCTCAAACGTTGTGACTTTTAAACAGCAACATTGATCATCTCACAGTGCCCACAAGTCAAGAGTCCGGGCACAAGGTAGCAGGGTCTTCTGTTCGGGGGTCTCTCACAAGGCCGCCCGCCATCAGATGTTGTGGGAGATTCTAGTCTTGTGTGAATGATTGACAGGGGGAGGATTTGCGTCCAAGCTCACTCACGTGATGTTGTTGATTCCTTGTGAGCTCGAGACCAAAGGCCACTCTCAGTACCTTGCCAGGTGGCCGTCTCTCTCAAGGCAGCCACACACAAAAGAGCCAGAAAGTACCAGCAAAATGGAAGCCGTCATCTTTTGTAACTTGATCTCAGAAGGGGAATCGCTTCACTTTTACTGTATTCTATTTATCAGGAGCAAGTCAATTGGTCCAACCCACACTCAATGGAAGGAAATTACCCAAAGGCACCTACGCCAGGGGGCAGGGGTCACCTGGAGCCATGATGGAAGGCTGCTCACCCCAAGACCCTTTGGTATCATTTTTCCATAAAACCCCTCTCAGAACACTTCTGCCATTGCCTCTTGTGGGATCGGTCCCCAGGGCTGGCTCAGATGGTTGGCTTGGGCAGTTGTGGTCACCCCTGCTTATTCCGTCAATGGTTGATTTATTTTGTCTTCATTTCATGTCACTCCAAATGTCACCTGCTTGAAAAAGAATCTTTCAGCTACCGTATAGTCATTTTCAATCATTAACATGTTCTGCTTTTCTTATCACCTTTATGAAAAAGTCAGTTTATTATTCATTCCTTTATTACTGTTCCTTGCTCCCTGGGCTCTGAGCATCATTAGGAAAGAAAGAGAACTTATGTGCAGGTTCAGCATTCTACCCCTAGAACAGTCCATACAGTAGGTGCATTATAAATATCTGACAAGATATAAACAAATGAGTGAATCCCATACCACGTGGCTCAAGAAGGCCTAGCTTCAAGGTTCAAACAGGCTATTTACTTACCTCCTTCTGCCTCAGTATCTTGATATGTAAAATAAGAATGAATTCTTCCTAGACCACCTTCTGCAAAAGACAAATTATGGATATTGGAGAACAATAAAAAAAAGTAGAGGTGCATTGTACAACATGATGATTATAGTTAATAACAATGTATTGTGTTAAAATTTTCAGGAGAGCTGATTTTAAATGTTCTTACAAACGTGTTCATACAAAATGTTTCTCAAAAAAAAGGTATATGAGACAATGCATATGTTAATTAGCTTAATTAAGCCATTCCACAGTGTACGAATATTTCAAAACAACATATTGTACATGATAAATATGTATATTTCTCATCTTTCACTTACAAGAAGAAAGAAAGAAAAGAAAACAAAAAGAAGCCAGAAATAAACCAGAGACCCTGAAGGGATTCAGAAAGTTAGCAAGGTTAGGAATGAAGTCCAGATAAAGTATATATATATATATATATATATATATATGTATTTTTTTTTTAAAACCAATTAGTGGGGCTCGGGATGTGGCTCAGTGGTAGCACGCTCGCCTGGCATGCATGAGGCCCTGGGTTCCATCCTCAGCACCACATAAAAATAAAATGAAAATATTGTGTCCATCTAAAACTAAAAAATAAAAATATTGAAAAAAACAATTAGTAATGTATTTGTCTTATGGAAAAAGTTAAGTTTCATATTTCTTTTTGTTGTTTTTTGGTAATTATTTCAAAATCAATGAAATTATAGTATTAAAAAGCTGAATAAAATCACTTTTCCTTGGGTGGGACCCCCCTTCCCATCTGGAGTGAACTAGTGGCCATGCACTGGGGAATGTAAGGTCCATCACCACGGCCACCCAGACCTGGGCCTGCTCTCCCTCTGCAAACTCTTGATATCCGCAACAACCCAGAGAACCCCTCGAAGGGCCTGTTTGTGGATTGCTTGCTGCTAAGATGGAGCTTGTTTTCCGTCTGATTGTGAAGTTAGCAGGAGGCAGAAGGGAAGTTGGGGCTCTCACTTAGAGCCTGAGAGGTGCAGAACTTGGTTGCAGACACCGTTGATGTCCCACCTGGTCTCTTGGCCCCAAACCGTCCTCCCACACCTGTCCGAGGTTCACCCACCTGCCTTCCCCTCGCTAAAGGGCTTCCTCTGGTGGGCAGAGCCTCTCTTCCCCCATGGCATGGGGACAACCTTCAGCCAATGCCTTCTGGGTGGCACACCCTCTCCTCAGCTCCCCAGTGGGATGACACTCCGGCCACCCACAGAAGCCCCCTTGATTGGTTTCCAATCTTTCCCGCCTGACTTAACCATGGTGAATTTTATGTTTTGCCTTGGTTGGGCCATGGTGTTCAGATATGAGGTCTAATGCTATTCTGAAACTTCCTATGATGGATGAGGTAAGGATGAAGGATATATTCAAATTGTATTTTAAATCAGTGGACTTAGAGTAAAGCAGATTGTCCTCCATAATGTGGGTGAGCCACATCTAATCAGTTGAAAGCCTGAATAGTAAAAAAAAAAAAAAAAAAAAAAAGGTGACCTCCTCACACAACAGGGAATTCTTCAGCAAACTGACTTTGAACTTCACCTGTATCTTCAGCTCTTCCGTTGGCTGCTTCTCCATCAACCTGCCCTTGGATTTGAACTGCCACTCTTCCCTGAGTCTCATCAGATTTTGGACTCACAAGCTTCCATAATCACATGAGTCAATTCCATAAAACACACATACACACACACACACACACGCACGCACGCACATGCACATATGCACACACACCCTATTGGTTTCGTTTCTCTGGCAAGCTCTGACTAATATGCTCCCTCTCTTTTCTATTGGATTTTCTTACGCTAACCTCTCAAACAAATTACTTCCATTGAAATCCTGATCTTGGGGTTTGTTTCTGGGGTCACCTAAATGAGAAATCCCAAGCATCTCTTTGAGAAAAGATATGTGATCCTGGGTGACCTCACGCACAAAACTGGAAAGGAAACATGAGCACTTATTATGTGCTGGTCACGTGTCTCTGCCTTGCGTCATGCATATCAATTAATCTCCACCCAGGAGCCATCGTGCGGTGGCCACGCTCATTTCACAGATGAGGAAAGTGAATCCACCGAGGTCAATGTGAAATCAAACGCAAAAAGGCTGACTCCAGCGCCGGCATCCTCGATGGTTCCTCCCTATTACCCAACCCTTTTTTATCTCATCGAGATATCAGAAGATGACCGCTCCATGTGGCAGACCACACAATTCTCCTGGATGCTAACGCTAGGGAGAGATGAAAGGTACAAGTGGCTGGCCAGGTGGAATCTATCCCCGTGCCCACCTTTCCTACCACATTCCTAAGAAATGTGTACCTTTGGACCAAATAAATAAATAAGAGGATGGAGAGAGCAAAGGAGGAGCAGACTGAACGTACAAAAGAACTTCAGGAGTCTTCCTGAAAAGCAACAGCTTTTGCAAAGCAACATTTTGATGAGTTAAGTGCAAACGAATCGGGCAAAATGAGAAACACATGGGCTAAATTTTCCTTAAAATATACGAGTTTAAAAATTAAGAGGGAAAAGTGCTTGGGGAAATGTGTTTTAAGTTTTAGCCAAACTGAAAGCATTCACAAAACAGATCAAGATATTTGCTGAGCCCACAAAATGACGAGGTTGGTCCATCCTGGGCAGATAGAGTGATAAAGAGAGAGAGAGAGAGAGAGAGAGAGAGAGAGAGAGAGATCCCCAGGGGAGGGAGACATGTGGGGCTGGCCCAGGACAGAGCTTTATGACAGACCCATTCCAGGCTCCCCGATAGCTGTAAATGGGGGATTTGGAGCTATATTGCTTTTTCTTTCATTTAGTTTTCCAAGTAACATGAAACTCTGCACTCTGAAGGTAATACTCATGAATAAATAATACAGTCCGCTGAAAAGCTGTTTGCCGAGAACACAAAATGTATCGGGTGTTTTTTCTAAAGGCCTTCGAGATCTGTATTAACAAGAGAATCAGAGCCCGGAAGCGTGGTGGGGTTCTGGAGGCTGGAACACACACCGCAAAGGGGCTGGGCTCAGCTGGCCAAATTCTGGGTGGCACAAATGACAGGTGTCCACAAGAAAGGACCACAGGAGCAAAAACTTCCCGTCACCAGCCGGAGCAGCAATCCAGCCAGAGGTTCCCCGGGAGGCAGGGCAGGGCCTCCCTGAGGACCTCCACCCGAGGCTCTAACTTTCTTCCCGAGGGCCAAGGTTGATGGCACCTCTGCTCTTCGTACCCACGGGAAGTGGTGACGTGGTCAGCCGGTTCCCATTCACACACTCAGAAACAAAGACCAAAGCTCCATTTTCCTTTGGGTCCCCTATAATGTTCAGGCAAGAGAAAAGATGGAGTTTGGGGAAATATTTTGTCATATTTTAAAGGTGTGACACGGAGACCTAGTGCTGTCTTGGACAGTGTCTTCCCAAGAGCTTCGTGAGTTCCAGAACTAGCCTGGTACGACCTAGTCTGGATGAACAAACAGGTAGATGTGTCTGAAGGACCCTGGGGTACCCATTGCTCTTTAGTCTACTAAAAGGAAAAAAAAAAGAAGTCTAATTAACCATTCCCTGGATCCTGGTCCCGTTCCACCTCTGTTCCTCCCAACAATCAGCGAAGGAAGAACCGATTCCATAGTGGCCAGTGTGGACTCCACCCCAATCCAAGGCCACATGGAATCCGTGCATCTGGAAGATTCTAGAACTAGGAAGAGACAGCACCTTGGAGGAATATATGGAATCTATATGCCTCTTCCAGTTGTGAAGATGGGCTGGGTATAGACAAGAGAAGAGCAAATTCCTGAAAAGAGGACCCCGCACCCCAGCAACAGGAAGACCTGTTTTTGATGCTTTGTCAGCTGTCAATACTTGGCCAGGACTAAACAAACTCACCGTGGAGAACGTGGGGACCTCATGAAACCGGAAGAACACGGTCTCTGGGCTGTTGGCCCCAGTTGCCCCAATCCTCTTGACCCTGTAGAACTTCTTTAGAATATTAAAAACCCTGACGGAACTGGACCAAAGACCCAGAGGGTATATATATATATATATATAAAAAATGACTTGACCCTCACATTCTCCATCTCAAGATAAACCAAAAACCTATGTTGCCTTAGGGACTCGGGAGAAACATGAGAGGGGAAACTCTTGTTTGGGAAGGAAGAGAAAAATGGGCTTCCTGAGGCTCCTTTTGAAAGAAAGGAGCTGCAATTTGACAGCCAATGGCTCATTCTCTCACCAGATGAGAAAAGTACTTGGCTCTTCTGAGCCTCTGTTTTCTCTTCTGTGAAATGGGGGATGATTTACACCTTGCTGTAAAGATTCAAAGTGGTCCGCGGGATGGGTCTGGCCCATGGACAACCAGTTATCGCCAGCCGTTGGCTGCCAGTCATGTTACCTACCAGAGCGAGATCACGGTGCTGACACCAACCCACAGAGAAGCAAGGTGAGTCCTCTCCTGTCCGTCTGCGGCTCAGGATCAGGTCAAGGGAAAATGGAATATCCTCAGCCTCGGCCATGCAGCGTGGGCCTCCTGTTCAGCAACGGTTCTGTGGAGGTGGGGTGACATTTTTGAAATGCCTTGATTGACACTGTCAGTCATAAAAACAAAGTAAAATAAAGTCACTTCTTATTAAGGAATACAGAGAACTCTCCCTTAGAGCATCCACTTGAAATAGAAAAAAAAAAAGCAGGGCTCTGTAGAAATGAAAGTTCTCCTGACCAGGCATTTTGGAAGTCACTGAAGAGAACACCTTGTCCTTCTCTGTAGGAATGGCACTGTCACCGCTGCCAGACTGGGGAGGGGGGAGTGGGGACATAGGTCAATACACTCCCTAGGTCTTGAAAAATGTTAATACTTTATTCACCGAAAGTGGCTCCGTGGTCAAGTTCATGTGAGAAGCACTTGGTTAAACACAGCTGAACACGTTTCTTTACACGTTTTACATACTCTTTAAAGAACCTGGGAATCTCAAAGATGGGAATGCAGCCTGGAGCCGTTCCCACAGGTACCTGACCACTGATCCCTGCTGTGTACGTGTCTGTGTGTAGGGGGGTGTTGGGAGGTGGGGCTCAAGATCTCCTGATCCAAAAAACACATCCTGGAGAGGACTGGGAAAAAAACTGGGAAAAAATTTCATCAAAATTTCTCCTTCTTAATTCTTGAGTGAATCTTGTTTGATTATGTTTTCTTGATGCTGTTTTCTGTTCCCAAACTGGCTGCATATCTGTGTCATCTAAGCCTCTTTTTAGGAACAAAGTACATTCTAGAGGCCCAACCCAGACCCCCAAGGATAGGAGCCCATGAGTCCAAACCTTCAAAAATCCTCTTCCAGTCTAGGATGGCCAACCGGGTGCTGCTAGCCCAGGCTGGACACTGGGGTGTCCTTCCTCTCCCCTGGACCAAGGACGCTACCTTCTACCTCCCTGTCATCATAGACGTCACGTCCATTGACCTGAATCCTAGCTAAAAGTGTGACTGGCCCGTGGTAGAGCCAACCCCAAGAGAATTTTGAAGCCTGCAAAAAAAGCATATTTTCTTTCCACTCTCCAGACCCAAGTCAGAGCAATCATTGACTTTCCCTACGACCCATTAATTCTATATTTAGGAAACTAAAAGGAAAGGAAAAAAAAAAAAAGAAAAAAAAAAATGAAAGAAAGAAAACCCAACCGCAACCTCACACACGTCGGAAAAGATGGTAGATTCCCTGGGGCTGGGTTGGCCAAACGCGGAATGAATTGCTTTCTGCAGGGTGTCACCGTTCTCGTATTGGATTTTTCTTTTCGAAAGTCGGTGAGTTCGTTTACCTTGGACCAGCGTTCCTACAGACAGGGCAGCGGCCTGGTATCTTCATCACCTCTCGAGGTAGGACAGTCTGGACATGCCAAGTCCCCTGTAGGCCTGTGAGCAGTTTTAAAAGGTTTTGGTTAGCTCCACTTTTATTAGAATGAAAGCTTTTCACAAGTAAGAGGTTTTATGGGAGTTATTTTTAAAGTAATGTGTTTTTATTGGTTTCTGGTAAGATCAGTGAAATCACTGGCATTTTTTAAAGAATTTTAAACCAAAAAAAGATGTTCAAACAACTTGCCCGAAACACAAAAGCCAGGAAAGTCAGAATAAGGTATTTGAACACAAGGGGGTTAACGCCAAGATTAAAAAAAAAACGGTTCCGAGGAGGCCGAAGAAAAGGGCGAAGGGGAACTCCAAGCCAGGACAAAGGTGAGCTAAATTCAGCATCTGAAATGGCACTCACTGAGATGAGGGGACCTGCATGTCCTTATATTCCAAGGGAGTCCACTGCCCAACAGATATGGGGATCACGACTCGTGGTGCATGAAAATGAAGCTCATTAGAAAAGGGAACAGGCTGTCAGTTGCCGAGGCCCGAAAAGAATAAAGCAAATGATCAAGAAAAAATTGAATTGAGTGGTGGCAGGAATTCAGCAGAGCCTCGGACCTGCAAATCACAGATCCAACATGGGGTTCTACCTTTTCCTGTTTCTTCACCTCTTCTTGTTCTTTTTCTTCTCAATATTTACCATCTTTTCTAATTACCAAAGTATCATATGCTTGCTCTCTGCTCCTTAGGTGGTTTATATATTTATACATGTCCAGCACAGTCTGCAAAAGGAAAGATCACTCTTCAGGTGACAAAACAAATCAAGAGCAAGAAGGACACCCCATAGCTAGTCACTCAGTTATAGAGGAAAAAAAATCAGAGGTTCCAGTAGCTCCTCACCATACTTTATAATAATAACGTGAATTATTTACTACTAACACCTATGTATGCACAGGTTTGCTCTTGGTGCATATCTACTCCCTTGCTAGATTGGTGTTCCCCTGACAATACTCAATTCTCAGTGTGACAGAACTAATACTCAATATGATAGGATTGAGTGGGGAGTGACTGAGTCACAGGGTTCCATCCTTAAAAGTGGGATTAGTTCCCCTATAAAAAAAGGCTAAGGGTCTCACCTTTCCTTTCACCATGGGAGGATGTGATTATATATACCACCTAAGGAGCAGAGAGCAAGCCCTAACCATACCCTAAATCTGCCAGCACCTTGACCTTGGATTTCCTAGCCTCTAGAACTGTGAGCAATAAACTTCCAACATTTGCAAATCACCCAGTCTAGGATTTTGTTATAGCAGCCCACACAAACTAAGACACCTCTAAAACACACAGACACGTGCACACCAGACCACACAATATGATCAGCTGCTTCCTGAAGGAAAGGCAAAGTCCGCGTCTTACCAAGGCAGGACTGAGGACGAGTTTCTACATTTACAAAGTGTTCAGTGAACATGAGTGATTCAATGCTCTATCAAACCACGGCTGCCTCATAACTCTTCAAGTCAAATGAACAGTCATATAGATCTACTAAGATGCCACAGAGTCTGCCAAAGTAGTCCTCTGTATTCTTGTACCTAATTATAGAAAACAGTTGAAGAGTAAATTCCCACCTGTCCCCTAGAAAGAATGGCATGAAAGCAACAGAGCCTTCTAGAAAGAGAACTATAAAGATCTTCTAGAGACTTCATTGCAAGTTGTGTCTGGGTCATTGCAGCTAGGTGACCTTTAGACTCCTGCTTCTCCCAGAGATGACAATAATCATTCACCCTTCCCCTTGAATCAGAACTAAGTTTGGAGAGAAACAGAAATTGGAAATGTTATAGGCATACAAAATTTATATCCCAAAGGAGACACTTTCTTAGTTTGTTTCTCTGTTCACCGAAGGACTATGGAATAAAGCTATACAGAAGATATAAAAGTGCTTCCACAAAGTATAGGCCCAACTCACTTGTGTGTATTAGTGTGTTTTCCATTGCTATATCAAGATACCAGAGGCTCAGTAATGTAGAAAGAAAAGAGGTTTATTGATCTCAGAGATTTGGAGGTTCAAGGCATGACTACAGCACTGGTTCAGCTGTGGCGAGAACTTTGTGGTGGATGATATCACAATGGTAGGAGTATATATAGGAGAATGAGATCACATGGCAAGACAGGAAGCCAGAGAAAATGGGAAAGGGGCCAGTCTTGCTCTTTTATAACAATGTTCTCCATAAGAGCTAACGAGAGTCCCATGAGAACTACAATGGTATCTCCCCAGGCAGCACCCTCAATGGCCCAATCACCTCACACTGGGTCACACCTCTCAAAGGTTCCACTACCTCTTATCATTGCCCACCCTGGAGACCAAACTTCCAACCCACAGGTGTTGGGGGGAACACTTGAGCCTTATGTATACCTCAGAGCTGTGCTTTCTGGTTGTTTTCAGAGGTGGGACACTCTCATTCTTATGAGTTCTGGAAAAGGACTCTTTTTCCTTCAAAAGAGCATAGGAAATGCCACCAAGTTCCATCAGAATTAATTTTGACAAAATCACTTAGGACGAAGAGGTTTGTCTACCTCAGAAACAAACTGAGAAAGGGAAAAGTTGAGTCTGGGGATGCCATTACTGAGTAAAAGATGAAGCAGTATTCAGTAAACATGATGATATGCAACTCGGGGTGCACTGCCTGCACCTTCCTCCACTCCTTCTGTATAGCAGACTTGCAAAATTTTTCCTCCTAGAGAATTGATTTATCAGTCATTGCTGAAGGTGTTCTCAAAGATCCCGGCTCTCCACCTCTGCCTCCACCTCCTTCCTGATCTTCCACCTCTGCCTCCTCCTCTCCTGGCTCTCCACATTATAGAGCTATGTTTCCTGACCTCCAACCGGGTGAAGCCACAGGACTCATTTCCATCAATGAGTCGTTCACAGATATTTGTCGCATGAATATAGAAAATTCAGTTGCAAGTGAAATGATCTTTAGAGGCTTGTTTTCTCTGCCAGAGCCCCACTAGTTATATCAACCTACATGCCACCGTGTAGAAAAGAAGAACAAAACCCCCAGGTGATCCACAATCAATGCACAAGATATTAATTTTGATAGGTTAAGCTGCCAAAAGTTTGGAGTTGCTTGTTACTACAACACAATCTAGTCTGCCCAGGCTAAGCCATATTGGGAATACAGAGAATATATACACTAATTACCTGTTGCCTGTACTATAATAAGAACCCTGAACCTAATAACTTAAAACAACCACCATTCTACTTGTACATGATCCTCTGGGTCATTTCTGGAGTTGGGCTCAGCAGAATGGTTCTTCTGCTCATTTCACTTGAGAGACTTGTATAGCTGCAATCCATGGATGTACTGAGGGAGAGCTAGGGGTCCTCAGGTGTGACCGTCCATCTCTGCTTCATGTATTCTAAATCTCTAGAAGGCTGGTTCAGGATTTTTTTCACCTGAGCCTCAGTACAGCAATACAGCAAAATCAGAAGCCATATACTCCTCTTGAGGACTATGATAAGAACTTCCACATTCTACTAATCAGAGCAGGTCTCTAGTTTAGACACCAGGGGTACAAAAAACAAAAGACTTCACATTGCAAAGGGGCATACAGATAGGGATAGGAGGAACTTGTGGTCAGTTTTTGCAACTTATCACAGTATTACATGACTGGAAAAATTCTGGCCTATAATGTTTAGACGTTGAAATTGTATTTCATTGGTTTTTTGGTGGAGAAGGGTGATCACCAACAAAATTTTGCTGAAAGGACACAAGTCAAAGAGCCCTTGATTTCCTCTACCAGCCCAAAATGAGCTGCCACCACCCAGTCTTCATGTGATATGTGGTCTCCTTTCAATCTACCCTTCCTTAGGTGCCTGGGCCATTTCCTCTATCATCATTTATATACTGTTTTAAAAAGTGTATGCATCTCAGGAAGATGACTTGGTAAGAACAGATAATACCCAAGAGTCCATGGTTTATGCAGAAGTGGACTTCAAATTCTAATAATGGCTCCTATATATTGTAGGGCAGCAAGTGGTATTTGAAGACAACAAGGGTCTTTAACAAAGGTCAGATGAGTGATCTGGATACGATGGAGTGAGGAAGGCAACTTCTTAGGAAGGTGGATGATTTGTAAAAACATCGATGAGTAATAATAGTGATGACTTACTGAGTATGTGAAATTACTACCAGTAATAGTATTAAACGCTAAATAAAGCAAATGCTCTCCTAAGGATGAAGTGTATCTTTATCAAAATAAGAAACAGAGGGTCCATAGGAAGTCTATGTTGGTTGTTCGTGCAATTTTAACAGACTGGACATAAAATCCACTGAAAAGGGAGAATGATCAGAAGAGAGGAGACAAAGGCAGGGTGTGTCCCTCCACCCCATTCTGCCTTCACACCTGGCAAAGGCTCCAGAGTCCAAGGGCTTGTTCCTCTTTTGACCCACAGTGTCTCTGTCCACCTTCTAGTGTCCAACAAGGACCTAGATGGATGGCCAGTCTCCAGTTTTATGGGCAGGACATCCCAGGTCTTGCCTTCTGCTACTGCCTTAGACTAGCAGGGGATGAGGGGGGCACAGGAGGACAGGACACACCCCTCAGCCACGTCACCTCTAAAGTCAGCAGGGAGACTGAAAGGCTGCTGCTTTCGCAGATGGAAGGTGAGTGAATGTCCCTGGGGCAAATGGATGGATCCAGCTCCAAGAGGTTCCAGAATTTAAAGGGCAGCTGGCCTCTGGGCTGGTTGTGAAGACTGTAGGAAAATTTTGTAGCGTGGACCCTTGGAGTGGCTCTCTGCAGGTCTGCTCCCCGCTGGTTGCCAGTTCTATTTCCTCTAGCCTGACATTTCCTATTTTCTGGTGGCCATGTGGTGACTCTTGAAGGGAGCAAAAGAGTCCACCTTTACCAGGAATCCATCCTGAGCTGGCCAAGGAGGCTGCCGGGCATCTCCCGCCCTTAATTCACTGCCCAAATGCCGATTTCACTGTCAGCCTGCCCGGTTTTCACAAGTTCATGGTCTTTCATATAAATTTATAACGAGGCATCCCAGCTGAGACTGGACTTCTGAAATCTGGACACCCAAGAACCAGGAAGTTAATGCCGTTTTAAACCTGTCCGTAGACTTTCAGCTCAAAAGGTGGAGGGATCCCACCCTTCTTTCTCCCCTTTCTCTCTCTAATAAAGTCAAAGGGTGTTAAAATAGGAGGAAGGAATCCTGCAGTAGAAAGAGAACCAGAGTAGTTTCTGGAACAGGGGAAATGTGAAGGAACCTCCTGCTGTGTCCATCACAGAAGTGGGAGCTGGAGTCCGAACTCAGGGAAGGCACCTGCCCAGATGGGAAGCCTTCTTCATGCAGATCCCTGAAGAGGTGGTGAGCTGTCTGCCTGTGTAGGCAGAGGAGAAGTGGGAAGAGGAGCAGAGACGAGGAGGCAAATTGAAGTTCTTTCAGGCTCCCCTATGGCTTTCCCTGCTCTTGCAGGCTAAGTCCAAGGTCTAGACTAGGGTTCCTGGTATATTGCAAGTTTTGGATGGTCCTGATGTCCCTGATCTCCCACCATTGTAGGCCAAGATTCACATGGCCCTGTCATACCATCCCCTGGAGGCGGGGTTGGGAAGAGAAGCTGTACACTGAAACAGAGCCACGTACTGTATAGACCCGCCAGGTCCATGATTGACACTGGAATTGGCAACCAAAGATCCAGAGGAAGGTAGAGGAGCAGGTGAGGATCACTTGCAGCCCAGAACAAACAGAAGAAGGACCTTGGGGAAAGTAGAATATTCAGGAAATAGAATTTTTATAATCAAACGATTACATTCAAGAGATTTATGTCAATATGACATCCATGAAAAAGAGCTCAGAAAATAAATCAGAGGATAAGAAAAAGCACGTTGAAAGCAAACATGATACTGTTATAAATATTTCTGCTTACCCACAAGAGGCTGGAGGGATGTGAGGAAGGGGCCACCAGCCAGGGAATACAAGTGGCCTCTAATCAAAAAATAGTAAGGAATTGGCTTCTCCTCGGAAGCTGGCAGAGGAAACAGCTCTTCTGACATCTTGATTTTAGGCTTCTGATATCTAGATCTGTAAGAGAATACATTTGGGTCATTTAAAGCCATTCAATTCGTGGTAATGTGTTGCAGGAGCAACAGAAAACTAATACAAGATGTGCTATTGACCGAGAGGATAGTTATGGGGGACTCAATGTCCTGAAATCTTCATAAGCAGTTCCTTACAGCCAATTATCTTAAGCAAAAAAGGATAAACATTGGTAGCTATTCAGAAATTCCTCTTTGCCAATGGTTGGATAGAGCACTAATCTCTAGGGTATATAAAAAAACTCCAAAAGCTAAACACCAAAAAAACCCAAATAACCCAATCAATAAATGGGCCAAGGACCTGAACAGACACTTCTCAGAAGAAGATATGCAATCAATCAACAAATATATGAAAAAAATATTCATTATCTCTAGCAATTAGAGAAACGCAAATCAAAAACTACTCTAAGATTTCATCTCACTCCAGTCAGAATGGCAGCTATTAAGAATACAACAACAATAAGTGTCGGCGAGGATGTGGGGAAAAGGCACACTCATACATTGCTGGTGGGACTGCAAATTGGTGCAGCCAATATGGAAAGCAGTATGGAGATTCCTTGGAAAACTGAGAATGGAACCACCATTTGACCTGCTATTCCTCTCCTCAGTCTATACCCAAAGGACTTAAAAACAGCATACTACAGGGACACAGCCACATCAATGTTTATAGCTAAATTGTGAAACCAACCTAGGTGTCCTTCAGTAGGTGAATGGATAAAAAAATTGTGATATATATATATATATATATATATACATACACACACACACACACACACACACTCACACACAGTGGAATATTACTCAGCAATAAAAGAGAATAGAATCATGGCATTTGCAGGTAAATGGAGAATATAATGCTAAGTGAAGTTAGCTAATCCCCAAAAGCAAACACCGAATGTTTTCTCTGACATAAGGAGGCTGATTCATAGTGGGGTAGGGAGGGGGAACATGGGAGGAATAGATGAACTCGCAGAGAGGTGGGAGGGAAAGAGAGGGGGCAAGGGGTTAGAAAAGATGGTGGAATGAGATGGACATCATTACCCTAAGACACAAATGGTGTGAATATATTTTGTATACAACCAGAGATATGAAAAATTGTGCTCTATATGTGTAATGTGAACTGTAATGCATTCTTCTATTATATATAACAAAATATAATTTAAAAATTGAAAAAAAAACAGCATAGATCCACAACTCCTCCTGGGAAATCACCTACACCCACAGTGGGAACCAGCGTTAGGAGAATGTCAGTGCTCTGAATTCCAGAAGAAAGATGGGAAGAACTGAAATCCTTAATAACATGTTCAAACCATGTCCTCTCTGCCATGCTGTTCTGCCTCACCTTAGGGCCAGAGCAGTGAAATCAGCTAAATTTGGAAGGAAATTTTTGAAACCATGAACAAAAATAAATTGTTTCTCCTTGAAGTTGCTTTTCTAAGGTATTTTATCACTGTTTTAAAAAGCTCATTAACACGATTTAAGCCATTCAAGTTTGACCTTCCATGGCAGAAAATATATTCTAAGAAATATAATTGCAGAAAGAAATTAAAAGAAGCGTTGGAAAATAAAGGGAAAAAATCATCTCCCCTCCCCCGGCCAAAAAATGAAATGAAAAAAGTCCATAAATTTTAATTAGCAACATATAAGTTGTAATACATGTAAAAATAAGAAGGCTAAAATAACCCCCAAGTATTTTCATACAAGACAATTGTTACTCAGTAGAAGTAATGAAGTACTGATCCAGCTATATCATGAACAACCTTGAAAACACTCTGCTAAGTGCAAGAAACCAGCCACAAAGACCAAACATTATTATAATATCTAATTATAGTAAGTGTCCGATAGGCAAATCTACAAAGACATAGATCAGTGGCTGCCTAGGGCTGGGGGTAGGAAGGCTGGAGCTGGTCAGAAAGGAGGGGGAGTGATCAGTGGGTACCAAGAATGTTTTGATTATAACAATGTTTGTACAAGTCTGTGAATATCTTTTAAAATATTGCATCAGACACTTGAAGTGATTAAATTGTGTCCTCTGTAAATCAACTCTCAGTGAAGCTAATAAAAATAAGTTTTAAAATGATACAATAAAATGCTTTTCACATGAAAGTTTATCATGAACAGAAACTAAAAATACTGAGCAGGATGAGGGGAAAAAATCCACATTTCAACATATTATTTTTTTAATTCATGTGTTTATTGTGCATTATAGTTTTGCCTAATTGTGGGGCTCGTTGATAAATACGTATAACATAATTTGCTCTATTTCAATCCCTAGTACTACCTTTCCCTCCCTCCCCCAATATCCTTCCACTAATCTATTAGTTTTTCTCCTATTAAATTATTTTTAAATTGGTGCATTTTATTTATACACAAAAGTGGAACTCACTGCAATATATTCATATATGCATGTAGCATAATTTATTCAATTTCATTCTACAATTCTCAACATATTATTATAAAATTTAGGGTAACAACAGGTTATACGAAGTATAAGACAAAGGTGATCTAAGTCATAGCAAATTTCACAGAAAAATGGAAGAAAAAGAACAATATGGAAGCTACAAGAAGAAATGATTTTTAGTTTAGAATTGTATAGCAACTAAACTATAAAAATTATAAAAATGATGGGGCTGAGGCTGTAGCTCAGCAGTAGAGCATTTGTCTTGCACATGTGAGGCACTGGGTTTTATCCTCAGCACCACATAAAAGTAAATAAATAAAGATACTGTGTGCATATTTTTTTTAATTACAAAGATGAAGATGAAGATATTTTTCAGCCAAGTAAGACTTACAGTCTTTTCCCCCATTATATTTTCCCAAACTTTACTTGACAAAATAATGCAGCAAGCAAGCGAAAGAGAATAAGAGAAAACTAGATTTGCCAGTCAGCTTTCCTCGCTATGACAAAATATCTGAGATAGGCAAATTATGAGGTGGAAAGGTTTATTTTGGCTCAGATTTCAGAGATTTCAGTCCACAAGTTACCTGGTTGTTGCTTGGGCCCAGGGTAGCACAGAACATCATGGTGGGAGCAGGTGGAGGAAATCTGTCCACTCCATGACAACAAGGACCACTCCCAATGACCTAACTTCCTTCCATTAGGCCCCTCCTCCTCAAAGCTCCTCCCACCTACCAATAGCACCAAGGCTGGAGACCATGCCTGCCACACATGGTCTTTAGGGGACAGTCAAGATGCAAACTATAACAATAAAACTCACTCCACAGAGGAGCTAATCTAAGCTTAAATGAAAGAATAAATTCAATGAAGAGGGAAAAAAAATTAGATACATAAAATATGTATTTATAGGGGCTGGGGTTGTGGCTCAGCAGTAGAGTGCTTGCTTAGCATGTGCAAGGCACTTGGTTTGATCCTCAGCACTACATAAAAATAAATAAATAAAATATCGGTGTGAATATACTATGTATACACCCAGATACATGAAAAATTGTGCTCTATATATGTAATAAGAATTGTAATGCATTCGCTGTTATATATAAATAAAAATAAGTAATAAATAAATAAATAATAAAATAAGGATATTGTGTCCAACTACAACTAAAAAAATTTGTTAAATATATACATATATATATATATATGCACATTTTTTTATTTAAGTTTGAATTAAAAGTCAGAGTACTATAAGAAATACAAATAGGTACATTCTTAGAAATAGTGTGATTACGAAACAGGACAATCTTAATTATGGCATAAGGCATAAGGTGCTTTAGTCAAAAAAAAAAAACGGGAAAAATAAACTTTGAAGGGAAGAAATATACAAGAAAAATGTTGATGTTAATAAAAACAAGCTAAAAGTGGCATGGATTCTAACAGCAGGCGGGGGTATATTAGTGTCCTATGCTACTGCAGAGAATCCTGACAGACCGGTGGCCGTCACTGACAGCACTTATTCTCCCTTAGCTCTGGGGAGGGGCAGTGCAGTCACTCCTGCTCAGGGGTCAGCAGGCTGCTTCCGTCCCGAAGTTCTAGAGGAGAATCCATTTCCTCGACTCTGTTCCTTGTCCTTCTCCTTTATATCACCTTCAGAGCCAGCGAAGCAGTGTCTTCAAATCTGCCCTTGACCTCCTGACCTCTGCCTCCTGACCTCTGTCACCCATTGCTTTCCTGACTCTGACCCTGCTACCTTCGCCTTACAACGACCCCTTGTTGCCCGGGGGCTGCAGCTCAGTGGAGAGAGCTGGCCTAGCATGCACAAGACCCTGGTTCCGTCCCCAGAACTACAAAAACAGAGAAAAAAGTAAAAAGAAATTATCCCTGGATTTTTTTTTCCCCCATTGGGTCCTCCCAGATCATGACCCAGATAATCCCAGGATGATCTCTTATTAAATAAAGTGAGATTCTCAGAGACTAGGGGATTAATACATGGTCATCTTTAGCGGGGTGCTATCCATCTTTATAACACAGATTTAATAAGGAAAAATCCGTGCGACTAATGTCAGGGATGTTCTCCTAAAATCAGCTCTGGTTTGGTGAAATGGGATGATCCGCCTCCCTCTCCCTCCCTCCCTCTCTTTCATTTATAATGGTCGATTAAAGGGAATTTGTTCTTCAGCAACAAATGTGTTTACATAATCACAATATCCTTGCTGTACTTTATTACGTTTCAACCTATAGAAAAACATTGATTGTTGATTATACTCATGTCTAACCACGATTGTAACCTGATTTTGGTTCTGCTCACAGACCTTATATCTACAGAGGGATAAACCTTAACAATGCGAAGGCAAAGTATGGCTGGTGGGAAATAAAGAGAGGGGGCCATGTGGAAGCATGTCTTACTACACCACAGAGAAGACCGGATGTCGTGTTATTGGATTAAAAAATAGACTCAGAAGATATTTAAAAAAATAGTGAGACTCAATGTCATTTTCCCACATTATATACCATTTTTCAGGCACAAAGACCTCCCATAGAAAAACTAGACCTTACAGAAGTAACAGAATGGGAAGGAGGAGGGAGATGACTGAGTTCAGGGCCCTGTCTTGCTCCTTAGGCGGTCGGCCACCTGTTCAGAACTGATAGGACAAGAAGTGGGACGCTGAGCCTCCCCTGGGCATTTGAAATCAACTCAGAAACGTGGGAAATAGACACTGAAACATGGCTCCTCTGTGGCATGGGACACCTGTGGAGAGGGGGGAACATCATCCCCTCTGTTATGGTTTAGATGTGGTGTCCCCAGAAAGCCTGCCTGTGAGACAATGCAGGAAGCTGGGAGGAGACATGAGTGGGGTATAGCCTCAGCCTAATCAGCGAATTGGTTCCTGATGGGGTTAACTGGGTGGTGGGGTGGGTGTGGCTGGGGGAGTGGGAATTGGGCAGCGGTTTGGGGTGTATACTTGAACCTGGACGGTGGCCACCCTCTCTCTGCTGCCTGATCACCGTGACGGGAGCTGCGACCCTGGGCCACACTCTTCTCTGTTGAACCTCACCTTCAGCCCCAAGAAATGGAGCCGGCCTCCTATGGACTTCAGTGGACCCTCAGATACACTCCTCCTCCTCTGTGGTGGTGCTGGGGGGTCCTCTAGTCACAGCAACGAAAAAGCTGACGAAAACACCCCCAGAGGCTCTTCAGAAGTGGAGGCGATCGCAGCCCCAGCTGTGGGCCCTCTGTCTGCAGACGGTCCTCAGCCAGGGGCCCAGGGAACAGAGCACTCGCCCCTCCTCTGGGAGACAGCTTGCCTAACATGGCCGGCCCAGGGCAGCAGAATTCAGTCCTGAGGGAAGACTGAGACCTTGTATCAATGCAAAATAGGATGCGTGCAATTTTAAGATTTCTTCCCAAAGATCGAGTAGCCCTACTCCAAAGACTCTGTGTGAATCCATTTGTGATTGACGCACAGCAGGTGAGTGGGTGTGGCCCGAGTACTTGCAGGTGAGCGCCACCTCACGGAGCAGGGAAGTCAGGGAGCGGCCAGCAGAAGGACCAAGGGTCACCACATTAACCGTGAATACACGTGACTGTTCTTCCAAACCACCTCAGCAGGCACGGCTGTCTTCCCAACTTCCCTCCAGCCTCAGTTTACCTCTCGGAAGAAACTAACCCGACCTCAAGTCATTGCCTGCGACACATCAATCTGCTGTATTTGATTAGAGATTCCTTGAGAACAGGTTTTCCCAGGAATCACCAGGACTGCGTCCGCCCAAAGGCATCAGGGATCATGAAGTGGATACTGAGTCTCGGCATTCAGAGCTTTAAGACATTATTGTAATTTTTAAAAAACTGGAACCCAAACCGAAGCGGTGTACCCTCTTGAGTTCAGCTTATGCCTGTTCAGCTGTGGTTTTACTCTCTTCCCTGGAAGGTGGGTTTCGTGGGATCCCCAGTTACTCGTGAACCCAGGAAAGATAGCTGAGAGGATGAGTGAGGGAAATGGGGAAATCATTTGTTTTCTTCTTTTTTCTTTTTTTAAACTGGGGGTTGAACCCAGGGGTGCTCGACCACGAATTTTGAATAGATGAGTGACTAAGCCACAGCAGGTAGGATTCTAGAGGTTGGCAATTCAGAAGAGAACAAGGCTGGAGACCTCTTCCTCTCCTAAGGCAAACAAAGGAAAGGCTATGAATAAATAGGTATATATATATATATAACTTTATTTTTGATTTGTGGTAAATGCTATAAGGAAAAAAAAACAACAACAAAGCTAGCTAGCAAAGTTGAGAGCGAATTGTGGTAGGAGGATGCTGTATCAGCTAAGTGGCCAGGGGAGCCCTCTCTGAGGGCTGGACAATAAAACCGACATTGAAGGATGCAGCAACAGTGATGATTCCAGGGGAAAGGATTCCAGATGGCAGGATCGGCAAGTGCAAAGGCCCTGAGGTGGGGGAGCCTGGCATGGTCCCAGAAAGGTCACTATGCCTAGAATTCGGGTTGCAGCCAGAGTTCAGATGAGAAGTTTGGGGACACTGGCAGGGGTCCTATCACGTAGTACTTGAACGCTGGGTGTTGGAAGCCACAGACTGGCTTTAAACTAGGCCGTGGTTTAATGTTGCTAAGGATCACTTGGTCTTGTATCTGGAGAAAGTCCTGTGGGGCCCAGGGAAGGAACACACAGATGCAGGCTGGATGAATGGTGAGTGGGGAAAGACCCATCTCAGCCTCTCCCTGTTCACTGACAGGTCAGGAAAGTTGATCTGCTGCTTGGGACTCCGTATTCCTATTTTTAAAATAAGAGGGCTCCTGGGACCGTCTATTTTTTTGTGCACATTTGAATTCTTCATTGACACGTGGTAATTGTGTGTAGATAGGGGATGACATTTTATACATGTGAACAATGTGTAGTGATCGGATCAGGGTCGTGGGCCTAGCGACCCTCTTGGATACTTACAATGACTTTGTGCTGGGAGCACTCAAAATCCTCTCTTGGAGTTATTTTGAAATACTCAGCAGATTGCTGTCAACCGTGACCATCCTACTGTGCTACAGAACATTAGAAGTTTCTGCTCCTGTGTGCCTGCAGCTCACGGGGCCATCTGTGAAGGCTACGTCAACCATGACACCCTGTGAACTCCCGAATCTTAGTCTTGTCCTTATTCTTAGGATTCAGAGAGAAATCTGAAGATAGCAGCTCTGTCCTCCCTGAGAGAGCCCAGCTGGTGGGCAGGTGACACGGCTCCAGCCAGCCTGGGGTTGCTCTGCGGCTAGGGTGGCTGGAGGAAGCCAGTCACCACCCTCCCACCTGGCTCCCAAAGCAGAGCCGGCCACCACCTGATTCTGCCACCTTCATCAAAGCCAGAGACGGAAGGCTCCCAGGTTTTGCAACGGCAAATCCCTGGGGAGCTTGGATCAGGCTTGATTTCTTACCTTGCTCTTTGCTCCCCCCAAAAGAACACATGGCTTCCTCTTGGGGTTCACCCCATCAGCTCCACTGGGAAGGAAGATGGGATCCTTGGCAGCCAACGCTCTATGTTTTATGGTTTGACCAAGGAGAAAAGGGGCTTGTCCTGGTTGCACGTTGATCTGGCTCCTTCCACCCCGCCCCCTGGTCCTTTCAGCTCTCAACGTGGTCTCCTCCTGGCTGCAGGGAGAGTGTCGCTGGGCCGGGGTCACAGCGTCTCCCCCTCCCCACTTCCTGGGCTCCCTGACCCTCTGGCCACTTGGCTTGTGCAGCTGCTAGATATAAATTCCTCACATACATCTCCGGCCGGCCGGTTTATTTTTATAAACAATAAATAGGATGACATTCCAACAGTGTCCCCCTCGGTTCGGCCTAGTGGACAGAGCCGGGGAGCTAGGGACCGAGGTTTGGCAGGGTTTATACAGATGGTGGCCCGCATGTTGTAAATCTCATAAACACGGGAGAGAAGGGTTTTTCTCTTCCTCTTTTCTTTTTTATCCCTAAGAAGCACAAACAACAACAACCCACGGGCCCATCCCGTTTTCTCTCCCTCCCCAGGATCACAAGGCATTATGGAGGCCTACAAATCACCCCCGGATGATATTAAGCTGCTTCAATAACACTCTAGATCCCTTCCGGTGGGTTATTTTTCTTCATTAGAAACGATAGCCCAAGTGCACCAAATCTTCTTTTCCTTTCCTCAAAATTTATAGATCACAGTCTCTAAACTAATTGTTAGTTGCACACACTGGGCCGCGAGCTGTTTGTCCACAGAGCCATTACCTCCAAGGCCCTGATTAAAGGGATGGGGGACGCAGAGGGGCGAGGAAGTAGCCCAGGCGGGGGGCCCTGACATCTTCAGGGGAGAAGAGTGAGAGAGGGGTTCCTTTATCCATCACCGGCCCTCCTTCCAAGGCCAAGGTGTGGCAGGCACCATGTGCAGGCTGCGAAGGGAGATTCATCATGACGTTATGGATCAAAGCAGCTTCCAGGCCAACACCTTCCTGGGAAAGGGAAACGTGTGCTCAGACACTCAGCTGTTGGAAAATGTTGCTGTTCAGCGGTTGGGTTTTCACTCAAGAATGTCACAAGAGAAACAGCCCCAGCTGATCCCCCGGATCCATGACCAGGGCACCTCACCAGCCACGAGCACCGTGGAAAGAGCACCCTGGTTTAGAGAGGCTCTAGAGTGATGGGCCTCTCCAAGTACCAAGGGAACAGAAATGGGTTCTGCTGGCCTGAGAGCATCTTGGTCCACCCAGCTGCCGGCATCGGTCCATGATTCAAGGATCCCTTCCTGGAACCCCTCAGCACCCCCTGATCCCGTCTTCAGCCAGCACCTGGGAACTGCGCCTGACAGCGTGTTCCGGCAGAAAGAGGAGGCTCAACTTTCAAGAAGCCAACAGAATAGGGGCAAGTATGCACCCCCAGGGAGCAGCTCCCAACGGGGGAGGAGCCGAGCACTGCGTGAATGTCCTGGCTCCCTGTTTGCCCAGATAACATGGCCCATGGGACTCAGAGAGTCCCCGGTGGGACGGAGCTGTGATGGGCACGGGAAACCCTCCTCCTCAGCACGCCCTTCAGTGGCCACCGTCTCCGTCTCACCTCCTCACCCCCTGCCAGTAATCCCTGAGATCACGGTGCACATAAACCTTCCCACTCGTACCCTTGTCTCGGGCTCTGTTCATGGCCAACTCCAACCAAGACACTTCACCACTCTTTGGTCCTTTGTAAATGTCTTTGGCCCTTCCTCATCTTCAGAATTTCCAATTCAGGATATTTGAAATATCCTATTTCTTTGAAAAATCAGAAGACCTGACACCCAGCAGCCCCGCGCAGGAGCTGGGGACAGCGGCTCTCGGGTGAAGCTCTTCTCTCTGCTCGTCCGCGTCCCCACCGGGCGCAGCTCTGTTCTTTCACGTCAGCGTCCTGGTCCCTGCAGGCAGATCAGGGTTTAAACTCCTCATTTTGATATTATCCTTGGCCTTCTCTAAAGAGCTGTGGACGACAAGCCAAGCATTTTCCACGCATGCTGCTCAACTTCTTTCTACAGTCTAACAGAGGGGCTCTATGGGAAAGTGTGCCTCTTTTTTACTTTCTTTTTTTAAAATTGTTTCATTTGTTTTAATTAATTATACATGACAGTAGAATGCATTTATGCACTTTAATATACATGGATGGGATATAATTTCATTTTTTTCTGAGTGCCCATGTTGCAGAATCACATTGGTTATGCAGTCACACATATACACATTGAGTAACAATGTCTGTTCCATTCTACTGTCTTTCCTGTCCCCACATTCCCTCCCCTTCCCTCCAGTCATTTCCCTCTACCGAATTAAGGTAACGCTATTCTTCCCTAGTGCCCCCCCCCACCTTATTGTGAATTAGCATCCACATATTAGAGAAAACATTTGGCCTTTGGGTTTGTGGGATTGGCTTATTTCGCTTAGCAAGATATTCTCCAGCTCCAATCATTTACTGACAAATGGCATAATTTTACTGTTTTTTAAAAGCTGAGTAATATTCCATTGGAAAAAAAAATATATATATATATCACATTTTCTTTATCCATTCATCTATTGAGGGACACCTAGGTTAGTTCCACATTGTAGCTATTGTGACTCCTTGGTTTATACCCAAAGGACTTAAAATATTTTTACTCTTTTTGATTTTATATTTTCGTAATGATGGTTCAAAAATTTTCCAGCAGAAGGGAGTCTTTGTGATCACTAGTCAGACTGGCCCATCCCTGTAAGATGCACCTTATTTATTTTTTCCACTTTATTCATATTCAACTGGAACCCAGACCAGTTTTCCCTCTTAAGATCATGGCAGGATCCCACAGAGCCTACTCTAAGGTCTTGACTTTTCCCTCGAGTAGACGAGCTTTCAAAAATTACTCCTGTTCTTCCTTGACTTCATACTCTGCCACTGCGAATAGTCACAGGCTTTCTTTCCTCTTTGTGTGGTTTCCCAAATGCAAGGGATTTACTTTTCCTCGAATATTAAAGGACTGCTGGCTACATTGTCAGCCCCGTAATACAATCAAGCATGATACGAAAAAAAATCTGAATATGCATTTGAAAAAGCATGCGTGACCTAACATACTAGCTATGACATCATAATAGATATGACATGCCTTCAACCAGTGTCCTTTTACCACAGCCGCAAAAAGCCAGGTTCCAGGATAAGAGCAAGAAATCCATTGCACCATCCAGGCGATGTGTCCACACGTCTCTCAAGAGCCAGAGTAGGAAAACCACAGTCTTCACTTCTCTGTCCATTTTCTCCTGCTGAAGAAGGGTGAGCCATCGATGTGAGACACTCCGAGAGGTTTATGAGCTTCAGACAGTCGCAGGCCCCCAGGGCTTCCTGCTCCTCCTCTGGGTTTGCCCTCCTGTGTGAACAGGTGCCAACAAAATATCACAGCCTCCAAGGAGCACACCGTTGTCCCCAGCCCATTTGGCAGCAGGACCTCTGAGATGGAATGGCGCTCCTCAGAACCGGAGGTGAGTCTTTGGCTTCCGAGCTGGGAGTCAAAGGCAGCCAGGCTTATGGCTGCCAACAAGGTCAGGCAGCCCTGAAGTGCTAGGGGGTAGGGGGACTGAAGGACCCGGACCACAATTCCCAGCAGAGTCCCAGCCCGAGGTATGAACCCTTGGCACATTGCAGGACCCTGCCGTCTACAGGCTCTGTGCAGTGTGAGCCTGGATCCAAAGGCCAGGTGACATCTGCAGTGTCACCTCAGCGGCACAGGGCAGGGACGGACAGAGCCAGAGCAGAACACTCAGAACGTCAGGAACAGAACTGAGAACTGGGCTCAGACATGCAAGACTTCCTCTTGGGAACAAAACAGGGGACCTCAGCAGCATGCCGGGAAGTCTCAACTCAAGCCAGGTCCTGCCTCTCGCTGGCTCTCCATTGCTCTCGTAAGAAATCAATGGCTGAACAGAGCTTCCCAAGACATTGTCCTCGCTAACCTCAGGGAACCCCACAGGTCCCTCACTGTGGGTCCACAGACGGTCTGACGGAGGGCTGTGTCTGTGAGCTGGGGGAGACATTCAGAGGCGGGAAGCACCATTCACGGTCCCCACCCTCAAGGAGCCCACAATCCACAGGGAGATACAGGAGTGACAATAAATTTGAAGGAAAAGCCTGAAAGGACTATGGGAGTTCTGAGGTGACAAGAAGAAAGCAGTGGTCAGTTCTCTGAAGAGAAAAAAAGGGAACACTTCAGACAGAAGACCCTCTGTGGGTCCTTGAAGACTGAGGATCCATTCGTAAGCAGAAGAGGAAGAAAATTCTAGAAGAGACGCCAAGTGTGGCAGAGAGAATCGCTTGAATGTTTTGATGCAGAGGCTTAGAACTGCCTGGGACATGGGGACTTTAGTGAGATGGGGGGTCACCAGAGGACACTTGTTGAACTGCAGGAAAGTGGGTGAACTTGAACCTGGCATTGCCTCTCCAAGCAGAATGGATTGGCTCATGTGCCTGAAAGACCCAGAAGGTATCATGGCTTTAGGATCCTCCCTCCGCCTCTTGGTTCCTCTTTTCTCTTTGTCTCTCAGCCAGGTGGTGACGAAGACAGACACTGACAGGTTGGCAACCTTCTGGAAAGACGGCGTCTCTTCCCCCTTTCGTTTCCATGAAATTCCAAGAGAAAGAGCCTCATGGACTCCAACTTTGCCACGTGCCCTCTTCCAATCCAATTTCCACGGCAGGAACTTCTCATTGCTCAGACGTGAGTCAGGGGCTCGTTCCTCTAATCAGGGTTGGGATCCGTTGGCCCCCATCCAGTAATGACCTTGAGTAGCCCAGGGCTGGCACCCCAGGGAAGACGAGGCTGCTGTGGCCCAAATGGGGACGGATGTCATTCGGGGAAAAGCCAGCCCTCTCTCCTACCCAGTTCCACCCGAGCCCCGAGCCCTCCAGATGTGCGGCTTGTGCAAGGACAACAGTCCTCCTGCCAAAGCGATAGCCGTCTCGACTTTGATGTTCCTCAGTTTCCACACTGGGGTTAGCTCTCCTGCCAGAGCTGCATACTTGTTTGTTTTGTCTGGACAGATTTTTGTGATGCTTCTGCTGAGGGAAACAGCTACATCAATAAGGTCCACTGTTTTGTTAGCTTTATCAAGTAGCAGAACGTCTGCTCTGCTGTGGGGAGATGGTTTTGTGTCCCCAGCTCTCTTAAGAGTGGCTATTTTCCAGCGAATTTTTTTTTTTCCTGTGCAAATATCTTCACATAAGCCCACTGTCGTATAAATAATGGGTGAGCTTCACGGTCATCTTCTTGCACCTACGTGAATTTGCTTCCACCGTCTACCTCACTTAGCAATTAGATTTGGTGAATCAAGCCAACGTGTTCAGCAGCAATGTCACTGGCCTGAGTTTACAAAAATAGCTTATAAAAGAGTTTATGAAGATAGCTCCTCAGAGCCTACAAGGTGACCTGTGGTATCAGGGACCTGCTTTGTGTGCAAAGTATCCACTAAGGAGGTGTCAGACCAACTACGAGTGAGCAGAGAGCTCTGTATCTTCCGCCCTATCTCCCTCCCTCCCTCCTCCTCTCCTTCAACCCAGACTTATTGAGCAATTACCATACCCCAGGCACTGGAGATAGAGTAGTATTTTTATAAATTCCCTTAATACTATCTGTAATTATATATTATAAAATATATATAAAATTACAGCATAAGTGTGTATATATATAAATTATGAATGTCTATTTGATATGTGATATGTATGCTTATTACTTAACAGACATTATTCTAAAAACTGTGCATATAGAAACTCTTTTTAACTTAGAATAATATAATCAGATAAATATATTTTCCATATAAGGAAATCGAGGCCCTCAGTCATCAATGGACACAATGAGTTATTGGAAGAGAATCAATACACTGTACCATTAATCTATTTGTGGGATAATCACATGCGAGTTAATTACAAATCGTGCGGCTCACATTAGGAGGAATGAGTTGAAGGACCTTCGACTGTGGGGCCCTTTCTAGTCAGTGGCTATGGTGAGGGAGGGCACCTCCCAGGAAGGGCCACATGAGCTGAAATCTGAGGATGAAGTGGAATGAAGTTGGTGTCAGTAGGAGAAACGGAGAGAAACGGCAGGAGGGAGATGGAGGAAGCTAAGTGCTCTGGTTCCAATCTTTTGCTTCTTGGCCATGAGGCAAGTGGTTTTGCTTCACCCTGCACTCCTCCTGCAATGTGCCCCAAAGCCATGGGGCCCACTGGAAATGCACTCAAATCTCCAAAACCATGAGCCAAAATAAACCCTATCTCTCTATCAGTTGATTATCTCAGGTATTTCGATATAGTGACAGAAAGCTGATCAACACACTAACAATTGTCCTTGTGTCACAAGGCAAAGTGTTTGTCCCCACTTGTGTGACTAAGCCTCTGTAGCGATTCCTTCTGTTGTTGTCAGCTGCTGATAACAGAGTCACATGCCAGCAAAGACCTCCAGAGGCCTTGGTGCTAGCTGGATCTGTGTTCAAATTCTGAATGAACTTGGGCGACCTTAGGCAAGTCGCATAACCTTCTATCTAAACTGTAACAGCCTCTGACAGAGTAGGGCTCGAAAAAGATAATAAAAACAACCAAACTATTCCTCCCTTCCTTTCTGTGTAGCTGTTTTTAAGATAGACAATACAGCAAATGTCTAGACAAACATAGCTATAAAGATAAATGACTTTAAGTGGCAGGCAAGAGTCCCTTATCAGCACCATGATGATGATGATGGCCAAAGCTCTCTCCATAGAAGTTCCCTCTACTGATATTCCCAAAGCATTATGATGCTTGGGGTCCTCCTCCATTATCCTAGTTGTTAGTGGAAGCAAAAGGGATAACGCTATCGCTGTCACTGGTCACTCATGAACAAAGACTGCTGACCAGACAACTTTGTGCAAAGGGTGACAATGGCCAGTTGTCACATTTTCCACAAATAATGTAGCCTTTCCCTTTGTAGCTCCTCCTTATTTATCTTTGTTTTTGAGAAATAGACATAAACCTGGAAAATCATGAGGAGGCCTTAGCCATTCTCACTGTCCAGATAGATTGACTGGCAGTTAAAATCGCAGCACGCATATTCCCGAGGGCCTCTGCCTCGCACAGTCCAGTTAAGATTGAATCAGTTGTGGAATGTCTTGGTCCTTCCAGAATCCTCTGGTTCTCAGGATCACATGTGGTTCCGGTCCCCTACTTTTGCTGATTTGGAGAATTTGAGAAATCATCTCATGTCCTGCCAGCTTCTAATTGGTCGAACCAACCTGGAAGCCAAAAGCCAGTACCCAAGGCCTGGGGAAATTTGCAAACTTTTAACTTTTTAACCTAAACTCATTAAAAAAAAAAAAAATATGTCGACCCAGCTTGCCCATATTTACACAAATAAAGAAGTTTCCTGTTATCATCGATCCTTATCCTTCCTACAGTTTCATTCTTACATGATTGGGATATGATGTCATGTGATATTTTTGTCTTTTCAAATGCTGGCCAAGGACTCGCTTACATTTACAGCCCATTTCCTAATGCCTGATGGGTGGCAAGCCTCAATTTAACAGTCTGAGCCAGCAGATCCAGCATCCAGTACTGCAAGTGAGAGCTCTGGTGGCAACAGGGAAACCCACGGCACCCACCCCACTGGGTCTATCTGGGGGGTTGTGCAGAAAGACCAGTTTCAAGCATAACTTATGGAAGCAACTTTTCTTTGGCAAAATTTCCATTCAGGCGTAAAACATACGGATGTGGCACCCAGCATATATTCACAGCTCCATGCATTTTTACATTGTAGGCACCCCAGAAAAGCCAGCACCCTAAAAACCCCCAAAGCACCTCCCAGCCTCTACCCTCTCACCATCCCAGAGCTAAAATGTTCCTGACTTCAATACCAGACATTAGTTGTGCCAGTATTTGAATATTGTATGCACCAAGTCATACAAAATGAACTTCTCTTCCTGGGACTTGTGCCCAGTCAACATAATAGATATGAGATTCTTCTATGTCCATGGTGTAACTGAAGTTTGCTCTTGCTCATTGCTGTATAGTAGTCCACTGTGCAGCTTGGTGGTACATCATTTCTCAACCTTAGGCCCTTGTATCAATTCTGGTTTGCGACTATAATAAGCACGGAACGTATGTCTTTGATAAACACGTGTGTCCATTTCTATGCAGTCTATACCCAAGAGTAGAATTGCTGGGTTGTAGAATATGCATAGATACAGCTTTGAAAAATATTAACCAGATGTTTTGAGGCCTAAAAACGGTTATAGGTTCAACTTTTTATATTCAGTATGAGAACAGTTTGTAGGAAGTCCCATGGGGTGTTAAAGATAATACTCTTACAGCTGAAATTGTTTGCTATATTGCAGAGAAGAATGTCAGTGAGAAAACTGGTCCTCTTTTCAGCCAGCACCCAGGCATTTCAGGAAGCTCCCTAAAGACATCTTTCTAGTTTATCACTTTAAAAATAAAACACATCATCTGGGGGATACCCACATCCAAGTGTCTCCATTGCCATCTCTGATCTAGCTCCAGTTTCCAAACCCATCCCCACCATTTCTGGTCTCTGTGTGCTGAGTACGTCTCAGATGGCATTTGTGTCTCAGTAGACACCTGTAGGCATCAAGATTTGGGGAGGCCGCATGGAACCATGGAGAGGACATGGATTTGCGAGTCAGAAACATCAGGTTTTGAAGTTTGAGTCCTAATGGGTGACCTTCAGGACATCATTTCACCTCTTGGAGCCTAGTTTCTTCGTCTACCAAATGAGCACACTAATGCCATCTCATCCCAGAGAAGCGGCAAAGCCGACCAACTGATGAGCAAGAACAGACATTAGTGCAGGGCCAACTAATGTTCAATCAATATTCACCCCAATCATCATCATCATCATCATCATCATCATCATTCTTGCTTTCTGACACAGTAGAGGTGTGGTCATCAGGGTGGCCTCTCAGCTGAGCAGTGAAGGCTCAGTGTCCCTCACCCCTTTCTTCCAAGCAGCCATTGAGCCGCATCCTCCCCACCCCCAGGTCTCAACAGGAGCAGGAGCATCCAGGCCAGGCTCACATCACACTGAGCCCGCTGCTAATCCTTCTTGCCCTCAGATGCTGTGAGCTGGGGATGAGGAAGGCAGGCAGAGGGGCGTGGCCAAGTTGCAAACACAGGGCAGCAAAACGGAGCTGCCGGAAACCTGCAGCCAGAAGCAAACAGGAAATAAATTAGTTCAATCCCAGAATGTAAACCAGCATCGACAGAGACACATGGAAGAGCCATGCGAAGCAAGCAAGCCGCAATTCCTCATCTAGTTAGCAGGAGAATCAATGGCATGGACGCAGGCCATGGAGAAGACACTGCAGGCCACAGCGTGGGTGGGCCCTGAGCCTGGGACCCCCTTTAAAGGGTCCCTGGCACATCAGGTGCCATGGTCAGCACCTGCTCTCCGCTGTCTCTGGCTACAGGGCCTGGGGCTCCTGCATTAGAGCACAATCAATCCATGTTGAATTTTAGGACTTGGAGATCATCTCTTCCAGAGAGATCCATGCTGCAGTTCTGTGAGGGTGCACTGAGCAGTGCTGTAGGCATGGGTGAGCTGCCATCTTCAAACAGAACTCTTACACATTGTGATTCAGGTGAACCATTTGAAATCACCGATTCAGTTAGTCATAAGGGGCTCATTGTTGGCAATTTCATTTGGTTCAGTGGTGGAGACAGGTTCAATAAGATTCTTCTAGAGTCACCAGCTCCAGAATAAAGGCCAGGCAATTGGGTACAGTTCATTTCTCCATCCCAGGCCCTGGAACTGGATCTGGCATATACAAAAGGAGGCCTCTCAGATGAAGGAAGCAGGTGTAAATTCCCTCATGATTTCTTTCCTTATCATTCATTTAGTTACAACCATTCCCTGGTACTATAATGCATCAGGTACTGATCTAAGGGCTAGGTTGCATCAATTTAAAATTTAAATTCTTCAATAGCAGACACACATTTACCTTCCCCAAGGTAATTCATAGTCCAGTAGACACTAAACGGTGACCTGAGTATTCATTATAGGAAAGAATGCCAGTGATCATTGAGTACTTACTAAGTGCTTATTTAGTAAGTACCAAGTACTCACTAAGCACATGGCTGGCCCCTGTGGAAGTTACATGGATAATAAGTTGCAGGCCAGCAGACAAGGGAAGACCACATGGTAGACAGTATACCATACACAAAGATTCGGTAGCTCTGCAAAGGACAGATTCTCAACTACTGAGTCCAGATGTGGCCACGTGACTTGTTTCAGCCAATGAAATAGGAGGGTGAGCCACCAGTCTCTCCCAGGTAGAAGACTCAAGGGTCAATAACCTGCTTTTTCTCTGCTCCCACCACAGCTGCTGCCTTATCAGAGTCCCTCCCAGGACGAAGGCCATAAAGACCAGTGTCCTTGGCCCATCACTATGAGTATGATATGTGGGCTGAACATCTGTGATTCTTTAACCCGCGGGGTCCCAGGTTGTCTGTTTCGGGTTGTTCCTGGTCCCTGGAGCAGATCATGCACATGGTGCTTGAATCTGATGTGAAACCACGTCATGGTTTTCTGGAACCTCTCCAAGTACTTGTAATAAGTACTCAGGGAATGACCACACATTCAACAGAGGATGCAGCCATTGCTGTGAAACAAGGGCTAGCATGGTACCCCGAGAGGCCAGAGCGAGGAAAACTCTGCTTCAGCTAGGGAAGAGGGCATCTTGAACCCCAGCTGACCCATCCAGAATACACGGTTAGCGATAACTACGGGGGCTCCTTGATTTACCATGGGCACACCCCCTAAAGCCGTCACACGTGCAAGATATCACAAGTTAAAAAAGCACTTAATACACCTGATCCATGAAACATCCCAGGACAGCAACACAGCGCACCAGAGACTGCGGGTGTCCCCCTCCCCATGTGTGGCTGCAGCTTGCTGCCACAGCCAAAAGTCTTGACAAATTGTCACAGTGCATATCATTAGTCTGGAAAAAAGATCAAAATTCAACATTTGAAGTTGAATTCCTACTAAAGTGTGGCTTTCACACCATCCAAAGTTAAAAAAAAAAAAAAATCTCCAAGTGCAGTGGCTCATGCCTAGAATCCCAGGGACTCAGGCAGCTGAGGCAGGAGGATCACAAGTTCAATCCCAGCCTCAACAATTCAGCAAGGCCCTGAACAACTTAGTAAGACCCTGTCTCCAAATAAAAAATTTAAGGGCTGGGGATATCGTTCAGGATTCAACCCCTAGTACCAAATAAATAATTTTTAGAAGATTAAAAATTTTTTTTTAAAGTTGAAAAATCATAAGCCAAGTTGGGGACCATTTGGGCTGTCATGATCGCTGTTACTATTCTAGTACAAGTGGTGTTTGGGGAATGGCTTACCGGCAAGTAGAACAGGAGGGTGTCATAGTGGCTGGGGCCTTTCTTTATGTGGCAGGTGACATGGACTTTAGAAGCTGTGGCCTTACATTCTTAGAACCTTGTAATCAACAAAGAAAAATAAATAAATAAAAACCTTTCTGATTCTAGTTTTGAAAAATCCCAGGGAAGCCTTCCTATTGGCCCAGTTGTGATCACGTGTCTTCCCTTGAGCCAATAACTGTGGTCTCTGGGTAAGATCTAACTGAATGGTCCCACCAAAACATGGCCCTCTCCTGCCCAGAAAGAGCAGCATCTGTTACGGGTAGAACAGAAGTCAGAGGACTCATCAGTAAGGCAGCCTCGGCATTTTTATCAGTTTTACGCCATTATTTATCGAGTACTTCTATATGAAAGACATGGGGCCTGGTGCTTACCAAGGAAGGGATTTGGAAGACCTACAGGCAGGGAGTTGAGAAGACAGAAACAAGACAACGGTACAACTTAGGTCGATTGGAGCCCCACTGCGTAGTCACTGCCTTTAACCTGTCCTAAAACATGACCCTTCTCCAAAAAAAAAACTCAGTGTCTGGCTGTCACTTCCCCCGAAACCTCAGAGGAGTCCACGTCCATGTGGCTCAGTCCTGGGCCCGAGAGCCAAGTTGGAAGAGAATGAATGGAGCTCTGTGAGTCTCTCGGGCACCCTCCGCTCTGCTCTGCCCTGTGGGTGTTCTTGTGGTTTCTGTCTCCTCCTCTGTGTTTATAGTGTTGGGCAGCTGCCACCTCCCGCCTCTCCCCTGAGCGCCTCAGGGGGACAGAGAGGAAACCGCGGGGCTCTGGGAGACGCAGCTACAGTGAACAGGGCCTCACCCGCCGGGTCCTCCAGGAACCCGGGACAGCTGGCAATATGCTGGGCCACCAGCCCCAGGACATCAGCACGTCAGAGCTGACTCCCCCTTCCTAGCGGGAAGTCTGGCCTCAGAGGCTCACCCACGAGGGGCCAGCAGCGCTGTGGTTCTTCCTCATTTTTCGAGCTGCCATGATACAGCTGGGCATTAACCTGTCCACCAGGTGTGCTGATGAAGGGGGGGGGGGACAGAGGACAACCTTGTCTGTCACTTTTATAGGATAAGAAAAAAAAAAAAAACTTTGTAAGAAACTCACAACAACCAACTTCTATCTCAGTGGCCAGATCTAGAGAAACTGGGAGAACTGGTATTTTCCTTCTCCAATCTACATAGGAGGGGGCAATAAATTTTTAAGTGTTGGAAGCAGCTGTAGGTCAACCAGTTCACCGTGTGTCTGCTCCAGGAAGTCACCTTTCTAAGCCCCGTGGATTAGTTTGCTTGGGCTTCCATAACAAATCTCACCCCTCACTATCAGCAGGAGATTGGTTCCAGAAACCCCCAGACCCCTCACCAAAACCTGTGCATGCTCAAGTCCATTATATAAAGGGATGGAGTATTTGCATATGATTACGTAATCCTCCCCTATACTTTACATCATCCCCAGATTACTTATAATTCCCAACACACCGTAAATGCTGTGTAAAATCATTGTTATCTTATATTATTTAGAGGAAAATGACAAGAAAAATAAATTTTATACATATTCAATACAGAGGCAGTATGTTTCCAAACATTTTCAATCGACGATCAGTTGAATCCACGTATGAAAAACCCATGAACACAATGGCCAACTGTGCTACAAATGAGTGGCGTAAAAAACAGAATTGTGCAGGGTCAGGGGGTGCTGGGGATTGCACCCAGGACTTTGCATGCGCTAGGCAAACACTCCATCATGAGCCACATCCCAGAAGAGAAAGGTGTTGCTTCACCATTTTGGAGGCTAGAAGTCGGAGCTTGGTCTCAGCAGGGTGGCTTGCTTCTGAAGGCTGAGTGGGGATGCTCGCGGTCCACCCGTGTCTCTTCCTGAGCTTCTGCTGGTCTGCTGCCCATCTCTGGTGCTCCTGGACTGCTGGGAGCATCGACCTCGTCTCTGCGTTCCTCTGCACACGGGCTCTCCCTGTGTGCACGTCTGTCTCCGAGATTCTCCTTTTTATACGAACAGCAGACAGCAGTCTTATTGGATTAGAGACGCCCCCGATGACCTCATTTTAACTTAGTACGTTCACCTTCTGAGATGCCGGGTGCCGGGACTGCAGCGTAAGGATTTCAGGGGACAGAAGGTAACCGTAAGCCCCAGTTTCCTCCGTGATGATGGGAGCCAAACCAGAGTCGCACTAGCCTGCCGAGGTGAGACGGCTGGATGCTTCAGGGGCTGGAGGTTTGGGTCCCAGGGGGCTGGTGTTGAGGTGTGGAGCCTATAAAGAATGGGACCGAGAAGAAGGTAAGTAGGTCTCCATGGCTCTACTCTCATGACCGAGTAATGCTGTCTCCCAGGTCTGGGTGGGCCTCACAGGGCTCCGTAATTTCCATGAAAGCTGATCATTATAGAAGAGCAAGTCTCTGGTTTCTCCTTATTTGTACCTTTATTGCATCGTGGTGACCCAATAAGGCAGCCCTCACCAGGATGTTTGCACCATGCTGTTTGGAATGTCAACCACCAGAATCATGAGACTTTTCATGTTCTAAGTTATCTATCCTCAGGTATTTTGTTATAGCAACGTAAGGTTAACTGATGCATGGGGGAATCCACAGAAACTCATACCAGAGTGAGGACTTACGTGCAGTCCCCATGAGTGGTGACTCCCAAAGCACTACACCGCTACACTTGAAGCCTGGGTCAGGGCCTATAAAAGGAAGGTAAGGCCAAATTGGAGAGGGGCCCATTAGAACCCAGTCCATTGGGGTTGCCAGTGTTTCTGAGATAATGGTTTCAGCTTTCTGGTACAGGGTTATGGGACAGAGGGGACCCAAGAACCCACGAGCTGGTCATCACATTGCAAAATCACCCCTTCCTGCTGTCGGATGGGACACCTGGTCACCTGAGTAAAAGGGACGTTTGTCTGTACTGTAGTCACACCCTCAGCTGCACTGGGCATCCACTTTGGGGGAAGCAACCCTGGTCATTCCCAAAGAAAGGTGGAGGAGGGGTCCCACCCTGGGGTCCCACCCTCCCTGGGCCCTGTCTTCTGTGCAGTAACATAGTCCCCTTCCCTTTGGGCTCACATGCCACAAGGGCAGGCCACGGTGCCCTCCCAGGTCCTGAGGGGCTGTTCCATCTCTGCACTCGAGTCTTTGGGGCAAATTGCATGGCTCTCGGCAGTGGTGGGGGAGGGGCCGTATTGTTCCGCCAGGACATCTCCCTTTGTCAAAAAAACAATAACTTGTTGTAAGTGGTACTTTTTTAGGTTTACCAAGCAGACAGACTAATTGTATCTTTTAATCTGGGTCAAACTGCTCTTGCTTATTACAAATTGGCTCCAAATCCTAAGAAGGGGAGGGGGTCGAAGGAACATTTGCAAATAATTTAGAGGCAGAATTACCTTCAGACAAACATGTCGTGTTAGCCGGAGACGCTCACCGGGTGCTCAGCCCAGCTATGTTCTGGTTGACCTGGAGGAAAGTGAGGGACAGAGGATGCACCTCGTGGCAGATTCTGCCTATTGTGTGGTCTTGAACCCAGGAACTGTCTCGCACAGCGGGGCACGGACCAGGGGAGGAGGGCTGGACAATGGCATCAAAAGGGTCAATACTAATACCTGTAAATTCTACGTTGCCTTACTTGGAAAAAGGATCTTTGCAGATTTGATTGAAGAGCGCATCCTGGGTTACTTGGGGGTGAACCCTAAATGCGGTCACAGTATTCTCATAAGAGAAAGCTCTGGAGAGACTTGATACAGAGCAGAGAGGTGGGTGGGTGGGTGCAGCCAGAAGCCTAGGTATGTCTGCAGCCCCTTGGAATTGGAAGCGATAAGGATCAGCTCTCCTTGGGCCCTCTGGAAGGACCACGGCCCTGCTGATACTTTGATTTTGGCTCACTAAACCCAAAGGTGGGCTTCTGGTCTCCAGAACTATCAGAGAATAAATTTCTATTGTTTTAAACAACCAAATACATGGAAATTTATTTGTTATAGCAGCCTCAGGACACTGATACATCAGGGGACTCCTGTCAATGGTTCACTGTACCCAAAAAGGGCCTTCCAAATCTGAAGAGGAAATTGTCATAGAAAGAAGGGTCTTTGGAGCAGCATTGCCCTAGACACTCTAGCTCCTGTGTCACTGATACCTAGTTGTGTGACCTTGGACAAATGGCCTAACCACTCTGAACCTCAGTTTTTTCATTGTAAGGGTAAGAATAACAACACCTCCTCACAACACTGTTTGGGGATTAAATTAGAGAGCACATGTAAGCCAGAGCTGGGGAGTGTGCCAGATCATCCACCACCAACAACTAGGGGATTGGCACCAGGGACTGAACCCAGGGGCACTTAACCACTGACCCACATCCCCAGCCCTTTTTATTTTTTATTTTGAGGCAGGGTCTTTCTAAGTTGCTTAGGGCTTTGCTAGGTTGCTGAGGCTGGCTTTGAACTTGCAATCCTCCTGCCTCAGCCTCCTGAGCTACTGGAATTATAAGTGTAAACCACGGGTGCCCGGCTAAATTTTTAATATTATAGTTTGGTTGACTTTCCAGGAACTACTTACTCTCAGACTGTTCTAGAAGTTTCCCCTACAAACCCCAAGTCTGCTAGACAGGGCTACTTGTGAATTTCATGAGCTCAGATCATTGAGGGTTAACTTCTCCTAAGCTGCACACAGTTTGCAGAAAGGGTTGACGGCAGTGTAAAGCAGCCGAGAGCCCAAGCCAGGGAGGTGACACTTATAATGATGGGGGCAAGAGGGATATTTATTTCACCCAATTCACTAAAAAGAAAGAAAATCATTTTCACAAAGGCAATGGGAGAATTAGCCACATCCAAGCTGATGATTCTCCTGGGGCTCAGCAGGCTGGCTCTTACCCTATCCATGGTGTGTTCTCAGGGGGAACTCTGCATCACCCACCTCCTAGGGACCTCCACTACCAAAACCCAGAGTTCCACCCTTAGAGATCCATCTCTCTGGAGAGCCCAAGCCTGTATCCGTTGAGAGCCAAACCTCACAACGAGGCACTTCCAGACATTAACACCTGAGTGTGGTTTGCAATTTTTCAATCTAGCAGTGGCTTCCTGACGCTGCAGGAGAGACCACAGCGTCATTCCCACAGGCTCCAAGGCCTGAATGATCTCACTTCTTCCTCTGGCTCCTGTATTTTTTTCCCCCTGGTTGTTCCAATGTTCTATGGTCGCTCCTGCCTTGGGTCTTGGTACAAGCGTCTCTGTCTGATTGACAGCTCTTTCTCTCCCGCTAACACTTGAGTTCCTGGGGAACGTTTGATCACTTCTCTCTCTTCTGGACCAATTCTGTGCCTGGCACATATCTTATTCTCCTTAGAAGATATTGAATGAATGAATGAGTGACAAACCAGTAGGCTTTTGCTAATCCAATTTAGAGAAGAGTAGAAAATAGGCCTCAGGTTTAGAAAAGAGAGAATGCTAACAGACTGGGCAGTAAGGATCAGATAGGGCCACATGTAAGAGAAAAGGACAATGGCGTGAGTTAAAGAAAAAACCTTGATGTGGATTTTCCAGGACTGTCCCAGTGTCCAGGGTTCCCAGAAACCAAGCTTCTGTATTTGTGTCTCACCAGTCTTAAGATCAGCTTCCATCCCCCAAGTTGCTTCAAGGTCCAAAAAGAAGGCTAAGGCTCCAGCTATTACATCCACATTCTAGGCTAGAAGAGGAAGCAAAGGGTTAAGTAGCACATGACCCAGGTGAATAAGCCACTTTTAAGGAGTCGTCCCAGAGGATACATCCAACAACCTAGGTTGGCATCTCATTGGTCATGCCTGCTGGGAAATACGCTTTAGTGAGGTCCATTATTAGCCAAATAAGATTCTGGTAAAGAAGAAGGGGAGACTGAATATGGAGAGGAAACCTGTCTCAGGCCCAAGGGCTAAGTCCTTGGGAGAGGAACCCAGGGTCAGTACTTCATGTATTCACCCCACTTCTCAGGGAGAAGGTACTGAACCCAGATCACCTCCAGGGGTGGGTACTGGACGGGGAAGGGGGAGCGTGGATGTGGAGACGGTGGGGCGGGTCCTCACGCCCTGATGCTCCCAGGGTTAGGGTTAGGGTTAGGGTTAGGGTTAGGGTTAGGGTTAGGGGTCAGGGTCAGGGTCAGGGTCAGGGTCAGGGTCAGGGTCAGGGTTAGGGTTAGGGGTTAGGGTTAGGGTTAGGGGTCAGGGTCAGGGTCAGGGTCAGGGTCAGGGTCAGGGTCAGGGTCAGGGTCAGGGTCAGGGTTAGGGTTAGGCCTGGGATGATAAGAAGCGGAGAGCAGGGCAGGGGTCAGCAGGCAGCCCAGATGATGGGACAGCTAAAGGCTACAGGTGCTAGAAGAGACCCTTTTCCCTAGAGCTGGCTGGGGGCTCTGAGACCCAGCCAGGCTTTTGAAGGATGCAGCACATTTTGCCGGGTCAGGACGGGAGCTGCAGGAACCACATCTCAGGGGGAGAGAAGAGCCGGGGTGGAGACTCGGAAATAGCGTTCAGAGATGAACGACGGCAGGTTCAAGAGCTGAGTACTAGGGTCTGAGTATGGTTTGTCCCCCAAGGTTCCCCCCCCAAAATAAATAATAATAATTAATTTGATATATCTTTAATCTTCATGGTACATGAATTGATTTTTTCGCCAAGGGTCTATGTGTCGGAGGCTTGGTCCCCAGGGTGGTGGCACTGAAGATGGTGAGTCCTTTAAGAGTTGAGCTAACGGGAGGTTTTGAGGCCATGAAGGCATGCCCTTGGAAGAGGTTAAGGTAATTCTCATAAGACCTTGAGTTAGTTCTCAAGAAAGCAAATTGCTCTAAAGAGAGCCCCTTCTCATGTTCTAGTTTCTTGTCTTGCCATGTGATCTCTTTCTCGAATTTTCTTGCCACAATGCCTCTGCCACAAGTGGACATAGAGAGGGTGATAGGGGAGGGTGTGGGGGAGGGTGTAGAGGAGGGCTTCACCAGAGTTGATACAATGCTATTTAAGATCTTGAGCCTCTAAAACTATCAATTAAATAAACCTCTTTTCTTTAGAAAGTACCCAGACTCAGGTCACTTGATACAGTAAAGGAAAACAGACTAATATACTGGGTGATGGAAATTAACCCAGAAAATCAGTGCCTGGCCTCTCATGAACTGTCCCTGTCCATTCTCTCCGTTTCCCCCTGCTTTCTTACAGCCCAAGTATAAGCCTTTTAACCACAACCCTAGCAGTAAGTCTATCATTTCCTTTGGTTGGTCCCTTCCTCCTGCATGGAGACTCTTCCCTTCCACTCTTCATGTGGTGACTCTTACCATCCTTTCAGTCTCAGATCAAACATCAGTCCCCATACAGGTTCTGGGAAGCATCTCCTCCAAAGCATGTCCACCCTGATTCTCACTCAACACACCTTACTCTGTACTTCACGATGTGTTTGCTTGTGAGATTACCTGAAGTCTGTCTCCCCTGTTATATCACAAGCTCTGAGAAGCTAGAACCAGTTCTGTTTTGCCCGTGATTTGGTGAAGTCAGGCAGAATGGGCATCCAGTGAAAAATCCCTGGATTGATTGGGGAGTGTGTGTGTGTGTGTGTGTGTGTGTGTGTGTGTGTGTGTGTACCCACGCGTGTGTATTATGGCTAAACGCTAATGGGGCTTAATGTACAATGAAGATTAAAAATATATCAAATTAATTAATTGCCCTCTGGTATATTTAATTCTGAAAGTTAATTGGTTGTTTGCCGAGAGCCGCTGTCTTGGGGAAGCCGTGGCTTCCCAGCTAGAAACGAAGGGCATGGACTTCAGGCACATTCACGAAACGCCAGCACCAGTCGGCACAGGGCTGGACCCAGGCGCGGCTTCTTTCTCACATGGCTACTCTGGGGCATCACCCAGGATGGACTTGGGGAAACACAAGCCTTGAATTTGAGACACCGCCTGTGACTTGTCACCAGGAGGCAAACCCTGGCTCCCTAGGCACCCTCTCTCTGGGAATTCCTGGTTACCCCCTCACTTGGGTGGCCAAGGTCAAAGAGGCCAGGAGACAGAGCTCTAACCAAAGGAACCTATTCACATATCCACAACCTGTTAATTACAAGGCATTATCCACTCTGCAGTCCACAGGGGACTCCAGAGGAGATCCACTGGAGGTCACGTAATGCTGCAGCTTTGGGTGTGCCTTCCCATTAGATGGGAGTGGAAGAAAGTGGGGGGAAAGGGTTGAAGAAGAGGAGGAAAGAAAGAGGGACTCGCAGCTGCTCCGTGCTCAGGTGCCAGTCACTGAGCCAGACGCCTCCTTTCTTAATTCTCCAGCCTCCTCTTAAGGGGGTATTGTCATTTCCGTTTTGCAGTTGAGCAGAACTGAGGTCCAGAGAGGCAGAGCCATCTATTCCAAATTGCAACATCATCCAGGCAAGGGATCAACTCCAGATCGCATGACTGGGGAGTTCACCTTCCCCATCACAGCCAGACCCACCCTTTCCAAGTCCTGGAAGTCACTCACGCAGAGGGGCCTTCCACCAACCAACCCAGTGCAAAGGGCTTAAAGCTTCTGTGTGTGTGTGTGTGTGTGTGTGTGTGTGTGTGCGCGCGCGCGCACGCTCGCGTGTGCATGTGTAACTTTAAATCACTTTGAAATGCTCTGTAAACCACCATGAGACACCTCCTTTCCAATGCCATCAGTGGGAAAATATTTTAGAAGCTGAGCAAACCAGTGCTGGAGAGATACTGGAGCAGTGGACACTTTCTCGGATTGAAGCACAGATTGGCCAAGCCATTCAGGAGCACACGTGGTTGACATAGAGAAAAACCGAAGCCACAAGGCCCCCATGACCTGGCGTTCCCTGATCCACATATCTGCAGGAGAAAATTTTTGCACTTTTGCCTAAGGAGATGTGGACAAGAAACTCAAGCCACAGGGCGCCCAATGGAAAGTACCGGAAACCAACTAAGTGCCTAGCCATGAATAGGACAGTGGATCAGGAACGTGTGGCCATCATTCTAGGAAAGACCGGATGGCAATTAGATTGAACTTGAACTCCAGAGCTCCCGGCAAGAGGTGAAGAGCTATCAAAGCTGCATTGGGAGAATTTTTAAAAAAGTAGTTGCCAGTAACTACCAACAAGGATAGACATTTTTTTTTCAACTTTAAGGAATAATGGACATACATAAGTGCTTTGAAATTTTAAAATATATCTATGTAAAAATTTTCCAATAGCTGTTGACGCTGGGGAGAAAGGATGGGGGGTTTGGGTGGCGTGAGAAGCACCGAAGCTGTGTTTGTAGTGTTTTTTTTCTTAAGCACAGTGTGGAGGACTCTAGAGTTTATACAAAATTTTCTACAGCTTTTTTGGGGGCTAAAGTATTTCAATATCCGTGATTTTTTTTTAAACTAAACAACACTTGATTTCAGTACTTCACAGTCTGTAGTGTGGTCCATGATTCCCAGGGGCAAGTCATCTTCAAGGAGAGACAATGGTTTGTGCACAGAGAAAAGGTATTTCTGAGTAGCACTCTTCATACACCTGTGCTGCTTTTCTCAGTCTATGTGATTTTAAGAGAGGGGGCAGGAGGAGTCTGATTTTCTGTAAAAAGTGTCACTGGGGTGTAGTGGAGGTGACAGGTGGCCACACAGTATATTTGCCTTGACACATCTTCCGGGTTCCCATCACTGGGCCCCAGGTGCCCTGCCCTGGGTGGGTGGTCCGGGCGGCCACCCAGCCGTCCTCCGCTACGCCTGCCAGCTTCCCGTGTGACGATCTCCCAATGCCGAGCGAGTTCCAAGGAAGCCAGGCTCCCTCCAGGTGAAGGATGGGATCGCTCCATCTCTGTCACCCGCGGGGAGAAGGAAGTGCTGTGGAGAGACAGATGAGATCATCTATTATGGAGCAGGCAAGGGATAGACCCAGGAGGCCCCTGCAGCTCTCCAGATGTTCTGTCAGTCATCAGAGCCCCGGGGAAGGTGGTCCTTCTTCCTTCTCCCTGGTCCCCGTGTCCGGTCTCTCTGCAGGAAGAATCAGACAAGAGCTTGGATCATGCACCAGCTCCCTCCTCACTCTTCTGAGGGTGGTACGGGTTTGGATGTCGCCATTCGTCACAGGAAACGTTGCTCCCGGGCTCTAGAATGCCGAGAAGACAGGACAGCGATGGAGAAAGCATGCCGACTGTCCCCTAGAACTCCAGCCGAAGCCACGCCACTACTGCAGTGATGGTCATTGTCACCAGCACCGCCGTCAGCACCATCCTAGGCTTGCTTACTCCAAGCTGGGAACTGCTGAGGGTTTTACTCACTTTTGTTCATTGACTCTTGGCAGCATCTTCAAAAAGGGAAAGTGCCAGGAATGGCCCCATGTCACAGCAGAGGGACACAAGAGCTCAGCCGGGTGTCCCCAACTGGACTCCCACACATGTGCCACCTCCTCTGGCTTCTCCATTGACCTGTTGATGATCGCCCTTCCTCGGGCATCCACGCCTGAGGAGGGGAGGGAGATGCAGTCCCGTTGCGGCCAGCGCTCCAGGCAGGGCCAGCAAGGGCCATCCAGCATGGCTGCCTCTGACCAGCAAGGCCCGAGGCCTAGGCCTGCGGCGCACAACCTCTACAACAGGGACTTAGGGGAGTTCCACAGTTCTCCACAGGGCCCCAAAGGCTCCCCATGACTGTGACTCTTTGGAAGGCCGTGGCTGATAGGAGCAACCAGAAACCAGCAAGGCCTCGCTGACTCTGCTCTCACGGTGAGAGTCCTGCCCTGGTGGTCCCGGGGACCCTTCCCCTCAATGCTCCTGCTCTCCTGCTGCTGGCCCTTGGGGAGCAGGCGGTGCAGAGTGGCCATCCCCACCCACCACAGATGGGGGGTGTCTCTGCCACCTCTGAGGTTCTGTTTCAGTGTGCCCGAGAGGAAGCCCACTGGGGGACATTGTGCCAAGCAACCAAGAGAACTCGGAGGGGCTTACAGGCTGGACACACGTGGCCCTAGACTACGGGAGGTTCTGACGGTAGAAGTGGAAGCATCTAACCTACAGAAGACAGAGGGATGGACGGAGGAGATCGCGGTGTGCCTTACAGAGAACAGGACTGTGCTCTGGAAACACCACCCGACCCTCCTCCTGCCCCCAGGGACCCTGGCTAGCCATCAGCTCCCACATGGAGAAATCGTCCTTCAGAGTCTCCCACGATAAGAATCCACCTGTTTCACTCTGCCGTGGTCCACACCATCTCCCTCAAATCACCCCATCCTTGGCCAGGCCCATCTTCACTCCTTCTGGCCCCTGGATGCCAACAGGCAAACTGCACAGTCTAAGTCCACAGTGGGGCGTATTAGTCAGCTCTAGCTGCTACAACCAAAGCAAAACGCTGGGTTCTTATGCATGAGAAATCGATGGCCCACGGTCCTGGAGGCCGGGAATCCAAGATGGAGGTGTGGGCAGGATGGGTTTCGTCGGAGGCCTCTCTCCTTGCTCAAAGATACCATCTCTGTCTCTTCGCCTGGCCTTTCCTCTTATGTGTGTGTGTGAGTCCTAATTTCTTCTGCTAGGGACACCCGTCAGAGTGGATTAGGGCCCCTTCTGACATCTTTGGTTTAAGGTCTTTCCTTCTCTTCCCGCTGCTATTGCTTGGATCTGGAACGGATCTCCAAGGCCTATGTGTTAAAGGCTCCGGCCCCGGGAAGGCCTATTGGGAACAGAAAGAGGTGAGGCTTATCAGGAGGTCCTCGCTGGGGATCTCATTTGGGCATGTGTCCTGGAAGGGAACTGTGGGCCCCGATCCCTTTGCCTTCCTCTTTTACACACCGAGGCCACGAGGTGAGTCCTTCTGCTCTGCCACGTCCTTCTACCATGATGCCCTCCCTTGCCAAAGGCTCAGAGCCATGAAGACGGTCAATCAGGGGCTGAAACCTCCCAAACTGTGAGCCCCAATAAGTCTTTTGTCTTTCTATGTTGACTATCTCGGTATTTGTTACAGTGATGGAAAACTGACTCTTCCCAGCCCCATCTTCAAATCCAGCCTCCCTCCCGGGTCTGGGGGATGGTGAGGGCCGCCATACCCTGCAGCTGCTCAGCTTCCCCTGGCCCCCCAGGGGCTGTGGACAGGACTAACCAATCCGTAGTTCCCTCCAAGTGGATTAGAAAGCTCCCCTCTGCCACCCCTGAGAAAACCCGGGCTTGACCCACCCCGTCCTCCCTCCATGATAAGCTCAGGGACTTGCACGCAGACACAGTGGGATCTGCACCCAGACGAGAATGCAGGGCCCCGCAGTCCTCCGAACAGCCCCCACTGTGGAAAGCCCCGTGTGTCAGCTGGTATCACAATCCAGTCTAAGTGCCCTGAGGCGGGGGTCAGCTGTCCACTCTGTACAAATCAAATGCCTGGGAAGATACAAGGAGAAGAGGGTGGTTGTGGCTCATGGTTTGAGGGTTCAGTCTGTGATCAGGGGTCTGTGGTTTGTAGGGTGCAGAACATCCTGGGGGAGTGCAGAACATCCTGGGGGAGTGCAGAACATCCTGGGGGAGTGCAGAACATCCCAGGATGTCCTGGATGCAAAAAAGAGGGAGGGACCAGGGTGCCACAATCCCCTTGGAAGGCACATCCCCAGTGGCACAAAGAGGCACTAAGACATCACAGTAGGCCCCTCCTCTTATGTCTCCACCACCCCTCCCCAGCAGGGCCAAGCTGCAGACTAAGTTTGTAAAACAGGGCCCATTGGGGTCACTTAAGATCCAAAGCCCAACAGTGGGATTGTGCCTCCCGGGTCACTACTGCCCAGCACAGAGACTGGAGTGGAGTGCGGGCAGCCTGTGGGGCTGGGGGGGGGTTTGCAAGGCAGAGAAAACGGTGATATTAGCAGCAGCTGAAAACCAGGGGTTTGCTTTCTAGGTGAAAGAAGAGCAGAGCTGCCTCTATCACGGCGGGCCCTCGTGTGACACTCGGTGGCTTGAAAACGAGGGGATTGTGCTGAGTGTACCAAGCAATCTCAAAAGGTGGGGGGCTGTGGGACTCCATTCACAGGCCATCCTTGAAATGACAACCCAACACTGTCACGTTTCTGTCAACTGCCTCCCCGCCCGGGCTCCTCAGTGCCTTACATATCACAGCGTCTCCATATGCCATGGCTGCATTCAGCATCTGACGCCAAAGAAGGTGCTCAGTCTCGTCTTGTTGAAGAAGGAAAAGGCACGCAGGTGGTGACCCCAGACAAAGAAAGCAGAAGGGAGCTGGGGACTTGTAGGCACCCCGACTGTAGATTTAGGAGGAAGCCCCAAGAATCCACACGGTGAGTCCAAGAGAGAGATCAGCCAGTGGTCCCATGCAGATTTCCTGCCTGGAATGGTGTGTTTCCAAAGGGCCAGATATGTCCAGGTGTCAGGTAAGAACAGGGAAGTGTCTGCATCCGGCCAGAAACTGGGGTTGAGAAATAAATGCATTTGCCTGACAGATTCCGTTCTTGGGGAAATGGTTACCCTGAGAGCCAACCTGGAGCCAGAGTGTGTCTACAGTGTTGACCCTACGTGGATCAAATCAGCCCAGCTCTGGGAGTGGCATCCATGGAAGCTCTTCAAGGAATTTGGAAATGACAGAGCTGAGACCAGCCTGCCCAGCACATGCCGGAATAGGGGGTCCCCTTAGGCCAGCTGTTCCCTCTCACATCTCCAGAGCACGCTCCTTAGAGACCAGCAGTCCATAACCTGGTAGTGGACATTTTTAAGAATAGAGACTGAAAATATGTTAAGAATAGAGATTGAAAAACCACGGATCATAAACAGGATTCATCAATTATAGGGAGGGCAGGAAACCACAGGGGGAGGAGCCTGTGCCCACTGAACCACAGTCAGAGGCCTTCTGCCCAATAGGGAATCTCCAAGGCTGTTCACTGAGTTTTCTGTCCTTTTGTCCCAGAAGTCCAATATCAGACACGGACCTTTTAAGTCAGAAAAAGGGACCCAGATCTTAGTGAGAGGTGGGCATTGTCTCAGTGCACGAGGATAGTTCTTTGGGGGATGTTCAGAGAGAGCAATATTATAGCACTTCCGGCTCTAGGTTGATTGGCATCATTGGGCGATTGGCATAGACTCCCTGTACAACTCTAGTGTGGTTCTGAGCACCCGAGGCAAAGACTGAAAAATCAGAGATGAGTGAAGTAGGGGTCCAGGTTTGTAAAGCTGCCCCGTGTAGCACAAGGGACAGACACATCCAACACAGAGCATCATATCGAGAAGGCAGTGAGCGATGAGGTGGCCCACATCAGGGTGACTTAAACACGAGTCCGACAGACCCAGGTTACAGCCCCAGATTTGCCACATCCAACTTGATGCACTTGAGCAAGTCAAATCACCCCCAATTCCCAGCTCTGAAAAGCAGGGATTCCGTCTCTGTGGAGATCCATCAGACACAGAAAATGGAGGCACGTGGTTCTCCAACAGTCCTGAAGCGGCCTGCGAAGGTGCACGAGGTTGTGGGGTGGACAGCTGGGCGTCCTTCTGAGATCTGTATCATCCAAGAAATAAAAGAGATCAGAGAAAGTCACCTGAAGGTGAAATGGGCCCCGAGTTTGGCCCCGGGGTCAGTGTTCCACAATGTACACTGAGAAAATAGGAGAATCAGAAACAAGAAGAACAGAGTAAAGAGAAGAAGCCAGTCGTTCAGACTAACTGACTCCTCTCAGCAAGACTCGGCTACAACGAAGAATCATAGGAAAAAAAAAAAAAAGTCTTCTTTATTTAACAACCATGTGGACTTGATGTGTGCCAGGAATTGTTTTCAGTGCTTGATCTAAAAATCTAATTTTAATAAATTAACAACAACCCCGTCTGCGATAGGTATCTTTACAGATCTTACAGAAGATGAAGTCTAAGCATACAGAGGTTTGGTTGCTTGCCCACGATCCCATAGCTAAAAAGTAGTAAAGTCAGGCTTCCAACCCGAGCACCTTGGCTCTGGGGGAGATCTGTGGTCTGGGGTCTCCGGGGGGTCGGATACTGGTCACATCTGTCTATAGCGGTCAGCTCAGGTGGGCAGCCCTGAGAGGTACCCAGAACCCAAGTGCTGCCCACAGTCTCTGCCTGGACCCAAGAAGCCCACTTAGAGAGCTTCACCATCGAGTCCCCAGGACATTGCTGGCCATCCCTGAGGCCAGCCTCAGTGAACCTGATCTGTGGAGGGTCCTTGAGTCTAAGGTGGCACCTTCCACCCAGCTTCTCCCAGAAAGGGCCCCTGCCTGGCTCCTCTCCAGGACATGCAACCGGAATGGCAAGTGGGTCTGTACGGGTGACAAAGGTGATCCACAGCACCATGTCCTCCTGGAGTCATGAGGAAGGATGCCCTGGTCAGTCACGGATGTCCCCATGGGCATCAACACAGGTCAGTGGTCACGGGCCGAGCATCTCACTCCCATGACTAAGGCCCCCTCCCTCCTGATCAAGCTGGTCTGGGTGCCTCCCTCATGTCACCTCTAGGCTGTCCCACTATTATATCAGTCAGGACTCACGGGTGCGAGTGACAGGCATGTAGCTCTTATCCGAAAAATAACTCGGCCACTTAATGAATCATTTGGAGGCAGATCTCCTAACTTCTCCATCTCTCAAGGGGGTCTTCTTTTGTACTAATTTCACTCTTACGCAGATTCTTCCCTCAAGACATCAAAAGTGGTGGCCAGGAATATCCAATTTGTTCTTTAGAGAGAGTTTTCAGCAAAAGTCTCAGAATTGAACCTGATTGGCTTGAGTTGGGTCAGGTGACATTCCCTTAACCAATCACAGTGGCTGGTGGACCACGCCTGGGTCTCCAGAGAGACTGTCTGCTTGGTAATGGGGTGAGGCGTTGAGGGTAGAGGTGGATTCCACTCTCACACCAGAAACCGCGAGAGGAAGAGGGTTTGTTATCCAAGGGAAAGTTGGAGCATTTTTGTTAAAAGACTTGGAAATGAATTCTGGGCTAGCAAAAACTCAGGTGTCCACGGTGACCTGTGACCTGTGCTTTTGAAAGGAACTAGATCCTGGTCATCAGGCACCTTCCTGTCTTTCCTTTATGAGAACATCAAGTATCCAGGCCAGAGTGGCACTAGACCCAGCACTAGGCCCAAGGGAAGTGCCACCAGGGGCCAACGGCCAGCCCACTGGAACTGCTACCCCCACACCAAGGGAAATGCCAGGTAGGGAAGGGACGTCCCAGAACTGGTCGTGGTACCAGGCATCTGTGTCCCCTTCTTTTCACCCACCACCATCACCTGACTTCCTGCCAGCCAATCAGGGCCCAGGTGGAAGGAAGGCGGAGGAATGAGACCATGCTGTGGCAGATCCTGAATATCACATGAAGGAATTGAGAGTGTTGTCATTAGCCACAAAGGCCTGGTGTGCTCTGGAGCAAAGAGCAACGAAATCGTGTTCTAAGAAGGTTTTCCTGTGCAGAGTGCTTACAGGACGGATTAGAGCAGATAGCCCTACAAACTACGCCAACAAGTCAATTTTGACGCCTGCCCTCGGGGCTCATTTTCATGGACCTCCATCCTGAGGAGATGCGTTCTCTGTCGGCTCTGTTGATCCTTCGCACAGAAGGGAGTTCTGCTCCTTGAGATTATTTTTAATTATGGAAAGTTTTCAGATACCATCAAGAGTGCGGAGAATAGTCCAGTAAGCCCCCGTGCCCATCCCTTGGCCTCAACCATGGTGAACTCAGGGCCAAGTTTGTTTCATCTCTCGCCCCACCCGTCCCCGGTCCACCCCGGATTACTTTGAAGCTAATCCAGACCTCATATATCTTTAAGATGTTCAGACTGCAGGGCCTTCCAAGAGCTAGAGAGTCCATTCTCCCCAAGAAGAAAGGAAACTGATCTGTGATTACGATGTCACTTAGCAAAGAAGAGATCTCACCCTTCCTCCTCCACAAACATGGCCCCCCGCTCTCCTGGCTTCATACTATGCTTTGCACTTTATGGGAGGAAAATTGCCGTCTGGTTAGGCTTGTCTGGAAAGGCTCAGCTGAGTAAGTGCAGTATTTCCTTCCTGGATGCCAAACTGCCCTGGTCCACCATCTTTCCCACCCCTGTCTCTGTGCACTCTCCCACTGAGCTACAAACCCAGTGTCTTTTATTTTTATTATTATTATTTTTTTGTTATGAGGTCTCACTAAATTGCAGAGGCTAGCCTTGAATTTGTGATCCTCCTGCCTCAGCCTCCCAAGTCCGTAGGATTACAGTTGTGCACCACCATGCCCAGTGTCTAGCCTTGCTTACTGACCTTCTCCTCATCTCCTGGTACCCGATTCCTAGACTCCCTCTCCTCACTTTTGTAAGATGCACACAGACGATCCAGGGAAAAGCGAGAGCCTGAAAAACCCTTATTTCCCGTTTCACACTCCCAACACAACCATCTCTCTCTCCCTGCACCGAATTGCTGCAGATGCATGAATCAAAGAGAGATTTGTCTTCTCCTATTAACTCAGGCTGACCTTGTGCTTTCAAATGGTACCTTATCTTCACCACAGCAAAAACTCCTTAAATAAGTAATAAATGCAAAAGAAAGTTGGAGATAAGGAAAAAAAATAACAAAAATTGTTATTATTATTGAAAGAGCCAGAGAAAGCTGGCGAGGTTCTTGTAAAGTTACAACACCATCTTTAGCAGCTGCGGCGGGGCCCATTAAAGCCATGGGGCCGGGGGAGGGAAGAGAGGGCATATTTCAAAGCTAGGCTGCTCCAGAGGAAAAAAAAAGCAAAGGGGGTGTTGTGTGGAATACGCCAAGTGTTTGAAGTGGACAAGATTTCTAGCATGTTGCCTTGATGCCTGTACATACTTAATAACAGATGTTTGGTCTCTCTAGGCAGATAATTGTCCTGCTGTAAGGTTGACTTGACCTGCCCGCGCCGTCCAGCCCTGAGCACTGCAGCAATAACAAACGATGCCTGCTTCTCTCGTTTTGCTGGGAGAATGCTCAGCCACGCTTCCTTTTAAGCACATAATTACTCGGTGGCGACCGAAGCGCATGCATCCCCCCCTCTCCTAATGGCCACGGAGCCATTCGGCCATAATTTATGGGGACAGGGTTCAAAGTTTTAATAATATTTGGATAATATCATTGCCCGCACGTCGGTGGTGCCGTGATGAATAGAAGGAGAGTGGGCTTATTTCGATTCCATGCATGACGGTGGGCGCATTAACGACTGGGTGCCCGGCGTGGCCTTTATGGAAACTGCCACCAGGCCATCAGCTCATGAATTATAGATCTGGGCAGGAAGGATTATAAACAGCAGTGGGGATCACATCGGGACGTGGCTCATGAGGAACTGTCCTGTTAGCGCCTCTCCCTTATGCAGATAAATGAATTGCAGGGAAAACCAAACCGGCGTAAATAAACCCTTAGTGAATAACGGATTAGCACATCAACATAAAGAACCCCGGGCCGGGCTGCTCCGGGATATTTATGTCTATACTCTCTGCTCAAGTGGCTTCCCGATTTTTTTTTTTTTTTTTTTTTTGTTTCTTCCTGCTCACCTCATAATTCCCACGTCCCAATGGCACCACCGGGCACGTTCCTCGGACGCTCTGCGGAGCCTGTTGACATCTGTACCCAGGTTTGCTTAGAGGATTGCTTTGGGGAGGGAGATGGGGAAAGGAGGCTGGTGGAATTCAAGGCAGACCTGGTGAGGATTGCTTAGGTGACCTCGTGGTGTGCCCTTGGAGCAGAGGTCCCATGCTGGCCAATGCCTTGGAAGAGGAGGTATCTGTGTGCCCCAAAGCAGAAGGAAGAGACGTGGTCTCAGCCACAGCCGTGGAGGAAAGAGCTTTAGGGGTGACAGAGTTCAACTCACACGGCTCAGAAGAGCAGGTGGCAAAATTGAGCTTCAAAGAGGAAAAGGGACTCCCCTCCAAAGTCCAAGACTTTGTTGCCAAGCCAAGATTCCTGACTCTCCAGCGCTGCCCTGGGCCGCCCTGTCTGGCCTGAGTTTCCTCTCTCTAAAATGTCAACAGCCAACACCAGCTTCAGATGATAGCGCTGAGACCAAGCCAGCCTCTGCCAGCTTCCTCTTCTGGATCTAGGCCGACGCCACCTGGACTCCGACGGGGTGCGCGTGCCGTGAGCGATTGTGCAACTGACACACGCGATACCCACTTAATCTGAAGGATTCATTAGAAAAGAACAGCAGCTATAGCTGCACCTCCCAATAACTAGGAAACGGCACATTCACCTCTCTTTAAACCACTTGATGTTCTGAACGGCTCCGCACGCCCAGGTTCCCACCTTCAGCCCTCTTTCTGGGATCAGGGGTGGTTTGGGTGGGTGTCCTCCACCGAGGGGGGCTTGTCCCCACTGTGAGGTGCTGTGTGGAGCACTTTCCACTTCCCAAAGCATCTTGGGATGCGTCATCTCTTGTCATCTTGCTAGACGAGAGGAGGTAGTTCCAAAAGACCTGACAAGAACAATTAACGGAGGAGAAGTGTCTTTGGAGCTCGCAGATTCACAGGTCTCAGTCTATACTCGGCCAGTTCCCTTCCTCAGGTTCAAGGTGAGACAGAACATCATGGCGGAAGAGTGTGGCGGAGAGAAGCAGCTGGGAACGTGGGCCAGTAAGCATAGAGAGACTAAGCCCAGCTCACAAAACACACACCCCGAATGGCATGTCCTCAATGACCCCCCTCCTCTAGCCACGCCTACTGCCTTCAGTCACCACTCAGTGCTCCCTCTCAGGGACTGGAATTCACTGTGGGTTCAGGGCTCTCATAAGCCAATCATTTCACCTCTAAGCCTTCTTGCATATGAGCGTTCCAGGGACACCTCACACCTGAACCACAAGACAGCAACATGTATCCAGCTCCGACACTTTTTAAGAATTGGACAAAAAGTTGTTTTTTGTTGTTTTTTTTTTAAATTTACAATCCTACAAATTTTAGCACAGATATAGAATTGCGTAGCCACCATCACAATCAGAATACAAGACAATTCCATAACTCCAAAAATTTTCCTTTAAAGAGTCAAACTTTTCCTTGACCTCTAACCCCTAATCCCTGTGAATGACTGACAGCTCCGTCTTTGGGGAATGCATTTATCAGCATGGGGGTTTTCGGCATGCGTGTGAACTTACACCGTGCAACCTTCGAAACCAGCTTCTGTCAGGCAGCATAGTGCCTTTGAGACCCATGGAGCGCTGGCTTCTATCTATAGTTCACTCATTTTCTTTTCCAAGTAATATTCCATCTCAGTGCCTGGACTTTGAGGAAGACACAGCAGGGACTTTATGTGATGATAATGGCAGCCAGTGGTCATGATGTCCTAGTATTTCACCTTATAAACCCATTGGACCTCTTAACAACTACTCGGGTTTTAGTGTCTCCAAAAGTTCAATTCAATCCCCCAATTCATGTTAATAGTATCTAAATGAGGTCCCCCAGAAGGTAATTAGGATTTGATGAGCTCATGAGAGTAGGGCCACCATGATGTCATTAGTGGCTTCTTCAGAAGAGGAACAGAGACACGTTTGCTCTGTCACACCATGTAATGCCTTCTCTATGTTATGACACAAGAAGACTTCCCATCCTCCAGAACCATGAGCAAAATAAACTTTAATTTTTATAACTTACCTTGTCTCAGGAATTTTGTTATAGTAACAGAAAGTGGGCTCAGGCAGTCATTCAGGGGGGCAGCTACTAGCCTTATGTTCTCTTCACAAATGAGGAAATTGAACACTAGAGAGGATACTTCTCTTGCCCAAGGCCACAGAACAGCTAAGTCAGGATCACCTACAAGGTTAGACCAGGCCCAGTCTTTTGCTTCATAACAGATCACAATCATAATTGTCTCTGGCAGGCACATGAGAAATTTAAATCCCCCCAAAGTTGTAAGTAGCTGATAATGTCCTCCAAGATAGCAGGCTGTGCCGGTGGAGGGGACAGTTGACATGACAGAAGGAGAAGCAGGATGGGACCAGGGATTCCCACGTCCACATGCCACTGAAGACCACTCACGGAGTTTGCACCAACCCTACTCACACCCCCAAGGGGAAGTGGGAACACAGACAGAGACAACAGTTTCCACGGATACGATGGGGGACCAACAAACAGGAACCCTCCCGCCCTCCACCATCCTGCAGGTCTCACCAATCAGGAGGGACCATAACTGGGAATCCATGGCCGTGAGTCCTGGGGCTGCCAGCCTCTGGTCTCCATCAGAGCCGTCATGGTTCACCTTCCCCAGCCTCCTTCACAGCCTGAGAGGTGGCTGCTGCCTATGAACCATAGCTGTGGCACCCGGGAGTCATGTCACTCCCCAGCTTGTGGGAGACATGGAGGCCCCAAGAGAAAGGATGGGCTTTCCCAAAGGCAAAGGGGCAGCAGATCCAGGCCTCCAGTGCAGATCCCCCTCCTCTGGGTTACTTGGTCATTCACTCGACCAACTGAGCTTCCCGGGCACTTTTCTTAAAGCTGGGGACAACAAAGGTCTAGCCCTTGTCTTGGTGGAGTGACAGCTTTGTCAGGGAGCAAGACATTAAACAAATGATCACGACAAAATGGATCGCTGTAACCTGTAACAAAGATTATGAAACTATCTTGAGACTCTCAGGTGGTATTTTTCCAACTCACGCCATCTGCTTCCAGTTGCTAAAGCAACGAGGATCAGGTACCCTATCATGGCAGAAGTTTCCATGGGGTTTCGGAATCTATAATTCCACTCAAGTCTACAGCTCTATAGCTTTTTATTAGATGTGCGGAATCATGGCTCCCTAAATATCACTGACAACATTTATTATTTATTTACTGGTGTTGGGGACGAATCCAGGGCCTCATGCATGCAAGGCCAGCCCTCTGCCACCCAGGCACACCCCCAGCTCTACTAACAATCTTTTGCTAAGGCAAAGCTTAATGGATTGGTCCCTGCTATTGGGAAGACCAGCCCCTCCACAGATCTTTGGTAGCATCCTAACTGGGCAAGGGCGAGGTCATGTTCACTGAGATCCTGCAGGGTGGCTTAAGGGGAGTTTTCAGGGTGGCAGGAGCGGGAGGGTGTTGTTTAGGATCAGGTAAGGACCGTGTTACTGATAGTTTAGAATTGGTGGAAACAGCAAGATGAGGATTTGGGGCATAAAACTTTCCAGAGTCTAAGGACCTGAAGTGTTGACCACCTTCTGTTGAAGAACTGATGAGTCTTTCAAGATATTTCTATAATATTGAGCAATAAAGTTAATTGACTGGGCAGGAGTGTTTGCTGAAGTAGTATAATTATGCTGATGAAGAGGGTGGAATAAAGTTTTGGTACCATAGAGAGAGAGCTATGGGGGGAGGGGGGTGAAGGCTTTGCTTCTCATAGAAGTGATACCTGTCCATTCTAGGTGAGCCAATAATGGCGAAATAGCCCTAAAAATACCGACCTCTCTCTGTCAGTGGGTATAAGGAGGATGTGAGGAGACCCATTTTATAGCTGCCAACTTTGAAGCTGGGAGGGACCCAGATGCTCTGCTCAAACCCTCTACTTTGAAGCAAAAGAATCAGAATTCAAATACAGATTGCCTATATCCCCCAACTAAAAGAAAAGATGATCTATCTCCTTACTGATAACCAATTCCAGCCTTTTGGTGATTATCCCTTACACACACACACACACACACACACACACACACACACACAATTGTAGTATTGATTCAGTTCTCTTTACTCCGCCGGCCCAGCTCTTTTCTCAAGTCGCATTCTTCTAACTTGCTGGGTCAGATCCGTTGTTTTCTGGAAAAAGCATTGAAAAGTTCCTTTGGAAATCACCCCACCTTCCACTCGGAGCCCCTGCCATTCCAACAGACCTCCCAACCCTCTCCAGCCAGCAGTGACCACGTGACCAGGCTCCAGCCAATTAGCTTGGACCTGAGTCAGAAAGAGCTCAGAAATGAGAGTGTGGTGCAAGCCAGGCCCATGAGTCTTCCTGTGAGTTTTTCTGAGGCTTCAGAATAACTAAATGCCAAGATTCTATAAGTTTAAAAAGTTGCAAGGGGCCATCTTTGCTGGGAAGGGTTTGTCTGGAAATGAAGCCCACAAGGAAAAAAGAAGAACCAACACAGTACTCTGATAAGCTGCCTGAGCTTCTGGACCCTGCTACATGGGGAACTTTTGGACTCTTTGGAACCGTGTGGGCACAGGAGTCGATATATTCTTTTCATGACGTAAGCTACTATGAGTCAGCTTCAAAACTCCACAGGCTTTTTCTGGTTTTTCTAAGTCCTTGGGTCACGGGTAAGGCTGGACTTCCAGATACAGCCCCGGAACCCTCCGCAGCTCAGACTGCCGTCGTGACCACCCTCGTTAAGCTCCTTTACCAGCAGCTCACACTGTTCAAACCTCTGATTGCACAAGCTGCTGAGTCTGCACTGAATAGTCACCTTTCACCCAAGGTCACCTGGAGAACTCTGCCTCAGACTGGAAGGTTTATGATGAGGATCTTCTCTGTGAAAACTGTAGCCTGTGACCACCTCCCCCCATCTACCACCACCATCACCACCCCTGCCCATATCACTGCCATCCCCATTCCTGCCAATACCACCACCACCATCACCACGACCATTACCACCACCATGACCATCACTATCCACCATCACCATCACCTCCAGTAACGCCTCCACCGCCACCATCATCTCCATCACCACTTCCACTAAAGCCACCACCATCATCACACCATTATCACCATAACCACCAACACCGTCACTACCATCCCCATTTCTACCAATACCACTACCATCATCACTACTACCATCACCATCACTATCCACCACCACCATCATCACCATCACCTCCAATTCCATCACCACTACCACCGTCAAAAGCAACACCATCACCACCATCACTAACATGGCTAATGCCACCATCACTGCCAATTTCACCAAGTCTCCTGCAGCACCGCCTGCCCTGGGGTGACTGTGCCTTCTCCAGGTCATTTTAGATGGTCTATCACAGCACCTTCCCTAGACCAGCAGATTCACATCACTCTTCCGGGGGCTTCGTAAGTGATTTGTGCACCCACTAAACTCTGAACTCTTTGAGGGCAGGGATTCTGATTTAATTCTCAGCATCTAGCAGCTTGCATATAATGTAACCCAGAGCAAGAGATCAGCTGGACAAGTCCACAGAGGGATGGAATAGAAGGTTCTGGTGAAACCCGGAGTCTGGTGCAGAAACCTGTGGCCCTGGATGCTTTGTGTCCTCAGCATCCAGAGTGGTATGGGGTGACCCCTGTCTGTCATGAGTCAAGCACCAGGCTGATGATAAAGCAATTACTGATGCCCTGGCCCTGGATGATAATAATAATAATACCTATCCCTTTGTGCCAGTCATCGTGCAGAGACCCAAGAAACAAAGAGGAGTCTGGGCAGAGTCTGCAGACTGGGAATTTCTTGGAGGCAAGCATTATCTCTGATTTGATGTCAGATACTAGAAATGGCCAAACAAAACAGACATCAATTAATATTTGTTCAAAGAAATGAGCTGTATTTCCATATTCAGGTTGAACATTCCCAATCCCAAAATCCAAACTGCTCCAAACTCCAAAACATCTCAAGCGTTGGCGCGATGCCACCAGTGGAAAATTCTGCGCCTCGCCCTATGTGATGGGTTGCAGTTAAAACAAAGGTGCGCTAAAAATACCTAGAAAATCCATCTCTAAGATCATCTACGAACCGTGTGTAAAGGTGTACATAGAAAATGAATTTTGTGTTTAGACTTGGGTACCGTTCCCCAAAATATCTCATTATATTCTAAAATCCTAAACCTTTCAGATCCCAAGTATTTTAGATAAGGGACACTCAATCTGTCTTTTCTTTTTAACCTTGGAATTGAGTTCTCTGGTACAGCCGTTTGCAGATTTCAGAGTGAGCCAGAAATCACCTGGAGGGCTTGCTCCATGCAGGTTGCTGGACCCTCACCCAGAGTTTCAGATTCTGGGATGGATTTGATGATTGGTATTTCTGACAAATTCCCGGGTGATGGGGAAGCTGCTGACCCAGGGACCCCACTTTATGACCCACAGCCTTCCCCGTGGGAGGTGAGTGAGGAGGCTTGGAAAGCCCTGGTGGAAGGGCAGGAAGTCCCTACCCCACCTTCACCTATAGGATCTCCCCACCTCCAATCAGGGCCAAGTTGGGAGCCTCCTCCAAGTCTGGGGCTGGGGAGGGTGCACCTGAGGAAGGGGTGGGTCTCCAGGGAGGCCTCCTGTTTGGCCAACAAACAGAAGGGGCCAAATCCCCAACAGGACCTGCTTTTTTGTGGTAAACACATTGCAGGGCCGCCTGTGTAAACACAATTGTCTCCTGGAGGATTAAGAGTCAGCATGGGCTGGGCTTGTTTTTTTTTTTTCCTCTCTCTCTTTTTTTTTTTTTTTAAGCACTGAGAAAAGCCATTAAGGGATTAACACCCCGATTTATGAAAATGGAGGATGATAAAGGAACAATGGGGGTGACAGCATTGTGTAAACCACGTTGATTCATTTCAGAGACAGGGCTGTTAACTGGGAGAAATGGAGAAATAAATGGAACAATGAGGAGATGCTTTTACCAGCTTGTCACTAATTAGCCGAGAGTACAATTGTTTTATTGTCCTTTTTGAAAAAAAAATACAAAATTGGTAGGAAAATACAAGCACTGAGCAAATCGATTATTCTGTGTCAGGGACTGACATCTGCTTTTCCTTTTCTCCTGAAGCTTGCCTCCTCCGGAAGTGGCTCCCGGAGGGAGGAAAAGTAACTTTCCCCTGGCAGAAGGATCCTGTGGGGTTTGGGTGTGAAAAGACACTCTCCACACACACACACACACACACACACACACACACACACGCACAGAGGACACCCCAATATCCTGGGTGACGGGGCCCCTAAGCTGGAGATCCATGTGGGTGAATGAGGGGCTAGGGCTGGGGGTGAGCAGGCTGGCCTGGGAGGTGACTGACGCAGATGGGAAGGGACCAGGCACCTAGGGAAGGGGAGGCAGACAGCCTTCTGGGAGCAGGGAGGCCAGTGCCGTGGTCCTTCCTGGACCATGGCTTGGCCGACGCAGGGGCCAGGTCTGCCCAAGGTTTCTTCTCAATCTATTTATCTCCAACCTTGAGCTGAAGCCGTTGAGCCAGGCCTGAGCTGGGATGCATATCCTTAAAAGAAAAAGACTTTCCCAGGCAAGCAAGTGGGCTCTCATCAGGCAGAGAGGGTCCTGACCACAGTGGCTGTCCCCAGAGCTGCAGAGGGTAGTAGCCCTGTTTGGGAGAAGGACCTATTTCTAGCTCCAAGGACACTTCGGTCAGACTTCTGTGGGCCCAGGAGGCTCCTGGTGGCTTGAGTGAGAGGTAAAAGTTGTGGCACAGGGTTTGGGGCCCTGGAAACTCTGAGAGGCCCACCCCCAGGAAGCCTAGAGGAACCCTGGTGGATTAAGGCCTGGCACGTGCAATGTGGATTATCCTCACCCAGCCTGCCAGGCCCGAGCAGCAGCTGGGGAGAGGAGCCAGGAGGCCTGAATGCCAGTCCTGTTCGCTCCTCCATCTGTAAGCCATTTGTAAATCTGAGCACCCATGTTTGGATTCCAACCCATCAGATACACCAGAGCTGCCAACAGGGCAGAGTCAAAGGATCCCACAAAGGGTTAACAGCCTTTATAAAGAAAAGGAGCCCACAGAAGCGTCTGTCCCAGCAAGGAAACTGTAAACAGCTTTCCCATTGTTCTTGCCTTCTGTGACTACTGGCCATTGTTTGGCCTTTAATCTGGAAACACTATAGATATAAATATAGCCATCTTTATAGCATTGTATCTTTACAGCCTCAGATAAAACAATGCATATTTATTTCTCTAATTTTTATGCTGATATAAAGATGCCTCTGTTCAGGAAGATTCTATATGTATGTCTCCCATATAAATGTTCAGCCATCATAGACTTTTATGCATTCATCCCACACTGTCAGTGGTCTCCATGTGCCAGGCACTGATCGGGTGCTGAACATTCAGCGTGGAACAAATGAGAACCCCGCTCCCGTTACCCAGAGAATTCACATCACCAGGGGGAAAAACATGGAAAATATTAAAAGTAAGCATAGAAATCACAGAAGTAGGCCAGATAATAACGGACACCCTGGAGGAAAAGGTAGCAGCGATGGGGTGGGGATAGTGCACGGAGGTGTATTTTAAATGTGGGGTCAGAGGAGGCCGGAGAAGCAGAGATGGGTACTGGCAGCCATGCTGGGTGAAGGGTGATCCAGGCAGGGGACCAAGGGGTACAAACGCCTGGGGACAGGACCACTGAGGTGGCAGGAGTCAGCCCAAGGCCAGGTCTGAGAGGGGAACATGGGAGGGAGGGCTTGTACTGCGGGCTGGGCATTGGCGTTACCCAGAAAACCATGGGATTCCTGCAGGGCTGAGCTCAGGGAAGAGGCTCAGTCCTTTCTAGCTCCAGTGGCAGAACAGCTCAGAGACTATCCCCAGCTAGGCTGCCCATGTGAAGTGCCTACAGGAGCCATCAGGTGATAAAGGGGGAAAGCAATAGAGAATAGTGGGGAGTGGGGCAAATAAGAAGCCCGCTGCTGGTCTAAATGGGCCACCACTGCTCAGCGCCTGCTGTTTGTTGAACTGGGGAGAGACCAGCATGGAATGGCCCTATCTCACCTCCTTTAAAGTGACTCTGGCAGACACAGAAAGACAAGAACCCCATGTTTTTCTCTCCAGTGTCGAAACTAAAAAGAAAGTCAACCTGAATATAGACTAGTGCCCATCAGGGGTTGGAAAGGGCTACAGGGGAGGGTGGGTAAAGGGAGACTGAACTCCACCAGGACACCGTAGGTGTGTATTGAAATATCACTGCAAACCCATTCCAGACGCAATTAATTCATGCCATCAAAAATAAAATGAAATATAGCTCTGATACTGTCATGTAGAGCTAATTAAAACAAATTTAAAAATTTAAGAAATATATATAGCTTTGAAACCAATGTTGGATTTTTCCAGTGGACACTCTGATTTCAAACTGTACAGTGCCCCGGCCATCTATGGATTTGTGTCTCACGGTTTCAGATTCTAACAGATTCCTACATGAAAACAGTAAATGGGAAGTTTCAGAAATAAATGTTGGGCTCCCCCCAACACCCAAGTGAGAGGGACCTCCCCCCTAGATGTCCTAAGTGATTCATAAGTTTTAAGTAACTTTGATTAGAGCATATTGTTATAATTGCTTTATTATTGTTTTTTGTTAACCTCTTACTGTGCCTAATTTATATGTTATTTTTTCATAGGTGCATATTCAGGAAAAAGAAAACATAACATAGGGAGGGTTCAGGACTCTCTAGTTTCTAGCATCCCCTGGGAGAGGGGGGTGTCTCAGAACACATATCCCCACAGATAAGAGGAGACGATTATGCGGTTAGAGCAAACTGGCAGCCTGATTCACCCACAAGGCCATCTCCCCAGAATTTCTCAAAAAAGGAGAAGGCATACCATACATCTTCTTGCCGTTTATTATCAGGCTGCCAGGAAACTCAAGGATAAGTTTCATTTTAAAGCATTGTAACTCTACAGCATGAAATTCTTGGCAAAGGCATCCTCTGTCTTCTTCCAGTTCTCATTGTTTTATTGGATTCTTAAATGTCCGATTCGAGAGTGTGTACTTTTTATTATAAGCAACCTCAAATTATGTTAAACGATGAATAAATTTTGACAAATCTGAACTGTAAGAGAATAGCTACCATGAACCGACGCTTTTATAACCATGTGTTATCATCAGTATCCAGAATTTTTCCTAAAAAATAAAATAAAATAAAAAACAGGCTGCTTGCTGCTGTGGTTCCCTGGAAACACACCTTAGGCTCACGTGACTTGGAATTCCTGCACACCCTGAAGGTCAGGGAGGGGAAACTATGTGCTCCCCATGTGCCAACTCTGGTCCACTGGAAGTGGCTGCCAAAATCACTGCATTGTTGTAAGTACAGTGGTCCCTTGGTATCCATGAGGGATGGGTTCCAGGACCACCAGTAGACAGAAATCTGCACATGTTCAAGCGCCTTCTAAAATGCCATAGAATCTGCATATGGCTTAGGCATATCTTCCTGTATACTTTGGATCATCATCTCTGGATGACTTGTAATACCTAAGGGCCTGTGAATAGTGGGTATTCTCTATTGTTTAGGGAATAATACCAAGAAAAATATCTTATGTCTTCAATATAGATGCCTCTTGTTTTGCCAAATATTTTTGCCAAACCCCACAGCGGAGCTCATTTATGCAACTATATGGGTGCTCGATCAATCGATTATCACCATGATTTTTTTTTTTGGAGGGACACCTTGGGCTCGCTCATACATCTATTAAGTTGTCTGGTCTCATGTCTCACCCCCTCCCCCACCACCCCTCCCCCTTGCCCTTATGCTCCACCCACCAGCCGCTGGCTCTTGAACTTGAAGTTGTCCTCCGCTGTCTCTGCCTCTTGCCGAGGCTCTCGCCACCCCCCCCCCCATTTCACTGCTGCTCTGTTACGACTCTCCCACTGGCCACTCTGTGTCTCAAGCCCGGAATTTGGATGGACTCCCTGGACGCTGCATCTTCCCTCAGTCATGGCCACCTGCCAAAAGAAGACTCTCCATGGCAGCCCGTGGGCAGGAAGGGGAAGGTCCACATGGCAGGTGCTGAGGCTGCTGGTGGCAGAGACTCTAGGTGTGGTCCCCCAGCCCAGGCTGTGGACTCAGAAAGCTTCCAAGAAGCCCTCTGACAGTGGTTGAGCCATTGGCCAGTGGCCCTGCCGCATCTACACTAGACCTGGAGGAGCCTGGAGCCGGGATGATGATGGTCACCTTGAGTCCCCAGCCTGGCACAGAGCTGGGCCAGGGACAACACTCAGGATGGGGCCTGGCGGGTGGAGGAAGACCACTCTGGATTCCAGTCCAGGTTTTTCCACGAAACAGCTCTGACAGCCACGTTGACTCTGCAGCCCTCGGTTTCTCCATCAGTGGAAAGAGGTGACAATGCTAAGTATGGCTACAACCCCAGCTACTCAGCAGGCTGGGGCAGGTGGATTGCGAGGCCTGACCATGTAGCTCCGTGGTGGAGTATCTGCTCAGCCTGTATAAGGGCCCTGGGTTTGATCACCAATACAGAAAAAAACAGTATTTTTACTGAGTTCTTCTAAGTGCACAATTTGACTATGAAGAAAGGAAAACAGGGCGATGTCAAAGTGTGGACTTCTTGGAGGATGTCTCTCAAACTTTGCATCAGTGGCCAGCTCGCCTCATAGGGCAGGAGTCCGACTTGTAGGAAAAATCAATAAAAAAAAATCGCAACAAGAGGGAGGTTACTGCTCACAGAACTGAGAGGTGCCGGGGCTGGAAATCCTGGTGTCACGGGCATCCCGACCACGTGACCTGAGAGGTGGCTGAGCATGAGCTCGGAAGCCAGGTGCCCTGGGTTCAAAGCCTGGGACTGCCATTTCAGTGACTCAGGACCTTGGATGGGTCGCTCGGCTCTCTACACCTTGGTTTCCTCTGTTAAGATGGGGATGGTGTTAATCACCCTCTCTTACAGAATTTGTTTGGAAGATTAATAATGTGATTCATATGAGCACCCAGCACACAAGAAAAGCTACCAAGTTATTAGTTTTTATGATTATGATTTTTTCCAGGTTGTTCTTTTGGATACTAGCTTGTTGACTCCCTTCTTTTGGGGGAATTTTGGAAACTGAACTCAGGGGCACTCGACCACTGAGCCACATCCCCAGCCCAATTTTGTATTTTATTTAGAGACAGGGTCTCACTGAGTGGCTTTGCACCTCACTGTTGTAAGGCTGGCTTTGAACTCAGGATCCTCCTGCCTCAGCCTCCGGAGCCTCTGGGAATATAAGGCTGGCTTGACTCCCCTCTTATTTGAGGAAAATTGCCCACTATCTGGGAAGAAGGAACCCATCCACCTTCCTCTTATCAGAGGAAAAAGATAGCAGTGGAAGCCCAAAATATACCACTTTGGACTTGGAATTGAAAGGACCTGGGGAGCACCCAGCAACCAGCAGCATCTTCTCGGGTTCCCTGAAAGGGGCACCTACTGAGGAGAAACAGTTCTTCCAATCTCCTGCATGAAATTTCATTAACCGAGGAAGATTAAATTCATATCACGAAAGACAACACTGGAAATCAGCCACCACACTCAGACCCCGAAGAGCTCTGAACCAGGCCACTAACTGTACTCTGGCTCATTCTCTCCCCTCTAGCCTTGCCCATAACTCCCTCCCTTCTCTCTCCCCCACGAAGAGACTATTGAAGCCTCAGTCCCCTGGCCCTGCTTCAAGAGGCATGTTTTGTAGGGCTCCTTTGTACAGGTGCACATTAATAAATTTGATTTTCTTTTCTCCTATTCATCTCTCTTTTGTCACTTTGTTTCCAGCAGACACAGAGATGGAACCTTCAGAGGAAACATTAGAACTTTCCTACAGATAGCCACTCTCCCAGGAGCCCTTGCAGCTGGGGGGAAGCATGTGACCTTTGTTCCACCCATCAGAAAATCCACCCCAGGATCCCTAGGATACGAAAACGATGGACCTGGGAAGCATTGGGGGGCAGCGGTGACCACTACTGCAAGACCTGATCCCGAGCTGGTGGCAGAGTGGAGGAGAGGAACCAGTGGGGTCACCCCGTGTTGAACCAGTGGTGCTTCTGGGAGTGGTGGCCCTGGTCAAAACTTCCTTTAAAATGCTGGCGTGTCCCCTGGCTGTGTGTCCTCTGAGCCTGGCTCCCAAGCTCTCCCAATAATGTGGGAGACCTGTCACCCCCCCAGCAGCGGCTGCTCCAAACTGTTTTCTCATTTTCCACCCAACACACCCCTTTGGCTGTGTAACCCCATTTTACAGAAGGACACTGTGGCTCCCAGCTCTGCAGGGACTTTCCAGGGACCACTGAGAGTAGGCCAATGTCCTGGGGGTGCCCGCTGAGCACCTCCCAACACACTGCCTGCCTCTTCCTCTTGGGACGGCCCGCCCACCCTCAGGGGCTGCCTGGACAGCAACTGTACTCTGTGACCTGACATTCTGGCCAGAGTTGTTGGATCAAAGGTTGACCCCTGACCTAAGTCAGTCCTGTTAGCATCTCCCTTCTGGGAATTTAGAAAGGCCACTGAAAGACAGAGGCCGAGTATACATTCCATTATAATATTGAAATGTTTAAAATAAAAATAAACAAAGGAGAGTGAGGGTTTTGTTTGTTGTTTGTTTATTTATTTATTTATTTATGGTATGTGTTTTGGTAGAAATAAAAGAAAACTTATCTCAAGTGACTTTATAAAATAAATATCACTCGTGGAGCTGAAAAGTCCTGAGGTGATTCTGGCTTTGGGGAGGGCTCATTTGGTGGCTGAAATAACATGACAAAGGGTTCACTCTGCTTTTCTCCCTCTTTTTCTCTCTCACTCCCTTCCTCTCCTCTACATTTGGGGGGGGGGGGATTCATGTCAGGAGCCAGAGTCCTTCGAGGCTTTAGGACTTTCTTTGGTGGCAGCAAATCAACATAACAGTTCCAGATGTCACAGCGCCACGCGTGCCATCCAAACCAAGAGGCCCTCTTCCCTCTCCATTGGCCCTTCCCCAGTCCTGGGACTCTTCTCATTGGCCCAAACTGGGCCACATGTCTACATTTGAACCAATCACTGTGGACCAGGAGAGACGATGCTGTTCAGATTGAACCAATCGGGACTCTCCCTTGGAGCAGGGGTGGAGTCTAACCCTCCAGCACCATGTAATTGAGGATGGAGAAAGAAACATTCCCCAAAAGACAGTTAGGCGTGTGGGTGGAAGGGAGGTGAGGGATAGATGTGTCAGTGAGTGCCCACTGTGTCCTACAGCTTCGTTTCTCCTTTGCTTACTCTTTCTTGAGCTAATTTTAAACTTTTAACCAGAATCCTCACTGCCTAAGTACATATGCTCTTCACTCTTCAAGTTGTTCTAGAACATTCCTGGGAAGCCCATTGGCTACTATTGTTTTAATGAAGAAAAAAGGAATGAAAGTTAGAATTTCACTCATTCTAGGTGATGAAGAGAAGTTTAGTCAGACTTGGTCAAGATCCTTCTCAATACAGAAATTTAACAGAAATATTGAGACCAATAATGGCCAAAAAGAAGAACTAAAAGGACAGTACTAAGTAAAGTTGTGATGATTGATAGGAAATATTTAAAATGAAAATCCTATGTATTTCCTAATGCCTCATTAACATAATCCATTTCTACCAAGATTCCGATGTCTCATTCATATTGAAGGAATCTTAACTTGAATAATGGTGATCCCCCAAAAGGCAACATTGTTTTACTAGGTTCCTTTTATTCATATAAGTATTTGAAGGGGGAAAACTTTCAAAATCTTGCCCAATAAGAATAGCAAATACCATTTCAGAACTATCACCAATGATTAAGCCACAAATAATGTATAATTTGTGGGATGGGTGTAATTGCCTGGGGGAAAAAAATGGCAGAGACAATAGCCAAGTACCCTTTCAGGAAACGCTGAATCACCAATGTGCACAATAACAGGGGGTCGATGTTGTATGAAGAACACAGAATTCAAACGTCATGGGGCTGTAGCTCAGTGGCAGAGCAAGCGCTTGCATAGCATGTGTGAGGCACTGGTTTGATCCTCAGCACCACATAAAAAATAAATTAAAAAACAAAGGTATTGTGTGTCCCTCTACAACTAAAAAAAATATTAAAAAAAAAACCTCAAGAGTCAGAAAATAATTTGAAAGAGGCGTGTTCTTCCTGTGAAGATGTTTTAGGAATGCCTTACAATTTATTTCTCTTTGGGTTTTGCACAAAATAGATATTTGATTAAAATCCATGTCTGGATAAAATCTTTCAATTCATTTAATATTAAACTTTTTGTGATAAGAAATTATTGCATGATTTTACTTAATGGCATTTTTTCCTTCTTAAGAATACATAAAAGGGTCATCTTTCATTAAGAGCATCTTTCATTAAGTTTTGACAGAAATCCAGTAGTCCAAGTTGTATAACCTAAAATTCATACGTTGCAACTCTGCCATATTATTATTATCATTACAGTTATTGTAATATTCCTATATTCCATTCACCACTTTTTTTTTCTTTTTCTCCCTTCCTGTGTATGCATCACTTAAGTACAGTGAAGTTTATTTAATGTTTAGCATATTTGACGGTTGGGATATTATTTATGGTTTTATCCAGAAGGGTAAGTGCATTACTCGACAATTTTAGAACAGTACAAATATTATTACATTAAATCTTTTTTTGTGGTCAAACGCCCTATTGCATCCTTCAAGAATCTAAGATGTGTCAAACAAAACGGACCAACCAAACTCAAAGGCATTACCATTTACTGACAGGCACTGATGCCTCCCAATGCAAATTCGAGAACAGTTCAAATAAACAAACGCTTAGTGTTGTCCATTCAAGTGTAAACAAGATCCAAATAAATGGGGGGGGGGAGGCACATTTACCTCCTGCTCAGGCGTCAGTGCCTTATTAGTTAGTCTTTAACTATGCCTTCAATACCTCCATCCGGATGGGATTCATCAGCCCGATTGCCTTAGAGCTCTGGCTATTTCTAGAAAATTCGTGCTGGAATTAATGCTACAAATATGTTCAAGCATGATCGTGACCCTTGCAAATCTCTCTTCCCGTTCATGGCTGATCATTCCATTACGTCATAATTATCATACAGCTATAGCGTAAATACATAGTTATTTCCATCTCTCCATCCAGATGGTCTTTACACGATAATTACAGTATGTTTGTACTTACTGGGTTTAATTACCAGATAATCAGGAAGAACATGCAAATTGCTAGGTTGTTGGAACACAGTACATTGAACCAAGTGAAACCTGGGTATTGCCGACGAGTAAACAAGCCCTGACATGGGACTGGGCACTGTAACCTGTGACGACAAGCAGGCCGGAGGCTGGTTCGAGGTCCATTGTGTGGGTTTGCGTTACACTCACCCGGCTCGGGATTAATGTCCAGATTACAAGGAAATGTAATGGGAGAGACACTGGTGCTGCCACGCCTGCTTCGGGGACAATGGCGACCTGGCCGCAGGAGTGGCTGAACGGGGTGCCAGCTCTTGGCTCAGGCATCCAACACTTCAAACCAAGTACATTCCAGAGTCACCTGCAAGCATCTGTTCTCAGCCCAACCAGGTTCCTGCCCAAGGGCTGGCAGAAAGAGGTGGAGGATGCATCTCCCAGGAACAAAACACTGCTCCAGGCAGAAGCCAAGTGACAATTCCCCCGGTGTGTGCGCTTTGCCATAATGCCCTGGCTGAGCACCATCTTGCCCTTGCACACCAGGGTGAGCCGCCCACCCTCAGACTTCTGTTAGCACTGCCTGGTTCCCTTTCTGGTTTCCACCTGAAAATTCATGTTGTTCTAAAGCAAACAACTTCATCTGTGCTTCCAGGAGTGAGGCTTACTGACCTTGGCAACCAGCACGTCCCCTCCCTCTGGCCACGGCGACTGGCTTGAAGTTGGACATAAGCCTCCAGCCACACAAGCCAATATGGGAACAGAAAAAAACTCTAGAAATTCTCTCTTCTCTCCTGGATGTGAATGAAGTCTGAGGCCTCGAGGGCTGCTGAAAGCCGTCTTGCTAACCTAAGGAAGGAACGTGGTCTGTGGGGACATCCCTTGAGCGACAGGATCCAGCTTTACCTGACACTTACTTCTTCCAAACACCAGTGAGTAGACGACCTTTCTGGCTTAGCCCACCTCGAATTTGGGTTTGCATTACTTACAACCAGAAGCATGAGACTTTTAAAAAGTCGCCAGATTTCTCTTCCTGCCTTGCCACAGAGGTTGCCTGAGAGGTTTTTGTTTTGCATGGTCTCTCTGCCCCACTCCTCTGACAACCGCTGCCTCTGTGCTCTGGGACATAACTTCTAAAGCTTCTGCAAAGATTGCTTCTCCTGCTAACGTGAGCTCGTATCCCAGCCTCTACCTGGAGGAGCAGCCCGCTCCTTGCTGGAGGAGAAGGAAGGAATTCTCGCTCCATGGGAGGAGTGGGAGGAGGGACTCCCCAAGGGTCCTGCTTTGGGTCCTATGTAGAAGTCTGGGCGGACAGTCTGGGAGGACAGACTGGATGCTCATTTGTACCCAAGCTCATGGCAGCAACAGAGTGCCAGCAGGGACCCCAGACACAGAGTCAAGGCATATGGCCCCCCCGTGGTTCTTGCCCTCTAGGGGTGGCCTAGGGTGCCCCAGAGGACCAGGAGCAAAGCTGACCAAACTCACGTTCGGGGACAACTTCCCACAGGAAATGGCAGGACCTGAGGGAGGAGAAGCCTTGGCTGCTGGGCAGAGAGGGGAACTGGCTGCCCGCAGAGGTGGAGAGCAGGAGGGAGTCTGCCAACTTCTAGGAACAGGAAGGAGTCTGGGAGAGGGAGTGGGAAGCGCAGCTGCGGAGGAGAGGGGCCCGGCCTCCGGGCCTTGGCAGGGACTCGGTGCTTCATGTCAAGGGCAGTGTTCAGCCGGCAGACTGACAGGATCAGATCTGCCTTCTAAGGGGTGTCTACCCACATGTTGTTCCAGACACATCTTTAAACTACTTTCATAGCTCTTCTTTGGGGGGGTACATGGAAGGGGCACAGTATCAGTGACCCCTGGACCTGCTTCCTGTAACCCCACGTGCAGCAGAGGAGAAGGAGCCGAGGGTCTCAGAGGCACATGGACTTCAACGGTCAGCGTCCTTTTGCACAGTTGTTTGATGTTCCAGACGCCCTTGGAATACTTTCAATAAATCTTTTTAACTCTGTTTTTCCTCGAAGCAGGAAGCCTTGCGCTCAGCATGTGATTAGGTTGCAAAACGGGGCATTCTCCAAACTCCAGTCCTCAGGCATGATGGCGCTGCAGACCACCCAGCGCCCCACTTCACTCCGGCCAGGATAACCGCCGTCTGTGGGCGCGCATCAGTAACCTGTTCTTCAACTGTGAAGCTTAAGGGGGACGTGGACCCCAGATGCTTTCAGATTCAAGAAAGAAAGATGGATCTCGTGTCCGATGACCACAATTACGCAGGCAGCTGGAATCTTACGGACGGAGACGGAGACAGACAGGAAATGGATGGTTTCCATGAGCTGGCTTGTGGAAATACGTGTGGGTTTTTATTAATATTCCCCCCCCCTGACATTTCTCCTATTTTGTTTTTATGTGACTAATAATAATAAACCAGAGAAGATTATTAATAACAATAATAAGCAGCACATCAGCGACCAGAATTATATGGCTCACTGAGTTCACAATGATGCACCATGTTCTGACCTCGGTGCCTGAGATGAATTTTCTCATTTCATCCTTACAGTAACTTCCGGAGACAGATCCTATTATGTTCCTATTTTACAGATGAGAAAACCGAGGCCCGGCAACCTGTACTATGTAGGGGAGGCTTGAAATCAGGTCCTCTGACTCCAATACACACAGCACGTTTGACAGGGAGGAAACTCATTCCTTGTGAATTCTCAGGAATGGAGTCCAGGCTCCCTTGGTGATGCCCAGCACAGGAAATAGATCTGTCTGCACCCCCCAGCATCTCTCCTTGGTCTTTCCCTGCTTAAAGCCACAGTCGTGAGCCAACGGAGGCCCCATCACCTGGGCCAAGTTCTCATTAAAATGTGTGCGTGTTTGGGGGGACCTAATGATTATTTTCCGTCCTGGTTCCTGCTTATTTGGTTTGGGTTTTGCACGATTAATTAGGAGCCTAAATTAATGAGAAGGGAAACACGTGTCCAGCTGGTCTCCCCAGATGTTCCTGGAAACAGACTCTCCAATTTGCACAGCATGACAGTGTAAACAGGGCTGGGGGGAGCCTTCCCGAGCCGGTTCAGTCCCCCAAGCCTCCGGTGGGAGGAACCCAGGCCTGGCTGGGCGTCCTCGGTGCTTGCCCAGGTTGAAGCAATGTCTCTGACGTTTTTTGGGTGTGGAGCACGAGGTGGAGAAAGAGGAAGCCTCGGAGGAGAGGACAGGCTACCCCTGAGGCAGACAAGAGTTCTCCAAAATCCAGCCCGCGTGCATTTCCTACCAACTGCCCGTCACCTAGGAGTCTGCTGCCCTCTTGCCTCCTAACCCTGGTGTTTCTTATTCTTCAGGACAAGAGGACACTGATCAACCTGATCCAGCTTTATCTTACTGGGATAGTGACCTGAAAGAAAATAAATCAGGGTCCATCCGGGTCACCCAGTATGTCTCTCCGGGATAGAGTCACAGGCCATCCGGGGGTCCTCCTCTTCTGCGGTCTCCACTTATAGGAAGCATGCAGGAATGTGCCAGGATGAAAAGGGCAACTCCTAAAAGTCATGGAGCTTTACGTGTTCTCTATCTCAAGGTATCGTCGGGGCATCTCCTGACTCCTGATGCTGGATGCTAGGGTTGTGCACTGAACAAGGCAGGCACCATCTCCAGCCTCCAGAACTTGCTGGTCTAGCTGTTCTAACCTCACCAATCACAAACTTGATCATGGAGATTGACACAGCCAAGAAACTCCCTTGCATATATGCATACGACGAAATGCTACCCAGCCTTGGAAGGGAATAAAACTCTGACCTATGTGCTATGTTGAGGGCCACAGCCGAGTCGGGATGACGCATGGCATTTTTGCCAGAAGTAGTGGCTGAGAGGTGACGCCAGCGAGCCATTGAGATGATGACTTTTGAGTTCTGGCCGAGTTCCCGTTGAGTTCCCGTTGAGCTCTCGCGAGGATTCCTGAAAAGTTCGCGTTGGTTGGTGAAGTTCCGGTTGGTGGTGGGAGTTCTGGTGGGTGTGTGATGTGTTCCTGGAGGAGCCGCGTGGGTGGCGGTCAGGAGAGTTCCCGGGGAGTGTGCTGGTGGAGTTTGGAAATAAAGTTTGTTCCTGCTTGAGTGGCTCGGGATTTGTGCCCAGACAGTGCCGCAGTCTGTCTGGGCACAATTCAGGAGCCACTTGCCAAAAGAAACTAAGTTTATTTTTAGAACTACAAACGCCAAACAAAACAGCTCCTCAGGAAAAAACCCTCAGAGCCCAACTGCCACCACCGGCTTCCACAAGCCTCTCACCCCCACCCCAGCCTCTCCACCTCCCACAATCCTCCTGCTCTTGAGGCCGATTGGCTGGGTTGTGTGGGCGGAGCCAAAGAAGTCCCCCAATGAGCCGCTCTGTGGAGGAGCCAATCAGCTAGATGTTGCTGGGGCCGCTGTGAGCCAATCATCAGCTGGCAGTCTGAAGGGCAAGGAAACAGCCCAATGAACATCACCGCAGAGGAGCCAATCAGCTAGATGTTGCTGGGGCCGCTGTGAGCCAATCGTCAGCCAGCAGCTGGAAGTTTGCTGGCAGCTGGAAGTTTGCTGGGGCCCCTTTGGCTGTGGCTCTCAACAAGCCAGACTGTGGCAATGCTACAATATGGATAAATCTTAAGACTATGAGGTACCCTAAGTGAAAAAAGCCAGACGCCATTGAGGAGAGTTACAGCTCTCAGAACCTAATCTTTTCACCTCAGAACACTCCTGCTTTGTCTCACACATGAGCTTTCAAGGGACACGTCCTATCTAAAGCATAACAACACAGGTGTGCAAACGTCTCTTCAAGATGCTGTTTTCAACTCTGGCGTGTCCGTTCAGAAGCAGAAGCACCGAATCCTATGGTAATTCTGTTGGATGTTTGAAGAATGGTCATGATGTTTCCCACAGTGTTGGATCTTACATTTCCACCAGCAATGCAGGAAATGGCCCAGCTTTGTCACCAACATGGCATTCTCTGGGTTTTTTGTTTGTTTGTTTTGTTTTGTCACTGTTGCCATCCTAAAGGATGTCCAGTGGGTCTCATGGGAATCTGATTTGGGTTTCTCTAATGACTGAGGATTTCAGAATACTCTTTTTCATGGGTGTATTGGTTTTCATATACATTCATGGGAGAAATGTCCATTCAAGTCTTTTGCCCACTTTTTAACTATTTTTGTTGCTGTTGTTGAGTTGTAAGAGTTCTTTATATATACTTAATATTAATCCTTTATCATGTATATGACTTCAAAATGTTTGCTCTGATTCTGTTTCCTTTTTATTCTTTAACAGTATTCTTTGATACACAAGTTTTCAATTTTGATGGATTTCAATTTATCTATGCATTTGGTATCATATCCAATACCCATTAGAAATCCAATGATCTTTAAGTTTTTCTGTTATGTTAGCTGTAACATTATGGTCTTTGATCTATTTTTTTTTCTTTTATGTGTTTTGAATTAACTTCTTTAATTAACTTCTTTAACTTGCTTCTTTGCATATGGAGTTCCAACTTCTAAGAACCATTTGTTAAAATGACTATTGTTTCTCTATTGATTAATCTTACACATTCTTGCTAGAAATAATCTGATCATACAGGCTAGGGTTTTTTTCTAGGCTGTCTGTTCTATATATTGGTCCATGTATAGTCGATACATGTTCTATGGAACATTTAGATTAATGTAGCTTTGTATAGATTTTGGAATCAAAAAGTGTAAATCTTGAAGTTTTTCTTCATTTTCAAAATTACTTGGACTATTTGAAGTGAGCTGAGGGGCCACAGATATTTTAGAGTAGATTTTTCCATGACTGCAAAAATCATCATTGAAATTTTGATAAGGATTGCATTTGGCCTATAGATTGGTTGGATTACTATTGACATCATATCAATATTAATATAATCCATGATCATAGAATATATCTCCACTCATGAATGTCTATTTAATTTCTTTCAGCATTGTTTTATAGTTTTTGTTGTCTAAACTTTCACCTTCTTAGTTAATTCCAAAGTATTATATTGATTTGTGCTATTACAGATGGGATTTTTTTCATAATGTTCTTTCAGATGTTTCATTTAAAGTATATAGAAATACTTTAAATGATTTTTAAAGTATTTTAAAGCTGATTTTTTTATGCATTCCCTTTGTGTTCTGCTGTTTTATTGAATTCATTTACTAGTTTTAACATTTTTTTGTTTGCTTTTGATCTTTTCTGTTTTCTAAAAATGTCTAAAAAATTTTCTACAGATAATTTTATTTTTAATTCGAATAGCCTTTCTTTCTTTCTTTCTTTCTTTCTTTCTTTCTTTCTTTCTTTCTTTCTTTCTTTCTTTCTTTCTTTCCTTCCTTCTTTCTTTTTCTTTCTTTCTTTGTCTCCCTAGAAGCTCCAATACTATATTGGATAGAAGTAAACACTCTTTGCCTTTTTCATAATTTACAGGAATTCTTTTTCACCTTTTGCTGTTACCTAGAAGATTAACTATGGGTTTCTTTCATATAAGCGTCTTTATTATACTGATATAGTTTCCTTGTTTTCACGGTTTGTTGAATGTTTATTATCAGAGGATGTTGAATTTTATTAAATGCTTTCTCTGCATCAATTGACATCATAGTGTGTGGCGTTTTCTGTTATTTTCTATTATTGTGCTATTATACATTGTTTTTAATAGGCTAAGTCCTTGCCTTGCCCTAACAAATCCCATTGGTCATAGTATAAAATTCTCTCAATCTGAATTGTATCCACTTGCGTTTTGTGGAGAACATTCATCAGGGATATTAATCCCAGTTTTCTTGGAGTTTCTTTGTTCTAATTTTTAACAGAATAATGCTGGCCTCATTGAATAAAGTAGGGAGTATTCCATTCTCTTCAAATTTTTAGAATAATTTAAGAAGGATTGGTGTTAACTAATTTTTTGATGTTTGAGAGAATCTACCCTTCAAATCATTTAGTGCAAAGCTTTTCTATATTTGGAGGATTTTGATCACTGATTCAGTCTCCTCACTAGTTCTAGGTCTCCACTTCTTCATTATTCCTTTGGAATAGACTGTGTTTATATGAGGAATCTGTCATTGCCACCGGGTTTTCTGATTTTTCAACATACATTTGTTCATAGTGCTATTATACAGTCATTTTTACTTCTATAAAAACAGTAGTAGTTGTGCCCACTTCCATTTTTTATTTAGTAACTTTGTCTTCTCTCCATTTTTCATAGTGGCATTAGCAAAAAGTTTGTGAATTTTCATCTTTTCAAAAGAATCAACTTTTGGTTTCATTGGTTGATTTTTATTTTTCTATTTTGTCTGATAACTAGTATAACTACCCCAGCTTACTTTTAGTTACTATTAACATGGATTAGTTCTCTTTTTCTGACTTTTTTACAGTCATCTTAATTGGTGTATTTAGATCTAATGGGAGTTTCTTTAGAAAACATAGAGTTGGATATTTTTGTATCCATTCTGCCCATCTGTGCCTTGCCCTTAAGGAGTTTAATTCATTTGCAATTAAAGTAATCACTGATGAGAAGGAGTTCACTTTGCCATTTTGTCATTTGCTTCCTCTGTATCATAATTTTTATCCCTTCTCTCTTTACTGCCTTCCTTTATTTTTAGGGGGAAAAAAAGATAAAAGTTCTAATATTTTTGTTTAATTAATTTTTTTGAAGTGATACTTTTTACTCCCTTTGTCTTTATGGATTTGTGTATGTGGTTACCATGGCTACTAGACTAAACACATAAGCATCACCATCTATTTTGAATTGAGACCAACGTGACTTCAATTATATCCAAAAACTCTATAGCTCCATTCCTGCCCCACTTTATGCTACTGGGTCCCACATTGAATCTTTATCTATTGTATTACCACTGACATCTATTTACAGATGTTTTTATTCATTTATCTTTCAAATCCTTTAAAAAGTAAAATAGAACAAGCCAAATATACAAATTTCAATAACAATAATGATTATTTTATACTTCCATTTATTTACTTTTATCTATAGATTGTTTTTGTTTTTGGTGGTGCTGGGGATTGAACCCAGGTCCTTGTGCATGCAAGGCAAGCACTCTACCAACTGAGCTACACCCCCAGCCCAGGAAGCTTTGAGTGATGTCTCTCACGTCCTCTCATTTCAACTTGAAGAACATCCCATAGTCTTTCTTCTGTGTGGCAGGTGTCCTGATCATGGATTCCTTCAGCTTTTGTTCATCTGGAAAGGTCTCTGATTTCTCCAGTTTTAACTATAGTTTTACCAAAAAATCTTGGTTGACTGCCGTTTGTTGGTGCTGCTGCTTCATTCAACACTGTCAATACACCATCCCCTGCCTGTGGCCTCCACTTTTTCTGTTGAGGAATCAGTTAATAATTTTACTAAGGATCCCTTGTATAGGAACAGCCTGTTTTCTCTTGTTGTTTTCGAGATTCTTTGTTTAACAGTTTGGTCAAGTGTCCAGGTTTGAGTCTCTTTGAGTTTATTCTACTAGGAAGTTATGGAGCTTTTTGAATGTGTGTGTCCATTGATTTGCTCAAATTTGGGAAGTGGGCGGCCATTATTTCCTCCAATCAGCTTTCTTTCCCTCTTCTCTCGTCTGCTTCCAGGACTCCTATGAGGCATATTTCCGTGTGCCTGGTGATGCTCCACACGTCCCTTAGGCTCTGTTCATTTATCTTTATGCATATTTATTTCTGCTTCTCAGACTCTATTTTAAATGTTCAGACTCCAAATTCACTGATTCTTTTTTTTTTTTTGCCTGCTCAAATCAGTTATTGAATACTCCAGTGAACTTTTCAATTCAGTTATCGTATTTTTTAGTTTGAACATTTGTTTAGCTTCATTTTATAACTTCCTTATCTTTGATAATATTCTCACTGATTCATGCATCATTTTCCTTATTTTTCTTAATTCTTTGTCTATATTTTCCTTTAGCTGTGAGAGCCTATTTAAGACAGCTATTCTAAGTCTTTGTCTAGTAAATCTGATTTCTCTGTTTCTTTAGGGACAGTCTGTGACACTTTGTTTTCCCTTTGATGGGCCATGTTTTCCTGTCTCTTAGATATCATGAGAATTTTTGTTGGAAATTGGACATTGGAAACAACAGCTGTCTGACCCAGTCTTGTCATGTTGGCTATGTCGGTGAAATCCTTCACTAATTTTCCAAGTCTTGGAATCAGCCCAAGGAGTAAGCTTCCATCTTTTCTTTTCATGTGTCTTTTCTGGGCTTGTGTGAGTGGCATTTTCAGTCCCCCCAGATAGAAGCTCACGCTAGCTCCTCCTAAAATGGTCTTGCATGTTTTCCCCCCAGGATCTCTTGCCCCAGGCATTTGAAGACCTGAGTCTCCGCGGAGATTTCCTAAGCAATATCTACTACTGCTCCTCACCTGATTTATGTGTTAGGCAAAACGAAGACCAGGCCTTCAGAAAGCCCAGACAGGTTAGAAGTTGTTAATAACTCGCTTCACTTTGAAGGAAAGAATTGGAAATGGGATGCCACCTTCCCTCGACCAAGATGGCACGGTATTGGGAAATGGTTGGGAAAAATGAAGCAAAATCGCTACAAAATTTTCTACCATTTCAAATGAGACCTCTTCTTAGTTGGAAGTTTTCCTGATCTCCACGGACCTTTCAGCATTTCCCAAAGCTCATATAAGGTCACTGTAGGCAGTTTGGGAGGGTTTGTTTACATCTACCTGAGGGAATAAAGTGCTTAGAGCTTCTTTGCCATTTGCTGACATTTCCCTCACAGAATAGGCCTTTTGAAATAGTCTTTGCTGAAAAAATTTTAAAACACATGTGATAAACCTATGGAACCATCACCCTGATGATAAATGACATGTCCTTAGTCTCAGAAGGTTCCTCCTGGCCCTTATGATCCCTCCTACCCCTTGTCTGCCCTCTCCCACCCCCCACCCTCCCCCCACAACTACTGATCTCTTTTCTCTCACAGCAGTTGGGAACGCACTGAACCTGCACCTACAGCTTGCATTTCCTAGAATACTACATAGACTCATATAGTATATCTTTTTTCAATATCCTTTCCCTCCACTTACTTGTTTATTTTCTTTCTGAGGAGCATTCTATCATATGAAGGTGCCACCGGTGTTTACCTATTCATCTGTTGGTGAACTTTTGGACTGTGTTTAGTTTGGGATTATTTCAATTAAAATTTCAGCGTATGTATGATCAGGTACCGGATTTTATGTGAATATAAGGTTTCACGTTTTTTTTGGGGGGGGTAAATTTTCCAGAGTTAGCTGACGTCATCGCATCCTAGTGCAAGTGCATTTAACTCTTTAGGAAACTGCTCACGGGGTGGGCTGGTACATACCTCACATCCCAGCTATTTGGGAAACTGAGGCAGAAGGATCACAAGTTCAAGGCCAGCCTGGGCAACACATTGAGACCCTGTCTCGAAATCAAATGTAAAGGGCTGGGGACATAGCTCAGGGCTGGAGTCGTAGAGTGCTCCCTAGCATATGCAAGGCCTTGGGTTCAGTCCTGGCAACACACACAACACACACACACACACACACACACATACACACACAAATTTGCCAAACTATTTTCTGAAAGAACTTACACTATTTTATATTCCCACCAACAGTGAATGAGGGTTCCAATTCCTCTACGTTCACTAACACTTTATATATTCACTCTTTTCTATTTTAATCATTCGAATGGGTGTAGAGTGGCATCTCTTGCTTTTGCTTTGTATTTCCCACCTGACTCTTGGTCTTGAACCTCTTTTCCTGTGTTTATTTCCCCTGCCTATATCTTCTTGGGCTAAGTGTCTCTGGGCTTCTCTATCTTGCTCCAGTCTTCTCTTTATCTACCCTCCCAACACCACTATGCCCTCTTCTTTGTGGTAAGCTTCTTGTAAGTCTTGAAATCAAGAAGTCTGCTTTGTTTTTCCTCAAAGTTCCTTTAGCCTTTCCAGGCCCTTGGAATTTCATAGGAATTTTAAAATCAGCTTGTCGATTTCCACAAAACACAAGCTTGCTAGAGTTTCGATTGGGATTGCACTAAACCTGCACCTACAGCTCTGTAGATCCCTTCGACAAGAGGAGCATGGAGCCTCCTGACCCCTGAGTGGGGCGTCCCTCCCCACTTCCTTAGATCTTCTGAGACTGGTTTTCCTTTTTTGCAGTGCTTTGTAGTTTTTAGTGTGCAGACTTTTCATTCGCTTTAACGCTGAGGTATTTGCAGCAGGGGATCAACCGGGTCTACTTTAATTTCTAAAATCATAAAGGAATGAAAGATGACAAAAACGGTTCACAGGGAGACCAACTAGAAAACTGCATCGTCCAGGCAAGTGTCTGGAACAGGGATGGTGACCATGGAGATGGGCGAAGGTGCTGGTTTGAGATGTCATTAGGTGGACACACGCAATGGTCATTTTTAATAGGTCAAAGAAGCCGTGATATTAGCAGCCTCAGATGATTCAACCTAATATATTGGAGGTTAGATCAGAACTCAGAATTGCTGCTTAATTAAATGTAGGAACTAATGAAGGGAAAGGATTAAGGAGGGTTCTTAGGAGCTTTGCTGAGTCCTGAGGGTGAAGCCCGAAGCATGGAGGCCAGGAAGAAAGTGCGGAGCCCAGTCTCCCTGCCTCCCTCTTCCTCCCCATTCATTCCTTTCTCTTTCCCTCATCTTTAGCCTTTCAGGGGACACGATTATCACGGGCTACATGTTTACTTTTAAGCACGCATTTTTCCCACCTGGCTCCTTGTCTGACATTTTAATGACTTTCTGCTGGCAGCGAGTCATTCATGGGCAGTGAATAGAGAAAGGACATATTTTCTGTGCACAGTTAGAGGTTCATGCATATTCCCTTAATGTTAATGCCATAGCAACGTGCCCTTAACTTTTTATTTCCTTGAGCCCAAGCCCTCATCTGGAAGGGTTCTGGGCTCCATTTTCAAGCAATTTGGTGCCGACCATCGTGAGGCTCCTGAGTTTATGGAGAGAAGGCTAGGAACGCATGCTGGAGTTTAGACTCAAATTACTATCCTAAATGACTCCATGGGGGGTTCCTTTAGGGGTCACTGGGAGCCAGAGTGGAATGTTTTTTCTTCTTCACTTTATCCCAGGCCTTGGGGCACGAGAACCATAAATGCAGGTAATGTGTTTAATAGCCAGATTCTCTAGGCTCCTTTTTCTACCCCTCTCCCCACCCCCAGTGATACTCATGAACCCGCCCAGAGCTGGCTGGAGACTCGCTTTGTACAGCCCCATTTCTACAAAGGTGAGATTTAAATGCCTGAGCAACAGCAGAGAGTTTTACTTAAAGCACAGGACGCTTCCCTGTGTGGCTAAGCCAGACCGTGAGGGAATGAACGTCCTCAAGCCCAGTGGAGAGGTGCAAACTAAAAGGGATCACAGGTAGTGAGCTCCCTGTCACTGGAGGTGTTCAAACAGTGTCCAGACAACTACTTGACAAAGGCGTTTGGAATGGGAGATTTATGCATCTGACAGGAAAATGAACTTGAGTAGTCTCCCCGCTCCATAATTTGGTTTTCCATGGTTTCAGTTAGTTATAGTCAACCAAAGCCTACAAAATATTAAGTGGAAAATCCTAGAGATTAAAAAAAAAAATTGTGTGTGCCTTTTGGAATCGTATAATAAAATCTTATGCCAATATTCCCCCCCCCCCAGTCTCACTCTGGGCATGAATCATTATCCCTCGGTCCAGAGTATCCACTCTGTATATATTATCCGTCCGTTCATCACATAATGAACATCTCAGTGCTTGTGTTCAAGTCAGCTTCACATCTGACCTAACGTTGTATCATAACACCTGAGCCATTCACCTCACTTCATCCTGGCACCTAGGTGTCCTATCACCCCACGCCATCACAAGAAGAAGGAGACGTACAATATCATCAAATAGTTGGAGACAGAGACGCTAAATCCACATCCCTCTTATGAGAGCACACTTTTAAGACTGTTCCACCCTATTAGTGGTTATGGTTCATCTTTCATCGCACCTAAATCATAAATTAAACTTTACCACGGGCATATAGGCCCAGGAAAAACCTAGTCGGAACGGGGCTTGGTTCTTTCCGGCGGTGCAGGGGGCTCTTGCCATGTCTCTCCCACAGAGAAGAAGAGGCAATTGCAGAAATGACAAGTTTCCTCATAACACACCCCTTCCCTGAGACCGCCGGCCCTTTGTGGTTTTACACATATCCCCAGTTCCCTTCCAGGGGGCTGGGACTGAGATGGACACCAACTCTGCCCTTCAGGAGCTTCCGTCCAGGGAGGGTGACAGAGCAGCTGATTCCCACCAGGTGATGACCGCAGTTGGGGCCAGCAGGGACGGGGCCAGGACCTGTGCTGGTGTTTTACGTGGATTATCTCAGAGATACCTGCTGACCTCCAAGGTCAGATTTCACTTTACCAATGATAAAGGACAGGCTCAAAGGGTGGCATAAATCACCCAGCCCCACAGCGGGTCCCCACTGGGGCTGGAACAGCAGCCCCTGGTCTATGTACGTGATTGCCCCTGATTAAGATGCGTACCAGACCAGGTGAGTGCCCAGGTCCTCCAGGCTAGTGTCCCCATGTCCCCGACCCTGGCTCTTCCCTTGAGAACAGCAGACGCCCTGGTCCACTCAGGTCCCCTCTCTTAGCCAGGCATACTAGTCCTTGGGGTCCTTAAATAAAAACCACTTCTCTGCCTCAGGCAATTAAACTTGCCAGCTCAAGATAATAAATAGATTACACTGACACATCTTGCTCAAAACCTGAGGTTTCATACTTGCCAGACGCTCAGCTGCCATTTTGAAACTAAAGAGTGGGAAAGAAAAAGTGAGAGAGTTGGTGAAGGTCCTACTATGTGCTTAGCCCCAGGGGTATGTGGGTGGGGTGTGGATGGCTGGAGCATGGTGCACAAACAAAATCAAAAATAAAACTACTGCCTTTGACAAATTTAAAATTTGATTTCAGAGACCAAAAAATAAAAAAAAAAAGAGAGAGAGAGAGAGAGAGATGAGCAGTCGTGGGAGACAGAGATCTCGCTGTGTATCTTTGGACAAATCCCTTTGCCTCTCTGAGTCTCCAATTCATCTGTACCACGTTTTCCAACAGAACTTCCAGCAGAGATGGAAGCGTGGTCTATCGGCAGTGTCCAATACACTAGGCATTAATTCCGTGAAGCTTCTGAGCTCATGAAATGCAGCTAGTGTGACGAAGGTCTAGGTTTTTAAGTTTATATATTTTTAACTATTTTAAACTTAAGTAGCCATGCGTGGCCAGTGCCTTCCATGTGGGGTAGTACAGATCTTGAAAGCTGGGAGTCTGGGGACTTGTCTATTCGAAGTAAGACATTGAGAGGGAACCCAGAAAGTGCATTTGCCTCGGGACCTAACTTGAAACCGTGTCATGTGGAACGTGGGATCTGGGGACAGGGGACATGTCCCAGCTTTAGCGTATCTAGTTGTGAAGCCCCAGACAAGTCCCTTAACCTGTTACTCCTTCAAGTTCTTCATCTGCCAAGTGGGGATCATAATAGTGCCTAGTTCAGGGTCATTTTAAGAACTACATGGGATAACACATGAGCCTCGGTTGGAACAGAGCCCGACACTTGGAGAGCACTCTGGCAACTGAGCTGCTCGTTATGAGTCATCACCGCTGTCATTATCAATAAGACAGAACGGCGCAGCCTCCCGGGACCAGACCTTGTCCTCCTAGAAACTCCCTCTTCATCAGGAGGCCCCCAAACCCCTGTGAGCCTCCTTCTCATCCCAGGTGCTGAGGTTGAAAGATAAAGGATGAGGCCAAAGTCAAGGAGACCCGTGGGATGCCAGGCACCTCTCACAATTTAACAAGCACTGAGCGCCTCCTCCTTCCCAGAGCTTAGGAGACACCGACAGCTCGATTCTTGCAGCATCAGCACCCCAGAGACTCTTGCCAAAGAGATGAAGGTGGCCTTGGGTCTTGAGATTAAACGCTACATGCAAATTCAGAAGATAATGACTAGGGTAAGACATATTTTCACCCAGAAGATTTTTATATATATATATATATATATAAAGGCTGTTAACAGAATTTAAATAGGCCTGACCAGAAGAAAGAAAGGGGGAAAAAATACCATGGAATTACTTTTGATTTTCTTTCTTTCCCTCTAATGAATTTTTTTTTTTAAATCCTTCAAAATATGGAAGTCCATTCTTAAGTTGCTCTGGATTCAAACCGGCCTGACGGTCACTATGGGATTTCTGTCCACGAATGACTCCCTGTAGAGTGTCACTGATGTCACCCACATACCAGAAGACTGTGGCATGTGTCTTCTGCTTTGAGCTCCCCTCGGTTTCCGGGTGGAAACTGTGGGGGTTTGACGGGAAGTGGGGCGGGGTCCTCTGGGTGCCTCTCAGCTCTGAGAGTCTAGGTTTCCGTGAGACCCTGGCCAGCCCGCGAGGGTCATAAGGGACTTGTCACTAAACAGCGTTTCCACCCACATGGATGAGAACTTTACTTTAGCTGGGCAGCCAGAGACTCCAGCACCTCCAGGAGCCAAGCTTAGACACAGAACTGAGTGGGTTGGGCTGGGTAGACCTCAGGACGAACAGAAGTGCCCATGCCACTTCATGTCTGAGGAACATCACTCTGTGGGAAGGTGGGCCTTGGCTAACAAATTTTCAGCTTTTCCAAGAAACACCAGAATCTTGATTCTTAGGTCAAAGGCCCCATGTTTAAATGTTGGCTCAAAAAAAAAAAAAAATGCAATAATGAGTGTAATACATTCCACTATTGTCGTGCACTTAAAAAATAAATTGGAAAAAAAAAAAGAAAAGAAAAAATAAAATAGTAAAGCCTCAAAAAAAAAAAAAATCCCAAACCATAAAGCTTTGGGCCCAGCAAAGAGCAGGTCTAGAATGAACTCTGCCCTCCCTCCTGCCAACGCCAGGGACAGATGCCCCAAGAGCCCGCGTCCTGCACAGACGTTGGAAGGTGATTTGTAGAAGAAATCCAGATATCAGTCCAATTTTTTTTTTTTTTAATCTGACTCTTTTCGCTAAAAATCAATACAATGACCTTTGGGCCCAAAACAACAAAGTCCAGCCTGGTCTGTGAACCCCAACACAAACAAGATTCCCGCTGACTTCTGGGAACTGGCTCTCCCAGGTCAAGACTGGACGTTCAGGGCTCTGTATGTTCCCTTTTTCAACTTTTCAGGTAACTAAACCCAAAATTTCAAAATGTCCTGGTTACCTTGAATTCCTGGGCAGCAGAGCACTCAAGAAACTCCACGGCTGGGCTGTGGGATCACGGTCCCAGAACCTCCAAGGCCACGTTCAAATCCCATGGGAACCATCCTGGAGACGGGGAGGTCGGGCGCCCTCTGTTCCCCGCCACGTCTGTGTCCTTCTGCACGTTCTGTGATTTGTAAATGATATTTCCATTTCCCTGTTTACCCTCTGCATCCTCCACCCCATGAAAATCAAAACACCATGAGACCAGGGCCCTTGCCCGTCTTGTTCAAAGCTCTCTCTCCAGATCCTAGAGGGGCGCCCAGAACAGGCAACTGACAAATACATCTTTGCCACATGACAAGTGGTCATTGGGTCAGTGTCTCTAGTAACAGGAAGCTTACGATGTCCTAAAAACGACGGACACCACTTTGGACATTTTTGCCTGTTACAATGCTCTCCTCAAGCAAGTCCCGAATCCCTGTGATCCGCAGTAGCCCCAATTTCACCCCCGTGGGGTAGGTAGCACGGGCTACATCCGCACCCTCTTCCAAATCATGGGCTCCTGCTCACCAGGAGCATGTCCTAAACAGCAGGGTGGCCGCTGGGGGTAGGAGAGAGGCAGGAGGAGGAGGAGACAGTGCCCCTAACCCGCAAGTCCTGCGCGCGGAGCCTCCTTGACAAGTTCCCTGGCTCTCTTACTTTCCATATGGATTTTGAAGCCAGATGGTCTGGTTTTTCAAAATGTGCCTTTCTCAGTCACGTCTGGATACACACATTGAAAAATGAGCCTGTCTCCTCCGTTCCAGCCGCATTTCCATGTGAATGTAACAGAAGGATTCTGTTATATGTAGTGAGAGAGTATCTTGGGCCCTGGCAACCTTGGATATCTAGGATTCTGTGAAGAACACCGGCCACTCGTGTGTGTGTGTGTGTGTGTGTGTGTGTGTGTGTGTGTACAGATGGGCTTTTCTCTTCATTACATGACTTTGAAAATGCCTTCAAAGGACACAGAACCAGTGGCCCAGAGCCAAGGAGCAACAGTCCTAGGACTGTCCTTGAGTGACCCACACCCCTGGGGCATCCTGAAGATCACCGATTTTTACCAAGAACAGAGACGTGCTTCTCTGGCTTCTGAAGGCTCCTGTTTAACCAACTAAGACGGTGAGCCCTCTGCCAGAGCCTGGATGGAGTGAAGATCGGGAGGCCCGGCCATTCCCTTCCTGACACTTGGCCACCTGGATGATGCTCAAAGCACCATGAAGCCCCAGAAGAAGAAGGAGAGGACGCGGCTCGGTATATGGTGAGCTGAATTCCCGTATGACGTGCAAGAAAAGCAACAGCATAGAGAGCCGGAGCTGTGTGTGCTTGAGGGTTCAGCAAGCTTATGTTTCCATAAAGTGATTTCTTAAATAAAAGGGAAGTTGGATTATGTTTAAATCTGTGTGAGGTCCCTCATGTTGTAAAAGTTTCTCTCAAATACTTTATTTTGAACAAACAGTGCTATTTGAGGAAAACAAGCTCGCCTGAAATAACTTCAACCAGCTGGTTTGGGGATACTAAGAGAGGTCACTTGACATAATCAATAAAGAAAAAGGGCAAAGACATTCAAAACAGATTTAGTCATTCTTCCCTGAGGGTATGAATTTACAAGAGCAAGTTTTGAATGTTGCACATAAGCCTTTAAATGATTGGTTCAGAAAATATCATATTAAGTTTTTAATGCTGAAGATCGTGAACGCTACTTGTGCAAGAGGCTAAAATTTCCAGTGACCATTTCTTTCACAGATTCAAGAAGTGCAGTCTTTAAACACACACACACAAAAAAAAGTCTATTTTACAACAGCAAAAAGATCAGACTCAACAGGAAGACGTAACAGATATAAACATACATGCACCTAACAACAGAGCCCCCAAGTTTATGAAGCAATGACTGACAGAATTGAAGGAAAAACAGATGATTCCACAATAGTAGTTGAGGACTTAAGTACTTCAATAAGGAAATCAAAGGCAGAGAGCACCAAAAGCTACAAGACCTAACAGACATCTATAGAAGGTTCCAGCACCACATGCACATGGAGCATTCTCCAAGATGTGACATTTGCTAGGTCATGTATTAAGTCTCAATAGTCAGGTTTCAATCTTAAAAAGATTAAAATGTTAGCCGGGCCCAATGGCGCGTGCCTGTAATCTTATGGCTCAGGAGGTTGAGGCAGGGGGAGCACAAGTTCAAAGCCAGCCTCAGCAAATTAGGGAGGCACTTAGCCACTCAGCAAGACCCTGTTTCCAAATAAAATATTTTAAAAAGGGTTGGGGATGTGGCTCAGTGGTTAAGCTTCCCCGGGTTCAATCCTCAGTATCAAAAAAAAGAAATGTTACCAAATATGTTCTCTGACCACAGCAAAAAGGCATTCAAAATAAGAAAAAATAAACTTGAAAAAGTCATAAATGGAAACTCAACAATGGTTCTACCAATGGGTCCTAACTAAACAATGGATTAGCAAACAAATCACCAAAAGAGATTTGAAAGTACCTTGAAATAAATGAAAGTGAGCAAACAACATACCCAAACTCACAGGATCAGCTAAGACAGTGCTTATAGGGAAATTTGTAGTAATAAATGTTTTTTAAATAGAATGATCTCAAATTAATACCCTAAACTTTTTTTTTTGAGAAGCTAAAAACAAACAAACATAAAACCAATACCATCACCAAAAAAAAAAAAAAAAGGCAAAAAGGCAAAGAATAATAAATGGAATCCAGAATAGAGAGTACGAGAGAAAATCAATGAAATCAAAGGTTGGTTCTTTGAAAATACCAACAAAATTAACAAATCTTTAGCTGGACTGAGCAAGAGAAAATCGACTCAAATTACTAAAACCCAGAAGCGAGACAGTGGCCATTGCTCCTTCATTTACAGGAATAATGCTGTTTTTGTATTTTTTGTTGATATTGATGAGCTAATTGTAAAAAAAAAAAAAAAAAATACACAGAAGTAAAAGAACTCAAACTGACAATTTCGAGAAGGAAGAACAGAGTTTGGGGGACCCATACTCCCTGTGCTACGTGACTCAGCGCAGGTGTCAGATCTCCTGGGACTTTGAATCCCTCCAATCAGTTTTCAGCTTCTCTCCTCCATGAAACCTGGGCAGATCTTCAGCAGGACAGTCATTGCACCATGCAGGGTGAACAGCTTCCTGAAGACACACGGGACGCCGTACCTCTTCTATCCCTGGAATGCCTGAAACAGAAAGCAGGATTAATAGGGGATATTTTATACAGATGCATAAATGGAAGGAAGGGAGGGAAGGAGGGAGGGAGGGAAGGGGGGAGCATGATGACTACTGAATCCTTTATCTGTATAAAAATATATGAGGTCTCTCTCCTGGTTGCCATAAAGGAACACCACCGTTTTAGTCAATTTTCTGTTGCTGCAATTGAAAGATCTGACCAGAACAATTTGAGAAGAGGAAAAATTTATTTCGCGGCTCATGGTTTCACGGGTCTTAGTCCCTGGAAGGCAGGCTCCATTCCTGGGGGCTCGAGGTGAGGCAGAACTCATGGCAGGAGAGTGTGGCAGAGGGAAGCAGCTCACATGGCAATCAGGAAGCAGACAGAGAGTCCACTCGCCAAATACAAATATGCACCCCAAAGCCACACCCCAACGCCCACCTCCTCCAGCCACACCCTACTCCCTTGAGTCACCACTCAGTTAATCCCCATCAGGGGGTTGATTCACTGATTGAGTTAGACTCTCAGGACCCAGTCACTTCTCCTCTGCACCTTCTTGCATCATCTCACAAGTGACAGAGGGTTACCTTTTGGGGGACACCTTACATCCAAACCGTAGCAAACACTGAGCTGGGAAACCAGGAGATCCCTGCCTAGTTCTTGCATGGACCCCTGTAAGACTTCCCTCAAGTCCCTTCCTCTTTCCTATCATCAACACCATCCTGACAACTCGGAAGATTTTAATAGATGAGATCTACATGTCACCCAGATACAGAGTCTAGTACCCTGGGACTCGTGCCTTCTTCCAACCATGTCCAAATCATTTAGCATTTGATGGACTTGGGACTTGACCTCTCATTTTAAAAGCCAAATTGATTCTAAAGTCATTTGAATTGAGTGGAATTAATCATTGAATCTTTCAAAGTTGGTCAAACCATCAATGCACTTCTCTCTTTCTCCTTCTCTCTCTTTCTCTTTCTCTCTCTCTCTCTCTCTCTCTCTCTCTCTCTCTCTCTCTCTCTCTCTCTCTCATCTTCTACAACCTAAACTCAGTACTCTGGGCTCTTACTGTGGAAAATTTATGTGACCCTCTATCAGTAGTCACCCCAGGTGTTTGGTGAGGATGATCTGTCAGCCACAACAATGGCACCCTGTACACTAGCCCCCATTCCATTTTCTGTTCCTGATGGGAAAGGACACTGTAGATGGGAATTTATGGGGTGCCTCGAGTTCAACAGAGAATCATGTGGGTAAAAGAGAAGGGCAAAGGAGGTCTCCTCTCATTTTTCAATCATGGGTTCTCCTGGAAAACCTAGGAATTGCTTTTGAATGCAGCAATAGGAAAGAAAATAACTATTGGGTCCTTCCTTATCTCTCAGTTTCAAAGACCTTCTAGTTCAAAACTGGACTATTTCTTGGAGATTTTTCTTAACACAGAAAATATCTAGGTCCAATTTCAGAGTTCTAACCCTTTTTAAAACTTTCTACCCTAACACCCACTCGATTTCTCCTTCTGACTTTGCTGCAAGAGACTGGAGCAGGAGTTATTTTTCAATATCCTTGCCCAAACCAATGTAGAAGTTTCCATTTGAACACAGACTCTAAAAATTACTTAATTATCCCAATATTGCAGCCATAGTGGTCAATTATACATCAGAACATTTTCCAGGGGTGCTAAGGACTATGAAAGCTCCCCATCCTACTGTCATGAAGGAGGAAAAGGAGGAGGAGGAGGAGGAGGAGGAGGAGGAGGAGGAGGAGGAGGAGGAGGAGGAGGAGGAGAAAATCTTTATTAGGAAAAGAAAAAAAATCTTTAAGAGAGTAGACCATTTTACCATTGGTTTCCTAGAACTCATCATTCTAGAAATATTATAATTCTATAATTCTGTTAGAGAAATGTTATAATTCTTTGTTATTATTCTATAATTCTATTATAATTCTATAATTCTGTTAGTTAAAATCATCCATATCTAAAGCACCATTTTTATCAATTATACAAAGAGTTTCTTTCAGTCACTCTCAAAAATCCCTAAAGTCCACTAAAGCATTGAAATTTTAATTTCAAGATGTGACTAAAGTTTCTCATTTCCCTAGATTGATAGTCATAGAGAAAAACCAATTAGATGCTAAATAAAAATGAAAATAAGAGCTGGGCATGATGGTGAGCACCGGCAATCCCAATGGCTCGGGAGGCTGAGACAGGAGGATCACAAGGGTAAGGCCAGCCTCAGCAAAGTAGTGAGACCCTAAGCAACTTGGTAAGATCCTGTCTCAAAATTAAAAGAAGAAAAAGAAAAAGAGCTGGGGATGAGGCTCAGTAGGTTCAATCCATAGTATCAAAAGCAAAAATGAGAATAAATAGAAAAAAAATTTTTTCTTTCTCTGCCGTCTGAGACAGCTCACCAAAAAAGGCTATTAGCAAATCCATGGGAACGCACTCAGGAGGGACCCAGATGACTGTGTACGGATCTGGCTGGTGACCCTGGGGCATATTTTCAGAGCGTTAACTGCAGCGTGGATCCCAGACGAGGGGCCTGAGAACTTCACAGGTGAGATGGAGGGTGCTTCGGGCGAGTTCACACCCCAGCGCCCTCGGTCGGCCTGCTGTGCCTGGGTGCAACTTACAGAGGGGACTTGAATGTCTGGCTTCCTGGGAAGTAAGAGGTCAGGGATTTATTAGCACCATCAAGGTTTGATTGCCCGGGGCCATGGGAAGGAACAGTGACCCGGAACTCCCTGTGACCCGCCACTCGTGGCCTTGCCTGCACCTGGGGGCTGCCCGCCCAGGTCTGATGCCCAACCGTGGGCTGGTCTCTTCCTCTGGGAGGAAGTGGTTTGAGGGACCCAAGGATGGCCCAAGGAAGCGGATTGGTGTGGGGGAGTCCTGGGAGCAAAGTCTGGGTGCATCTTAGTGCACCACAGACCTGGTCGATGGTGACAGAAGTGAAAGGAAACCAAAAGAGCAAGTCGGGCCTGGCCTGGGCAGAGAGGCAGGGGCGCGGGCAGTGGGCAGCGGGCAGTGGGCAGCGGGCAGCGGGCAGCGGGCAGGGAGAGGCCTGCAGGGCATGGATGGGCCCCCACATTTCCAGGCAGCACAAGGACCTGGTGATAGGATCCTGTGTTCATGCCCTTGTTTCCACAGGAGCTTCTGCCAAGTCTCACCATCAGGACCCAGACCAAGGCAGCCCACCCGGGAGGGAACATGCCTTCCGCAGGTGGGCAGGCTTCAGGCAAAAAAATATGGATGATATTAACAAATGGGTGGAGGGAAGGAAGGAAGGAGGGAGGGAGGGAGTTGGAGATTTTGGTTTCTGACTTTGCCCATTGGGAATTGCAGAGCATAATTCTCCTACCTGACACTATTTGTCCCTTGGCCAATATGGAAGAACGTAGCTCTAGATGAACGTCCAGGAGACGCTGCTGTTGGCAGAGCACATTGCAAGTTCCTTGGGATGCAGCACCCAGGTTCGCCTCAGCCACCTGAGTGATTAAAACATGCCTCCCCAGGACCCTCCCAGAGCCTCACTCCATAGACCAAGGGGTAAGGCGAGAACATCTGCCCCCCCCCTCTCCCCCTCCCCCTCCCCTCCCCCTCCCCCTCCCCCTCCCCCTCCCCTCCCCTCTCCCCTCCCCTCCCCTCCCCCTCCCCCTCCCCTCCGCCTCTCCCTCCCCCTCCCCTCCCCCTCCCCCTCCCCCTCCCCCTCCCCTCCCTCTCCCTCCCCCTCCCCTCCCCCCCTCCCCCTCCCCCTCCCCCTCCCCTCCCCCCCCCTCCCCTTCCCCCTCCCCCTCCCTCTCTCCCTCTCCCTCTCTCCCTCTCCCTCCCCTTCCCCCTCCTCCTCTCCCTCTCCCTCTCCCTCTCCCTCTCCCCCCTGGCTAATTTAACTGCTCTTGGTAGTTTTGAGACTCTCTGCTAGAGGGTATGCAAAAGCAAGCCAAGCCATCTATGGGCACTTCTGACCCAGAAGAACACAAGCCCAGTGGGATTCCCATTCTAACTCCGTGCTTCTGAGAAAACGCAGGACACGCACTGGACCGCCGGCCAGGGCTGACCCCAAGCTCGGTGACCCACCTGCAAGGACTTAGCCAAGGTTGAGTTTCCTCAAGTCCAAGAGGAGCTATTGAGGGGACAGAATGAAGCCCCACATGTGTGCGCTGAGCACAGGCCGGAGAGGAATGGTGGAGGTGTCGAGGAAGGTGGCTTAGGCTGCTGGTTCCTATCACAGCTAGAGGAGAGAGGCCAGGCCGTCCTCAGGAGCTGTGGCAGGCAACGGAGGGAGACAGGTTTAGAAACGACATTTACTCAAGAAAAATATCAATATGAACTGATAACAATATGAACAGCTGGGAGCTGCCGTAACTTGAGTATGACTGTCCCTACCAAGAGTCACACAGAGGCTTGGTCCCCACTGCAGCCTAATGGGAGGTGCGTGGCCACGGGCTGGAGCCACATGCGTGGCTTAGTGCCCTCACCAGAGCACCTGTGTTCCTGCTCTCGTGAGACTGGACTAGTTATCACCAGAGCAGTTTGTTATAATAAAAGTGAGGTCCTCTTCCTCACTTTATTATTTTCTCTTGCTTTCTCTCATCCCTTCTACTTTCTGCCATGAGTTGAGGCAGCCTGAGGTCCTCACCAGTACCAGGCTCTTTATCTTCCCAGCCTTTATAACCATGAGCCAAAATAAACCTCTCTGCTTCATAAGCAACCAGGCTCAGGTATTTTGTTAGAGCAACAGAAAACAGATGATAAGAGCTAGTCTGTACCAGCCTCTGTACTTGAAGAATTTTTAGAGAAACAGAGTTATCAGTCCCAAACCATAAGACCACTTGTCCAGTTGTCTTTCCTTAGTTATGGCTGCGATCCCAAGTGCACTCCATTCATGCTGAAGGTAGCTATCAGCAACCAAGCATGAGCCTCAGCAGAACAGCGAGGCTGGGCTCAGTTCATCCCTGCTTCTTCATTTGGTGGTCACCACCTTACCCCAAACAAACTGCCTCTTAACTGTCCTTGAGCCTTACCCTTCCTCCCAGGAGAGACCGGTAAACCCAGTCCCAGGGGCTACAAGTGACCTACAGACCCTGGAAAAAGCCCCCTCTCACTGCTGCCTGCACATTGGTGTATTTTCTGAGAACCAGAAGCCCTCACCCAGGAGATGATCTGTGCCGGAAACTTTGGGTTGTCCAGAAACCATATGAAAGTCGCTCCCAGGAGCCCTGCTCCTGTCGGACCGTCGCCCACTCAGAAAACGAGCACCGCTCCGCTCCAGAGGCGCAGCCCTTCACAGTGTGGAAAGCTCTCTCACCCCACCTTCTAACTGTGGACTGTGGCAATTCTGTGTCACAGACAAGGAAGCCGACACCAATGGTCAGAGCCAAAGAGCCCTTAGGGAGCTGAAAGTCCAGCATGTCCAAGGCACAGGACGCGTGGAGCACAGCAGCTGGCACAGCTGCTGAACAGGGGGCTAGAACCTCACCCCCCAAGCCAGTGGCAGGCTCCTTCCTGGGAGTTCCAGAGATGCCCAGGAGGGGGTCAACTGCCCCGCTGGATGGCTGACCTTGAGGAAGACAGGTCACAGCTTCCTGCTTTACTGAGCTCACCGAGATGCCCTGGGTCCGGCCAGTGACCCTTGTGATTTCTTTTCCTTGCTCAAGTTGGTGAAGACCCATGTTATCATCTGCAACCGGAGAACTTTGAACCAGTCTTTCAAACCCAGAGTGATACAGACTGGACCAGCTTCCTGTAACAGGAACTTGAAAAAAAAATTAAATTCTACTCATCCAATTAGAAATATGTTAAGATCAATGACACATACAGTGGAAATAAACGTAGTAAATTACAAGGGAAGTTGAGGGTGGTATACAGCTTAAATGCAAAACAGAGAAAATTACATCAATTGGAAGACTGCAGTGCGTGTGTGTTCAACATAAATAATCATTAGCATTCTGTTCCAACTTGGGTTGAGAAAATGGGGTGCAGTGTGGGTCTTGGATGAGGGAGTGGAGTTTATAAGTACACACAGAACAGTTGCATCCGACAGGAAGTCACTTTGCTCAAAGACAGCTAATCAAGCCGGGGTGTCGGGGTGCACACCCATAATCCCAGTGGCTCAGGAGGCTGAGGAAGGAGGATTGTGAGTTCAAGGCCAGCCTCAGCAAAAGTGAAGCACTAAGCAACTCAGTGAGACCCTGTCTCTAAATAAAACACAAAATAGGGCTGGGGGTATGGCTCAGTGGTCGAGTGCCCCCAGTTCCATCCCCAGAACCCTCTCCCAAAGAAAAGAAGTGGAATGAGAGGGATTCACAACTCAGCAGCCCGTTTCTTCCTCCCTCATGGTGGAAACATCTTGCTCCATCGGTTTCACATTTTCCACACATGGCCCCTGCACTATGCCACCTAGTGTTGCTATGGTTTGTCCCCCAAAGGTTCATGTGCTTGGAAATTTGGTTCCTGGTGGGACAGTGAGATGTTGTGGGATCTACAGGAGTTAGAGTCTACTGGGAGGCGATGAGGCCTATCAGAGGGATTAATGCTTTTGTTATCACACATGGGACTTCCTGGCACACACACCCCCATCTCTCTTGCTTCCTGTCTTGCCATGTGCTTTCTCCTGTACACACTCCCCCTATTTTGATGCTATCCATCCTAAGGCCCTCACCCAAGCAAAAACATGAAAGTTCCATCATGTTCTTACACCTCCAGAATTATGAGCTAAATAACCCCCTTTTTTTTATAAGCTACCCAGCCTGGAGTATTTTCTTATGGTGGCACAAAACAGAGTAATACAGTGTTTGGTTGAGAGAATATGCGGTCTTCCAATATTGAAGGAAATTATGACAGTGTTGCGTGGATTGAGAGGATGAGAGAGTAACTGAAATGTTTTGGTTGAAAACCATTTGTAACTTTTTTTTTTTTTGTCACTTTGCAGTTGAAATCAATGCCGATTACTACTTATCTGTCCTGGGGGAGTAGCCACAGTTGGTGGGTACCCAGATCTCTTCACCGTTCAGCTCTGTAACCTGAAGGCTGCTTGTAAGGAAGATGTGACTCTGCTGGGGACTTCATCTGGGCTTGGGAGGGGGCTTGGGGGGTTATTAACACACCTAGAGGCAGCCCTCTACCAACGGCCGACAGGAAACAGATGGATAAACACCAACCAGCTTCCTTGACCTCCCTGAGGTTTAACTCAGAATCAGCACGTTGTTCTGACTGTCCAGCTTCTCAGTGGGACAAAACCTCATTTGCCCAGTGACAACTGCCCCCTTATTTGGTACCTTTCCTTCCCTGTTCCACTTAAAAACCACATGCTCCCAAATTCTATCCAAGGATCTACTTTGTAAAAAACCCAAACCAAGACTCTGCTTCTTTCTCTTCCTTCCTTCCTTCCTTCCTCTCTCTCTCTCCTCTCTCTCTCTCTCTCTCTCTCTCTCTCTCTCTCTCTCTCTCTCTCTCTCTTTCTTTCTTGCACTAGGGATGGAACCCAGTAAGTACCTCACATGCTCTACCACTGAGCTGCACCTACAGCCCAACTCCTGCACGTTTCACAGGACATCCACCACAGAGCCCTCCCAAAGCCATGCATGCTCCAACGTGCTTTTACAACTCCAGAATCTCTTTATAAACTACCCAGCTTCAAGCATTTTGTTACAGTGGCACAAAACAGACCAACACAGTGCTGGCTGGACAGAGCGTGCTCTCTTCCAACACTGAAAGAAATCATGACAGCTCCAGACATGAGTGCCTAGTAGGTTTGGAGGGTCAAAATCCAGCATTGTCTAACAGGCCGTCCTCAAACCAAAGGACAGATTCACCATTGAAAGCTGATGAGCTTTCTAAGGGCCTGAGAAACGTTCAAAATCTAAGACAAAAGGCATTGGCTGTCAAATATCCAAAGGAATCTGCAAAGCCATATTGATATATGTGTAATTAAATGTCCTCACAATATACTATGAGGTCATCAACCACAGCTCCAGGAGATCCACGGGTAGTTCCATGTGAATGAGAATTAGTGTGGGGCGTGGCTATTTCACATGTGACCCTGGATAAAAGGAAGGGCTGGTGGGCTAGGAATGCCACCCCACGGTCCCCATGGTGGCAACCAGAATCCAAGACTGTACTTGGACTCTTCAACACAGAGAAAATGTCTTTCGGGCTCACCCTGCCTCCCTCGGAGTTATACAGCTAGCCACCCGTAGACAGATCTCTTTTCTGGGGAGAAGATGTCACCAATGTTCTGAAGGCAATATTTGCCCTGCTTTTGTTCTGCCTCGCCTCGGGTTCTGAGGAGGCTGCCATCTCCCCAGGCTGGATTCTGACACCTCTGGGCCCCTCCCCCACATTAGCTTGATATCCAAATGTGACTCGGAGACTGGTGATCAATGACAGTTCCAATCAAAGCCACCCAGATAGGCAGCGCACTCATAGCTCCTTGATATAAAAGGTGCTTTATTTCTCATCCCTTTATTTTTTGTCACCTGAAAGAATGCTTCCCATGTGTGGATTAATTAAAGTGTAAACATTAAATATTGATTGATGCATTATCAGCATGGAGCAGTGGCCTCCCGTCTGATTGATTCCCGCCGTGATTTATTGTCATATTTGGGGAGTCATTTCGCTTGATAACCAAGAGGGATCGCCTGCCTCCCCCTGCCCCGCCACCTCCTCCACTCCCCTCTTTTTTTCCCATGGAACCTCCTCTTATTCTTCCAGGTGACAACTGAGTTCCAATAACTAAAACATCTTCATCTTACTCCAGAGAGAAAAGTGTGTGGCCTGACATTTGTATTGTGCATGTGCCTGTCTGTGAGTGTCTCCCAGGCAATTATCAAATCAATTAACAACTTAACACAGAAACTAACAAATCTGGCCTCTTCTGCGGGATATTCCTGATGAACAGACCTTGCCCCTACAGAATTCTGTGAAATATGATTATGAAACAAAGAAGGAGAAAGACAAAAAACTATATATAAAAAAAACTATATATAAAACTATATATATAGTTGCAGTCTTCTTGTTTCTCTGAGGGCTGCGGTTACTGTGTGACTAGGAAGTGGGAGGAAATAAAATAACAATTTATAGTTATCCTTGGTTATCAGTCTCTGTAGATAGAAATCACTGGGCCACATCCTTTCAGATGGACTTACAGAAAAATCGCTATTTTTATAGATCAAAAATGATCAAATATTGACAATTTCATAGTGCTTGATTTTAGATGTTTAAACTCCTTTCTGAAATAAGATATGATGGTCTTCGTTCTGTTTGCCATTTTTTTTTTAATGGCACAAGAGGGACAAGTCACAGAGAGTCACCATTTAGTTTGTATTTTTGCATCAACCAGCCATCAATCTAAATGCTTTACGTGATTCCCTTATGGGGTATGTACCACAGCCTGCGAGATAGGCAGTATGTTTTTATCTATTTGCTAGAACAAACACACACACACTCACACACACACACACACACACGCGCACGCACACACACACACACACAGAGAGATGAAACAAGGCTTCAGGTGACCAGATAAGTCAGTGGAGACCTCACGGGGCACACTGGTGTAAAGATGCCCACGTGCTTACTGCGTGTTCTCTCGAGGCCTTCACGGATCCAGAGGAGGCTCCCACACATCCCAGGGGGCTCTGGCTGCCAGTCAACAGTGTGCACTGTCCGGTGGCCCCACAGATGGGCTGAAGGCTTTGGCTCGGGATCTTCCTGTTTCCTGGATCCCTCATCTCGGCAGAAGGAAGGTACAGACACTGTCCAGAGCAGAGAAGAAGAAACTTCAAAGGGAAGCATGTGACCCTGCTCACTGAGGTGCTCCTCTGAACCGGAGCCCAGAGGCAGGCCTGCTGTAGGAAGTGGGTATCGGAGGCCTCTTTTGCTCCAGCAAGGAGCCCAGATAGGCTTTCCCAGGGCTCTTTGGTCACCAACATCCTATAAAGAGGATGTCCCCAGGCAGGTCTTCTAATTAGTCATCAGAGTAATTACCAAAAAGAACTAGAAGGAGAAAGCCAGCCCATAGCTCCCTGTTTCCCTTCCTGAGCTCTAGGAATTCCAGTTGGAGGTCCACAGATCCCCTTCCCACGCAGCCCTGCCTGATGTGCTCAGGGATCCGGGTCCTTGACAATGCTGCTACCATAGAAACTGCATCACCCAGCAAGGTCAAGGTCATTCTTCACACTGCCAAGCGCTGGAAGGAGCCTCTGCTCTCTTCAGGACCTGTCCGTCCATTCTCCCATGATCCACCCCCAACTGTCTTCTTTGATGGACACTTTTCCAAGGATGACCTAGATAAAATAAGACATCATCAACTGTTACAGACTGGCTAGGTCCTTCAGAAAATTCCACCCCTGCCTAATGGTAATTCATAGTTAAAATCATTCATTAGAGGAAAATGTTGCAATTGATGACCACATTCAGAAAACGTCCTGGCCAAGACAGTCCACTAACATGAATATTCTATGAAAAGTTTCAGATGAAAATTTCTTTCTTCATGTATGTGTGTCTGTGTTTGTGTGTGATGGTGGTGGGAGGAACGTTGCTTGTTTTCCAACCATTTGAATAGAAGGTTTGGTTCGTGTATCTTCAGATAAATCCACTGAGACTATGAATTGCTCTCTGAATACTCCTTTAGCCACATCCCATAGGTTTTGGTAGGTGGTGCCGTTTGCTTCTAAGTGGTTTCTTGTTTCAGTTTTGACTTCTTCACCCAAGAGTTAATTTGGAAAGAAGTTTTTTTAAACTTCAAAAAGAGAATGTCTAGAATATATTTTCTACAAGCATTATCTGCTCTAAATTCGGAGGGTAGTTTGATTTCCTGAAATTTTCCTTTTTGAGCCAATTTCATAGCTCTTAAAATTCAAACATTCAGTAAGACTCAGTTGGCTTCATCCCTGCTTTGTAAGGTAGAGCTGGTGTTCCTAGCAGGCTGGACGGAGGAAGTTCATGGTTTTATTCAAAGCCACAGAGTAGAGAGAAGATACACTTTAAGGCCCCTGGGCTCCACATGGAGTGCTTGTTCCTGCTATGCTCAGTCCTGGCTCTTAAGAAGATTTTCTCGCCAGGCGAGGTAATCCCAGCCGCTCAGGAGGCTAAGGCAGGAGGATGGCAAGTTCAAAGCCAGCCTCAGCAAAAGTGAGGCACTGAGCAACTCAGGGAGACCCTGTCTCTAAGTAAAATAGAAAATAGGGCTGGGGATGTGGCTCAGTGGTCGGGTGTCCCTGAGTTCAATCCCCAGTACCCATCTCCCCACCCCCCATAAAAGATTTTCTCAACCATACTTATCGACTAGCTAGTATGTGCTAAGACTATTCTAGGCAGCAATAAAGAAAAGAGACTAAAATCCCTGCTTTTTTGGACATGTACTTGGGGAGCTTACTTTCAGATAAATCAGGTTAAATATGTGAACGTAAGACCTGTGAGCAGGCAGGAGCCTGAGATGCAAGAACCTGCTCCTACAAGGAGTGCCGGGAGGGGCGTCCTCACAAGAGTGACAGAGCCATGCTTACTGGGATCCGTGAAATTCTCACAACTCCTTCATCTGCTCCAGGGAGAGTTCTAGTTAATGGCAGACATACCATGCACAGCTTCTCTCCAGAGACTTCCTTAAGTCCTCTCCCAAGACATGGCCTTTTTCTAACCACCAGACATCTGCTGGGCACCAACCGTGCCGGCTATAGTGCTGGACACATTTACCAAAGGTCTCTTTTCATTTAGCCTTGACACCTCTGCCCATGTTACAGGACACCAGGACTCAGACTCATGAACTTACCCAAAGGTGGCATCTCAGGAGGGTGAGGTTTTTTTGACTCCAAGTCCAGTGCTCTTTCTAGGACCTAGAAATTCAGAGGATTTGGAGCAGCCATTGGGGAACAATCTGTGGCCCTTTGGTTGGTCTACAACCGTCTGTTGTCTATCTGTGCAAGTGTGTTTTTGTGGTTTTATTTTATTTGCGGTGCTGGGGATTGAACCCAGGGCCTCGTGTATTCTAGAGGCGCATTCTGCCCCTGAGTTGCACACCAGCCCTATGTGTACAAGTCTTGTTATCTCAACCTCGTTGCCATCATGGTCACCGTCGTCGTCATCATCTGTATTATTGCATCCAGAGACTGAACATCTTCATTCCTACCATTCCATGAGCAGCGAGAGACTGTGCTGAACACATTAGATCCATCGCGCACCCTTTACCAGGATAGTGATTAAGAGTAGGGATTCAGGCAACAGGACCTCCTGGGTTTAGACACTAGCTCTGCTTCTGACCTGCTGGGAGAGGGTGACATGGGACTGAGTCTCTTGCCCAGGATTGGGCAGGAAGTCAAGGGCCATCTGGGCTACACTCAAGCCTGTTGTTCTACAAAACTCATGTCATCCTGCCTCCCAGAGGCTGGGCACGGCTTTTAAGCAGGGTTCTTCAGAACATAATCCTCCCATCTCTGGGGCAGCGCAGGGTTCTGTAACTCTCCAGATCCACAGGACACGGGATGAACCCAGGAGATTCAAAGCAGTAGTGAAAGCACCACATCTCGCCTCAGAGGCCAGAGGAAGAAATTGGATAGATGTCAACTCTGGGGTCTCAGGTGGGCCTGGGTGAGACCAGAGGCCAAGATTTCTCACCAGGCAAGAGTTCCTGCTTGGAGATCCAATGACTTAGGGAAGACTTTGGAAAAGCTCAGGGAGAGAGAGGAATCTGAATGAACAAGATTATGCAAAGGCCAGGTTCAAGGGAGGGACGCAGCAGGAGAGAAAGGAAGGGACCGAGCAAGGCAGTGGTCTTGAGCAAGGGCTAAGCCTGGCCTGATGGAAGTGAGGCCTCTGAGTGGTCATCTCTTTGGATGGGGCAGCTGAGGGAAGGATGGGTCTAATGCTCCAGGGAAGGTGGCAACTCTGTACCATTGGCAGCCACCATTCAGCAGCTGAGGAGCAGAGGGATCTGGGCCCAGTGCCATCATGAGCCCACATACATGGCCCAAGTGTACATGGCTGAAGTACCCTCTGCAGCACATGCCAGTACCCTGTCAGTGACCTCGAAATTACTGATGTGGTAGTGATAAAAAGGATGATGCTTTTGGTGTGGTTGTAGCTGCTCTAAAATTCTCAGCACCCAGTGCATCCCCTTGTTGCATGAATACCATTACTGGTACCTGAGGCACACCAGAGCTTCCTGGGCAGAAAGGACCAAGGGGAACGCCATGTGCTTCATGCTGCCCAGGACCCCCCTTTGCCCACCATCTAAAAGGAGTTTGGGGACTCACACACAAGGATAAATTGAGGTCTCGTCCTCAAAGGTTTTCTCCTTCTCATCAACCTCACCTGCAATAAGAGAACAGAATTTCTATCCACAGGAAAAACATGATTCAAGTCACACTCAAACTGACTGCCGCACTCTTCCTTACCAAAAAAAAAAATTAAATTAAATTAAAAAATAAATTTAAAAAGCCTAACATCCCCATTCAGAAGAAATGAGAATTGAGAGATGCGCCTCCCCGTCTCAGCGTTCAGTGAGTTCTGAAATCATGTCCAAACGGCTCAAGGATGATCCCGATCTGAAGACACGGGGACTTGAAAGGTGTGTTGTTACAGGCATCAGCCGAGGACAACGGTCCCCGCGTCTCAGGAGTGAAGATTCTGACACTCGATGGTGTCACTTCCCCTGTGGACACATTTCAGACTAACATACTGCAAGTCAAACTGCGGCGGCATTTATTAAAAAGAGGATTCAGGGAGGCGAGACAGCTAGGACGGCTCTCTCACACCGCACCAAGGGCCCCTGTTTAACCCGACATTAATTCAGGGACAAAGGGATGCGGAAACCTGCTTCCTTATGGCCAAGGACCCCCGAGTTGCAGCAGAGCAGGGATCTGCTCTGACACCGAGAAACTGCGGTCTGAAGGGAGGGTGGGGTTTTATGGAAGTAAGCATTATAAAAAGACATCAGGCCCTCCTTCTATACCAAAGCAGGTCGGTGACAACGTTGTTTTCTTTGTCCCGGGACAGGAGAAATGATTATCTAGAAGGAAAAGCACCTCATCTTTTATTATTTAAAAAAATATTTTCATCATACAGATTCCATAATTCTGCCACATGAACTTGAACTTGATCATGAAAGCCAACCTCGTATTTCAAAACCAAGAAAAAAAGAAAGAGAAAACCGCATCCTTTCTTACCAAAATGGCTTGGGTTTTTGTTGTTGTGATTGTTGTGTGTGTGTTTTTTTTTTTCTTTCTTTTTTTTTTTTTTTTTTAATTAACAAGTACAAGTCACCTCCTAGTGTTGGTGTGTTATTTCCTGAAATAGTACATGATGGGTTTAGAAAAGTTTGAAAAAAAAAAAAAAACAGAGTTTTGAAGTTTGCTAAATGCCCACCATCTCCATAACCACTCAAATCAGGCTGTGTTTTCTAATTCCTTTAAATTAAATATCTTTGATAATAAATGCAAATTAGGGAGCAATAAATTATAACTTCTAGGCTGACCAGTGACTAATTATATATATTATAATTAACCCCAGTTTCCTACACAAGGTATTTATCTTAATAATCATCCCATACCATTAGCATATCTTAAAGGGATTTTGTAAAATAAGGCTTTACCATCTGAAAAGCCAGGTCAGTTTCCTTCCCTGGGCTATGAAAGGGTGCAGAATCAAAAGGAGATGAAATTACTTTAAAAAGAAGTTTGGGGCTAAATATAAGTTGAGAAACTCAGATTATAGTCATAAAAGCCTAACTTAAAAATATTTATACTAAATACACCCCTGACCATCACTCAAAAGAGTCTTCAGCTTCTAAAAATCTACAATTTCCACGAATGGGTTCAAAATATCTTTAACCCTTCTAAGGCTCGCACGAAGGCATCCATGGAAATGTGGGGCTAGGATGCGACCTTCACTGAGGGACACTGTCGAGTCTTCAGGGAGACCCTGACCTTGTTCCGTGATCAGCAACTATTGGCAAGGGTAGTGGCGAGAAGCGATTGTTTTTCCTGTTCCTGGACTTCCATTCATTCAAAAAAGTGAATGACTTCTCTTACCCACAGTTTGTTGAGCTCTTGGAATTATAAATGAGGTTCTCTTTCTCTCTCTCTCTCTCTCTCTGCATTTTCAGCTCAGTTATCTGCCAGCTTTTTGTAGGTTTCAAAGCTTTCCATCTTCCAGTGGCTGCAGAGTTCAACAGTGCTCTCAAAAATTACAAAGAAATGTCCCCCAAGAGCTCCCTCCCAAGGATTCTCCTCCAGTGTTCAGGAGGGAGTCTCTGGGGTGAGCAGTTAAGCCTCTTGATACTGCCGGTAATCCCAGGTCTGGCCCTTATTGCTGCACTTCCCAACTGTCCCTGGGTAATTGTCCAAAGGACTTCGACAACTTAGGAGCCAAAGGCATCATGAAGGTCAAACTGAAGAGAGCATGCCCTGATTTTATCCAGGAGATTGATGCGCAAATCACCTTGATTTCGATTTGGCACCAGGGTTATAAAGTGCAGTTGCAATCACCGATAACACGTAAGATCAGGCCCAGGCGTGGGACACTGTGTTTTATACCCTCGGTGGAGTTTTCCCTAATGCAACCATAAATCAGCCCACCAAGCAGGGCATTTGGTCCATGTTAATAGAGACACAAGGAGAAATCTAGGGTGCATGGGGATGGAGACATTTTTAGGACTTGGGATGAACTTAAAGTCTTTTGTTTGAATCAGAGCCACCCAGATGCAACCTTCAGAAGACAGACCACAGTGGGGGCTTTAGGAAAAGCCACTGGGGGATATTGAGGACTGTGTGACACAGCAAGATGGGCATGGGCAGGTCTGCGTGCAGAAATTTCTATCTCTGAGGAAGCAGAGATTCCAAATCTTAAGGTGGGAAGAAAAAGTACAAAATAGAAAGCCAAGTCTCATATATATATTTAAATATAGAAAAGAGAGACACATAGTAAGAAGAGAGGGAAGAAAATGAACAGTCCAATCAGAACACCACCACTTGCAAAATAACTTTTAGAGGTAGGAAGAGTTTCTCACTGTGTCTCACTCAATGCTTTCATGGACTTAAAATATTTAAGAAAACAAACACTTTAAATTTTCTTTTCAAACACAGCCAGCCACCATAGCTTTTTAGCCATTTCATAAGAAGTCCAGAGTAAGAGATCTTACTGGTCTTGAAATGTCGAACTCATTATCAGAAACAGAGAGGAGGTGGGACCCTGGGCAGGGTGGCTTAAGCTAAGCCCCAAATTCTGCTTAATGGAAACTGCTCTGCTTCCCCAGACCTTCTCCCCCAACTCATTCACCTGCAGGCTCCAGGCACCTTGCCTTGCTCTGGTGAGCCTAAGGGGAGAAGGCAAGGTCCAGGGTGCCTGGGGAGAGCTGGGAGCAAGAGGGGAAATCTAGGTTGGAAAAACACACAGTAAAATCACTTGCATTATTTTCTCTGTACTTTTTGTTGTTGTTGTTGTTGTTTGTTTGTTTTTTAGAGCTTCAAGACTTCTCCCTTAATCTAAAGCAGGTAAGAAATGATTCCCCTGGCCTGGGGATGTGGCTCAAGCGGTAGCGCGCTGGCCTGGCATGCGTGCGGCCCGGGTTCGATCCTCAGCAGCACCACATACCAACAAAGATGTTGTGTCCGCCGAGAACTAAAAAAATAAATATTAAAAAAAAAAAAAAGAAAGAAATGATTCCCCTGTTGAGGGTCACACAGATTTCTCCCCAAGTAAAACAGAAACTTACAGGATGAATGTGTAAGAAAAACACATTCCACTTATCACTACTAAAATTTCCTCCCATTTAAAGAAAAATAGCTTCAAATCAAACACACATTCCAGTCTTTTGTAAAGTTTCACATTGGTATTTCTGAATATCACTGAAGAATGGGCACGATTTGGGTCTGATATTGGAGAAGGAGAACTTCAACCCTGGTATCTGGTACTTGTAAATCACCTCCGTGGTCATGCTGTGGAGCCGGAAGCCTATTTCTTAACACTCACCCATTTTAGAGTTTGCTTTTTCTTTTAATTAAAATGGAAAAAAAAATATGCGTTGCTTTTTTAAAATTTAGCCATCCCTTCTTCTCTACTGATATCTTAGCAAGACTACTAAATGAAAATTTGGCATTATATTTAGAAAAAGGATGAAAACTGATCCCTACACACATTCTTTTGGGGGTGGGGAGATTCCAGGGATTGAACTCAGGGACATTTGACCACTGAGCCACATCCCCAGCCCCATTTTGTGTTTTATTTAGAGACAGGGTCTCACTGAGTTGCTTAGGGCCTCGATGTTACTGAACTCTGATCCTCCTGCCTCAGCCTCCAGAGTAGCTGAGATCACAGACGGGGAGGTGAAATTCAGTCTTGAAGGCAAGTTTGCATTTCTGATATGTGGCTTCATTGTATCCAAAATGAAACTCTCCAACAGTTTTCAACAGTTTAAAACAAAAACACAAAACAAAAAGATAAGAATAAAAGTAAGCTGCCTGCATCTTGCCCAAGGTCAGAATGTTAATTTGAAGTAACATAAAAAAAGAAACAAAGTTGAAGTCGCATCCTCCTTCCCAAAGGCCCGACTGCGCTATGCAATTGGAGAAGCCTCTCCCCAGCACCTGTAGGGGCATCTGCCCACCTGTGGGCACCAGGCCTGGCCCAGTGGACGTATGGATTGGACTCTTTCTTTTGCCTCCAGGCAAGAAGGCCCTAGGAAAGGTGGAGTCCGCCAGAGAGGATGCAGCCAGGATGCGGAGGGATGGGCACGGTTTGAGAGGGTGCAGCCGGCCCTCCACCAGGCTCTGTGCTCTGTCTCCTGGCCTCAGCCTCCCAGGAAACTCGGCAGTCACACAGCTCCCCAGTCAAGCACCAGGAGTCTGGCCTTCTTGTAAAATATGTCACCCAGAGATGGAGAAGGACAGTGTCCATCCTCTGAAGCTGGGTGGAGGGCTGGGAGCATGTATCGGACAGCTGCCCCAGAAGACCCTCAGCACGAGATGGTTTTACTCCAAGTCCTTCATCTTGGCCCAGACAGCTCTTCCCCCAGGGGATAGCAGGGAGGCTGAGTCAGGGGTCTAGCCCAGGCTGGTCTCTGTCACTGGGAGATGGCCTGCCTCGGGAGTCCACCTGTCAGTTTTCTCACTGGGTGACCCTGATGGGTACAGTGACATGCTGACAGCCTTCCTGGGCATCCAGTGGGCTCGGCTCCCTACATCCAGCTGTCTCTGCATCCAGCAGCTCTATGCAAAATGAGGGTAGAAGTGGCTGTCATTGGTGCCAGGCCATGAGGCCAGCTGCAGTAATGCTGCTAAAGTGCTTAGCCCAGGGCCTGGCACGCTGGGAAGCCCAAATCCAAAACAAATTTGCTTAACTATTTGCCACTTGTCTTTCAGTGCTGGGGATGTAACTAAGTGGTCCTGGGTTCAATACCCAGAATAACAATGGTAATACTAATTATTATCATTATAATAATAATACTTATTATTATTATTATTCCTCCCCCTGAGGGTCTCTCTGCTAGACCCAGAGCATCAACCTCCACCAACCTGGTGCACCTGTAAAGGGTGCCAGGACCACACAGGGGGAGATGGAGAACCAAGAACACATGCACAGATTCGAGCAATCAACCCACCTGGAGGTGAGACCTCAAAATGGCAAGTGTTGGGGGTTGGGGAGAAGTAACTTTGAAACGTGGCTTTTAAAGGCAATAAGACTGTGAGATGCAATGGTGCCCACGTGTAATCCCAGCAGTTTGGGAGGCAGAAGGATCACGAGTTCAAAGCCAGCCTCAGCAAAGTGAGGTGCCAAGCAACTCAGTGAGTCTCTGTCTCTAAATAAAATACAAAATAGGGCTGGGAGTGTGGCTCAGTGGTCGAGTGCCCCTGAGTTCAATCCCAGGGATCTGCCCCCCCACCGAAAAAAAAAAAAGGGAATAAGATTATGTGTAGGGACAGACAATATTTGGGAAATCTCTGTACCTGGTCTCTCAATTGGGTTGTAAAACTAAATAACTGTCCTAAAAATAAGAGGAAGTCAGGTGGGCCTGGTGGCATACACCTTGGTAATCCCAGCAACCTGGGAAGGTGAGGCAGGAGGATTGCAAGTTGGAGGCCAGCCTCAAAGACTTAGTGAGGTCCTCAGCAAGCTAGCAAGCCCCTGTCTCAAAGTAAAAAATAAAAAGGGATCGGGCTGTAGCTCAGTGGCAGAGCACCCCTGGGTTCAATCCCTGGTATCAAAAATAAATAAATGATTGAGTAAGTCGAGTCTCTAGGGGGGAAATCCTGAGTGGCAACCTGCTGGAGCTCATGAGTAGCCCCTGGGCACAGGAGGCTGACCCCGGGGGAGGTAGATCAGGCCAGAGCATCGCTTATGGATTCAAAGGGCGCTGAAGCAAATCCCACTCAGTGGGGGCATCTGGGAAGTCCGATCTGGGGCCATGAAGTCCTGGGTGGTATCCAAGGAGTGAACGTGGCGATCTCTATTATTTTAATATCTGAAACAGGACGACATCCCCGCAGTCTGTATGGTAAGTGGACACCAGAAAATTTCACCCTTGCGCTGGAGAGTTAATAGAGCATCCTTTTAGCTACTCTATCTGGGCTCTTCTATTCTTGTTCCATGTTCCTAATTCAAAGGACTGATGTGGGCGAGGACTCGGGGAATTGGAAGAGCGGGTGGATGTCAGAGCTTTGGGAAGCAGGGGGGCAGCCCCCACCCTCGCTCCCCCGGTGTCGCCCACCCTGAGAGGATAGGAGGGCTGAGCACATGACACATGTTTTTTTTTTTTTTTTCATTTGCTTCCTCTGCAATACAGTCCTCAGCCTCTGTCAGACTGTGTGTCCCTCAACCTGGCACCTTCCCCCCCTCCCCTGTCTCTGTCTGTCCCCGAGACTCCCCACCCCCCGCAGACACCGTTCTTGATAATTATAGTTTATTGATTCTCCCAGCCCTGGCTGCCCCCGGCGCCACACCGCGTTCTTCATCTTAGTCGGGCACCTTCGGCCCATCACAGCCTGCGCTTCTCAGAGGGCAAAGTGCTCCCTGCGCCTCAGAGCAGGTGGCCCGACTCCCTCCCCGACCCCACCCCCTACCACCATGGAGGCCCTGGAGGCTGAGTCCAGGGCGAAGTCGCAGTTAAATCACAGCCGTAAACGTGTGTGGACACTTACCGCACACTGGACACGTGGTAGATGCTGTTCACGGGCTGGGTCTCCACGTCCTCCCCTGTCCTTCTACAAATGAATCTCAGAGAGGTTCAGGGCTTGCCTGAAGTCACACAGCCTCTAAGTGCTACAACTGGGATCTGCCCCCAGGCTTGTGCACACAGATCCCCAGCTGTCACCCCCACATAACCAAGACTACGGAGGTGGGTGAAGCAGATGGTGCCGGGCAAAGATGCCCCCAAAATGCTGGCTTTAGAAAAAATGCATGCTGGAAGGAGCTTGACTGGCAGATTCCCCGCCCACCGCCGTCCAGAGAGAGGGTCCCAGGCCTGCTTGAGCCAGTGCCCCAGCTGTTGCGGGAGACAACTTGGCTCCCCAGCTGTTTACTTCTCAGCCATAAACAGGAAGGCCATAAAAGGGGCCCCTTTGGGTCAGCCACTCAGGGACCTCTCTCCTCCTCTCTCCCTTTCCCCCCTCCCCGCCCGGGCTTGTTCCCTGCAGAGGGACGGTTTCCTTGAGAAGCATTTCCCAAGTACCTCTGCCCTTTGCCATCCAGGGCCTTCCCTGGACTGGAAATTCTAGCTGTTAGGGTCACTCTGAGCTGAAGAACAGGGATACACACCTATGCCCAGAGCAGAGAGCCCGGGGACACAGGGGGTATAGTGACAGGTGGATGGTGACCTCCACCAATCTCCGCTGACCACCTAATTTTCTCAACTAATGATGTCAGAAATGACCCATTTTCTAGAAACAACAACAAAAACTACAATAAAAAAAAAATCCTGGAGAGAAGAGATCTAAGAGAGAAGCCCAGAGGGAACATCAGGCAGCAGGTCTCAAAGAATATTATCTGTCATGTTCTTTTCCAAAAAATTCTGCAAGAAGAAGAGGAGGAGGAGGAGGAGAATGAATAGGAGGAGGAGGAGGAAGAGGAGGAGGTGGAGGAGAGAAAGAAAGAAAGAAAGAAAGAAAGAAAGAAAGAAAGAAAGAAAGAAAGAAAGAAAGAAAGAAAGAAAGAAAGAAAGAAAGAAAAGAATCAGAGGTTCCACAGACAGGATGGTGGAAGCCTTGTAGATGCACAATGTTCAGAGCTACTAAAAGTTCTGTCAAGTCCTGCAGCAAACGATGTTGTTTTATTTCATACTAATTTTCCAAATATTTTGGCTTGCAAGATTCTATTTTCACAAAAGGCACACTTACTTTGCAACATCCCAAGTCCTCCTTTATGCTTTGGGAACGTGTAGGTTAGGACATGAGGTCGCTGGCTGCATCTCAGGGCGATCTTCCTTTTCAGACGTGGTGTTAAGAGCCCCGTGGACACACCTGGCTGTACCCTTTACTGTCTCATCTCCCAGGAACCCGGGAAGGGATGAGGCAGATGGCAGTCCATCTGGCCCCCAGCAGGGGTTTATCTAGGAACCCAGGGGTGGCTTCCTTTAGGTGCAAGGAGATCTCCAGGATCCGGGAAGCCTGATTTTCCTTGACTCAGTGATATTCAGCCATACCCTGCTCAATCCCACCAGGGCAGGGTGACAGTAGAGCTCTCAGACATGCATCATGTGACCCTCCAGCCATTTCCTCAAGGACCGTGTGAGGAAGACGGGCTCAGGGAAGACTCTGCATAACCCTAAGGAAAGACTCTGGATGTGGCTGAGTCCTTGGGAAGGCAGGTGACTCTCCCCCGCACCCCATCCAGGGTGATCCCATTTTCTGGACAGGACACTAGACATCTCACTGGCATCCTGCAGCACCTTACGCCACCCGAGCCATCTCAGACCCTGTGCTGCTCCCTCCTTGCCCTCTCTTGCTTCATTCATGTCACCCAGCTCACACCTGTCACTGCCTTGAATTGTCAGTGTTCTGTATCTTAAATGAGAACCCAGAGGTTGTAAAGTCTCAAACTGGTGAACCAAATCTAGCTCCCTGGTGGCTTAACCTCACAGTGTTTTGAAAAAGAAAAGAAAAGAAAAAAAAAAATAACTACATACATACTGATATATATAATAAGCAGGAGATTTTTATTTAAAACTCTGTTGAAGAAGAACAAAAACGTCCAGCAACAGTTGGCCCACATTGTTCTTTCACAACCTTAATCTGGAGCCCAGTGGCAGAAATTGCATGGGATAAATATCTTCAGTGTGTTAAGTCCCACCATTTCCTAATGTCAGCAGGACACCAAGACTCTGAGCCCTTCATCCTGGTTCTACCATTAACTAGCTGTGGGTTCTCAGACAAGTTACTAAACCGCTCTCAGCCTTGAATTGAATTTCTCATCCCAGGAAATAGGAACAGAAGTAGCATTCTACCTACATCAATTAAGTTACTCTAGGTTTGCTGCGGTTTAAAAATAAAACTTCAAAATCTGAATTACCACGATGGGAAGTTTATTTCTCATCCTCCACCGTCTCACGCTGGTTGACACAGGGCAGGATGGAGGAAGGGGATGATCCAGATGTCATAATGACTCAGTCCCAGGGCAAAGGGGGACTCCCTTTGAGCACACGCTTCCATTACAATCCAGGGACGGTGACAGGTGGAGTAAGGGAGGGAAGCAAAGCTCACGCTTTTCTCTTAAAACTTCCGCGGAGAAGTGGGGCGCGGTGTCATTCACACCCCAGTGACCAACGTCCTCTGATTTCCTCACCTCCTCTCTTGCACGTCCTCGCTGCTCCTTGAGTCCAGCCCGCTCTGTACCTAGTGTCCCACTTGTGCCTTGGCATTTCTTTCCTTCCAGAGGACACCCCTAGGTGGGATGAGCTGGGTCCGCCTGTGGCCAGAGACACTCCTGAAGGTCCCTAAAGACTTGCCCGTTGCTGCAGGGGCTGCCGTGGAGCTGAGGTCACACGTGCACGTGGAGTGTCCAGGGCCGGTGCGCACTCCAGGAGAGTCGTCTCTGATGTCATCAGGACAATAGCAAACCTGTGGCTCTCACTCACCCTGGACGCTGGCACACCCGCACCAATCTATGGCTAAGGAACCGTGCTCATCAGAAGTCATGACTGACCACCATGGGGACCGGCTACAACACAGCTAAGTGTGCGGTGACTGCGTGGGTGCGTGTGCGTGTGTTGGTGTCCTTATCTGTGACCTTGAGGAAGTCCTGTCCTTTTTCTGCACCTCAGTCTCCACTTCTGTCCCGAGGTGGAGAGGGGTGCGGATGAGGGGCCTGCTCCATGGAGCCAGGTGTCGGGGCTCCTGGGGATTCCGGGACAGGTAGGCACCTAACTGCAGCAAAGCAAGCCACCGTGATTAATCATGCACCCAGGCCACCTCTGCAGAGCTGCTCTCCCGGAGGTTGGCCTGCGGACACTGTCCCTGGGCTGCCAGAGGCCTCTGGGTCTCCACCCCTCATCATCTAAATAAGCGGCCCAGAGCCCACTTCCCGCCTGGCCAAGCCCCGCCCCCACGCCGTCATTGGCTCCCAGCTGTGGGTCCTTCTTACAAGTTTTTCAGGTCAGAACTAGAGATGAAAGAAAGGGCCTCTCTGACAAGCAGCCCAACCCTTTTCTTGGTGTGAATATGTATGTGTGTGTGTGTATATATACATACATATACAAAAGATATATATATATCTTTTGCAGGTTGCAGGTTCCCAATTGCAGTCTCACCAAATGCTCACTTTTTTTGATGCAAAAGACAGTGAAGAAAACAAACAATAAATAAAACAATTTCATTCAAGTCCCCTTGCCTTTCTTTCGTGGCTGAGTGTCTTGGGCAAGTCCTTCAACCTCTCTGGATCTAGATGCTCACCTGTGAACATGGTGCTGTGCCCATGTCTGGCAGTTCCTGGTAGGAGGAAATCTAGTAGATGTTCTACGACATTTAAAGCACCTTATACAGGTAACGGAGCAGGGCAAAGTGGAACATAACTAATTCTACTTTGATTTCTCAGAGTCAATATGTATAGAGTGTTTTTTTTTTTTCTTTTCAGTTGTCAATGGACCTTTATTTTATTTATTTATATGTGGTGCTGAGAATTGAACCCAGTGCCTCACATGTGCTGGGCAAGTGCTCAACCACTGAGCTACAACCCAACCTGTGTACACACACACACACACACACACACACACACACACACACACACACATATTTAATTTTCTATTGCTGTGAAATGAATCATCACAAACTTAGCAGCTTCAAATGATGTTTATTCATCATCTCACTGCCAGCAGAGCTTTTATATAGGGGCTGTGGGGAAGAATAGGCTTCCAAATTCATTCAGGTTTTTGACAGAATTTAGCTCATGGTGAGTGTAGATGTGACACCATTTCTTTGCTGTCACCTGGGGGTGGAGATTGCTCTCCGCTTCTCCAGGTGACCCACGTTATTACATGGGGTGGCTTCCACTGTCAAAGCCAGAGAGAGCGGCCACCTGTTCCCCTGATTGGGTCAGGCCCACCCAGATAATCGTCCTCTTTTAAGGTGGGTTTAGGGCTTTAATTAAATTCGCAGAAATCCTTCTCCTCAATACCTGTGAGGGTATTTGGTTGAATAATCAGAAGAAGATGCTTTTGACAGTGCGGTGGGGGGTTAGGATCCTGCCTATGACGCAGCCATTCTTAAACTGTGTTTCAGAAAGGTGAGACTACATGAGACACTCAGTAAAGAAAGGAGTGGTAGCTGGGTCATTTGGGGATTCGCTGGGTTGAGCAGAGTGAATGAATGGGTCCCAGCCACTACTATGCCCTTGGGTCATCAAGATGTGCAGGTATTCTCCCAGAATACCTGTTATTCTTCATAACCTAGTTTTGGATACACCTATCAAACTTTTTAAAAAGGAATTTTAGCTATTCATATAGGCAAAGAGCCAGGGTGGCACATCAGAAATTTCCTATATCTTTATAGGTCAGATTTAGAAAATCTGGTTGTCCCTACTGGCCCCATTATCCCCAGGTACCTTCAAGGTGCAGTCCTGGATCACCCATTGCTAGAAGGAGATGGTTGTCTGTGACCAACGAAGGGACCTCCACTCTGCCTCTTCCGAGTACTATGTCCGTAATACATTAGGACTCCATTATCTGTGGGGGTCTATTCCAAGGTGCCCAGCCAGAGCCTGAAACTGCTCATACTACCAAACTCTATATAGAGACTGTGTTTTTTCCTATACATACCTGCACTCCTATAATAAAGTTTAATTTATTAACTAGGCATGACAATAACTAATCCTTAAATCGAATAATTATAGAAATATACTGAAATAAAAATTGTGTGAATGAGTCTTCTCTCTCAAAATATCTTACTGTTCTATATTCGCCCCTCTGGTGGTGACGTGAGATGACACATGGATGAGACACACGATGAGATAGGGATTTGAGTGACAAAGGCATTGGTGATGTCGCGTCAGGCTGCTGCATTAGGGCTACCTGCCCACAAGTACAGACATGGTGACAGCTGATCTGAGAACCAAGATGGCTGCTAAGAGACCAACAGGCAGGTGGTGCTGACATGGACATGCTGGACCAAGAGATGACTCATGTCCCCAGGAGGGACAGAGCAGGAGGACACAAAGTTGCTTCACACCATTTAGAATGAAATGCAATTTAAAACTTATGAATTTTTTATTTCTGGAATTTTCCATGTCATAGTTTCAGACAGGGGTTGACTGTGGGTAACCACAGTAAAACCACAGAGGAGGGGGACAACTGTATTATGACACTAGCCACCCAAGAAAGCTACAGTTCCCAAAGTCTAATGGTGCAGGGAGGCAGCCCTCAGTTTGCCGTGGTCAGCCCTGAGAGGCCAGAGTGAGGTCAACACCTAGGAGGGAAGGGAGAGCGGAGAGTTAGGCAATCCCATGGAACCCAGCGGCTGTCCGTCTTGTCCTTCTAGGTGAGCTTCTCTGGTTACACCCACCAGCAGAGGCAGATAGGTCCCTAGCAAGCTGTGGCCACTTCTGCCTACCCCAGGGCCGTGTGGGCAGCTCTTTCAGCAACTGTCCTAGGGATATACCTCCAGCAGGGCTTGCAGGCACTCTGTTGCATCCAGGACAGGAAACTGGTGTGTGTTTTATATGATAAATCCACTCTGACATCAACCCCCAGAGCATTTTCTCTTTGAATCCAGTCCATGTCCCTCTATGCTTGCTTTCAAACTGTGGTTTGTTTTCCCTTTAAGAATCCCCTGGCCATCTTTTGGGTAAATTGCAAATGTGTTGTGGGCACTCTGATAGATTGCAACCTCGGGCTGAAGTTTTGTCTTGCTGGAGGCAAGCGATTAAACATTTTAATAGTGCAGCCAACTTATCGATAGACCTACCATAAATAAACAAACAAACAAACCGATTTTCTTCTTTCAGTTTGCGTGTTTCAGAGTATTGTACTTTTGGGGGTCAAATGTCTGCCAAAAGGGCTGGTGCAGTGGCGTACACCTGTCATCCCAGGGGCTCAGGAGGCTGAGGCAGGAGGATCAAGAGTTCAAAGCCAGCCTCCGCAAAAGTGAGGCACTAAGCAACTCAGTGAGACCCTGTCTCTAAACAAAATACAGAATAATGCTGGGGAAGTGGTTCAGTGGTCAAGTGCCTGTGAGTTCAATCCCCAGTATAAAAAAAAAAAAAAAAAAATTCTGTTGAAGATTTTTGAAGGCCAAGTTTGGCTCTGAACAGCCTCAAGAGGTTTCTGTAGGGCACACAGCGGCATACCCATCATACACAGCCTGGGACAGTCCCCTTGCCCATCTAACTATCCAGTTCAATATCACCATGGTGCTTAAAAGGTTTTTAATATAGATATTAAATATATCCATATCATCGCTTCAGTGAGACTGTGAGCTGTGCCTTTTTCCTCTGGGATTTTCTAAGCTATTTGCTGCTGACATTCGCTATTAAAAATAAACCTACCCCGAGGAACTAGTCATTTTACATGGTATTAGGACTAATGTTATCATTTAAGTAGCTGCAGAGATTTTCCAACTACAGAGGCCCAGATAATGATGGAAACATGATCATGTGGGATGATCTTTCTCGCAGAAATGACTTCCATCAACGGTAATATGTCATTTAGATGCTTATTTAAGACTTATGCTATTGAACAAATATTGATGCCTTCAACTGAGTAAAAAGGCATCAATGCCTCGGTTAGATAAAGAATCAGCTGTGCTTCTGGGGCTCGGGACCAGGCTGCATATGAAACGCTATCCCGGAAGCCTGTGTAGTGCGTAGAGGGAGAAGGAGGAGAAGAAGGCAACTCACTTCAATCTCACCACCTTCCATTTAGGAACATGCCAGACAAGGTATAGATAAGTTTACGAAATCTGCATAATAACCTTAGTAAGGAGATAATATTTTAATCCATTTTATGGAAGAGGAAATTGAAGTTCAGCCAGTTTTCTTGATATGAAATTCAAACAAGGTAATGCTAATACATGGCAAAACCTAGAAGTGGAGGTGGCTCTGACTTCAAAGTCTGTATGCTGGGGCTGGGGATGTGGCTCAAGCAGCATGCGCAGGGCACTGGGTTTGATCCTCAACACCACATTAAAAAAAAAAAAAGATGTTGTGCCCACCGAAAACTGAAAAATAAATATTAAAAAATTCCCTCTCTCTCTCTCTCTCTCTCTCTCTCTCTCACCAATGTCGCTCTCGCCCAACTGTGGACAGAGCAGGACTCTGACAGCTCTCCCTACTTTACCCATAGGACAGGGAAATAAGTCTGCAAGGTCATTCACCATCCACTCTTCCATTGATTTGTATGATTCATCTATTTAGCTAGCTACGATATTCAGTTAGATACGGAGCAAATAAAAACTAAAAAGGCATTGGGTCAGACAGGTGTGGTGACACCCGTATAATCCCAGCCTCCCAGGAGGCTGAAGCAGGAGGATTGCCAGTTCAAAGTCAGCCTCAGCAATTTAGGGAGGCCCTGAAGCAACTTAGTGAGACCTTGTGTCTCAATAAAAAGGGCCAGGGGTGTGGCTTAGTGGTTAAGCACCCCTGGGTTCAACCCCCAGTTAGGTCCCAATCACAACTAGGAAACCAGGTGCCCACGTGCAAGTGGAAACCGGATGCTCCTGCTGGGTGACTGTGCCCCGTGCGGTCTTGTAGCCCTGTGACAGAACAGATGGGAGCAAGGGCCTTTCCCATGCCTATCAGACAGGGAGTTTCCTCAAAGACACAGACTCCATTACTCCACACCTATAACCAGCTCCTGTTTAGTGGCACCCTGTGATCTGCTATGACTGTCACTCAGCCCTGTGACATCATCACGGTCTACTGGGATCCACTATCTACTAAACCCAGTTTACAGATGAGGAAACGGAGGCTTGAGGAGATGAAGTAATTTATCCAAAGGCAGGTTGATGGAATGATGCAGGGGAGTGAGGATACCGGGCCTCATCCTAGACTTTCTTCACCTTCCCATGAACCTCTGAGACAAAAATAACGTCACCTGGGAGCCACCATCTTGACATATCCTTGGATGGAGGTGACGTTATCGAGTCCATTTTAGGATGAACACCCCTAGACAGGGAGCTAGATCATGGCCCAAGTGCCAGAACTTAAAGCTGAGCCAGTCCCACCCATGATCCCTCTCTGAGAGGGAGTAACTTGGCTTTAGTGATGTTGGATCTGCCTGTCTGGCCATGATGCTGTCACCCTGGGGACAGAAGTCTTTATAAAGGTGAAACATGGAAGGGGCTTCCTCCCCTTTGTCCCTGACCTGCTTTTGAGATGCCAAGATCCCTGTGGCCCCAGAAGCTCTGAGGCTAGTGCATGTGTCTCTTCAGAAAATCAAAGGGCTTTTTGCAAGAGGGGTGCAGAGGGGAGGGAGGGGCTGAAGAGCAGGCCGCAGGGCCCAACTCCCGAAGGCCGGGCGGCGACAGGGCTAGCGCCTGGTTCAGCTGCGCAGCTGGCCTGATGGGATTTGGCACGCGCGGGCCTGTCTCACTTCCAGTCATTTTTACCTGCTGCATTTGCATATACATATGATATCTGTTATCCTAATTATATCTATTTTCCCAGGTACAGACAGACATACCCCAGAGTTGGGGTGCCCATTAGCAAATCACACGGGCCTCCGCAGCTGTGTTTTGATTAGCAGAAAAGGTTCTTTGGCATCAGAGAACTGAAATCACCTTTTTAGGGTATGACAAGCGCAGCCGAGCGCCTCGCAAGTGAAAATCAGAGGTTTCTCCCAGGAAGGAGCGAGAACGACCACAAAGAATTAGAAGGAGAATAACCTTTAATGGTTTCAACTGTGAAAGCTCCGTCACGCTTCAGGCCTGCCAGCCATCAGAAAGCGTGGCCTCCCAGGATCTCTTCAGGCCAAGATGCCCACATAGGCCTCCAGGAAGGAGGGGACAGCAAGGGGAGGCCCAAGGGGAGTGGGCACCCACCGCCTTATGCAGATAATGTGAAGAGTCCAGGGTGGTTTCAGGCGGAAGTGCGGAGAGCATCATGGAGCTGCCCCAAATGACTTGCAAATGATATGCAAATCATCATGCAAATCACTACAAGCCCTCCTTTATACCTGTGGCTCACGAGCTCCTTTTTAGTTGACAGGTAGGTAGACTAAAAATTTTACCACAATTGATTGTTGAAAATTTTTATCCCAATTTTTTTTTTTTTTTTGCAAAAATGTAGAGTTGCAACCATTAGGTAAAGCTTTAAAAAAACATCGTGTGATGGTATTATTTAAAAATCATTACTACATTGACTTTAGTGCAAGACTAAGGTGCAGGAGATACTCATGAATATGCTTTAAAGTTGAACAATCCTGGGCTGTGGCTCAAGCGGTAGCGCGCTCGCCTGGCATGCGTGCAACCCAGGTTCAATCCTCAGCACCACATACCAACAAAGATGTTGTGTCCGCCGAGAACTAAAAAATAAATACTAAAAATTCTCTCTCTCTCTCTCTTTAAAAAAAAAAATTGAACAATCCAAATCGACACATATCCTTATCATTTCCTCTTGACATTTTAGTGAACATTTTTTCTGGTCTAGGAAAAGAAAAAGTTAACACATTAGTTGTTATTGATTTGTTCATTAGTGTTGAAATATTACACTGGGGAAAATTTACTACAGTGTTGTAATTTATGGACTTGGAAATCTTAATCTGCGTCCAAAGGTTCTGTGCTGCTGTCTTTGGTTTCATTGTCTGACCTCATCCCCAGTGCCACATGTCCACATTAGTTCCCTAACCCCAGCACTCCAAAAAAAAAAAAAAAACCTCGCAAGTTGGGGCTTTTGGCAATTCATTGACAATGCGCATGCGTGGAGGATTCTAGGCCTTTGGCCCTCAGTGTGTGGGAACACAAATGGGCATCCATTCGCAACCAGGGGGTGCACTGCTGCTCTGTTTACCTTTTAAGCAGAGTGAAGAACAGACCGATACCTTGCGATGGTTATATAATTGGTTATAAGCCAGTTTGGGGACAGAAGAAACCAGGGTGTGACAATTATGGAAAATACAGTATTTTCATGATTGCACGTTCTAACTTGCACTTGTAGACCAAACTCCCTCAACTTCCTTGAAAAGGTTGCACCCCTCCTTTAGGAATGTGGTTTACGGGTCAACACCCGAGGTGTTAGGCAGAGTCTCTGTAATACAGGTTGTAATACAGGCGGTGTAGCCCCTATTGTACTTACCTAAAGTCAAAAAGCCAGACTGCAGTTGAACCTCTCCTTGAACCTTGGTGCCTTAACTTCAATACCAAACTATTCCTCATGGGGAATCATAGATAAAAATAGCAATAAATTAAAGAAATTCTGGCTAGAATAGGAAATAAGGTTCTTCTGACTGATGGCTTATCTTGGCTGGGATGGTTTAGATGTGGTGTCCCCCAAAAGCTCATGTGTGAGACAAAGCAAGAAGGTTTAGAGGAGAAATGATTGGGTTGTAGCCTTAACCTAATTAGTGAATTGCTCCTTGATGGGATCAACTGGGTGGGAACTGGAGGCAGGTGGGGTGTAGCTGGAGGATGTGGAAATTGGAGGTGTCGCTTTGGGGTACATATTTGTATCTGGCCAGCAGAGTCTCTCTGTGTTTTCTGATCATCCTGTGAGCCGCCTCCCTCCACCATACTCTTCCACCAGGATGTCCAGCCTTATCTTGAGCCACGAGGAATGGAGCCAGCCACTATGGACTGAGACCTCTGAAACCATGAGCCCTTAAATAAACTTTTCCTCCTCTACAATTGTGCTGGTCAGGTTTTTTAGTCACAGCCGTGAAATAGCTGACTAAAACATTGGCCTTTCCTTATTCTCTTACTGCACCCCTGAAAATACTGTGTTACACTCTGGAACAGAGCCCAAGATGGCGCACCAAGCTGCCTGCCGCCAGATGTGGTGCTCAGCACGCTGGCTGCTGAGGCAATGCCTCCACGGGCTGGTTCTGCCACTGTCCCACCAACCTCCCGGTGTGTCATTCAGTCCTTAGGACACAAGCCCCCTGCACTGAGGCACCCCATGGGCCTGTTGGTGGTCTCCTCTGCAGTCTAGCCCTGCTTCTCCTGGGAGCTGTTTATTCCAGAGCCCCATGGGAAAGTGAGGGCAAATTCCAACCTCTCTCTCCCTAGCCAGTCCTGACGTCAGCTCTAAGAGTGAGTGTCTGATCCCATTCAGGGCAGCACTTCCTTCTCTCAGAAAGGCTAACAGAAAAACAACAGCCTGTGGAGGCTTCTATTCATTCACCCAGGCATTTCCTCGCTCCGGTCATTACCAACGGATACTGTGGGCAAGGCCCTGGTCTGACCCCCGTGATGGTGAACACAGGTCTCACCATGAGGTCACTTCCCTGCAGCTCCCCCAACTTGCTGGGTGACTTAGGCCAACTGCTGCTCTTCTTACCGTCTTGGAGTGGCCAGTAGAGCACGGTGGGAACATGAGGTGTTGGTGCTACAAAGTACCAACACCCAAAAGAAGAGGGACTGGATCCCATTCCCCCACTTTATAATGAGAACTTGGGGCCCAGCAAAGGAAGGGGACTTGCCCAGGGTCACGTGGCGTGTGGCTGGTAGAACTGTCTGGGAGGCTGGCTGCATCCTCAGAGGCTTCCCCCTTCCTTATGCTGCTGCACATAGCCCCTGCCCTCCCATCCCTCCATCCTGACCCCCAGGGCTCTCGTGAGAATGAACAAGACCATTCTCCCAGGAAGGCATGGTGGATACCAGCAGGGTACTGGTTTCTTGGGACACTCCAGCTTAATTGCTGTGACATAGATGGTGTTCCAGGGAGCACCTAGGGTTGCCAGGGCCCAGGCCAGTGACAGAAGCACGACAGAGCCTCCAAACCCATCCAGGTGGAGCTGATCCCCCACCTCACCCTTTCCCATCTGATGTGTTTCTACTGATCATGACATAGTTCAGCAGGTGCCATATGGGTAACACCTTCTCCAGTGGACCAGAACTGGACTGTTTCAGTGAATGAAAACATCGTATTTATCTCAAGTCATCCCTCCAAGGGGCCATCACAGTAAATTGTTAGGGTCTATAAACAAGTTAGGATGGTGCCTGGTATTTTGCCAGGGGGAGTGTTTTGTGAAGTAACGCCAGCGAGCCATTAAATGTGGAGATTCCTTATTGGTTGACTGCTGTATCTAGTTTATGTTAATTAGATAAGCTGTGTGGAATATATATATACCCCTCCTGTCCTACAATAAACGGCTCCCACTCCTGCTGTATCAATCTACACAAGTTGTTCGTCACACACACACACACACACACACACACACACACACACACACACACACACGGTTATTTTGCCCAGCCAGCCAGGCTGCAGCAGCAAATGACCGGCACTGAGCCTGAACATGCGCCCGGCCTTTAGGGAAATGCTTCCCAGTTAAGCTGCACCACAACCTGCAACCAAGGCCCTTTCATCTGCCAGCATTGCTGGCTGCAAACAACCCAAGCCGACCGCTATCACAGCTGGAGGAAGTTCATGGGAAGCATGTTGTGGGCGTCCAGAGTTGTCAAAGGGTGGTGGATCCCAAGGCTGGGGAAAGGAGTAGGGACTCCGTGAGCGACAGGAGCTAGGTGGACTGCTTGCCCTCTGCAGCTGGTCGTGGACCTCTGCCCTTGAGCCCTTGTTCTTTTGCTGCCCTGACTTCCCTGTGGGTGTCCCCACCTCTACTTCGACAGTCAAAGTGGCTTGCATTCATCTCCATGTCCTCCCTCAATCAAGATTTGCTGAGCTTACATCAAGATCTTCCATCTGACCTGGGCGCAGTGGCACATGCCTATAATCCCAGTGGCTCAGGAGGCTGAGGCAGGAGGATCGCAAGTTCAAAGCCAGCCTCGGCAAATTAGCAAGGCCCTAAGCAATTCAATGAGACCCTGCATTTAAATAAAATACAAAATAGGGCTAGGGGTGTGGCTCAGTGGTTAAGTGCCCCTGAGTTCAATCCCGAGTGCCCCTCCAAAAAAAAAAAAAAAATCCAGCATTCTTAAGTGAGGCGACCTCTTCTGGGTAGCCCCATTTTCTTCCATGAGGGAGTAAGAAGTGGAAAAAGGCAGTGTCTAGGGGGATAGGATGGAAACAAAGCTCAGGAAGAAGTAGAACAGACTTGTGGTATTGCAGTGTCTGATTGGGAGGGGGGTTATTGAGGCCCTGCTGCATCTTTCCGGAGATGCCCCAGTGTGTGTTAGTCCCCTTCTTTTATAAAGTGTTTCCACTGGAGTTTCTGTTGCTTGCAACCCTTGGCTTCCTAATGATCAACACTGCTCTGGAAAGTCTCTGCCCTCGGCCAATGCCAGGCCCTTGGTTCCTTGTCTGCCTACCCCAAAGTAAGAGCCATCAGGGGTGGTGCCATAATTATATTTGAAGGAAACCAAGTCACCGGCTATGTTTAAAGACCACATAAAGAGAACCTCCAGGGGTCAGGGGAGCTAGCTGGTTAGTGAGGCTCCAGGGCACGGTGTCTGCAATAGATATGCTTTGGCCAAAAACGGGTAAGATGTTAGAGTTGAGGCTGGGAAGAGCAATGACACCTCATTCATCTTCATTCTGTTTCCACCACTGCTATGATAAAAGCATTATTCGTTACAGAAAGAGCTCATCTTGATCACAGGTATCAGTATGGCATGGGTATTGACTCGCCCAAGTTCTTCTTCTAAGTAAAAGATGAGTTAGACTCACACATATGTACGGCTCTTTAGGTGCATTTTCCTTCCCTGTAGTGAATTAGGATCAACTCCCAATCTCCATTCCACCCCGCCGTCTCCTTCTAAAGGCCTTGCAGTTTGGGACTTGGCTCCAATTCCAGCCCTGGGTCTGAGGCCACGCACATTCAGCAGGTGTTTGAGCAATGACCATGAATCCTAGCATTGGTCAATGAGACTCAAAGAGATATTTGGACGAAGGATCTGAGAAAGTGTTTTTTCATAAGCTTCGAAGCAAGTATGGAAATCTTGATGTCCCTTTTCCCAGTGGGACATCAACAGGAAAGCAGGGAGCCCTGACGCCTGCAACTGCCACCCCAACCACAAGGGCCCCACCCTTCAAAGGAGGCTGGGTGTGGGTCCTGATGCCATGCCTGAGGCCTTGGATTAATGAACTCCAAGTGTGGGGGCTAATAAATGCAGTCAGGTCACTTGCCACAGTGTATCCCGTGACTGTGTGAGCTCACCCCCACAAAAGAAAGAGCAGCTCAGCCATCGGGAGCTAACGCTCTGGAATAGGAGAATTCTCAGTGCAAATCCCAGCTCTTGTCCCTGTTGCCTGTAATGAAGTAGGACAATTCACCCAACTCTCTTGAGCATCCATTTATGAATCTGTGCCTTAGGGGCATTCATGCCACTGTGGCGGTCACTTATCAATTTGGACTAGCTAGCCCACCATCTTCAAACCTCCTTTTCGGTGACGCCTCAATATTTGCAGTCTCAATGAAAGAGAGCCCGCTAGGGATGCATAATGGATGAGACCTCTTTTTGTGCCTTGGCCCAGCAGATCTTGATGTAAGCTCAGCAAATCTTACTTGAGATGAAGAGAAGTCAAGTTGACTATAGAAGCAGAGGTAGACACACCCACAAGGAAGTCAGGGCAATGAGAGGACAAGGACTCCAAGGCAGAGGTCCAAGACCATCTCCAAAGAGCAAACCACAGTCCGCCTGGCTCTTGGAGCTCACTGAGCCCAAACTCCTTCTCCCACCCTCATGTTCTGCTGCCCTGACAACTCTGGAAGCCCACAGCATGCTTCCAATAACTTCCTCCTGCTGCGATATGAATCAGCAATGCTGGCAGCTGAGAGGGCCTTGGATGCAGAAAACTGTTATGTGGTTTTAAATGGGAAGCATCTCCCTGAAGGCCTGGCGCATGCTCCGGCTTGGTTCAGGTCATCTCTTGTGATGGCCTCCTTGAAAGGATGACCTGAGATAAGCAGGAGGTTTTCATTGACCAAAAATGATACCCAGAATCCTCGACACAGAATCGGCAACATTTCCTCCATGCTTAGACCTTGGCTGCTTGGGGTCTGGTGCTTGCCACGTTCACCACGAATTGGCAACCTTTGGTGGACACAATAATATGAGTATGAACCACCCAACAGCCCAGAGCAAACAAACGGGAAAGCTGCGTGGTGATCTTGGCAGTGAATTCTCCTTCTGCACCGTGGTTTGCTAGTTCTCATGTTAAAATCACTTTACAGCCTCAGGACACCCAGCCAATGGGTAGTACGAGGATATCACAGCAAGGAACCAACAAGGGCTCAGGGCAGAGGTCCAAGGCCAACTCTGGAGAACAAACAGCTATCCCAGGGGTGTTCTGCAACCGCTTGGCTGAGCCTTTTATCACCAGGTAATCTCACCAGTGGTTGAACCCAGCCCTTCCTTGCCTGACAGGGGTGCGCCTCGGATCAGTAAGGCCGGTAGCCACATTTGGTGATTTGGTACATTCCAGAGGCTAAGTGATCACGGCCATCATCATCAACAGCATCTCTCTCCTTCCTAACATTTATTGAGCTATTGCTATGCCCCAGAGACAGGCTAAACATTTTACACGTGCCTGTTGATTTAATCCTTACAAAACCCTTCTGAGGCCAAGCATTATGGTTAGTACAAACAGACCGATGCTTAGAGAACTTGAGTGACTTGGCCAGGATCACACAGCTTGTAGGTGACGGGGTTCATGATTCACCCCCAGGTTTGCCCAGACCCCTAACCACACAGCTCTAGATAACCCAGCTGTATTTCTCCAGGCGTGCCCCCTCCTCTCCCCCACCCCCTTCACATGCCCAGGCTCTAATTTCAGCCTTCCCTACTCTCTGTGGACCTTTCTCTGCAGCCTGAACAGCCACAGAACAGAACTTTTGCCAAAGTACCTTTGCGTTTTTTTATTTGTAAGATAGGTTTTATGCCCAGGTTGGGGCTAGCGGCAGATCCTGTCTCTTCTACATTATAAAATCTTATGTACATGCCATAAAAACGTCCCCTTGGTGCTTATGGCAATATATTGATCATGGTCATTTAATCTTGTGTGCAAAGTCAGAGGGTCGGGCACACACTCCTTTCTGTGATTCCGGCCCACAGGCTTGGAGCCTGTAAATCTCCCCTTCCCTGGGGGGGGGGGTGAGGGGGTGGTGAGGGGGTAGGGGCAGCCAAAAAAAAAAAAAAAAAAGATTATTTATGAATGGGGTTCTCAGGCATTCTGCCCCAGATTAATTGCTTTCCATCCTATTGAACAGAGGTTGGTGGGGGAAAATGAATTCCGGCCACATGACTCTGATGAGGAGAGACCTTCCGAAGAGGCCCTCTTTCCCAAAGGCTGTGTGGGGAGACGCAGAAGGGTGTGCATCTGCAGTGCTGGAGGGGGCGGCGGCGACAGGGACCACCATGCTCACTCCAGGGAGCAGCTGCAGCGCCCCCCGCAGCGCACTGCCCAGCCAGCAGCCCCGGCATTTTTACTACTCTTGTCTTGTTCCAGGGAAGCAGCGGGCGGATCAATAAGATGCCTTGACAGAGGTGCCCGCAGCACGGCCATTTCTCAGGCCAGACGCTGATGGCACCTATCACTAGCAATAAAAGGCCGCGGGGAGACAGAATCGGGTCTGTCCCAGCGCAGACCTGTCCACCCCTCTCTGGTAAACATCTCCCGCTCGGGCCTGCTGCAGAGAAACCATTTCCAGGAGGCCAAGTGCCCAGCCATCGAGGGGATGTCACTGGAGAGTCTGCGGTGGCTCCCGGGAAGGTGCTTGTAGAAATCCTTTCCAAATGAAATGACTTGAGGGAGGCCACACCTCCTCAGTCCTTCCTTTTTTTTTTTTTTTTGGAGAGGAAAAGGCATTGTTCTGCCAAATTGGTTGCTTAAAGTGCTACTTCTCTCCCACCCTCTTTTCCTGGGTTTGCAAAAATGAAAACAAGCCTGTCTGGCCACTGCAGCCAAGGCGTGTCTGAGGGTTCTCTCCCCAGGTCCTGGCAGGACATCGCTCCCTGATCCCCATCAGAACCAGGTGGGCAGTAACTGAAGAACTGAGGTCCGATTCTGAAGCAGATGGCAGAAGCAGACACACGTCTCCTGGCCCTTCTCTCCCTTCACCCCACATAGATTGGTTGGGAATCTGGATACCCCCCCCCCACCAACATCACCTTTCCTATGAAAGGCAGGTGGGTAGGAAGAGGAGGGTAGGGAAGCCCTCACTGACCTTGGGTTTGAACTCAGACCCCTAAGAGGAACAAGATGTAGGAAAACCGTAATGAAAATTTTTACTCCAAAGTCAGCAGAGGAAACCTGTGGAATTTTCTGAGGTACCATGAAGGAAAGCATTCCCTACAGAATGCTTAGGAAACTATCTGAGCCAGGGTTTTCCAGTCTGGGCACTATGAAAGTTGGGATGCCATTAGTCTTAGTGGTGGGGGGCTGTCCTGTGCATGTTCAGCAGCCTCCCTGGTCTCTACCTTCTAGGTGCCAGTGGCACCCACCAGTGTTAACCATCAAAAATATTTCCAGATATTTTCCAAACGTCCTGGGACTAGAAGTATTGAATACTGGTGCTCCAAGCAAAGATGTGGAGGTGGGCAGCAGGTTGCTATATCCAGGAGCTACAGACAGACACTCCGGAGCTGGGAGTGTGGCTCAGTGGCAGAGTGCTTGCCTTGAGTGCATGAAGCACTAAGTTGGATCCCCAACATCACAAAAATAAAGAAAGAAAGAAACAAACAAACAAACATGTCAAAGCCTGTGCAATGGATGTTCAAGTCACTGAACTACGGAGAGAACTAAATGAGATGTGGCAGGACTTCAGAAAACCACCACCAGCAGCAGAGAAGCCATCTTCTCTTGAGTGCCTATCACATAGCTAGCACGTACCAGCTGCTCCAAAAGTCAGCAAGTTATTGGTGCTTATTAACGTGAGTGCTAAAGATGACCCTTCACCACCATGGGTCTATTGCATCCCCAAATCATCATCCGGTCAGTTAACCATGTTGGGCCAGACTCAGGCCCTGAACCTCTGACAGGGCTGTCACAGAGGCTGTGGCCTCCCTCTCCTACAGGCAGATTAAAGGAAGCAGCCGGTTAAGACCAGAGAGAACTGGCCGTGGATGGCTCTGGCGCTGAGCGGACCTCGTGTGCACGCTGACTATGAGGGGCCAGGCTGCTCCAGGGCTGCCCCAACTCTGGTCCTCAGACTGGTTTGATCCGTCAGCTGGGATCAGCCCGCAACCCCATCACTCCAGAAACAGGCTGAGCCAGGAGACGCTACTTTGGTAGTTTGCCAGGATCATTTCATGGCTGCTGAGTCTATACCGCAATTTGGGGGCTTAAGAGTTTGTCTGACTGTTTTCTATTTCAATTTTTTTCCTACCAAGATGTTTCGGTTAAAACTTACACAATTATAAATTATCATTCTTTCTTGGTCTATGACTGATTGAGACAAACTCCATTGGCTTATTACCAAAGACGACCCTTCACCAACATGGGTCTGTTGCATCCCCAAAGCATCATCCCGTCGATCAACCATGTTGGGCCAGACTCAGCCTCTGAACCTCTGACACGGCTGTCACCAGAGGCTGTGGCCTCCCCTCTCACACAGACAGAGCATCTAACTCTGTGACCAGCCACGACTTGACCTTCTAAGGTCTTTATGCTTCCAGGCAGAAGAACAGGGACAGTCACTACTACCCAGGACTCTCGAATGCCAGCCCAGTGACACCTTCACGGGGCCAGTTCTTGTCTCCACATCAAATGGGACCAAGGCCCAGAGAACTCATAGGGTTGGCGTGCTTCAACAGGACAGTGGCAATTTCCCTTTCCCATTTAGACTCTTTATAGACGGGCGAGGCACAGAAACACAGGCCTTAATCCCAGGGACTCAGGAGGCTGAGGCAGGAGGATGTCAAGTTTGAGACTGTGCACTTAGCACCCAAAACAACAATAAAACCCTATTATTTATATACAATATCCATTTCTGATAGCTTTTGGATGAGAAAACTAATTTTACTGACATAAGTGAAGTAAACTGAATGTATATACCCAAAGCATACTATTTGGTCACCTTTAATATAGGTATAGAAGCATAGAACTATGACTACAATCAAGCTAACAAGCATTTCTATAACCTTGAAAAGTTTCCTTGGGCCTCCTGACAACCTCGTTCTCCCTCCTACTCTATCCCTAAGCAAACAAAAAGTCACTGATTTTCTTTCTGTCCCTGTTTTCCAGAATTTTATAAAATTTTCTAGAATTTTACATGAGTGAAATTATAGTGTCTGCACTCCTTTGGTTCTGGGCTTTTTCTACTAAGCATAATGTTTTAAATTTTATTTTATTTTATTCTGGGTACCAGGGATTAGAGTGAACCCAAGGGCACCTAACCACTGAGCCACATCCCCAGGCTTTCTAATTTTCTTTATATTTGAGACAGGGTCTCCCTAAGTTCCTCAAGGCCTCACTAAGTTGCTGAGGTTGGCCGTGAACTTGCGACCCTCCTGCCTCGGCCTCCCAAACCACTGACTATTTTGAGATTCCTCCACATGCAGGTAAGCATTCGTGGCTCATTCTTTCTGCATTGCTGAGCTGTATTCTACTTGGTGGATATTCGACTTCTGTCTTCTCTATTCAATTGGAAAAAAAAAAACATTTAAAAAAATTAATTTCCCTAATCCACCTGAATATATTCTAACAAGGAGGAAGGGAATTGAGGAGGAAAGACGAAAAAGGAGAAAAATTCTTCCAAGCTCATTCCCACCCCAGGACCTTTGCCCTTCCCCATTGCTTGATCCGGAATGCTTTCCAAATCTTGGTATACTTAACACCTTCCTATCCACATCTCAACTCTCAGATCACTTCTTCAGAGGCCTTCCAAGATCCACGAGATAGTTTTTCCTATGCTGCAATCCAAGTCACTCTCTGTCAAATCATTTAGTTTTATTGTTCTCTAAAGCATTTATCATTCTCTGACTTTATTAAATCTGAGTGTGTGTGTGTGTGTGTGTATGTCTGTGTGTTTTGGTTGGGGGGGTGGTTTTATTTATTTTTGTTTGGTTTTGGTGCATCCCCTTCTTTAAAATACAGGCTCCAGAAGGGTAGAGAAGGGACTTTGTGTGGTTCGCCATTATATCCTTCCTGTCTAATGTACTAACTGGCTTGTAATAGATGCTCAGTAAATATTGGTTAAATAAATGCATTAAGTGAATAGATGGATGAATGAGAGGGTAAATGCACTCTATAGATCAATTTGTATTTCTTAAAGTTATAAAATCTTTGGTTTGGAAAAAAAATCCCAGAACTCCCTAATATAAGGAGGATATGTCAATGCTACCCACCAGCACCGGGGGCGGTTGCTTGCTGTTGGAGTCAGAGGCCTGGACGTGGAGACCGGCTTGGGGATGTGGTGAGCAGGGCTGCCCTGCGTGGTGCTCACTGGCTGCTCCGCTCCCACAAATCATCTGAAAAGCTAAATCATGTTTAAATCCCCCTGACTGTGGCTACCGGGAACTATGAAGGACACTCACGAATAATTTACATACTGCCAAGGTCCTGAGAGCCTCTACATAAAGCCCCCGTGGGGCCCCCAGGCACTATTTTTGAGCAGGACATCAAGTGACAGATCAAATGGAGTCTGTTCCCCCAACATGGGGGAAGGGGGGGGCCTCACCCTCGACTTGCTGACATCTGCAAACATCTTAAACCACAGTTGCTGTCAGATGCCTCCTGGGGCAGCCAGTGTGACATGGGACCTGGGACACACATGCTCCCGTCCCTTCCACGTCACACAGCTCCACGGCAAACAGGTATGTGTGCTCAGACTCTCGTTCCTATTCCAGATTCAAACCATAAAAATTGTTTTCCTCTCAATGCACCGGAGAAGGGGGCTTTGCAAGGGCACTTTGCCTTCTGCCTATAAAATGTTGGATCACATTTGGTCACAACATGATGATGACACTAGTAATGAATCAGCCCGTGCAGCAACCATTAGAGGTTCTGAATCCAGACCCAACAGACATATTTCTGAGGGCAGAGCAGCTCCTAAGCGAGGCTTTGCCACCCCAGCCATCAGTGGGCTGCAGAATGTGCCACTGTAATCACCAGGTTGAATTTTTATAATCTGACAAAATGAAAAGCAGAAAAGCAAGGCCTATGACAGTCCGAGTGGCTTATAGATTTGGGGGACCCAAAGAAGAATAGTACTTTTCTTATTGTTTTGTTGTGTTTGTGCAGGACTCAGAGGAATCTCCATAACAGAGCCAAATAGAACGACCAAGTGAATACAGGCTGGCACATCAGCGGAAGGCCACTTACATGTCCACCGTGTTCAAGAACCTTCCAGAAACATGAAGATGGTCTGTCTCTGGCCCAAAGGACCCATATGCCTGATTGGACTTTGGTTCATGTGTGATCTGCTTCAGTGGTACATTTCTTTGTTAGTGGGGACTTCCTGCTAGAGCAAGAGATATTCTCTGAGAACTTACCAGTACACTGTTCCCTTCACCCCTATCACTGAACCAGGCCATAACACACCCCCCAGGAAATCATCTATTTCATTAGTTGCTTGTAAGCAAGGGAAGGAAGGCCCGTGTTGACTTTCCATTTGCATCCTCCATGCCTAGCACATTACTTTGTTGAATGAATGAGTAAATGGATGGATGGACAGATGAATAGAGAATGATGTTTTAGCCACATTATATCATTTGAGCCTTACAACAACCCTGGGAAGTAATGATAACAGTTAACACTTACATTGTGCTAATTACATGCCAGTCACTATTCTTAAATCTTCATACATATTAACTCTTTTTTAACCCTCTGGAGCCCTAAGAAATGAGGGCTATTATTATCTCCATTTAACAGATGAAGAAGCTGTTGCAGGCATTGAGGTCGCACTGCTAGCAGGAGGCAGAGCAGGCTCCGGGGTAGGTGCTGGGTAGCATTGTACTTCTCCATTAGCTGCACTTAATGGAGCAGGAAACAAAGCAATGTTAATTTCAATAAGGCTACCTGCTATGGACACACAGGCCTAGAGAGTTAGAGCCAGGAAGTGAACCCAAATAGCCCAACTCGGAGTGCACATTCTCCAAACCCCAGTAGCACACATGGAAGAGGGATGATCCACTGCAAAAAACTGAGATCAGAAGAAGGAGCAGTGTCCTGGGGGCCGGGTGAGAAAACAGGCACTGGTTTGCTCTGCACCATCCTCCCAGAACAGAGGTGTCACAGGGTTCAGGAAAGAAAGGAAAAACAAAAGCAAACCTGGAAAACACAGGCTCCATTTCAACTCTCCTGAAATCATGTGGTTTTGGTTGCAGAAGGGGAAATTCACGGGCATAACCCCGCGTTCAGTCCCAGAACGTTCATTCCAGCCTGAGTCAAGGTCAGAGAAGACCTGGGCAAAGTTCTTGCAGAAGTTACACGAATTACAGGCTATACAGAGCTTGGAGAAGACCTTTCCAGAGATTGGATTTTACCACCAACTCTGCCCAAGGGTCTGGGACAGTAGAGCAACCCCTGATGACAACAGAGGCCAGGACAAAATGAAAGTTAACAGCCATGAAGAGGAAGAAAAAGCATTAGTGTGTGGGTGTGGATGGGTTCATAACTTAAGAGACAATTGCTTCCCTTTAAGAGGGCACATGGAAGCAGGGATACATGGGTTTGGCATTTGGACAGGTTAGTAGTCTCTTAAATTTCCAACTCCACATTAAGCCAGATGTTGTTGAAAAAAAAAAAAAGCAGTATTGTTACCTTGTCTGAACAGATGAGAAGATTTGGGAGAAAGAAATTATAGTGCAATAATTAAGAAAGCTTAGTCCGGGGCTGAGGATAGGGCTCAGCGGTAGAGCGTTTGCTCAGCATGCACAAGGCCCTGGGGTGGATTCCCAGCAGGAGGTGGGGAAGAAAGGAAGGGGGGGGGAGAGAAGGAGCAAGGAGAAACAGGGAGGAAGGAAGGAAAGAAAACTTGGTCAAACTGGGAAGGAGGGAATAATGGGGGAGAGAAGAGACAGGTAGGCTATTCCCTTCCACCTCCACTTCCCACCTTTCCTTATACATATCTGAAAAGGGAAGGCAGCAGGTTTGAACCCAAAGGCTGCACAGGACCCACTGAAGTTCATTATGGAGAAAAATTAAAGCTACAACTTTGACTCACATTGCAGTCCCAAGACAAGAAACACTTCTCTCCCTCAGAGGATTAAAAGAGAAAAAGGAAGGAAAAAAGAAAAGGGGAAAATAAAAAGAAGGAAAAAAATTAAAAAGAAGATCCCTCAAAAGTCAACAGAGAGAAATCCAGATAAATGTTCCCTCTGAGAGTCAGAGTTCAGCTGAGACATGTGGGATTTGCAAATTACCACTAATGTGAGTGACAAGCAGGCCTTGCTCTCAGGCAAGTGCCTGTACCCTGGAAGGGTTCTGAAACCAGACCTTATTGTTTCATTTTTTTCTACCAAACTGAAACCAAAAGGTGCTTGGCCCCATGAAAACGGATGGGGAGAAGCCACTAGGTAAGGTTTCACTGCAAACAGCCTTTTTATAAAATCAAAGCGCACATCTCTGAAAATTTTTTGATCTGCTCTTTTAAAATGAAAGTTTTGCTGAAAAAGTCATGGAGTATGATTTAAAAAAAAAAAAAAAACTTTGTTGCAAGTGATATGCTACATTAGTTGTCTAGGCATCCCATAGCGAGTCATTTGAGAGGATCTCCTTTAATGAATGGACAGGAGTTTCCCTGTAGAACTCCATCCCCTTGAAATGCACACACAACCAGAGCACAGGACCCCTCAGATCTCACACCTAGTTTCCAGCTGAAGGCACTAATGAGAGTTAATCACTATTCGCTGGATCCTGAGGTCCTGCTTCTTGAACTGCACGGGAATCTGTGCACTCTTCTGGGCTTCTAAACTTCCTACTACTAGGTTTCAAGAATTAGCTACATTCTATGTCTTGGTGATTTTCTTTCTTTTTTTTTTTTTTCTCTCTTTTTTTTTTTCTTTTTCACGCTCGGAAAACCGCAAAGGGATTTAACCAAAAGGAAGCAAAGGTTTTCTTTTTATAAATTCGATTAGTCTTTTCCACTCTCTCTGCCTCGGGACATTTCCTTTGGGAGGAATTTTATACCCAGAGACCTCTTAGCGAGGCACTGTTGCATGCGGGGCGTAGTGAATTTAACAGCAAGATGCTCAATGTGGACGGAAAGGAAAGATCGGCAGACACTTGCAGTCGCTAACCAAGTCACTTTTTGAATGCTGGTGTGGGAACGGCCCTGCAGGACAAGAAAGACCAAGTTTGCCTAGGCAGGCAGTTTAGGATCCATGGCTGGGGCGCATACGGGTGGTTACCAAGACCACCTTCAGCTCGTCAGGGCCGAATTTCCCGCCTGAGCCGGCGCCGGGGCGCCCGGTCCTAGCGCTGCACCCGGCGCCCGGCTGGAGATAGCCCTTGGCGGTGGCCAGCGGGAGGCCCCCCAAAACTGTTGCTTTTCGCCTCCAGGACTCTGCTGCGGAGTGAGCGAGCAAGACAAGAGCGCACTGCTATCATCGACCAGGGGCGGGGACACCCACCAGACACTGCTATGGCAGGCCTCGGGTTCGAAGCCTCTCTAGGGTCAGAAGGGAATTAGGGTTTGAGCGACAGCAGATGGGTTAGGAGGGAGTTTCTGAAACTCCTAGAGGGGCGTGGTCCTGGGTTTGGGAAATAATCGAACCCACGGAGGGTTTTCCAAACTTGTTCTTTGCTTTATGCTCTTTTCCCTGCCTTCCTCTTCCTCCCACGACTCCAGCCCCAACCCTAGAAGATCCCTAAGGATTAGGGTACGTGCCGCCTCAACCCTTCTTCCCAGTTCTCCTTCCTCAAGTTTCCAGAGTCAGAAAATACAAATAAACCCCGGATGGTTACTGCGGGTGCATCTAGGTACCCCACCCCCAAACAGACACAGACACACACGCACACCACACACACACACACACACACACACACACACACACACACACACACCCTCACCACCCGCTGTGACCCACCCACCACCGGGTAGGGGAGGGATTGGGAACCTGATCTCCGGGCTCCTGCCCCGAACATTTCCCCATCAATAACGTTGATACCATCGATGCTCCTCCTCCCCCGCCCTCCCGGGCGCCGCTGCCGCCTTTTTGCCGCTTTTTGGTAGGCGCAGGAAAATGAAACCTCCTACACCGCTCTCCTGGCCTCGGTGGGGGGCCAACGGGGCCTGGACCCGAGACTTAGGAAGCTGGGTCGCCGGTAGGGCGCCTGTGGGGGGGGGGGCAGGGGGGACGTTCCCCAGGTCTGGGGTAGGGGGCCCGTCCTGCGAGGGTGAGACGGGAAAGAGGGTCTGGGTCCCAAGCAAGGCCTCATCCCAGACCTGAGGTCAGACTGGGCCCGAGTAAGTGAAGTGATGCAGGTAGAAGCATCAGACTTCGGATTGGGGTGCCTCCACGCGCTCTCCGCTTCCCAGGACTGACAACTGAAGAAGTCCCCAAACCCCTTCGCTAGGAATGCGGCTGGGGCCTGGAGCACAGCCCTGGGGCCCTGACAACGCACCAAGAACACTCCAGGTCTTGGGAAAACTGAGGCGGACGTAGGGGTAGAAAGACATCAAACTCCCCAGGATGGGAGCCTGCAGAACGGCCGAACGCCTCCCCCGGGTGTGGTTCCCCTCGGTCCTCGAGGTCGCGACCCTGGCGCAGCTGCTGCATTTCTTCGGGCCACCCCTATTCTCTATCGCGAATCATCCCTTAAGTACCCGCCCTCTAGAGGAACCCGCAAGTCCCAACTTCTTCCTCCCAATTCCCACAGCAGCTGTCCCCATTCAGGGGCTGGGAAGGCGCAACCCCAGGGAGAGCGCTTAGGTCTTTGGAGAAACTGGACTTAGCGGCAACTAGAGCTGTGGCACCTAACTCGCACTCGCTGCTTTCTCCCGAACCTCTCAAAAAATAAAAATCACCCCTACTGTCTTCGTTTTTTTTATTGATTTCATTATTTCTTAACATCGTGGCACGCGCATCCTCGCCAGCTCCCTGACACTGCAGCGCCCGCATAAGCGAACCACGGAACTTGGGCCGGAGACAATGGCCCGTAATTGATGTATTGCCACCAACAATAAAGACCAATTCTCCTCTCCCCGCCATTCCGTCCGTCCCCTTCCTCCCATCCCCCCTCTCCTCCGCCTCCCCTCTCCTTTCCCGGCCACAGAGGGAAAGAAAACAAACAAGAAATTAGCTGGGGACGCCGAGCGCAGAGCAAGACGCCTGCCTCTACGCCGTCGAGGACGCAAAAGAACGAAAAAAGTTATTAAAGTTTGGATTCCCCAATTAATTCGTCTCTGAGCTCCCATTTTTAATTAAACAGCGCGAAGCAGCTTTTGAGGATTCATTTGGTTTGGTTGGTTGTGGTGGTTGTCTCGCGGGGGAGGGAAATCTCCCTCCCCCCCCCCGCCTTAATCTTAATCACACATAGAGCAAGTAACAAACACGTGTGAAACTGTTCCCCGGAGCTTCCCGCGGCGCACACGGCGCGAACCAGGATAAAGGGTTTGCGGGACCGCCGACCCCTTTAGGTTCCTAACAGCACGCGGTGCCCCGGAGGCCCGAACTTTCAAGAAGCCAAGAATGTTAGAGACGGATGCGGGAGGCTCCAAACGCAAGCGTACCGGGGAAATGTGGGTGCCAGTGCACGTGGCCGCGTTTGGGTACCCGAAAGAGTGCGGGTTGGTGTGTTTTGGAGGACGCCTGTTTGCGGAGCGGGAGGGCGGGTGCGGGATTTACACGTGCTCCTGCACACGTTCCCGAGGGTTTGGGGGAAGCAAGCCGCTAGTACCCCAGGAGCGCACAGATCTATCTTTGCCGAGGGATCTCTTTAAATATTCAGTGAGAAATAATGGCATTTGAAGCACCACCTATGGAAACATTATTATCTTCATTCTTCAACATCAGACCCACTGATAGCTTCGTTTGTCTTTTTATCAAAATCTACTGTACCCAACAGGACCTGGGGAGAAAGAGAGCGAGGCGGAGAAGAGGGGGAAAGACCGAGCCACAGAGAGAGACGGAGAGCTTGTGTTGGCGACCGAGCAAGGGCAGAAAATAAGAGGGAGAAAAGGTAGAAAGGGCGAATAGGGAGAATGAAAGAAGGGATAAGTTATACCAAGAAAAATTATAAAAAGTCAGAAGATAGAAAACAAACATTGAGCAGCACAAAAAAAAAGATTTAGACAAAAATAAAAATAAAAAACTTAAGCGAAGAGAAAAAGAGTCATTTAGGGGAGCGCGGTATGGGTCCCAAGTACCCGAAGCTCTGCTCGCGTGATTGGTGCCCACTTCGCGCGAACCGACTGGGCAGTACCCAGACTCAAGGGCGCTCCGGAATTGGGGCGTCCTTATGAGCCCTCTCCTTTCCCGATCGCGAGATAGGGCAAGGATTGTGTATCTGCACCCCCCCCCGCGCGCCTTCCCCCATTATTCAGCCGAAGTTTAGTTTAGTTTAGTCCTTCTGGTGCAGGACTTCGGGAACCTTCGAGCAAGGAGACCCCGAGGCGCGAGGGGAAGAGCTAGGCTGAGCTGAGGACGGAGCTTCAGGTTCGCGGGCGTCTGAGCCCGGCAGAGGGAGTGCGGGACCGGGGCTCCGGGCTCCAGGGCGCGGGTAGGGTGGCTGCATCCCAGCTCCGGGAGACGGAGATAGAGCGAAAAGTTTGGGCGCCGCGCTCGGCAAATGCCGGAAAAGTGGAGGCGAGCTTCTGCTCAGCCAGGGAGCAGCGGATAGGGACCCCCACCCCTCTCACTCCTGGCTCAGCACCGCCACCTCATCTCGGAGGCGGGGGGGAGGTCCCCTCCCCCAGGGTAGGGAGCCCAGGGGTCGGAGGGACTGGCCATGCCCTGGGTCAGGGACTGCTGAGCCGCGCCTCCCAGGCCCCAGGCGCGCCACCGCGCGCAGGATAAGCAGCCACCCCTCCCCTCCCCCCCCCCCCCCCCCCCGGCCGGAGCTGAACTCGGAGCCCAGGCCGGTCCCGGCTCTCCACCCGCCCGGGGCTCGGCGGCGCCAACGCCGCCGCCGCCGCCTCCCCGCGGAGTGACGCGCCCTGCAGCCAACCGGGGCAGCCGGGGGGGAGGTTCGGGAGGGGTCCTGGGCGGAGCCGGGCCGCCCCCTTATCCCACCGGCTCGGGGCGCTTCTCCCGAAAACTTCAGCCCTAATTGTCCTGGGAATGTCCGAGGTAGAGAAAGGGAGCCAGGGAGCCAGCGTGAGGCTGGAGGATCGGGGCCCCCTGGGAGGGGGAAGATGGGGGTGGCGAGAGAGCTGCCCCTCCCCCCCGTCCCAAACCCATCACGTTCCCAAACCTTTCCTCGATCCTCTTCTCCGCGCCCCCGCGAGCCCGGGATCCAGGGCATGGAGAACTCGGGGCGAAGGCACGCCGAGCCAGGCGGCGGGCGGGGAGGCCTGGCCGCGGGCTGGAGGCGGACCGGCGTGGGGCTGGCTCTTCCCCACTCGCTTTTTTTTTTTTTATGAGGGTGGGGGTGGGCTGCTTTCTGGTAGCTCTTAAAGAAACGAAGAAACACTCACGAAACGGGACGCCCTCCCCCCAAAATCCCGCCACGGGACTCCCTCCCCCCGCGGGCCGGCGCTCGGCGTGCCAGAGTTGGGAAGTTCGCGGCGCGCCCGCAGCCCAGGTCCCCAGCCCCCGCCACCCGGCCCCACCCCCCGCCCGGGGCGGCTTCATTCCGGGGAGGGCATGCTAATTTGGGTCAGCCCAGCCCGGGATGGGGGGCGGGGGAGGGAAGGAGCGGGGGGCGCCGGCCGGGGCGCCGGGCGCGCAGTGGCGAGGAGGCAGGCCCCCGGCGGCCGGGCCGCGGAGTCCCGGGCGGTCGCGAAGAGGGTTAACCCAGTGTCGGGCGGCGCGGCTCACAGAGCCAGCCCCGCGGCCGGCTTATTGGGCCAGCGCGCGGAGAGACAGGGGTCTGCAGCAAATCACGAACTAATTGATTAAGGCGAGCGGGTTTGAATAGCGCTGGCCCGGTGCCAATCGCCTTTCAAAGAGCCCCTCTATGATTAATCGCAATGCATTATTGATAATCATAATTATAGCAGGACACATGCGCGCTGCGCCCGGGGCCGGGGAGCCGGGGAGGGGGCGGGCGGGCCGGCGGGCGGGGGGAGCCGCCGCCGCCGCCGCCGCTCGATTTCCGTAATTTTGAGAAGATTTTTTTTTAGTAATTTTTTATTCTGCCCCAGCTGATGTTTGAGCCAGCATGTCGCGGAGGAAGCAAGCGAAGCCTCAACATTTCCAATCCGACCCCGAAGTGGCCTCGCTCCCCCGGCGAGATGGTGAGTGCTCCGGCCCGCGCCGCGGACACACAGACACACACGCACTCACACGCACACTCGGACCCACGCACACGCGGCGGGCCCCCCGCGCCCACTGCCCCTCCGCCGCCGCCGTCGCCGCGTCCCCGCTCGCCTTTTCGACTCGGCATATTTTTTTCTTTTCTTTTTTAATTTGCAATTTGCCTTGACTGGGCTTCCCACTGCCCCGGGGAAGGCAAGCACATCTCGGGGCAGGACCTTTCCGGAGTTGCAGTGTCCTCCTAGGGGAGGAGGGAGGGAATGCCGGCCTTACTTCTCTGTCCCGGCTTTTCCAGGGAACCGAGCCCAGGGAGAGCCAAGCCTCGGCTGGACCCCGGCGCCCCTCGGCTGGACCTCGGGGCGTGGGTGCAGGCAAAGGCCGTCCGTGCCTGCCGACGCGGGGCCCCTAGCGCTCGCTGCGCCGCTCCGGGGCCCCCAGGCTCGGCCTCGCCGCCCCGGCCCTGCTGCCAGCGGGAAGGAAGTTTACTTGGTGCTGGTGGCTGAACTCGGAGCGTGTGGGGAGCTCGCTGCGCCCCTCCTTCCCACGCGCACACTCCCCCTCGGCCCGCAGGGCGAAATGAGGTGCCTTTGTGGGTTCCGAGCTGTAAGAAGGCAGAGACCTGGGTCGAGGCGCAGCACCCTGGGGTCGCGGCCCGGGTGGATACTCTTTGCTGCCGGTTGCTCCCTCGACAGTGCAGGGAAATCGGGTGAAGTGTCGAGTTCCTGCTCCCCAAATTTATTCCCGCATCTTTTCTCCCAATACATGCACCTAGAGCCCCCCCTCCCCCAAAAAAATCTTGAGGCTCCGTGGATGTCCTCTCTGAATTGTGGTGCCCAGGACTCCCAGACCGGCCGAGGGAAAAGTCGTAGGGGAGTTTTTCAGGGCTGGGGAGGAGGAGCAGGTAGCCAGCCCGAGGAAGCGACCCCTGACACAGAGGAGCAGGAGCCTTCTCCAATGGAGGCTTCAGCTGCGGGGTCCCGAAAGGAATGGACAAGTCCAGAAAAAAAGTTTGTGTGAGTAGGAGAGATCCGGCCAGGGCCTTAGGGATTCGGAGGGAGGATACCTACTACTCTTCCCGGATCCAGAAGGTGTTCCCGGTAGGGGCCTCCGAGCTCCCAGGCCTAGCGCCCGGAGGCGATGGAGCGGCGCCGGGGCTCCGGTCATTCCAGCAAGATTCTTGTCCCTCAGCTGCAGGAGGACGAGGGGCATCCTCGGTCGGGGCTCCGCGGTTCTGGATGCCTCTAGGGATGCTCACATCCCGGGGGACTTTGGGGGGTGCTGGATCCCAGTAGAGCTCCTCCGAAGCCTGCCCTTAGGTCGGCACCTCGGTCCACCAAACTCTTCGGCCGCCCGGGCCCCACGGTCGCTGCGCTCCTTCCCCAGAGGCCTGCCTTTCCAAAGGTCTGGGGAGCAGGGACCGGTGCAGAACCCAGCAGCGAAGCAGAGAACCCCCCTCTCCCTTTACCTGGAGTCGGGAAAGGGGACTCCTGATGTGGGATCCCTGTAAAAAACTGGGAGACTTTAGACCGATTCCGAAGGCTGCTTACAATACTTGCTCCTTCCCAGCACTTTCTCAAGCTTGAAGCCTTGTCTCTGCGATGTCTCAGTCCTGTGCAGAGAACCCCTAGAACCCCACTTTCTACCCCAAAAGGAGCCCCGGGTATGCAGGATAGACCAAGGTGAAATTACCCAAGGCCTCAGCAACGACTGGTGTATTTTTCCGGGTTTTCTCAGCTGGTTTCTTAGGCTTCTCGCCCCCACATCAATGTTTCCTAAAGTTTCTGGTGAGACCTTTGGCTCTCTAATAATGCTGTTTTTAAAAGCTAACAATCTCTATTCGAAAAACCAAACTGAAGAGAAGACACAAGTTCTTTAATCTATTTTATAAATCTGGACTTTTTTTTTTTTTTACATTTTTTCCACCAATATTAATAATAATAATGACGGGGTTCGGAAGAAATGATGCTTGCTAGTTTTTTGCCTTTAGCCTTCTGGATCTGGAATTTTTAATAGTTAAGGCTTCTCATAAAGCGATAGCATAAAAGGAGTTCACTGCCTCTTACCATTATTATTTATTAGTACTTTTTTTTTTTTTAGTTTATTTGAGCTTTGAGGTAAGTTAATTAAGTAACTGAATCAAGTTTCCTTTCTCTTTTCTTTTTCTTTTAAGTTCTTTCTCTTTCTTCCTTCCTTTCTTTATTTTCCTCCAAAAAGCTAGTTCATTGTGCTAAAAAGCAGTAAACTGTTAGAGGCACCCTAGGAAATATCCCCCTCCTGGCCCCTTTCCTCACCTCTCCCCACCCCCTCCTCTTTTTCTTCAGTAGTAATGGTTTTTAGGTTATGACTGTTTTTACATGGTTGAACAATAAGTTTGGGGAGAAGTTGCCTAGAGGGTAGATTTTGTAATAGGGTTACAGGATTTAGTGTGTTGTAATAATATTAGTACACAAGTAATCCTCCCTAACGCGTGACGTGCAGGAGGGCCTAACATACCCCAGTTCTTTTTATTTGGGAGTAGTTGTGAGATAAATGCAATTGAGAGTTCATGGCACAGCTCAAGGTTACTTTAAAAAAGTCACCTTTCTGCAGTGGATTCAGTAATCTCCATCCTTCTCCCCACTCAGAACACACACACTTCAAGGAGTTGTTGGTGTTTTGCTTTGTTGCATGTAGCAAGGTTATTAAATTCTTGGAAGGCAAACCCCTATTCGAACATTCCTTTCTCTTGTGTCTTGAGATGTTCTGAAAATACAGCGAATGACATACCTGTCAAATGTTACCAAATCCAATCAAGTTTATGCTCTTCTTGTACTCCGGGACCTCAAATTTTAGGACTTCTACCCAGAGAGAAACCTAGAAAAGTTTGTAGACCCCAGTTACAGTAGCCTCCGAAAGAGTGACTTTCCTGCTGTGTTGTGTGTCCTGTGTATGTGTGAGTGTGAATGCACTTACAAAGAAAGCCCAAGGAGTGCTAAAGGGCACTAAGCTAAAGGATGGCTTCGTTGCATCCAGTTGGAGAAAAGAAGATCATTTGGTCGATCTGAGAATGTTGATATTTTCTTCTACTCTAGTGCAACTGTGATGCATGCTGGAAACAGGCTAAAATTAACTTGACAATTTTTGTTTTTTTTATAAAACCAAGATTATGGCAAACGTGAATTGTCTCAGATGATATTCAACAAGTCTCAAATTACTTGGTAGAAAGATGACTGCCACTGGAAAGATTATTTACCAGGATAGATCATTCTGAGGAAAGGGCATATGAGAATCCAGTGATTTTTATATATGTATTCTTTCCTACAGCTTTGGACTTCAAGCTTATGTGTATATTGGGTTTTTCTTCCTTTGGTGGTATTTTTAAGATTCCTGCAACTACACGGTGGGCCTATTTAGACTCCTTTCATTAATTAAGTTTTTTGGTGCTTAGCTTTTTCAAGAAAAATGTACTATTGGAAGAAAACTAAAAGCATCATGAATTGCAGATAAAACACTAACTCTTGTATGAAGTATCATAAAAATCCCTCTTATTTATATTAATAATGAAATTCTATTATTTACCAAAGTAATTTACTCATTGTGAGCAGCTTAATGGCAACACATTGATTCCTGGGACCAAAAGGTTAGAGAGAACTATAATTAATGGCTTTTTTTGAAAAACCGACACCTGCAAGATAAGGCAGTTGGAAAGAATTCATGTTTAATCAGGCCTATTTTAAGTTTGGCATAATGGAAGATTCTGGATAAGAAAATGCAAACTGTCTTTTGAGATTTGTTTCGGGCTGCAGATACTTCCTAAAAGGTTTAAAAAAAAAAAAAAGCAAAGTCTAGTTGAGTATGAGATAGATAAAAGTGTGAAAATGAATTTGTGATACTGAGTGTTTGGGGGTTTATTTAACATCAAGTTCCCCCCGCCCCCCTGCTTCCTAGGCAGAAGTGCTAAATTATAGGTTATTCTTTGGGGTCTCTATTTCTTTTCTTTCCACTTTTGGAGGTATCTAGTTGTCTTTCCCAACAGTCCTTTAGAAGGCAGAAAGCCATGTCTTTATAGTGGAGATTTTACCAGAATCTAGGGAAGAAATAAGCAGACAGGTTACATGTTTTGTAATTATTAAAAGCCAAAGCTCTATGTAGTACCAGAACAAATTTCTCCTAGAGACTAGAAAAGCAGATAGCCCTAAATTTTAAAATATTCTTAGATGGTCAAAACATGGAGTAGTTCAGTTTAGTAAAAGAGCTGGTGAATTAACCTAAAAACTGACTCCCCCCCCCACCACCACCAAGAGAAAAAAAGTTTGTGTGCCAGGCTTTAGAAAACCTAGATGTGTTGAGCTGTTTTAACCTTTGCTAGCCTCCTCCCATGCAAAGGTGACAAGGTCCAGATCATAATATGTCCTTCAGTATCTTCCCAGTGACCCCCAAATTGAGTCTTGCTAGTCACTTAGCAGGAAGTTAGTAGTTTATTTTAGTTTCACCTTATCAGCTTGGCTTCTTTTCCTAACCTTATTCCCCTGTCACCCTCAGATGCCAGACCCCCAAAGGGGAAGATTGACAGGTAGTTCCCATAGCTCAGCTTTGCCCTCAAACAACAGGGATTTAGTTTCTTGTGCCTTTGCCAATGTTTATGTAGTCAGAGTTTAGATCTCGCCTTAAGGAGTCTCTCTTTTACGCGTCACTGGAATAGGAAAGCCACAAAGAAGTTTTTGAACAAACCCTTGCAACTGGAACCCCATCTAGTGTTCACTTTGATTCATCCATGGGGAAGACGTTCCCCCCTTTCATTTATTGTGTGAATGAGGTGGGCTTGCATCGCTACTTTGAAAGGAGTGTCTTGTCCGGGTTGTTATTTTTTCAGAGATTTCTCTTGTACTCTTCCACGCGAGAACACGCTAATCCTGGCCAGCACACTGAGAGAACTTGAAGGGGGCCGTCACTTTTGTCATTAGGGTGGCACATTGCATAGAGGAAACTCTAGACATTACAGAAAATATGCACAGCATATGCTATAATGTTTACAACTTCTTTGGAATCTTAAGTTGGACATTCAGATGGAGCCTTTTCTTAGGTCTGTGCAGAAGAAAGAAAAAAAAAGGATCAATCAAATTGGCCTTTTCCCGAAAAGGAATAGTCTGTTAAAATTATGAGCCCCAAACCCACTATTGTGAGAGGTTCTAATTTTAAAAATGTTAGCGCAATCTTAGGTGATGGGAAGTACAGTGAAGAGTCTTTCTGAGGAGCTCCAGAAAAGAAAACTAAATCTGGTAGAGTTGGTGGTTTTTGTTTTTTTTTTTTTTTTTTTCTTTTGGAGTGTGTGTGTGTGTGTGTGTGTGTGTGCGTGCGTGTGTGTGTGTGTGCGTGCGTGTGCACACTTTGTTTTTTTCCCTTTCCTGGCTGGCTAAGCCTTTCTGTGTGGGGCATAGTTTTATTTTTATTTTCTCAGTAGACAGATATGCTAGAACACTTAAATTTTCTGCTTCCGATTCTGCAGTGTTTGGTTCAAGAAGATGAAAAACTGAGCAATTTGAGTTGGGCATCAAGTACCTATAGAGAACCACAAGAACTAACACATCTGGGATTTTAGGATAAATTTGGTGGCAGTATAAGATCACTTCCTTCCCCACCAAAAAGGCCCAGCAAACATCTTCTTATGTGTATATACTCAGAAAACCACTGTTTCTTAAATGTTCCTATCTGACTAGAATTACAAAATTAATCTGTATGCAAAATCCATAGAAAAAAGAACTGGAATGTTATTTTCAGCATAGTACAAGGAACAAGACAACTGTATTTACTATAATGAGGTCACCAGTTGCAATCCTGTGTAACAGATTATTGAGAAAGATACAAGATAGCAGAGGGTAGGATAGGAAAAATGAATTAGAACATGTTCCTCTGTGTGTGTGTGCGTGTGTGTGTGTGTGTGTGTGTGTGTGTGTATATCTTATTACAACTTGAAGTATTCCTTTTGGTAGTTAAAGATTCATGCTAGTTCCTGTGTTTTGTCTTCTTTCTTTTAAAGTTGTTCCACTGGAATTCTATTCAGAATGCAGACAGATTTAAAGTTAGGTATTATTACAATGTAGTGACACCTGCTTTTAAAATACATCAAAATAGATACCAGGATTTGGTAGGGGGGGCCGTTGGGGTGTTCATAAACATCAGGAAATTAAATTAGTTGACTCTACAGTGAGATCAAATGTCAGCTTATTAAAATGCTATGGAAATCTAAGCTAAAACATGGTCAACTTTTTGACACAAGTCTTTCTTAGAAGCAAGCCGGAATTCAATTTTAAGCATCCATATTTTCCATCCAGTTAGCACAATCTGAAATATAAAAATGTTCAGGTTGAGAAACTTGAAAATTCTCAAGTGAGTCTCAAAAGCAGCACAAATACAGAACTGGAGTGCAGGAAGGTACTGATCAACTGAATCCTGTAAAATAACCTTCCTTTTTATTTTCTTTATATATATTATGAGAATATCAGATGTTTGCAAGTTATAAAGAAAATGCTCTTTAATCGTGAGCACAGATGTGCTAAATATTTGAAGCAACTACATTGTAATGTGTACAATTGATGAAGTCAGTTTTCTGATTCCCTTTGCTAGTTATTTAGTTCTGAATCTGTCATTATTTGTCTAAGCCCAGCTGACCAAGCAAAACTGTGTTTTAAAGTGGCTTTATGTTTTGATAAATGTGAGCTGGTTGAAAAGTATTTTCCACTGAATGCAGAGCTTAATAGAACATGCTGACATAATAGTTTTAATGCATTTTGTTGAAAATGTGTGAACAAACAGAATAGCTTTTGTTCCTTCATAATTGGCTGTAAAAGTAGATGGAAACATAACCATTACATATGGAAATGTGCAAAGAGAAAGAAATAACATTTCTGTTGAATATATTAGGAATTGCATTTCCTAGTTTAAAATAAGCATCTGAAATGGATGCATCATTTAAAATTGGTTGTCAAAATAAGAAGCTTTAAACAGAATTTTTGTCACATTATTTTTGTCGCAAGTTAAGCAACATAACTTTAGCAAATTTCATTTAATATTTTGTTTATATTATTTTAAGGCAAGGGGAGAGACAGAAAAGCAGCACCTTAAATGTGCATAGGAATCTGGTGCCAATTAGGATGATTAAACATTAAATTAAAACTGGATCATTATTGGTATTTTCTGCTACAACTACGGTTTGTTTGGTGTTGTTAATGCGTTTTGCACTCTAACCTCGTGGAGATTAAAAGATGGGTATTAGGAAAGCTAGCTTATTAAGTATAACTTAGCTACTAAAATAACACTCCCAGTGAATCAAGTGTGCATACATTTGGCATACTTTACTGGGGGTTCTGATCAACCTCAGCATTACTTTAGGCAGATAGAGTTAAGGAATTTTCAAAAGTTAATATTTAGATGTTAGTTATATTTTCTGAAATACAGAACCACTCAAGCTTTTTAGATGCTTAATACAAAAAAAGGCAAACAGCTGGCTCTTTTGAGTAGACTGTAAGTTTACTAAAAAAAAAAAAAAAGGCAGCATTTTGATTTTGCATGTATTCATATCCGCAATTACTTTTTTCCCTACAAGTTTTCAGGGAGATTCAATTTGGAAGTCATGGAAACTACCTATTATCTGATTCAGTTCTGCAGAAAAGCATGCAGGGAGGTAATCCTTGAATTAAACAGTTTTTTTTTTTTTCTTTTTTTTTTTTTCCTCCACAGCCTTCGGAGATGACCACACACCATTTGTACAACAGAAGTTGGTGTTCCCCATGCTGGGCAAACAATGGGACGCCATCCTGTCTTTGAATAGGATGTTAGCTTGGAGTTGGAGATTTTTATGTTTAATTTACAAATGGATCTTACTGAGGAGACATCTGAGCAACCAGTGGAAACAAACACAAAATAAAGGGATTTTTATAAGAAAAGGTTCAGGACAATCTGTTAAACAATTGATAACAGTTAAGAGCAAACTGTTTTTAAAGGCATTCAGTCAAGGAGAATTGCAAAGCATTTCCAAACTCTGCAGCAAGCATGATTTCTTACAGGATGGGAGAGCTCCCCTTAAGTTGATATTTAATCAGAAATGTGAATCTCATGCCAGTTTTTACAGATAGAACACTTTTGATGAAATATTTAGAGGCGCGATGTTGCCATTTGGAGCACAGAGGTGTATTTTCCCTATTGGCGGAATAGTAGCCAGGGTGGCATTCTTTAATTTTAAAAATAAACACACCACAGGGTGATACATAGGTGCCAGGCAGGCCTTGTAACGGATTATGAGCATTGTGTTTCTGTGCATTGTGTGTGTGTGTGTGTGTGTGTGTTGCTTTCCCTTTTGTGTTCAAGTGAGTCTTCAGGAGAGCGCCCAGGAGGATTTGTTACTGATGTGACTAAAGTGTGTTTGTCACGGATCAGACTTTGCTCAGGTTCGAGGTGGGGGCTCGAGGTGATTTTCACGTTGTCAGCCCACGGCTTGGCGATATGCATTTCTTTTCCCCCTTGTCAACCACTGATTGGAACCTGAATGACTACAAATTAGTTTAGTGACAGAACAGACTGTCACAGATATCTTTGAATCGGTGGAAAATGAATAAGCTTGACAGAAACTCAAGAGCCTAATAAGTCCTCAGGATGGTTGCTGGACCCTCTCTGGATGGGCAGATAATCGGTTATATAAAATATTGGAAATCAATATTTTGCTATGGAATTTCATTATGTACCAATGTCTTCCATTCATAGTATTTTATATTTTGATGAATTAGCTGAAGGCCATCACTATCTGGGATACTAGATGGATGGAGGGGACTCCTCCACACCCTTAAAAATTAATGATTTTGAGTATCCCTAGGTCATATTGATTGGTTTTGCAGGGAGTACAGTTTTTGAGTTTTGCAGTTAGAAAATAATCAACCTTTTATTTTTTATTTTTTATACGTCATCCATGTCCACGAGTCCTGGCTCCCTTTCTAACCCTGCGCCCTTTGCTGTTTGTAGGAGACACCGAGAAGGGTCAACCAAGTCGTCCCACTAAGAGCAAGGATGCCCACGTCTGTGGCCGGTGCTGCGCCGAGTTCTTTGAGTTATCAGATCTTCTGCTCCACAAGAAGAACTGCACCAAGAATCAATTGGTTTTGATCGTCAATGAAAACCCAGCGTCCCCACCCGAAACCTTCTCTCCCAGTCCCCCTCCTGATAATCCTGACGAACAAATGAAAGACACAGTGAACAAGACCGATCAACCAGACTGCAGCGACCTTTCAGAACCCAAGGGACCTGACAGGGAAGAGCCCATGGAGGTGGAAGCCCCGGTCGCTAACAGCTGCAGCGGCGGGAGCGGCCCCACTGGCCGCACCACCCCACGCTGTGACAGCAGCAACTCCACAGGTACCTCAGCGATCACAACCTCTCTACCTCAACTCGGGGACCTGACGACACTGGGCAACTTCTCCGTGATCAACAGCAACGTCATCATCGAGAACCTCCAGAGCACCAAGGTGGCGGTGGCCCAGTTCTCCCAGGAGGCGAGGTGCAGCGGGGCCTCGGGGGGCAAGCTGGCCGTGCCCGCCCTCATGGAGCAGCTGTTAGCGCTGCAGCAGCAGCAGATCCACCAGCTGCAACTGATCGAGCAGATCCGTCACCAAATATTGCTGTTGGCTTCTCAGAACGCAGACTTGCCAACCTCTTCTGGTCCTTCTCAAGGTACTTTACGAACATCTGCCAACCCCTTGTCCACGCTAAGTTCCCATTTATCTCAGCAGCTGGCGGCAGCAGCTGGATTAGCACAGAGCCTCGCTAGCCAATCTGCCAGCATCAGCGGTGTGAAACAGCTACCCCCCATCCAGCTACCTCAGAGCGGTCCTGGCAACACCACCCTTCCATCCAGCAGTGGCACTTCTCCCCATGTTAACATATTGGCGGCAGCAGTTACCACCCCGTCCTCTGAAAACGTGGCTTCGAGCGCGGGTGCCTCCCATGTCAGCAACCCAGCGACAGTCTCGGCCTCATCCTCACCAGCTTTTGCAATAAGCAGTCTATTAAGTCCTGCATCTAATCCACTTCTACCTCAGCCGACCCCTGCTAACGCGGTTTTCCCCAGCCCTTTGCCCAACATCGGAACAACTGCAGAGGATTTAAACTCCCTGTCCGCCTTGGCCCAGCAAAGAAAAAGCAAGCCACCAAATGTCACGGCCTTCGAAGCGAAAAGCACTTCGGACGAGGCGTTCTTCAAACACAAGTGCAGGTTCTGCGCGAAGGTCTTTGGGAGCGACAGTGCCTTGCAGATTCACTTGCGTTCCCACACTGGGGAGAGGCCCTTCAAGTGCAACATCTGCGGGAACAGGTTCTCCACCAAGGGGAACCTCAAAGTCCACTTTCAGCGCCACAAAGAGAAGTACCCTCACATCCAGATGAACCCCTACCCCGTGCCTGAGCATTTGGACAACATCCCCACCAGTACCGGCATCCCCTACGGCATGTCCATCCCTCCGGAGAAGCCAGTCACCAGCTGGCTCGACACCAAGCCGGTCCTGCCCACTCTGACCACTTCCGTCGGCCTGCCGCTGCCCCCGACCCTCCCGAGCCTCACACCCTTTATCAAGACGGAAGAGCCAGCCCCCGTCCCCATCAGCCACTCTGCGGCCAGCCCCCCGGGCTCCGTCAAAAGTGACTCTGGGGCCCCCGATCCGGCCACGAGAAGCCTGGGTGGCCTCCCAGAGGAAGCCGAGGGGTCTGCTCTGCCACCCTCCAGTGGCAAAAGTGAAGAAAGTGGCCTGGCCACCAACTCTGCCCCGACGGCGAGCAACACCACCCTGAGCTCCCCGGGGGCCGATGGTGGCCCGGGCGGTGCCGCCACCTTCACCAACCCCTTGTTGCCGCTCATGTCAGAGCAGTTCAAGGCCAAGTTCCCTTTTGGGGGACTCTTGGACTCAGCCCAGGCGTCAGAGACCTCCAAGCTGCAGCAACTGGTAGAAAATATTGACAAGAAGGCCACTGACCCCAATGAGTGCATCATCTGCCACCGGGTTCTCAGCTGTCAGAGTGCCCTGAAGATGCACTACCGGACACACACTGGGGAGAGGCCCTTCAAGTGTAAGATCTGTGGCCGGGCTTTTACCACCAAAGGGAACCTCAAAACCCACTACAGCGTCCACCGGGCCATGCCCCCTCTCCGCGTCCAGCATTCCTGCCCCATCTGCCAGAAGAAGTTCACCAACGCGGTGGTCTTGCAGCAGCACATCCGAATGCACATGGGAGGCCAGATCCCCAACACCCCCGTCCCCGACAGCTACCCCGAGTCCATGGAGTCTGACACCGGCTCCTTCGATGAGAAAAATTTTGATGACCTAGACAACTTCTCTGACGACAACATGGAAGAGTGTCCTGAGGGCAGCATCCCAGACACGCCCAGGTCGGCGGACGCGTCCCAGGACAGCCTGTCTTCTTCCCCTCTGCCCCTGGAGATGTCGAGCATCGCTGCTTTGGAAAACCAGATGAAGATGATCAATGCCGGCCTGGCCGAGCAGCTGCAGGCCAGCCTCAAGTCCGTGGAGAACGGGTCCGTCGAGGGGGACGTGCTGACCAACGACTCGTCCTCGGTGGGTGGTGACATGGAGAGCCAAAGTGCTGGCAGCCCAGCCATCTCAGAGTCTACCTCCTCCATGCAGGCTCTGTCCCCCTCCAACAGCACCCAGGAGTTCCACAAGTCACCCAGCGTGGAGGAGAAGCCCCAGAGAGCAGGGCCAAGTGAGTTCGCCAATGGTCTGTCCCCCGCCCCAGTGAACGGGGGCGCTTTGGATCTGACATCTAGTCACGCAGAGAAAATCATCAAAGAAGATGCTCTGGGAATCCTCTTCCCTTTCCGAGACAGGGGTAAATTTAAAAACACTGCTTGCGACATTTGTGGCAAAACCTTTGCTTGTCAGAGTGCCTTGGACATTCACTATAGAAGTCATACCAAAGAGAGACCGTTTATTTGCACAGTTTGCAATCGTGGCTTTTCCACAAAGGGTAACCTGAAGCAGCACATGTTGACACATCAGATGCGAGATCTCCCATCGCAGCTCTTTGAGCCCAGTTCCAACCTTGGCCCCAATCAGAACTCGGCGGTGATCCCCGCCAACTCTTTGTCATCTCTCATCAAAACAGAGGTCAACGGCTTTGTGCATGTTTCTCCTCAGGACAGTAAGGACACCCCCACCAGTCACGTCGTCCCTTCTGGGCCTCTGTCATCCTCTGCCTCGTCCCCGGTCCTGCTCCCCACTCTGCCCCGGAGAACTCCCAAACAGCACTATTGCAACACGTGTGGCAAAACCTTCTCCTCGTCCAGCGCCCTGCAGATTCACGAGAGAACTCACACTGGAGAGAAGCCCTTCGCTTGCACTATTTGTGGAAGAGCATTCACTACAAAAGGCAATCTTAAGGTACCCCACTCCACCTGCTCCCCACCTGTCCCCCTCGGCCCACCTCGCTGCCACTGGTACTCTGTAGTACAACGTGCCCCTGGAGTCGTCGGCCCAGACACACAGGGAAAAATGTTTCCCAAAGGGAACCTGCTGCCCTGCACGCAGCAGGCTGGGGAGAGATGGGGGTGCCTGTGAGGGTCGGGATAGTGTCAGGGAGGAGGACAGCCTGCAGCTAGCTGCATGTCACCGTGCCTTGAATAATTTGGTACCTAAGCGAAGCAGCGGCCTCTCTCTGTTGTCTCGCTAAGTGCACCAAATGAATTGCTTTACCTACCAAATAAGACAGCCTGGTGTTGCCATGGGGTATTGATTAAAGACCTCCATGTGGCCTGTGTGCTGCCCGTATCACTTAATAATTACGGCTCTCCTTGGCGTATGCAGCTATTTTTCATAACTATGCAGTCCAGCATGGTTTGTTTTTCTAGAAACAATAACGTCACTGCTCGGCTAATGGGTATTATGATAATTGATTATACAACATTTCCTACTGATATGTGTTGGAAATAAAGCAAATATGCTTACATTCTAGAGCAACAGTTGAGCGCTCTTACTGTGTACATTTTTCTGTTGACAGAGTATTTCTCTGGAGATTGCTGCCAGTAATGCAAGATGAATAATTACTTTCTGGCTTTTCTCTCCATATGCCGGGCCCTCCAATGGGTAATCAGTGAGGGGTACTTTCTTTCCATCTGAAAAGGACATTTATAGGGTAAAGGGTGTCAGATACAATACTTACCATTGCAATGAGAGTGGACATAACAATTCTATCCCTGAAAGGAGCTATCTGCGACTGACTGGCCTGCTTGAGGCCATTATAAGCTAAATACGGGTAATAAAAAAAGAGTAAGCAAGACATCTTGCCCAGGGAGAGGAAAGACGGCCGGGGGCTGCGGAGACCCAACACGTTATTACTAGTCCCCAGGAGTGGATGGTTCCCTGCTCCACCGTCTGTCATATAATAAGAATAGACATTTGGGCCACTTGCTTGGTCAGTGTTGGGATATGAGTTGAGACAGATTCAACTATTAACTTCTCTTTCTTTTGGTCTTTCTTTTTGTTTTTCTTCCCCCCACCACCCCCTGCACACGCCGACCCCCACATCTCAGGTACACATGGGCACGCACATGTGGAACAGCACCCCTGCACGGCGGGGCCGGCGGCTCTCTGTGGATGGCCCCATGACATTTCTAGGAGGCAATCCTGTCAAGTTCCCAGAAATGTTCCAGAAGGATTTGGCGGCGAGGTCAGGAAGCGGAGATCCTTCCAGTTTCTGGAATCAGTATGCAGCCGCGCTCTCCAACGGGCTGGCGATGAAGGCCAACGAGATCTCTGTCATTCAGAACGGTGGCATCCCTCCAATTCCTGGAAGCCTCGGCAGTGGGAGCAGCTCACCTATTAGCGGGCTGACGGGAAATCTGGAGAAGCTCCAGAACTCGGAGCCTAGTGCTCCTCTGGCCGGCCTGGAGAAGATGGCAAGCAGCGAGAACGGAACCAACTTCCGCTTCACCCGCTTTGTGGAAGACAGCAAAGAGATCGTCACAAGTTGAAGCAGCAGCAGTTCCACAGACTTAGCATTCCCGTTCAGAATGCGACCTATGGTGGCCTCCTACCCCTCGCCCCATCCCCCCTTCCTTTTGGTCCCCCGGGTCTATGAACTACAACATTATGAAGACATTCTTTTGTACCTTGTTCAACTTCTAGAGTTCTAAGAAAGCTTATTTATTAGTGATATAACCTTGCTTTGCGAACAGAATGCAAGCATTAACTTTGGTCTTCTGTATTTTGGACTAAATACTAATTGACTAGAGTGCTATAAACTTGCTGTAACATTTATGGCAATTGCAAGTTGCCCTGCTAGGCGGTCTTAATCTGGCATTAACTTATTTTCTATATCCAGTTTAATATGAACCTGGTGTTGATGCAATGCCTCAGTGATGCATTAGGTCTCTAATAAAGTCTGTATATAAATGTACACTTTGATCCTGCTGGAAAATTTTATCAGCAAACACATTGTCTAATCTTTCAAAACAGATTTAAGGAAAGGACTGAGAGTACACACTGAACAGTGTGGATCTTCGAAAGGTTTGGGGTTTTTTGTTTTGTTTTGTTTTGTTCCATTTCGATTCTAAAATTCAACCTGCTTTTGTTTTGTTTTTGTTTTGTTTTTGTAGATTTAACCATTTCCGTTTTGAACTGCTCTTTGTATTGTGCTTTTTACTTGAGGTCTCTTCAATGTTAATAAGTTTCTGTACAGTAATAAGCACGCAGAATTCTTTATAGAGAAAAAAAAATCAAGTGTTGTTTTGGTAGTTGAAACTGAGACGTAACATTTTGCCTTGTAGGTATATTCACAATAGAAAAATGTGTGCTGGAATTTCACAATGCTGCTAAGTATAGCATCTTGAACAACCTTCAGTGGAGAAAATGTAGATGCTCTTGTATATACAATAAGAAATATCACTTTCATTAAAATGTACATATGTTCCTTACAAGAGCAAATGCTTCTTCTTGATCAAGAGAGCAGGTATAGTGTTTGTTTATTTTGTATTAGGTATGGAAGAAAAAAAAAATTGGACTGTTACATGCACTTTCTTGGAAAGTTGAAAGGAAGGGGGGGGTCCAATTTTCTTTAACATTTAATACTTACTAACAACAGAGATACTGTAATTTTACTCAAGTAATCAAATACATTTTTTTTTTTGCAACAGATAAAACAGCATACTGTGTCTGTGTTTTCAGAGTGCATTTCTATTTAGCCAGGCCCCTACATGTATTTTAACATTTCCCCAGGTGCCAGTAAATTGTGTATGCGAGCTAGTATCTTTCTCTAAATAAGAAATTGTAAAAGGCATAACAGAAACGAGTTTGAATGGGCCTATGTTTCCTTTTCTTTTGAAATTTGGAGACCCTAGATGCTTCCCCAATATCCATTACTTGTGTGAGAATGTATTTACAATCTCTCTACCCTTCTCAACCCCTCTTCCTCAAGAGAAAAAAAAAAAAAAAAAAACCATGAAATAAAATGTTGTCATTGGAGATCTCATCCTGACAGGTAAGTTTCCTTAAGCAGGATATTTGGATTTAGATTTCAGCTTTAACTCTTCTGGTTTCATTTCACTTGATTCAGTGGCATGTTATTTTTTTTTTTTTTCTTTTCAGGCGGCTCAGAGCCGCATTGCTAGAGAATTCCCGATGCAGCAGGGTTATATAATCTGACTCTGAAACTGGGCCTCAACCCAGTGAGGTCAACATGTTCTTTATTTAATTAGTCTTTTAGGCATTTAAAAGCACATGCATATTTAAAAGAAAAAGTCTATTATAAAGGATATGTAGCATCGACTTGAATACATTTCATCAAAATTCAATTGGATTCTTCCTCTCTCCCTTTTGTTCTAGGGAGAAACGTTTTCTTCCCCGTGCAGGAATTTGGGGTGAGCCATAGGGACAGTGGAAGTTGGGTCCACGTGGGTTGGTGGTGTCCTTTTTTCCCCTCAGGGAGGTGGTGAACCCTGGTAACCGGTGGCTATCCCCAGGTGAGTGCGAAAGCTCTGGGCTGCCTTCCAGTGGAAGTTTCCTTTGGGGCGCGCGTCACTCCATGGCCTCCGCGGACCTTGTCATTAGACTTGACTGCTGCAGGGTCGAAAGGCTGGGACGCTCAGCCTCTGGGCACCTTCTGGGTGTTTGGGAAGGTGGGCGGACCCCAGGCCCCCGATGCAGGGGTGGGAGTGGATGTTTCCCAAACCAAAAAAGGGCAGAGACGGGGGTGTGAGCAGCGTTGCGATGCAGAGAAGCATCCCGATAACTAATCACCCCAAAATTTGGACAGGTTTTCTATAATTCTCATCTCTCAGATCTCATTCCTGCCTCCCCAGCAGTGAAGACAAGGCCAGAATTGCATCCAGAGCTCTGGCTCCACGAGGGCCGAATAGGGTGGTTTTCCTTGCGAAGGAGGCGACCATCACCTCCTTCGGGCTGGGCGTGGCGTGGCGAGGAGAGGCTGAGCGCTCCAGGGCTCGGGCTCCTCTCCGGGACCAACCCTGGGGATCTCCCAGGGCGACTGCAGGTCGCAGGCCTCGCACCCCTGCACATCGCCCGCCCTCCCCAAAGGGCCCGGCCAGTCTCGAGATGCTGTCTCCCCCCCCAGAAGCTCGGCGGCTGCACCCCGTACTACCTGTGTCGCCAAAGCGCGGTCCCCGCCCCCTGGTCCCCCGGATCCCGCACACTAGGCTGGGTGTGGGGGTCAGGCCCTGCGTCACCCGGGGCCACAAGTCCATTTCCGCGAGGCGGGCGCTGGGGGGCGGGGAGCCCAGGCACTTTTTTCTTTTCCCTCTGCCACCGACCTCCTCCTCCCTTCCAGCGTTTTCTGGAAGTGCGTTAAGGCAAGCCAAAGTAGCTTTTCGTTTATGCATAGATTTTTCGGAGGCAACCGAAGTCTCTAGGAAAAGGTCGTAGACTCTCTCCCCCTCCCCGTCCTCTCCCCCTTTGTCCCTGCCTATCCATTTATCGATTGACTATCTTTCTAATCTATTGATCATTACCTGCCCGTTCCCCTTCCCATCCATTTCCAAAACAAGAAAGTGCCCCCGGTCCCACTTCGCCTCAGTGTGATAAATACACTTAGCCTGGCAGCTCAGCCTAGCAGAAGCGAAATGGATTTACATGTATAAAGCCACACGGCTGGTCTTAAGGCCGATAATGGACGCACCTCCCCCTCTTCGGCTCCCCCCACTCCAGCCACCGCGTGCTGCGCTGCTTGGCCTTCCTTCCCCCCTTCTGGAACTTGAGGTGCACCGTGGTAGTTTTGGAGTCTCCAAGAACCAGATTTCAGTGCATTAAGAAGGGTGGTTGCAGAGTGGAATGACAGCCAAGTCGCAAAATTTGGGGACTAAAAATGTTCACCTTGGTGACATTTTTTCCTAGTTCTTTTTTTTTTCCCTCTTAAATGAGAATTGTTATAAATACAGAATAGAACAGCGGTGCCCATCACCCCAAATTTACAAACCTTAGGAACTTTTTTTTTTCCCCATTTTTAACTGCTTGGTCCTTTCTTTCTGGCTGTGTCACTGTGGTTCTTTTATTTTCTGAACCTTTCCTTCCTCTCTTCATCTTTTTTCTATTTCCTCCTCACTCCATCTCCGCTGCTTCCCTCCTCCCCAACACGGGTTTCCCTTGGAAGGGCATTTTGGTGATTGACAAGAACCTGGAGAGGAAAAAAAAAGGAAGAGGAAACCATGAGGCACCCAAGCTGCCCAAGAGGCCACTCCTACGGGGGTCTTGATGGGGGGTGGGGGTGAGGGTGGGGGTGAGGGAGGGAGGGTCCTTTGTAGATCCACTGGACTTAACAGAAACCAACTTTGGGCTTTGAGATTTCACATGTCTGTCTTAGCAGGCCACGTTTATTTAAATGACTTTCAAGGGAAAGAGAAAAGAGGGGAGAACAATCTTTTTGAATTTTTTTTAAGGTGTTCAGACAGAAAATCCTAAATGATTTGCAGTTGACATAAATTTCTAGCAGTAGATTATTTGCTTATTGTTTTTGGCGTGTTGTGAATGTCAAGAATTGAGAGAAGCTTAAAGAAAAAGAAAAACCGCCCCACTCTTGTTAAAACTTAGCAGTCCTGTTAGAAAAAATAAAGCCACAGACTCTTTAGTGGGAATTACACACTCAACCCCAAATGAAACAAATGTCAGAGAGGGTAACAAAGTGGAGGGGAAAGCCTAAAGTGAATTTCAAAGGACTCCACAGTAAAGCGCAATCTGAGATTCACAGAAAAGTGGAGACGGATAAGACAGGAATTAGGTCATCTCGTCCAGACCCCAGGAAATATGTTTAGATCAAAGCCTGCTCTGTTAGCATAAACAAAACGGGACCCACTGGGCCCTACCAATATTTTCATCTCAGTGCTAAGAGCTGCTAATCTAACCAGCTCTATTTGATGAAAGGGGGTAAAAATTACAACTGTAAAAATGAGCAAGTAACAAAAATGTTCTGTCAACTAATATAGGAAGATAAAGATTTAGATTTGAGCTAAAAAGTAACAAGATTCAGGCCCAGATCAACACAAACTTCCTGGAATTTTAGCACTAAGTAAATTATCTAATCCTAACCCATTGTTCCCTACCCATGCAATTGAGTATGCCAGATGATTTACATTTAAAAAAAAATTGTTAAGTTTTAACTACAGTCTAAGAACTTTACAGGAAGCCAGGCTTTGGGGTTCACTAATTCTAAGTTCCTTAAGGATCTATCTTCTTGCTGCCATCCGCACCCCCTAGAGGCCCCCACTACTGTCACGGCCCGCCCCCCCCCAGCATTGTCGGGGTAGCATGCCAGCCTTCACTGTGTGGAGGCTTCTTTAAGCCCACCCGTAAAGTTTGGTCTCTCTTTCCAGTGTAACGGGAGATTGACAGAGGCCCGGAGCTTATGTCATGTAAGTCTGGCTCTGGATCCTCGCAATTCGGCAGCGGTTGATATTTTAGCAGCTAAGCCCAAGTCTTGTGTAAGACTTTTCTTTCACCGCAGAGTTGATGGCCTTAAACCAACTGCCAGGGAAAAATTCGATAGATAGAAACATCCAGAAAAGAGACAGGAAATCCCAGAGAAGGAAAAATTCACCCTGGCTCAATCCAGGGTTGTAGTTCCTTGCTGAGTCTGGTTTCCTCTTAACTGTTTAAACATATCATTTGGCTTCTCCTGTGTTTCTGCATCCATCTGAGCTCAAGTTCAACAAAGACTCAAGGACCCTGTGTCAGCTTGGCTCCGGCTGTCCAAGAAGCCAGGACAACTTCCCAGAGTTAGGGAATGTGAGGGGGCTTGAGAACACTGTCAGGAGCAGGCCACCTTCTGTGTGCCCCCCCCCCACCTCACAGAGGGCAGTTCCAGGATCCGCATTTAACCAATGTTCCGTGGGCAGCTTAGAAGACGCAGGGCACAAAGTCAGAGGTGGCACACGAGTTGAGTTGATCCTTTTTTGTTAGAGCCAGGGTGGGACCCTGTCCAGCCTTCGCAGGCACAGCTAAATCCTGACACTGTTTGGTCTGTTAGGACAAGGGACACCAAGACCAAGAGCAACAAGTGGGAATCATGGCTGTGTGAAGTATGAGGTCCCGGGCAGTCACCTATAAACAGGGGTGAACTTGCAGACGAGGAAGCCCCCACTCCTGATATTAGGAGCAGGCAAAGAAATACTACCACGCTGGTGAGTCTGCAGAGATGCTTCTGTTTTCTGAATTGGAAGGGCTTCACGTGTCTCTTCTTGCTCCTGATTGATAACGAGCCATGGAGCAGGTGGCACAACTGAGGCCTGAGAGCAGAGAAGTTAACACTTGGACACAAGGCGTCACCTGGAGCTGTCTGTCGCTGGCTGGATGGCCAGCCCTGGGTGTTTGGGGATCACCGCCTGATGGGTGGCACGGTTTTCCCATGTGTGCCACAAGCTAGACTGCCACCCAGTAGCTTCAGTCAGCTCCTGTCACCTCGGGGCCTTCCTTGAAGTACCTCCCACGCTGTTACTCTCTCAATAATTGGATTTACGTTGCTTCCCTTTTTAAAGCTTACAGAGTATTTATCTTAGTAGGAATGGGGAACATTAGATTCCCTTCTCTCCAGCAGTTTTCTAATCCTGTGCAAGAGCAGAACCCTCCTAGGGTGGAACCACTCCTCCTGCAGAGGAGCCCCACATCAAGCTAGCACCAAACACACCTTGCGGCTCACCAGCCGCGCCCTGTCCTTCTCCCCAGCTGCCTTGCGGTTGGCATGTGTGTGAGGTCTGTGGGTTTGAAGGGGTCCATTTCCGACCCCCCACCTCCTCATCTGTGGACACACACCCTTGAACTGGCCCACGCCTTTGCTGTGCCTGAATCCCGAGTGCATTGTGAAATCAGTACAGCCGCTCCGCCACCATTAAGTTTTAATGTAACAGACAAAACTGGGAGAATATGGCACATAGTCAAGGTCACACGGGGCTTGTGAAACGTTGTTGTTGTTGTTGTTGTTGTTGCTGTTTTTCCGTTGTGTTCAGGTAGATGGCACAGTGTCTCATGCACGAGGCAGAGTTTTCTAGCAGCTGCTTCTGCAGGGACAGAGAGGCCTGGGGCTGGCTCCTGTGGGTTCTCCCTGCCTGGGCTGCTTCTACACGGACAGCGTTGGTGGCACAGCAAAGTCAAAGGGGTTCTTCTTCAGCCCACACTAGTGCAGAAGAGGTCAAAACTATGAGGGGACACCGTGTGTGACTGCAGAGAGCTGCACTGTCCCTTTAAGATCCTGCCCCCATGGATCATTGGGCCCAGCTCTTGGGTAACTAAGATAACACCCCTCCCCAATCCTGCCATTTCTAAGCATGCTTAGTCACTGTACTCTCTGTGGGGTTTGCTGTAGCCTAATAATATAGAAGCCTGAGAAATCAGCTCTAGAAGAGTTGCTTTAGAATCTGCGGCCCAGGGGCAGGGTATGTAGCTCCCAGTGACCAGGCGTGTGAGAGGCCCTGGGACCATCCTCAGGACCATGGAGGGAGAGGGGAGAGGGGAAGACCATTCTGATCTGGACAGAGATAAGACCCAAACACACACACACACACACACACTCTTACCTGAATCTCCAGAGCCAGGAGTGGCTGGCAAGGAACTTCTTTGGCTCTATGGAACCTGAGCTGAGAGCAGGGCCTGACTGACTTCGATCTATCCCTGTGGACCTGGTGGCAGAAGTACCACACCCAAGGTCAGCGTGCGAGTTGACGATCAGGATACAGAATCACAGCCTTGACTCTCAGCCGCCACTTCTTATTCAAGTGAGGACTGAGAGCCCCCAAGTTCATAGATAATATCGGCGTCCATTCTTCAGCTCTTCTGCGTCCTGCGTCCACACCCCTGGCTACCTCACTTGCACTGCCTCCCGACCTAGGGCAGGTGACTTCCTGCCTGTTGGCTGTACTCAGGGACTAGGTAGATGCACATGCTAGATGCTATGGTGCGCCATTTCCAAGCAGAGGCCTCGGGACATGTGTGTATTTCCATTTGTGCCCTTGTGCCTCTGCTGTCACCATGAGAGGTGCATGCCACCTGGCCTTGGGGAAAACAATGAAAACCCCTTAGGACACAGCCATCCCTGGCCAGGCCCGACCTGCATCAGCCAAGCCTCAGCCAGCCACTGGCATCTGACTCAGTTGAGCCAGGCAGAGCCTGCCACACCCCCTACCTCCCCCACACACACGTGTGGCACAACCAGTCGTTGTCTTAAACCATTAAACTAGTTGAGGGTTTCTTAGCATCAGCAGGGCTAAGTAACCCCGTTTCAATAAGATGTACCTAGCAACTTCCTAAGTTTCAAACACTGTTCCAGATGCCCTCCTTGAATCAACTCATTTAATCCTTACATTATCATTGAGCCCATTGGATGGATCAGGAAACTGAGGTGCAGAGAAGTTATGGTAGATGTCTAAATTCCCATGCCTGGTAAGCATTTAAACCCAGACTGCCTGGCTCCGGAGCACACCTACTGGGTTCTTGATGCCTATTGCTACCTCTTGCCTGGTTGTAAATCTTCCCAAGAAGTCTGCTACCAGTCCCTCCTAACCCAATCTCAGTCCCTGAATTATGAAATAAACAAGTTTCATCCCTGCACCTCTCCCTTCCTGATGTTTCTGGCCCTACTCTATAGGTCTCAGGAGGAGAAGAATCCTCAGGGAGTCACAGGCAAGGGATCAGCTCTTTAAACACCTGTCTCCCAGGAAAACCATCCTGCTCCGAGACCTCCAGCTCGCTGTGCAGTGCAGACAGAAATAGCAGGGATCCGCACTAACTGTGGGTCCACGTGCCATTCCATACCTCCCTCCAGGGAGCAAGGACTGCTTTACGCATGCGATAATCCTTATCTTTTCCACAGAAGAATGATCCGTCCACTTAGAAGTGAGAGGGCTTTATCCTCCTTCCCTTTCCCTCTCTTGTGGGAAAATAAATCAACTGTTTTTACTTTTTTCTTTTCACTGACTGCAAATCATGCATTCTTCATCAAAAGGGGAAAAATTTCCTTCTGAACTGTCACTGTGGAAAGAAATCATTTATAAGCGTGAACAGCTAATATCTTTTGGTCTCCCATCAAGAGAACCAGCGTGATTCACATTTTCTTCCTTGCACAAAGCTCAATTTGAAGATTTCTGGAAAATCAAAGAAATATTTAGAGGAGTCACTAAAATTCAGGAATTTAGGAAATCTGAGAGAAGACGTCGGGTTTTCAAGGTCTAAGGTGCCACTGGGAGGCGAGAAGGAGTGGGAAGGTTGGCAGTTGAGCTTCCTTCTTCCCTTGGCACCTGCCTTAGTCCGTAACTGAAAAGCTAAGGCCACTTTTGTTTGTTTATTTGTTTGTTTGTTTGTTTGTTTGTTTGTGGGGTGGGGGAACGTGTGCTGGGCACGGAACCCAGGACAGGCACATGGTAAGATAGTGCCCTACCCCTGAGCCACATCCCCAGCTCAAGACTGGAAGACTTTGCATTTCTAAAGGAAAGTTGATTCAGCTCATGGGTCTGGAGGCTGGAAATCTAAGATGGGACAGTTGCATCTGTTGAGATTCCTGTGCTGCTTTCTGATAGATTGGAAAGGCATGTGGATGTGCACAGAAGAGAGAACCTGACAGGTACTTGGTTCATAGCAACCGGTCTTCTAGAGGATGAGTCCGTTCCCCAGGAAAGTCATGAGTCCCGCTAACCCACCTAGTCACCTCCTAAAAGCCCCACCTCCCAACACTGCCATCATGACAATTGAATTTCAACAGGAGTTTCAGGGTCACAGACCATTTTCAGTTCATAACAGTGTCCATCCTATGACTGGCCAATGTATTGATTTCCCGGGATGCTCTAAGGGAACAAAACCCCAGAAAGGAGAGTCTCTCATCTTTAGAGGCTGATGTCTGAAATCCAGGTGCTGATGGAACTGTGCTTTCTCTAGAGAAAAGTGTATCCCATGCCTTTGTCTCAGCTTCTGGGGATATTGGCGACCCTCAGCACCCCTGGGCTTGCCCACACAGTAGTTCAGTCTCTGCTCTCATGGTCACATGGAGATCTTCCTCGTCACCTTGTGTGTGTCTCTCTTCTTCTCTTACAGGGACACTAGCCATATTGAACTAGCGTCCACACTAAGCCTCATCCTAACTTGATGACATCTGCAAAGACCCTATTTCCCAACACGTTCCCACACACAGGTCGCAGGTTAGACAGAGCCTGTTGTCCTCGTAGCCCGGGTGACTTACACCAAGGACCTGCAAGGACGAGGGACAGTGGAAGGAGCGTTGGGTGCTTTGGAGTTAGATCCCACAGCTCAGGAAAATAATGACTCTGAAAGTTCAAAAAGTCCCCGGAGCCTGCCGGCCCCCAGTCTGGAGACTCACGGGCTGTTTCAGTTGGCTCATGGTGTTGTGTGATTGACAAACTTTTAAAACTCACAACTTTTATAAAATTTTCGATTTCCAGATTTTTTTTTTCAAATATCAGATGATCAAGGAATTTTCTTCTTCCTGCATTTCCCCGAGCAGCTAGCATCGTGGTGGCATGACGGTCCCCCGTGGAGGACCCAACCTGCTAGTCCCCACCCAAGCCACCTCACCTGCCACCTGCCCGCTGGCTCTGTAAGCACTTGACTTTCTACAAGCAAAGGAGGGCGCTGAGAAGGTCCTTGCTTCAGTGCGGAGGGCAGCGACAGAGTGGCCCAGCGAGGGAAGGTGGCTGAAATGACAGGCGTCTTCCCGGCAGAGAGACAAAGAAGGCTGGGAGGGCCGCTCATGGCATGCGATGTTCAGGAGGAGGACCCTGGATCCCACAGACCTAAGTCCTGGCTGGACGTGGCAGGACCTGGTAGGTAGAGACAGACGCACTGAGTTGGGCTTCTCAAAGCCTTTGCACAAAGGGAAGAATATATAATATTTATATATATTTTTTTTATTCTGATCTGACCTCATCAGAAGCTCATGAAATGTGGTGGAGAAGTGGTAAGGCCTTTGAGAGATTTTTGAGTTACAAAGGATTGTCCCCAAGAAGGGATTAATGTAGTTTCTCACAAGTGTGGTTGGTATAAAGTAAGTTGGGCTTCCTCAGCTTTCTACTCTCTCACTCTTTTCCCTGTTCTACCATGAGGCTGTCCCTCAAAGCCAAACAGATGTGGGCACCTTTTGAGCTTCCAGAACTCTGAGCCAAAATAAACCTCTTTCCTTTATAAATTATCCAGTCTCGGGCATTTTGTCCTAGCAACAGAACATGGACTGAGACAGTTAGTAAACTATTAAGTGCCAGGTGGTTTGGTAAACACCAGGGTTAACCTCTGTGCTCACAGCATGGCAGAGACCACTGTGTGAGCCTACAGAGTTCAGGGAAGTGTTCTAGAAGTCCCTGCACAGGACACTGGACTGTGACCACAAAAGGGCAAAGGTCTCAGGAAAGCCTTCTCGGCCCTGGAGATGTGCCTGATGTGCTGGCTGAAGTTCATTCTTTCATGCGGCACCGATCTAAAGCTGGGAGTTGTCAGGGACCAAAGCTGAATACATATCTGCCCGTGTATTGCTTAGGCTCTTGCAAAATGGCTGGGAGGGTGGTTCGCGAGGCTTTAGACAGCTGCTTTTCTGATGGCCACTGCACTTGTCAATCAGAACAGGAATGACCGCAATGACAACAGTGATTGCTGTACAGAAAAGGACATTCTGCACTGGGGGGACCAGGAGCAGTAAACTCAAGCAGCAAAGGCCCGCCCTGAGCTCAGGAAGTGACCTCATTTTCTGCCAGTCTGGAGGACCAGAAAGCCCTCCTGCCCCGGGAGTCCTGGATGCAGGAACAGCCCCTTCCTCAGAAACATCACTAAAACCCTCACAGGCTGCCCCAGAAAACCAAGTCAAATGGCACCCACTGCTGAGCCAGCCCGGGACACTTCCCTGTCTCCTTCCAGCCTAAATTACCTCCTACTAGGCTCAGGGACAAAGATCGGGTCCTTTGCAGAATAAATACTTTCATAACAATGTAGGAGGTAACAGGGACACAGCGGGGAGAGCCCCCAAAGAGTGAGCAGCGACAGGTGGCCTTCCTGTCCCTGCCTTCTCATTCAAGGCCTGGTGGTGTGGATCCAGAACACCTGGGGGAGGGGCTTGTGCTTCACTGGGGAAGCAGGGGCCCGTGGGGGACCCGGGAAGAAAGGCTCTCCGTCACCTCCAGCCTTGGGCACCCTACTTTAGTATTCTTTCCTAATAGAACGCTGCTGGAACTCGGGCCTTTTCTAGGTCTGGGCTCCTTTAGCGCACGTGGTGCGTTGGATCAGCGATGGTGGCTGGAAATCATGGCTTCTCCGTTTCAAAGGACAAAGAGATAAAGTCAGGAGCTGGAGCCAGTCGAAAAGACACGGAATAAGCCCAGGGCTCCTACCAACAGGGGCTTCTTCTGATCCCTGAGAGGAGAGGACAGAAGTCGGGCCTGCCTGAGAACTAGCAAAAGTTGTGACATAAAAAAAGGTGAAAAGCCCCAGGTTAACGAGGAGGGGAAAAAAAATAAGAAAAATGACATTTTATAAAGCAGAGTGAATAGACACCCACACAGAGTCAGCGAGACGGGTTAAGTTTTGCAAAGCATCTTGAGTAGTAGGAACAGAGCAGGAAGAAGAGTCGAGATTGTTCGGGGTTAATGGTCCAAGTCTATTTATTCCACAGTGTCACTCTCTCTCTCTTTTTTGGAGTCTGGGGGACTGGGCGATTGAACTCAGGGCTACTCAATCACTGAGCCACATCCCCAGCCCCATTTCCTATTTCATTCAGGGTCTCCCTGAGTTGCTTAGTGCCTCCCTGTAGCTGAGGCTGGCTTTGAACTTGCAATCCTCCTGCCTCAGCCTCCCGAGCCTCTGGGATTATGGCGTGAGCCACCATGCCCAGTTTCTTTAGGTCCTTTATAGTGCCGTGGCTTAGATCCTGCTGGAGTTTGTCCCCCAAAGACTTGGGTGGTAGGCGCTCCATCCTCAGCGTCAGGGGAGTAAGAGGTGGTGGATCTCCAGAAAGCAGGGCCTCATGGAAGCTAGCATCGCCCTTTGGAAGGCAGCTCACAGGAGTGGGTTGTTCTAAAGCAAGGGCACGTCACATGTTTGGCCCCATCTGTAGGTGGCTATTTCCCTTTCTGCTTCTCTACCGTGTGTGACACAGCCAGGGGCCCCTCATCAGACATGCTGTTGGGACTCTCCAGCCGCAAAATCCTGAGCCTAGGAAACCTCTTCTCTTCATGCCTCACGCAGCAACACGAAATGGACCCTCTCACAGACTTTTTAATATATGAAATTCTAGCCCAGCGTAGCAACTGCTTTTGCTTAGCTACTTTAATCAAGAATTTTCCCTCTCTTAAAAAAAAAAAACAAAAAAAACGAAAGGTAGAATGAGTTTCAGTATCTATTGTCCAGTTGATGAAACTTTATAAAGCCAAGGGTCCAGTTTAGATGCTTCAGTCACCTCCAAAGGGGGGTTAAACTTAACCTAACCTGGAGTCGAATCTATCTTTTTTATTGTGGCTCCTTAGTTTCAGGGGAAAATGATAGCCTAATCAGGTATGTGGTAACTCTCTCCTCTTTTATCACTAAAAATCATCCTCTTCCCATCTTGCACTCTATGTAAGTTATGATGATCTATAATGTTACAGGATTATACGATATGATCCTATTTTTATCATGATAAAAAATATCATATATATATATATATTTTTTTTTTTTTTAAATTAGTGCTTCTCAAACTTCCATGTGTATTCAAAACACTTAGGATGTGGTTGCCGAAGTGCCTGTTCTTGTTCTGATTCAGAAGGACTGGGTTGGCATCTGAGATCTTGTCCTTGTCACCGGCTCCCGGAAATGCTACTGTGACTGATCCATGGACCACGCGCTGAGGAACAGGGGTCTGAAATGAGCTCACTCACCACCTCTGGCCCACCACTCCTATAGTTTCTGAAATGGGGTCTCACCGTGTTCCCCGCGGGCTGGCTTCAAACTCACAAGCCTCCTGCCTCAGCCTCTCAAGTAGCTGGGATTATAGGAATGAGGCACAGCACCCAGGTCACTCTCATGATTTTTTAATAAAGAGAAGACTCTAGAACCGTAATTCTCACATTTTATTGAAATCACCTTGAAATCTTGTTGGCAAGCTCTGAGGTCTTAGCTCCCCGCAACCAAAGTCTGATTCATGACTGTCACTCCCTGTGGCCGAGACCTAAACCTGGCCTAGGAGAAACGTGCCATCGGGGTCCTGCCAAATTCCCAGCCTGGGCTCTAGCTAGTCTCTCCTTACAAAGTGCCAGCTCCAATGGTGTCTTCTTTGACTGTACCAGGCTTGTTCTGTAACTCTTTATCATACTCTTTGGTCTCAGTTCTTTTTTTTTTTTTTTTTTTTTTTTGGTACCAGAGACTGAACCCAGGGGTGCCACATCCCCAGCCTTTTCTTTTTTTAATTCAGTGATACGGGACAGTTGAACGCATTCTGACACCGACTACACAGATGGAGTCTAACTTCTCATTCTTCTGGTTGTGCACCAGGTCCGTAGTCACATAGGCACATGGGCTATTAATGTCTGATCCATTCTGCTCTCCTTCCTACCCCCAAACCTTTTTAATTTTTTTTTTTATTTTGAGACAAGGTCTGGCTAAGTTGCTTAGGGCCTCACCTGGTTGCTGAGGCTGGCTTTGAACTTGCAATCCTCCTGCCTCAGCCTCCCAAACTGCTGGAATTATAGGTGTGCACCACCTTTGGTCTCAGTTTGGATGCCCCAGCCCAAAGTAGTGCTTTCTCCCCGACTCCCTCTCTTTAACACCACTTCAGGCTTTCTTCCCTTCACAGTTTCCGTTCATCTTTGAAATTCTCTTGTCTCTGTATCAGCTGATCGGGTTACTGTCCTGTCTTCCAAGATAGCAGGAACTCTCCCGGCCTTGTTCCCCGACTGCATCCCCAGTGCCCAGGACAGTCCTGGAGTGTTGAGTGAATGAGGGCACCCAGCTTGAGAAGCCATGTGTGAAATGAACCATGTCGTGAATTCGGGCCTAGAAAACTCAAGGCTGCAGAGAGAAGCTTGTTTAAAGAATTGGAGGAGCTTTCTAAGCATCACTGTGCTCCCTTCAGTGGGAGGAAGGAAACCGCTTTAGGAATAGAGGAAGCCAGCAGGTTGTAGCTTTTCGGTTTCCTGTGTTATGCTCAAATTCGGGACCCCCAAAAGACCACCAGAGACCAAGATCGATGTAAACAGCAAAGAGGTGTTTATTGCGAGCTAGCTCGGTCCTCTGCGCGCACACACAGCAACTGGTGACGCTGAGAGGCCCCGAGCCCAGGGTTTGCAGCAGTTTTATACATTCTTTGGGGAAGGCAGGGACCCCCACATACATCATAGCATCTCTTAGCAAATCATCACACACTGCGGGAAAATCAAATAACAACTCTAAAACATGATTAGCACATTCACTGGCGGGAACAAGTTGGGGAGGGGTGATTGGTCAGAACAAAAGGGGTATTGGTTTGAACGGATTGGTTGAGCCAAGAGGGGTGTTCGTGCTGAACTACATGGTTTCCCAACATGTTATCAACCACCATAAACTACTGGGAGGGTCATCTGGCATCCCAGGTATTTCCCTGTCTCATGCTGATTGGTGGCTGCTAGAGGGCTGCTATGGGTCCCCACCTAGCCTGACTGAGTCAGGGACACCTGGCTCAGCAGATCTCTCCTGTTATTTGTAGATAAACAACTCAGCAGGGTGGGTATGTGCCTAGGGGTGCTCTGTGGGTCTTTCCAAGGACAAAAGCCATGTCCCTTCCTTGGACAGGCTTTGCTCTGAGGTAGAGGCTGGTTTTTCACCTGGGCTATACAACACCTGCTTTCTGGTCCTTTCTCTGTATCTAGCGTTAAAATTGTCAACATGCGTGTTTCATGGCAGATGATCTGAGAAAACAGATAAATTTCACTTAGAAAAACATCCGCTGCGTGATTCTACCACCCATGGATAACCACGCTTTAATTTTTGTGGCCTTTTTCCTTTTAGAATATTTCCAAATATATGGATTCTTACAGAATACATGTATGGCACATATACTTTCATATTCTGCTCTTTTATCATCTCACATTAAGGATGAATGTGTTCTCGTGCCTATAAAGTGTCTTTAAAGCACGTTTTTAATGGGTGTTTAATATTCCATTATATGGCAGAAATAACGTCATTTATTTCCTTGACTTTATGTTCAGAAGAGTCACATTTCCTAGCTCTCTCTTAAGCAAAGGAAAAATGTCCAATAAGTGAATGTTCCCCTTGACTCTCCTCCACGTTTGATTTTGGTCTCCTAACCACCATTTAGCTAAGGTCAGAGACATTTTTGGTGGTTATAATCAGGAGGAGGTGGAGGTCAGGGATGCTTCTGTCCTCCTGAAACACACAGGGTGAGCCTCTCACCAAAGAATTTCCTGGTCCAAATGTCAATAGCGCTGAGGTTGAGAAGCTTGCCGTCCAGGACACAAGTCAGGGTTAATATTCAACATCCACTTAAAATTCAAATTCACATTCCACCCTGGAAGTACAGGACTTTGCCCTGAGATTCCACTTCAAAATAATGTCTCTGTTGAATGAGAACTCCAGTTACTAGAATAACTGCAATAACTGAGATTTTTGCTTTCATAATTCTTATTTTATTAGAGATTTTGAAAACAACAGCAAAAAAAAAAAAAAAAAAGAAAGTGAAAGTAGAGGTTGCATTTTAAAAATTAAGTTCCAGGGAGGATCTTAATGGTTTGGAGTTCATCCTCCATTGGGTCAATGCTTTCCCGCAGATGCTGAGGCTCAGAGTGTGGGAGAGCACAGGGTGTTGGTATGCTGCAGTCTGGCTTGGGCACAAAATAACCCAGCCGACTCCAGGCACTTGTAGGTACAAACAGGAACTCCTTTATTGCCTCAACTCCCCCAATGCCACCCACGCGGCCCTCCCAGGAACACCCCCAACCGGAAATCCCGAACTTCACCAACCAACCGGAACTCCCCAGGAATCCCCAAAGTAGCAGGCGCCTGAGGTGGACAGCAGGGGTCTATATACAACTGAATGCGCAGCTTAACTTAACCATTATCATCTCAATGGCTCGCTGGTGTCACCTCTCCACCACTCCCTTCTGGCAAAAATGCCATGTGTCATCCCTACTGGGCTGTGGCCCTCAACGTTGGTAAGACACTTCTTCTAAGTCAGAGACGTGATTCGGTCATTATAGAAACGGAGTTTCTAAGTCCAACCAAAGGGTTTGGATAAGCACTTAGTTGGACATTTGGAATCCTATTTCCTGAACCTTCCCTTGAAGAGAGGTTTCGCTCCTTTACTGGCTTTTGCAATTTTGGTGTTTGTAGGGGAAATCCATACTTAGTAACCTGAGTCATCCAGACCACTTTCCTTCCCTTCTGTTGAGAAATATGCACATCTCTTTTATCCAAGATGGAGATCTTTGAGATCACCGGTGTAGAGATAATTTGCTATTGTACCCCTGTGGACCACCCAAATACCATCGGTTCCATCGAGAACAAAGAGAATGTTGGCTATTCCTTTGGGTCTGCACAGATTCTTTCTGGGATCGATGGTGAATAGAAAAGGAGTTTTAACTTGGAAATGTATGGAATTGCATTTCAGATATTTACAGGAGTCAACGAAAGGCCTTCCCAAGGAGAACACACCAAACTCCACAAAATCAGAAACCACTTTCCGAGCCATAGCAATAGAAATGCAAACTTTAGTTAACACAGAGGCAGAATTTAGAACCCTGAGTGGTCAGTGATTCACACCTTGAGATCAATGTCCACCTCTGAATATCGCCCTGGGGTCAACGTCACCTTTTGCAGTATTTTACGCGGCTCACCTGCAGAGCCTCTGATCGGGAGGAGTGAGAGGAGCCTCCCTGCTTTCTGGTCATCCTTGGAGGCATCTTTCCTGCTCCTCAGCAGCTCTCCCCGGGCTTGGCCAACCAGAACCATCTCTGGACTCTCATCAGCTGCATCAGCTAATGACACAGACTGTATTCTTTGGGGGGGGGGGCCTAGGAGAAGGGGGCAGAGAAGAGCTGGTGAAGACAGAGCTGTTGAGGCTGGAAAACCATTTAAAATAAGCAGTCACCGGCTGAAAGAGAATATGTTGGCTGTTAAATAAGCGTAGGAATAAAAGAGATGGATAGGAAGTCAATTTTCAGGTCTCTTTCTTTTAGGTGAAATGCAGTCTTTTTTTTTTTTTTTTCCCCTTGCTCTTAGTCGGCAACCTTTGGTTTCCAAACGCTCATTTTCTTTGTAATTTTCCATTAAAACAATTGATTCAACTGCTGAAAATGATATCGCAGAGCTCTCAAGATTTGCAAGCTAGCCAGGTGCAGTGGCACACACCTGGAATCCCAGCAACTCAGAAGACTGAGGCCTGAGGCTGGAGGGTCAGAAGAGAGAGAGGCCACGCTGGGCAATTCAGTGAGACCCTGAGTCAGAAATAAAAAGGACTGGGGCTGTCACTCAGGGGTAGGGCACTCCTGGGTTCAATTTTCAGTGCTGCTTAACAAACAAACAAAAGCACTGTAGAAAGGGCAGCCCACTCCTCACCAGCAAGATAGACACATCTCCTTTAAATGCACCCAAATCTGCAAGTGAGAGCACAGACAGTATGTTACACGCGCACGCGCACGCGCACACTCGCACATTTGGAGGCAACCATAAATCTAGGCTGTGTGGCAGATTGAATTTGCTCGTATTCAACTGAATCCAAGGTTCAGATTCTCTGGATTGGAGTGGGTGGGTGTGGTACAGGGAGGAAGGGTGTGAGGCTCATGGGAATAAAGTTCAAAATGTGGACATTTGTCCTTCTCTCATACAGAGTTCCTCAAAGTATTCCAACTCAATGAATCCTGACTTACTACTTCAATTTCTCCTCTGACTCAGCAAATACCTACACCACATCTGTCTGTCCACTAAATGCCATGGCATTGCCCTGCGAGGTCAAAGGGTACGTGGTGGAGCATAAGATGGTCTTACAAATCGTTGCTGCATAATGCGTCAAGCTCTGGTTCAAACTGATTTTCTGATTCCAAAAGCACTGGAAACGGCATCTAAGGTCTCCTTCCAACAGTTCCAATCCGTGCCTCAGGCCTCCCCGTGGACCGCACTGCCCGGATCGTGGCGGACACCTTACCTCCAGGGGTTGATGGAAACCAGTTGGCTTTTCTGTTAAGACCAAGGGAGCTTCCTTGTGAATGGACTTGATAGTGCTGTGAGGCTAGGATTTTTGGTCTTAGGCTCCTTTTTTCTGACCCTAAAGAAAAACTGAGGCCTAGAAAGGACAGCTGACCTGAATGAGGCTCCACAGCTAGCGGATTTTTATTTTTCTATATTTTTCCAGCTCCAGCAGGCTTCATTCATAATCCACCCAGGCCTAGATATCAAATAAAACAAAATCTTGGCTGTATCAGAAGAGTACCTGAACCTATATCCTGATCCAGGCAAGAAAGATAGACCAAGGTTCCATTGAGATAAACCACATACAGTCCACAGCTGGGTCTCCTGCAGGACAAAGCTAGGTGAACATGGGTGACCAGCCTCATCTTCCTCATGGTCATGACTACCATCATTTTGTGTCTCTCCTGAAGGAAATCCAGTCTATGAAAACCTCTACTTGGAAAACTGAGGCCTTCGATTTGCGTCAAGATCCTTCACCTGACAAAGTCATCTTCTACAGCATTCACTTAAATTTTGATCGGCCCTCCAAAAATTGTTACACAAAGGGAATTCATTATTATGTCAAGGGAGATATATTTACTCTCAATTTGACTCTGTATTTGCATATAGCATAAGAAATGTTAATTAGATTTTCATCTCCACTGTCTACATGACAGTGATAAACAAAGATGTCCATAAAGCCTGGAAATACACATATTATTAGTTGTTTTTGATTGAAGATATCCTTGACCACATTATTTATATTTACCCATGTTTCCAGACTTTATGGACACTCTGTAGATCATAAACATAGTAAACAAAAGAATAAATTACTTGCCATTTCTAGGAATTCCTAATGTTTTGCATGCTTGGTTCAGGGGGGAAAAAACATTTTATGATAGAATCTCTGTGTTTATAAATAAAACCCCAAAAATTTACAGAGAAAGAGATCATTTTTACTTTCCTGCTCAATAATGGTTCCATAATCCATGCCCACATTATGACAAATAGTTTATTATGTTCAGGACTGGGAAATTTTTTTTATTATTATTATTTTGCTAAACTTCATCCTTTTCTGAAGTTCCAAAATTAAAATCAACAGGACTGATTTTTCGTAGGCATTTCTGAATCTTACAATGTCGAGAATTTTTGTTCTACAAATATTTGTAGTTGCTCTCCTTGGATGCATGCTGGAAATGCAAGCAATTTCATTTTGAAACAAAAGAAAATCGGAAAAAAAAAATCACAGAACAGGTTACGTTCCAGTTTGGTTCTTAAAAGAATTCTGGAATTATCTGTAGGCATTAGATCCCATGGCGGAATGGGGCTATCGCTTTCATGTTCAACTTAAACCGGCCCCCGAGTTCTGCAGTGACAAAATCATAGCCTGGGTGATTATCTATCTGCCTGGTCAATAAGTGGCCACCGTTAGCCTGAGTCAGCTAATTGTGCGCAATTGGGATTATGTAGCAGGAATGACCCTCCCCTCTCCAAACAAAGGGCATCACTTTATACTGACCACCGTCCTTTCCTGGCCAGTGAGAGCAGACTTTTCAGATCACTGCAAAGTCTATATCCACAAGCGGCCAACATGGTTGGAATGATCAATTCTAGGAAAAGCAGGAGACAATAGGCAGTGGGGGAGGGGAAAGGGGGAGGAGGTGAGGGAATCAGAACAAGATAGGAGGGGAAATCTAGTGTATGGGAGGACAGGGAATTAGTCACCTAGGTTTTGGATCCTGAAATAGAGTTGCACTCAGTGTCTAATTTCCTGTATTTACACAGCAGAGTCTAAAATGATTCTGTATTGATTCTGAAATGAATCGAGTCGGGTTCTTGGAAGGCCAGGCAGAAGCTGGGACAGCCAGCCCTGAGAAGCTGGTGACCAGTGGTGTGTAGACATGGCACTCTTCAGACAGGATCTGGAGGAGGACTGTGCTCAAGTGTCCCCTAAAGCTGTGGCAGCAGCTGCAGCACACTGGGGACAATGGTTGTCAGTGGTTAGCAGAAAGAGGGCTGGAATAAAGGCCCTGTTACCTGGAATTGATATCAAGAGAGGGGTGTGGGGTTTCAGCCTTCCCCTCCCCCTTCCGAAAGGCATGCCAAAGGCACTGTGGTTGAAACAGAAAAAGCAGCACTGGAAATTTTGGCAAGGAATAAAGATTTGGTGCAGAGTTAGCCCCGGATTTCTGAATCTCAGCACTGTTGTCGTTTGGGGTTGGACAACTGGGCTGTCCTGCACTCAACAGCCCTGGCCTCTGCCCACTAGATCCAGGTGCTCCATTTCTACCTCCTCCCCACCTCCCAGGCAGCCACATCCAAAAATGTTTACAGACATTGCCAAAGGTCTCCTGGGGGGGGAGGGCAAAACTGAGCCCAGTTGAGAGCCACTGTTCTGGGCCCTCCCACTCTGCTTTGGGGTTATCTACTGAGGCAAAGACCCTGGCCCAGCACTTGAGCTATCATGCCTTCATGGGCCTAGCTTTGTACGTGGGCATTTGTGCATGGTTCAGGGTTTGTCTGTGTGGATGGGCGCGTACACATTTACATGTGCTTGTCTGTATCTGTAAAATGACCATCAGAGAATATTCCAGAAGTTGACCAGCTCTTCTTTCAACAGTCAGCTCTGATGCACACAGCAAAGGCCACAGGTGGAGCCAGATGATGGGCAAAAGAAATGACCTATTTCAAGGCCTACAAGAAATTACAATGGCTAAGACTCGAGCCTGGGGGTCCCTCGCTGGCCCTGCAGAGCTGACCCCTTCCAGATCTCCCTATACATCTGCACTGCTCTGTGACCGGCACAAGTCTCTGAAGTCACACAGGGAAGAGAGGGCTTACTTAGGCTCTAAAGCTGCTCCCTCTCTGCCCCCGCCCGCTTAGGGGGCTCACAATCCAGAAGGCCAAGGCAGATGCATGGGTAGGGTAACTTCAGGACTCCTGGACTCTCTCCGGGTCAGACTACCCCAGAAGCTGTGAGGCTCCAGCTGAGGGGTCCCCCACCTTCCCCTCAAGCCCTTGCCAAGACCTGGGAATGCATTCATGTTTTTATGAAATCTGCAAATGTCAGATGGGTTTCTTTGAGAGAACACTGGGATCCTCAAAACTGAATCTCTCCCCTTTCAGTTTCCTGTACATCATAGAATCAGATCCTATTTAAAAACGTATCAGGAAGAAGCAAGGGGGAAATGCATCCCTTTTTAATTCACAGACAACATAACCAAACATCATTTGCAAACAGAAAGCAGCAAGAAAACAAATTGTGCATCATCCCAGTGGCTACTGGGGTGCTGGGTCCTGGGCCTGAGTCTTCATATTGTGCCTCTGCCCTCCCTCTGCCCTCTGCTGAGGGCAGAGGCAGCCATAGAAACCTAGAGTTCCTCAAACAGGCTTGGGGAGGGAAATTGGAATCTCTGCCTGGGAGGGGCTGAGCAGCTGGCCTAACCCCCCTTTATAGAAACTGCCTGTTTTTGCTCTGGGCAGGAGGCTCCAGCCTGGAGCTCCGGGCCTGCCCCTGGCTTTCTCCGGGCCATTGTTGAGTCCATATTGATCAGGCCAGGAAGCAATAGGGCCGCAGCAGCTGAAGCTCTGGGGTGGGCAGCATTGATCTGGCCCCCTCCCTGGGTTATTTATAGGATGCACAGCCTGGCAAGTAACCCGCAAGAGCTTGTTTAACGAGGGTTCAGGGCGCTCTTCGCTAGCTGGTTAACTTTAAGTATTGGAAATGGAATTGATGCGCACATAATAATATTATGATTCATACAAACCACTTCTCAGGCAACTCAATATATTTCATTACCTCCTCTCTAGCAAATGTATTGATTTCTGTTTTGCGGTTTTATAACACAATTTCAAGGCTGTTGTGGGCTTAATGAGCCGTGTTCTTATGATGTTTAAAAAGATTTGAAGCTATTGTTGAAATAAATATTATGGATCATCCCCTCCCGAGGCCCCTCCCCTCTCTCCCAGCTTTCGGCTCCCTCCTCGCCCCCGCCCCCCAGCCCGCCCCCTCCCCGGCCCGGGCGGAGCCGCCAGCCCCAAGCAGGGGGCTGCAGCTTCGCGGCCCTTTGTGGCTCAGATCAAAGGACTCGAGCGCCACAAAGGCTGCCCCACTCGGGCTGCGCGGCCACACACAGCCGCACCTGCAGCGCGGCCAAATGTCATTGTCGCTTCTGCGGGGCGAGCGCGGGGGACGCACCTCCGAGGCGGCAGATGACGCTAATAACGCTTGATGGGAATTGATGGGGAAAGAGGCGCTCGGTGCCCAGGGCTTTTTATTAGCTGCCCCGACTTCTCCAGCCTCAGCCCGAACGCCTGCACCTGTGGACCCCCTTCCTCTCTGCCTTTATGGAAGTTGACAGATTTTATTAACTTTAAGGAAGAACTTTCCAGCGTGCGGAGGGCCGCAGTTTATTTTGTATTCATGCGAAACGGAAACCGAAAAAGCCATGTTTACATATTTACCGGCCCCAGTGACCTCCCTCTGGGGCTCCATAAGTCACGCTCCAGATTAACTTTGTCATAAAATTGACCGGTGCGCCAAGGGACGTTGGGGAGTTTGGGAGATGTTTGTTGGATGTGCGATCCCCTTTTTTTTTTTCCAATCGCAGAAAGCTATATTCAATTATCTAATATCTCCGAGGAACCCCCCAAAGACTCCAAATGGTGCAGAAATTGGAATTCTTTTTAGAAGCGTTTGCTCCTGGGGAGAGAGCATTTTGCAGGCAACCCAAGGAGGTTCCCTGGCTCACAGCAAGGTTTCCCCAATCTTGCTGATGACCTAGAGACTTTAAAGGCGAGCAGCAGAAACATCTCCAAACTTTGGAAGAGTCTATTCCCCTTGGAGATTTGGGGGTGAGGATCCGTGCATGCGTCATGCTCAGACTACCAGGCTAAGAGCACAAGATGTGGTTCATTTAGGAAAAATGATAGGTGCAGTGAAGAAAATATCTGCACCTAACCCAACATGGCTTTATCAATTCTCACACTATTAGAAAAATCCGAACTGGAGACAACTATTAAGATCTTGCTTATATCCCTCGCTGTCCACTGCACCCAGCCAGGGTGTTTCTAGGTTTTTCTCTCCCATGACAAATGGAAGACCATCACTATGAAAAGTCATGTGATATTAATGATAAAGTGTTGAAAATTCAGCCCCAGAGTCAGCTGGGTATACTGCTTATTAGCTTAAAAGCGTGGAGCTTTCTGGAGCTTCCTTTTGTGTGCCAAATAAACTTCAAATGAACTGAGGATCATTTTGCAGAGAAACCCTTAAGTTGAGTGATAATAGAAAGTAGTTAGTAGAATATTACACTTTTCATTTGGGCAAACAGATGGGATGCCTGCTTTTAGATTTAATCAGGGGCTGACAGACAGGTAGGAGGCCGGCATATTTTAGTTGGAGTCTCTTTCTTTTCAGGAAAGAATGAAACTACTTAATATTCAGTGTATCCGCCACCCCATCCCCCACCAGCCCATCTATTCCACCGCACCTCGTGATCACTAATGCCTAACTTTTTCTCATTTCTGATGACATTACAAAGTACAAAGGTCATCTAACCGCAAGTGAATCCATTTATTAGTACATATTTTACTCTATTCTTTCCTTACCAAAGGGGAGGAAAAAAAAAAGGATAGATATGTGTATGTGTGTGTGTGTGTGTGTGTGTTTAAAAAAATAAAACACAGACTTCTTAAATCACTGAGAAGGCACCCAAATCTCCATTTACATAGACACAGACGTAAATAAATGATTTAACAATTTGGGAGTCATGAGTCTGTGACCTCATGCTTTCTCAACTAACCTTTTAAAAAGATTTTGATATCAATTGTTTCTCTTTTTTCCCCAGAAGCATAATACATGGTAACCTTAGCATGCACAATCTGTTTCAACAGAGGGATACAGACAAGGGCAGCCGATGGTGGATTTTAATGTCCTAGCAAAGCTTATATTACCTTGCTGGAAACAAAATCTGTCCCCCTCCTTCAAATGCAAGTCCCTGGACACCCCCATTGGAGATCATTTGTTATGCAGAGTCTTGTGAAGCAATCAAAATTAATTCACAGTGATCTTTTCACCCGAACCCTCTGGCTTCTAATAATGGTCTTTCTCAACAGGTGTTCATTGTAGCAGTCTGACTTCAAATTGCCGGACTAAAGGTTTTATTCTTTACCATTTCTTTTTTAATCTCGAACTTGTAATTTACTAATCTGCAGCAGCTGCCAAGAGGGGCCCAGCTGTTTACCAGAGGGGAAATTCACCACCAAGAAGGCCCCAGGCTGGGAAGAATGTCACCTTCATTGAAGTTCACGGCCTGCAGAGAAGGTGCAGCCCGGCCTGGGAAGACCAGGGACCTGAAGTCCTCTTCACTCTACCTCCTCGGAGGCTGGTCTCGGGTTGCTGAGAGCTGGTGCAGATCCCTTTGGGGTGGCTTTAGACAGATCCTTGGGTTCTGCACGAGTGAGTGAGGGTAGAACAGATTTGAACAAAGCAAAAGCCACCAACAGAAAAGAAATACCGTAGGGAAGGAAGGGATTTTCTAAACCTTACGTTTTTCAGGTGGGCTATGTCAGCAAGCCCAGAATAATGCTGTGGACTCTATCAATATCCAAATCGTCCTCCTTTGAAGGTCACTTGAAGGAAAGATGGCAGAAGTTAAATTTTCCTGAAGATTCTTGGATTTCAAGGCATGAGACCAGACTTCTGATTTCCAAATTGCTAGAACTGTCCAGGGCCCCATCCCCAGAGATTTCGATGTAGTGGGAGCCTGGGAATATGCATGTAGACAAGCACCCCAAGGTTCTGACGCTTGTGGTCTGGTTTGGGGGCACCTCTCATATGCAACCTAAGAGTCTTTTCATCTCAGCTGCCCCCCATGCCTCAGCAATCCCATCTCTACAATGGGTTCTCCCTCGTCCGTGTTCCCACGCACATGATTCTTAGGGCGGAAGGCAGCAGGGGAGTGTCTGAGGAGCCAGGCCTGAGAGGGCCACTGTTCCTGCTACCAGGTGGCTTTCTTCCTAAGGAGATGGTACATAAATGTCCTGGACAGGGGTGGCTGAGGTCATCAAGAAGTGACTTCCTTTGCCACTCAGCAATTCTTGGCCTCCTGGTTTCTTTTACAAATGTCACCTACAAGGTTGCTGGTCACCTCTGGGCCTACATCTGAGGGGGCATGGCTGGGGCAGAAGAGGTGGGCAAGTGGAATAAAGACCAGAGCTAAAGCACGTCCTTCCTGAAGCACGGAGACCGGGGACCCACGGGAGGGTCAGTGGTGGCCCTCAGCCCTGTCACAGACGAGAAGCCAGCCTCCTGCAAGGGCTCTCAGGAAGGAGAGGGGGTGAAGGGCAAAGCGCAGCTTCCTGTGTGCGCAGACTTCTGGAAAGAATCTTTGGATTCCTTCGCTGTTTGCTGCAAAGCAGACACACAGGCGCGAGCAGCTTCTGAAAATCAAACCCAAAGTCTCCGAAACTCCGTTGCAGAGTCTCCAAATGCTGGACACCAGGATTGCTGGAGACCTCGTTGTCTTGTTGGCCACTCCGGTTTGTGGTGCCATCTCTACAGATGAAGTCACCATTTGGGAGGCAGGATGTCCCCGTGAGCACCGTTCAGGACACGACTGCTCTTTGGCCTTTCACCAGGGCTGTTCCCTCATGAAGATGCTCCCAGAGCTGCTCGAAATCCAGTTATGTCTGTAAAACTGCAAGGAACCAAGCAGCACAGATGGACACGTTGGGCAGCATCTTCCCGGCACGTGTGGCCTCACGTGGAGGTGGGTGGCTTTGACTTTGTCATATGTCGGTGATCTCCCTTGTTCTGCTCTCAGGAGCCTCTTCCACTCCGCGGAGGCTGCGGAAAGGTGTCTTGGGCTCTGAGGACCACAGAACCCCGTCTCTCACCGGTAGCCCGTGGATAAGAGAATTTTTGCTGGACTCATTTCTGTGTTGTACGGAGCCATCGCCATAATTCTACATCAGAAAGAATGCTGAATGTCGGTGCAGTGGTGCGGGCCTGTAACCCCAGGGGCTCGGGAGGCTGAGGCAGGAGGATGGCGAGTTCAAAACCAGTCTCAGCAACTTAGTGAGGCCCTAAACAAGTCAGTGAGAACTTGTCTCTAAATAAAAATACAAAGAAAAGGCTGGAGAGGGGGCTCAGTGGTTAGGTGCCCCTGGGTTCAATCCCTAGTACCAAAATTAAAAAAAAGTATGCTTACCCCCCTCTTCCAGAAATGTGCTTGTGTGTGTGTGTGTGTGGGGGGGGGTGCTCAATGGGGAATATCCTAAGGTGAACATTGCTGAAAGTTACCCCAGGGAAATTTTTTAGTGCTGGGTGGATTAGGCAGCTCCCAGGATTTGGTCACAGACACACACATGCATGTGCCTACTGCTGTCAATCTGGAGAAGTCCACTGAACCTGGTCTCCCATCTAATTGACAGCTCAGCATAATTTATTTATGCATCTTATAAATACATAGTACTTGCCTCATATGGAAGGTTCTAGAAAAGATGAACTTCATTGGACAAATGAAGAAGCCAAGGCCCAGAGAGAGAAAAAGACTCTTGCTCAAAGTCACACAGCAATTTCAAGACAAGGCATATTGCTCAGAGCCATCTATTGAACCTACTAATCTGTGGGACTATTAAAATTCTTTTTAAGGAAATGTTTCCCAAGTGGTCATTCTTACATTACCATTCGTTCCCTTGAATAATTCTTTTATTTTATTTTCCAACAACTATTATGAAGCATCCAATGTGAGCCAGGCACATAGGAGCTAGGGATATAGAGATGCAGATATTATCCATCCTTTCATGGAGCTTCTGGTCTAAGAGCTAAAACAGACACTGCGCAGATAATTACACAACCAACTAAATATAGTCATGATAAGTGATTTGAAGGGAGAGACCGGACCAAGTACAGGATTGAGGAAGGGACCATTAGGGCAGGTCAGTGTGTTAGTCAGGTTAGCTTATGTTCTGCTGTTTAACAAATAGGTCCCAAGTCCTCTGGGGGTTAGCAAGATGTTTCTTTCTCTTTCATGCTGGTCACCTGTTCCTCATGAAAGAGAAACAAATATTCAAGGGGATTTCTGAGCAAAGTAAGCTATGATAGTCATATTCCCAATAACTAGGGAGCCCCCTTTTCCTGCTCTTGAAAAAATGTTCCAAAGATGCTATGTGGTAAAGTGTGGGAAGCTTCAAAAAGAAGTTTTAGAAACATCTGCTGGAAAAAGCGAGAAATCTTTCCCATACTGCACTCCCCTTTTCCCAATTAGCATACAAAAACATTTTTTAAAGGAATAACCTTTACTAATAAAATGCTATAATCTCAATAAGACATTTCAGCAGGGGAATTATTAGATATTAATTCATGCCTAGTTGCACTGACAGCTCGCGGCCATCAAAGTTCGCCTAATAGCACACTAGGTGAGAATTAATATGCCATAATTCACGCTCTGTCATGCATTATTGCTTAAATAAGATACATGCAGAATAACCTATTCTGTCGAAATAACTGGGATTCTCAGAGTTCTCCTGGCCAAGTTATAAATAGTTACGTTAGGATCCAGAATTTTTTTTTGTATTACTAAATTTGAAATAAATTGCATATATGTATCCTCATCTGTAATTACCGTGAACATTTTTCCTAAGTACTAACATTAAGCTCAGTCATATTCCATGTTTTTAAATTGAACTTAAGCAAAAATCACATAATTTTCTTGAGACCAAAATAGAAATTTCTCTCTGCCATATATCATCGTATCTGGTGCTATGGCATGATATATCTTATATGAATAATAGCCTAGGAGAGGCCAAAGGAGCCTGACTTAGAAGTGTGCAAATTAGAAACCAGAGAGAGAAATAAGAATCTAGAGGCAAGAGAGACGTGGGGGTGTTCTATTTATGTTATAAAGGGGTTCTGTCTCTCTGGACAACTGTAGTTACTCCCAAGTGCCTACTGTTTTCCTAGGAAGGTGAGAGGGTGAAGGAGGAGGCAATCCTGTCCGGCAAAGGCTTAGAGCCTTTGTCTCTAGAAGGGACAGTGTGCATGTAGGTGATGGATTCACACTGTCCTCACAAGGTAATGCCTGAAAAGAAATGCCAAGATACAGAGAGGAAGACCACGGAGTAAACTGGAAAAAATCTGTCGTTCTACAGAGTTAGGAGATAGATCATTCACCAGATCACTAATGCATTCATCACCTATTTATTGAGCACCTATTTCATTGCCAGTCCCTTTCAGAAGGAAGCTGTGCCTATCCCAGCCTGGTGATGGTAAGTTGGAAGAGCTTCACAGAAAGCGTGGTGCCTGAGATGAATCCTAAAGGATGGGCAAAAGTTAGCCAGTAAAACAGGGTTGAAGGGCCAGGCAAATAACAGGAATATGGCAGCAAGTGCTCTACCCCCGAGCCACATTCCCAGCCATTACTTCATATCATTGACTCCTCTCTCCCTTTTGGCTTTAATAAATTTATTCAAAAAGAAAACCTCCATCACTTCCATAAACGAAAATTGACCTTCCTTTGGTATAAATAGACACAAACCTTAAAATTAACTCCATGAAAATAAAGCCATCATGAAAGTCTAGGCAGATGCTCTTGCTGACCAGAAGCCCACCCCTCTCTGTTAAACAGAGAGCCGTCGCGTTGGGGAGAGCTGCTAAGGCATAGTAGAACCAAATGGACGATTTTGCTTGTCTTCAGAGGGACGGAAGGAAATGGAGAAGGGAATCATTATCTCACATTCTCTCCTGTGAATCGAGGTATAAATTCGTAGGCTCCCGGATCACCTAAAATCTGCCACGCTTTTAGAAACACTGGGCTGAAAAGGGTGAATGAAATGTGTCCCTTCCGCATATCCCCCAGATGGATTATTGGAAGGGTTTATTGGAGTAAAACAATGACACAATGCCAAGCTGAAGGACCCTTGTTGAATATTGTTATTGAAGATGTGATCAAACCTGGTTTTTTGTTTTTTTTTAAAAAAAAAAAAAAAAAAAAAACGTTGTAAGGGTATTTACAGTTTTACCATTTGGGGAAAAACGAGGACAATTCTCTGACTTGTCCCCTGGGATGGGCGTGAGACTCAAATGACAATGTCAATGCCCCAGAGCTGGGCTTGTCTCCAGTGACGCCTGGGTCATTCCTGCAGACCATTCTGATAACAGGAAGGAGTCAGGGGACAGCCTTCTGAGGAGCAGGTCCCCTCCTGGCCAGGTGGGGCGTCTCCAGGACACGGTGCACAAACTGAGCTTGGCTTGGGGCAAATCAGGTGTCCTTTGTCTCTGAAGCACAGGCTCCTGGAGGGACTCAGGTTGAGTTCCCCGTGAAGCCAAGTCTCAGACACATACACCTGGAATCCCAGCTGCTCAGGAGTCTGAGGCCGGAAGGTCACAAGTTCAAGGTCAGTCTGGGCAACTTGACAAGACCCCACCTCAAACTAAAATGAAAAGGGCCGGGGATGCAGCTCAGTGGCAGAGTGCCCCTGGAGTCAATCCCCAGGACTGTTTTCCGTTGGTTACCATGGGCAACCGCGGCTCCATCCCACTGGGGACTGTCTGAGGACCCCCACCGAATTCTCCTCCCCAGGGTGGCACTGCACTGGGATGGTGGCATACTCCCTGGCTCCTGGCTGTGGACAGATGCCCCAGGCACATGACCCTGTGGGACTGTCTACCTCCCCTGTGCTGAACTTAGACGGGCCAAGGGGCTGTGGCTCAGGGCACACAAGTGGATGCTTCGCCCTGTCGCCTCCAACCGTGAGAAACATGGGGTCGGGAGCCACAGGAGGTCGTACCCCACGGAAGCCACACGCTCACACCAGGAGGTGCGATGGAGGTGCCTGAGGGAAAGGGCAGAGTCTGGTCCTGGATTCCTCCCACCCAACCCCCCCCACCCCACCAAGCCTTTCTCCCGGGAGCTGCCTCATCTTCCACCTCTCTGGGCAGGCTGGAGGTGGAGAACTGTCCTTTGGCCATCCAGAACTCGGATGGACAGTGCTGTCTTGTTGCCTTTGCTGTTCAGCTGGGTGGAGGGCGTTTCTTGGGGCCACTGTGGACTCCTCCTATGTCTTATTTGGGATCTGAGTAAGTCGGTCTTGGTGTAGGGGTGGGATGGAGGGAAAGGGGGAGGAAATGACATAAGGACCATTGTGTGGACTCCGAGAGGGACTCCTTCAGCATCAGCCTCATCCCTTGTGCCTTTCCCCCTCCCCAACCCTCCCTCTGGCCTGCAGCCCCCTGAGCTCTTATGCTGCTTAAAGCAAGGCACAAGTGGAAATGGGATGGGAGGAGGGTGGGGTGGGCTCCCTTTGCAAGTCTCCCGCCCCCTCTCCTCTCTAGTTGGTCTGAAAATGATGCAGAAATGTCAATTGTCTCCTGGCTCAGTGGCTCTGCTAACCCAATCAAATCCATATGAAAAGAACAGATTCAATTGACCCATCCCCATATATTTAATGATCGCCGCTATTGGACCAGGATGCGTTTCGCAGGAAGCGCCTGTCACAGACTATCGATGGTCTTTCCGTCCGGAGTTACTTACTGTTGGACCTGCTTTCTGCCCAAGATGGCTGGTCTCCCGTGAGTCCCGAGCTTGTGCAAGGCAGCCAGATGCCCAGTGGCTCTTCTTTACTTTTGAATGATTGGGCTTAATTCCCGGCTTATGGATTTATCAGCAGATGCTGCTTCTTGCACGTGTCACACCAGGGCTTCCCAGTCTACCTCTGAAATGTCTGGGGAGGTCTCTGCTAATCAGAAGAGGTGCTACGAAATTCTTAGACCCCCTCCCCCAAAATCCTCTAGATTTCACACCATTTGCAAAGCTATACAGTGTGCAATGATAATATTTGCCACCATTCTTGAAATTTTTCTTTCACAGGCTTTAATAGTCACAAAAGTTGAGATTTTGATCATTTTATTTGGAGGTGAGGATGCTAAGGAAGGTCATACAGCTAGCCCATGGCAGAGCCGGGATGCCAACGGGGGCAGAAAGACTGCACATACTAAGTGGCCCACCCTCATAGGATGACAGTAAAATTCACATGCGGTGGCCAGTGCCCTGTGGGATCTACAGACCCTGGGATGAGACTTGAGGTGTCAGGCTTCAAACTACAGCAGCTCCAGTGTCCTGCATCCCTGGGGTTCCACTGTCTTTTTGCAGCCACATAAGTTCCCAAGACTGCATGGATTCCAGGGGATGTCGCCAATTGGTAATATCGTCGGAACACTGGCCGAGACTGTGGACGCTATCGCAGCAACAACGCCCTGTAAACGCTGTGGCTTCACAATGGAAATTTACTCCCCACCCTTCGGAGGCTGGCAAGTCCAGGAGTCGGGGTCTGGGTTCAGTGTCTGGGGCAGGCTGGCTGCTTCCTTGTTCATAGATGGCGCCTCCTTCCTGTGTCCGCACATGGCAGAAGGGGTAAGGGAGCTGTCCGGGCCACCTTTATAAGGACTCTAATTCCACTCAAGGACTCCACTCTCCTGACTGGCTTAGTCCTGCCTCCTGTGCTGTCACCTTGGAGCCTGGAACTTCAACAGGGCTGGGGGTGGGATGGAGAGAAATCAAACATTCAGCCTCTAGCCAGCACTTATTCCACCATGTGTGTTTCCACCTTTTCCCTCCCTCCCCTTTCTGCTTCTTTCTTTCTCTCTCTCTCAGCAGCGGAGAGTCTGGGTCTTCAATTTAACACACATTCTAGCTCTTGATGTTTTAAAGAACTGCTCATAGAGTCATTCGACAAACCTTTACTAAGCCTCTATTATCTGCCAAACTATGCAAGGAAAGGAAAACACTCAGTTCCTACACCTAGGAAACTAGTTTAGGCAAATGCATCAATCAATAGCAATAGAGTATAAATCCAGGGACAGAGGCCCAGGGCCCTGGTGACACTGAGGCAGCACGCTTAGCCAGAGCCCCGTGAAGAAGTCTTCTTGGAGGAAGTGGTGTTTTTACTTATCCTTGAAGAGTAGCGGCAATAAGGAGTTAACTGGAGGAAAGATGGTGTTCAAAGATGACCCTGCCCTCCCCTCCCTTTTCTCCTTCTCCTCCTCCACCTCTTCCTCCTCCTCCTCCTTCTTGTTCTCCTTCTCTTTCTCTCTCCCTCCTCCTCCTCACTTTTCTTACCAGGCACTTACCACGGAGCCACATCCCTAGCCCTTTTGATTTTTTTTTGTTTTGAGAGACTAGGTCTCACTAAGTAGGCTGGCTTTGAACTCGCCATCCTCCTGCCTCAGCCTCCTGAGCCCCTGAGGTTACAGGTGTGCACCGCCATGCCTGGACAAAGCTGACTGGTTTCTTTGCAAGCACATTTGGTGGCTTTCAGAATTTAGATTGGTTGTGCATGATGGTGAGACAGGGTGGGAGGGTGAGTGAGGATGGAAGGGTGGAACAGCACATCAAAAAGATATCCACCAGGGATGCAAGGTGGGTTCAACATACGGAAATCAATAAATGTAATTCATCACATCAATAGACTTAAAGATAAGAATCATATGGGGGTTGGGCTGGGATGGTGGCTCAGTGGTAGAGTGCTCACCTAGCATGCATGAGGCACTGGGTTCAATCCTCCGCACCACATTAAAACAAACTAATGTACCTACCTAAAACTAAAGATACATAAATACATATCTTTTTAAAAAGAATCATATGGGCATCTCAATACATGCAGAAAAAGCATTTGACAAAATACAGCACCCTTTCATGTTCAAAACACTAGAAATACTAGGGATAACAGGAACATATCTCAATATTGTCAAGGCTATCTATGCTAAGCCCCAGGCCAATATCATTCTAAATGGAGAAAACTTGAAGGCATTCCTTCTAAAAACTGCAACAAGATAGGGATGCCCTCTTTCACCACTTTTATTTAACATAATTCTTGAAACACTGGCCAGAGCAATTAGACAGATGAAAGAAATAAAAGGATATGCATAGGAAAAGAAGAACTTAAATTAGCTATACTTGATGACGATATGATTTTATACCTAGAACACCCCCCCCAAAAAAAAATCTTCTCCAGAAAACTTCTAGAACTAGTAAACAAATTCAGCAAAGTATCAGGATATAAAATCAACACCCATGAATCAAAGGCATTTCTGTATATCAGTGACAAATCCTCTGAAAGGGAAATGAGGAAAACCACCCCATTTACAATATCCTCAGAAAAAAATAAAATACTTGGGAATCAATGAAACAGGTTAAAGATCTATACAGTGAAAACTACAGAACCCTAAAGAAAGAAAGCAAAGAAGACTCCTAGAGTGCAATAATTAAAATCAGGAATCAATAAATGGGGGTGGATTCAAACTAAAAAGTTTCTTCTCAGCAAAGGAAACAACCGTGAGGTAAATAGAGAGCCTACATCCTGGGAGCAAATTTTTACCCCTCACACATCAGATAGAGCACTAATCTCTAGGATATATAAAGAACTCAAGGGCTAGGGATGTGGCTCAAGCGGTAGCGTGCTCGCCTGGCATGCGTGCGGCCCGGGTTCGATCCTCAGCACCACTTACAAACAAAGATATTGTGTCCGCCGAGAACTAAAAAATAAATATTAAAAATTCTCTCTCTCTCTCTCTCTCTCTCTCTCTCTCCTCTCTCACTCTCTTTAAAAAAAAAAAAAAAGAACTCAAAAACCTTAACACCAAAAAAACAAAACAAAACCAAATAACCCAATCAATAAATGGGCCAAGGACCTGAACAGACACTTTTCAGAAGACGAAATACAATCAATCAACAAATATATGAAAAAATGTTCATCATCTCTAGCAATTAGAGAAATGCAATCAAAACTACTCTAAGATTTCATCTCACTCCAGTCAGAATGGCAGCTATTATGAAGACAAACAACAATAATTGTTGGCGAGGATGTGGGGAAAAAGGCACACTCATACATTGCTGGTGGGACTGCAAATTGGTGCAGCCAATATGGAAAGCAGTATGGAGATTCCTTGGAAATCTGGGAATGGAGCCACAATTTGATCCAGCTCTCCCTCTCCTCGGTCTATATCCAAAGGACTTAAAAACAGCATACTACAGGGACACAGCCACATCAATGTTTATAGCAGCACAATTCACAATAGCTAAACTGTGGAACCAAACTGGACGCCCTTCAATAGATGAATGGATAAAAAAAAAAATGTGGCATATATACACAATGGAATATTACTCAACAATAAAAGAGAATAAAATCGTGGTATTTGCAGGTAAATGGATGCAGTTGGAGAAAATAATGCTAAGGGAAGTTAGCCAATCCCCCCCTCCAAAACAAATGCCAAATGTTTTTTTTTCTGATATAAGGAAGATGATTTTTTTTTTTTTTGGTGGTGCTGGGGATTAAACCCAGGGCCTTGTGCATGTGAGGCAACTGAGCTATATCCCCAGCCACCACCACCACCACCTCCAGCCAAAAAAAAAAAAAAAAAAAAAAAAAATATATATATATATATATATATATATATATGAAGGCTGACTCATAGTGGGGAAGGGAGGGGGAGTGTGGGAGAAACAGATAAACTCTAGATAGGGCAGAGGGGTGGGAGGAGAAGGGGGGTTGAAATGATGGGGGAATGTGTTGGACATCATTATCCAAAGTACATGTTTGAAGACACGAATTGGTGTGAATATACTTTGTGTACAACCAGAGATATGAAAAATTGTGCTCTATATGTGTAATAAGAATTGTGGTGCATTCTGCTATTATATAAAAAAAATCAATAATATTTAAAAAAGAAGGAGTGGTGGGGAGCACTAGGAAAGGAGCCTGGTAGGTTAAGCGAGTTTGACCTCCATCAGAAGATGCTGGGGGTTCCTGTGTCATGTTGAGCGTAACAGTGATACAAAGGCCACATGATGCAGCTCAGAGCATAGCCTCAGGAATGAGGGGGTGAAGCCTCCATGCTCACCAAGAGCTGTGTGGCCTCAGGCTGCTGCATGTCAGGTCCCTAGGCATCCAGGTTCAGGTTATAAGCCTCTCCGGTGGTTTCTGCAAGGACTAAAGGGCCAGGGGAGATGACATGGTTAATGCCAGAGCCAGGCACATAGTAAGTGCTAAATAAACACCCAGCTGCTTGTAGAAAGCCCTTTCTGGGAAGGAGAGTTGGAAGAAACCCAGGTGGGAAGTGGAGAGATAAATGGGGACGCTGATAGAGCAAGGAATGACAGGAGCCTGACCTGAGGCATCAGCAGTATGTGATAATGTTGAGGAGCAGAGGATAAGGACGTCGGCCTTGAGAAGTGGATGAGGGAGAAGACGGAGGAGTCTAGGATGACTTCCCCATGTCTGGTTTGGTGGTGGCAATGACATGGGCAATGATGTCACTCCTGGACAGTACCAGGGGAATGCCTTAGGCTTGCGGGGATGAGGATTTGGACTGGCAGGTGTTGAGTCTGTGGTGAGGCTCTGAGAACCCCTCCTTCCAGCGGGAGGCCAAGTCGGCTCAGTCAGGGCCAAGACGGGCTCCTCTCCTGTCGGTTCCCCAGGCGGGTCCAGAAAATCCTGCCCTTCCTGGACCAAGACCCTGTCGGGAGCAGATGGCCAGCTCCTCCAAGAGTCCTGTCTGACCCCCGCCCCGCCCACAGCCCTCTCCCTCTCTGCTCCCTGCACTCTCTCAACGTGACTTCTTCATGACGGTCATTTGTCACGTGGCCTGGCAGAGACATTGAACACCGATGTGCCTTTTCTCTCCTGTCCCTAAGCCTGGCACAGGTGGGGGTCTGTTGCCACCTGGCTTATCCATGAGTGGATTCTAGCCCTCAGAGAAAATGCTGGTACTTTCTGCTTGGTCTACAGAAATGGGAACCTTGCTCCCAACCTACGTGGAAGGGGACATCTGGTCAAAGAGGTGAGCCAGGAAGGGGACCCTGAGATGTCTGGTCTAAGCTCCCAGGAGTCCCTCCCTCCACCCAAAAGGAACTCTCATCTGGAATCCGGGGCATTTTTAGCTCAGCCCCGACTCCTGGTTTGTAAACGCAGAGTCCCAGCACCCCAGCTCAGAGAAGGAGGAGACCAACCCGGTAGGAACTGACTCTCCCTGTGGCTTGATTCTCCCCACCCCACCCCCACCCGGGATGCATCCTTCGCCTCTTCTGCTCCAAGGCCTTCCCGCCTGGAGCATTTGATCCCGACTATAAGTAGATGTATTGAAATGCCAAGTTGCTTTAAAAAGCAAAACACCCCCCCACCAAGATAGGACCTGGGGACCATCCAAACAGACAACAGTGCTCTGCTTGCCTTTGTTGGGCTGCGGCATGTTGCCTGCCTCATGTCCCAGAGTCCCTGTCTCTTGCTTGGTGTCCCCAGTCCTTTCTCTCTTACCCCATATTTATTTTCATGTTGCTTATAGGAAGCCATAAATAACTGGTTTAAGAGGAACGTGAAAAACCAGAGCCAGGGGGCTCTGCCCCTCCCCCTCTCCCGGCCTTTTCTGGATTCAGGGGGGATGTTGGCCTGTGACTGTGTTCAGGTAGCCTGGGGGAACTCTGTTCCTTCACCTCCGGGAGAAGTGGGGAGGGAGAGCCCAGACTGGCCAGCAGCCTGGATTGTCTGTCCCTTTCTAACCCAGGACTTTAACCTCTGTCATTAAGCACAGGGCTTCAGGGAATCTCAAGATCTATCCACTGGTCAGGGCCTCGCCTTGCCCTGAGGGGCCAGCTAGATTAGGGTGCTTTCTATCAGAAGTTTACAGACCTGCTGCTAACACGTCAAGAGGCTTAGCAAGTTCTAGAGAGCTCTTTCTTCTGGCTTTGTTTACAGGTGACTTTTGGAGTGACCCTGGGCTCCCCGCCCACCTCGTCCACACCAGGAGAGCTCCAGGCCCCTCTCACTCCTGGCGGCTTCCAGAATGGGTTCTCTGGGTAATTCCCCCTGGCGGCCGCTGCTCAGCCTCGCCCATCCACAGACCAGGTGATTCTGGATTCAAGGCAGAGGAGGCCGGCCTGTGCAGGATGTCCAGCAGCGTGGCAGGGTTCCACCCCTCTGGATGCCTGCCGCCACTCTCCCCAGCCCTAACAACCAGACACATCTGCAGCCACTGTCAAATGTCCCCTTGGAAAGGAGAGGTACGAATCACCCCTGAATGACAGCCGCCATGTACAACACGATCACGCTGGGCTGTCCTTCCTCTTTGGTTCTTGCATTAAGCCTGGGCCAAGACACCATATATATCATATACATATATCAAATATAAGCACACATATGTAAATATAATATATATAAATATGTATGTATGTATGTATGTATGCATGTATGTATTTCTGGGGCACTTAGTAGGTGTGTGAAATTAATGATATGGATAAAGAGACCAGATTGTTAAGGGCCACAGTGGAGTTGGGATGACGCAAGGCATTTTTGCCAGAAGGGAGTGGTTGAGAGGAGGCGCCTGCGAGCCATTGAGATGCTGATGGTATGTTAAGCTGTGTATTCAGTTGTATATGGACCCCTGCTGTCCGGCAATAGGGTGGCTGGTGGGGGGAATAGGGTGGTTCCTGTGGCCTGGGGTCCCAGTGGGGTAGGGGCGGAGCCCGGGGAGAGCTGAGAGAGCTCCGGGGAGTGTGTGCGGGGAGTGCTGGTGGAGTTCCGGCAATAAAGTTTCCGGTTTGAACACACAGGTGCTTTGTGGCGGCTCGGTGATTTGTGCCCCCCTGGACTGTGGCACCAGATGAATGTTTGTACATCTTCTGCCATCTTGGCCCTCTGGTTAATAAATATTTTATTAATATGTATAAATCTTTATTTTATTTATTAATGAATATGTGTTGATCCCTGGGAGGTGCCAGGTGCCTCTGTTCCGAGGACACACATTCTACTGGACAGAGGGTGGTGAGAGGGGATATTTAACCCATCAAGCCATCAGCAAGACGATCTCCAGTCACAATCAGCCCATGCAGAAGAAGTTTAAAAGGCTGAGAGGGACTAGGAAGGGGGTGTCTTAGACCAGGTGGCCAGGCACAGTTCCCTGAGAAGGTGACATTTGAGCTGTCACTAGGACTTAGGTTGGAAGGCGGAAGAACTTATTGACGATCCATCTTTACTTTGCTTTGATCTCCCAGTGCCTGGCACTTAGTAGGTGCCCAGTGAATCTGGGTTGGTGGAATGAATGATGTCTCCTCTGTGTCCAAGGAGAATCGCTGCTGGGAATACCCGATGACCTTTGAACTCAAGTGTAAGTTCTAGTAGCATTTGCCAGTGGGGTGTGAGTGGGAAAGGTGTGTGGACAGTCTGAGTCGACCCTGGAAGCGTCTCGTCTCCATCAGGTTCTGTTTTGTCAAAGACAGCTTCTTTGAAATAGGAGGGATAAAAAAAATCTCCTCTCCAAGTCAATCATTTAATCACCCATCAATCACCGCTGCCATTGAAAACCTGAAACTGCCTCCCTACACTCTGGCCACCTCCCGGCCCAGGTGTGAACCCCGGGACCTTTGGGGGGTGCTGAGAACCCGGGAGCTCCCCCTGCAGGGATCCACTCCCTGGTCACACGCGCTCTGGAGACGGGGTAGCGTTACCATTGTTCCTGGATAAGAAGGTCCTGTTCCGGCCCCCAGCCCGCAGCAGGGGGGAAGGAAAAGGAGCTTAATCATTAATAACACTAACTTGCATTTCTAGAGCCTTGAAGATGAGAATTTTGCCCTTCTTTCCCTGGGAGTAAATTGGGTCAGAGTGTTCCCAGAATTTACATTTCAATTAAAAATACAATAATAACACATTGTGCTAATAGTGAATGATTCCGACTCCGGGGAAGATGATACCGCCCGCTACTTTGTTAATGAAAAGCCCCCTTCATTGGGACAGGGCCACACATCAGCGGTAACAAATCTCCTGTCTTTCTCTGGAATGGGCGGGGAGGGGTGGGGCAGGGGAGGTGAGCAGTCACCACCGCCCTGCGGGCCTTCCAGGGCCCCAGCACCTGAGCACCGTTCAAAGCTCACCATTGGTTTTGGGTTTTTTTTCCCCCCAAGAGTCCAGCTTTCAAAACCAAACCTGGACTTTGGAAATCGACCCTTTCATAAAATCCTATAAAAGTGAGATTTCTGTTCGTTTTTGTTTGCCTTTTGGGTTTGTCGTTGCTGTTGCTGCTGTCTTGGTTTTTTTTTTTTTTTTTTTAATTCATTTTACTTCTCTCAGCAATGGCCCATGACATCAGAGAGCAGCCACAGACCCTCTTGCCGTGGGCCCTTGTGAGTGGATTTAACTTTAAGAGCATCTTCCATTAGCTTCTCGAGCTGGAATCTGACACAGACTCCAGCACAAGAGAGCCTGGTACCGCTCCCTTTTTGGAGAAAAATTGAGAAGATGATGGTTGTGATGCTAACTCAGTGGAACTTTTTGAGAAAACCTTCTGCCTCTCTGATTTTTAGGGTGGGTGCAGCCCCCTCCCCAGTTTGTGCCTTTATCAAGATTCCTGTGATATGGAAAGTGAAGGCAGAGATGGCTGGAGGGTGGGGGTCTTGGCAGGTGGGGGGGTCTTGACAGGTGGGGGTCTTGGCGGCTGGCTCCCGAGAGTGCAGGAGAGGGGGGTACTTTGGCTTCAACAGACTAGTAGAAGATTTTTGCTCAAGATTATTATTATTATTATTTTTCAAAAGAAATGGCCAGGTTCTGTTTTCATCAGAAAACAAACTTTGTGTATGGAGAGAGACTATCCCCAGGGACCCTCTCCAGGAATCCAGAGGCCTCCAAGAATTCAGGCAGCACTTGATTAACCAGGGACCTGTGGACCCAGACCCCATGCTGGGTGATTCAGTGGAGCTCTGGTGGGACTGCTGTCCCTGTCCCTCCTGCCTGGGGTAAACCAGGTGAGGTGAGGAGAAACATTCTAGAACATTCCAAGGGTAGGTAGAGAATGCAGCTGTTTGCCATCCACTGTGTGTGTGTTCAAAATCTTTTAGTGGATTAAAAAATGTGTACAGGTGTTCTCAAGTTTCATCTGTTTTCCGGCAAAGGACATAATTTTATTCTTCTCTATGGCTGAATAAAAAAAAATTGAAAGTGCATATCTTAGGCCTGACCTATGGCTTAGCCTCACCTACCCCACACCTGCTCCAAGCTCTGACGTTAGCCCACAGTTGAGCAAAATGAGCTAAAATGTGCATTTTTGATATAAATTATCAAATATGTTGCACTTTATTGTAATTTGTCAAATACTACGTGGAAAGCAAAGATCTCAAACGGTTGAAGCAAAGATCTCAAATGGTTGAACGGTTGTACTTTCATGAATTTGAAAATCCCTGAGTCAGGGACCATCTGCCTTGAGAAGGCAGAGGAAATGCTGCCAGTCCCCAGGACTCTGGGATCTGGGAATGGGGGTGGAGCAAGCGTCCTGCACATTTGCTGTGGCCTACCTAGAGCGGATGGAATGGACCTCAAGGGCACGGCTCCTCCTCACCTCCACTCCCAGGAGCCCCGTGGTCCTGAGGCTTCATCTCCTTCTGCGCTGTTTCCACATCACTGAAAAATGACTAAGGTCACCAAGGTCCAGGTCCTCAAGTTTTGAAGTCTAATAATGAGCAGAGTATAATTGGCATTTCCCAATGATAATGCTGTTTTTTTTTTTTTTTAGTCTAATGCTCATTTTATACCAAAATGTGGGCACCTTGGGTTTAGATAATATACAAAAGTGACATCAATTAGTGTTGGTTAGTTGGCCCCTCCCACTGTCCCCCTGCATTCAGCCCAAGCCCTGTGGTCCCCACCCCATCCCCGTCCTACGTTCACACGTCTTTCTGTCTCACCGTCCCCATTAGCCTGATGTGACTTTTCCAATCCACTGGTTTGCCTGCTCATTCCAGAAACTTCCCCCAAAAACCTTTAATTCTCTTTTTTTCTTTCTTTCTTCCATATTTTTTATTGGTGCCTTATAGTTGTACAAATGGTGGGATTTGTTGTTATATCGTCACACAGGCGCACAACACAGCAGCAGAATTTGGCCAACATTATTCCCCAGTCTATCCCCTGGCCTCACCTCCTCTAGTCCACTGACCGCCCGTTGCTTTTCATGTGAAACCCACCCCCAACCTTTCTTTTTCTTTTTCCTCTCTACTTTCCACATCTGAGAGAAAACATAGAGCCCTTGACTTTCTGAGTTTGGCTTATTTTGCTTGACACAATGTTCTCAAGTTTCATCCGTTTTCCTGCAAAGAACATAATTTCATTCTTCTCCATGGCTCAATGAAAACCCCAAACTGCCAAGGTGGCGCTCACCCTTGCCCTGGTAAACCACTGTCTGAGCTTTGTCATGGCCACTGTTTCTATGACTGATATTTGGGGAGCAGGCTGGCTTTTGGCCTCTCTATCTCTCCTTCTCTTCTCCTCACCTGCCCGGGAGGACTCCCACGGGTGCTTGGCTGGTCTTTGCCGCCTCTTGCTCTCCTAGTCTTCCACAGAGCACCAGCCTGGGGCTCAGCGCTTTGAATAGGCAACAATATCTAGCAAAAATGGAATCATGCTATTTGGGGTTAGTTGTATGAATTTTGATTCACTGGTAAAATTGTATCAAAATAATGCATAATCTGCTTGCTTTGAAATGCACAAGGCCCTGGGTCCCATCCCCAGCACCAAAAAAAAAAAAAAAAAAAAAAGCCACCCCCCCCCACAAAAAAAATAATGCATGATCATTGTTTAATACGCAGCTAAGAATACAAGACTCAAGATGATCAAGGCTTAACACCATGGTAAGCTGGCTCCCTGCTCCCTCCCAATCCCAGAATGCCACTTTCCTGAGGCAACTCCTGTCAATTCTAACAGCTGGCTTCTTGCGGTTCTGTCCCCCACCTCCCCGTAATTTTAAGTGACACACTTACAATTCTGTTTCACCCACAACAGGCAGATATTATTAATTTCTGAATACGAATGAGTGGCTGGGTCTTCTTCACACTCACGTCCCCTATCTCCAACTTCCTACCACGGGTGTGTTGTCCATTTTCCGCTGTTAAATCCAGATTCCGCGTGTCCTTATTATGGATGGATAAATATTATTCACAGCTTCGACAAGTGGCGTCTGACGACGTCATTCTTGGCTGATCCCTGCCTCTGTTGGCTTGGCTTTCTTTGACCGACTGGGTGACTCTTTCTCACACCCTCCAGTAGCTCTGTACAAAGGCCTTCAATCCAATTTTACACCCGGCCACACCTGTCATTTAATCTGTCAGTTCCATTTTTTCTCAGAGACATCCCTCTTGGAGCCGTCAATCCTCCTGCCCCGTCTGAGCTCAATGCTTCCCAGGCCCACAGCCCAGCTGTCAATGGGGACTTTCCTCTGCTGTCCCATGCAGGAGCTCCTGTGCCCAGGATCTCTGGTCTTCATCTTTCTCCATTTTTCTCTTGTTTTGGTGGAGCATATTCTCTGATCTGTTCCTGGTGAAGGGTGTTTAGAAGAAGAAATGTTGACGACTTACACACCAGAGAAAAAGGTGTCCATGATTCCATGACATTGGATTGATAGTTTGGCTGTGTATAAAATTCAAGAGTCAAAGTCTTCTTGCTGCAAATTTTTAAAAATTGGCTGTTATTTCACTGGCTTTTGGTGTTGCCAAGGAAAAGGTCAATTGCTCTTACTCATTCCCAGTTCTTTACATATGTAATCTGGATTTTGTTTTTGCTGTGTTTTGTTTTCTCTCTGGAAGATCTTAGAGCTTTCTCTCAACTCTTGGTGCTGTGACGTTTCATGATGACAGGACTTGGTGTGGCTATTCATAGATTCTATTACACAGTCAGTGATTCCTTCCATTCAGAACACCAAAGTCTTCCGTATCGGTGAAATTTTCTTGTATTATTTCTTTACTGATTTCCTCCTCTCTCTCTCTGTCTCTCTCTCTCTCTCTCTTTTTTTTTTTTTTTGGACCTTTCTGTTGCTCTCTGAGTGTTCCCTTTTCTCGTCTGTGTTTCTATTGCAGGGATGTAATATCTTTTCCTAAGTATAGCAGAAGCTGCAGTGCCCATCAATGTCACTGGACCATATCATTTTCCTGCATACAGTCCAACTTTCTGTCACCTAAGGACTCTGTGATATACAGGCAGTAAGAACTAAAAATTTGTGACTACTGTTAATTGTACTTGCAGCTTTTATTACAGGTATCACAAAATGCTGCTAATGATGGGAGGTTGATTTCCCGAATGAATAAATATCCCATCTTCAGGTTAAGAGTTGGGCAGATTCTGATGTACACTTCCCAACCGTCCTCCCGGGTTAGCCCTACCTGATTTTCTATCTCTCCAGGTGCTCTTCCACGGTACCCCTGCTCAGCACATCTCATCTCTGTGCTGCATTTTTTTTCCCCATGCCTAGATGTCACTGGATCTTAACCCACTTTTTCTTTTCACTAGCCTCCAAAATTTTGTTGACATCTGTCATTTGCTCTCTGTGCCTCTTCTAACCTCTTTGGTCCTGTGGGTTTATGTCTTTTTTTAAATTCCTTAATGGTCATTTGATGAAGATTTCAGGAATGAACAGAGTGCACCTTGTGGGTTGAAGCCACCTGAACTCTCATTGTGCTTATTTGTATAATCCTAGCCTACTCATGGCATGCAATTTTGGTTTTCTAGCTTGGAAAGTGATAAAAAAATTTTTTCTTTAAAACACATATTCCCTTTTTCTTACAAACATGAGCCCATTCAATGAAAAAATATCAACCAAATAAAATGCAGAACGTGGCCAAAACTAAGATGTAACTAAGGAAATATTGCAGGAATTTGAGATTTACTGAATCAGAACATCATATTCTTTTGCTGTGGCAGATAAGACAGAATTATCTGTGAGCCTTTATTCTTTTTTTTTTTTAAGTCTAGTTTATTTTTTTTAAAGAGAGAAAGAGAGAGAGAGAGAGAGAGAAAGAGAGAGAGAGACAGAGAGAGAGAGAGAGACAGAGAGAGAGAGAGAATTTTTTTTTAACATTTATTTTTTAGTTCTCGGCGGACACAACATCTTTGTTGGTATGTGGTGCTGAGGATCGAACCGGGCCTCACGCATGCCAAGCGAGTGCGCTACCGCTTGAGCCACATCCCCAGCTCCTCTAGTTTATTTTTTAATTTTTCATCTTTTGTTTTTGTGGATGGACCTTTATTTATTTCTATGCGGAGCTGAGACTCGAACCCAGTGCCTCACACATGCTAGGCTATTGCCCTACCACTGAGCCCCAGCCCCAGCCTGAGGCTTTATCCTTGGAAGTCCCTGGAATGGACCCTGACTGTGATGCTGTGATACTCACGGAATTCACAGTCACAGAGGGCAGCATGTCCCCTGAGTCAAGGTTGGGGTAGGTCTGGGGATGTGGGTCCTAACATTTTCCCCGACACTTTTCCTGGGATATGCTGTTGGGGAAGGAAGTTAAAGTCGGGGGAGAAGTGGGTTCTGGCTATTCATGATGGATGACTCCCTGGTCCCCTGGCCTGATAGTCAGCAAGGCTCCTGTTCCAATGTGGTCACTCTATGGTCCCCCTTGTTTGGCTTTCTCTGGACACAGAGTGGACTGTGGAGGTTCCGTTTCCCAGCGGACCTAGTACTTCTTCCTGTGTTACCCTGATGGCTCCAGGAATCCGGCCAAGGCACACGCTTCCCAGAACCACTTCTCGCTTTATTTTTACCTCCATCTCAGACCCACTGGGTTGCAGAGAACTGGAGCCACGGAGGCTAGGCAGGTGATGCCCTTTGGTACTTCAGTGGGGTAGACTGGGGTCTTTCACCCCCACCCTGTGTGGAAGAGATAGACGCCCGAGAGTGGAGAGCTGGCTGGGGTGCTGCTGGCTCCGGGTGGGACATGGTGGTGTGATTAAGGAGCATTGATCAGTCTTTGCATCTAATGAAAGGAAATCATTCCTGCAGCTGCCGAGGTCCTGGCTGCAGATTGCCTGGGGGTAATTTGTTTATTTAAGGGAACAAAGTAACGGACAGTGGAGATGTCTTAAAATTGCCTGGGTTTGTTCCCTTTCTGCTTACCTGTCCCTCCCGGGTGCCATTGCTCTTGAGCATCCACTAGGAGGGTGATGTCACCCATCTGTCTCTGTTAGGTTAAATCAGTCAGCTCACTCGGCAGCAGAAGTGGAGAGAGAAAATGGTTTCTTGATTCCTTGGCCCAAGCTGGAGAGCCAGGGAGAAATTCTAATCCTGGGAGCTGGGTTCCACCTTGAGGGTTTGCAATTGTCAAAACAGAGAGGGTTCCAACTGGAAGGGAACTTAGAGTTTGGGGTAGAAAAGGGAGGCTAAGTGGCTGGAGGATTCTTCTTGTCTTTGTTTCAAGATAATCACTTCATTTTTACTTTTATATAAGGTTTAAGTTTCACAAAAAAAGATGTTGTTAGAAAGGGACTACACACACATTTGAAAACTGCTGACTTGACCCGACTTATTCCCTACATACACAGTCTGGGTTGAGGGGCTGAGAGAGGAATATTGTCAGACTTTCTGATTTTAGGCTTCGAAGGTGAAAAGTATGGCCACTTATTTTTTCCAAAAATGGCCATAGTAATATCTCGGCTCCCACATGCTCTTTCCAAATTTTGCCACTCACCATCCAATAGGGAGTTTATCTCCTCCCTGCCCTTGAACCTGGGTAGGACTTTTGACTGACTCATTGAAGTAGGCGTGGTGCATGGCTTCTGAGGCTAGGTCTGAAAACGTTCTGTGGCGTTTCCTGGCTCACTTGCTCTCTGGCTTAGCACAGGTGCCTTGGCTGCCCCGAGCTGCCACGCAAGGCTAGTGACGCTTAAGCCACCATGCTGCCGAGACCACCTAGAGACAGAGCTGTTCCAGGAACCCCAGCTTTCCCAGCCCCTGTCTGGTTGAGTCCATGCACCAGGCAAGTGAGCAGAGGCCCCCAAGATGATCCCAGCTCCAATCTGACATGGACTCACCCACGTCCCATGCAAGATCTGCTCAGCTGAGTCCATTCCACTCCCAGGTGTGCGAGAGGTCATATTGATAAATCATCGTCTTTGTTCAAGCATTGTTGGGTGGGGGTCTGTTCCAGTGATAATTTACCAGAATCCGAGCAGCTTCGTGATGGTGCAATGGTATCATCAGGCATCTTCGATCCTTGGAGGAAAGATCTGGTAATGTCCCTATCCTCTGCTTTCTCCTATCACATCTAAGATTTGTCCCATCAAGACCTCTGGAGTCCAGAGCCTTGGACTTGCTCCATCGATTCCGTCTGTGCTTTCACTTGCTCTAAAAGTCTCGCTGACCTTGACATTGGAGTTTTCTTTGGTGTCAGCATATTTCCATAGACTGTGTGAATGCTGACGAGAGACAAGCTCACTTTTCAGGCTGTAAACTATATTTGATCAATTTAATTTGTTGGATAGCCACCTATTGATTCCTTGCTACCTGATGGCACAGGCTACTTACCCCCGGGATGGAAAACGGGGAAGAGCCCAAACCTTGCCTCCGAGGGCCTCCGTCTCCTGGGGGAACTCGGGCGGCAGTGACTCAACCAGGAAAGGATGGAAGGACGCGAGTGATCCATAGGAACCCCAGCCCGGTGACATGCCAACTTGGAGTAAAAGATCAGTTTTCTTTAGGGTTTTGGGGGATTTAGGGCTTGGTTAGAATTTGGCACAAGAGGCGCAGGTAAAGGGCTGCCAAGAGAACCTGAACAACACTCAGGTGTGTAGATGTTGATGGGAAATCGGGGGTGGGGGGGGTGGGGGTGGGGGGGACAGCATGGGGAGGGGATCAAAGTGACAGGTGAGGGTAGCAGGGGAGAGGAAAGGTGATAAATGCATTTACGACATCAACATGAGGCATTTGGGTTTGCTGAAGGTCCATATAGACGGTCAACAATAGGTCACCTGGGAGAAAAATCGACTCACAACCCGCAGTGGCCAACGTGTCCCTGAGAGGCGCTCCACTTCCTAAGGATCAGCCACATAGACAATGAAACAAGGAGCCACCATTTGACACCCAACAGGTTAAAAAAAAAAAAGTTGGAAAGATGAGAAATGTCTCTTGTTGGCAATGATGGGGACTGATTCCGGGACTCTTCGTGGGCTGGCGGCATGTGAAACGGACACAGCCACTCAGGAGTGTCATGGGGCAGCATGTGTGGAACGGAGTGTACCTAGACCCTGAAATCTTGTCGTCGGAGCCCTGGCCTGGCCCGCAGAGTGACTTTCCGAATGTACGAGGATGCTCATTGCAGCATCATTTCTGATTCAGGGACCAGAGGTGACCTGGTTGTCCCTCCAAAGACAAAATGACGTGGATACACAGGAAACGTGAGGCAGCCTTTAGAAGCTGGGTAGATCCGTCTTCAGGACGCCGAGTTTAGCGGAAAAACACAGGAACCAGGAAGTTCTCGACCCAGGGTCGTTGATATTCGTCTACAGGAATGGAACCGAGACACAGAAAGCGCCCTGCATTTTACCAGCTTGACCAGCCCACGCGTAGGAAAGAGTTTACATCCAACATGTGACTTGCTGCCCAAGGGGAGGTGATGGATGGGTGAAGGGAAAACATAAAACAGACTTGATTAAAATAGTGACCCCTTCTTAGTAGGCACTCTCAACGCTGCACTTGAACTTGGGACAAAAACAAAAAAGCCAATCAGAGAGATCGGCACCAGGCAGAACGTACCCAGTCAGTGAATGTCCTGGGAGTGGGTGACTTCAGAGCCACCGTCATCTCCGGAACCTGCACAATGACAAGCTGTCATGGAGACGTGGGCTCATCAGAGAAAGGTGGAGCCCCGTGCCTGTGTCCTGGTGGAGACTGGTGCTGGGCATCCACTCGGAAAGGATTCTGGCCCCGTGTGGTCGAAATGGCTGGGAGCCTCTGGGTGGGGGGGAGCAGCCATTATCTGCAGAAGCCACTTCCATGAAACGGCTCTCCTTGTGACAGGGCTGGATAGATGAGGCCTTCCTGTAATTGTATGCAAATGGTGCTTCTAAAGTGCTTGAAAAGTTTGGTGTCTTCAGTAGGCTAAATGTCACCCCCTGCGAGTTTCTTCACCCTCTTAATTTGCTTAGTAAATCCCTTTTTTTCAGAGGGCGAATTACAGTAAAAGCGGTTTATCTCTTTGGCGTTCTGTCAACCAGCCCTGGGGGTGCAGGGACCCAGGAAATGGTAATGGATGCTACTGGTGGTCACCCCCAGGACCCCCCAGGAGGCTCGAGCTTCTGAGTCATCTAAGAAAGTTGAAAGGAATATCTGTAGCGTCTTCACATTCCATGGATGTTATATACTCAAGCTCTGGCCAGTGACCTAGGATTTTGTTCTTTAAATTCTGTTCAGTCCAGATTTGACTAGCCTGAAAGCGCATCCCACTTGGAGCCTGGGGCTCCTTTTGTTGTTGTTGTTTTTTTTTTTTTTTAACCAGAGATTGAACCCAGAGGGGTTTAACCATTGAGCTACATCCTCCCAGCCCCTTTTTTCATTTGTTCTATTTTAAAAATTTTGAGACAGAGTCTCAGAATGAAAATCAAGGTAGGATTCCTGCTTTAGGCCATTGCTCGGTCACTTTGGGGTGGATTCCAGGTGACGGCAGATTCTTGTTTCTCTTCCTTTGGAGAGGTGATTTATTTTCCCTTATTTTATTACCCTTTGAGGGCTGCCTCTAGACTATGACAGAAATGTCAGAAGCCAGGTTCCAGCCTTGACGGAGGAGGGCTGGTGGCTTCTCCTTGGCATCACTTGTAACACTCTTGGGATCCAACCAACAGGGCCCCATGGAGAGACCACTTGGAGACACCAAGAAGTCCCAGCCAGTCAGCCGTCTCTGCCCAGGTGCCCAGCCACCCTGGAAGGCTCACCTGTAGGACACTCCCTGAGCGAGAAGAGCAGAACAGGATCCTGGCGTGGCCGCTGCCCCAGCCCTGAGGTGTGGGCGTGGTCTGTTAGGTGATAATGGAGAGCCAGGCAATCCTTGTTTTTATTTGTTCAGCTGAGAAATCATCAAAATATTGCTTGATTTATTTTAAGACAACAAGAACTCCATTGCATACGTAGTACTTTTTTTTTTTCTTTTAAAAAAGTTGGTTTGGGTAAAATATACATAATGAAGTTTTCTTTGTTAACTGTTTTTTGTGTCCACAGTTCAGTGGTAATAGTAAGTGCATTCACACTGTTGTGCAGGCCTCAAAATCATCCATCTCCAGAATATCTTCATCATTTCAAATTACCCATCACACTAACTGCCCATTCTCCTGTCCCCAGCCCAGTGGCTCCATTTTTTTTGTGTGTGTGTGTGGGGAACCAGGGATTGAACCCAGAGGGGCTTAGCCACTGAGCTACATCCCTAGCTCTTTTTATATTTTTCAATTTTTAAAATTTTGAGACAGAGTCTCACTATGTTACTTAGGGCTTCGCTAAATTGCTGTTTTCTGAACTCGAGACCCTCCTGCCTCAGCCTCCCAAGTCACAGGGATTACAAGCATGTGCCCCTGTGCCCAGCTTCTACTTCCCATCTCTATGAATTTGCTACTCTGGGTACCTCATGTGAGGGGAATAATGCTTGTGGTTTAACCTTTATGTTCTGCAAAACCTCTCACATTAACGTGGTGATAATTCATGTGTTAATGTGATTGAGCTAAGAGGTGCCCACATGTTTGACCATACCTTATCCCTTGTGTTTCTGGGAGGAAGTTTTGGAATAAGATTAGCATATGAACAGTAGACAGAGTACAGCAGACTGCTCTCCCTAATGTGGATGGGCCTGAACAGAACAAAAGGCTAACTGTCTTTGAATATTTCAAATTAAAATATCAGCTGTTTCCAAACTCCCCTCTCTACACACTAATTGGCTATATATGTAAATACGTCTTCTTAATTCTGTTTTCCTGGAAAACCCTAATGTACCCACTATGGCCCGGATCAAGGTTTTCACTAAATATGGGCAGCTGGGAAACCAAGTTGGATGTAATGTCTCCAGTTCATACTTGTTATTCTAACTCCCTGGCCATAGTCAGACTCCGACGTCGCCAGGAGCTTTCTTGGTAAGAAAGGAAGAAGTGTTCTTTGGGGTTCCTGGGGAACCTCTGCCTCCTGCTAATGTCTCGTAACTTCTCCCCGTTCCTGCCACTTGCCAGTCTCAACAGGACCGGCTATGTGGACAAGGCAGAGCGAGGGCCAGGAATCAATGGACCCCTGGGGTTCAGACTTACAGCGGTTCACAGATCTGTCCTGAGTCTCGCTGTCATCTGAGGGCGAGGGAAGAAGCACCAGGGAGTGGGTGGAGGCCCCTGGGTTCCTACTTGCACTCTGAGGAAGGCTGAGATGCACAGAAGATGGTTCCTCTCCACGTCCGTCCACACGGGTGGTACTTTCCTCCCTCTCTCTGTTCCTAAGTGGTAAGTTCTGCTCTGCAGCGTGGGAAATGTCATCGCCGTGATCTGCTCCACACCCCCAGAACTCTGCTCCTCTCGGGTGTGTGCATCTCAAGCCAGGGAAGCAGAATCCAGTCGAAGCAGTCCACATTTTTTATTTTTTTTAAAAAATGTATTCATTCTTTTTAGTGATGCACGTCAGTAGAGTGTATTCTGACCCATTGTTATGAACATGGAGTACATCTCATTCTAATTAGGATCCCCGTCGTGTGTTGTAGGCGGTGTGTGCATTTACTGTGGTGTATTCATATACGAACATGGGAAAGTTAGGTCAGATTCCTTCCATTATCTTTCCTATTCCCACTCCCCACCCTTCCCTTCATTCCCCTTTGTCTAATCTACAGAACTTCTATTCTTTTCCTTCCCCTCCTGTTGTGTGTTAGCATCCACATATCAGAGAGAACATTTGACCTTTCGTTTTTGGGATGGGCTTATGTCACTTAGCATAATGGTTTCCAGATCCATCCATTTCCAGCAAATATCATGAAGTCCTTCATTTTTATGGCTGAGTAATGTTCCATTGTGCATACATACCACATTTTCTTTATCAATTCATCTGTTGAAGGGCATCTAGGTTGGTTCCATAGCTTAGCTACTGTGAATCGAGCTGCTCTGAACAATGATATGACTGCATCACTGTAGTAGGCAGTTTCTAAGCTGTTTTGGGGTATAAGTTGAGGAATGGGATAACTGGGCCAAATGGTGGTTCCATTCCAAGTTTTCTGAGGACTTTCCATACTGCTTTCCAGAGTGGTGGCACCAATTTACAGTTCCAGCAGCAATGGATGAGTGTACTTTTTTCCCCACATCCTCTCCAACCCTTATCATGACCTGTATTCTTGGATATTTGCCATTCTGACTGGAGTGAGATGAGTCCCTTCCCGAGCCGACATGATGCAGAGTTGGGCCCACCTTTTCTTCTAGTAGATAGATGTAGGGTTTCTGCCTGAGTCTTTGATCCCAAGGAAGGAATATAATACAGGGGATTGGCAGCCCAGGTGATCAACGAGGGAGACGCCAATCTTGGGATGGTGGGACAACCAGAGATGAGAAACGGCAGGGAGCCACCACCCCCTGTAGGTGGGAGGCCCAGCTGGAGGAGGCTGGTTGCTAGCATCCCAGGTAGAAGCTAGACCCACAGCAACCTGTCAGCAGGATCTGGAGCTGGGGAGGAGAACCAGCCCAGGACCCAGGCCACCTCCTCAGGCAGAAACACAGAAGCAGAAAGACTCTAGCTTCTTTTGTCTCTGCTGCCCCCCAGGTCGGCCACCGGGACCTTCCACTGACGGAATCCAACTGGAAGCCATCTGAGGAGTTCCCGTTGAGTTCTGCTTGAGCTCTCACGGGGATTCCCGGAGAGTTCCCATTGGTTGGGGAAGTGCCGGAGGAGGGATATTTCCGGTTGCTGATTCCTAGAGGAGCTGCGTGGCGTTCGGGGGAGTTCCCTGGAGCGTGTGTGGAGTGTGCTGGTGGAGTTCAGTAATAAAGTTTGTTCCTGCTTCAGTGGCTCGTGATTTGTGCCCAGCCAGACTGTGGCAGCCATCCACAGCAGATTGTGGAGCAGAGGACGGCAACTGTTCCTAAACAGTTCCTAAATGAGGGAGCCCAACACAGGAATCCAACTCACCCTCAGCCAAACCAAACCAAACACACAAAAACCAACATTTCATAGAGAATTTTGGAAGAGTCCCACTTGGGTATAAGTCCTGCCTTCTTCCTTTTCTACCTTAGTGGCTTTGAATGCATTTTTTATCTCTCTGAATCCCAGTTTGATGCAACTTTATTTACTTATTCAGCAAGACCTTGGTGCTAGGGGTGGAACCCAGAGCTTCTCACAGGTCGGCAAGGACTCTACCCGTGAGCTAAACCCCCAGCTCTTCTGAATCCCGCTTGTAAACAAGGAGAATCACAGCACATTTCCCCAGAAATGTCACGAGATATGGTGGAGAAAGGATGGGACTTGAAGAACTGCTTTTAGAATTTACTTGGAAATTGCAGGCGAAAGAAAGAAGGGCCCCCTGGATTGAGCTGTGGGCTTTCCCGACCTCGTTCTTAAGGTAGAAATCTTACCGGTTCTTTTTTTTATACATAAATACAAGCATTTACACATAATACCCGGCACATAATACTTAAGCCATAATACATGTATTTATACACAAATACAAGTAATTTTAGACGTAAATGCAATACATAAATATGATACCCTCCACCCGCACCCTACCCCCCCCCACCTTCCAGAAAATTCTTTAGAGTCCATAGGAGAAGAAGAATCTGGTATTCACGGGTAAACAAACCTCAAGAGGCTATTACATTTAAAAAAGACATTCAAGCATACATTTTGAAAATAAAGGGAGCCACAGTAGATGAAGTTGAGCGTGTCCTTTGAAAAGAAATTCAGATGTCCCTGCGACAAGAAGAGTCTCTGGATTCGCTCCAAGGAACAAAGGGGCTCAAGACCTTGGTGCTCTGCGAGGGGGTTCAAGAATTTGTAAAGCAGTAAATATACTCTTGGTTGGTCCTAATGTTTTAGTTTCCATATCGTGTGACAGGAAGGGCTGCTGAGTGTGGCAGAGCAGATTTTCACATCAGAAGAATAAATAATATTAAAGGACAGAACTCAGGCCCCAGTGGAAAAAAGAAAGGTGCCACATCATTGTGGCCACCATCATTGTCTGGGTACATGTGCGCCCGTGGGTGTGTGTGTGTTTGTGTGTGTGTGTGTGTGTGTGTGTGTGTGTGTGTGTGGTGTAGATCGATGGGGGGGAACTTTTTTTACCCTGGATGTGTGTAAAGTGAGAGGGAAATTAGGGCAGTGGCCGGGAGTAGGGAGAACCTGGGTGGATAAAAGGGCGGGTGTCGCAGGATCTAATGGTCGTTAACGGATGTCATTATGTTAGGTGGCTATGGGTTGAAGGCGTGAGAAAATAAGGTTTTAAAAACCTTTAATGGTTCAGAGACTATTGCCTGCAAAGGGGTCCCGCAGGGGAGCCGAGTCTCTGCTGCTTACCATGCTGCAGGAACTTCCTGGAGTGGGTGTGGAGCAAGGAGGTGACTGCCTGGGCAGGGGAAAGCCAACCGTGCCCAAGGTCACGTGTCACTCATGGGAAATCACCAAGACTTCATGGGTGCCGTTTGCTGTGCGCGTTTAAAGCAGGAGGTCGGCCCCCAGTGTCTCCTGGGTATCAATAGTGCCAGAGTGTTGGGGCACGGATCTCTGTTTTCTGTCATTTCAACGAGGTCACACACCGGGTGGTTTACAGACAATAGAGTCAGGTGTGGTGGCACAGGCCTGTAATCCAAGTGGCTCGGGAGGCTGAGGCAGGAGGATCACAAGTTCAAAGCCAGTCTCAGCAACTTAGCAAGGCCCTAAGCAACCTAGCAAGATCCTGACTCCAAATAAAATATAAAAAGGGCTGGGGATGTGGCTCAGTGGATGTGGCTCAGAGCCCCTGGGTTCAATCCCCAGGACCATGGTTCCCCAGGCTGCGAGGTCCCAGAGCAGGGTCCTGGCATCCGGCCTCTGCTCCATCATAACAAAGGAGAAGGGCCAGTGAGGTGGAGGTGTGGGGTGGGCACAGGGGAGGACCTCGTGTATAAAATCTCTGCTCTTGAGATAACTCCCCCCCTCCCTCAATACCAGCCTGATCCATGAATGAGGGGAGGGTGCCCCCGTGACCAGAATCACCTCTTAAGGCCACCCTCTCTGCACATTGTCCCAACGGTCACTACATGTCAACATGTGTTTGGAGAGGACATCTGAACCACAGCAACACGTCTCTGGTGGCTTTTTCTCATCGAGTTCCTTCTCCAATATGGCGCTCAGCTCAGAGCAGTCCAGACTAGCTTCCCTCGGCCAAGGAAGACAGACGGTTTTGGAGTGAGGGACCTCTCTTTGCTGAAGGAGGACGAGGTGGGAAGGATCGGAGGGTGGGTCTTTCCTTCCTTCCTTCCTTGTGAGTCTGCTTGCTTTGGGGTATCCCAGCAACCCAAGCCCATCCCCAAACTCCAGTCAGGCCCACCAGTGTGTGGGGACTCAAGCCAAGGCAAGGGCCAGTTCCTCGTCGTGTTGGGGACAGGAACCTGTGGGCTTGGAGCCCCAGAGGTCTTGGTTTCCATTGTTTTTTGGTAGACCCAACTCTGGGAACCCACAGCAAGCAGCTCATTGAAGTGGGTCCGCCATTTTCCATTGGTTTCCGTACCGTCTTTTGTTTGGTTTTGTTAAGCAGCAAGCTCTTTCCTATGAGAATATTTCTCCTCGGTGCCCATCCTCCAGCTTGGGTTGAGAGCACAGGGGCCCAGGGTTCAGGATAGGAAGGTCCTAGGGCCATTAAGAAGAAGAAAGGGGGAAGTTGGTAGCCCTAAAGATTTGGGCCCAACCAAGGGAAAGATCAAAGCCCGGTTAGGACCACCCCTGGGCGGGAAACTGCTCTCAAGTGCCCAAGACAGTCTAGCAACTTAGAGAAACCGGCTTCAAGTCCTCGTGTGGTGCCTGCCTCTGGGTGGCTTGTGCCACCTCAGGCGGGTGGTTTAATCTCCTCTTGCCTCAGTTTCCTCACCGGACACAGCCCGCCAACGTCGCTGGGCTGTGGTGAGGACTGTAATGTGCTTGGTGAACTTGAAAGTAGCAGCCCACCCAAGGCATCAATCACCTCGTGATCAGCAGGACGGGCATTGTTTCTGCCCGGGTTGCATTCATGGTGGTCGGGGGCGTAAGACAACCTGGAAGACAATTAGAGAACTTACAAGATGGTATCTGATTAGCCGCAGGATTGTGCAGGGCTGCCGCAGAGAGGAGTAAGAGCTAGAATATTGAGGAGAACCTTCGAGAAAGGGGTGGTCTTCGAGGTTGTCTCCGAAATGGAAACTGGTTACAATGGAAAGTTTAAGTGATGGAAAATTGTTGCTGCTGAATGACTTTCCCAAGGGCCACCTCCAGGAGGGTCTGCCCTACCCAGAGACCATCCCTACTTGGCCTGGCTTGTTGCAGGGAATTCTGGGAAAGTTTCCAAGAGGGCAATTTCCTGACTTAGACTGTGGTTCCACTAAAGCTGGTTGGTGGCCTTGCCTCAGGGCCGTCAAAGATCCAGGTTCAAGTTTGAATTTTGTCTCTTCTAACATATGTGCCTTTCAGCAAGTCAGTGGCTCGTCTGAAGTCTGTCGGATTCCTCTGTCAACGTGTTCTGACTTTGGAAGATTTTCCGGGGAATAGGAAGAGTTGGCTGCTTAACTCTTAAGCAATAAAGAGACTTTAACACCTGAAAAGGCTTCGCGGCTCTCTGCAAGACTGACTTCCTCAATGGGAGGGCAGCTCTCTGCAGAGGGGAGAGAGAGTGATTGACGTTTTTCAGTTCCCCAAACACCCAGCGCTGCCGGGCTTTGTACCCAACAGTCACCCAGACCCTTTAAACATGGGTAAACAGAGTGAATATATCTTCTGTAAAAGGAAGGTCTTTCCAGTGGCCTGGAGATGGGGTTGCTCCCAGTGGAGAGGCTAAGAGGGCGTGGGAGCAGGGACTCTGTCTTGCACTCAGGTGTGACATTCTTTCAGCCAGGTAAGAGACAAGTGTTTCCATGTAAGGTGTCTCCCTAAAGCTCATGTGGGAGACACTGCAAGAATGTTCGGAGGTAAAATGATTCGATTATGAGAGGTGTAACCTGATCAGTGGATTAATCCACTGATGTGGATTAACCAGGCAGTAACTCCAGGCAGGTAGGGTGTGGCTGCAGGAAGTAGGTCACTGCGGGTGGGCCTTTGGGGTTGATATTTCGTCCCTGGGGAGCGAAGCTCTCTCTGCTTCCCGGTGACCATGTCCCGAGCTGCTTTCCTCTGCCCCACCCCTCTGTCATGCGGTTTATCTCACCTCAGGCCCCAGACAACAGAATGTGCCAACCACGGACTCCACCTCTGCAGTGTGAGCCAAAATAAGGTTCCTCTCTGCAGTGTTCTGGTCTGGTCTCTTGGTCACAGCAACATGCACAGCTGACCAAAACAAGAAGCAAGCCCTAGGGCCCCTTCTATTAGATTCAGTGCCACCAGATACCAACGTTTCTTCTCGTCCCTTGGATTCACCTGGTTACTGAGGAATGACAATAGAAATATGCTGATTATACTTCATCTAGAAAGAATCATCTTGGGGAGTCACACATGATGAAGAGCGTTGAACACTATCATCTTACTTGAAAATAACACGACCTTCTTTCTCCTCTATGTCATTTGCCTGGTAATTCTGACAGGCATCTCAGCTTCAAGGACCCTCAAGTTAGGTACTGTGGCCTGTGCCTACGATCCCAGTGGCTTGGGAGGCTGAGATAGGAGGATTGCAAGTTCGAGGCCAGCCTTAGCAATTTAGCAAGGCCCTAAGCAACTTAGTGAGACCCTGTCTAAAAATAAAATGGAGTGGGGATCCAGCTCAGTGGCAAAGCACCCCTGGGTTCAATTCCCAGTTCCAAAACAAAAATAAAAGCAAACAAAAAACCTTTAAGCCATTTTTATTCCTTCCTTTTTCCATTATTCAACAATGACTTATTGAGTGTCTACTAGATGCCAGGCTCTGGGTGAGGCGCAGTCGATTCTGTGAGAAAAACAGATGAGCAAACTCTTCATTCCCAGCACAGGTGTTCTACAGGGGGACAGAGACAAAACCTAATATTTCAGATGGCTGAGTGTTTTGAAAGAAATGACCTGGGAGGAGCTCAGATTTGGAGTCTGAGTCAGGAAGCACGGTTGAGGAGATGTCCACGAGGCAGCGGCATTTGAGCTGAGCGCTAATGGATAAGGAGGAGAGAGGGAGTGGAAGGCCTCAGGAAACAGGAGCCTACAGAACAGAGGTGCAAAGGCACTGAGGCAGCAAAGCCTTTACAATGGTTAAGAAGCCAGCGTGGCTCTGGGGGTGGGGGGAGAACAGTAGGGGGACAGAAGCTGAGAGGGGGAGGCGGAGCCCGGCCCACAGGGAGCTGTGGCGGCCTCTTGAGGGATGGGATTCTTTCTGTATCTAAGTGGGAAGCCGTTGGAGGGTCTCAGGTGAAGGCCTGGTGTGCAGGTCAGGCTGGGCCTTTCTGTCTTGGGCTTCCATTGATCCCGTCATAGAGCGCCAAGGACACTTTCATCTGCCCTCCCCATGCCCACCCCATGAGAACATGAACATTTTGAGGATTCATGAGACTCATCTGACACTCTCCAGTGCCTAGACAGTGACTGGCATTTTTAGATACTCAAGACATGCTTTTTTCTCTCTTTCTCTTTTTTTTTTTTTTCTTTTTTTGGTGCTGGGGATGGAACCCGGGTCCTTGCATCTGCTAGGCGAGCCCTCTACCACTGAGCTACACCCCCAGGCCCTAGAACTGCTTATTAAATCGAGTCAAATATCTATTTCAACATTTCAACCGTTAAGGGACCAGGGGCCAAATCCCCGCGTCCTCAGGGGCTCAGGTTGAAAGGGTACAAGGCAGGGAAGACTGCCTGGGAGAGGAGGCCTTGGTCAGAGGCCTGAAGGATGGGTAAACAGAGGCAGAGGCAGCGAAGGGGAATCTACAGAGCTTTGTGTCCAGAGACGTCAGCCGCTTTCAGGTTGAAATTGATGAGCCTGAATTTCACCAGGCTCCCAAAGCTAAGTGGGTTGAAAATACACACACACAAGAGGGGGTTCCGGGAGAGTGGGGGCAGACGCGGGCTCTCTCCAGCAAGCAGGTCCCCCCTTGACTTCAGATGCCCTGGGGGTTTCCGAGAAAGGGCCCCTCTTCTCCCACCAGCTGGTGAATCTCATCCTGAGCTGTGACAGCCAAACCCCGGGCCGGTCCCATCCCTCCAAGCATCCCCAATATTTCTTGATAGACATTTCTGTTGTCTTATGTGCAATAGAATTGTAATCACCTGTATTTAAAACTAATGGATTTGAAATAACCTGCAGGCTTCCACCTTAATGAGAGTTAGATTAATGAAAAAGGACCTTTTGCCTCGGATTGCATGACAACATTTTCAAATTACATTCTTGGAACAGAGAATTCACTTATTCAGAGTAATTGAATGCTGACTTGGGTTAATACGTACAATGTCCTTAAATGAAAATGTTCTATTGTAAGTGAAACTGTATGATACCTGAGGCTTTCTCAATAGATTTGGTTGGACTCTGAGTTAATTATACTGCATGCTATTTTTTGAATGAATTCAAGCATGAATTCTACACGCTAGAGATTGGGATAATTATATTCAATTCTGCTGGGTGCCCCGCTGAAAGAATTGACCTTTTAGATAAAACGAGTCTCCCGAACAAGAAACCTGAAGAAAGTCTACACAAAGCCGGGAGATGGAAGAGACGAGAAACTCTCAAGTCGGAGAGGGGGTGGGGGTGGGGAGCGGTGGGGGTGGGGGTGGGGGTGGGGGGTGCGGTGGGGGGGGGAGGCCCAAGGAACAGTAGCATCAGCAAGATTGATTTTTTTTTTTGGTCACGGGAAAGTATTTCTGTTTTGTAGCTTGTTTTGTATCCTCGGTACATAAAGGTATAATTTAAAACCATTGATTTTACTAAGCCGTGTTCTCATCAGTAACGCGGCTAAAGAGTAGCCGCGGGAGGAAGCAGAAGCCAGCAAAAAGCAATCTGGGGATGAACTTGGGGTGACGGTTCCCAGGAGGGAGAAGGGAAGCAGCCAGAGGGGCCCGCAGGGTGCTGACCACCAGGCTACCCTGCCTGGCCGGCTCATGACCAGCGGGTGGCCGTCCCCATGGGCTTCCTGGCTCCACGGCCTCAGGCTCGCTGGCCTCTGTTTAGTTGGGCATCTGCAGCGCCCGGGATGAACCCAGAGCCTCACGCAGGCTAGGCAAGGCCCTGCCACCCAGCTGCAGCCCCAGCTCAGCTCAGCGGCCTGAGTCCACACCCTCATCCTGGGTAGTGAAGTCTCTGTCCACTCACAGCGCTGGAGGAAGGTGACCCATGAGCAGGATTAAACCCATCAGCAGGATTAAACACATTCCTCCCCCTGGGGACCAGAGGAGCCGGACCTGCTGGCCACGGTGTCAACGGAGCGTCCTTGTCGGGCTGAGACATCTGAGTCCTGGGGCCCGCTGGGCGTGGTAGCCAGAGAGAGGGCAAGTCCTGTGCCCAGCCAGAGGGGAGCCCCCACTGCAGCAGCCGTGAGGAAACAGAGGACGGTGTTTGGTCTGCTCGGCGCAGCCCCCCTTCACAGGGACCGAGAGGTCTCCTTCCGTGTGTGTGAACTGGCTGTATGACACGCGGTGCCCATTATTCAGGAAGACCTGGGCTCTGATCCCCAACTGGGGGAGAAAGTTGACTTACTCGGATGTGTTACTTCCTGACATGTGGGTGACACTCGTCCCCGCCCCCACCGAACAGTGTGATCACGTACTTTGCACCCACAGGTCTCTCAAGCTTCCAACTCCTTCCCCAGTGAGGTTCCACTTTCTTCTCTGGCCTGGCTGGAGCCTTCGGCATAGGGTACACTTCTTTCCAACCATCGGTATGAGTTACTGGTAGCTGCTGTAACAAATAGCCAAAAAAAATGTGGGGGACCCAAAATTTGTTCTCCCACAGATCTGGAGGCCAGAGTCTGAAACTGTTCTCATTGACCTTGAAGTACAATACCGTCAGGGCCACACTCCCTCTGGAACCTCTGAGCCGAGATCTAGCTCTGGCCTCTACCAGCTCCCGGTGGCCGCTGGCATTGTTTGGCTTTTGGCCACATCACGCCAGTCTCCACTGCCAGAGTCACATGGCCTTCTCCTCTCGGTGTCCAACCTCCCTCCCTCTGTCTCTGTCTTATGACCCTGGTGACTGCAGATGGGGCTCACTCTGATGACTCGGGCCTCTGTCCCTATCTCCAGACCATGACTCAATCACCTCTGCAGATCAACAGCATCTCACTCCAGGTCCCAGAGAGGAGGCCCTCACAGCTCCGGGGGCTCTCCTCTTGTCCCCCTTCCCTCTGCCCATCAGGAGACTGCAGCCCGTGCAGCACCAGCTCGCTCTCTTCAAACACCACTGGTCACTGACCTGGGCTGGGCTTCTGGGGCCCCTCCCTGTACACCCCTTCCTCCAAGCCCCGTGGTCAGTTTCTTAACCCCTGCTAAGCAGCTGCTCCAGAAGGGCCCAAACTCTCCCTCGCCTGCACCCGCACGTGAGGTTTGGGGGAGCAGAGTGGGGGTGTTCTTTTGGTTTGTTTTTTAATTTTTTTTTTTTTTTTGGTCGTTGATAGTTCTTTATTTTATGTGTTTTTATGCGGTGCTGAGAACAGAACCCGGGGCCTCCCACATGCCAGGCAAATGCGCTACCGCGGAGCCCCCGCCCCAGCCCCATGAGTCGGGGTCTTCTTTGGGGGAACCATCTCCCCGACTCTGTCCACGGAGGACGAATGGGATTGACTCACCCCATTCCCCACGTTGTGCCTTCAGCAGTCAGCCTGCTGAGAACAGCCGCCAGTGACCTAGAAACTCTTAATAAGGGTGTGCAGTGACAGGGCGGGGCCCAGCATGGCTCATCAAGAGCTTCATTGTCCCTGGCCAGGTGAGTGCTCCTGGAGTGGGCATGTGACACAGCCCCAGGAGACTCCGACCTGGGTCCTCCCTCCCTCCCTTCCTCGCCCTCCCTCTCTCTCCCTCCCTCCCTCCCTCTCTCTCTCTCCTTGACGGACTTGAAGTTGGGAGGATGTGAACTCATGGCCGCCAGCTTGTGGCCCACACTGGGGGATCTGCCAGAAAATGGAGCCAATAAGAGGAAAGAAGAACCAAAACGTGGAGGAGAAATCACAGATCCAATAACCAGGTTTTGATCTCCTGGATCCAACCGTGCCTGAAATTTTACTTCACCTTGACATTTTAGTTTAACAAACCACCTATCACCCCTTTTAAAGGTAGTCTGCGTTGAGTTTCTGTCATGATTTGGATGGCTCTCACTGACACATTTGCCGCACAGATTCCCAAAAGGGATTGGCTGCCCGAGCCTAAGCAGAATATCCACTCAATCCTGCACCTGTCTAAATCCCACCCATTCTGTGCTTGGTATTACAGTGGGGCCTGAAATATAAAAAGAGTAAGGCTCCATCTCTTCTCCCAAGGGTTCTCCTTTTGAGTTGGGAAACCAAGGACTCAGGAGCCAAGTGAAGCCTTGCTTCCCACTTAGCCAATCTATGAAAATTTTCCTTCTAGCTTTATCAGCTGTTCACTCTGACCTTCAGATCTTTTTCTAACATAATGAGGGAGCCAGCTCGAGACATTAGCTCTCCAAACACAATTGGATCTTCCTTCTGTGTGTCCAGGTGTTCAATCAACACCCTGACAATCACTCTGATTACTTGATGTCAACGGACCTTCAGTTCTGGCCCCAAGAGGGTGGGCTTTGGCCTAGAGCCAGTTGGGAACCCCTTCTCATAGAATTGCCCAAGTATGGGATATACCTTTCTCTGCTAGTGTCATACAAATATGAACTATGTTGCTCTCTTTGTCTCTTTTAGGATGGTCAGAATTGCCTTTGGACCTGCTGGGGACCTCGGAGGGTGGTATTATGGGAAAGACTCGGTTCTTGTTTTTGTACCAGGGATTGAAACCAGAGGTGCTTAACCACTGAGCCACATCCCCAGCCTTTTTTTTTTTTTTTTTGCATTTTATTTAGAGACAGGGTCTTGCCAAATTGCTTACAGTCTTGCTAAGAGTCGGAGGTTGGCTTTAAACTCACAATCCTTCTGCCTCAGCCTCCTGAGCCGCTGGGATCAGATTCTTGGATTTTTATCTCAATCTGGACACTAAAGACCTTCTGACTTCAGGCACTCTCCTCCCCTTCTCTGGGTCTGAGCATCCTTTTTAAATCGAGAGGCTTGAACTTGTTGGGATTTGGCACTGTGCCTCATTCTTCCTACCAGTTCAGGTGGATCACACCCTCTTTCTTGCAGAGGCCTGCACCCACAGCCCTTGGATCCTTCTGAGCACCAACAGAGAGGATCGTTAAGATTCAGAGGATCATGATATGATCCTAAGACTTCGGAGCCAAGAAACTGACCCCTTTACTAGACGTAGTTTGGGAATCTTAATTGGAAAACTTTCCTCCTCTCCCTGTCTCTATATCCAGGGGTGTCTGCAGCGGACCTCAGTCTTACAAAGTGGAGGCTCTCTTACTATCAGAAAGAAGCCATTCCTATAGTTATATGGAGATTAGAGGCAAAACAACAACAACAACAACAAAAAACCTCCAGCAATTAATTCCATTATGCAGTTAATATAATTAGTCAGATTTATGTGAAAGGACCAACATTTGTGACTCAAATTTCTCATTGTTTCTCCCTCGTCTTTTTTTCCGAAGGTTCCAGTCCCTTAAATTTGTACATTATCTGTGACTGATCTATCATTTATCTAGAGAATACAGTTGTCATTCACTTCATTTAATTAGCTTATGGATTCTAAATTATCCGCTACCATAAAATGTGATTTTTATACTGCAGATTACAAAGGTTTTCAGAAAATTTAATATGCCACTTTTAATTGGTGAAAAGTACCCTAAAGGGTTCATAATTTTTTTTTTTTAACTGCACTTGCATTTTAGGCTCAAGAGAGAGAGAGAGAGAGATTGAAATATTTAGTAAGAAATGGGATTTGGGTCGGTGAGATTGGGGATGATTTATTTGGAATAAGGCAACTTGGGAGGGGCGGGGCCTTACATGCAGCCGTGGGAGGGCCGTGGGCAATCAGTGAGACCGCTGAGTGGAGAAGGGAGCATCTTCTGGCTCTCGCATCCCCGTTAGTCATTTTGATGGGTAACAGTGCATTTATGCATTTGGTTTTAAGTTTGCGGCAACGACTAAGAATAGCCCATTTTCTGCTGTTTTTCCAACCATTAAATTCATAATCTTCTGTCCATGTGGTGTCAACACATCTTCCCTAAATACTTTCTTGGACTTCTAATGCCTTGGCTCAGTGGTACAGCCATTTGTTCAGAAAAAGCAAACGGCCTTTTAGATTAATTAATTAATTAATTAATTTTTGGTATCAGGGACTGAACTCAGGGCCTCTGGCCACTGAGCCACATCCCTAGCCCTATTTTGTGTTTTATTTAGAGACAGGGCCTCACTGAGTTGCTTACAGCCTTACTTTTGCTGAGGCTGGCTTTGAACTCAGGATCCTTCTGCCTCAGCCTCTGGGATTACAGGTGTGCACCACCGCAACCAGCCCCAATAGCCCTTTTTGATCCTCAGACTAGGAAAGCGCTGTACCTGGTGAGGTTAGGGACAGAAGAAAGAGGACGGGTTATTGGGAGCAACTTCAAGGACTTGCACACACATCCGTCTGCATGTGTTAAAAACAAGTTTATGGACACATGAAATCTAGAGCCTTCAGGAGACAAGGATGAGCCTCCCGGGTCTCCCCTGCCCGCTGGAACCCTGTCCCTCTGGATCCAGGTCCTCATGACGCTGTCAGATCATCAGGTCACGGCTGCGCTAATACTACTGCAGGTCCCTTGGGGTTAAGGCATCGACGACCTGAGGGCTTGGGGAGGTCAAGCCCCACTACAGAGCCACAGAGTGGAAAGAGAGGAGGTGCAGAGGATCAGAACAGGAACAGTACAATCATCGTGGATGCATCGTGACGTCACGGTGATGATGGTCAATCACAGTCACAATCACATAAGCAGCTCCATGCTCCACAGTACTCACTCTGTGCCAGACGCTGTGCTGGGCTCTGACTCAGGTCCCCCACTTGCCAAGGGCTCTCTGGGGTCATTTTCTTCCTGAACCAGCACTTCCAGGAAGCAGACGCTGCCCTGGAGAGAGAATCAGAGAGGACAGATTCCAGCGGTGGTAGGGAACCTCTTTCAGGATGTCCAGTGCTAGCTCTTCTGAATTTTCCTCCTCGAGAGGAAAATTTCTAGAAATTGCTGGGGAAAAACTTCCTGCTTCCAATCGGGACTTGTAGAGTCCAGATTCTCTGGCAGACTTTCTTTTCCATTGTTAAAATATTCATGCTTTTTTTTTTAAAGTAAAAGCCAGTCTATGGCCTCATTTTAGAAAATTATGACAGATAGATACATAACAGGAAAAAAATGAAACATGCTTCATGATCCCACCACACATGGGAGAAAACGACTATGAATCACCCTAGCTTTGCACCTAACGAGAGAGGGAACAGGGCATATGGTAGTTCCAACCTCAACTCCTCAGGACCTTGGACTTCCCACCTACGGGGGAGGTCAGATAATGGTTCCTTTCTCCTGTGACTTTCTAGAGAATTGAACCAGGCAAGTGGTCAAGGGCCTTCGCTGGGTGCCTGCACGTAACCGTGCTCAATAAATATCGAGCACCATTATTAAAACTATAACATAAACATCCTTTAGAGCTATTCAGTATTCTTTCCTAACATCAGTTTAGCACAACTTTATTGTTTTTCCATTATGCAAGTAAAATGGGCTTATTTATAAAACCAGAGATAAACAAAATGATAAACAATAAACCCATCCGCCATCCCATTGATTCAGAAATAACCACTATTAAAATTTAATAGACATATTTCCAACCTCATTAGATGTATGTTATGTAATACAGATAAGTGAAATATATCTGACCCCTTGCAGCGTTTATTATTATTTTACCTTTTTTTTTTTTTTTGGTGGTGATGGTGGGAATTGAACCCAGGGCCTTGCACATGCTAAACACACAATCTACCACCGAGTCACCCTTCCAGCCCCTACTCCCTGCTTTTTCTCCTCTCAGAAATACATTGTGAGCATTCTCTCAGGACCTTACCATATTTATTACACACAGAACATTCCAGTCGCTAAGAAGTAGTCTGTGGACTAGATTTAACACAATAGTCGGAACCAATTCCCTGTTGCAGACTTTAAGGCTGTTCCTATTTTTTTTTTTTGTAAATACTGTTGCAATAAAGAGCTTGGTAACCAGATCGTGCGTCTTGTTAGAATCAGAATTTCTGGGTCAAAGCAACTGGAGATTTTGAAGCAGCCCCAGGTGCTCCGGGGAGGCATGGTGGGGTACTGTAGGGCAGTGTCCTGGGTACGGTGGAGCAGGGCTTGCGAGGCTGCTCTGCCCGAAACTTGGAAGCCCAGCCTGGTTGCTGTATCATGCCTTGTGCTTCTGGGCCACTAATCCTCATGTCCAGCTGAAAAAAGATCTGCAAATGCCTACTCTCTTTTGTGTGTGTGTGTTAGTCTAAAGATAGCAGGGGACATATTTGAAAGAAATGATTAAGATCCACAATGGGAAGGTAAACAGGGTCATAATTCACGAGATTTCCCATTGTTCTTTCCTGACTTGACTCCTATAATCCTAAGGCAGACACAATCACCTATTCAATTCCTCAGATCTTCACTGAACACCTACTTTGTGCAAGATGGGGAGGTAGATGCAAAAGAGAATACGGAATATTTGCACAGCGTGCGCACTTGACAAAGTGATTCTGTGTGCCTTAGGAAAAAAATAAATAAATATAAAACCCCAGCCAGTGCTCAGGGGACCTGATTTCTAGAGTTGCCTCCACCATGTAATTGAAGTCTGACCTCAGGCTGATCTCTGCTCCCGATCGTAAACACCAGGCGAAGAATCCCTGCCTTTTCTGTCTTGGAGGGCTGTGCTACTCACCCAAACTGCTATAAATGCTCCTTAGATTTACCGGTTTCAACAAACCTGTGAAGAATGGACATGGGTGTTCAAGTGTTTTTCAGTGAGACCTAAACTGAAAAAGACCTTGGAGGTCACTGAGGGTAGGGCACACTTTCCCAGCTCTGTTTTGGGGGATCAGGAAAGTACCCTGAGACCAACTTGGGGACAAAGGAGAAGACGGCTGACCTGCTGCTCACCCAGAATCCAGGCAGGAACCAGCCTGCTCGTCTCTGGCCCTGGACAAGTCACCTTTGGAGCCACATGGTTTTGCCATCTGTGATATGGGAGTAAGGATCCAGCTGAACCGGGACACATCGATACCATAGTGTTCAGGACCACGGTGGGGACAGAGTAATATTGCTGTCCCTTGAGGTTTTTCCTAGGGTCAGGTTTCTCTGAAAATAGTGTTTAAAAATGATTTACTCTACAAGTGGGAAAGACAACCCAGAGAAGCCATGTTCCTATGCACCTGGAGAAACCCCCCCACCCCCACCCCCCACGTCATCAACGCCGTCATTGTCACCTTTGCGGCCGGCCTCCATAAGCAAAAGTCCCCCTTACCAGCCTCTGGCGACTGCTGGCTCACTTGCTGGTAAATAATAGAGGACATTTGTGGTCACTGGTTTGTGTGCTATTTCTGGGGCTTGTGAGCTGTCTCAGAAGAACTCACCATCCATACGTTGAACCACAAAACTCTTCTAATAGACCGGCATCCTCCAGGCCCGCGCGAGGTTTCCCAAACCCTCAACGGATGTTAATGTTGGGAATGAGAAAAACTGCAATTCCCCAAATCATGAAGCTCTTCTTAAAATAATTCTACTAGTCTTCATACTTACTTTCTTTAGGAATTCTTTCTAAAAACACTGTTGGATAAATACAAAATAATACATTTAATAGTATTTATATAGAGCTCTACAAAGTTTTTATGAAAATGCTTGTCTCTAGCAAATATTCAAATACTGGAAATTGCCAGCAACATGTGTGTGTGTGTGTGTGTGTGTGTGTGTATCAGGAATTGAACCCAAAGGTATGTAGCCACTGACCACATCCCCAGCCTTTTCTTTTTTAATATATATATTTTATTTAGAGACAGGGTCTTGCTGAGTTGCTTAGGGCCTCTCTAAATTGCTGAGGCTGGCTTTGAACTTGAGATCCTCCTGCCTCAGCCTCCGAGCCACTGGGATTACAGACGTGCACGACCACGTATAATGTAACATTCCGACCTCCCAGCAAGGTTGAAAACAGCACACAGGGTCAAGAAAATAAGCCACAGGACTAACTTTGCTTCCAACCTTATTACTTCTTGGAACTCCACTCATGGAACTTGCAAAAAGGATAGTACGCATATAAATGTATTCATAATTTATTTTATCTGCAAGAACAACTCACCATTAGAGCAGGCAACTGCTAGCAAAACTGACCTAACAACCCTAACCCTAACCCTAACCCTAACCCTAAGTGGATTACGGCCAACTTTCTCCACTGTGCTCTGGCCCTGGTTCCTGGAAACGTCCCTGACCTTGGACTCTACATGTCACTGTTCCCTGCTCTTACTCTTGCTTGACAGCAGATTCCTTCAAATAACTACTGGCTGCCGTGTTGATACCCAGCTTTAATTCTCCTAGAATTAGAATTCTTTTCTTCAGCTTGACTGATTTTTTTTAGGAGTTGGAAAAAAATATATATTTCCCAAGGAATGCTAGGAAGGAACCCCAAAAGCATGCACTTATATGATACCATCTTCCCAACCCCATAGAGCAAGGTTGGAGGAATTCCATTCCTGCGGTGACGTCATGCACGGCCCAGGGCTGGCTTCAGGCAGAGGATACATGGAGTGGGGAAGCTGAGTCAGAGGCCCGGGGGCCGCTACTCTTCCGACCAGTCCTGAAGGCAGAGAGGATGTACAGATGTTTCAAGGTTGGGAAAATCATTCCTCTTTTTTTTTTTTTTAACTCATTCATTAATGTTTATTGATCATTGGTTACATTCCCAGAAGCCTTCTAAGCACTATGAGTGCTGTAGGGACCAAAAGGGCGGAGGCTCCAAACCTTATGGAATTTACATCCTGTTGGAAGAGGTCAGAAAATAAACATCAACAGATAAATAAAGACCTGAAGTCATGCAGGCAGGGATGGTGCCTGCGAAGACCGCGGCCAGGTGGCGCAATACCCAGGGACAGGCACAGTTCAGCCCACCCCCCCACCCCGGGGAGGCCAGTGTGGTCAGAGTAGAGAGAACTAAATGACTGAGAAGCAAGGTGGGTAAGGAGTCTGTGAGGAGCGACCTCAGCATCATGCACCACAGTTCTCAGACAGACAGACAGACAGACACATCCATTGCTGGGAAGCTCCAGAGATGGGGGCGGCTTGGGGGTCGGTCAGTCGGAAATGAATGCTGCAGGACTTTGGGGACATTTTTTAAGCAACCTCTTGGTGTCTCTGCTCCCTTGGGAGTGAGAACAAAAGTACCACCCATAGGACATCACGTTGTCCTAGGCATTAAATGAGATGATAATACACGTCAATGTTTAACCAGCCTCTTGCACACAGTGAGAGCTAAATAAACCTGACCCTCTCTGGCAGCTGCTGGGGGTGCCCTGACCCTACATCCTTTCTTTGCCCGCTGCTGTCTGACTGCCAGCTCAGCACCAGTGGCACCTGCACTTCTTTGTCTTGGACTCTTGGCTCCCAGGGGTTGCTTGTCTGGACACACAGGCTCTGTTAGGTCTTTAGAAAGGCTGGGGAACCGACCACCCTCCCCCCAGCAGCCTTTGACCAGCGTCTGGTGGAAGGTGGGGTATAAATACCCTCAGATGACACAGCCTCTCCTCTCCCTCCCACTTCCTCAGCGACGTCCCTCAGGACGCAGGTGACTGACTTCACCTGTTTCCTTCCCTCTCCTTCCCCCCTCCCACGATCCTTCTGGAATGTCTAGGATTCCTCCCAAATCAAGTGCTTGCACTTAAAGTGCATTTTGGGGGGCTAGTTCTGGAGAGGTTCCGAACTCAGATGAATTTTTTAAACTTTGACCATCTGTTGAAAAAAAATTAAAAAAAAGATGGCCAACATTTAATTTTCATTTCTTCATTGGGAATTAGGCTTTTTTCCCCTGACCCTGGCCAAATGTGCTTCTTCCCTCCGCCGTCTGTCTGTCCTTGCACTTTGCCCCTTGATTTGCTGGGCTGTTTGTCTTTTCCTTATTGATTTGTAAGAGCTCTTTGTAAATAATGAAAAATTAGCCCTTTGTGTATTATATGCTGCCGTCTCCGACATTGCGGCTTGACTTCTGACTTTGTTTAGGACACACACTGTCTCTCTTTTGGACCTACAGAAGTTTAGATGCTGATGCAATCAAAGAGAAGATCAGATTTAAAACTCACTGTTTCTTTCCATTCATTTATTGCTTTGGTTTTAGTTTTTCCCATAAAAGAGACAAAAGTGATAGATAGAAGGCTGTGTCAAGAGGAGCTCTGTCAAGACACTCCTCCATAAACAGACAACTTTACATATATATTTATAGATTTACGTGGTTATAAATCATGCCCATAAAATGACACACGGCGAAGTTCTTGCTTTAATTGCTGATGTCGTCTCTCTGGAAATTATCTGTGGGTGACTGTAGGAATTCTCAGCTCTGGGCGCATTTCTTTCTTGTTTCGTAAAACCAAGTTTTGTGGGGGCATCTGGCTTTTGCGATCTGGTCGGACGTGGGTGAAAGTCACCTCCCATACTTCACTCTGGCTGCAGTGAATTTCCCGGCTCCTCTGTGCACAATCGCTCAGGCCAGCGTTAAGCACCGAGAGTCAGCTGCTGTGCAGCTGAAGTTGCATCAGTGTCTCCTCTCTACAGCTAAGATTGAAGGTTGGCTTCTTTCCCTCAGCCCCTATCGCACCCTGCAGGAAGCCTGCAGCCCGCTTTGGGCTGGCCCGTGGGTGCTGCACCTGCCTTTCCTGCCTTAACTGTGTCTGGGACTTGGAGGAGGCTCTGGGGATGGGCAGGGAAAGGCTAGAGTAGCCCCTGGGTGGGAAGGAAACAGCAGCTTCAGGGGAAATCTCTGTGATGGTTTTGGGGGACGATCCTCTGACTTTCCTGTTCCATTACCAAGTGTTTACAGGAGCCTGCCTGCTAGAATATTCTCACAACGAAGGCGGGTCCTTGTCCCCTACCCTGGCACGTGGTGGACATACAATAGGTGCTACAAATGATCATCAGCATGATTCTTCCTGTGAAAGGGTGGGCTCCAGGATGGTTGGGGGCAGTTAGTACTGGCCCTTCCACTGGGGGATGGCCAGAGACCTTCTTCTTGGCTGTGTGGTCACTGTGCCTGGGGAACAGAGGCCTCTGATTCTTCAGAGAGGGTCAAAGATTCAGCTGCTTCTTTATTTAGAGATTCACTTGTGTTAAAATTCTCAGAGCAACCAGGTGTGGTGGCGCACGCCTGTAATCCTAGCGGCTCCGGAGACTGAGGCAGGAGGATCTCAAGTTCAAAGCCAGCCTCAGTAACAGAAAGGCACTAAGCCACTCAGGGAGACCCTGTCTCTAAATAAAATACAAAATAGGGCTGGGGACATGGCTCAGTGGTCAAGTGTCCCTGAGTTCAATCTTTGGTACCCCCCCCCCAAAAAAAAAATTCTCAAAGGAACATACTAAACACTGTGATGTCCGGTAGAACTTGGAGGTTGCTCTAGGAAAAGGAAGTTGGAAGACAAAATGGAGGTTTTCCAAAAAGAAAGGAGAGCCATTTGGAAAGAAGACGAGAGCATAAGCAGGCATTGTCTCAAAGAGGAGAAGGGGTCTCAGGGTAAGAGGTGGAGGTGAAGGCCAAGAGGCAGAGGTGACTGGCCTGGTAAGAGATTTGCAAAACTGTCCAATGCATAGGTGATTTGACACAGGATGGGACACTGTGTGTGTGTGTGTGTGTGTGTGTGTGTGTGTGTGTGTGTGTTGCCAGGGATGGAACCCAGGCCTCCTGCAGGCTAGGCTAGCGCTCACCACTGGGCTACACCTCCAGCCTGTGCAATCTCTGTTTTTGAAAGGCAGCGGGGAGAGCAGAAGTACACGGTGTTATTCTCTTTCTCTCCCTCTTCCTCCGACGCTCTCCATCCCTGTCCTGCTCTTGATGGGCTGCTAACGTTGGGATTTAAAAACACCTGTCATGGCTTTAGGGTGGAGGGGCTGACCGAGGGTCCCGCGTGCCAGCGCACAGGCCCAGGCCGCGTCTGAATGGATTCCATAGAAACTTTCCGAAACCGAATCAAACAAGAGGCGAAACCATCAAGTGGGTAAAACAAAAGGGCTCTTTGGACTTGAAAAGGTTAGAGAGGACCGCGGGGCTGCGCACCGTTCGATCGCGGCGGAAGCTGAGGTTTTAATTTGGTTTTCCTATTTACCCTGTACAGGTTCCTCACTGCTCAGCTGCTAATGCATTTCCAACTGAAATTTTGTAAATTATATTGGGAAACATTCTCAGCGAGAATAGATTGGTCAAGCTCTCAGAACGGCTTCCCGCTGCTGCATCTGGCCCCCTGGGAGCGCTGTGAGTCTTTAAGATCTCACTTGAGATCTTGGCCTGAGGCTTTGCACTCTGGCACCTGCCTGGGCCCAGGCCTGCCCTGTCCATCGGCTCTGAGAGCTGTGGGCACCTCCCCTTGGCCTTCATTTGTTATTTCTTTTTGGGTACGAGGATTGAACTCTGGGGCACTCGACCACTGAGCCCCACCCCATCCCACCCCAGCCCTGTTTTGAATTTGATTTAGAGACAGGGTCTCCCTGAGCTGCTAGGGCCTTGCTAAGTGGCTGAGGCTGGCTTTGAACTCGCCATCCTCCTGGCTCAGCCTCCTGAGCCACTGGGAATTCAGGCGTGGGCCACCCTTGGCCTTCTTCTCAGGACATCCCCCGAACCCTTCCTTGTCCATCCTTGGTAAAATGACTGCCCCCGCCCCAGAGGCTACAAGCATCTCTTCAGAAGCAGAGCTCTGACCTGCATTTCTCCGTCCCACACCTCCTCACGTCAAACCTTGGGAGTCTGAATTGGTCTGGTTTTCAACCAGGTGTATCAGGTCATCCAAAATATTTGACTTGACTCTATTTACTATGACTCCTCTTCAGGAATAAAAGTGTATCATGTCACTCTCCCCCACCTCTGTCCTAGGCCAAGGCAAATGGGTAGAATGCGACCCGGCTCCTGCTTCTATCCTGGTCCCTTCCCCTGTCCCTTCCTCCAGTTCACCCTCAGAATAAAACCCAGCGCCCATCCTGTGGTCTCCAGGGCCCTCGGTGACTGTTCTCCAGCTGATATTCCTTTTCAAAATTTATTTTTCATTGCTTTATGTTTTTGAGACCTGGCATCTTGCTAACCGGGCTGGCCCTGAGCTCCCCTGGTACTCCAGGTGCACACCCCAGGCCAGCTCTGCTGCCCCCCGAGTGTGCCAGGCTTCTTCTGCCACCCACCTGGGGCTCACCTGCGCTCCCCCATCTGCTGGGGACCCTCTGTCCTCCACAGCACAGGACTGGCTTCGTTCATTCCTCCGACTTTCTGCTCAACCTCATCTTGAAGGCCTTCCCTGCCCACCGGACACACGACCATTCATCGTCCTCTCTCCGTGTGGCAGGAGGCGCTCCCCAGATCCACCCTGTCCTTCTCCCTTTGAGTAATAAGACTCCTAAGTCTCACCTGGGCAGAGGGCCGCTGAGCCCGAGTCCAGCTTCCTGGCAGCTCCGTGGGGCCGCGGGACCAAGTAAGACGGGGTCCAAGCAGAAGTGATCGGCGACCCCCAGTCCTTCAGGACACCTCCTGTCGGACACTCCCTTCTTGTCAGCCTCAGGCCACAACCCTGGGGGCCACCCGGGCCCCTTCCCCAGGGCTCACAGAACAAAGCCAGGAGCACCACTGGGGCACCGAGTCAGGGAAATAAGTCTGTTTTGTTCAACTGTTGTCCCTCGGATTCTGTTCATGCGGCGGAGCCAATTTATGGATGAAATTCACCAATGAGCTGTCCTGTCCGCTCCCACACAAGACAGGGCACCCCAGAACCTGACCCAGGGACAGGCACGTAGGAGGCACTGGATACGCATTAGGCGGCCGAAGCTGTGGAGCGTGGTGGGAACAGAGGGCAGTTTCTGTGTGCCCAGGGGTGGCAGGACAGAGGGCAGCGACTGGGCAGGTGCTCCTCTCCCGGCCAGCCAGTGCCTCAGCGTGGGAGAGCCCTGGCCAGGCCCAGGAGGCTGCGGGACCCGCGTCCTCAGGCCTCCTCGCCACGCCATCCTGACCTTGTCAGGAAGATGCAAGATGGCCAGGCGTGGGGCAACGGGGGAACCTGCCGGGGCCCCTGAGGGCCTGAGTGATCGGACCTGGACAGTCCACCCTCTCACCAGGGCTCCCGTGTCCCCGAGCTGCTCCTGGGCCCCCCTGTGGGAGCTGTCCTCCAGCCACCCCGCACCAGGCAGGCTTGGCCTCTACTCACAGAGTAAAGATGGAAGGCCTGGCCCGAGGGCATGCCAGGCCTCAGTCCCCAAGGGACATCGAGGACCTGGGGGAAGGCAGGGCCACTCCCTCTTCTGCTGCTGACCAGGAGGGCAGGTAGCAGGGGCACAGGCCACAGGTGCTGTCCCCTCTCTTAGTCACCAGAGCAGCTGAACCGCCAAGCTGCTAGATGATCCCGATTCCTAGGGCGAGCCCCAGGCTGGGCACAGGAGTGGACCCCGCCCCCGGGAGCCTGCTTCTGAGCTCAGCAGGCAGCGCCGGCCGCACCGGGAAGAAGTGAGGGGCTTTACTTGTTTGCCCCTTTGTTCACGTGTTGATGGAGGAGACTCAGCCACACGGAGAGCAGCCAACTTTTGAGAAGGCTCCCTTAGTCATTTATCAAGCAACTATTGTATGCCTACTGCATACTCAGCACTGTGTCTAGAACTCTGAAAAGTGAGGAAAAGAGGAAGAGGACAGGATCTTACTAAGTGCACATTGTCTTCTCGATACTGTGCGGATTTGCATGCGTTTTTAAAATGTTGTCCTCAGAGAACACTGATGAGAGACTTTCGCTTATTTTGTACAGAGGAATGAACCCAGGGACACTTCATCACTGAGTTACATCCCCAGCCTTTTGTTTTGTTTTGCTTTTTAACGCGACACAATCTTGCTAAGTTGCTGGGGCTGGCCTTCAATTTACAATCCTCCTACCTCAGCCTCCCAAGTTGCCAGGATTATAGGTGTGCACTGCCATGCCTGGCTGATACATGGTATTCTTATGGAGGATAAGACTGAAACACAGAGAGGTTAAGCAACATGTCACGATCACACAGCCAGGAAGGGATGAATCAAGGACAGGGTCCTGGACAAGCTGGCTTCAAAGACTGTCTTTAAAGCAAATCCCCCCTCTCCAGAACTATTAGTCACTTGTTAATGACATCATGATTAGGCATTTATTTAAGCAAATCTATTTGGATTATAACGTACATACAAGTGAGCACACAATCATACGATGCAGCTTGATGAATTCTCACAAAATGAGCACACCCACGTAACCAGCGTCAGGGCAAGAAACAGGCTGTGCAGGAAGCCATGGTGAAGCCACCCTGCCCGTCTGGTTACTGCTCCCCCTGCAGGGGCCACTCTCCACTCTCACCACAGAGAAGTTCTGGCCTGATACCTGTGCTCCTCAGAGAGGAGGCACCCCCCACGAAGCGTGTGAGCTTCCCCAGGTGGCTGTACCTGGCTGTGGCACTTTCCTTCCCGTGACCGTGTGACCACGAGCTCTTGACCTGTCTTCTGCAGATGGTCATTTCAGGGCTTTCCAGCCTGGTGTTAGTACCATGGTGCTCCTGGGAGCATGAACATTCCAGAACGCGCCCTTTCGGGGGGACCCCCGGATGCATTCCTGCAGCGTGTACCTCCGGGGACCCTTGAGTCTTGCAGGGGTCCATTGCTGAGTTCCCACAGTGAGAGTGGCCCCACGTGCAGCTCCGATCATCCCCCTCACCTTGCAGATGAGCAGATTCATGCAGAGCTACAGTGATGTCCCCAAGGTCCCCAGGTAGAAAGTAGCAGGCCACACATGAACCCAGGTCTTTGACACCCAGTCTCCAACACGGAAGCAAGACTCACGTCCCCGTCGTGGGGTCGTGGGGCAGCAGCCAAGAGCCCAGACACCAGAGCTGGCTGCCGGGTTCACATCCGGCTTCACCGCTCACCAGCTGAGTGACTAGACAGGTTGGTTCCCCCTCTGAGCCTTAGTTGCCTTATCTGTCAACGAGGAATCGTGAGCATTCAGTGAGCTAATGCATTTAAGACACCTGCAGCGCACCCAGGTGGACACGGACTGCTGTTAATTAATACTGCGGTATGAGGTGCTGAACCAAGTCGCCGAGTGATTATGTGGTTACTGAACAAAACAACATGGGCCTGAAGTAAGTTTTTCACTGCCCAGTTTGCCCCCGATGTTACAACCAGGGGAGGGGCACATGGTCCCTGAGTCCAAAGGGCCCCCTTTACACAGGAAGGGAAGGCCTACCTCACACCACCCAGGCGGTTAACAATAGGTGGGGGATTTGATGACCACCAACTGGGCTTTATTAATGCAGCTCATGGTTCTGTAAGATGAGGGATAGCTCAAAATTGGTTCCTTTGCCCCATTAAAAAGCGGACCACCAAAAAAACCAGATAACCCCATCAATAAATGGGCCAAGGAACTGAACAGACACTTCACAGAAGAAGAAATACAACTGATCAACGGGTATGTGAAAAAGTGTTCAGCATCTCTGGCAATTGGAGAAATGCAGATCAAAACTACTCTAAGATTTCATCTCACTCCTGGCAGAATGGCAATCATCAAGAATACAGGCAACGACAAAAGTTGGCGAGGATGTGGGGGAAAAGGCACATCATACATTGCTGGTGGGACTGCAAATTGGTGCAGCCAATATGGAAAGCAGTATGGAGAGTCCTTGGAAAACTGGGAATGGAACCATCATTTGCCCGCACTATCCCACTCCTTGGTTTATACCCAAAGGACTTAAAATGAGCATACTATAATGATACAGCCACATCAATGATTATAGAAGCTCAATTTACAATAGTTAGACCATACAACCAACTAGGTGTCCCTCAATAGATGAATGGATAAAGAAATATATTCAGTGGAATATTACTCAGCTTTAAAGAAGAGTAAAATTATGGAATTTGCCAGTAAGTAGTTGGAGTTGGAGACTATCACGTTAAGAGAAATAAGCCAATCCCACAAAAAAAAAAGGCTGAATGTTTTCTCTAATTTGTGGATGCAAATTCACAATAAGGTTGGGGGGGCACTAGGGAATAATAGCATTACCTTAGATTAGGCAGAGGGAAGTGATGGGAGGGGAGGGGTGGGGATGTGGGATGGGAAGGACAGTAGAACGAAACAGACATTATTACTGTATGTGTATATGTGACTACATGACCAATATGATTCTGCAACATGTACACTCAGAAAAATGAGAAATGATATCCCACCTATGTATGATGTATCAATGCACTCTACTGTCATGTATCACTGATTAAGACAAATTTAAATTTGTTTTTTAGAAAAGTCTTTTGAAGCTGGGTGAGGTGGCAAATGCCTATAATAATCCCAGCAGTTTGGGAGGCTGAGGCAGGAGGATCTGGAAAACGAAGACCATTTCCAGAAATCCGTAGCTGGGCGGGGGTGTGTCTGCAGTCAGCGCTAGTGGACGCCTGTTGTCTCAAATCCATGGGCCTGTGCCCACGTCATGAGGTGCAGGGAGCACACGCACGGGTCCGTCCCTGTTTTGCTCACAGTCTGCGCGTGACGGGTGCTGGTTAAACGTGTGTCCAGTGACTGAGAACAGGACCGTGTCACCATCCCCAGAGAGAGAGGCAGACCTGGAGTCAGATGGACGGGACTTTGGGTCTCAGGTCCACGGACTGCAAAGGATCTCAGGCCCAGAAGCCAACCAGAGCCAGCAGGAACAGTCACAGCAGAAAGAGGGCGATTCCATCCCAGCGGGGACAGGCGGCCTCTATTCGCTTCCAGTGTTTCACACCAAACAGCAAATCTGGACTTGTCTCTTGGGGCAGATGGGAGGGGTCAACTTTTCTGATTTTTAAACACTGAAATCTAATCAGAAAGAATCAAACCCTACCCCACCCCACCCCCACCCACAAAAAAAGAAAAACAAAACAACCACCACCATGAATGCTCTGTAAGGCAAAACTAAGGGAGTACGTGAGGCCATCAGGTCCCCAAGCTCGCAAGCTCTGACTTCCAGGTTACGGAGGCTCGACCACATCGTCCACCGTCCCCGACCCTCAAGCTCCTCCACTTTTAGGTGGAGGCTACCCCAGGCCTGCTTTCCCTCCCAGGGCTGTGAGGCACTGGAACGCCCCTTCCACGTTGCCGTAGAAATACGGAACGGATCGTTTCCAGCAGGGAACTGACCAGTGGCTTTCAGAGAGGGCTTTTGGCTGAAGTTAAAACTCCTCTGAATTTAAAGCACGCCTCTTGGGTGGGGAGAACACGGGGACGCTTCACGGTGTACAAGAGTGCAGCGCCCGGGGGTCAAGTGCGCGAGCAGCCAGACCCTGGCCAGTGTTATCAGTCGGGGTTCCCCCGAGAGGCAGGACCCTCCTGGACATCTGTGTGTGCTCTAGGGATGTGACCTGAACCTGGGCAGCCTGTCCAGCAGTCTCTCAGACCCTCCTCTCCTCCTGCCTGACGTGTGGACATGAAGTCCACCAGCAGGAAGTCGGGAAGGGAGGCAGATGTCAGGTGTGGAGAGGGACAACGAGTTGCTGGGCGCCGTGCCAGCGAGAGCCCAGGAGGGTGGACTGGAGTACGGTCAGTTCTTGCTGCCCCCATCTCTGTGGTGTGGAGGTCTCTGCGGGAGCCCAAGAGGCTGGAAGGGGAGCAGGGAGGTGGAGTTGCAGACCAGGTCCACGAGGAACCCGAGGAACCCGAGAACAACAGTGCTGCCTCCCTTCTGCCCTCTGGATCTCCCGCCAGAACCTCCCTGATGACCCACTCTACCCCAGAGCCTACAGGAACTCTGGGAAATGTAGTTCAGCGCACACCTCACAGAGCTGCCGTGGCCGGGGAAGTGGGGGTCAATGGCGACAAGCAGACAGAGCACTCATCTCTAGGGCATATAAGGAACTCAGAAACCTTAACACCAAAGAACAAACAGCCCAGTCCACAAACGGGCCAAGGACCTGAACAGAAAAGGATATGCAATCAATCGATAATGCTAAGTGAAGTCAGCCAGTCCTAAAACAACAAATGCCGAATGTTCGTATATTTATATGAAAAAAATGTTCATCACCTCTAGCAAGTGGAGAAATGCAAATCAAAACTACTCTAAGATATCACCTCACCCCAGTCAGAATGGCAGCTATTATGAAGACAAACAACAATAAGTGTTGGCGAGGATGTGGGGAAAAGGCACACTCCTACACTGCTGGTGGGACTGCAAATTGGTGCAGCCAATATGGAAAGCAGTATGGAGATTCCTTGGAAAACTGGGAATGGAACCACCATTTGACCCAGCTATCCCTCTCCTTGGTCTATACCAAAAGACTTAAAAACAGCATACTACAGGGACACAGCCACATCCATGTTTATAGCACCACAATGCACAATAGCTAAACTGTGGAGCCAACCTAGATGCCCTTCAGTGGATGAATGGATTAAAAAATGTGGCATATACACACAATGGAATTTTACTCAGCAATAAAAGAGAATAAAATCATGGCATTTGAAGGTAAGTGGGTGGCGTCGGAGAAGATAATGCTAAGTGAAGTCAGCCAGTCCTAAAAAAACAGATGCCGAATGTTTTCTCTCATGTAAGATTCATAGTGGGGTAGGGTGGCGGGCCATGGGAGGAATAGACGAACTCTAGGTAGGGCAGAGGGGTGGGAGGGGAAGGGAGGGGGCAGGGGGTCAGCAAGGATGGTGGAATGTGATGGACACCATTATCCAAAGTACATGTATGAAGACATGAATTGGTGTCAACATACTTTATATGCAGCCAGAGACATTGTGGTCTATATGTGTAATAAGGAAAGAATTGTTTTAATCCCAGTGACAAGACCAGATGTGTGGTGGCCGACCTGGACACCTGGGTGTTCTAACGACTGGAGAGCTGGGTTTGCAACAAGTGGCCACAGACAGCAGGTCCCCAGGTGGGGAGGGGACACATCCAGGCAGAGGGGAGGTGGCCCGGAGGCTTCTGCAGCAACTCTGAGCCTTAAGGAGAAGGGAGAGGCCTGCTCCTGTCCCAGGAGGCGTGAAGCCAGGAGAAGAGTCTGGAAGAGCAAGACGGGCCACGGCTGGGCCACTCACACCTGAGACTCCTCAGAGGCCACCCACACACAAGAAGGCCTGACAAAGGGCCTGGGTCAGGAAGACTGTGAAGAGGACGGTCCCTGGGGTTGGGTGGTGACAATGGCTAAGATGTAGTCCCCACCTCGAGGAGTTTGGAGGGTGATGCCAGGCACATTGGCGCACGCCTGTGATCCCAGCAGCTCAGGAGGCTGAAGCAGGAGGATCAGGAGTTCAAAGCGAGCCTCGGCAAGAAAGGGAGGCCCGAAGCCAATTAGGAAGATCCTGTTTCTAAATTTAAAAAAATGAACAAACGGCAGAGGAGGCAGCTCTGTGGTTAAGCGCCCTTGGATTCAATCCCTGGTCCAAAATTTAAAAAAAAATAGATAAATTTGGAGTGTGAGAGTGAGGGAGAAAGACCAACTCCTGGTCCATGAGATAGGATCAGGAAAGATTCTTTTTTTTTTAAAAGACTAAAGTAAACAAACAATTGTCTCCTCTCTTCAGAACTCACCCTGAGGGTGCCTGACCCGTCCCAGCCTCCCTCAGCCCCCTCAGCCCCCACAGGCTGGGCACCTGACTGCGGGGCTGCGGGGCTGAGCCAGCCAGGGCCTCTCTCTCCTAGGAACTTGAATCAGGGGATGCTGAGAGCCCGGCGGAAACTGGGCAGTGGGCTCTGGGGCCTGAGGCAGAAGAACTGACTGGCGGGAAGCGGGGCATTGGTCGGGGAGGGCGGCCATCTTGGGCCCCATGGAGGTGCGTCCGGAGACCCAGAGGGAGCAGCGAGGGGCAACGTCCTTCAAAGGCAATGTCCCCCCCCCCCCCCAGAAGAGATCTCCAGCCTCAGGACTTCTCTAGACCCTACAAAGTCATTTATGGGTGCCCCTAGAGCCCTTTGTCCCCATAATAATCCCACCCCCTCAGTCTCTCTTCTTTAGCAAAGTGGGAAGAGTTTCTGTTGCCCGACTCCTGGGGGTCACACTCCTACCGCACCCACTTCTCAAAACGACCCCGAAGAAGGCTACGTCAGGATGCTCCTCGGGAGGAGTCGGGTGAAAGGTCAAGAGCAGCCGTGGGGGGACCACCCAGCCCACCCAAGCCCAGGCCTGAGCACCCTGAGTCTTTGCCCTGGTATTTTCAGCCCTTCGCCCCCACGGGGTCTGGGAGTCAAACCTCCACCAGGCAGAACAAGCTTACGCGGCTCCTCTCAGGGCTGAAGAGGGAGGCTGAGGGAGGCTGGGAGGAGGTCAGGGCGGAGGCCCGAGGGCCGGGGAAGCTACACCTCCTCTCAGCTTCCAACTCTGGGGTGCATTGCCCGGGGGGATTCACAGGCAGAAGACACCCCTGCCCAGAGGGCTCAGGGAGGGAGGTGACCCTCTGGTCTGATGCTGAGCAACTTTTTGTCTGAACTCCTGGTTCCTTTCCCTACTTTCCAAACACAGGGAGGAAGTGGGTCCTCGTTTCTGCTGAGGAGCTGTTTAGGAAAAGTCATGTTGAATTGAAAAAGGGCAGAGTGGTCCAACTGCTTCTAAAAGATGGAGGAAACAAACAGCCTGAAGAAAATGAGCAAGTCCTTGGTTTCTCCCCCCGGGACTTCTTTAAATCTGTTATAAGGGAAAATAAAACTTCTGGGAAAAGATACCCAGGTGAGCTCTCGGTCCCCAATCTGGGCCCCACTTTCCAGGCTATAAAATGAGATCTGTGAGGTCTGAGCAGTTGCATTAGTCAGTTTTGTGACACTATGACAAAACACCTGACATGGGCCGCTTATGAAATAAAGAGGTTTATTCTGGCTCTTGGTTCTGGAGGTCCAAGATCAGGCAGACCCATTGGTTTGGACATCTGACAAGGGTGTCAAATTGTGGCAGGAGTGTGCTTCAAAGCAAGTGCTCACATTTCGAGCCAGAAAACAGAGAGACATTCGGCCCAGATCTCCCAGTTCCCTTTGGGGCACATCCCCACTGATCTAAAGGCCTCCCGTTAGGCTCTACCTCTTAAAGGTGTGCAGCGCCTCCCAATAGTGCCACCCTGGGGACCAAGCCTTAAGCACATGGGCCTTTGGGTGATGCTCATCTAAGCCATAGCACATCTATGTGTCCATCTCCCTCCCCAGGCAAGTGGCACTGCCAGGCCAGTGCTCAGAGTCCCAGTCTGTGCCGCATACCCCTGCCCCGGCCCTGCACGGGAAGATGGCCTTAGACTCCTCACCCCCAGGACCTCGGCCTCCTTGAGCTGCAGTCAGAGCTGCATGGCACCCCCAGGGCCGTTTAGACGCTGCTGGCTCCCCGCCGCCAGCCCCCTGCCGCAGTCTGGCTGGTGCTGATAACGCCAAGGTTCGTTCGTTCGTTCCCCGTACGGGCCACCAAATGCCACAGTCTGGCTGGGCACAATTCAGGAGCCACTTGTCAAAAGAAACAAACTTTATTCTTAGAACCACACACGCCAAACAAAACAGCTCCTCAGGAAAAAACCCTCAGAGCCCAACTGCCACCACCAGCTTCCCACAAGCCTCTCTCCCAACCACAAGCTTCTCCACCTCCCACAATCCTCCTGCTCTTGAGGCCGATTGGCTGGATCGCGTGGGCGGATCCAAAAAAGTCCCCCAATGAGCAGCTCCGTGGTCTGAAAGGGCAGGGAAACAGCCCAATGAGCATCTCCAATGAACATCACCGCAGAGGAGCCAATCAGCTAGATGTTGCTGGGGCCGCTGTGAGCCAATCATCAGCCGGCAACTGGAAGTTTGCTGGCAGCTGGAAGTTTGCTGGGGCCCCTTGGGCTGTGGCTCTCAACAGCCTCCCATGTTGGCAAGGACCCAGCCCTGCCGGCCCGGCCGGGCCACCTTTCTGGTCATTAAACACACCAACGGCTTGCCTTCCGCAGGGCCTTCTGCCTGCAGTTCCTTTGGTGAGGAATTTCAGATGGTTTCTTCCAAAATATCATGGACTGACTTAATAACAGAAATACACCCTCTCCCACGTCCAGGATCCAGGTGTCGGTGAGGCCTCTCTCCTTAGCTCCCGGATGGCCTGGCCACCCTCTCTCTGTGTCCTCACCTGGTCTTTCCTCTGAGCGTGGGCATTCCCAGGTCTCTCTGTGCGTCCAAATCTCCCCTGCTCTGGAGGACACCAGGCCTCATTTTCCCCTAGTCACTTCTTCACAGGCCGTGTCTGCAAAGACAGTCCAGCTGAGGTCCTAGGTCCACGGCTTCATCGCAGGAGCATCGGGGCTTGGTGGTAGGACAGGGATGATTCATGCAGTAGTACCTCTCTTCAAGTCTCTCTCCAAATGCTGTTTTCCCAGGAGCACCTCTGCGACCTCCATGCAGAGAGCAGTGGCTGGTGCAGGCGATGCCCAGTGAGTGGGCTGACCCATCCCTGCTCCCTGGCCCAGCACCAGGGTGCGTGGAGCTGGGTCCATCCAGGGCAGGGGAGCCCTTGCCTTTGCTCATGAAGTCACACACCCCTGGGCTATTTCTGCCCACAGGGGACACCTTTTCCTGATTCTAGTAAAGGTCCTCCCTGGGTTAGTGCCAACCCTGCTTTTCCTGTCCCCACCTTGCCACCTGGGTCCCCTTTACCTTCTCACTGCTCCCCTCTGCACTCGGGGCTCCCAGGTCTGATGAGTGCACCTTGATCGACTGGGAGAACTGGGGGACTTCCCAAGGACGGCACCCAAGAGGGCGGGTTCCTGGGAGGTCAGGCGGCTGCTGGCTGGCCTGAACCCTGCTGGTGGAAATGCTGAGCCCAGAGGAAGGAGCTGAGGGAGCCTTGGAGACATACAAGGTGCATCTGGGGGGAGATTATGGAAAAGCACCACATCTGAGTGAAAGAGCCCAATGTCTGCACAAAAATGCCACCGAAGGCAGAACCAGCCTCGGATGGGCAGGAGGCCTGCAGGACACAGGGGAGCAGGGCCCTGCATCTGTGAGGGTGGTCTATAATCCCTGCGAGGCCCGAGTGTAAATCACTCCCACAGCTGGCACGCTGCGGGCGACGTTCCCCTCCAAGGGAAAGATTTTCCTGGCCCATGGGTCCGAGCATCTCAGAGCGTAGTTTCTGGGAAAACACTGCAGACATGCAACTTTCAAGAGCATCTTCTGGATATTTCTCTTGACCCTGATGCAAACCAGAGTGTCTCTCTTGCCCTCTCCTGCTAAGGACTGCCCAGCCCGGGTCCCTGCAAACCCACAGGGATGCTGAAGATCTCCTTCGGCATGGTTCAGTGGGCCACTGTAAATTCAGGCTCACATTTTTCCTCGCAGGTGGACATATTCATCTGGGGGATTGTTGTTAGGTCACACAAAGTCCTGGGAAGTGGCCTATTGTTCAGGATTGGAGGCAAAGGCACATAGGTAATGACATTCTTATTAGAGGTTTGATGAATGAAATGCAGTCATGAAGTTTCTTTTGTTCTGGCCTATGGGGCCGAGACTGTTAATCTATAACTTGCTGTATGGATTCAAACTTATTAATCATTTTAAAGCAAAATTCTATTTAATGACTAAAATGGAAAATGAGGCCCTGATGAAATGACATGTCAATCTGGCCCCAATTTCCTCCCGGGGTGGATGCCAAGTGGCGGATTCTTGAGCTTCCTCCCCAGACAGGGTTTGGGGGAGCAGAGGTGGGCGAGAGCGGGAAAGAAGGCAGAGCTCATGATGGGTGGGGGTGTCCTGCACCCCTGGGCACATCTGTGGACAAGGCTCGAGCTGAGGTTTTTGGTTTTGCCCGTTTTAGTGCTCACCAGGTACAAAGTACAACCCCCCGAAGGCCGGGCCCCAGTGACCGACCTTCTGCACCTCTCCCTACCCGCCTACAGCGACTGGATTAACCCACTGACGGGGTCACACCCCTCCTAATCGACTCATTTCACCTCTGAAGATGAGCTTTTGCCAGGGGACACCTCCCATCTGACCTGTCACAGCCACGCTGGGGTCAGCGGCTGCTTCCCGGGTGGACAGGTCCCGATCCGTCTTCTCTGGCTTGCCGTCAGGTCTAGAAAGCTGGACCCACCGGAAGGCTCCGGTCTTTCTGGCTGGAGTTCATCGTGAAAGCTCGGATTCCCTCCATGAGTAGAGTGAGGTGGGATTCGTGCAATGCTTTGCCACCTTGCTCCGTCCAGCCTCGCAGCGTTCCAGGGAGGGAAGCGAGCCGAGCCCTGTGGGAGAGCTGGGCAAACCAGGAGCAGAGAGCCAAAGCCCAGGACGGGGCCAGGACCCCTGCCGAGGTCCCCTTGTTGCAGTCCAGCATCGTGACACGCCCCTCTGCGCACCAGGCTGTCGAGGCCCCGAGGCAGAGCATCAGGCCCCAGGCCCCGGGAGGGCAAAACGGGGCGTCCATCCCTACCACAGCCTTACGCCAAGGGGCGTCCAGGCCTGGCTGGGGGCGGGCGGGGGCTTCCTTAGTCTGTGTCTGTCTCTCCGCCAGCCTTTGAGGAGACGCTGCGGTTGGACCGTGTCTCTGGGCTGGAAACTTGATCCACGACTTCATGTGGACGGTATCTGGAAGCGGGGCCTTTGGGAAGTCATGAGGGTGGGGCCCTCCTGATGGCATTAGTGGCTTTATAAGAGGAAAAGAGAACATGAGTTTGCACATTCACCGAATGTCCCCATGTCTTGTTCTCTACCATACCAGCTCCACACTCTTGGACTCCCCAACCTGCAGAAACATGGGGGAAAAATAGACTTTTTTTTTTTTTTTTTTTTTATAAATCACCCAGCCTCGGCTATTCTGTTACAGCAATGCACAATGGACTCACAGAAGGGGTCTACAATGAGAAGGAGATTGGTCTGTCTGGTTGACTGTGCCTAGAAGATAGCCTGGCACATAGTAGGTGTCAATAAATATTTGATAAGTTAATAGAAGAACAAATGAAGGAAACCACCAAAGGACCGCCCCTCCAGGCACCACTTAGGATTCCTTCCCTGGATCCTCGGGCCCCTCCTGGCTCATTCCTGTTGGGGAGGTTCTGGGAGGGCAGGGTCAGCACTGTCAGCCACAGCCCATGTTGGTGGAAAGACTCTGGCTGGGGCCGCATGCCATGTCATGCATATCATCCCTCCCGCCCCGCACCCCACCAGGGTGCTTGACTGCTGAGGTACATCCCCAGACCTTTTAATTTTCATTTCAAAACAAGGTCTCCCTAAGTGGCCCGGGATGGTCTTGGACTTGTGACCCTCCTGCCTCAGCCTCCCCAGTTGCTGGGATGGCAGGTGTGCACCCCTGCACCTGGCTGTTCTTCCCTCTAATTCTTCAAAACTCAACTCAAGTGATGAGTGGGTCTTTCTTTGGAATCAAACCAGCCGTGCCTCCGTGGCAGACGCCGTGCTTGGCTCAGCAGATGGCACAGGAAGCCAGCCAGGCCACTGTCCCATGGGCAGGGCCCCTGAGGGTGCAGAGAGGAGAATCACGGCCACCCAAGGACTGGCCCTCTCCTCAGAGTTCCAGCTGTGGACACGGGAACCCATCTCCAATCCAGTACAAGGACGGTGGACCGTCGTTCCCTGCTCTGGGGTGAGTGGGCTGCGTCGGCCGGCCCTGGCCTGAGGTCCTCTGTGCAGCTACAGCTGGACAGGGCTGGAGTGCCCGGAAGGCCTCTGCTTCTCAGTCTGGTGACTGAAGCTGGGTCTTGGGCAGAACCTATGTGACCCGGGCTTCCTCACTGCATGGCAAGGGGGTTCCAAGAGTGTCCCAAGAGGAAGTGGGTAGCAGATGTGTCACCTTCTGTCACCTCGGAAGTCACCGAGGGTCCCCCTTGCACACTCTCTTGATGGAGACAATCACAAAGACCCTCTTCTGTACAAAGGGAAGGGACACAGGTCCCACCTCTCCATGGGAGAGCCATCAGGCCTGGCCGCAAAGAGCGTGAAGAAAGTGGGTATGGCCTGAGGACCATCCAGTCTGCCCCTCGGAGGTCCTGGGAGGACGAGGAAACCCAGTCCTCTCTCCCTCCTGCCTCCCTGCCCATCGCGGCCCACGCCAGGCCAGACTGGGGCAAGGGAGGGCTGTGGTCACCCTGGTCTCTGAGAAGCTGCCGGGTCAGCCCACCAGCTGGGATTCTGGGAGAGCCTGGCCCCTCGGCTGCCAATCAGAGTAAGAAACACCGCAGAGGACCCGCCTTCCTGACAAGACTGTGGTCCTCGGCCCTCGTGGCAGAAGGGAGAGAGGATTTAGAGCCAGGAGCTGGCTGTGGATCTCCCCTCCCTCGTCCCGGGCCTGAGGGCAAGAACAGCACTCACAGTGTTTTCAGATTCCCGCCGAAGCTTTTCAAGGTTGGTTCTCATGAGTGGAACCTCGGTAAAACCCAGTGCCCAAAAGGAGGGAATCATCATGCCCTTTCTGTAGACTAGGAAACTGAGGCTCTCAGGAGGCTGAGGCAGGAGGATTGCGAGTTCAAAGCCAGCTTCAGCAAAAGCAAGGCGCTAAGCCACTCAGTGAGACCCTGTCTCTGAATAAATTCAAAATAGGGCTGGGGAAGGGCTCAGTGTCAAGTGCCCCTGGGTTCAATCCCTGATACCAGGAAAAAAAAAAAAAAAAGAAGCCGAGGCTCAGAGGGGCTAAGTCACTTGTCCAAGGTCACAGTCAAGTGCAGGGCCCAGCCTCCCTGTCTTCATCCCCTTCCACCGGCTTCACCACGTCCGCGAGGTCTCCTCATCTGGGACTGTCGGGATGACCCCCACCAAGTGCCAGGTTCCTTCTGGGCAGGATGTCACACAGGGCAGTCACATGGTGTCACGGCAGGGTTTGGCTAGGGCAGCCCAGGTCTGCGCGGGAAGCAGGGGAAGTGGAGGCCCGTCCAGCAGGACCAGGGAGCCATGGACTTGGAGCAAGGCACGTCCAGATGTTCCGCCAGCTCCTAGGCATCGGCTCCTGTCCCCTTTCCCACGTCCCCCCTGCAGCCTTGGTCCCTCTGTCCCCTGGGAGGCGCCTCCCTGCTCACCAGCTGGAGACGCAGCCTGGGGAGGGGCCGGTTTTAAAGAGGACGCACCGTGGAGGAAGCCACTTGTCAAGTCCTGGAGGCCACGTCCAAGGGACAAGGCACACCTGGTGTCCCCTTCCGTTTTCTAGATTTCGGCCCCGTCTTCGGAGCTGACCACGAAGAGACATGGCAACAGGGAAGGCCCCCGGTGTGGGGGAGGGGCCGGGAAGGCCCCAGGCCCTGGCGGCTCCCTGGCTCCGGCATTGCCCCCAACTCCAAATCCGCGCTCAGACCCTCCAGTGGCTTCCCACCTCCTCCATCGTGACATCGAGAGTCCTGGCCACCGAGGGTCCTCAGGCAGTGTCCTGTGCACCTCTGCAAGCTACTCACTCTCCCCCACCCCTTGCCCTTCCTGCTGCCCACCTTCAGATCCTCCAAACCCCTCCCCACGGCCCCCAGGGGCTTTTATATGCCACACTTCCTCGCCCCTCCCCCACCGCCCCTCGTCTTTCCATGACTTTCTCTGTCTTTACCCATCACCTCCTCCAGGCAGCCCTCCAGGACCACCGTGTCTAAAGTAGCCTCCCTCACTCCTGCCTTCCCTAGCCTTGACCTGGTTTTATTTTCCTTTAGTCCTTTTATTACCACTTGAAAAGTATGTTACAATTGTGTTTATGTCTGTCCCTGCTGGAATCCTTAGGCTCAGGTCAGTGTCCTTGTTATCCACGTTGGGACGCCCAGCGTACATCAGGAACGTTGCTGGAACCTGTTAGGGTTATTATTTATCTCAGTGAATAATAAACTCAAACATTGCTGAGTTTATCCATGGATGGACGGATGGATGGATCCCTCTGCAAACCAGGATTGCATAAATGAATCCAGAGCGGGTACAGTCAATTGTGTGAGAGGAGGGGAAAGTCACAGGTTAGGCTGGGCAGGACAGGCAGATAAGGAATTGGCAGGGATAGCCCAGAGGCCATGGGGACGAGGACCCACACTAAGCTGGAGAACTAGGGCCTCCTTCTCAGTCCTCTGCAGCCGCAGAAAGGCGGGTGTTCTGGGTCTGGGAGGAAGAGGCAACCCAGGTTTTGCAACCCTGCTCTGCAACTCTCCAGCTTTCTGCCTCTAGAACAGCCAACTCACCACTCTGAACCTCAGTTTCTTCTTCTATAAATGGTGCCAAAAAACAGGCTCTCGTGAGATTGAACAGCGCGGTGTTCGTAAAACTCTTGCCCTGGGAATGTGATCAGTTCACAGAGGGGAGCAGTCTGTGGCCTCTGTGCTCATGGAAGCACAATCTGGAACCCCAATATGTTTCCCTTCCTCCTTCTTCTGCAGGCGTTTGCTTGCCTCGGGGGAAAGTCCTGGACCCGCTCGGGACCTGGGCAGGCTCTGCTACGGGCCTCCCACCCGTCAGGTCGCGTCTTCAAGTCTGTCCTGAGACTGCAGTGACTTCACCACCCACACCCACCCGCCACCTTGCCGTCAGAATTAGTTATTTATATTTAAAATTCTGTGTCTTTCCCTGGATCATAAATTTATATTAATTTCCACAAAATATAAAATTACTTTATGTGTATTTTATTGAAATGCTTCCATACACTCCACAAGTCATCGTTCACCTCTGGAATCCCAGATATTAATACACAGGGGGACTCTGGGAGATGATGGCTCTGCCATTCACTGAGTATGACCTTGGACAAGTGTGCCATCTTTCCTCCATCTCAGGCTTCCTCATCTTAAAACAGGACAGCAATAGGACTGAACTTGCAGACTTGTTTCAAAGTGTAAGTGACAAAAAACACGATCCTGTCCATCAGGGTTCACAGTGGCCGTCTTAATCTGTTTTCTGTTACTATAGCAGAACGCCTGAAACCAGGTAAGTTATGGAGAAAAGAGGTTAACGTGTCTCACAATTCTAGAGGCTGGGAAGGTAACAGAACCTGTTCTGCTCCCAGTGAAGACCTCAGCCAGCTTCAGCTTCTGGTGGAAAGGAACCGATCAAGTGGGAATGAGCAGAAGAAAGCAGGGGACAAAGGGGACACTGCTTGGTCACCAACTGTCCCCTGGAGAACGGATCCATCCCTCAAGAATAATCCAGCCTCGTGAGAAGGACATGAGTCTCTCTTTCAGGGCTCACCTCCCAACACTGCGACTTCAATAACCCAGTTCCACTGGTGTTTTGGAGGGGACACACCACATCCAAACCGCAGCAGGAGCTTTGGTCACAAAAGACGGGAACAACCCTCATGCCCACCAACAGGTGGGTGAACCAATAAAATGTGGAATACCCCCGCGATGAAACAGCGTTTCCCTATTAAAAGAAAGGAAATTCTAACCACACTGCATGTGTAAGGGGGGACCCCAACTCTGCTAAATGGAGATGAAGAAGCCGTGCTAAAGTCGATAGTGTCACAAACGCAGATTCCACCACTTACACCAGGCTCCCAGGACGGTCAAGTCCACCGAGACAGGCAGTGGAACCACGGCTGGCCAGGAGCCGGGGAGCAGGGAAAGGCACTGTCAGATCATTGCAGAGTTTCGGTTTTGCAAGACGGAACCAGTTCTGGAGAGGCACAGTGGTGGTGGCCCAGAACAGTGTGGGTGGACCGAGTGGCCCTGAACTGTGCCCTTAAAAATGGCCGAAATGGGAGATTTTAGGCTACAGACATCTGGACCACCATAAAAACAAAGTAAATCTAACAAAACCCACATACTTAACACGGTGCCTGACCTAAGGAATAACAGGTTCAAAAAGTAAATAAGTGGACTAAGTTGTGCTGTGTGCAGAAATGGGTGGGGGCAGCCCGGGGTGGGGGCGCCCGCCTGTAAGCCCAGTGACCGGGGACGCTGAGGCAGGAGGATTGCAAGTGCAAGGCCAGCTGGGCAACCTCGCAAGAGCATCCCTGGGTTTTATCCTTAGTATCGGAAAGGAAGGAAAGGAGGGAACAAAAGAGTGGTGTCAACGTGCTTTGGAACTCATCGTGTGTCACCAAAATGCCCGAGGTCCCCGCCAAGCTTTGCCTGCCGGTGAGTTCTAGAAGGTTTGCTGGGATCCGACCCAATGCACCAGTCGGCCGCTCCTGGGAGGTGCCTCCTCCATCACCGCACCTCTCCGTCTGCTGCAGACGGGCATCCGGGCAACCCGCTACTTACAGGAGCCAGAAGCGAACCACCTCTCACTTGTTGGTTGGGTTTGTCCAGATCCTCAGGACCTGTGACTGGCTGGACGCTGTGTGTCAGAGCAGGTGTCGGCAGCATGTGGTCTGGGTGCGGGAGAAAGGGCTTGTCGGTGCGCGGGGAGCTTGGGGTCGCAGCCACCTCCCCTGTCCTCTGCCGTGAAACCGCGGATCTCCAAATGGCCGAGCTGGGACTGCGTTTCAGGTCCCGTGTCCACCCAGGAAGGGAGTGGTCTTCAGCCAGGGGCCTGGGAGCCTGGTCTCGGAGGCGAGTCTCCAGCCACGAGATGGGAATGACAGTGACGTGACCTGGCCACAGGCTCCGCCTGGTCTTTGCTTGAGGCTCCTCTTTGCCTGGGGAGGCTAAGCCACCAAGCAGCCAGAGCTTCTGCACCAAATGCCCCGGGTTGAGATCCTGACTGGGCCACGCCCTGACCTGCCTCAGTTTCCCCATTGGTAAAACAGAGTTAAGAAGCCAGGCGACCTCCTGGTGTCCCCAGGGACAGCTGATTTCGATGTTGTTACACAGGCAGCACGGTGCCCCGTACAGAGGAAACACGGGCAGGAGCCCAATGTCCTCTTCCATGTTGCCTTTGACAGAGGGCCTGCCTGACCCTCCGGCCAGGCTCTGCCCATCCTGAACATGTGGATCTCTAGAACCGCTCCAAACAGACCTGATAGGCTGGAATCGGATCAGATGGTAAAATAATGTCAACACGACGGCAGCTGAGAGATTTTCTAAAAGGTTCTCTCATTCCTTTTGTTAATATCCACGATGGAAAGTCAGAAGGGAGTGATCAAATTAATATATAAAAATATATGGGGGCCGGGGTTGTGGCTCAGTGGCAGAGCACTTTCCTGGCATGGGTGAGGCACTGAGTTCGATCCTCAGCACTACATATAAATAAATCAAAAATAAAAGGTATATCGACAACTGAAAAATATTTAAAACAATAAAAAATAAAAATACATGATGGAATATTACTCTGCCTTTAAAAAGATGAAATTGTGGCATTTTTTAGTAAATGGATAGAGCTGGAGAATAGCATGCTAAGCAAAATAAGCCAGTCCCAAAAGAACAAAAGCAGAATGTTTTCTCTGATGTGTGGATGCTAATTCACAATAGTGGGGCTAGGGAAGATCAGAGTTCTTTAGATTAGGTAGAGGGGAGTGAAGGGAGGGGAGGGGGGTATGAGGGTAGGAAAGAGAGTAGAATGAATCAGACATTATTACCCTACGTGCTTACATAAATATACGACTGGGATTCTACATCCCGTATAACCAGAAGAATGAGAGATTAGACTCCATTATACATGATGTATCAAAGTGCACCCTACTGTCATGTATAACTAATCAAAACTACACACACACACACACACACACACACACACACACACACACACTGCTGGGGAGGGTAGAAAATGGACTTTTATGTCAGTCCTGAGTTCAGAGCAACTCTCCAGCTGTGTATCTTTGGGAGAGTTGTTTAACCTCTCTGAGTCTCAGTTTTAGTACCTGGTCTCGGTTTCAGGATTCAGTATCCAAAAGGATCCTTTTCCTTCAAGGTTCTTCTGGAAATTAAATGAGATGGTGCAAGCAGATATCCATCACAGCCCCTTTGTCTTAAAGACAGCAACAAAAGTCGGCTGCTCCTATCAAAAGATCACATCTCTGTCTCCCTCTCTGAATAGGGCTGACCTTGACACTGCTGCGGAATCCAAGCGGCTCAACTCCAGAGGCCAGCCTGAGGGGGGCCATGCCTCTTCTGCTTTGGTCTTCTTAGACCTGCGTCCAGAGATCAGGAGGCTGGTCCAGCCTCCTGGAAGAAAAGAGGCCACTGGTGGCAGGCTCAGGGGATGGCCAGGGGCTATCTGGATGTCTGGATGTGACAGTGAGCCTCTTGGGACCCTCCAGCAGCTGACCACACACCTGAGCCCAGCAGAGGACTCCCAGCCCACTTAGAGAGTCACAGGGAATCCCAAGTCCCGTTGCCAAGGTCAGCGCAGCGCAGGTTTCCGGAAGCCGTCCCCGGTGCAGACTGGCTGCGACCAATGACCCTGGAGCCGCGAGGCCTTGGGAACTTAAAGCTCGCGCTCCGACCTTATGATGGTTTAATAATCCGGGGCAAGGTGGCAGTGTGACGTCATTGCTGTCTGATGACTTCTGTAAAATCTCCCTGTCCTGAATGGACACGTAACAATCAAAATGCCTGTGCATGGGTGCCACGCGATTTTCCAGTACCAGGCGTCATGATGGGGGACAAGGGCCACCAGCATCTCAAACAGGGGCCATTTCTTTGGGTCGGGAACAAGCCAAACCTTTCTTCCAGCTGGTGTGGAATTTACCATCCATTCCTGTCCCCTCTCCTGGCCCTACTGTGCTGGGGACGCTAGGACTCCTTCCTCCCAGGTTCTGTGGGGAGACTTATTTCCTGTCCCCCAAGAGGAGACCACAGTCACTTGGAACAGGCTTCCACGGGCTCCAGGGAGCAGCCGCCTCCTCTGCACACGAGCGTTTTAAATCTCGGAGCTGCTCGCGTCTGGATGGGCTCTGCGTCGCCTCATCTGGCCACCTGGGATGGCGCCACGGCCCCTATTAATGCTGCCTTACGTGGCAGCGTCGCCCTCCAGTGCCACGCTCTCAGCTGCCTGTGTGGGGCACGGAGCCTATTTTTGGAGTTTTACATCTATAATTATGTACGTTCCACTGCCTCGCCAATGCGGATTTGCTCTGGGGAGAGGCTGTGCTTATGTAATCTCCGTTATTTTTGATGGGGTGAAATGGATTTTGCTGACCTGCTCCGGCTTACCTTCAGCCAGAGGAAACGGTGCGACCCTCAGATTCCCACAGAGCAGGTGTGACATGGCAGCTATTTTAAGTACTGGGGAGGCACGGTGGCTGAGGAACCGCCTTGGAACCCGGGTGGCATCTCCCCCGGGTCTGTGGGGTGGATGTGAGCTCTGCTCTTGCGAGCCCATTCAGCCTACAGACCAACTGGGGATTTTTGCAAATTAAAGTTCCCTGCAAGGAAACCGATCCCCCCAGACGCAGGGCTCAGGGTGGTGCTGGGTGGTGTGGACCTTGCTGACTCTCTGCTCTGTTTCCCAAAGACTCATGCCCTTGGCCAAGAGGCTTCTCCACCGGGGTTTTCTATTCCAAAAGGAAGAAGAATTGGCCAAGTCAAGGGCAGGAGGGTGGCACCCAGGGAGGGAGACCCTGTCTCTAAATAGCAGAGGGGAAGGTGACCGGGGGAGGCTCCCACCGTCCGCTGGACATCCTGGGCATCTGGAGCTGCAGAGATCCAGGCAGGGAGATGGCCGGGGGTCAAGACCACATCACATCTAGCAGCAGAATAAAATAGCAGAGATGGTACGGGGTCCCAGGCCTGCAGAAAGCAGATCCGAAGACACCTCAGGACAGGTGACTGTGTTCAGGAAAATACAATCTTGTCCTCACTCACTTATTCACTCACTTAACAAATACTGAAAAGTATCTACCGTCAGTGCTACCGTCCTAGTTACAAGTGAGACGGATAAAATTTCCTGATGACTTACAAGATAGCTGTTTTTTACCCTATGTATTAAAAACGTTCAGGCAGAAAACTTAGGAAATATAGGAAAGAAGAAAGAAGAAAAATCTGCCGAGCACGGTGGCGCAGGCCTGTCATCCCAGCGGCTCAGGAGGCTGAGGCAGGAGGATCGTGAGTTCAAAGTCAGCCTCAGCAAAATCAAGGCACTAAGCAACTCAGTGAGATCCTGTCTCTAAATAAGATACAAAATAAGATAGAAAATAGGGCTGGGGATGTGGCTCAGGGGTCCAGTGCCTCTGAGTTCAATCCCGAGTACGAAGAAGAAGCAGCAGCATCTTCTGGATTCCCCTATCTTAGAGATAATCCTTATCCATATCTGCTTTGCAGCTTTATTATTTGCATATGAGTTTTTTAAGCCTCAGAATTGGGATGGTAACCCCCTGCCCCCCGCCCCCACCTTTTTAGATAGGATCTTGCTTTGTTATGGAGGATGGTCTTGAATTACTGCCTCAGCTGCCCAAGTAGCTGGGCGAGAGAGGCACATGCCATCACACCCACCATAATTATAGCATGTTAACTATTTTTCACTTATTTTATATTGAGAGACGTTTCTTATACCTCCAATATGTTTTCTTTCATGCATGCAAGGGAGCCCATCATACGGACATGAAGTAAATTATTCAATGGCCCTCGATTGTTTGACATATATGTTGTCTTCAAATAAAGAACATTATAATCCCCCAGGTGGGCATGGTGGTGCATGCCTAGAAACCCAGCCACTCAGGAGGCTGAGGGAGGAGGATCACAAGCTCAAGGCTACTAGCCTCAGCAACTTAGTGAGACCCTGTCTCCAAATTAAAAAAAAAAAAAAAAGAAAAAAGAAAAAGGGCTGGGGTTGTTGCACAGTGGTAATGTCATGGGCCAGGCTATATGGGCAGTGACCAAACAGACCCCATTTTGCCCTGAGACTCCACATCATGTAAGAAATGCTTCTCCCAGGGAAAGCCCCACCTCTGTACCCACCAACCGTTGCTTAGCACAGCATGTTTGGCAACACAGAATGGCCATTCTTACACAATGTACAAGTGTTATGTCTTTGGCTTCCGTATTTCTTGGACAATGTGCCCTGTCCGAGATGGGTTGTCTAGATGTTAGTAACCATTCTTTCACTTGTACACAACTAGGGACGTTTTGGCGGACTCTCTTTTCGGCTTATGATTTTAGATCTCATGACGTTTGTTTATGGTTTTTGAATCATAGCAACAGACACTTATGCTCTAATATGATTTTGGACTATAAAAGGTGTCCTCAAACTGCAGGAAGGGATCCAAGGGTGTGGACCTGCAGCCTGCCCCTTGGTCCTCCAGCTGGTGGGTCTCCACCTCCGGCTGGTGAATAAAGTTTCCATCTCCTGCTTTAAGATGGACTCAGTGATTTATTGCAATCTCGCCTTACCAGTTAAGCACCCCTGGGTTCAATTGTAGCAAATAATCTTCAGTTTGCTCTAACTTGCACAAAAATTTTCAAACCTCTGTATCTCTCATACATAATTTAAGCTACCCACTATCGAAATGACACTGACCAATCCTGGCAGAAGTGCAGCCGAACGAAAGAGCCCCCGTATCTTTCCGTGGAGAGTTCAAATTCCATTGTGTCGAGAGATCTGTAAAATACTCCAACTGCACATCTCCCATTCTAAGAATCCACGTCAAGGAATTAATATTAGAAATGTGTACCAAGATTTATGAAAAACAATATTTTTATCAGCATTATTTTTGTGCTTAATACATAGTAACTTCTAAAAATGGAAGCTATAATTACCAGTACTATCATCATCAATGCCTTTTCCAGGCCCAGCTGGCTTTTAAAATAAGAATATTATAATTAATATATTTTTACATTGTGTCATCTCTTTCCAGAATTATTTTTGACACTTGCTTTGTTTCATAATCATGTTAACTGCAAGTTACTTGGAAATTCACAGACTTTAAGGTTTTGAGTCCTCTGATCAGCCATGTTTCTTTGAGACTCCCTTTTCTCATATCTGAATTATTTATTTCGTTTCATTTTTTTTTTTCAGCCACCTGGAATATGTGATCTTTTGTATTTTTCAGGAAAGTCATTAGCCAAGGCATATGCTCTCAGACCTTCCACAGAACACGACCCGCACGTGAACCAGGCACAATGGTGGGTTTGTAATCCCGATAACTCCAAAGACGGAAGCAGGAGGGTCACCAGCTCAAAGCCAAGCTCAGCCACCTTGCAAGACACTGTCTCAAAATAGAAAGTAAAGGCTGGGGCTGGGGCTCAGCGGTAGAGCACTTGACTCGCATGTGTGAGGCCCTGGGTTCGATCCTCCGCACCACCTAAATAAAATAAAGGTATTGCGTCTACCTACAAATAAAAAAAAAATTAATGAAATAAAAAGGGCTAGGGATGTGGCTCAGTGGTCAAGTGCCTCTGGGTTAAATCCCCAGTCCCCCCCAAAATAAAATAAGAAGAATTACCCACGTATGAGAACGGCACCTTGACTGTACATTGACTATAACCTCAATTCCTATTTCCCAAGTCTCACTCTTTCATAGCAGTTTTAGATTTTAAGACATTTTATCCTACCATTTGCTAACAAGTGTGGCCCCATGGAATCCCTTCCTTACTTTGTAAGTAACTTGGGGTGGTTTTTTGGTTTTGTTTGTTTCTTTATATCTGCAAAAAAAGACTAACCGTTTATGGGATTTTACAAATTTGTCCTTGAGATTTGGAAATGTTGCCATTTATCTCTCAAAGAATGCTGACAGGGGCCAACGGATCTTTTCCTGGGAGGCCCCGGGGCTTTGCAGACCTTGGTGGAGTCTCTGCCTCAACCACCCAATTCCATTGTTATAACATGAAAAAGGAAGCCGTGTAGACACTGGGTCAATAAACAGATGTGGCTGCGTTCCAATAAAACTTTATTCATAAAAGCAGGTGAACGGGCTCCAGGGTGTAGTCGCCTTGAGGTTCTTTCTTTAGCTCAGGGAAGGTCCTAGGGCAGGAGATGGAGTGAATTAGGTCACGTGCATGTGCCAACATGGTGTGATAAAGCCCACGATCAGGCATGATTATGACAATAAAAAAAATCTTAAAGGAGGAATTTTCCATCACACCTTGAACTCATTGCTCCACTTCCCTTGCTGGGTCCTCCCCACTCACGATCTCTCACTTAGATCTGTGATCCTCAGTGGCTCACTTCCTTTCTCTCTTTTCTCATGACTATCATTTGTGGACATCTGGGACTGTTCCCTGAGCTTATTTCTAAGTTCCCAGGTGCTGTCTCTGCTCTGTGAAGCGGGCTCTGGGCTGGGCCTCAGCAAATCCCCACGAGCATCTCCTCCTGGGAATTCCTCCTGGGCCCCTCTGTGACCATCCAGGGCAGGATGACAGGGGAGGGTAAGCGGGGTCCCGTCCATTTCTCACGGGAAACACCCGGTTTAGAAATCACACACCTGCGGGGGAAAACTGTCTCCCACCATTTGAACTTGAGGAGGATTCCGTTGGAAACATACTTAAACAGTTTACTCAACCGAGGGGGAGCGCTGGCTTTTTCGGTTCAGTGGTTTTTCCTCTCTCCCCTAGGAGGTGGGGCTGGCCGTGAGGGGCAGAACTGGACAGCTGGGACAACGCATTGCACCACAGCACACAGCTCTGCGGCATCTGAGGTCAGCTGCAGGGCTGTGGCGCGCTCTCCCTGTGCTGCTTCACCTCTTCCTCCCAGGGGTGACCCCCGTGACCCCCAGCTCACCCCAGGGCCGAGCTCCAGGCCAGGCACCCGCAGGACGGAGACGGCATGTTTCTGTTGCCACCGTAGTAACAGCCGCCAGTGAGGATACCAATCCCTTCTGGAGCAACCGCAGCCATTTCGAGGCTCCTTGGCAACACCTGTTCTTTGCCCTGTGAAGTCCAGGGGCGCCAGGGGCTGTTTCTCGGGGGGATCCAGGAGCCATTTCCAAGTCCCTTCATTTACCCCCGACGGGCTACTCTGGGACTGGCTTAAACAAATAACAAGTTTGAAGCAGTTATGCAGCCGCTGGGGGCCCCTCCCCTCCATCTCCACCTGCATGGGACTCACCCCCATCACCCCCCCCCTCCATCATCTCTTTAACAAAATGACTCAAGTTTCTGTTCCATCCGTGGTCTGTTTCTCGCTCCTACAGTAGTTTCTTGGGTAATGAGGCTGGAGACGAAGGGGAGTTCAATAGAGAAACTCAAATTGCCCTTGGAAACAGCAGCCACAGCTCCTGGGTGATCCCCTCTGACAACTGGGTTCACAGTCTCAGGGACGCGACTCCGGCTGCTCACAGTAGCTCAGTTCTGCCGGGAGGCACCTGTGGTCCTTCGGCTCCGGACAGCCCTGTCTTCTCCTGTGTCCTGTGGCTTCTCTTTGCTACTCTGTGGTTACCCGTGGACAGGAGTTCTGCTGGACAGAGCCTGGGCCCCTCTGTGACCACCCGGGCCAGGAGATAGGAGGAGAAGGGGCATCAAACCCAGAAACTGAAGGAGCAGAGAACTAAAAAGGACAGGGCAAGGGGGTCAGGCTGGATGCTTTTCTGTGTTCTGTGTCTGTATCAGGAACTTTCTGTTGCAACTGGGAGAGAGCCCAGCTCATGGTGGACTAAATGAGGAAGGGAAAACAAGAGGTGCTTCTGGTGTCGGGTAGAACTGTCTCCCAAGTACAAACAGCCCCCAGGAGGATCCAGTTTCTTTCCACTTCACGGTGATAAAGTGGCTACCGCAGCTCCAGCTTCACATCCTTGTAGTTTACTTCCAACAGCACAGAGCTTGGGTCCTTCCTGTGGTTTGCACTAGACTTTTTTTTTTTTTAATAATAGCTTTATTGAGATGTAACGCGCACACCATACATCGACCCACTTTATGTGTAAAAGTCAATGGATTGAGCATATTTACAGAGTAGGGAAACCATCAGCACAATTTGAAAACATTTTCATGACCTCACAAAAGAAACCCCAAATCCATTAGCGGTCAATCCCTCATCCGTCTCATGTCCCTAGCCCTAAACAACCGCTTATCTATTTTCGGTCTTTATAGATTTGCCTATTCTGGCTTTATGCGTAAATATAATCATGCAGGATGTGGTCTTTTATGACTGGCTTCTTTAATTTAGCAGGATGTTTAAGATTTATTCATGCTGTCGCATGTACCAGAAATCCTTTCCTTTTTAGGGCTGAATAATATTCTGTTGTATGAATACTCCACAACCTGTTTAGGCATTTATCAATTGATGGACATTGGATTGTTTCTATCACTTATCTATTATAATACTGCTCTGAGCATTTGTGTGTGTTGTGTGGACCTTTGATTCCATTTCCCTTGAGTATATACTTGGGAGTGGAATTACTGGTTTATATAGTAGCCCTCAGTTTAACCTTTGAGGAACCGCCACACTGTTTTCCAAAGTAGCTGTGCCCCTTTAAAGTCTGGTGGTGGCCGTGGGCCCCCGTTTCTCCACACCCCTGCCATCCCTGTTGCAGCCGGGCTTTCTGACTATTCCTCCCTGTGGTGTGAAGCCGTATCTCACCGAGGACTCCCGCCAACTGCCGAGAGCCATGGTGACGGGGCCTCCCTGGATGGAGTGACCATTCCTGAGCCAATCGCCGTGTCCAGGTCCATTTGGTTCTGGATCTGTCAGACTTGGGTTCTGATCCCCATCCTGGAGTTTATCTTGGACCCGGATCATGTGGACCGAGGACGGAGGGGAGCATCGAGTCCTAGTTAAAGATCTGGTCAGCAGGAGGATGGGAGGAGCTAGAGGGAGGCAGGGTAAGATGGACACCTACTGGAGCCAACTGGAGTGGGCTGGGGCGATGCCCGGATCCAGGTGGGCCACGCACTTTAGTTCAGGCCCCAGGGTCTGGGTGCCCACGTGCTGTGACCTCGGTACCGTGGACACTGAGTCATGACACTAACGGGTTCTGAAGGCCCAGCCCCCTCCCTCCCCGGGTCTCAGTGCACAAGGGGCTGTGGTGAGGTTCTGGAAGGATGGGTTTGGAATCCTTATCAAGCGGACCACGCCTCCATGTTTGGGAAATGATGGTTCTGATTGGCCCGTTCCTCCGTCTGAGCCACCTGCCATGTATCCATCAGAACCGCTCAGATCGTCCAGCCTCTAAGTGTCTCCGTCTAAAATACCCAGTGCTGACATCAGCTTTTGCGGTTGACTTGTAGTTGGTTATTTCCTTGGGCAATGAGTAAGTGGGTACCTCAGCTCCTGCCCTGGGGACACAGCCCCTTGGCTTGTTTTTTAGAAATACGTTATTCCTCACCAGGCGCAGTGGCGCACACCTGAATCCCAGCGGCTCGGGAGGCTGAGGCAGGAGGATCGCTAGTTCAAAGCCAGCCTCAGCCATGGCGAGGCACTAAGCAACTCAGTGAGAACCCTGTCTCTAAATTAAACACAAAACAGGGCTGGGAAGTAGCTCAGTGGTCAAGTGCCCCTGAGTTCCATCCCTGGTGCCAAAAAAAAAAAAAAAATTTTATGCCTCAAGCAATCAGTTTCCAGACACATCGTATCTCACTGGACATACCCTACAGGGTTAATAAGATAATAAGATTCAACGAGCGCTTCCTGAAGTTTCATATATGGCAAGCTCTCTGGAATACCTTTTCATGTCATTGCATTCTCATCAGGGTCCCACGGGGTAGAAAATATTGTCTTCAGGTGAGGAAACCCAGAGAGGTTAAGTGACTCGCCAGAAATCACACACTAATTCAAAATAAGTCCCATGAAGTGCCGGGATTATCAGATATCACTGCCCGTCACCACACCACGATCCTCCAGTCACTGCACCTCCAGATCCTGCGGAGCTTCCCTTGTGAATATCTGAAACGCAGCACCTGCCCCTCCCGGGTCCAGCCCTCATCATGGCCTGTCTGGCCTGCAGGACAACCTACCCTGGGGCCCCCGGAACCCAGTCTTGCCTCCTTCCATTTATCCTCTGCCCTCTATCCAATACAAACTCTCTGCAGGGCAATGATTGTGTAATTCTCCTGGTTCAAAAGCCTTCAGTGTGGAGCGTTTGGAACTTCTCAGTGCAAGCGCAGGTGGACCTCTGGGATACCATTTCCCCGGCTGCCCCCCATAGATTCTGCGTGACTCGCCCTCTTCCCTGGGCGCCCAGCCTGTACCATTCACCAGAGTCACTTCTCCATGCTCCGTCTTCGAGGCCAAATCTACCCAAAGCATGGAAGAAGCCATTCTTCCATCCCCTCACCCACCACCTGCAGAGCCACGAGGCCTTTCGACAGGGCCCGGTTCCCTCAGAGCCCAGAATCATAGGGCTCTACTTGAGTGACCTGGTTACCAGGACATCCTTGGAGTCAGAGTGGAGACTGCCATGGTCATCTGGTCTACCTCAACCCCTTCCCTAAGACGCTTAACCTACATTCCAAACGGTCCGGCTCTTATTCCCTGGGCCATTCGTTGTAACCAGGACACGTGAAATCTTGAGCTGGTTTTTGCAGTTTTTCCATCTGCAAATTGGAAGGAAATCGTAATCATTTTCCAGATAAACTCCAAGGATGTTTTTCCATTCCAAATTTCAATATCCCCCATACAATCTTATCTGAGGGTCTACAGCAAACTGAAGAGGACCTCCCATTCCCCACCGCAGTACCCATTCCGCTCCTTCCCGTCACTTAGGTACTTTCAAGGCACACCTGCTCTGAGCGGCGAGGACAGGGTACCGTGGTTCCATTACTCAGGAGCCACAGGGCCTGCAGTCCTATAGAGCAGCAGGTCCCCAGCAGGCTGTGTGTCCTACTTAAGGAAGAATAAAAGACCAGGTTGGATTCCTGCAGGACCAGTAAACAAACCCTACATCTGCTGCAGAGGGAGAGAGAGAGAGAGAGAGAGAGAGAGAGAGAGAGAGAGAGAGAGAGAGAGAGAGAGAGAGAGAAGAGAGAAGGAAAGAAGTATTGATTATGTGGCATTGGAGGGCCTGGGGCTTTAACAGACATGTAAAATCAGGCACGTTGCTTAAGATCAATACGAGGTTTTTATGCTTCTGACCTAAAAAGTACCAGCTCTGTGTAATTTAAACACAGAGAGCCAGGAGTCTACCGCCCAACATCTGGCATGCTTTCCTCAGTTACCGTGGACACATCTGCTCGCTTCTCTGCAAACATTTGCCTTTTTTACTAGAAAACAGGAGTGGATAAACAAAGGACTTTTCAGGAATGTAGAACCCATTGTTTCGGATCTCACTGCCTGAAATGATACCCTCACGGAGGGAGCGGCGTGGGGTGGCTGGGAGAGAAGCCAGGGAGGCAGCTACGGGGTGGGAGCACGTGGGGAATGAAGGAGCACATCTGGATGCACGGGGTCCTCGCCCAGCCTGTGGGAGGGGAGCAAGGCTCGGGGTTTCCAGAGGAAGAAACGGTCACCGTCGACGGCTGCAGCCGGGGGCAGGGAGCGGAGATGATTTCTAGGGAGACACTTATGCCCAAGAATTTCCATTTAGGCGTGTACTCATGTGCAGGCACACGCGTGTACGCACAGGCACGCACACTGATTATTGGTCAAGGGTCAAACAGAAGCAGAGGCAGGATGTGCCCCTTATGGCTCTGAGTTCTGTCCTGGCGCCACCAACTATCAGCTGTGACTTGGGCTGGAGTGATCTAGTTTACCTGCTCCTCAGTGGCTGCATGTGTGAAATGGGGGTAATGATGACGATAAGAACCTCCCACCTTAGTTCTTGGGAAGTGGTAAAGGGTGGGCCCAGGTGCAGTTCAGCACAGTACAAGTCCTTTGCAATCCTCGGCTGACTTCTGTATCTAGCAGGCCAGCAGGCCCAGAAGAGAAGGTGGCTGTGCGCCAGTTCCCCCGATGCAGTTCTGAAGACGCTGTTTTGACAGATCCCCGTCAAGCCGACTGCGGCTGGCAGAAGTCCCCTCAACACACAAGGCACAGGCACAGAGCGGAAGCTGACCCCCCACCTCCTGGGCCCTGGGCTGCTACCTGTGGCTGCAGCTGCCTGACCCCCCCCCCACCCCCAGCTCCACCCCAGTTCCAGGGCCCTGACCTGGGGGGCCTGTGGCTTTTCTTGGACAATGCAGGCACATGTGCACTTATTGGGTCGAGTCCTACCACGTTCTTTTCCTTAATTTTGCGGCCACATCGGACAGCTAATCTGTTGTGACATGCTATCTAAATGGCCCTCCGATCAGAGATCGGAAGAAGCCATCCATAAGTCACACACGTAGTGGCGAGTACGAGAAAAAGAGTTATATTGGCTGCGAGAGGCAGAATGATAATGGCCGTTATTATTACGGCGAACCCAGGGTCGCCACATTCACTCCACATATCAAATCCTCTTTCAATGAAACCAGTTCCATCAGCTGTCAGATTCTATTAAATATATCCCTCAGACCGACGGACCAGCTGACGGGAGAAGCTCAAAACCATCCACCCACCATTAGCATCATAAAATGTGAAATCAGCTGGAAGGGATGATAACAGAACTGAAAACAGAAGAGATGAAAATCTGTGACGCTCTTGTGTCCTCCTAAATAGAAACCCCGAGACTGACAAACACACCCATAAAATACCGAGTTTTTTTTTTTTTTTTAAAAAAGCCAAAAACAAAAACAATTCAAAGGTGGTCCTGTTGTGTGCTTCCTAACCTAGAATGGGTCTTTTACCTTTTGTGAATGTGAGATTTGCATAAATGTTTCATGAGGTTCATACAATGCATAAACTGAAGCGTTCATTAAGGCAACATCTGTGCTGTTCGCCCAGATAATACTGTGTTTCCTGCAAGTCAGTGAAATATAACCTATCCTGAGGTCGGGCTGTTAAAATACTTGTGCAAGAACTGCGATCGATCGTGTCTTACACTTCTGCAGACGCTCGGATCTACCAGAGCCATTTTTAATCAGACAAGAGCTGGGGATGGCTGGCACCTCAGTCGAAGGCACAGAGGTCCCCTTGGAGAGAGTTCCAGAAAGTGGAGGAGATCTTTCTGTCTGTGAACCCCTTCTTCTAAGTCTCGGCTTGTCTGCTGAGATAGTCACTTAATAACTCAGGTGCAGGAGTAGATCTGTACCTAAAGTCTACCAGGAAGCAGAGATTGGGTCTGAATGCCCAATGGCTTTGTACAGCGACAATCTCATCATGATATTGCTTCCATATGGGACTCTTTAAAGAAAAAAAAAAAAAAAAACAGAAAAAAAAAGTTATGAGACCAATAATTTTTAATGAAACTTGGCTTAGCTCACCAACAAGTCTCACAGATGAAACAGCAGGACTGAGCTAGAAACGGGAACTTTTCTTCTTCTTGGCTCGGATGAAAGGGAACATCGTTTCAATTAAAGACCCTAATGGAGATATGTTTCGTATTATCAATTTTACGCAAGTAGGGATTTAGGCATTGTCTCTTTCACCACGTGTCCCGGAGCCTCCTGCTTCTCCAAACGTGGAGGTTTTCCTGATCTTGCCTTTTTTTTTTTTTTTTTTGAGTTGCATTTTTGATAGAAACTTTTTGGGAGAAAACTGTTGAGAGTTCTTGTCTCCATAGTCTTTGGAAGGATTTTGAGGGTAGAGAAAGAGTCACCAGAAAATGGGGGTGGTAATCTGTCCATCCATCTATCATCTCTCTTCTCTCTCTCTCTCTGTCTCTCTCTCTCTCTCTCTCTGGAGGGTATCTCATTATTGACAGTTGTGCTGGATAATCTGTTGTTTTAGGGCTGTCCTGTGCATTGTAGGATGTTTAGCAGTGTCTCTGGTCTCTACCCACCACATGCCAGAAGCAACCTCACCCCAATTTGTGGCAACTAAACATGTCTCCAGATAATGCCACATGTTCCTTTGGGAGAGAAAGCAAAATGGTCCATAATTGAGCATGTTAGTGTTTTCTGGTCTCTGCAAATTTGTTAACTGCTATATCTGGGTGTTCCTGGTAGGAATTTTTTGCTAAAGGACAAGGTGACTTTTTATGACTAGGTGTAGCCAGTCTAAGTCCCTTGTCTGTCTATCTGATGGTCTAGCTCTACCTGTGAGGGGAAATGTCATGAGGTAGGAGGCAGAGTAAGAACACGGTGGCGGGAGGCAGCCAGGACTCCCCGTTCAGAGGCAGGATGGAGCCAGCCCCGCGGGATCCGCTTGACCCGCCTCCTGTCTTCAGACAGAGCAGGGAGAACAAGTCTCGCTTTCACAGACTCCAAGTGGGGAAGGGGTAGCTGTCCTCTGTCGTTGCCTCTCACCCTGCTGGTGAGACCCTCATTGCCATTCGGAAATCTCTTTCCTATTTATACGTCTCCATTTTCCTTGTCGCCCCAACTCGCATACAAAGTGCATGAGAATGGGGACTTTGCTTGCCTGAAGTGGCTGCGTGGCCCTTCAGCCAAACATAAGGGTTTTGTCACCAGATCGTTGGGACAGAAACCCAAGGTCTGCAGCTCATGAGCTTTGTTGACCTTGGGCAGTGGCTAAAGCTCCAAAATAAGTAAATAACTGAATAAGAAGACCAGTTCCCGCGTGACGGGACTAAATGAGATGATACTTATCCCAGAAGATGCCTTCCACCAACAGGAGCTAGAATTGCTCAATCCCTGTACTTCTATCCGTCAGGGTCGTCCCCGGCACAGGAAGGAACACAACATTAGTGACATGAATGGATGAAGAATGAATGAACAGACTCTCCTGGGTCTGTCTCTGATTTTAATTTTCTTCTGTCACAGTGGACAAGGGGCTCTCCAGCAAATCTCCCTTTTTAATTTTCATTACAGCTGAGAAGCAATGGACCCATCGCATGTTTGTTTTTATGCAAGGAATTTACACTACTCGGACATAAAGGGTCGAGGCTCGGGAACCGTATGCCACCATTCATATCTCTGGCCATGTCCCTCTGGTGGCAGGTCTTCCCTCGGGGAGCTTCTGTCCTCTGCAAGGACTTGGCTGTCCTCTGAAACTCAGCTCCGGGCTGCCTCCGACATTCTTGGGGTCCTCACGGATTCCTGGATCTGTCACTGCCCTCCATGGGGGCAGAAGTCGGAGGGGGGGGGGGACAAGGCAGGCAGCCTGCCTGGGATGGCTCAGCCTCCTCCCGCACCCAGTGATAAATCACCATGTGTAAGAAATGCGCTCAATCAGAGAAGAAAAAGAGATGTAATTATGTCGTTTATAATGAATTCTGAAGGAAACAAAGAATTTAAGAAGAAAAACTCTGGAGACAACAGGGAGCCGAAGCCTCTCGGCTCATCTGAGCTGCCCTGGAGAAGACGCAGAGCTGATCAAACATTCGTGGGGATCAGAGGAGGCCGTCCCGGGCCCCGAGAGGGCTCAGGAGGAAGCAGGGAGACTCGGAGGCCGCAGCAAGCACAGCCTGACTTTTATTAAAGAGATGATATGCTCGCCCCCTCGGCTTCCACCAGCATCAATAATATCAACTTTTGGACAAACGGTTCTCTCTGGGGAACAGGTTCTGAGACTGGCTCCTAATCTTCCTCCTTTGAAGTATCCAAGGGCTTAAAGGCATGGGTCAATATCTGGGGCCTCTGTGGGAGGGGGCTTGAAAGGGTCCTGCTGGGGAGAAGAGTGAGACCACCAGCATCACACTCCCCCTCTCAGGCTACTGTTTCCATTCAGCCAGTTTCCAGGGCTCCCGATCGCCACCTGCTCACCTTGGGGGCAGAATTCCCCGAGGCCCTGCCGACTCCTAAGAAGATGGTTGTCATGTGCTGCAGCTCACAGGCCTCAAGTTTAAAAAGATTTTTTTTTTCTTTTCTAAAAATGTGATTACGGTATTTGTTATAGCCCAAGGTATGGAGTACTACTAGCTAGCTTCTTTAAAAATTACATGAGAAATAAATTGATGAATGGCTTCCTATATTCTTTTCCAGCAGCACTTGCTGAGTGGGTAGCTGGTTTGGGAGCAGCATCTAGGACCCTCGTGTTACGGGGCAGGCGGTGCGGGATTTCTCAAGTGTTCCTCACACCAGCCCCCGGAGATAAGTATTATGATTCTTATTTTATTGGATCCAGACTCTATGTTTTAACCTATGAGCTATTAAGTTTTTGTGGTCAAGTGAGTTTGTAAAACTCAGAGTTAATCAAGATTAACAGGGTTGTGTAACTATAGGAATTCCCGGCCTTTTAATATGCTTATATCCATTAGAAATCTCCAAGAGGAAGAACAGACTATAGACGTTCCCAAAGTACCGTGGTGCACTTTTTTTCTCCCGGTGTATTTCCAAGAATTAGTGTTCAAGAAAAATCTTGCTAAGAACATAATGTTCCTAAGGAGATGCAGAACCATCACTTTGTGGGTTAGTCACAATGCCACAAAGCGGATCGTTGTACGGTTTTTGTGTAAAATGAATTGATCTGTTCTTAAAAGCCATTTTCAACATTGCAAATATCAGATCGGAAAACTTGACATTCAATCAAGCATGTTGTGTACCAAAAGTCGAAGGAACACATTAGAAAAACTTTTCCCTGCTTATGAAATTTCTCACCAAGCTTCTTCATATTACCCTCTAGGAAATTTTCTAACCTATAGAATTTTCCAGCAGAACTTCTACAACCTACCCCCATGGGGGTGGACAGTAAATCTGGACTACCACTTGTTTTTATAAATAAAGTTTTATTAGAGCACAGCCATGGTCACTCATTGACATATTACTTATGGTTACCTTCACACTACAGCCACAGAGGTGGATAGTTGTGACAGAGATTATATGGCCCAGAAAGCCTAATATATTCACTATCCAGCTCTTCAGAGAAAAAGTCTGCCAACCCCTTCCCCCAGCTTAGAGCAACATATTTGCAATGATTATAGAGCCTGGTTGCAATAGAAAGCCTCTCCAGCAGGGGTCACTAGCCTCTCCAGTAGGGGCCACTACCTAATATACTGCAAGTTCAATTTGAGGCAAGCGAACACCATGACAGACACACTCCATAAGTTCAGAAATCATATGCGACATATACTTTTCCCCCTCTGTAGGGAAAGGGGAAAGACATCATCATTTATTCACATGGTCATGTATGCGGAAATGGGCATATACCACCACATTTGCAACTATCTAAACAAGCAGATATGATCCCGTTTTATGAAGAAAGAAATCATTCCAAAGAGCTGAAGTCTTTTGATGAACATCACACAGTAAAGGGTTTGCGGAAGTCAGGACTTCCCAGAGTCTCCATGATGCTCAACTCCAGGGAGATGCCATTCATGCTGCACCTCCAATTCAAAGCTGGGCGCTGGTCCTATGAAATGGTTCACAATGCAGGCTCTGGAACTACCAAACCTAGATTCAAATTCCAGCTCCATGGTGGACTAGCTTTGCCATGGAGATCGGTGACTTGACTTTGTGCTTCCATTTCCTCACCTATAAAGTGAGGTGGAAAGTAATCTTTTCCTCACAGGGTTGATATGAGGACAAAAAGGGTTCATTCACATAAATCTCTTAGAATGATGCCTAGCATATCAAAGGCATGGAGCAAAGGTTGGTTCCCTATTTCATGAAAAGAAGCAAAGAAGGGTCAAGGATAACATCTGAACTTGCCTTAAATGAACGAGTTGGGGGTTGGGATGGTACCTTTGTTTTTGCAAGTATATAGTGGATCCCTTAAAAATCAAGGAGGCGTTTTCCTGTGTTTTCTGGTCCACCTTTCCTACCAAGTGCCTCAGACAACACATTCCATTAGGTTGATTAGTTGAAGGCACAACTGGGGAAAACATCTGTTAGGAAAGTAAAATCTTAAGCTTCTAAATTTATTGCCAGTGTGGGAAACTTGGTGAGCACCAGAGACTGACTTCTGCTTCAACCTCAGAGGACTAGGCCTTGGTGTGATGTTTAGTTGTCTATCATCCCAAGCTTAGTGCCTTCTAAAAACTGTCACTTATTACCCAAGATTCCGTGGGTTGCTTTGGGGCTCAGTTGGGTGGTACTTCTGATTGGACCTAGAGTCACCCAGAGATCCAGTTCCGCTGGAACAACCAAGATGGCGCTCCTCCACATTGGTAGTTGACACTGGCTGGAGGCTGGGAGTCCATCGTGGCTGGCTCTCATATCTATTCCTTCAGGATTTTCTCCTTTATACCAAAACAACTCCCGCTTGCACTCCATGTCTCAATTTGGGTGCCTCTAGGAGGCAAGCCCTGCTTCACACCTCTCCCGTTAGCCCAGTGTTCCCATTGCAGTGTATTTCACCCTCCGTCACCCCGACCTGCCCATTCAAACGTGACCTGTCTCCTCCTGAGTGAGCGCTGGCTGCTTAGATACTGCTCACCTCCATGAGCAGAAGGTTCCATGGGGGATAGGGACTGGGCTTCATCTTCTGCTACGCACTCAGTTGGTGCCCAATAAATTTCTTACTGACTTAGCTCTTGGAAGGGGTTCCATCAAGAATGGTGAAGATGGGGGAGCTGAAAGAAGGAAGGACAAAAAGAACCCAGTGGTTGATCTGAAAAGCCTCAGAGGAGAGAGGAAGACAAAAACCAAGACCAAGATGGCGGGCACAGGGCAGCCTTGCTGAGCCACACCCTGGTTCCACTCACTCACAGTCAGGGGCTCGCAGCTGTCCCCATGGTTGCCTGAGCTGCATTGAAGACTTAAACCCCAATCAACGTTTCATTCACACCGATTTCTTGGCATGGCTCAGAGTCTCCGAGGGGAGTGGGCACACGAAGAAGCTGCATCTTTGGGCTCCACCGGAAACTTCTTCCAAAGCAAAACACACTTGAGTGTGTAAAGGGAGGTTCATAAAAAAAGAACCCAGAGAGAAAGGAGTGAATCTAATAATGCCCCCATCCTTTATGCTTCTCTAGAAGCCTCTGGGGCCTGGCAGGGCCATCAGATGAGGCAGGCCACCCAGGCGACCACTGACCTCCTCACTGAGCTGGGGAGGCTGCTGAGGTCCCTTTGCTAGAAATGTCTCCTCACTGGCCTGTAACTGAGGGGCAGTGGAGGCGGCTGAGTAGGCGGCTGTTCCCACGTTCCAGGGCCTACAGGCAGAGCCCGGGTTCTATCCTTGGAGGTCACAGGTTTCAAGGCAGCTTCTTGAAAACCTTCTCTCTAGGTTTTATACACAACGGCTGCTTCTTTATATCTCATTTGCCTACCTCCTGTGCTTCCTCCTTGAGACCAGCCCCTACCTCTTCTGCACAAAACACAGCTGTCTATTTCCTGTGCCTCTTGCTTCTGAGATCCAGCAGCAGAGAGAAGCCTCTAAACTCTAACTCTGGGGGCAGGAGGCGTGAACGTGGACGTCTTCCTTTGCTTTCCGGGGCCCCCGCACTCCCAGGCCGACATTTGTCACACACGAATGAGTGTGCTGTTCCCAACGTGATAAATTTCACATCGGTCCTGCTGACTTGGGCTTAGTAATTGCCCGAGAGCGTTTTCTTTGTTAGGCTTCTCTGTGATCATCACACTTTTTGTTGAACTGACAGTAGAAATATTCCACAGCCAACCGCCCCCAAAGCAGCCCAATGCACCACTGGGCTTTCTTGACGAGCGGCAGGTACGGGTGCCGTGGTTCAAGCCCCCGGACGTCACGGGTTCCTAAATTTGACCTCTGCACAGGGCTTCTCAGAGTCACCAAGATGCTCAACTCCAGGGAGACGCCATCTACACTGAGCCTTGTGCCTGTTGCCCCTGGGAGCGAGTGGGGTACCACTGGGCCTTGTAGGCAGTGGCCCTGGAAAACACCCTTCTGAATCCAGTGGTTTTGCTGGGCGAGAGGTGGGGTACCCATCGGGCTCTTCGTTAAATTAAAGGCAAGGGCAACGGAGGAGGACCCAGGAAGTTCATGCCCATGTTCACAGCCCCATCGTCGATTTGCTTTGTAGACTCCGGGCTGTCTGCCCCCCTTCCCAGGGCCCTCCGATGGAGGCATCTTTAATTTTAGCTGGTCAAGTACGGCTGTCAAATGATACCAGGGAAAGCGGGGCAGGGTGGATACCCCCGGGTGATTAGAATATGACCTGGATTTGGGGAGGGTAAGAGGAGACCCAGTAGAAGATGCGGATGTCTGCCCTGGGGGGAGGGGGAGAGGCGCAGGGAGGTCTCCTCACTCTCATTCGCACGCCCCTTCTCGGCAATGAGATGGAGCGCTCTTATCAGCTCAAGAATTCAGCCAGCCTGGTCAGCGCTGCATACCACACGGTGGCTGGGCCTGGATCGGCTGTCTAGCCAAGAACAGGCTGGTCTTTGTTCCTGTGTGACTGGGGGTGCTGCTCCGGGATGGAGATCCAGAGTGGGTACAATTATGGGATTTTTTTTTTTAAGGTCTAGAAATTGTATCTCCCACCTTGGACCATGGGAAAAATAAATGGAAGGAGATACAATGTCAAAAGAGAGGCAAGTGGGGTCGTTTTTATTGCTGGCGACCGTCTTCCCCAAAGTGACCCAATAAGCTCGCCTCCTGTTGTTGCAAGAGCTAGCACTGGTGCTAAAACACTGCATTTAGCTTTTCAACCAAGTTCACCTTCTCCTAATGATGTCTTAACCCCCAAGGATTCATAATTCTCAAGTCTCAGAACTTGAAGAATTCTTGTAGATCACTTATTTATTCACCTATCTATTCCCACACTCATCTAGCCTGCTATCCACCCATCTGTTCATCCTTCCCTCCGTCCACCCACCCTCCCAACCCTTCATCCACCCCCACATTCACCCACCTACCCATCCATCCACCAACCTATTCATCATTCATCCATCTACCCATCCATCTATTCATCTATCCTTCCATCTATCTACCAACCCATCCATCCACTCACCCATCCTTCTATCCATCCACCAACCCATCCATTCTTCCACCAACCCATTCATCCACTTACCCATTCATCCACTTACCCATCCATCTATTCACTCATCCTTCCATCCATCCACCAACCCATTCATCCACTTACCCATCCATTCACTCACCCATCCTTCCATCCATCCACCAACCCATCCATTCTTCCACCAACCCATCCATTCTTCCACCAACCCATTCATCCATCCACCAACCCATTCATCCACTTACTCATCCATCCATTCACTCATCCTTCCATCCATCCACCAACCCATTCATCACAGCAAGGATTTATTGAGCACAAATGGTGAACCAGGATAACAGTCCCCTTTGCTCATGGAGCTGACATGCTATTGAGAAAGATGGAGAATAAACAAATAAGTAAACAAGACAGCCATAAGTACCCAAAGAGGGAAAACCAAAGAGACCCAAGAATGTAAATGGGAAGTCCTGGGGTGACCAGAAAGGTTCCTCCCCTGAGGTGACATTTAAGCTGAGAGCTAAATGACAAGAAGGAGCAACTATACAGAAAGGGTGGGGGAGGCCCAGAGCACTCTAGGCAAGCATTAAGAGGGTGCTCTGAAGTAGACACCAGCCTGTGTGTTTGAGGGGCAGAAAGCAGGCCAGCAGGACTGCAGCAGAGTGGACGAGGCCGAAACCACTTGTTCGAATGGAAAAGGACTCCAAGTCTAAGATGAAATAAACCAAAGCAGAGGGATTCAGGTGGAGCCCGTTTAAAACCTCTGATAGGGTTCGATGCCGGCAGAAGCTCCGCTCTTCCCTGTAATATTCAGAACTCTTCCCGGGCACTAAATCACGGTCTCTGAAGTCAGCCAAAGTCCATGCACACCTCAGGAGTGTCTATGTCTCAAGAAGACAGTTGTTAGGGCCAGCAGAGGGTCCCCTGGGGTGACATCTTCCTGAACAAAAGTCCCGCTTATTCACCGAGGGGTTGACACTCTGTCTGCTCCACAGCATCCGCGGCGCTTCCCCCTCCCGGCCAGCTGCAGGCCTCCCCCAGCTGGTTCTTGCTGAGCAGCGGACAGGACATATTTCAGACCAGGAGACTTTGAAGTATGTGTTCTCTTAAGGCTTAACAATGTCAAGCTTCATAACCCAAGAACGGGCTTGCTGGCTTCCTACTTTAAATTGCTCATAATTTGAAACATGCAAACATTTCCACTTTATCAAGCAGGGCTACTAAACATATTATTACGGGGACCTGCATGTTTTATGGTCTCCATACAGCCAGAGAGCTGAGTTTTATTAAAATAGACTGTTAAGAGGCTCAACTCATTATGGAATCTTCCAGGCCCCAGAATGAAAGAGTTTTGTTTATTCTAAGGGCAGGAAAAAAAGGGCTGAGAAGAGGGTGAGGATGAGTGTGTGTGCGTGTGTGTGTGTGTGTGTGTGTGTGCATGCATGCGCTGCAGGGAGAGGTGGGGGGAAAGCAGAGACCACCAACAGTCTCTGCCTGGCCCTCACTGCCCCTCCCAGCCCACTCTGGTGTCAGCCGCCTATCCAAGGCCCAGCATTTGTTTGTGGGTCTGTGAGTCTGTTACTTATGGTAGAGCGGGGTCTGGCTTGAAGGCAACTGGAATTTAGCAGAGAAGGGTGATTCTTTTCCTGGGTGGGGGGCAAAAGAGGCTCAGGGCCTCCACTGGGGGCAGGCATACGAATAATGTGAAAAATGAGACCCAATAAGTCAGCGTAACCATGCAAAAGATTTTTTATTTTTTTTGGTGGGGGGCTACTGGGGATTGAACTCAGGGGCACTCGACCCCTGAACCACATCCCCAGCCCTATTTTGTATTTTATTTAGAGACAGGGTCTCACTGAGTTGCTTAGCACCTCGCTTTTGCAGAGGCTGGCCTTGAACTCAGGATCCTCCTACCTTGGCCTCCTGAGCCGCTGGGATTTCAGGAGTGCGCCACTGCACCTGGCTGCCCAAAGATTTTTAAAGGATGCTGATGGAACAGAGGGCTAGTGGCATCTGCCTTTTAGTGTCCTCCTGGGCTGGGCTGGGGCAGGATTGAATGCCATTAAGGATAAAGCCTTGCAACAGAACCACTCCTCCGAACTTCAGTAGCCCCCCTTGCATGCTGAGGCAGGGGTGCTGGGCAGCCCACAGGGTGCCCCAGCTCATTGCCAGCCTCGTTCCCATGGAGCCCCACTCTCTCTAAGATGACCTCTCCAAGCCACCCGTCCAAGGTGGAGAGGGACCCAGCTGAAGTTCATTTAGACTCTAGCCCCAGAAGCCAGCTGGCAACAACTGCATGAGAGACCCCAAGTGAGACCAGCAGAAGAACTCCCCAGCTGAGCCCCATCATCCCGTAGAAATGTGGGCCATAGTGAGTGGCTGTAGGTGCTTGGAGTCACTAAGGTCGTGTTGGTCATTTACACAATTAATCACCAACACACCGTATTCCACCTCCTTCCTTCTGTTGGGGTTTTCTGGGAAAGTAGTTCTTCAGGGCAGACAAGGTGATCTTCCAGCCCTCCGGACCATGGTGTAGTGCTGATGGCAGCTGCCATGAATGGAGGACCCAGAATGTTTGTATATGCCACCTAAGGCAGTTTCTATTATTATTCCCATTTTGCAGATGAGAAAACAGCCTAGGAGCCTGGTTCCGGAGTCCATGTTTTAGATTCCTGCAAGGCACGAGTATCCCTAGTCTGATTCTCACCGTCAAGCCTCATCCTCTGCTTAGGGACTTGAAGGTGCACCCTTAAAAAGCCTGTGTTGGGAACTGAACCCCCAGTGCAGCAGGGCTGGGAGGCGGGGCCTAATGAGAGGTGTTTAGGTCACGAGGGTTCCACTCCCATGAATGGATTAGTGTCTGTTATGACAGGGCTCAGGGCTGTGGGTTCATCTCTGGCTATCTTTCTGTCTTGCTGTCACCCCTTACTCTTCTGCTTCCCACTGACACAGCACAAAGTCCCTCACCTGATGTGCTACCATGCTCTGGGACTTCCCAACTTGCAGAACAGTGATCCAAATACATTCTCATTCATTGCAATTGACTCAGCCTCAGCTCTTTTGTTATAGCAGCACAAAACAGACTAAGACAACTGCAGACCACTGCTGTCAACACCAGGCCTTGCCCACAGGAGGCGCTACAGTGGCAGCTGACACAAATCACACCTGGAGCTCCTCTGGAACTACTAGTCATCCTAAGTATTGTCTGGATCTGTGCTAAATTCTGGGAACATCTCTAGAGCCTGGCATGAGACCCTGTGCCCTACTCCCCTGGAGAGACATTAGCAGGCTTTGACCAGTCACCCTGAAGTTGCCAATGAGCTCCTTCTGCAGCCACAGCACCTGACACCATGGCTGATCTTGCCCCAGCAACCAATGTTAATGAAAGGGGATTATGAATGAATCACATGTGTATAAACCAGAGATGAGTAGGTGGAGGGATGGACGGATGGACGGACAGATGATGTATACACACACTACGTTCTGATACACATTGATTTTAAGCCTTCTTTGGAGTTTCTCTCATGCTTTTAATTTTATATTCTTTCATTCTTATCTCTGCAATTTTTTTTTTTTTTTTAGTTGGCTTGATTACAGGGCAAAGAGGATGGAGGAGTAAGATCTGGCCATGCAGGAGGTCGGAAAGGTGTTAACAAGCTATAAATGACCTTCCCCGGCCTATTCAGGCATAAGTAATGTCCCCAAATTGCCTACAGTCAAAACTGCCAATTCCAAGCTGATTGCGATGAATCAGGCCCCCCCTTCTACGCAATAATGTGATCAATTTCTCATTTCGCTGAATAAATAAGCCGGAAGATGGGAGACTGTCTCTGACCCACCGTTAACCCCCTGCCTCATTATTCATATCAGACCTATGACATACATGGAAGAAATCCCTGGTTCAATTTTAGCTAATTATTTGTTAGGATTGAAGGCTCTGCGAAGTGTTACTGATGGTACAAGTACCCAGGGACCCCCAGGCAGAGAAAGCCAGACGGAGCGGCCTTTGTCTACGAGGAGGAAGGCTGGAGAGAGGCCTCCTTTGCTTCTCCCACAAGCTTTCGGTCGGCGTGCTCACGAGCTCGGGCGTGTCGCCTCGCCTCTGAGTGTGATGCTCAGTGTTTTGTGATGATTGTTCACTTTCCTCTTTTTATTGTTCCGGTGAAGATCACCCTCTCAAAGCAGTTCCTTCACTGGAAATAAATCCTGGGACCGTCTTTCCCCTCACCCTGCCCACCCAGCGTCTCCCTGGTCTGGACACGTAGGGGCCAGAGCTCTGGGAAAAGTTAAAACTGTTCATGTAACCGACAGGTCGCCTCTGGAGAGAGATCTGGGGAAGCGTGTCCACGTGTCGCGGGAGCGTCAGGCTCTTGAAGGGGATTTGGCAGGTGACATCCACAGAGATGCTGGGCCCCGTTGGCCTGGTCCAGAGGCCTCTGGGAGGAGGAGGGTTGGCTCAGCCTGGACCCTCTCCTTCCCAGGGGTCCATCTGCCAGTCGGCCCCTAAGGAATCTCCCCAAACTAAAAGCAAACAGCTAGTTTTAGATGCCTTTGCTTCCTTAGGAGAACAAAGGTCTCTGTCACTGTCCCGTGGCCATATTGCCTTCGTAACTATTTACCCATTTTCAGAACATGTCAGAATGCCCCCAAAGAACCCTCACTCAGGAGACTTTTAGAATAAGAATCATGAAGAAGAATGTCCACGTCACTCAGCAGATGATTTTTGAAGCTGTGTCAGGCTCTGGGCTAGACTCGGAAGATGCATTAATGAAGGAATGGCATTGCCCGGTGGTCTAGCCATGGGGAGGAAGAGAATATTTATGGTATTTATGGTCAGGGGAAATTCATGGGGTACAGGGGAGGTATGGATTTGGGGAGGCAGGGGTCTTCCAAGAGATAACTAGGGAATGAAAAGCTGTGATTGAGGAGAAGGGGCAGAAAGTGGGTAGGATGGTGGGGAAGGGACCCGTCCGCTAGAAGCAGCACTGGGCAGGAGATCTTGGGGGTAAGGAGAATGGCTGGCCCGAGGACCGTCTGACCCCACTATGGGGGCTCCCTCCATCTACTCCTGGATGGGAATATTCCAACTTTGAAGTGGGATGTGGACTCTATTAATAATTGGGTCTCAGAGGCCGGGATTCCAGATTCCAATTAGGTCTGCCCCAGAAAAACTAGTGTATGGAGGCGCCATATTTAAAAGCCATATCTGTAAACTCGGGTTTCCGGAATTTTACTCCAGGTTCTCTTGAAGGCAAATGAACAGATCAGTGTGGCATCCTAGGAGGGTCTCGGGCTGCCTGGAGTTGAGGGTTTGGAAGAAGACATGGTATGACCAGCTGGAGAGAGGCAGGACGATCCCCCGTACTGTCTTTTTGAGGTGGCCTGGGGCTTGGAACAGGTGGAATGATGTCCACTTCACCGCCACAAAGACTGAGGCCCAGGAAGACATAGGGCTTTGCCCATCATTCAGAATCACTGGGCAACTGGCTGATCTGCTCCATCGCTAGGAAAGGCAGATCCAGCCTGAACTCAGTTCTACTGTTTTCCACCACAGAAAACCTATTTCCAGCTTGGGTGATAGGAGATAGACCTCCATGAAAGAGGAGCATGTGGCATTTTTAAACAGAGTGAATGCTTGGAGACCGAATCATGCAGATCCAGACCAAGGAGCTGAGGAATCTGTATTTGTACAACACGGACGTCTGCCCAAAGGCCAGACACCCAAAGGCCGTGCCAGGCATCGTCTCCACCGGGGCTTTGGGCAAGCTTTTCCCTCTGCCTGGAACGTTGTTCTGCTGAACGGGTCCATAGGCCATCCCCGGATTTCACCCAGGTCTCTGCTCAAGTGTGGGCTCCTCCAGTATCCCCTTCCTGAATATTCTGTGCACAACACCTGCTCCCTAACTTTATCCCTCCTTGTTTTTTTTTTTTTTTTTTCCTGTTTGACATCAGGTACCATGTGTCTGTCACTCTGTAATCTCTGCCTTCTCCCCTTGGAAGATGAGCTTCCTGAGAACAGAGACTCTCCTCCACTCCTCCCCTCTGCTGTCCTGGGTGCAGTGATGGTTAATAAGATATGAATTGTATAAGTCAGTGTTGAACTCAGGGTTCCCCTGGAGGATTCTTGGAGGGGCTTTCCAAAAGAGTAAAAAGGGATGCTGCAGGAGGACCGACCATAGGCCCTTGGCTCCCCCTGGTACGTCACCCAGCACCCCAACCGCCTAGACAGGGGCTTCCTCCCTCCACAGCCCTCTGCATGTCTGGGGCCAAGATCAGGCTGAGCACAGGGCAGGAGCCCAGTCGAGGTCTGTTTGGATGATGCACAACAGAAGGACTTGAATGAGCATCTGCATTCAATCTCCCCAGGGTCAAGACCAGAAGGGGACCCTGGCTGGTGGGAACTGCAGAACCATGGGGAGTAATGGCCTCATCGTTATTGGAGATACAGTTCATTGATTATTTATCATGTTCCAGGCACCGTCTAATAATTTCCCATTCTTTATCTCAGTGAATGCTCACAAAACCTCCTTTACGTGATACTATTATGATCCACTTTTTACATATGAAGCAAAGGAGACCCAGAAAGACCTGTGTGTCTTGAGATGACCCATGAAGGGTGCAGAATAGTCAGAACAGGACTCCAGGATGCTTATCTCTGGTGCTGGAGCAGGAAGTGGAGCAGATTTGAGCCCTGGTTGCTGAGTCGGTCACATTTAGGGGAGGAGGAGGAAGAAGAGGAAGAGAAAGAAAAAGGAGGAGGAGGAGCAGGAGGAGAAAGAGAACAGAGGAAGAGGAGAATAGGAGGAGGAGGAGGAGGAGGAGGAGGAGGAGGAGGAGAAAGAGAACAGAGGAAGAGGAGAATAGGAGGAGGAGGAGAAAGAGTAGGAGTTCTGACCCTGGACATCGTGCATCTGACAGAGGAGGCGTAGCCTGTTTGCAGGTGCATTCATTCATTCGGCCATTTTATTGCATTCCTACAATATGCCAGGCACTGTTTCAGAGGTCGTGGTGGACAGGATTCCTGTCCTCCTGGAACCTCCTGTCTCATGGGAGAGAGAAGAACTCAGGGTGCAAACATGGTTCGGGGCCCACCCAGGAGAGAGAGCAAAGAGCAGTCTGGCTGAGGGGCCTTAATAGGCATCAGCCAAGGACTGAAAGGAGCACAGGAGCCAGCCCAGTCAGGGGCTGGAGAGGGGGAGGAGAGAGTGGCCACCCAGCCTTGAAGAATGGCACTCCCGCCCCAGAGGAGGGACAGCGCAGGTGGAGGAGCCAGGCCTGGGCTTTGGAAAGGGGCAGGGCTCAGCTGGCTTGAGCAGGGAGTCAGCTGCCCAAAGGCACCCCATCCAGGCAGCAGGGAGGTCCGAACCCTTCCCAGGAACCCACTCCAGGCGAATGGCTGAGAGCTGCGTGCATCCAGAGCAGACGCCTTTTTGAAGTTCACACCGAGTCCCCTGTGCGCCTCAGTGGCCCCCATCGGGTCACTCCATAAACAGGCACCATTGTGTTTCCACTCTCTGGAAGCAGCCTGGACTCCAGAGGGCCAAAGCAAATATTTGCTGAGCCTGGCACGGCTCCACATTGGGACAAAGTATGGTCAGGTTGCTGACCTTGTACTCTTAAGGTTCAAGGGCCATGTGGCAGTCTTCCAGCCTCAAACCAAGGCAGGATGGGGAAAAAAAAATCCTCCCAACCTGGTTATGGGAAGAACTGACCCAGGGACCGTTCTTTCTTCCATCTTCAAGGTTCCTTTCATACGATCGCTTTCACATGCATTTCGAATTCACAGTGAGCTCCACTTCCAAGTTGTTCTTGCTTGTTATGATTCTTCAAAAAAAAAAAAATCTATGACAAATATTTGCAAATGAATGGGATAACACTGTCGCTGTTCAAAGTCCTACCCCTGAGTGGTCCTGGGTGAGGCTGGGTCCTCCCAGGGCTGAGTCCTGGAGAGCAGGAAACAAGTGATAATGATGATGTTCATGTAGAGAAAAATGAAGCCCCTCCTCCGCCATTCAGTCCCCACCACGGGTTCTGACCCCACACCGGGGACTGGTTACCAGTCTCTCAGTGGCTGTTTTCCATGACAGTTTTCTTGTCTGAGCTCATTCGTCAATTTCTATGCAGCTAAATCAGTTTATGGAAAGACTCACACGAGTTCCTGAATATGGGGGCCAAGGGGGGACACCGTGAGACGCAAGACAGACTTTTCCTGTAGTGGCAGGAAAATCCCCAGCTCCCCCCAGGCCTCCCTTCCCGTCTCCCTGTCAAAGCTTCACTTTTTCCACCACCTTATCAATTTCTGATAGGCCGGAGCTAACCCAGCATTCCAGGGAATGGAAATGCTGGGAAGTGTGAATCCCAGCAGGCCCCCACTGGACTCGTGGGGAGGCCCACGTAAGCTCAGATCTGGGCCTTGAAGGAAGGCACCATCAAGATCAATCCCGTCTCCTCTTTCCCTGCACATGTGACTCTGGAGGAGGGAGCCCGCTGAGCTAGACAGGAAGTGCTCAGTGATAGAGGGCCTCAGATACCCTGACAAAGCCTGATGTTAGCCTCCCAAATCGAGAGCAAATGTGAAATTTTTGAGAAATTTTATTGGCGGCCTTCAGGTGCAGTTGGTAACCAAATATCACCAGATATTTCTGGTTCTCTCTTCTTCCTCTGGGCTCCAAGTAGGATTGGACTTTCTGGATCCCATATGGGTGGATGGGGCCATGGGGCCAGTGCTAACCAATGAGTTGCTAGAGGAAGTGACATACATCACTCCCTGGCTAAGCATTTAATTACTAATTGGGGAATCTTCTAGGACTTTCTTTTTCTTCTTCTTCTTCTTCTAGAATTGTGACTGGAGGAATGATGGAGGTAGCTCTATTTGGATGCCTGGGTGATTCAAATGAATTCAGAGGACATGTAGCACAAACAAGAAATGAACATGGGTTGATTTGTTTCTGAAACTCAGTGCTGCTTGTTACAGTCACATAACATAGCCTATACTGACTGACATATGGTGTGAGACCACATACAGACTTGGCAAAAGAGAAGAGGCTCTGGTTTCAAGCCTCAGGATCCTGCAGTGCTCTATCCTCCTCATCTCCTCTAAATAATATTAGTAGTAACTTTATGACCTTGAGCCAATTAATTAAATTTCTCTGAGTTTTGTTATTCTTCTGTATAAAGCGAAAATATGATACTTGCTTCTCAGCATGCTATGAAGTCACTGAGCTAATGCATGTAGAGTGTCTAGCCTATTGTCTATGCTATACCTATGGTATCGCATTGATTCTAAAATGCCTGTTTGTGCACATTCAACACTTCTGACATTTACAATCAATGCCATCTTTCAATTAATTGGCAGTGTTTTTTCTCTCTCAGCAGCATAATAAAATAATGCTGTGCCTTACTTTCCAGTGGTGTCAGAGTCACTTAGTTGGCACTCAGTAAATGGTAGAAACTATATTTATCTTTCATGTGACCCTATTGAAAGGTTCTGGGTTTGTTTTAAATCTGGAGAAGATGATAATCGCAATATCTCGAAGGAGCAGATGACATGGAAATGCTTTCCGGGTACCTAAGCACTCTGGCAGCAGAGAGGCTGCAACGCCAGGGGCACCACCCCCAGGGAGCCTGACTCTCAGGGTATGCACAGCATTTAGTTCCAGAAGAGCTCTTGAGGAGGAGGCCAGCATTTAACGAGGAGGTGGGAAATGGTATGGCCAGATGGTCACGGCAGTGCCCAGCTGATGCCCAGTAAGAAGAGCAGGGTATGGTGTGGAATTTGCAGCTTAAAATGCCAGTTTCACAGAATGCAAGACCATCTATGTCTCCTTTCTCAGACTCATCCTCTATAGCATGGAGCCATTTATAGATTTCTTAAAGGACGGTTGAAAGAGCTAGCTGGAAAAGCATACATAAAGGATACCGGCTACATGTCCTATACGGTGGCCACTAGTAGCTATTAAGCATTTAAATTTCAGCCAGTCCAAATGGAGGAGTGTTAGAGTGCACAATACATACCCGATTTCAAACTCTGAGTATGGAACAAGGAATGTAAGATATCTCATTAATAATTTTTATATTTATATTGAAATAGTATTTTTAAGTGAGGGTATTTAAAATACACTGGTTGAAGTAAAATGAACACTTGAAATTAATTTCACCCGTCTCCTTTCACTGTTTCTTTTTGGCTGCTAGAAAAATTCAAATCCTACTTACCTCTTGCAAAGCATTGGTCAAGAACAAGGCTTGGCCCATGAGAAGCACCCAGTAAATGTGTTGATCGGAGAGAGGCGGCATGTCCAGGCTTACAGAAGACGGTGTCCAGCTTTAATCTCCTAAGGAGAAAAGAAAACATCTCAACCAAATGGCTTTGGTACAGAAGAGGACAAAATGAGGAACAATACATTTCTTTCACGTCTCTCGTCCCTGCACTCTGTCCCCCAGCCATGCTGGCAATGGTTTCTCAGGTCGCAGGGATGATTTGTCCTCCCCATAAAATGCCAGTTCCCCAACAGCACTAAGTCTTCAACAACAACAACAACAAATTTGGGCAAGGAATTCATTCCTCCGAGGGTGGGAAGGCAGTTGGAGTTCCATGGCTATTTGTCCACCTCCCAGGTTTAATAGGTGTGCAGTGTTACGTAGGGGCAAGAGCTTGAGCTTGGAGCTGCTCAGGAAGGAGCAAAACCTCTCTAGCCTCAGTGTTCCCATCTGGTAAATGGAAATGTTTCTGTTTCTCTTAATATTTGCTTTGCAGGACTGTGGGGCCAGACGACAGAAACAGCGAATCAAGAAGGTGAGAGATGGGAAATGTTAATTCAGCTCACTTCAGTGAAGAACCCCTTTGGAGCCACATTGTATACGAACTCTGAAATGTTCTCTGTATGTTATAGTTTGCATGCAAGGAATCCCCCCAGAGCTCATGTGTGAGACAATGCAAGGTTTAGAAGTGAAATGATTAGGCTATGAGTTAACTCCAACAATGAATTTGTCCCCTGATGGGATTAATGGGGTGGGGATTGAAGGCAAAGGTGGGGAGGGTGCGGCTGGAGGAGGTGGCATTGGAGGCATGTCTTTGGGGTCTATATTTTGCATCTGGTGAGTGGGGTCTCTCTCTGCTTCCTGATCACCTTGTGAGCTGCTTCCCTCTGCAACTCTCCTGCCATGAAGTTCTGCCTCACCTCGAGCCCCGAGGAATGGAGCCGGCTGTCTATGGACTGAGACCTCTGAAACTGTGAGCCCCCAAATAAACTTTTCTCGGGTCTTTTAGTCACAACAGCGAAAAAGCTGACTAAAGCACCATATCACACCATTCAGTGCACACGCTCACGCCGCACAGACACCTGGACGTGTGGCTTGGAGAGAGAGAGCGGACATTTCTATTTACCCTTTAATGGCAGGGTGGGGCTCCCAAAGGATTTTATAGAAGACAAACCTGCAGGGCGGAGGAATATGATAATAGTCATTGTAATGAGGAGCGTGACAACTGTATTATTTTAAAGAACAGAGTAGAATTCAATCCGTGGATGAAGTTCTAGAAAGATGGATTTGTTGAATTCAAATCCAGCCTCTGTTTCCTCATCTACACCATGGGGGTGATCTGTCCCCATTCTGCCCATCTGGAAGAATCACTCAGAGAAGAGACATGACAACGGAGGTAGAATCGCTTTATGAACTGTGACACCCTTTACAGATGCAAATGATTATTGATTACCATTCGAGCATCTGCTGGCCACATAGGCTCCCCTGTGAAGCTGGGTCAATGGGTCCGAGATAACTGGGAGTGAGACCAGGTCTTGAAAGCCAGGCAGCACCCCAGACCATTGAGGCCTGCACAGGAAAGATTTCCAAACGACACTGAACCTGCTGGGTGGAGACCTTTAATAATACAGGGACCACTGCTGCCAACTTTAGCCTTGGGGCACTACCTGGGCCTCGGAATGCCCATTCTGAGCCTCTCGAACCTCCCACGTCCATGTTCTAGACTGGAATGACCGTGCCCTGCAGATGCTGGCTTCCCCGGGAGGCCCTGCATGGCTCAGTGTGAGGGAACAGCGTGTTGAACACTGGAGCAGAGGTCTCTCATAAATAGCTGGCGTGGGTCTCTGGACATCAAACGGGGCTTAGAAATAATATTTTGAAGAGTGAAGTGTAAATGAATGGGACACACGTGCATTAGATTTCCATGGGACACATATGGATGTAGAAATGAAAGCAAGGCTTCGGGCACTGCCTGCGGGGATTCCGTTTACCTAGAACAGAATAAAATAAAAGCCTCCCAGGCAGAGGACACTTTCCCCAAAGAGTATTTCCCTTCAACCCCCAGCAGCACCCTCTAGTTCTCACAAGGTGGGTTAGGAGGAAGAACCCCCAGGGAAGGAGGAGGTAAAGGAGGTGACAGCCGGGCCAGGAAGCTGTCCTGATAAGTGGCTGTCCCTCCCAGCTCTGGCTGCACACTGCTCCTCCAAGAAGCCAACAGCCAGTCCCCGGGCCCTGCTCAGCAAGAAAGCCACAGCGTCGATGGTGTGATGCATGAGAAGAAATGCAAGCTAAATAATGTTTAATTGACAGAGCAGATTGTTTACTTTCGAATAATTGCACTAAATTGCAGTGCTTAAAAAGTACTTAGACTTTGCGACTTGGCTCTGTTGACCTGCTCCGGGGAGGCTGGGGCCGGGCCTGGGGGAGGCTGCAGGACCCTTGAGATGGGCACATGGGGGAATCCAGGGCCCGAAAGGTCAAAGGGGCTGCGAGGCCATCAGCCCCTGCCTCTCCTGCTTTGTTGAGCCTCCGTTGTGAGGCTGCAACTCACCTGGGCACTGGTGACTCCAAGATGCTCCGGGACAGAGTGCTTTCGCCTCAGTGAACGGACCCCCTGCCACCCTTCAGGGTGCTTCAAACAACACCTGTTGCCCATACAGTGGGGTCAACACTTCTGAAAATCTGCTGCTCTCTGCAGAAGCACTATTCCCAGCAGGCGAGGGGAGCCAGGAAACCTGGGCACCAACTCGGGACCCCCAGTTGACACCAGGATGCACAGGGGCTGTCACCCAAACACTGGGATATTTCTGTACCAGCTGGGAGATGACTGCAGCCATGATTTTTCATGCCTCTGCCTTCCCTTCTGCCCTAATCCCTTCTTGGGAACACCCACAATGTTTCCATGAGCAGAAACTCAAGACTTAATACCTGGAACCGGAGGGGCCTCTTAGGATCCAGCTGTCACAGTGGCCAGTGTCCATAATGACCAGCCAATACCCACACTGTCCTCCAAAGCTGTGACATCACTGGGACGGCTGCTCTTGACCAGGCAGGTGGCTGTGAGTCACACATAAGTCAACAGGATTGGCACCTCGGATGGCAATAGGTGCCCCCTGCATTACAGTCTGGTCTTTGTCAGACCCCAGGCCCACACCGTCTGTCCCCCACCCCAGCCACCTCACTCTGGGGCTCAGCTGCTTAAAACATTTGGTACTACAGGCAAAAGATCTAAGCTTTAGAATATGCTTCTCAAGGGCCTGTGAAAATATCTGAGACCTGAAAAAAATATATTTCTGGCTCAAAAATACAAAAAGGAACCCACAAAATTAAAATTAATATAGGTTGAAATGTCCACAAGCCCTAGCATTACGTCAGCTACCCAAACCCAAGCCAGCTCCACTTGTAGATGGTGATATAGCAGCACGTTGAATGTGGACCCTGAGCGGATTTTCATTTGCCTGGTGTGATGGGGTGAGGCTTTCCGAAGTCAGGGTCCCAGGGTCGACAGAGGTGCCAAGTGGCCTTGTGCCCAGTACTAAGATACCGTTCTAGTGCCGGTACCCAGGGCAGAATTCTGTTGGGCTGACCACGGGCCGCCCCCTTCTTCTGCATTTGCCTTTATTTCTTGGCTGCCCTTCTTGATGGATAAACCTTCTCTTCCGGCTCCCAGCCCCTCTGCCCTCGGTGCTCCTGCTTGGCTATTTTTTTGGATATTCGATATTTAACCACGAGTGTTTGCCCAGGGCCCATCTGCCCCTCTGCTCCTCCACCCTCACACTCTCACTTTGCAAGATCATCTGTCCCAACAGTGTCAACTGTCACCTTCCTGTGGCCGGCTTCCAAATCCAAGTCCCCATCCTCCAGCCGAGCACCAGACCCATATCTCCACGTGCAGACTGAAGGTTGCCTCTCCGTGTCCCACATGTGCCCCCAGCTCAGCGCATCCCAAGCCACCTCGCCTTCACCCCCGGGGCTGCCCCCCACGCTCTGCCACACTCTGCCGTGCCCGTCTTCAACAGCACCCGACACATTCTCTTAGCCACCTTAGAGCTCTGCCATCTCCAACATCTTCCCCCTCCCACCTCCACATCACGGCACCAGGCTTCTCCCCTCCTGGAACCCCTCCTAGTCCCACCCTACCTGCACACATCTTCTACCTTGACCTTCTAGTGTCAAGGCTTAATTTAATAACAGCCAATTTACTGAATGTTCACTCTGCAACAAGAGATTCACCCCGATGAACACACTTAATCCCTGGGATAGTGCTGCGAGGGAAGTATCTCTGACGTACTTGCATTTTACAGACGAGGAAACTGAGGCACAGAGAGGTTAAATAACCCGCGTAAGGTCACACAGCTTACAAGGAACAAAGCTGAAGTGAGAACCCAGGAAATTTGGCTCCGGGATGGGATCCTTTCTTGTCATGTTACCGTGGCCCTGAATTCTCACTTCTTCCAGATCAACCTTCCAATCTCCAGCCCTTCCCCCGGCATTGACTGCCTGTGCCACCTGATTTGTACCATTTGCTGCCTTTGGTCCCCTCTGTGTTGTCAGGTATCCTGGGGACAAGAACAGAGCAACCCCTGGGCTGGCAGTAACAGAACTTAGAATGGAAGCACTCTCCCAGCTAGGAAGTGTGAAGGTGCCTTAAGTACACATTATCTTACTTAGTTTTTATTTGAGGAGTTGGGAGGATATGATTGTCCATACTTTATATGTACAGAAATTGAAACCAGAAAAGATAAGCAAATTGTCAGGGTCACACAGCAACGAGCCGGGTCCCCGATCTTCACCCATTTCTGGGCTTACAAGGCTGAGCGGCAGGAGGGGCACAAACTGTGGGCTTCTCCTCTCCATCCATGGCCCAGACGACATGTCCCAAAGGAGAAGAGGGACAAGGCAGCCAGGGTCTTGGCTTAGATTCTCCTTTTTCTTTCTCCTTCTCCTTCCTCTGGGGTTCCCTCCACCTCCTCTTTGTCCCCCCGTCTCACCTCGTCTTCTCACTGACCACTCCAGGTGTCTGGGGATCACGCCTGCCAAGCCCTGTCCACGGGACCCCCAGGCCCACGGCCACCCCGAGCCGGCACACTCGGGGCAGACACTCAGTGGGGCACCCTGTGTGCTCCGGGGATCGCCCCGAGAAGGGTCATCTCACAGCAGAGCCAAGGTCGACCTCCCTTCCAGAGTGGAAATCGCACGTGTGTTTTTGAGAAGGTGACAAAAAAAAAAAAAAGAAAAAGCCCTGTCCCCCCATCCCCGCCATTGACACCAGAGCGCTCCGTCCACAAAGTGCGTCCCTGACCTTGCAGACCTGAGGTGGTTTGTGTTACCTGAGTTCCTCCCGAAGCCCTAAAGGAGGGCGATTGCCAGCTTCTAAATTTGGGCGTCTGTGGGCGCCTATTGGCACAGAGAAGAAAGACTGTGCTGTGAGCTGTGGTCGGCCCTGAAACCAAGTCAAGCCCCACATTCTAGACACAAAGCTGCTGTCTGCACAGAATCTGAGCCGGGAAGGTGCCTATCGATGGCTCTTCCCTCCCCCCTCCCCCCCACCTCCCTCTCCTCTCTCTCTCTCTCTCTCTCTCTCTCTTTCTTCTTCATTACTAACGTGCCAAGAAAGCTCCGTGTGAATGAAAATCGGGATGAGTGAAAATCCAAGCCTTCGTTATCTGCCACAGACGATCAGGGATGCGGGGCGGGACCGTGGGCGAGCCATCCGGGCAGACCTGCCCCAGCGCCACTGTTTACCGAAGAAAGGAAAAAATAGAAATCGATCTATGGCGTTGGTACAGGGGCCGGGTCAGGCCGGGCAGGGGATTCGGTTGCCGCTCTTTCAGCCACGCGAAATGCCAGCTGATCGCTATCAGCCCCAAACTGGGGTATCTCGAAGGTAAATCTCGTGTTCCACACTCGAAGCCAGGTCTCTACTTTCCGATGCCCCGGCAGAGAAGGTCCACCACTGAATCCGCCCCGATCGGGTGACATCTCAGGTCCGCCAGCCAAGCGGGCGCTCTGACACCCACCTCCCGCGTGGGTCTTTTGGCCCCCTGTGGAGGAAGGGACTGTGGGTATCCAGATTTGTCCTCAACTGTCTCCATCAAGCTGTGTCCTAGGGCAGGGGACAAAATCCCCGCGGGGCTGGGGATGAGATGCCCCTGGAGAAAGTCACCAAGAGGGGTCCGTGTCCAGGTAGAGCAATCTGGAGGCCAAGAGAGATCCCTTGACCACCTGTTTTCACCAGGCACCTCAACGGCGACTCTTTTCATCCTCCCCGGGAGGTGACGGCGGCCTGTCTCCCATTTCACCGATGAGAAGGCTGAGCTGCAGGAGCTGAGCGAAAGTCCACCTGCCTTGGAAGCCTGTTTCATTTCCCCGCCGCCTACCGGCTCCCATCCATGTCAATATTTCTTTATAGTCACCTACATTTTATTCCTGGATGTCTAAATTTATCAACGGGGGCCACCTTGAGCCTTGGCCTCCCGGTCGGGACAATGAGGCTATTGGGACAAAGGCGGCTCTGGCATGTTCTTCCCTGGCCCTGACATTTCTGAAATCCTGTGTCCACGGACACATTCAGCTGCTTTCAGGCAATAAATCACGTTGTTTGGAAATTAAAAATAAGCAGGGAAAGAGGGACTCACAGTGGCTGGGGCCTCGAAGCCGTGATCTATAAAAATAAAATCTGGCTCAAGAGGCTTACCCTTGGCAGGGGAGGTGGCCAGCTTGCCCCATGTCCCTGGGGCCAGGCTCCCTAGCAAGGCTGGACAGACGGAGCTCACTGTGCACGTCGGGCCCCTGGTCCAAGGTGCGCCCTCATCAGGCGGGGGGCCAGGGAGAAACCTGACTTCCTGTGGGATGGCGGGACAGGGGGTTGAGGGCCGCGTGGGGGATGACAGTGTGCGGCGGCGGCGGACTTGGCAGGCCTCGGGGTGTTTTCTTAGCACAGGGAGCTCGTTGGAACTGGCTTGGCAATCCTGAGCTCCAGTCTATGACCCTAACCTTCCCTCTCCCATCCCGGCCCCCTCCCGCTCTCGTTGAGTGTGGCGGGAACCTGGCCAACGCTGGGAGAAAATGAAGACATTTCTCAAATGGCATGTTCCAGTGGCTGAGCGCTGGCAGGCAGAGCCTGCGGGGAAGTGGAGCCGATTCCCTGTCCATCCCCTAAATATCCTAAGTATGCTCCCTCCTTGGCCGCAAAACCACAGTAATGTCTCCCTGCCTTCCCCTCCTCCCTCGGACCCCAGGTCTGCAAGGAGATCAGCCCGCCACAAGGTCCCAGAGGCGCCACCCCTGCCAAGGGAGAGGCCACGGCCAGCCTGGCGCTTGGCGGGCTTCCGGGTTGGCACTGGTCATCCGCGGCGTGTCCTGCCCAGCTTCTGGCCGCCGTGGCCAGGTCTGCTTCCCAGGGTAAGCGGGTCTAGGTCACAGGGAAGGCCTTGCAGTCCCCTCGGCACTCCTTTGGGGTCAGGGGACTTCCTCTTCCCGCCCTTCCTAACTCAGACCCCTGGGCATGCTGGGCCCCGGGCTGACCTACTGGGCATTGGCTCCCAGGTCCGGACTTATTTTGGGCACTGACTATTTGTGTGATCCGTCGGAAAGCCACTTCCGTCACTCCGTTGGCGCATGGAAACTTGGGGAAGATGAGTGGTTTCAGAACCTTCTTGTGGGAGTTGGGTAGGAAGGGCTCAGAATGGGGGTGGGAGTGGACGACCAGGGGGACCAGGCCCCCAGCTCCCAGGGCCGCCCCAGCCTTCTCCTATTTAATACATCTGCTCCAGGAGCCTGCTCTCCTACACTGAGGGACCCGTGTCAAGGCCACTGACATCAAAGTCTGTCTCTCTTCGTGGGGCCTCGGGTGTGACCAGGAATAGAACTGAGACCAGCAGGGACAATCAGCCGTTGGGTCTAAGGAGGAAGAGGCGGGGGGGCGGGGTCCTACAGTCAGCTGGAAGGAGGTGGGCCGTGGGCGGAGAGACTGTTCCTCTCTGACTTTTCTCTCCAGGTTTGCTAGTGTCTCTTGGAGTCAGAAAGTTCTCCTGAGTTCTTTCCTTCGGATAAGTCTCTCCTGCCCCTCTTTGTCGGGAGAACCCTCCACATTCCAGTCCTCCCAGGCTCTGCCTTTGCCTCCTTGCTCTCTTCTCTAAGCTTTGGTGGGTTTGGCTCCCAACCCTTGAGTCTCCGGAATCTTATTTTCAGCCCAGTCCGTGGGCAAGACCTAGACCTGCAAATGCAGCTCCCACTCCCCTGACCCTGGGCAGCTCCCCCCAGCTCAACATGAGCTCCATAATCTACTGTCATCTTGCTCCCAAGACAGCTCTTCCCCGAATGCCCCCATTAGAGGCCACCATACCCCCATTAGAGGGACCACCATGCCCTAGGGCTACCCGTGCTCAAGTCTTGGACTTGACTTTGGATGTGCGTGACCCTCCACCACTCCTACTTGGCAGTCCGTCTCTACCTCTTTACTATACTGCTTCCTTCTTCCTGTCCCATCCATTGATACCTCTGCCATCTAATTCATGGCCTAGGCTGTGTCTGGACGCAGGAAGTGGTCATTGTTTGAGCTTCTCCTCAGTTCATTCAGGGAAATGTTGTGTTTCTGCTAAACTGTGCCCTGGCCCCATTTCCCGGAGCAGATACTGTTTTTATTTCCCTGCTTCTAAGTCTTGGCTCACAGGTGTCATGGGACCCAGATGTGGCCGACAAGGATCGTATTCCTGTCCCACATACTCGTCCAGAACCCGTCACTCTCCCATCAAGATGTGAAGCCTTACATCCTCCCCGTCCACCCTGAACCTTGGGAGGAGGAATCAGTTCCTGACTGCCTCGTGTCCTCGATGACCCCACTAGATTAGGCTAGGTCACAGAAGGCCATGCCATCTCCACCGGACATTCCTTCTTGGGACGTGTGGTTCTGGAGCCTCGATTGACCATTAAAAAGCTCAGGTACATTGGAGCCACCGGCTAGAGAGGTCACGTGGAGAGAGAGAAAGAGGCCTGAGGAGTCCCCACTCTCCCAGCCCCCCTCTGTGTGAGTCTTCCCAGTCCAGAGGCCACCGCTGACCTTTGTGACTGAGGTGCTTCAGATGACTCCATCACCACCATCTGGTGGCAGCCGCTAAAGAGAGCCGGTGAGAACCGCTTCGTGGACCCCGGTCCGCTCTCACCTCCTAGACGGGGAAATCGTAAGTGGTGATTGTTCTTAGAGTCACCAGTTTTATGGCGGCTCATCCCATAGAAGTAGGTGAGTGGAACTTCAGGCCCTGAAGCCAGAGAGCCCTGGTCTCTTAGGCGAGTCCCAGGCGAACAGCCGTGGCCAGGTGGCACGTCTTTCAGAACTCCCCCAGGTTCCCCATCTTCAAAATGGGAGCCAAGACACCTGCACAGTAGGCTTGCCTTGGGGTTCCCAGATGATCTGTCCAGGGCCACATCTCGGACCTAGCTGGCTCCTGATGAATGACAGCTGGTAGTGTGACCCACTAAGTCGTTCCTCTGAGGTGTCTCCAATATCAGGCTCCGTTTCGCCAAATTCTGCCCTTCTCCAAGCCGTCCCCCATGAGGATGCTCCCCAGCCTTTCTGGCTGGGAGAAAACTAGCTCATGATAGAACGACTGGATGTCATCTGCATGACATTTAGCCCCTGGCTTGTCCTGTGGGTGTCTGGCATATGGGAATAAGCCTTGGGTTTGCCTCACCTCCCAGGGAATCGCTGTGAGCCGGGGCTGCAGGCCGTGACTGGGCTCTCCGGCATCCTCTGGACCTTTCCTTGCAGAGACACCATGGATTGAAATCGCTGTCTCTTCACCATCACCAGGGTGAAGGGACAGCAGGGCATTTCCTTCTGGAAGCTGCTATTCCCTTCTGACCTGAGACCCTTGTGCTTCGGAGTCTTAGCTGCTTCTGCCCATGCCCTCCCAGCCCTTGCTCCAGTGACCCCCCCCCATACTCCACAGGGGATCTCACACGAAGCCACAACCCACCCCCGAGGGACACCAGCCGCCGGTCAGCACCACCATCGGGCAGGACATGCGTGATGAGAGAGATGTTCCCTGAAGTGTGACGGACCCGGGGTTCAGGCTGAGGCTGCCCCAGGCGGGCACTGGGAAAGATGTCATCTCAGCACAGTGAGCAGTCTGCCCCGGGAGAGAGCGGAACGTGGCCAAGAAGGAGATGCAGTTCAGAGGTCGGGGTCTCTGGGACCTTGACATCCCTCCAGGGACATCATCCTTCTGTTAGGTGGACAGGAATGGAGGGTCCGTCACAAACATCAACACCTTGCTGGGCCAAAGACATCCTGCCCACTCCTCCCCACCAAGTGTGCGTCCATCCATCCGTCCGTCCGTCCTTCCTTCCTTCTTTCCTGCATCAGCCAACATTGGCCTCAGGCCCACATAGGGTCAACTGTGTGCTTGGGACACAATAATGATCAAGGTACAGGTCCTGCCCTGACGAGCTGCAGTCCAGCTCCTGTGTGGGTGGGGGTGCAGCGGATCCAACAAGTGGATGTCACACCGGGTGGGTAGTGCCAGGCACACAGGAAAAGCTGCCACTGTACCTGGGGACCCAGAGCAAGCTTGCCCAGGAGACGGCAGCTGGACTGAGCCCTGCGCAACCCGAGGGAGTCAGAGTGCAGAGTGGGCGCTGGGCAAGGGCACGGCAAGTCACAGCGACAGCAGGTACGAAGGCTGGGGGTGACAGGGGTGTCAGAGGGCCTGGTGTGTAGGTGGGACTCACGGCCACCAAAGGCTGACCTAGTGTGGGTGGGAGAGGCGGTGGAGAGGAGCTCCAGATTGGCCTCACCGGGGGCCACAGGGGGCGTGGGAGCCAGCCTAGCTTTATCCTGGTCTCCGGGGGTCCTTGCTCCTGCAGGTCACTTCTGTATGTTAGAAAGACCCCCAACAGGTGGAGAATGGCCTGGGGACCATGACAGGTGCACACCCATAATTAGGGTGGTCACTCCGGCAAGCATCTGAAGGGGTCGGACCAGAGAGGGCTCAGGGTTAGAGGGGAGGACAGCCCCTGCCCAGGGGGTAGAGGAGACGGAGCACACGTGGGAAGTAGACGTCAAACAGTGGGGGACGAAGAGGGGGAATCCAAGGAGGAGGCAACAGGCGTCCCAAGGAAGGGAGGGGTGACATTCCACTGGAGCCTTCAACAATGGTGAGGACCTGTGTGCTTTGTCCCCTGCTTCTAACTGTGTGACTGTCAGGAGACACAGGGGTGAGGTCCTGGAGGAAGCAAGAGACCTGGATCCCACCCCCACCTCCAGTCCTCCTGCGTCCAGGCTGGGGACTCCGGCACTGGCCCCCTAGGGTAGAGGGGCCCTCCAGGAGCAGGCAGTGTGGAGGGGGGGAAAGGACCTTCTAATGGCACTTCCTGTGTCACGCGGCTTAGAGTCTAGAAATGAGAGGAAGGTAAGCGGATGGCTCAGAGGTCAAAGAGGGATTGGAGGTTGTGCCTAAAGGTTTGGTGATTCTCGGTGGTTGCAAACCCCCCAATGCTCTGACTCCTGGCTCAGCAGTGGGGCCTCCACAGGTCTGGGGGTGCTGGCGGGGCTGGGTGGCCCTGGTTCCCAGGGTTGCCTTCCCCTTACCTAATTGACTCCAGGGAGAGAAGCGGCCCGGCTGAGGGCTGCTGCGTGTTCAGAAAGTGCTGCCAGAGGCCTGAGCCGGGAGGCGTCTGCCCCAGGAGCCAACAGGAGTGTCCACATGGGTGTGTGGCATGTGTGGCATCTCAGCTTGTCCCTAGGCTGTAGAGTAGGTGTACACGTGAATATGGGTGCTATTATGTACATATGTGCTGTGCGTATGTGTGTATGGCCACCAACTTGTGTGCGAACTTACTTTTCTGTGCTTTTGTGTACAAACAAGTACAGGCAATGTAAGGGGGCCCACGTGCAGCACACATGTATGTTTCTGGAAGTCACAGCTCCTGTCAGCTCATGCTGTGTCACAAGACATCCTGAAACTTAGTAGCTTAGAGCCACACACACGTATGATTTCTTAAATGGGCTGGGGAGGTTCTTCTGGTGCAGACCAACGGAAATCTGCTGAGCCTATTCATGTGTCCGTGGCAGCTGGTGGCTCTGCTGGGGGCGGGGGGGTGGGTGGTGGCTACAGGAGCATCACTCCTATGTCTGGCAGCAACAGTTGACATGATGTCGTGGAATGACTTTGCTACATGGTCTCACCCTCCAACAAGCCAGCCAGGGCTTCTTCATGTGATGGCCACAGGGTTCCAAGCACAGAAAGAGCAAACCTCTATGTGCAAACCTTTTTTCAATCTATGATACATTTTCTATTGTCCCACCAGCCAAATAAAATGAGTTGGGATGGGGAGAGATTACCAAGGACGTAGATACAGGGAAGGGACTTATTGCTCCTGATTTTGCAAAAAAAAAAAAAAAATGACAGAGAATAACTGTGTTTCTGCCCTTGTACCCCTATATGCACATGCAGACCTGTTTGCATACATGTGTGTACATGCATGTGTATGGGTATGGAAATGTGCATGGTTGTCCCAAGGAACAGCTGCCAAGAGCTGTGTGTGCAGGAGTCTCTGCACGTCCCTGCACACACATGCATGTCCACATAGCTGCGTGTACATGTATATGCACGTGTCTCAGTCTGTTTGTGATGCTGTAACAGAATACCTGAGACTGGATAATTTATAATCCACAGAAATTTGTTTGGCTTATGTTTCTGGATACTGGGAAGTCCAAGATCAAGGGGCTGCACGTGGCAAGGACCTTCTTGTTGCACCATAACACGAGCAAGAGAGAGAACAAGAGGTGTGGGGCTCACTTTTATAACTAAACCATCCTCACAATAACAAACATTCCACCCCTGGTGGGAAACCACATTTCTCACAACTCCCTCGGTCTTACCGCCACTCGCCTCTCACACAGGCCCTATTTCCTGGCCCCCAACCACATTATGCAATATGCACTCACACATACCAGTAAAAAATAAAAGTCTCCCAAACAAGGTGAGATGAGAGGCTATTTTTGCCTAGCATGAGCCAGAGGCAGGAGAAATTGGGAAACACCTGGAAATATATTAAATAATTTCAAAATCACAATAAAATGATATGACTAGTTTTTGCACCACATTATTAAGATATTGTGTAGAGTTTCATAGGTATTTTCTCTTCGTGGTCTACAACGCAATGGCATGCACTGCAACCAATAGAGTCTTAGATTAGATGCAATATGGTACACGCTCCACACTTCCATGTTATATCTCATTTAAACTTCTCCAACCCCCATGATGTGAGTATTGTATTATCCCCTTTTATAGACATTACTGAACCTTAGGCTCGGTGACTTGCCTAAGATCATCCAGCGCATAAGCAGGACGGCCATCTATTTGACCTCATAGTCCAGGGGCCAAATGATTCTGCTGGCAGCCAATAGGGACTGAATGAGGATAGAGACCTGGTGATCTACTCACATCTTAAGGTCCCACCTCTCATTTGGGATTAACCATGCAACACGTGAACTTTGGGAAATCCATTTGAAACCTGGCATGAGTGCTATGTGCCCGGGAGCAGGTATGATTGCCCAAATAGCAGGTGCAGAAGGCCGTGGTCAGAGGACCTCAGTGATGGGGCTGCTTGCCACGTCCCCATCAGGGGCTGGATGGTCTGTGCTCTGGGCTCCACTGGCTACAGGGAGGTCAGGAGACCTGGCAGGTCGTGTCCACTCTAGCGAGTTCTACAGGGTCCCCTAAGCCCAGAGTGCTCTAGGGGCTAAGAGAGTTTACTCAGTCTTCCCCTCTGTATCTCACTTCTGGACGGGGAGCAGCAAACCACCCTCTGAATAAACTCCCTTCTAGGAAGTTTACCCACAATCGTCCGTGATTTGAAGACAAACACCCTATTTTTGCCATATCTACCTGTCCTCTGCTCTTGTTTACTTAAATGCTTTTTTCTAAGTCAGCCTTCTTTTCCTGTATGGGTCTGATTATGCTGCAGTAACAAACAATCCCACAAATCTCAGGGCTTGTGATAGTACAGGATTCCAGTCCGAGGTGAATGACCTGTCAATCCAGGAAAAGATCCCAAAGAAAAAAGGAGAAGCTTCCAGGTAAGGGGGATGCAGTCTCAAAACATAGTCAGCTCCTGTGTCTAAAGAGGAACATTGGTCATTTCTCCCTTTCCTCCTATACAGCCCCATCAAGAATGCAATGAGATTGTACCGCCACCTGAAAACGTTGTTTTTGAGCGGCTCTAGGCAATCCTGTTTGTGACCTACCCACACCCTTGGGTTAGTTGCTCTTTCTTCTTGCCCTGACCAGCTCCCAACTTCTAGTTTCCGGGTCATTTTTGTTTGAAGGCTTTCTCAAGACCTTGGGAAACCACTCCAGCTACACCTACGGGGACTGGAGGCTGCAGACTCCGATGGCAAATGGGGCTTGGTGTACTTTCCCCAGCTCCCTCAGGTCTTGGTGGGGTAACTCTGAGTTTGCTTCACTCTCTGGAGCAGAGGGGTTAAGTGCAGACACACTCTGCATCGGTGCCCTTCCTGCCTTGCACCCCGCTCCTGCACTCCCAAAGTGAATCACCTGGCTCAGGGTTGCTTCTGAGGATGCCCAAACTAGGAGACCTCTGAGAGCCCAGCCCCTGGGCTGGGCGAAGGGGCGCTACTCTCCTTAAGGTACCCCGTGGAGTCCAGCGTTGATTCCTGCTACCTGCTTTCCAGGGAAAGGCCTGCTGGAGGTCAGCGCCTCAGTCCCCTGCAGACTGAATCTGGAATCTCGGGGGGTGGGGGTGGCTGCAGGAACAGGGGTGAGGTTCACCCTAGCTCCCCTCAAAGACCTGACCTGACAGGCCCTTACAGCCCCAGCCCGACTCCAGCCTCACAGACAAGGACTCTGAGGCCCAGAGAGACGTTGGCCGAGGTGGCCAAGCTGCTTCAGTGGAGACCAGGAACCGCGACCCCCCAGGACGCAAACCCACAAACAACCGGTCAGGACCACCCCTGCAGCCGGTCCGCTTCTCCAAGTTCAGGATGCGACGATGCGCAGTGGAAGGAAAGTCCCTTGTCCGGCCCTGATGCTTGCTCTGGCCTTCTGCGAGGCCAGCCTCTGCTCACCAGCCCTACCTCTTGTCTTGCTGCCCTCTGCTCCTCACAAGCTCTGAAAAGAGTCTGGGCTCTTCATTTCCCAAAATGAACCATTCCCTGCTCTTCCTGCTGGTCCCAGCCTGGGTGACCCATGCTCATGCACTCCCTCCTTTTACCCTGCTCTGCCCACCAGCTCCTGAAGGTCCCCGATCCTCCTGCCCAAGCATCACCTCCTCCAGAGGGCCTCCCTGGTCTTCCCTCACTCGAGCCTCTCCCTTGGCGACTCTTGTCACCCACGTGAGTGTGTCTGCCAGATCACAGGCTCCCTGCCTGTGGGCTATGCCCTGACCCACATGGCACTGTCGAGCCAGCGGGTGTGGGCCACGCCAGGCAGCCCCACTGAGGCAGGGGCCAGGGGTGGCGGGTGTCAAGACAAGGGCAGGGGACAGAAAACAAGATCCTCTTTTGATTGAGCCAATGAAGTCACTGGTGAGAGAGTGAACCCAAGGAGCTATAAATAGCCTTGGAGATCATGCATATTACATTAGGGGTGTTGGTGACAGCTTAAGTATATTTCCATAAGGTTCCATTATATTTACGTATTAGTTAATGGATACTTAAAATATTATGTTACCGTAATGCTCATGTTTTATTAGCAAACTATCACATCAAATGGAGTTGCTAAGTGTGATGGAAAGTTGGCTCTGCAGCTAGATTTCTGTATTTTCACACTGAATTTTTGATTTCTAACTCCCCACCCACCCACCCACCCACCCACCGCTGGTAAGGAGGTCATTTTCTTCAGAATACATGTGATCTCTGCCTTCCACTGGGCCAGGGGGTTGGGAGCACAGAAGGACCCCAGCCCCTCACTGCAGAGCATGAGATTTAGCTTAGGGCTTTTTGTTATTGTTGTTGTATGTTTTTATTAATTCCGGCTTAGTTATTAACCTGCTGTGTGATACTGGGTAACTTTCCTGCATTCTCTGTGCTTTGGTTATTCTGTTAAATGGAGAGTTTAACTTGAGGCTCTCTGTATTAGTCAGGGTTCTCCAGAGAAACAGAATCCATAGAGTTGTGTGTGTGCCTCGACAGGGGCGGGGGGGGGGGATTGGTCATGAAGTTGTGGGGGCTGGCAAGTCAGAAATCTGTAGGGCAGGCTCAATTTGGGGGTCAGGGAGGAGTTAGTATGATAGCTTGAGTTGGAGGTCATCAGAGGCAGAATTCCCTTTTCTTTGAGGGACCTCATCTCATCTTTTAAGGCCTTCAACTGATGGGATGAGGCCCAGGACATTATGGAAGTTTGGCTTCAGCAGTGTCTACTGATTTAAATGTTAGTTAGAACTTTAAAAACATCTTCTCAGCAATATAGAGACTGGAGTTTGACCAAAAACCCAGCATCCTGGCCAAATTGACACATAAAATTCATCCTTAGGATCTCTGAGTTTCTTAGGACTCTATGGGTCAAATTCTGGATTATCAGCAAGGGCACTTCAAACTCTGCTGTCCTCTGGGCAAGAAGATGGCTAGAGGCAGGTCAGGACTTCCCCAGGGTGACAGGACAGAACTAGGATTTTGCCTTCATGGTCTTCGGCATTTCGCTCTTTCTGGAGAGGCACAGCCCCAGACTGGGTTTCAAGCTTGGCTTCTTACTGCCAAAGCAGCTTCCAAAAGACCTGTCAAAAGTCTAAAGTTGTGTATAAATGCCACATTTTTTAAGTCCATTCGTCTATTGAAGGGCATTTAGGTTGGTTCCACAGTTTAGCTGTTGTGAATTGTGCTGCTATGAACATTGATGTAGCAGTCAGTATCCCTGTAGTACGATCTTTTTAGGTCTTTAGGGAATAGACCCAGAAGGGGGATAGCTGGGTCAAATGGTGGTTCCATTCCCAGCTTTCCCAGGAATCTCCATACTGCTTTCCAAATTGGCCGCACCAATTGGCAGTCCCACCAGCAATGTACAAGTGTACCCTTTTCCCCACATCCTCGCCAGCACTTGTTGTTTGACTTCATGATGGCTGCCAGTCTTACTGGAGTGAGATGGTACCTTAGGGTGGTTTTGATTTGCATTTCTCTGACTGCTAGAGTAGATGGGGTAGAGAGAGAAGATGGGAGGGGAGGGGCAGGCAGGGGGGATAGTAGAGGATAGGAAAGGCAGCAGAACACATCAGACACTAGTATGGCAATATGTAAAACAGTGGATGTGTAACCAATGTGATTCTGCAATCTATATACGGGGTAAAAATGGGAGTTCATAACCCACTTGAATCAAATGTATAAAATATGATATGTCAAGAACTATGTAATGTTATGAACAACCAATAATAAAAAATTTAAAAAAAAGACTAACGTTGTTTTTCTGCTTTAGCCTTCGTTAAGGATGCAAAAAATCTGAAATAGAAGAGCCAGGGATGGTGCTCCGGGCAGGTGGAACAGCCTGGGCAGGAGCTGGGTGGTGAAAAAGAGCTGGTGATAGCGGGGTGGGGGCGGGGCCTAGCAGGGGTGGGGCCTAGTGAAGGGGTGGGGCCTGGTGAAGGGGTGGGGCCTAGTGAAGGGATGGGGCCTAGTGAAGGGGTGGGGCCTAGTGAAGGGGTGGGGCCTAGTGAATGGGCGGGGCCTGGAGAACAGGTAGGAAGAGGCATGTACAAGACCTTACCCTTGCATCTCAGTGGCCAGCCAAGGGCCTGGGGATCCTGCAAGTTGTGATCCGAGAGACCTGATTTCAGAGTCTGGTGAGAGGAAAGCTCCTCACCTCCCAGGCAGGTGTTCCTAGAGCCCCGGGCTCTCAGCTGTGCCCACAAAAACAGTCAGGCTGGAAAATAAACGGGCTTTGAGGAAGAAGGTTCAAGTTCACATTTGCTGTCTGTTTATATCTGAGCCGGTTTCTTCACCTGCCCCCCCCCAGGACCAGACCATCTTCTAGGCTGGGGAAAAGGGTTCAATAAATTAATACATTGAAATAAATGAGTGAATAAAACCACCGAGAAGACTCGAGTGCGATTTTGGTCAAGAGCACTCGCCGGCTGGTGACCTTGGACAATTCCCAGTTTTCTGAGCCTCGATTTCCCTTGTCTGAGAAATGGAGAAATTAACAGCGCTTGTGTCAGGGCTGCCCATTCATCAAATATCCGGGAGTGGCTGTCACCCTCTGGATTCTGGAAATGCACGTCGTGCACACAGCAGGTCAAGTCCCTGGTGTCATGCAGCTGACGGTCTAGTGGTGGGCATGGGAGCGTCCGTGCTGTTATTATTAAAGATATAATGAGTCAAAAACATATTTCCAAATGTGATCAGACTTACGAAGAAAAACCAAGTAGGACTGGACAGAGGGATGCCCCGAGGTGGGTTTGATTTATAATAGTCAGTGGAGATCTCATTGAGAAGGTGACATTGGTTCAACCACCTGCACAGAGGACTGACTGAGCAGTCCTCAGCAGACTGGAGGGCCAAAGCCACCACCGACATTCCTTTGGGGATTTCCCACCACTGTTTTTACATCAGGACAGACTGGGAGGTGGCAGCAGAGATGCTACAAGCTGAAAATATTCACCATCTGGCCCTTTTCAGAAAATGTTTGCCAACCACTAGCTTAAAGCATCCCACAGATCTGCTAGACCCCAGAAGGGCTCAATAAACCCAGGATTATTGCTATTGCCATCAGGTGACAGTTGAATGACGCTGCAGCTGAGGCGTTAGGGAACCAGGTCAGGGGCAGTCCCTTTCCCTGCACGAGGCCACCCATAGAGTCCCAATCTCTGGTCTCAGAATGGAGAGCATCTCTGCACACAGAGCCCCTGAAGCAGGAATTCCAAGTTGGAAGCGTCAGCCCCCAAAGCCTGGGAGTGGGAGATGACAGATTGCGTTTGGAGAATGGTTAAGTGGCACCCGGAAACAGGCCTCCCGTTTCCACCTCCAAAAATACCTCTGCCCCGCATGTGGCCAGCAGCAGGGCCCAGGGCCGGGGACCCCCGGCTGTCAGCAGGCTGCTTGGCCAGCGGCCGTGGGCTGGAGGTGTTGGGAGCGGCATTAGTCGCTTGATTGAGTTATGACAGCTCCTCGCGCCCAACGGGAAGCCGGGCAAGGCAGTCCTAGCGGGGGCCTGCAGACAAATGATGATAAAGTGCTCACTTTAAGGAACCATCTCCATAATATTTCATGCTCCCGGCAGGGGGAGGGGGCGGGCAGGCTGCCCTGGTGGTACAGCTAACTACTCCATCAATGGGTTTGATTCACGGTGGCAGCTACTCCCAGTCATAATATTTCAAATAAATGGAGCCGTGGATAGAAATAATATCTGCATCAATATTAACCCTGAAAGAACTAATGGACATAAGCTATAATTTCCTGGACACCCTAATAACGCATTTTGACCATCGCTGCCGCCGGACGATTTTTCTTTCTCTCTTTTTCCCTCCTCTGCTCGTCTGTCTCTCGCCTCCTTCGACTCCAGCAGATCGGCTGTGTTCACCCCCAGCCTGTGGTCTGGGGACATCAGGGCCCTGGTCCCCACCTCCTGCCAGCCATAGCACTCTGCAGAAAAGGAACGAGAGGGAGGCCAAGAGCGTCATGGTCGGTTTATTCTGAGCCCCGGGAGCAGTTCCCCAGCAGAAGGGGGTAGGGTTGCTTGGCCGAGGAGAGCTGGCCTGGCAGGGCGGGTAGAAAGGAGGCCTGATGGTCCCTTTTCTGGCACTTATTCAGTCCTTGGATATTTACTGTGCACCTACTATGTGCTGGACAGTTTACCAAGCGCTTGAGATACACCCGAGAGCAGAAGAGAATCAAACCTTCACCCAGTGGCATTACGTTACAGTTGGGGGGAGCAATTGGTAAGCCCCGTAACACAAGCAATAAATCATGCAGTTCAGTGGCAAGGCGAAGGTCCCCCACGTCCCAGGGTTGCCCTGTTCGCAGACCCGCAGGGTGAGGGCTCTCGAGGACTGAGAAATGGAGACTTCTCAGCCCCGTTCTTCACGGCGGGGGAGGAGCAGTCGTGGAGAGCAGAATACAGACCTCGGAAGTGGTTCGTTGGGCCCGCATAATGTTTCCTAAACATTTATGGATAAAGTTTAAAAAGCAGGAGATTTTGCTTGGAAATTCAGTTCCCGCCTTCTGTTTAGAAATGGGGAGATCCAGCATTTGCTGTTGTGATCAGGTGACAGGTCAGTGATGCTCCAGGAGTCTTCCCCGCCAGAAGCAGCTGGCGAGGGCTTGTGTCCACTCTTGGACCAGGCTCTTGCTAGCACCTTGCCACAGTCCCCACAGCTCCCTGCTGCCGGAGCCCAGCTGGCCAGGTGTCGTCATTATGGTCCTGTGGGCATCTGCCCTGGGGCCTCTGGTTTGCCCTCAGAGCGGGTCCCTAAACCTCCCTGTGGCTGCCCAGGCCCCTCTTCCATGGCCCCTCTGCCTGGACATGCCGGCTCTGGAGCCTCTTCTCTCTCCTCCCCACTGCCTTTTGTGGACCATACTGTGGCCCTGTCACTTCATGGGAACACACATGCAGCCACCCTCTTTTGCCTAATTACAAACATCGTGATTCAACGCATCATGATTTCAAGAGTTGGAGGAAGCAGAATTTGTAAGAGTGACCCAGGTGGATCTGGGCTCAACACCCCCACTATCCCTGGGCAGCTACAGGACCTTGTGCCCTAGTTTTCTCTTTTTTTAGAAAGGGGACAACAACAGGACCTTTATCATAAAGTTTTTGTAGAAATACAATGAGATAAAATAATTAATGTATATTTATGTTCAGGAACAAGCGTACCTAGTATTCCTTCTGACGCCACAGTGGCGCTCCCTTTGAATTATTGTCCCCGGGGAAGCAGGATGGGAGGCGCGGGTGGGAGATACGCACTCCTTGGAGGTGACCCGCAGGCAGCTGCCTTCCTGCTCAGGCCCCAGTGAGTTCCAAAGTGGTTTCCTAGCTGAGCTGACCTCGCTTCCCAATGTCCACCTGCTGGAGAGAGGCTTTCCCTGCAGTGGGGCGGGCAGACCCGAGGGACCCTGGGGATGCAGGGCACACACTGTCCTCCTAGACCATGGGTTCCCATGCTGCAGTGTCCATCAGGACCCCCGGGATGTCGAAGTCCATATCGCTTGTGTCCAGTGTCAGAGTCCAGGAATTCATTTCTGCTGTGTCCCCAGGGGACGCTGACGTGCTGGCCCAGGACGCGCGGAGAACCACTTATTTAGAATGTGGATGGCGCGGCCATCGTGCTGAGGAAGGGGGGTCGGAAAGACGGTCCTGGAGGAATGCGGGGAACCAAACAGGGTCGTGCCCTTCACTGCCAGCGCCAAGGACCACAAGGTCAGGTGAAAGAGCACATGTCCCCGCTGTTGGCAGAGCCCCAAGCTCCTGTATTTCTCAGTTGACTTACCCACACGACGGTGGCTCAGGAAGCACCGAATGGAGTCACCTGCTGGGACCCCCGTGACTGGAATCAGGAGCAGCCGAGCCCAGGGGAGGCAAGCCGCCTGCGGGGTCTTCCTGGTGCTCAACGTGTTCCTGAAGGAAGGTGAGGGAGGTCTGCTGGGTGCTGGCCCCACATGAGATCCTCATTCCCACCTGATGGGACATGAAGGTGACAGGCACCCTGCACGTGCCAGAGTTCCCCACGGCAGGGCCCTGCAGGGAGTTGCTAATGGGCTGCCCCCACTTCCCTCTCTGGGCTGCAGGTGCCCCCCCCCTTGTTAGGAAGGGGAAGATCTACACAGCAGATGCCACCTGAGGGCCACCTGAAACCTCTTAGCCTCACCGTCCACTCCAGCCTGTTCTCTGCAGGCTGCCTGGTGCCACCTGACTGCCCTCACCTCCTGGCTCCACCTCTGTGGGTCTCACTCCTGCCCAGATGCTTCTAACACCGTCACACCTGCTCGTCTACAACCTGACCAAAGAGGGAGGAAACCAAGGGGTCCTTAATCTTCCCCCTGTGGCCGCTTTGGTGGCAGCTCTGACGTCTTCAAGCTGGCCAGAAGGTCCCAGGGATCGAGCTCAATTGCTCATCTTGGTGGCCGACCCCACCAAGCAGCCTCACCATGGACCCCACCTGCCCGCCTCCCGCCGCCTTCTTACTCACCTGCTCCTGCTACCGCTTCTTTAATTCATTTCTTCAACGTGAGCCTTTGTCTTGGGCTCCGCTTTGAGGGGAGACTTTATTTGCTTCGAGAACCTCCTCGAGGCAGATCTGAGACTCCAACGTCAGGGGAGATGGTTCACTCTCCAACCGGATGAGCAGTTCTGGCTTTGACCCTGGCGCTGACGCACGCTGGGTCCTAGAGATGCAGCCGTGGACAGGGCCATGAGCCGGCTACAGATGCTGACCTCAAGGAGCTCACGGTGAAGTTAGGGAGGAGCCGGCAAGTCAGAGGACGATCCAAAGGCCAAACGATGCCCCAGCCAGAGTGGGCACCCCATCCACTCCTCCTGGACAAGTTGATACCTGGGATCTGTCACTAGAGAGGAGCAAAATCCAAATCTTTACTTTTCAAAGTCCACCCAGGGTGGGGGGTAGAAATTGGATTCAATCAATGAATGTAATTCACCATATCGTGCTTTCTAGAATACACTAGAGTCTTCTGATCTGCTCTCAAGAATGCCTTCTGTTGAGTCTAGTGCGAGCCTGACCGCTCCTTTCTCCTCTTCTGCCCTTTGAGGGCTGGAGAGGAGCAGGTCCACACACCCAAGAGAGCTGGGTGGGACCCCAAAAGAGCCTTTCCTCCCTTCCTCCTCCTGGGTCCATTCCCCTCAGGGTCTGGCACAGCGCTGAAGGAGAACCTGGTCCTCGGGGCATCGGGATTGTAGGAGATGTGTCTCTCGGGGGGACCCTCAACCTCCCCACAGAGATCCCAGGCTCTGCCACCTCGGGACCAGCCTTCCTTCCCTCAAAATAAGAGCAAGACCTCTTGCCCTCACTCATTCTGGGAAACGAGGGTGCCAGCTCTTTCAGGGGATGTGGGATTGGGCTCTGGGTTTCCGCTGAGAGCCTGCATTTCCCGGGGTTGGAACTGAGCCAAGATCTCTGTGTGGCACCGCGAACCCTCCTTCCTTTTCGGTTTTCAGACCCCCCTAGGTGGTGGGGTCAGCAAGGCCAGCTTCCTCCCGCCCCTGGCACCAGGAGAACTTGTCTGGGGACAAACCAAGGTCCGGTGGCAACCAGCCCAGCCAGAGTCAACATCCTCCTTGGTGTGAATTCCCTGGGGAAGAAGGTCAAGTTCCCAGGACGGTCTAGTTTGGAGACTGACTTGGCACCCCAGAGACCTGTGTGCCAGTCCCAGCTCTGGTCCTCCCCCTGGGTCACCTTGGACAAGTCATTTTCTCTCTGTGTGTTTCTCAAAATCTCCATCTGTAAGATAAGCATGCGGGGACATCTCTCACATGTCAAGATATTAAACATGATGCCAAGAGATAGAGATGAGAGAGAGAGAGAGAGAGAGAGAGAGAGAGAGAGAGAGAGATAGGGGATATCTATAGATGAGCACAAGTTTTGGGGAGGGACCTTTGCAATCCTGCTGCCTGCAGCACCCTTTCTGAGAAAAATAATGGATTCAGAATTCAAAGATCATGAAGGTTCTTTATTGCTGAAGGGGGAAAGGTCCGAATATTGCTTAGCAAATTACCATCTGCTAGGGGCGCCATTATGCCTTGACACAACCATTGGTCAGCAAATTGGTCACATTATTGGTTAGTAAATTTGAAGCTGCAGAATTATTTATTGGCAAATTAGAGATGGCAGAATTATTGGTTGGCGAGGCCAGAATTGCAGCGATTGGTTAGCAAATTAGAGATGCCTGTTTTGGTCTGTGAATAAATCACGGCTGGTCAGGGTATTGGAGGCCAAATTAGAGGTGGCTGGGTTATTTATGGCCAAGGCAGGAAAGCAGAAAGTGCCTTTGCCAGGCAGAGTGGGGGGCCAGGGCTCAGCACAGAGGGCTACCCCCAGGGGAGTGCCCTCAGGTTGGCCCTTTTCAAAGGAACGACCGTCATTTTGTAAGCACGGATGACCAAGTGGCACGAGCTGGATCTTCATTCTGCACCTTCTAGCCCCAACCTCCACGCCTGGCTTAGGGCACAAGGTCTCCCATGCTAGGGCTGAGCCGGGGAGCAGATGTGACAAGTTCAGCCCAGGAAAGGGGTCGGGGTGCTGGCTGAAAAGGAATGCAGGTCTGACTCAGAAACCTGCTCTCAGCAGACAAGACTTTGGATTGCCCTCTAGCTCAGCCTGGGATGGGGAATCAAAGGGCATGACGTGCTCTTGACTTCAAGAGTCCTTAGGTTCTGGCCAGATCCCAGTTTTCCGGGAAGGCCACCTCTCCCTGGAAGCCTCCAGGGGTCTGACTCCTGGTTGAATGCTTTCTATCTGGACCACTCACCACTCAGCTACATCCACCCTTCTTTCAAGTAGTTTTTGACTCTGGTTGAACTTTTCATAGCCCCTCTGCTATAGGTAAAGTTTCCAGAGGACAGAACTCCTATTGTTGCTCCACTCACAGAACCTGGAGCAGGATGCAGCTTATATAGGTACCTAAACCTGCATAGAAGGATAGATGGATGGATAGGTGGATAACGGATGGGTGGATGATAGATGGATGAAAAAGATGGAGAGATGCATAGCTGGATGATGAGCGGTTGGATGGATGAACGATGAATGGATGGAGAATAGATTAATGAATTGGAGGATGAACAGATGAATAAATGAATGGGGAATGGATAGATGAGTGGACACACCAATAGTGTTTAGAAGGTCGGCTACAAGGATGGGTGATTGTTGGTGGTGTTGTTTATAAGAAGCCAGGGATTCCAAAATGGGGCACTAGGAGTTTCAGGGTTAGAAGGGATTCGAAGCCATGCAATGCACCCTTCTTTTTCCTTGGCCAATTTTTAAAATTAAATAAAAATATTCAAGGATTGCCATTGTGACTAGTCACATATCTGGAATAAGGGAAAGTCAGCCAAGGTCTTTTGGGCACCCCCACCAACAGTGAACCCCACTCATCCTCAATCTGAAGTAGAGAGCAAGCTCTCGGGAGAGCTCAGGACGAAGCTCAGAGCAGAGGACACATGTCTCTAGAGGAGCACAGGCTTGTGGGGACATCATGAAGTCCTAGATGAAGCAGGGTCTCACCACCCTTGGAATCATGAGCCGAGTCTTAGCCATCTAACTCACCTCCATTCCTTCCCGTCATCTTGGAGGGAGCTTCAGTCCACAGGGAAGGAAGCTGATGTTCAGAGGGAAGGAGGGCTCTGCTCAGGAGTCCACACTTCAGGGCTAGACCCCGGGTCCCTGGCCACAATCTCTGGCCCACCCACCTCTGAGCAGGCACCTGGCCTCTCTTTCCCTTTCCCAGTCCTTGTTGTTAATTTGTTTTAAAACTATAGAGGTTTATTTGGCTTGTAGTTCTAGAGGCTGGGAAGTCCAGCATCTGCTGGGCATCGGCGAGGGCCTCCTTGCTTCAATAAAACATGGCGGAGAGCAGCACACAGTGAGACAGCAAATATGGCCGCCCTTTCCCAGTTCTTATTGGTCACGTGCACACTCTGTGGCTAGTGTCCGTCTCTCCACTGACATGGCAATTCACAATTGTTCTGCCTTCTTCCCTCTCTCTCCCCAATGATACCATGACCGTCCGACGTCAGGGACAACATACATTAAGGGCCTGTCAGCAGCGTCAGGCCAGCACGGGCTCCATATTTGGTTGAATAGAGAAAACTGAAAGACGATATCATTCTATTCCAGCTCAACTCGAAGCCTTCAGTTGTTGTTGTTGTTTGTTTGTTTGTTTGGCCTTTCAAAGGGATCTGGCTATGTCATGACCTAGGACAGCTCAAGTGTCATCCGATGGTGGTTCTTCTGTTTTCCCTCTTCCCATACCTACCACCAGCTCTGCTCTCCACCCTAGGAGGTGAACTCTTGGGGACTGCATTATCCAACTCCCCTGCTCCCTGGTTTCTGGTTAGGATTGACCAATAGGAGGACCAGAGGGAAATGAAAAGGTGCAAACAGGGAAATTGGGGCGTCTCTTCCCTGGTCCCTCTATGCTTTTTTGCTGGGTCTCTGCTAGGAGTTTTATCTCTTCACAATATCAACTCCTGACAAGTGATCCTTCCTACAATTCTAGATCTCACCAAGTTCCAGAACTGCTACTTCTTCTCCTTAACCCTTTAGCTCTAAGTGGATAAGAGGGGGAAACGTATGAATGCATGGGTGAGGAGACAACTTTTCCCATCCCTTCCTAACTCCTCTAACCCCATGTATCAGTTGGTGGAGGGTATATTGGTCTTTCTTTGCTATAACAAAATGCTGAAGGATAGGTACTTTGCAAAGAAAAAACGTTTATTTAGCTCATAGTTTGGAGCTAAAAAACTTGAAAGTACAAGATTGAACTGTTCCCTTGGTTTGTTTTCTGATGAGGACAGCCCTGGGCTGGGTCATATCATGGCAAGTGGCATCACAGTGGGAAAATATGCAAGAGAGAAAGATCACACCACGATGAGGCTGGAAATTACAGACCCACAGAGATCCCAGGAAAACTCTACCCCAGTTTTCCTTTCACTAGACCCCACTTCTTAAAGGTCCCTCACAGCAACTGAAGACCAACCTTCCCACCCAAGTAACCTTGGGAGCCAAACCACATCCCGAAGAGCACACGAAACCGGTGTCAGCATTTGGCTTTTTCCTCCCCAAGGCTCAGCTGCAATGAGGGGGTGTTGATGGTACTCTGGGCACTGTCCGCCACCTTGGTCTCAACAACCACAGAAAGTCACCCCTTGGGGAGAAAGTGCTTCTACTTGGCAGCTTCCTCACCTCAACCAGCACCTCCCACGTCTCAACTGGGCCTGGTGACGGGATGGTGATGAACGTACCCCGCGACCCCCCAGCTGGGGCCTCCCCCACCCCATCCTTCCTTTCCTCTTTTAAATGAGGAGTAACCTGTCACGAGGCTTAGATGAGATGACGTGTGCCGTGTCCCTGTAAAGAAGGGGCTCAGTGAGACAGGCGCATGACTCTCCTAGTGACAACTCTCCCCTTGTTGTAGGACACGTCAGTTACTTCAGCTTCTCTCCACTGTGGTGGACGCGGCGGAGAGTAGGTTTGCAGGTGCAGCGCTTCTCACGGTTGGCTGTGTCTTCTTAGAAACGACTCTTGGTCCCAGCTGAAGTCACCCTCCAGGTCACAGGTCTGACCGTTGGTAACTTTGCCAACACAACCAGACCAGTCCTCCCAAACGCCTTGCCGGGTGGGTGTTAAGAGCAGCATCCACCATTTATGAAGTGCCTACTGTGTGCCTGGCACTGTGCTGAGTATTGACGTGGACTGAGCGACCCCCAGGAGCTAGGTCCTTCATTATTCCCCTTTTACAGAAGGAGAAGTCGAAGTCCCTGACTTGCCCAAGGTCACGGAGGCTGTCCATGGGACCACTGGAGGCCCCAGTTAGAGTCCACTGGACTCCACAGGTCTGTGGCCCACCACTTTCCCCTGGGCACCCGTCCTGGGCACCCCAGCTGGGAAGAGTGCTCTCCACCGCTCCCTTCGGTTATGGCCAGGAAGGAGGCTGTGACGGCTCAGGAGGGGGAGACGGTCTGGGCTCTCCCACCCTGGGGCACTCCAGCTTCACATGGCTCCCGGGAAACCCAGGTGACAACTCTCAGGAGGGACGTGGCACAGCCCTGAGGACAAGTCCTTTCACACTTGGGGAACCACCTGGCGCTTCACTCTCTGGGGGCTTTTTCAAGCCAAGTCCCGGTTCTGAACTTGGAGAGTTCCATCAGACCAAGGGGGCCTTCTGCCGGTGGCCAGGGTCACTGACCCCACTAGACTTGCCGTGCTCTGCAGAAGGGCTCACCACGCAGATTTGGCCACCAAGTCCGCGCAGACACAGCTATCGGACGGCTGTTGAAACGACAAGGAGGCTTGGCCACCAAGGCACGCACCCTCGGGGCAGTAGGCATTCAGACCCGGGTTCCAGCTGCTGTCTGTGGACAGGGCTTAACTCTCCAGTCCACTTAAGTCCCCCACCCCTACATACCCATGCTTCATCTATCCCTGGACGGGGCCACTTTCTCCCATTGATGGACTTTGCATTTGGCTACCGGAACCACAGCTGGTTCTGCCTTTGATGTCGGGTGACCAATGGGAGGTGCCGTCAGGACCAAAGAGTCCACGCTTTGCAGAGCTGCAAAGTTGTGATCAGGGGTCTGTGCAGCAAGCATTCATACAGAGGGCAAGGCGAATCCCTTGAAGGAGGCAGCATCTAAGCCAGGCACCCAGTGACAGTTGCAAGGACAATGTCTGGAGACGGGGAGCAGCCAGGGGACTCTGGCAATGGTGGGACTTTTCAGGATAATATCCATGAGGATGCAGGTGGGATGGGAAGGGCAGAGGACAGGTCAGCTGGGGGAGGCTGTGAGCTACAGAGGGGCCCTGAAGTTCATGCACTGGCCTTCAGAGGGTATCTTGGTTTGGTTGGATTCTAACCCCCAGCTCTGCGGCTTCCACCTTTGCCAGTTTCTTGGCTTCTTTACTTCAGTTTTCCTGCCTGTAAGGTTATCCATCTGTATTAGTCAATGCAGGCTGATGTAACAAAACAGCCAAGACTGAGTGGTTTAAATAGCAGAAATTCATTTTCTCCTAATTCTGGAGCTTCCAGGTTCAAGGGGCCGGCAAGGTCTGTGTCATTCTGAAGACTCTTCTCTTAGCTTGTAGGCGTTCACCCTCTCACCTGGGCGCTCACATGAGCTTTGCTTTGTGTGACTCTCTGACTTCCTCTTCTTAGAAAGGCCCCAATCCATCTGATTAGAGACACATCCACCTGAATTCAATGAATCTTAATTACCTCCTTATAGGTTTTGACATCCAACGACAGTCACATTGGGGACTCCAGCATACATTGGGCTCCAACATACACATTTTGTTAAGATGCAGTTTAGTCCATGGAAACATCTAGTAAGTGATGAGGAGGTTTGACTGGATTGATATGTCAAGCACCAGAGCTTGTCAGGGTAATGCAGAGTGGTAGGGAGTAAGGCAAAGTGCCATCTCAAGCCTGGCTCTACTGGGGGACCAGCCCACGTGCCTCAGCTTGCACTTCTTCAAGGAGCCAGAAAATTCAAGATTACAGAAAATTACTAAACAAGAAGAGAAGCATTTACCTGTCCCTTCCTTTCCTTTGCAGTCTTTTCTGAAATAAAGCCACTTCTCTGTGAGGTAAGGCAGGAGACCCCTACAACCACGACCCCAGATTCCTTGCACCAAAGTATTCCTTGCACCAAAGTGGTTTCCATAGGGACCCAAGTCCAGCAACACCTGGTAGCTGGTGAGCGGGTTTGTTGGTGTCAAGGTGGGTCTGGAGTCTACCCTGGGCCCAAGCTGCACAGAGGGTTTGCAGACATTGAGCCCCGAGCAGAGGTGGGGTCCCCACAGCAGAGGAGCAGAACCTGTTAGAAAGGGAAAGTCCACACATCCCGGGAATAACCAAGGAGCACTTAAGAGAGGGACACAGACATATCCACGGAGTTTTGCTCGGCCAAGAAGAGGTCATGGCACTCACAAAACATGGATGGAACTGGAGAACATCGTGCCAAGTGGGCGGAATGAGCCAGACTCAGAAAGTCAAGGTCATGAGTTCTCTCTCATAGACAGAATCAGGCAAGGGGGAAAAGGGAAGAAAAGGGATCTCATGAAAATAGAGATGAGGGAAAGGGGGTTGGGGGAGGGAGGAGAGGAGAGGGGAGGTGCCCGGGAATAAAACAGACCAACAGACGCTGGGCAAGTACGAATCCATCACAATGAATCCCCCCATCATGTGTAATTAGAGTGCACCAATATGATGTAAAACATAGATATGTTGAGAATCGAAAATAAAAGAGAGAGGAAGGAAGGAAGGAAGGAAGGAAGGAAGGAAGGAAGGAAGGAAGGAAGGAAGGAAGGAAGGAAGAAAGAAAGAAAGAAGGAAGAACCGGGAGACCCAACGTCAGTGTCATGACAGTTCCTAGCACAGGGTTGTTGAGTGGATTGATGAATTCACACCCAGCAAAACTTGGACCATTGCAGCTATAAGTGAGGCACGATTTAAGGACTAGCCTCTGTTTGTTGTTTGTTTGTTTGTGGTTGAAGCAAAAACAAAAGTAAGTAGGGGTTTCTCATCTCTCAGAATAAAGCACCCAAGGAGCCCTGTTCCCAGTCACAGGAGAATCTAAAGGTGATCCAGAAAAATCACAGAGTTCGCGACGTTCAGAAGTTCAGGATCCAGAACCAGGCATGGCAGGGAGAGAACGGCGTTCCTGGTAATTCCAAGCCATCCCAACGTCTCGCCACATGGGTGTTGACCTTGACAATGAGTTGACACGGTGGCCCAGCACCCTGTTGTCATGTGGATCTTTGGAAATGATGAGTCCTACAGATGAGACCCAGGGCTGTGACTGGGCTGGAGTTAGGCTCCCTCACAGCCTCCTCACTATGACATGAAACAATAGCTTCGCGCACCTCAGAGAGACACTCTCTTACTCCAGGAACTAGGACTTTTCTTTTTCTTTATTTTTTAAATTTCTTTTAATTAGGTATATAGGACAGCAGAATGCATTTTGATTCATTGTACACAATTGCAACACAACTTTACATCTCTCTGGTTGTACACAACGTAGCATTGTACCATATGTGCAGTCATTCACATACCTAGGGTAATGATTCCACCATCTTTCCTACCCCACACCCCATCTCCAGCCATCCCTCCCCTTTGCCCCATCAAAGTTCCTCCATTTTTCCCATGTCCCCCCCATTTTGGATCAGGATCCACTTATCAGAACAATCGGCCTTTGGTTTTTGGGGATTGGCTTACTTCACTTAGCATGATATTCTCCAACTCCATCCATTTACCTGCAAATGCCATAATTCTAAGCTCTTTTAATGCTGAGTAATATTCCATTGTATATGTATACCGCAGTTTCTTTATCTAGCAATCTACTGAAGGTCATCTAGGTTGGTTCCATAGTTTATTTATTGTAATTGAGCTGCTATAAACATTGGTGTGGCTGAGTTACTATATAGTATGATGATTTTAAGTCCTTTGGGTATAGACCAAGGAGTGGTATAACTTGGTCAAATGGTGGTTCCATTCCAAATTTCCTAAGGAATCTCCATCCTGCTTTCCAGAGTGATTGCACCAATTTGCAGTCCCACCAGCAATGAATGAGTGCCTTTTCCCCCACATCCTCGCCAGCACTTATTGTTGTCTATATACTTGATAACTGCCACTCTGACTGGCGTGAGATGAAATCTTAGAGTAGGAACTAGGAATTTTCAATGGCAGTGACTGAGCAATTATAGGCTGTGATTTACACTATATCTTCCTGTCCTTTGGCCAAAAGAGACCCTGTTATTAGTCAGACAATAATAAGATCTGGAGCAGTGACGGGACTATTGGGGTTTCCTCCTGGCTTGGTCCCCAGAAAGTTGTCCTGGATGTTGAATGATTTTGATCCCAATGGGTCCATTCCAGAGCCTTCTAGTTGTGTGTGTGTGTGTGTGTGTGTGTGTGTGTGCGCGCACGCTCGCTGGGGGTGTCTTCTCTGAGTTCTCATGGGGACCCCAGGCTCATTGCTCAGCTCTTGTGCATTATTCTGCAGCTGCTGGTGATGGGCCACCCAAGCCACTATCTCCAGACTCTGAGATCCTCCCGGATTCTCACTGAACTTCTTCCCCAGGGCAGTACAAAGGACCCCAACAGGTATTTCAGGACCCTCCCCGCTTTCCCCTTTTTGTCTTTATTCCATTTTTACTTGTTCCTTTTCCCTGTTTGCCCTCTGGGTGGGTTTCTCTGCTTGCTTCCTTGCAGCCTAATTATTACTACATGAGAAAATAGCTTCTCGCACCTCCGAGAGACTCTCTCCTACCCCAGTAACTAGGAATTTCCAGTGGCAGTCACTGAGCAATTACACGCTGCGATTTACACTCTGTCCTCCTGTCTGCTCCGTGACAAAGAGAGTCCCTATTATTAGTCAGGCAATAATCAAATGCCTAAAATAGGCTTCTCAAAGATCTCTGAACCACAGGAAGGGGCTGTTACTGGGAGTTATGATACAGTGCAGGAGCAGGTTTCCAGCGAAATAGGCAAAACGCAAATGTTCCCTCTTTTTTTTTTTTTTCTTTTTGGCTGGGCGAAGCTGCCTCATACAGGAAAGGAAAGGGTCGTGGGGCTGGGAGTAGAAAACCACAGCCCCATTGAGTTATAGTTCTTCACCGAGGGCCTAATACGTTCTTCTCCACAGTCTTTTGTGCACAAAGGCAATTTGTTGGGCCCCGATCAAACTTCATTACCCACGAAACCACTTGAAAGAGCCAGAATCCTGTTCTATCACACTCTGTTTGAGGAACTCCTAGACCTGCTTCCTCTCGCTGAACTGTTCTGTATACCCTGATGGACAACAGTGTACCCCAAACTTGTGCTCTCGTGCTAGTGTGTGTGTGTGTGTGTGTGTGTGTGTGAGCTTCACAGTTTTCTTCATGTCCGCGTACTTCCTGTACTAGGTTAATGAACTGTCATCTCTTTTTAAAGAGACTTGTTCCAAATAAAAGTTTGAATTCACTTTTTTTGGGGGGGGGGATGGGCAACTTGAGAACATTACCCCTCCCCAGCTAAAAATATATGCCACTTCTTCTGCCCTGGCCTCCTGCTGACTGCTGCAGACAGGCCTCTGTCCCTGCCTCCTTGTCCAAGGTATCTTCAGGTGACACTCTCCCCGACCCCACACACCTTCCATGAAATCCCAGCAGGCTCCGGGGTTACTTGGTGGGAGGGAGAGACGGATGGGCTAGGCAACAATGAGAACTGACACCACCCATGAGCAGATGGGAGTATCTGCGGGTGCCCTGAACTTCTGTTCATTAATATGTTTGTGTTTTTGTTGTTATTGTTGTTTTAGTGCCAGGGATTGAACCCAGGGGTGCTTAACCACTGATCCACATCCCTGGCCCATGTGTGTGTGTGTGTGTATGTGTGTGTGTGTGTCTGTGTGCGCACGTGTGTCACCCACTACTCGTAGATGTAGAGGGTGCCTCTCCCCCACTTATTGTTCCCATAGTTTGTTTTCACTTTGTCTTAGTCTAGAAAAATCGCTAGGGAAGTAGCCACACGGGATTAGAAGTACGCTCCTTCACATAATCCCTGAAGAAGACCTTGTTTGGTTTCTGTTGGGTGAGAAACTGGCAGCAGAGTCCCTTACGGCTTGGGAGCTGAGACCTGAGGAGCTGCCTGCCATCTTCCTCTAATCTGTGCAGCAAAGTGGAAGGTGTGGGGCCCAGATTCTTAGAGAATGCCATGTTGCACCTGTGCTTATGTCATCCAGGAGTTAAAGTGCCTCAGCACACTCCCGTCTCCCAGTCCCAAGGCAGGGCTCAGATTCCAGCTCCACTTTTAGGAAATTATTCAACCCCTTCACTTCAATTTCCTCACTGTGCAATGGGAAAGATGATGGTGTGGTGGCTTCATGCCGTGGGCAAGGGTTTCTTTCGAGGATTAAGAGGGAGTGCACCTTAGGCTCCCAGCCTGCTCCTGGGACATGGTGTGGACTCCCTGCTCCAGGACGGCTCCACAGCTCGGCCCACTCCACCCACCCCCACACCCCCCTGGGCCATCTCTCACCAGCTGCCGGCAGGATTTACCAGTCTCCTACTTGGATAGAGAGCAACTTTGATGGTTCACCCCATGTGAACCCCTTCCCACGGGCCTTATGTTTGTGAGCAGAGTCGATGCTCTTCCCAAGGCCTGACCCAGGTCAGCCTGACCTTGGCAGCTTCCATAGGGCCCAGGGCTTCTGGGCTGTCCGCTCATTGGCTATGTCCCCTGACCATGTGAGCAGACGTGGATCTGCAGCAACCCTCACCCCCTCCAGCCCATCCTGCCAGAAGCAGAAGTGGGTGAGGCTGGTCTCCCTATCCGCCAGCCCATGCAGCCTGGGGCATCCCCACAGTCTCCAAGAGGCAGGCCCAGTAGCTGTGAAACGTTAAAACGCAGCTCTGGGGAAAGCGTTTAATGGGGTGGGGTGTCGAAAGCACTGATTCTAGTGATGTCTCCGCCATAGACCTGATGCAAATGAATTTGCCAATTTTCTGGATATTTTTAAGTATTTTACCTATAAAATGAGATTTTATTTCTATCTTTTGTTTGAAATATTGCCTTTCAAATTTCACTGTGTAATCAAATCTTTAAGTATTACACACAGAGAAATGGGTTGGGCTACTATTCTGGAAGGAGCCAGAGAGGATGTACCACCTCTGTGGCAGCTACTCCCCTCAGTCTTTCTAGCGTGAAGGCAGTCACAGACCAGGTATAAGTGGGTAAGCATGGCTGTGTGCCAATAAAACTTTATTTGTAAGAATAAGCCACAGATGATATTTGAGGGGTGATGCTGGGGCACTCCACCACTGAGCCACATCCACAGTCCTAGTGTGTATTTTATTTAGAGACAGGGTCTCGCTGAGTGGCTTAGCACCTCGCTTTTGCTGAAGCTGGCTTTGGATTTGTGATCCTCCTGCCTCAGCCTCCCTAGCCGCTGGGATGACAGGTGTGCACCACGGCGCCCTGCAGCAGACAATATTTGACTGGCCAGCTACAACCAAGTGCTAGGGACTGAAAGTTTGTGTTCCCGGAAATTCCCAAGTTGACTCCCTAGTCCTCGACATGATGGTGTGTGGAAGTAGGTGGGGGCTTTAGGAAACAACTTGGGTTACATTTAGGTGAAGAGGGTTGGACATTCATGATGAGATTAATGTCCTTATAAAAACAGGAGGAAGCAAGAGGCCACTCTCAGAGGATACAGTGATGGCTGCCTGGGTCTGGGCTGCTCTAACAAAACACCTTAGACTGGACAACTTGTGAACAGCAGAAATGGATGGCTCACAACATGGATGGAGCTAAAACATCTAAGATCAAGGGACGGCTGGGCCGCTGTCTGGTGAGGGCCTGTTTCCCATAGATGGTGCCTTCTCTGTGTTCGCTCATGTCGGAAGGGACAAATCGGCTCCCCCCGCCTCCTTCATAGGCAGTGATCCCACTTATGAAGCTAGAGCCTGCATGACCTAATGACGTCCCCACGGCTCCATCTCTCAATGCCATCACCCAGGCAGGAAGGTGTACGTCATGAAATCTCAGGGGACACAGACATCGGAGACCATAGCAGCTGTCCGTCAGCCGGGAAGAAGGCCCTCACCAGACACCAGCTCTGCAGATGCCTTGAACTTGGACTTCCAGCCTCCAGAACGATGAGAAAAGATGGTGGTCACTGAAGCCTCCTAGTCGGTGTGATGTGGTCATAGAAACCCAGCTGACCAAGGCTCCGGCCGATGCCTTATCACAACATGAACACGGCTGCACGGGCACCAGCCAGCTCAGTCAGGAGCCCGCAGCGCCCCCTCTCGTCCACTAGACTCTGTCTACTTCAGAGGGTCCCCAGATATTTTTTATACAGTCTTAATTGTGTATGGGCCACCGTTCCTCTTTTAGTCCTGATATCTACCTATAGGAGAGATGATGGTGACACTATCATTCAGAAAAGTGGCTCAGACGCTTTCTTGAAACACTAGAACCCTGTCTTCAGGTGAAACATGCTGACGTTCCAGTACGTTCTATGGATGAAGAGCAGCTCTGGCTGCCCTGGAGGCAGAGACTCGAAGCTCGTCCACTCTCCACCCTTGCTCCACTCTGCTCCTCAGCGGCCACCCGTGAGGCTTCCTGGAAACCGTGATGTCTTTTCTGAGCCCAGTTTGGAAAGCGCTCCTTGGAACACTCATGAATTCCCCCGAGGAAAACAAACAGTGCAACTCTAATTCACACAGACGGCGGGTCTTCTCCAGGGTCCCTGCGATGACCATCAGAGCCAAGCCAGGGGTCTGCAGTGGTAGTGACAGGCAGGTTAGTGGCAGCAGGTGGGCACCAACCACATCCAGAGGGGTGGGGCTGTGCCGGGTGCTGAGGCCCTGCGCCATCTGGGGGAAGCAAGAGTGAGCAGTACCCGGGTGGTGGCCAAGGAGGTGACCTCATCCACGTCCTCACTGGAGGGACCAGGCCAACTCAAGTCCCAGGAACCTTCTTGGTTCTAGTGGATATTTCTAAGAGCAGAAGGCACCTATTTTCTGTTCTGTTCCATTTTGCTGACCAAGCCCTGCCCTTAGGACGCCAGGCACTTACTTTGTGGTCATTTCCCCCCTCTAGGATTTAGACCCCTACTGGAGAGGAGAGCTGAGGGCAAGGGGCAGGGCTACGGAGCATGCAGCTTGGGAAGACTCATCACCTGCAGGCCAGGAGGAAGCTTCTAGAAGGTGCTCTGGGTGGGGGTCTTCCCTGTTTCCTGTGTGTGGCTTCCTGATGGCCTGTGTGACAGGGCTGACCTTTTCAGGGGGAGCCATAGGCACCTGAGAGAAGTGGAGTGATCTGGGCAGAGGGGAGAGGCACACTCCTCAGGGGGAGCCATGGCCATGCCGACCAGTCTAGGCCTGCGGCTTGGCTCCTGTTCGGCCTCGTGAATTTCACTCAGCCTCTGCAGACACACCATGTGGAAGGGAAGGCGGTGTGTGTTCAGATGCACGGTCAGAATTCCGTACTGTTCAGATGGGGTCGTGGGAATAAGTGTGCTTTCTCTAGAAATTCTTCTAGTTGCATTTTGCTTGCTGTGACCAAGATCCCAACAAGAACAACTCTGAGGAGGAAAGGTTTATGTGGGGCTCATGGTCCCAGAGGTCTCAGTTCCGTGGGCAGCCAGCTCCGCGGCTCTGGACTCAGGGAGAGGCAGCACCTCATGGGGGAAGGGCCCAGCGGAGCAAAGCTGCCCAGCTCAGGGTGGGGTCAGGAAGCAAGGTGGGCAGGGCCACCAGGAAGATGCACCCTTCCAGCAGGCGCTCCCAGGCACCCCCTCCTCCAGCCATGTCCCACCTGCCTACGGTCATCTCCCGGTCAATCCGTTTGAAGGAGGATGGACGGATTAGGTCATCACCATAATCAGCTCTCACAATCTCATCACTTTACCTTTGACTCCGTTCACAGGAGCTCTGGGGGACCCTCCTATCCCAGCCGTAACACCCGGGGTCCTCAACTGCGGGGTATTTTGCCCACTCCACTCACCCCCAGGGGACATTTCAAATGTCTAAAAGCACTTTTGCTTGTCACAACCTGGAAAGGAGGAAAGAGCTACTGGCATCTGCTGAGTAGAGGCTGGTGATGCTACTTAGATGTCCTACAGGACACAGGACAGCCCCCCACCACAGTCACCAACCCAAGCGTCCATCGTGCTGAGTTGGGGAGACCCTGCATTGAGACAGCCATCACTGGACCCTCTGAGGCAGGTGACTAATAGTGGCACTCTGTTCTTGCCTGGGGATGAGGTGACAGGGACAAGGTCTCCGATCCCCAGGGCTGGACCTTCTCTGGAGCCCAGAGCACTGTTGACCATGGATAAAAGAGACGCGGCCTTTGTCATTAAGAGCAGCGACCTCCCCAGCCGGTAGCAGGTGGTAGCAACAGCATCCGCCCTCAGAAGAAATTCATTAATCACTGGGCTCTCGTTACCCAAGCCTCCCCGCTCGAATTCTCCCCCGTCCCTGAGTCCTGACACCCCTGCCACTCAGTGGCATGGCTTCCACTTTGGGTTCCGAATAGGCCCTGCTCAGCCATGTGGGGACCAATCCACGGCAAATCACTGGGAGATCAAACCCCCCTGCCCCGATATCTCCTATGTCTTGTCCCCAGACACCCCCATTTGCTGGCTGCAAACAGAGCCGATCTGGTTTGGGGTGATATCATTCCATGTCCTCAACCAGAGACTTTGAGATAATAACTTTCCAAATATTGTCTTACTAGATGCTTATCACTGTAAAACAATATTTTGTCACCAAGCGGTGAGCAAGCTACAGTATCATCTTGCAGAAACACGCAGGTTGGTGAGGGAGGGTCAGGTCATCGCCCAGGGCGGGAGGTGGAGAGGAAGGCGCGATGGGATGAGATGGCGGGGTTGGTGGGGATTCAGAGGTCTGCGAGATTGTGGGGGGGCTTCGCCAGAGGGGGTGGCTTTCAGGCTGCAAACAGTGAATGCCAAGTCCGGGGGAAGGCACGCTGCCCTTGACAGGAGATGGTGGGGAGCATCTCTAGGGAGGACCCCAGCCCTGCTCTCGGGGATTCACAGTCCAAAAGGGAAAGACCCGAGAAGCCTGTGGAAGCCAGGCAGACCCTGGGTGGGCCCAGGTGAGCTGCCAGGTCTCCTCTCTCATTGTGAGATGCTCACTGGCTGCCTAATAGTTCTGTGGCAAAAACAAGATCCACAGAGAAACTCAACCACGTTAAAGGCACATAGCGGTTAAAAGACATGTCATCCTCTGGCCTCCCGTTTCCTGCTTGGTAAGAGGAGTATCATGGCAGGTGCTGCCATGACACCATAAGCCACGTCCTTCATGGTCCTAGAGTAAGCCGCAGGTGTAGGGAAGGGCAGGGCATCCTAGCTTAGCTGGCTTTTACTCCATCTCTACCATCTATTACTAGCTGTGTGATCTTGAACAAGTCCCTTGACTTCTCTGTGCTTCAGTTTTCCCATCTTTGAAATGGGAGCATGAGTAGCGTTGTGTGGGGATTGAATACAATCATCCCTGTGGTGGTGAGGGGTAACGGGATGATGCACATAGTCCCAGCATTTGCAGGGTTATCCTTGCCCATGCCACGTCCAGGCAGGCAAAGCCACTGTGTTCAGGGGCTTACGTTTCATGTTTTGCAGAACTTTAAAAATATCCATTCAAATCCTGGACAATGGGACAATGATCCTCGCTATGGCAATGGGGGAAAGCCCAGTGAAACTTCGTCAGGACCGTGAGTTGGTTTAGACAGAGTAGCTGGGCGAGAGCACAGAGTAGAGGGGTGAGAGTGCCAGCCGTGGGGACAAGGGGCCCGGGAGGGGGAGCTGTCTCAGCAGGAGCCCAGGAGCCCAGGCAGGGACAGCTGGTCTAGGAGGCCTGTGCTTGACCGAGGGAGGAGGGCGTGGCAGGGGCTGCGCTTGGGCAGGACTTATCCACCCGGGCAGGACTTCAGGTTTTATTCTGGGCATGTTAGTTTCTTGGGGTTGCTATAACAAAATGCCACTAACCAGGTGGCTTAAAACCACCGAAAGGTACTCCCTCACAGCTCTGCAGACCAGAAGGTGTCACAGAGGATGTGCCAGCAATGAAACCCCAGGTGGACTCCTCCCCTGCCTTTCCCATGGTGGCCGTCGGCCTTGGCTTGCAGCCGCATCCCCCAGTCTCTGCCTTGCCCCCGCGTGGTGCCCTCCCGTGCGTGATTGTGTCTTCCAAGGACACAGTCATGTGGAGGAGGAGCCCCGGCTACTCCACTGTGACCTCATCTCCACTCGGCGTTAACTACGATGGCCGAGTTGCAAATCAGGTGATATTTGGAGGTGCTGGGGTTATGACTTCCACCTGTCTTTTGGAGAGACACAAGTTGGTACAGGAAGCTGGGGAGCAGCTTTGAACAGGGTCACGACCTCATCTGATTAAAATATCTTTCTATTGGCACAAAAGACCCCAGAGGGTTGAGATGGAAGCCACCAGAAGACCACCCAGGACGCAGAAGCCACAGCGTGGACCGGGAGGGGAGAGTCCAGGAGGGGAGAGTCCAGCAGGGGAGAGGGCTGCCTTCAGGATGCACCGGAAGGAAGAGCTGATTCCATTCCAATGGACTAACAGGAGTGAAGGCAGGAGGTCACTGTTGGCAGACGCTGGTCTTTTGACCTAGGTACCTGGCAGAATTATGTGGCCATTTACTGACATCAGGGCCAAAGGGCAAGGGCAGGGTCATGGTGACGTGTGGAACGGTGACTCTGGAGTCCTGTTTGACACAAGTTCAAGCTGCCTTTTAAGACATCCAAATGGAGAAGCTGCATAAAGGGCTGAACCCTCAAACTCTACACATCCACATCTCTCCAGGGCCCGCCCTTCCCAAGCCAGCTCCCCCCCAGCTCCCCCTGCCATTCCCACAGCTCCCTTACGGGTCCCACCCAATTGCCTGAGCTCGGAATTCTGCAGCCCCCAACCTCCAAGTCGTGGGGATTCTTCTGTGTAAAGCATGGCCCAGGCCCACCCTACTGTCCTCACCTGGGACATTTCAGCTGGTGGTGTCAAATAAGCTTGCTTAAGAAAGACTGGGCAGTATTTTGCCTTGACATGCAGTTGGGTTGTGTGTGTGTGTGTGTGTGTGTGTGTGTGTGTGTGTGTGTGTGTGTGATGCTGGGGATTGAACCCAGGGCCTTGTGCACGTGAGGCAAGCACTCAACCAACTGAGCTATGTCCCCAGCCTTGTCATGCAGTTGGGAGGGCCTTCTTTGGTGACCACCTCCACAGCACAAAAGTTCTAGACCTTGAAAGCCGTGGTCCCATGTGCCAGTCCTGACTCCTAGCACCCTTGACTGAGCCACCGTGGTTGGGTCTATAGACTGGTTCATTAAGGATGGCAGTGGGGTGGTTTACGATGATCCCAGAACAGTAGGCACACATTGAACCGTTGTGGGTTGACCACAGTGTGAACTTACCCTTGATGTTGAGTAAGCCACAGAATCTCTCTGAGCCTCCGTTTCCTCTAGGATACAGGAGGACAGCCATGCCTAACGTACGGGGTTGCCTGAGGATGGAATGAGGCCACCTGTGTGCCCAGCGGGAAACCTGACATAAAGAGGGTCTCGCCACACCTAAGCCAAGGAACCCTTTGAAAGCCAATGTCACATACAGCTCTGCCAACTGCTCCCTGTACATTCAATAGGCAGAAGAGCAATTTTGGAAAAAATACAGTCATTTTAAGTTCTCCTTCATCATTATTAATTTTTTGGAGAGTTATTTTGTGGCTCTGAATTTTTTTTCCTTCTTTTTTTTTTTTTTTTGGTAATTAGATGCTGTAAAAATTTTTTAGTGATTTTCTCTTCTTTGTAATTAGAAATAGCGATTAGAGTATCTTTTATATTACATGGCATTTTTCCTTTAAACAATTGTATACATTTTGTATTCTTTGCTTTTCTCCATACAGACTTTAATGAGAATGGATTCATTGTGTACCATAATTTGCTATTATTATAGTGTGTCATGAAAATGAGTTATTTCCGTCACAGAAATATAATGCCCAGTGTAATGTATTTTTGCTGTTGGCTTTTTTTTTTTCTTCTTTCTCTCTCTCTAGGGACAAGGAGAAATGTGCTTGCCAAGTTTGGAATCCACTTGAACCTGAAAGTCTGTGGAATTGCAAAGTGTTCTCAGGAGACTCTGGAGTTTGAAACTCCCCTCCTGCCTCTTTGGGCTACACTGGGTAAAGAGGCTGCGGAGGGGTAGTTTTCTAGGTTTTATTAAAAACATACACACAGGACTCTGAACGAACGGTGTGTTCTGGAATCTTCTTGAGCCGGGCAGGGGAAACCGGCCCCTCGGGGCTGCTTCTTGAGACGTGGAGAGGGGCAGTGGACGCAGCTTGGCATGTCAGAAGCCCTGGGTTCCATCTCTAGTGGCATCAGCAGCAGCCTGGCCTACTCACAAGGTCCTAGTGAGCTTCAGGGCATGTGGCCTGTCTGCTGCCACCTCCCCTCTGAATGTGGCAGTCATGGCGAGGAAGAGGAAGAGCAGTGTCCCCAAAAGACACAGCAAGGTTGTCTCCCATGGCTGGGTTCTTCCTCCCACAGGCCCCTTGCAAAGGCAGCATGTTCCAGCAGAGGTCCCCCCGAGGGGCGAAGAGGGAATTCGGACATGGTGTCCAGGTTCAGTGAAGGGGTGGGGGCAGACAGACACAGACGAGGCTCCATTGGGGGTTTCTCTGTGCTGTGACATCTTAGGGCTGCTGTAACAAAATACCCCTAACCAGGTGGCTTAAAACCACAGAAAGGTACTCCCTCACAGCTCTGCAGACCAGAAGGTGTCACGGAGCATGTGCCGCCAATGAAACCCCAGGTAGACTCCTCCCCCGCCTTTCCCCCTGGTGGCCCTTGGCCTTTGTACTCTGGTTAGTACAACACGGGAGCACAAAGGGACAGGCCCCAGGGTGTCCTATTTCCTGTGGGCCCCTGCAGGAAACAAGTGGTATGCTCCCGAAGGAGCCCGGAGAGGCTGGGACAGTCCTCCTCCCCTGTGGGTGTCCCCAGCAGCTCTGGGAGCACCCCAAGCTCCAGGGAGTGGGGAGCCACCTGAGCCTGCGGGGCCCTGTTGTGCCTGCAGAAAAGGCCACCCCAGGGGCTGGCCCTCTTGCCACAGCCTGGTGAGGGAGAGAGAAAGCTGGGTGCTCACTCGGTGGCCTGAAGCTGTAGCTGGACATCGGGTGAGTGCTGGCACCTCCTGGGCAGGGAGCTGACTGAGGAAGGAAGGAGGGGACCCCAGGCGGCCCTCACCATTGCCCCCTTAGCAAATCCCCGTCAGCCAGCCCTGATGGGGCACAGCCTGGCTAGACACCAGGATTTGGCGGCAAATTGCCAGAGTTCAAAACCTGGTGCTGTCACATGTCGGCCATGACCTTGGGCAAATCATCTACCATCATGGTGCCTCGGTCTCTCCCCGTGGAAATGGCAGTGAAATGACCCCACCAGCTTCATGGGGTTTCAATGAGGGTTGAATAAGCTCCCTAGGGAGCCCGCAGATGGGTGTGGACAGGCTCCTGCTCCACCATGTGGTGCACACAGGTGCCGGTTCCCAAGTGAGGAGGCTGCAACCCAGAATCCTGATGGGCTGGGCCTTGTACCCAGGAGCTTGTACCCATCCAGATTGGGTACCTTCTCTAACGCATCCATCTGGAAGAGGGCTGTGACAGTTCAGATCTGGAATGTCCCCTGAATCCCACGTGTTATGGGTTAGTCTCCAGGTGGTGCTGTGAGGAGGGGCAGAACCTTTGGAGGTGAGGCCTAATGGGAGGTCTTTAGGTCTTTGGGGGCGTGTCCATAAAAGGGATAGCGGGGCCCATGCCTTCCCCTTCTGTTGCGCTCCCTGGCCATGAGGTGAGCGGTTTTGTTCCCTCACATGCTCCCACCATGATGTGCTGTCTCACCACAAGCCCAAGGCCACGAAGCCACACTGTCATGGACTGGAACAGAATAAACCTTTTTACATACATAAGCCTATTAACGTCATTATTTGTTACAGTAATGAAAAACGGACACAAGTCCCTTTAGCCAGTTCTTAACAAGATTCACATTGGCCAGCAGCGGCGGTTCTGTAGACAACACATGCATGGTGCCCGATTAGTACTAGATACTGTGGTTTTCAGCCCCTTCCCCCTGCTCAACTGTCCTCTGGAAAGAAGTGAAGCCATACTCAGTCACTCAATAGGGAGGGAAAATGTGGCACATGGCCAACGTCACCTCCATGCTGTCTCCACAAGAGAATTCCTTAGAAGGCCCAGAACTTGGGCCTGGGCTCCTTTGCTCTCAGTCTCCTGGTATGGCCCAGCCCCCCATGTCCTGACCGTCCATGCTCCCACCCACCCCTGCAGAGCACAGCCTGTCACCCCCCCAGAGGACCCTCCCCTAGATCCTTCCCACTCGCTTCTCCAAGTGGATTTCTAACTCCCTCCCCAGCTGAGGACTCTATTGAAACAGACCAGAGTGACATTTCATCATTAATACCCAATGCAGAGCCGCTGGATTGTGCAAACACGCTTCCCGGGCAGAGCCCCGTCACCCCCTCTCCTGGAGGCCGCCTCCGTTCTAATTGTTTTACTCCCCTAAATTCAGATGTAATTCAAGCTGGAGAAATGGCGGCTGGATGACATCTGCAGGCAGGGAATTATTAGTATGACTTTTTGGCGGCGTGACAGTGATGTTTCGACAATCTATACATATTGATTTAGGTCGATAATAAACAATTTGATTAGCCTCCCCATCCGTGGGCTGTCATTTCAATCACCAGCAGGAGCCAGCAGAGTGGAAGGGAGGCGGCTCACACAAGTGGCAAGAATCCTCAAAATAAGAAACTCGGCCCTGATTAGAGACCTGGCTTCAGTGAATTGGACAAGACAGCTCAGCTGCCACGTTATTAACTCCCTGGGAAAATACTCGGCCGGTCCCCGGGGCCAGCCCGCATATTCTGATGTGGATCGATAAGCAATCTCCGGTGTATATGGAATTGAGACTCGAATCATTTGTCTCTGGCTCCTTTCTCCAAAGGGAGCCCCGTGGTCCAGCCCCGGCCTGCCGCCCCAGCACCCCCGCCCCACCCCCACTCCCCTTTTAACTAATGACCCGCCAAGGAGGAGGCCAGACAGAGAGACCTCTTCCATCATCCAGAGGGGCTCTCTCAGGTGGGCCTAATGAGGGTAATGGCCTCCTTTCAATTTTTTAAAAAGGATGCCCACCCCGACGTCTTGGGGGTGAGTCTGTGTAAGTGATGGGCACGCCTCTCCATGACAGCTGTCCAGGTAATGGACAAGCTCCTCAGCCCCACAGTGTCCACACCTGATGGTGATGCTGGGCAAGAGCAGGAAGGTGACCCTGTGCCTGTGGGGGAAACGGGAGGGTGGCGGGCGGCCTCCCAGGAGTGGGGGTGGCTGGGACTGTGGCTACTTCAGGAAGGCTCCAAGCTTCCCAGCTCCTTGGGCCTCTGGTCTCGAGAGCTGCAGGAATCCTAGGGGTCCACTGGAAACCTTTAGTCAGGGACTCTGGGCCTCCCAGCTCCCACAGTAGGGAGGGCCGTGCGGTTCAGTGGTTAGGACATCCAGCTGTTACTCCTGGTGAGTCACTTCACCTCTTTGAACTTCAGTTTCTCCGTGTCACATGAGGCAATGCCTACCTTGCCTGTTGGTGGTGGGCATTCCATGAAATAACATAGGGAGGGAGCCTAGCACAGGGCTGGTGGCATAGTAGGTGCTCAATAAAACTACTTGGAGCATTGACATTGAATAATGAGTGCGATGAATCGTGCACATCGTCACTTACACATTTTCATTATTTTTATCATCAGATAAAACTTTAAAAACATAAATTCTCAGTGGGGCTAGTGGGTAGCTCAATGGTAGAGTGCTTCCCTAGCACGCACCAGGCCCAGCTTCCAAACCCAGCATTAAAAGAACAGAAAAGCAAAGTAATGGTGACATCGACCAGCGCCGCTGCCCTGCCTCACCAGGACGCTGGAGACACCGGGCTTTGCCCACCTCGCCACACCTCTCTGATCAAGGCCCCTTTCAACCACGCTCACTTGTGTGCAGCCCCTAGGACTTTCAGAAACCAGTCCAGAAGTGGCTGGTACGTGGACAGGGGACGATATCAGAGGCAAAGGCTCCTCCCCAGCTCCAAGATGCCAGGTCTCTTCCTCTCTTCAGGTGTTGGCTACCCCGGCCGAGTGAGTGACCGCAGCTCGGATTTTGTGCATCTGTGAAAGGGAGAAGCCCCTGTGGTCCATGGAGTCCCCCAGAACTGGAGAACCTTGAGGCCAATACCACAGGGCCACGGTGTCCCCACTGCATGTCACACAGAAGGAAGGGCTGCTCGGGCAGGAAGAGGTAGGGGGAGGCGCCCTGCACCCCCCTGTCCCCAGAGTAGCCTGGATGTCCACCCTGGGGCCCTGTGTCCTGAAGAAAAACAAGCGAAGGGCAGTGTCGGTGAAGCCGGGATTTGACTGTGAGAAACACAGACCTAAAATAACAAGAGCTCCACAAGATCAGGCTTTATCTCGCTTCTACATAAAAGCCGGAAAGTCGGCCAACGGGGCCTGGTGCGGCTGCTCAGCTGCACCGAGTCCTCAGGGACCCAGTTTCCTTCCAGCTCACTGCTCCCCAATCTTTAGGGTCATGCAGGCCACTTGTCCCCATGTTCCAAGATGGTGGCCGGCAGAGCCATGATCCAGGAAGAAACGTGGAGGAAACGGCACAGGAGACAGGGATGAAGGATGCATGCCCAATCTTTTTCCTTTTTAATATTTTTTCAGACGGTACAGTTGTACAAAATAAATGTGATGCTCGTACAGAGAGACCCGGTACCTGCGATTCAGTTCCCCTGTTATTGACATCTCACATCAGTGGGGTTCATTGCTCAAAATTCACGAACCGGTATTGATAAATTTTTAATTAAAGTCCATCCCTTATGAGGTTTGCTTAGGTTTTAACTCTACGTTTCTCTCTTCTCTCGTCCAGGATCTCACCCTACCACGTCCCATTTCTTCGTCCCCCTCTCCTTTGGCTCTTCTTGACTGTGACAGTTTCTCAGACTGTCCTAATATATTTTGGATAGCCTCCCCAGTTTGGAGGCGTACTGAGTCAGGTGTTTCACAGAATGCCCCTCCGTGGGAACCTGTCTGATGTCTTCCCCACCATTAGACTGAGTTTGGGGGAGGAAGGCCACAGAGATCAAGGTCATTCTATCATGGAAACCTCTTGGCGGTGTCCAGTTGTTCGATGATCATGAAGAAAGCTGCCGCTAACACTTGCACACGTGCTCTTCGGTGGCCTACCAACTCTTCCCGAAAGAACGTTCACAAAGACCATTTCAGAAACGAGATTCAGCTGGCCACACTTGGCTTCCGGGGAGGCTGGCGGTGGTGGGCACCACCCTGGGCCCTGCTCAGATATAAAGTCTTCCTTACCGTGGAAGAAGGAGGAGGAGAAGAGGTATTGCAATGGCCAGTGGTCTCAGCCAAGGGGACCTCTTGGGCATAAAGGAAAAGAGCGAACTTCAAGGACTCTGCCCCTGTCACAGAGGGTTCCAGGAAAGCATGGCCCGCTGTCCCCGAGTCTACAGAACAGAGTCCTGTGGCAGAGAAAACCTCAGTCACTCACACAGTCACCAAGACGGCTTGAGCCCCTCAGGGACCAAGGTAAGAAGGGTCCACGGCCCAGTGACGGGACCTGACCACATTCCAGATTTTGCTTGTATTTAGTGGGGAACTTATCCCGCAAGGAAGGGGCAAGTTAGAGTCTTCCCAAACTCCCGCCTCCGACACTCCTCAGGGTTGACTGTCGCATCGGAGGGCTGACCCACATAAACCACAGGTTGAGCGTGCAGACCGCCAGAGCCTTTCTCCAGGATGAGGGGTGTGGCGGGGGAAGCCAGATCCAATCGCTAGACCCAGGTCCAAAAGGGGGTGGGGCTCAGCTGGGGAGCCTATCAATACAAATCAATTCACACAAATAAATACTGCGCTTGCTGGGCAGCCTGAAAAAATAATTTTTTTGTAAGTGGGGTCCAATTATCTCTAGAAAGTGAAAAAAAAAAAAAGAAGCACCTGATCTGATATTTCCGACTCTTCCGTTCCTAAGTGAAAATTTATTCTCTTTACCTCCTCATGGCCCATAACTGGTATTCACATGACAATCGCAACACTATTTCCTCCTGCTTCGTCTTATGATGAATTAAGCACAGGTTTGGTGACCCACAGGATGTCATTCCTCGGGGGACATGGGCTTGGTTCCCTTTGTTTTCTCTGGGGGGGGGTGTCCTGCATTCAGAACAGGGCTGTGGTGGGCAGCCTGCAGGTTCAGCTTTCCACGCCACCTGGGCCACCAGGGCACTCACCAAGCCGTGCCTCAGTGGCTCATCTGTGCAATGGAACCAACAGTCTCCCAGAGTCACCCTAGAGATATAAGGGATCCAAACGCCCCTGGTCCATGCGTGGCGCTCAGCAAACGCCCAGAAAGCCTTGGATGGATATAAAAACAGATTCACTTTGGGTGTCAAAGGCATGAATTAACGCGCAAGTGTGTGACTGTTTCTCTCTGGGATAGTGCAGACAGTTAACAAGGAAAGCCTGGAGTTATGTTAATTCCCATTAATATCCTCACAGGGTGTGGGGGGAGAAGATGGACTAGCCAGCCTTGAAATGCAATCAGATCCCGTTTTTATCTCCTTGGCTACAGCTTTATTGTAGTGAAATATGTTTGCTTTAGCAGAGGGCAATCACCCTAAATAGACAATACGAGAGGCCCCGAGATGCCAGCGGGAATTTCCAGAGCCTCTCTCCCGGGCGCCCAGCTCCAAGCCGTTTGCGGGGTTTATGTATTAAAACCGCCCACAGATGCAATGGTGCAGAGACCGCTGATGGATATTTGCTGCATTAGACTCAATTTATCCCCCAGCCCTCATTGTTGCTATTGATTGATTTTTAAATTAGATGAAGGCAATCAGTAAATACCACCCAATCAAGTTCTAAAAACATACAGGAGATTAGACAATTTAGGGTAATCAATGGAAATATTCCTTGATTTGCTACCACTCAATTCTGACCATAAATTACAACTATAACTTGCAAGTTAGTAAGCTATAAAGCAACTGGATGTGACAAGAAAAACTATAAGAAATGAATTAAGGGGCTGAGGAAGCGTCACGGACGTTGTCCTATAACAAGGCGAAATGGCTCTTCCTTCAGATTTTGCATTTCGGGTTCGGCCTCATCAACAGCCATAGGTCAAGGCACAGAGGAGAGAGCGCTCAAGATGTGCCTGTCCTTTAAAATATATATATATATATCTCGAATCTGCATGTAGTGGGGATGAACCTAATTGCCATTCTTCTCCCCAACTGACAAATGTCAACAATAACCGATCAACCTAATTTTTGTGGTTGCGAATAAACGTCATATAATTTTAGGCTCAAAACCCCCACAGTTTCTTAAAACCCTCACCTACCTCACAGACACTTCCAAATGCTAATTTGAAAGTCACACTTTGGTGCTGTTATTTCCTACAAAGTCTAAAATGTCACAATAATTAAATGCAGTTTGAGACCACAAGTTCATAGTCTCCCCATGCTATATTTGTCCGCTTGTACAATCCGCCCGTCTTCCATATTCTTCAGGGAAGCTCATTCAGACGACGGGCTCCTTATTTTTCCTTTCTCTGCTCCACAGGCCTGGAATTTAGAGGTGATGGATTTGCTTTCAAGGGCTCCTGGCTTCTCAGCCAAGGCAGAGACTGCACAGCAGCTTGTATGCGTTCGTTTATTCCTTCGTTCACTCGTTCATCCGTTCGTGGGTGCACGCTAACCACGAAAGACACCAGGTTGCTCTTCTCGTCTCCTTTCCTTGGTTTAGCACTCCTGGGAGATTTGTAAAAGTGGGAAATGAACAGTCAAGCTGTGCTGTAGCTCTCTGCCTGGACCTGTGTCCTGGATCACTGAGGGAACACCAGGGGACAGCCTTCCCTGGGCTACTGTGAGCAACAAATGACGTCTTCTTGGGGAAAGTGTTTAAATCAGATGAAGGCGATCAGTAAATACTTGTGAGCGCGTGACACAAGCAAAGGTCCCGTCAACCCACTAGCAATGGTGGGAGCGAATCCACTGCACCAGAGAGTGCTCCTGGGGGGGCGCTGTGGTCCAGATTGCCTGGCCAGTGGGTTCCCTGTGACCTGGATGTTGTTAAACCTTTTTTTTTTTTCCAGTTAGTTGCTAGTATTTTAAAAATCAGGAAAAATTTCAAAGAAAAAAAATTCCATATTCTCACATTCTCTGGGAAAAGTAGAAGGTAGGCCCAGCAGCCCCCCCATTCCAATACGGTGGCCATGGCTGGGTGTGAGCAGTGGACACCTGATATAAACAGGAACGTGTTCTCCAGGGCCCAGGTGTCCACACTGCACGCTTTGGCATCCCATCTGACCTGCCTCGTTCATTGGCCCAGCCTTGGTGGGACTGTGAGTCCCCCCGACACCCTGAATGTCCCAGAATGTAGGAGTCAGCCTGTTGACTCCCACTCGAGTATAACTCCACAGGGACCAGGATCAGCCCTGCTGTGTCATTGCTGCGTACCAGGTGGCCCTTGCAGAAGGAGTGTGGCACAGGATGATTGAAGAAGGAGGCATGGCATCCCAGCAGGTGGAGCCCCCTGCACGAAGGTCCCATGGTGCTGGTCAGGGAGGCGAGGGCCTGGGAAGGTAGAGCCGGTCACAAGCCTGCGCCTCCCTGCAGCCTTCTCTGCTCAGGACGGACGGACGGACGGACGGACCTGCTCTGTCCTCCTGCGGCAGGGGGAGGGTGGCTGGAAGGCGGGATCCTTCATCCTCCCTGGCAGCCATCCCTGGTTGTTTCAGGTCTCATCACGTCCCTGGGAGGTGGAGGGACTCGGGCAGGTGGCTCGCCTGCTGCGCTTTGTCCTGGGACTCCCGGTCACAACGTCACTCACAAGTGGGCTCCTCCACACTGGGGATCTGTGACGGTGGGGAGCCCGCTTCCTCGAGGTTTCCCAAGAACAAAAACAGAGTCCAGTGTGTGTGGGGGGGTGTCTGAGCGCAGACTCAGAGGCTCGCTCTTCTCTGGTTCCAGAGTTATCACCTCTGAAAAGGACCTAAGCAGCCATTTTCTCCCAAGGAGACAGAGCCAGGGGCTGGAGTGGGGAGCCCATTGGATCAAGGCTCGGAGCTCAGCCTGTCTACCTTGAATTCCAAACTTTCCTTTTAATAGGAGCTTCCACCGTTTACTTAACTCTCCGTGCCTCAACTTTTCCTACCTGTGAAATGGGAAGCTTAATGGCGGCGGCCTCTCGGGGTGCTGAGTGATATTGACACAGTCATCACATCAGAAATTATAATCCACTGAACACTTGCTACGTGACAGAGGGTATTCTAAGCCCTGGACGTGCATGCACAGTGCACCACACCTAGTAAATACCTGTGAGTGATTGCCATATTCCTCTAACCCCATGAAGTGGGGTCCTTACATCCCCATTTGTTAGATGAGGAACCTAGACATAAAGAGGTTCTATACCTTGCCCAAGACCAGGCAGCTAGTAAGTAGAGGAGCTGAGATCCAAACGAGGCTGCAAGGTCACAGCACACATTCCCAAACTCTGTCTGCCCCCCTCCCGATTTCCAAGGGCTTCGCCCACGATATTTTTGAACTTTGTGAAATGGTGGTTTCTGAACCCCTGGAAAGTGATGCACAAGCCTATCCCAGGCTGCAGGCAGGTCTGGGCTCTGGCCCCTGGCCGGCCTCCCGGGGGTCCTCAGAGGGCTGGGGAGCCGTAGAGGGATTGCCTGGGAGGTGACGAGGAGAAGTGAGCTTTACTTTATCATGGTACAGAACTAAAAGGGCAGACCAATTAATCATGGAAGTTTCTAAAAGTGCTTTTATTTTGCCATTTAGTATGCCAGCGAGATCATTCCCCTTAATGTATACTCCTGATATTAACACGCCTTAATCCATCACACCCTGTATTATGAAATTACTGGGTTTTACTCCTGGGTCCCGCCGGAGATCATTAACCCCACCCTCCTCCCGGCCATACATCATCAGAGGGATTACCTCACGGGGCCAGGGACCCCTCTCCCCGGGCTACGCCGCAGGGTGGCCCGGTCATTTTTCCTCGCCCGTCCTGACAGACGAGGCTGTTTGCATTAGTGAGCAGATGGCTCCTGGGTGAGCAGTAACGTCACCTCCCACTCGTCACTTCTCCTTCCAGTGACCCAGGTTTCCCAGGGACACAGCCAACAGGGAGGCTGCATCCACCCAAAGTCAGGGGCTGTGTTCTTTTGTCCTGGAGCCTGTCAGGGACATGGGCTGTCGGAGATCCCCATCCTCCGGCTCATCTCCGGGGGCTGCTCTCTGGAGTCGGGGAGGCCCAGGGTGTCACGTGCCTCCCTGAGTCAACCACGGCTCTGCCACTCCGCCTCTGACACGTGCCTAGCCCCATCTGCCTTCGCCCCCCATTCCACCTCGGTCTCGTTTTGTAGGAACCCACAAACTATTTTCCAGAGTTTATGCACCTTTGTGTGTGTGTGTGTGTGTGCGGGGGGATGCCTAGGGATGGAACTTGGGGCACTCGACCACTGAGCCTCACCCCAGCCCTGTTTTGTATGTTATTTGGAGACAGGGTCTCACTGAGGGGCTGAGCGCCTCACTGTGGCTGAGGCTGGCTAGGAACTCTGGATCCTCCTGCCTCAGTCACCCGAGACACTGGGATTATAGGCGTGTGCCACCGCGCCTGGCTTATCATCCGTCTTTCGTTGACAAGGACAACTTGTACCTATTGATGGCATACAGGGCTAACTCTTTAGCATGAATCTCTTCACATAATTGGTGCCTGTTTGTGTGTGCCCGGTGAGAACACCCAAAACCTGCTCTCGGCAGTTTAAAAACATACAGCACCTTGTTATTAACCGTGGTCAGCACGTCCTACATGGATCTCCTAAACTTATTCCTCTCGCCTAACTGAAATTGTGTGTCCTTTGACCAACATTTCCCAGCGCCCCTCCACCCAGCCTCTGGAAGTGCCCCTCTGCTCTGTTTCTGAGTTTGACAAATTTGGATTCCACACCTAAGTGAGATCTTGTCATATCTGTCTTTCCAATAACCTGAATCATTTTACTTAACGTGATAACCTCCAGGCTCATCCGTCTTGCTGTATAGTATTTCTTTTCTCCATTGATCCATTGATTGATTGGGTACTAGGGATTGAACCCAGGGGCTTTACCACTGAGCCATATCCCAGCCCTTTTTGTATTTTTTATTTTGACACGGGGTCTCACTGAGTTGCTTAGGGCCTCGCTAAGATGCTATGGCTGGTCTCTAACTTGGGATCCTCCTGCCTTAGCCTCCCAAGTTTCTGGGACTACAGGTATGTGCCCCCATGCCCGGCTCCTTTTTTCCTTTTTAATGCTGAGTACTATTCCACTGTGTGTATGTACCACACTTCATCCACTCGTCCCCTGGTGGACACTTAGATTGATTCCATGTCTTGGCGATTGTGAGCCATTAGCCTGGGAGAGCAGATACCTCTTTGCACGCTGATTTCTTTTCCTTTGGACACAGACCCAGGAATGGGATTGACAGATCACCTGGTAGCTCTGTTTCCCTTGCTTTGGGGGAGCCTCCACACCGTTCTCCACGGTGGCTGTTCTAATTTCCAGTCCCACCAACCGTCGCAGGCCAGCCCACTTGGGAAGCCCAAACCTAGTATCCGTCTCTTCTTCTCGTGCTTTCCCCCAGCCCAGCCCACCCCTCGGGAACTCCTGCTGCCTCTACCGACAGACAGCCTCTCGAGTCAACCCTTTCCCTCCTTGGCCCGCGCCTTCCCTCCTCCCCGCCTGGGTCCCCTCAGTGCTCCACCTCGGCTCCCTGTTGGTCTCCGCCATGAAGACGGCACAAGGCTGGCTTCCTCAGGGCTTGCCCTGCTGCCCGCTGAGGGCACAGAGGACATGGCCTCCACCCATCTGTGTGGAGCCGGTGCCAACCCTGGAGAACCCGGCCAGCCACACCTTGGCCTCGCTCCATGGGGACAGCGCCTGGGCTGGGCCAGGGGCCCCCTCAGGACATGCTGGTGTGGGGTGAGGCCCCAGGTCTCCTCAGAGGGCAGCTGACAGGACAGTGAGGCGCTGACAGCGCGGCTCACAGCAGGGTCCGTGCAGGGGCTTCAGCTAGGGGGGCCCGGGTCCCAGAAACTCCGGCAGGCTTTGGGGTCACTCTACAAAAGGGGATCCTAGTTGGAGACAGATGGTGATCCCAGGAGGGAGGCAGAGAGAAACCAAGACACGGAGGGAGGGGGGACAGCATGGAGCGTGTCGGGGTGCTGGGAGGCCACGCGTGACTGGGCCCAGTGCCACCGGGGACCCCTGAGGAGGCCTGCAGAAGACACCTGGTTCAACTCCCAGGAGGACCAGGAGGTGGGGCCGCTTCCCCACCAGCTGCCATCCCCAGGGACTGAGGTGGGCCCCTGTGTCCTGCTTGCCACCCACACACGGGCACACGCGTGTGCACACACATGCACACACCAGCACACATGCTACCTGGTTAGATGCTGTCATTTCCTCCTTTTGATGTCTGAGGGAAAGAGAAGGAGGCACCTGTTCCACCCGCCTGCAAGGAACCCCCAGCAACTGCAGGTGAAAGGCCGAGAGGACACAGGTTGGGTGTGGGCAGAACCTGCTATAGAGTCACCATGGACGTAGACCAGGGCCACCATGGGCCCTCACTCTGCAGGTCAGTACCCCAGTGTGACCTCCAGGTGGTTCTGCATTGCAAAGTCCCCAGGCAGCCAGACAGGCGCAAATCCAAGGAGCGCTCCCAGCCGTCCCCGCCTGGCCTCGCCCGCTGGCCTTCAAGGCAGGGCTTAGGACCTGGATACTGGGGGCATCGATCCTTAAATAAAAATCTTTATTCGTATTTGCTTACAATCTCCTCCACCTGCACAAGGGTGTGCTACTGCGTTTCATCCTCACGGGAGCGCTAAGCAGCAAGCGCCACAATTGTCCACTTTAAGTGGCCTGCCCACTGTCCCAGGAGAGAAAGGTCACATCCGTGTTCACAAGCTCTGAGGATCTGTGAGGACGCTCTCCCCCGCAGGACAGACTCCTAAGCCACCGTGCATTTGCACCACAGACCCAAATGTCATCCCGAACACCTCCGTTATCCAAGGGCCGCACTCGCTACTGACCCGGTGCCCATCCACTCGAGCCCTGCAGAGGGTTCACGCCAGTCACGCTCCCCAGCCCTCCAGAATGTGAGTCCCTGGTCCGAGAGGAGGGAGGGAAGGCCTGAGGCCTGCAGAGATGGGCCTCAGGCAGCTGCTCTGACCGAAGGCCACGGTCAGACCAAAGCATGCCAACTGTGGACGCGTAACAAGCCCCAAGTCAGGACATCTTTGCTCTCTGGCCTTGGAACTCAGCCGGGCATGTCAGAAGCGCGCTAGTTTGGCCGCCCTGCTCCCAGGTCTGCATTGACTGAGACAGATGGGGTCATGGCCACAGCTCCTTTCCCACGTCTTTGTCCCTGGGTCCTGTCCAGGGAAAGAGCAGGGCACCTCGGGAGATGCTAGGAACCACCTGGAGCAGCCGACATCCACAGGCCGCTCAAGAGAGACACGTACGTGTCATGTTGCTTTACCGTTAGCCCTTTGCACAGAGAGTCCGTGTGGTTGTTCTCCCCACATCAACAGGGAAATGCCTGGTTATAGATTAATGGCCAAAGCACAAGTTGTTCTGGAAAATTTTTGGTTGCAAAGTCAGAAACCACATTGTAACCAGCAGCACCAAAGGTCAATGGGCAGCTGGCTTATCAATAATCCAAGATTGCAGTGTTCTTGGAAGAAAAGACGTGAATGAGGGTTACTGGACTTTGTAACACTAACACCAAAATGACCTGGCTCATCAGGGTTGGAAAACCCACAAAGGATCCTGCCATAGAAGCTGCCTTGGAGGGGCCATGAGTTAGGCTGACCTTCTGGGATTTCCAGGAACAGGATAGATGAGCTGTGGCTTGATGATTGGAAGAGGCCAAGGTCAAGATCAGACCATGGATTGGTCTGTTTTCCGTTAATACAACAAAACGTCTGAGGCTGGGTAGGTTATAAAATGAAGAGGTTTCTTTAGCTCACAATTTTGGAGACTGAAAGTCTCAGATTGGGCAGCCCTATTAGTTCAGCCTCTGGTGAGGGCCTCATGGTTGGAGGCTTCATGGTGGAAGCACAGGAGAGGGAGAGATCAGTGGGGAGAGAGGAAGTCCGCACATAGGAGCCAGACTGGCTCATTTGTCACAACCGTCACTTGAGGGAACTCACTGGGCTTCCCCAAGAATCATGCCAATCCCTTCCAAAGGCAGCACCCCCAGTGACCCAGTGACCTTGCAGTAGGTCCTGCCTCTTAAGGGCACCCCCTGTCCACATTGCCACACTGGGGACCCAGCTTCAGCACATGAATCTTTGGGAGACCAACCACATCCAGACCATGGCAGGCCCCACCCTGAGTCCTCCGCAGGATTGAGAAAACTCTGTCTGTCCCTCTTGGCCTCCGTTTCTCCCACACCACAAGGGACTAGTTGTGAAGCAATGCATCATCCATATTGGACATGGCTAGACACAGGGAGGTATTTATTCCCCTCAGGTAACATTCTAGACAGTGAAATCGTTTACCCTTGTTAGGTGCCAAAATTCACCCTTTTCTAGCCAAAGTCATGGAAATCTTTTATAGTTTTATGTAAGTCATTTTGGAGACGTCAGAGGACACTCCTAACCTCTTGGCAGTGGCTCATCTATTGTGGCCAGGGCTCCAATACTGAGTGGGCCACTTCCTTCCTGTGACCTTGGGCTCACTTTAAGCTCGTATCTAAGCTCACATTTAACCCCTCGAGCTCCTCAGACACCAAGAGAAAGCAGAAGCTCATGGTGTGGCTGGCCTCCAGCGACTCCACACAGGGGGCTGGTGAATGAACGGAAGCCATGTGTACAACCAAGCTCCTCTGCAGCGGATCCCAGGTATCTCCCCCTTGCCCGAGTCTGCCCATGGCTGCCCTCCCTGATTTCAGCTTAGATGTGGTCCTCCCACCAAAGCAATCTCTGGCCACTGTCTAACAAGGACTTCCCCGTGAATCTCTCTCTCTCTCAGCATCGTGTTTATTTACAAAATCTGAAGTTTTTACACAGCTACTTGATTGTCTCCTTACCTGTCTGTGATCCAGTATTCCCACCAGACTCTAAGCTCTTAAGGGGGAAGAATTTTTGTTATGTTTTGCCCACTACCATGTAACTAGCCAGTGCCAATCACAGGGTGGGTGGAAGGATGGATGGATGGATAGATGGATATATGGGTGGATATGTGGATGGATGGATGGATGGATGGATAGATGGCTATATGGGTGGATAGATGGATGGATGGATTTATAGATGGAAATGTGGATGGATGGATGGATGGATGGATGGATGGATGGATGGATGGATATATGGGTGGATATATGGATGGATGGATTTATAGATGGAAATGTGGATGGATGGATAGATGGATGGATGGATGGACAGATGGATAGATGATATATGGGTATATATGGATGGATGGATGGATGGATGGATGGATGGATGGATGGATGGATGGATGGATAGATGGATATATAGGTAGATATATGGATGGATGGATTTATAGTTGGAAATGTGGATGGATGGATGGATGGATGGATAGATGGATATATGGGTGGATAGATGGATGCATAGATGGATATATGGGTGGATAGATGGATGGATGGATTTATAGTTGGAAATGTGGATGGATGGATGGACGAAAGGTCATTGTGAGGAGCAATTGAGAGATCAAGTATGAAAATGCTTCAGAAATTATAAAATGCAACATTTTTACTGTTATTTGCATGTGCATGTAACATACTTGATCATATTTTGTGAACATGCCACTGCAAAATACTAGTGCCAGCCACTGTGATAAATGCTTCACAAACATCGTTGTCTCCCGTCCTCCAGGTCTGCCTCAGGGATGAATTATGCAGAAATGGGGAAACGGAAGCTGCAGTGAGGTCAATGGACTGCCCACGATCCCAGGGCTGGTAAGGATGGGACTCGAGCCCAGATAAATCTGCCTGAAGGCTTCTCCTCTCCTCAAAATTACTCCAAACTTATCATCAGTAAAATAACTATAGCGAAGTCCTCATGGTCACCAACCAGTGTGAAGCCAGACACCCTTACCCCATGGGGCCATGGCCAATTCCTGAGCCACTGTGTCTTCTTTCTGAAGCTGCATCTGTTCTCTCTCACGGTCAGTTGTCCATTCTTGCTGCTGTCATTGAGGAACTTCACCTAACATCAATTCACCTCTAACGAACCACTTTTAATATGAAACTGATTCCTGTTAAAATTGGGTGTGAAGTGGAGTCGAGCTGGGGATGTGGCTCAGTTGGTAGAGTGTTTGCCTCACCTGCACAAGGCCCTGGGTTCAATCCCCAGCGCCACCAGAAAGGAGAAAGAGAGAAAGAGAGAAAGTAATCTTTCTAATTTCCGTAAAGGAAAAAAAATTTAAAAAAAAATAAAGCCAGAGCCAAGAATTTCTTAGCAGGGAAGAATGTTCGTGAACTAGTAGCCATCTTCTCTACCATGTTTTTAACAAATTCTTTTCTAATTCCAGGAAGTTAATCCAGAGAGTTGGAATTTGGGGGATAGGTGGTATCCAGATAAGCAGGGACCATCTTGCTTATTTTGTAGGGTTCTTTAAAAACAGGTATAAGAGATCAAAAATCAAAGTACTGTGGAGAAAAACATGGAAATTTGAAGTTCCAAATACTTAATATACTACTACTTAACATTTATTGCAAGTTCAATATGGTGCCAGAGTGATTTTACCACATTTTAAAATTTAATCCTCGTCCAACCCTCTAAGGTAGTGAGTATCAATGTGCCTTTATGACAGAAATAAATGCCAGTTCAGAGAGGGTGAGGGGCTGGCCCCGTTGAAACTGGGGCTCTGGGTCCCCGAGGCAGAATTGCAATACTTATGGCTGCATTTCCCAGAGTCAAAACCCAAGATTCCCCTGGAGGAACTCACTGCAGCAGAAACAAGGCCATAAGTGACCCAGAGAGGGGAGGGCCAGCTTCAAAGTCTTGTGACTAAATTCAAGTCTATGCCCATTTGTGACTGGGTTTGGATCCAAAGGGCCATTTGAATCTTTCTCTTCACCCTGATGGCAAGGGCTGAGGCTGAAAGCCAAGAGTCCCCAGAGGAGCCGATTGTATATGGATCCTTCTCTTCTGGGAAGAGGACGGTGAAATCCAGATGGAAGTGGTCTCCACAAGTCCCCAAGCTTGTTCAGGCATTTGTTGTAAAGTGCAGATTCCTGGGCCTACCCTTAGGCCCAAGGACCTAAAATTCCACATTCTTAATGAGGGCCTCAAGGAGGATTGGATGACTGGCCCGTTTGGAAAACTACTGGTATCAGAGAGAGAAAGCGTAGGTTTGGGGTCTAGGCTAGGTTGAATAGCCGTAGATCATTTCGAAATCAATGACCACCTGGAAATTCAAAGCATGACTTTATCCTGAAACAGGGTCTTTGTGGGGGTGATTTCAGTCAGTTTCTTTTGTTGACCATCGTTAGGCTCTGCCGAGTAACCCAAACCCTGAACTAGAGAACTCTGAGTCCATGCTCCTAAGGGGGAGTAGAGGGTGAGGATGCCGTAAACCGTGGTCTCGATATGTTTCATCAGACAGCACTGTGCAATGTGTGTGTGGGGGGTGTTTTACGTGTATGTCTCTTTGAAGACACCTTATTTAACACATATTGCTGGTTCCTTCACTAAGAACTCATGGCCAACGAGTACTACAACTGTGCCTGAGTGACGCTTATCCAACATTCATATCGGTGAGCCAGCTTTCCATTCCTGTGATCAAAATACCTGACATGAGCAACGTAGATGAGGGGAAGTTCATTTGGGGCGCTGCTCCATTTCAGAGGTTCAGACGATGGTCAGATGGTTCCGCTGCCCTGGGCCCCAAGGGGAGGGAGAAGGTCATGGTGGAAGGGCAGGTGGAGGAGAACTATTCAGGTCACGGGAGCTGGGGCAGAGAGAGAGCGGGGAGTCAGGGACAAGACACGTCATCCCCAAGAACATGGCCCTAGGGACTTACTTCCTCTAGCCACGTCCTACCTGCCTAGAGTTTCCACCAGTAATTCATTCAGATTATTAACCCATCAAACGGATGAATCCACTGAGATCAGGTCACCGCTCTCAGGAGCGAACTGTTTCACCCCTGAACATTCCAGCATTGTCACATGAGATTTTGGGGGACACCTCACATCCAAACCATAACCCGTATCAGCCATCTTGCCCTCATGAACACCTCACTTCAGTACTGGGGCCATTTTAAACAGCAAAATCACCAACTTGAAGCAAAAAAAAAGTGCAAAAAAAAAAAAAGAAAAAAGAAAAAAGAAAAGAAAAAAAAAACATGCTACTAAGTAAGCTTCCAAAGGGACACTTGTTAATGAGGCTGAACCAAGAAGGCCGGGCATTGCCTTCTTTGGCCTCAGCTGGGACTTTGCACGCTGGGCAGCTCACATTTTTCACGTCTCCGTGTGGATCTGCAAATGACCACGTGTATTGATTTTGGGGTTACGAATAAATTTTCATGAGTAGTTAAATAGCAAATACAGAATCCACAAATAATAAGGATTCACTGTAGTTAAGATAAAGTCATACCAGATTCAGGTGGGCCCTAAACCCAGAGAGGACACACAGAGGGAGACAGGCAGAGTAGGAGATGGAAGAAGGCCGTGTGCGAACAGCCGCTGAGGCCAAAGGATTGAGCTGCAAGCCAAGGACCCCAAGGCCTGCCAGCACCCACCAGGGCCTGGAGGAGCAAGGAAGGACCCTTCCCGAGAGCCTGCTCAGGGAGCATGGCCCTGCCACTCATGGATGCCAGATCTGCAGCCTCCAGAGTGGCAAGAGAATACCCTGGGAAATCAGCACAGCTTTGGAACAGACAGGTGCCAGCCTGACTCCAGGAGCGAGAGGTGGTGAGGTCCCAGGGAGTCCCTTCCCACTGGGGGACCCAGGCAGCTGCCAACCCTACAGCCTTGCACCAGGTCGGAATGTCTGCAAAGACTCTGTGGAACCAGAATGCGTGATATCATCAGTTCAGCGGGTTATTATCCGAGACTCCAGGGTCCCAAATCATGTTGTAGCAGCCTCACAGCAAGCACTGGGCACAGGGCTGTCCCCACATCCCTGCTGGGGCTGCTTCTCCCACCAGACTCCCACCCGCCCCCCAGCCTTGGTCTGCCAAGGAGATGGAGATTTCCTCTTCACTGCATCCTCAGTAGCAGCGTAGAGGACGCTTCTCTCTGGTGTCCCATAGATTGTACCTGTGGACTTACAGGTGAGTGTGAGCTCCTATCCACAATTCCTATCTTCTGGGGCAGAAACATCCTGGTCCAAGTCGGTGGCAGGTTCCTGGCACATGGAGCTGCTTAGTGAATAATCTGGAGTTATCCACCAAGTGGTGAGGCGGGGCAGGTCCTCAAGGACAGGGAACTGTCAAGGCCCCTTCTGGCCATCTGGGCCCTGGCAGTCTGAGAGGAATGAATGAGCCGGTCAGGGTGAAGCCCCTCCCATCACAGCTGAGGGGACAGGAGCAGCAATGGTACGAGAGCAAGCAACCCCGGGGTGCGCAGCCAGGAAACAAGCATGAGGCTACCACGCTGCTTCTGGGGGCTTCTTCTGCCCCCCCCCCCCCGAACATCTGCATCAGGCCCCGGTGATCCCTGTACCAACTTCTGCCCTAGGGCAGGTATGACTGACTGTCCACTGCTTCTTCTGAACTCGGGTTTTTCCCATGTCCCCTGGCTCCGCATTCCTTCAGAGCAGGCTGGCCGGTCGTGAGCGAGGTGGTGGGCACCACTGAGCACCTCTGGGCCTGGGTGGGTCAGAGGGCACAGACAGGACCCGACGGCTGGAGAGATGCCCAAACAGTTAGGAGACCCTCTCCCAGGAACCCAGAGCTAGGTTCTCATGGGGAGGACCCCGCCAGGTCCAGCCCTCCTGCCTACCCCTTCAAGAAGCACAGAAGGGCAGAATAGGGAGGACCCCCAAGAGATGGCTAATCCCGAATCCCACACTCAGGTCCAGGCAAGTCACAAAGTGTGTGACCAGACAGGTGGGTGCCTCCAGGGGGTGGCTGGCCTGTGGACGCACCTGGAAAGAGGACACATGCCGTTGTCATTCATGACCTTTGATGTGGCACCCAATTCCAAGCCTCTGGAGACCAGCCTCAGCTGGTGTGTCCATTTACTCCAGTTCCCTTGTGATCCTGATGGAAACTCTGGCTCCTGGATAGAGGTACGGCCACAGGGGTCAGGAGAAGCAGCTCTGCTGACTCACCAGACCATCGTCTTGGGTTTATTTTTTTCAGCTCTGGAAATCTGAACAGAAAAAAGCGAGGAAGACCTTACAGAAAGCCCCTCTGCACAGGCGGGGAAACCGAGACCAGAGAGAAGAAACACACCGTGCTCACTTGGAAAGTGGAGAGTGTCAGATAGATCAAGGGATCCAGCTGAAACGTGACCTGTGTGTGTATGAGTGTTGGGGTGATTGTGTTCCCCTCTTTCGAGCATTCTGTGAAGGCAGAACTGTACCTGGCTCCTAGTAGATGCTCAGTAAATTAATGGGTTTTCTGGTGATTACAGATTTAGAGAACCTGTTTTGGAAACTTGGAGGCTCACAAGGTGTCCACCTGGTATCCATTACCCCTGGGAGGCTTCTGAACCGTCAACATTTTTGTCCCAAATTCCTGAGCATTCCCCAATGGGCCAAGTCCAACAGGACGGCTCCAAATTCATAATAAGTATGGAATAAACAGAAAGCAGCCCAAGGTGAGTCATCCATTAATCATAAACAAAACAGGTCCCGTCCCGATCAAGGACACATCAGCACACACCATAAAAAAGAAAAGTCAGTCAAGAGTTGCCCAATCGCTTTATTTAATATTAACTATGTGATGTGTTTTTTCTTCTGAATTCTGAGAAGGATTGCTTCCCACTCTCGGGTTTTATAGGAATGTGATCCAAAATTAATTTTCCTTGAGTACACGGGTGCCTGCTTTGCGGATGCTGCGAGGGAGACCAGGGACTCACAGAGAGGACGCCCAGCCATGCAGCATGGAGGGGACTCTGTCCTGAGTCACTGCTTCAGTGTTGCCTAATGCATTCGGGGAACACAGACCCACACCCTCCGGGCCTGTCCCTGGAGAGTACACACCTCACTGGGATAACAACACCGTGCCCAGCCGGGCACGGTGGCGCAGGCCTGTCATCCCAGTGGCTCTGGAGGCTGAGGCAGGAAGATCGAGAGTTCAAAGCCAGCCTCAGCCAAAGCAAGGTGCTCAGCAACTCAGGGAGACCCTGTCTCTCCATCAAATACAAAATAGGGCTGGGATGTGGCTCTGTGGTGGAGTAGCCCTGAGTTCAATCCCTGGTGCCCTCAATAAATAAATAAATAAAGCTCACGAGTGGCCACGTAACCCGCCCTCTGTTGCCAGCGCTGGGCTGAGGCTGCTGGGGGCGTGCATGTCAGGCGCACCCCTCCCTCACACTCGGGCTGCTTGGGTGGCCTCCCGCCATGTGTCCTAGGATGCAGGCAGGTCAAGGGGTACAATCCCCCAGAGACACGCTGAGTCTCCAGGTGTGGGTGAGGCCCACCCTGAGCCTCTTGGCTTGACCGACGCCCGTTAGCAGTGGACAGAAGGCACCATGCTTCTCAAGGACAGCTGCCCTTTCATGACTGGACATCTCTCCTCCAAGGCCACTTGTCACAGTGGAAGACTCTGGGTTTGCCCGACACCGCCCTCTGTGCTGGCCGGGACGCCTGAGCGTCTGTCTCCTCCCTTCTCCACCAGCCCCCTTCTCTGAGGAGATGCGGAGCCCCACGGTGCTCCCCGAGGAGCGGGCACAGGGCCCGACTGGCACGGGCACGCCCCCCCACCCCGCGCCATCTGCACAGCGTGGGAACACTGCGATTCATGGGGAGTCTCAGGAGTTTGCGCCCCAGAAAGCCCAGAGATGGAGGGAAAGAGAAAGGGATGAGAAGGAAACCTGACACAGATTACCTGCTGCTCGCTGGAGCACAATGAGGCGGTGGAAACTGCCAGGGCGAGTCTGGCTGGTACCCCTGCCCCAGAGCAGGGGGGCTGGCCTGGCAGGCGGGCCTGGGCTGGCGCGAAGCTCAAGCTTGCCTCGGGCACCATCTGGAAACCCCAGGCTGTCGGACAGGACGGATCCAGAGAGATCGTCTTGCACAGGAGTTCCGAGTTCTGGGGACCAGCAGGCTGTGTTAGAATCACCTGGAAGCTGGCAAAAGTGCAAACAGCCGGCTCTTACCCTCCTTACCTCGGGATCAGACCATCGGGGGTGCCGGCAGGACAATCACATTACTTTTTTCACACCAGGCGTGACCCTGGTGCAAAGCCTGCTGGGAATCACGGTTTATTTGACAGCTTCCTCATTTGACAGAGGAGGAAATTGAATCCAGGGAGGAAAAAAGGCTTTGGCCAAGGTCCCTCAGAGAGTTGAAAACAGCCTCTTGACTTCTCCCTTCCTTCCTCTCTCCTCCCTCTTCCTTCCTTCTTCCACTCACGCATTCATTCAATAAACGCTTGTTGAGGACCCACTATGTGCCAGATACTCTGTTAGCTACAAAAACAGCCCTGAGCCTGCTCCTGCTAGAACAAATACAAATAGATCAGCATTAATCAAATAATCACGCCCACAAATGTAACATTACCACCGTGACCAGGGAAGGCCCAGGGCAGGCGATCTGGGGGGACTGCGTAGGTGCTGTGCAGAGGCGGCCTCAGTGTCCTCATCTGTCAAATGGAGTCTCTTCGCTGGCCCTGCCAACTTCCCCACCTGCCCAGCCCACACAGGACGATAGCAGGGAACGGACTTATGTAAACATAAAAGTAATTCTGCAAATGCTGGGCTTATCCTGACTCTGATAGGCATTCAATAAATGTTTGTTGAATCGAATTGCTGAATTGAATTATTCTACAAAAATAAAGCAAGGATTAGCAGGAATCCCCAGCACCAACCCAGCGTTCATTCAGTTTTCCTGTTTGTGCTGATAAGACACAGGCTGGGTCTGCCAGACCTAAGCAAAGACCAGCAGAAGGACTGCCTTCCGCAGTCAGAGCTGGAGGGACCCCAGGTACCATCTGGTCCTACCCCCTGTCAACGGCACCGAATGGGAAAGCGAGGCCCCGGCCAGGGACACAATTATTCCAACCCACAGGGGCAGGACCCCGGCTTCCTGTGTCTCAGAGCCGTTGAGTAGAGGACATAATAAGGGTCGATGGCAGAGAAAGAGAAAAGTGGGTTTGTCCTGGGTACCCAGATGCTGAAGGCTGTTATTTTGTGTGTGGAAAATCCTAAAGATGGAAACAACTTCCATGTGTCAATTAATGTTCTACTGTAGGATCAGTCCCCCATTTCCCAGGAGCATTTTTTCCACAGGTCACAGCCAACAGTAAGTGTGTGTGTGTGTGTGTGTGTGTGTGTGTGTGTGTGTGTGTGTGTCGCTTTCACCATTTTCCATTCTGGTAAAATCACCCGGTTTCCCCTTGGGGAACGGCCCTCTCCCTGCCCATTCTTCAGTCCACGAGGGAGGTTTAGGGACGGGAGACTCCACTGGCTTCCAGAGAAGCTAGGCCTCTGTCTGAGGCCCAGCCAATCAGCTTATTCCAACTCCCTGGCCACAGAGATGGGTTCAGGGAAGGACAGGAGACTCAAGGTGGTCCAATGAGAGTCAGCCCTGGGATTTTACTTGAAGCCCTTGGGAAACGTGCACGGTATCTCCACGGGTTTTGGTAAGCTGGTAAGATGTCACCCCGATGCTCCTGACATCTGTCTCGCTATGACTCTTGAGGATCTTTTTTCATTAATGAGTCAATGCAACTTGGGAAGGTGGGTAAAGAACTGAGGAGAAACAGACACACACACACACACACACACACACACACACACACACACACACACACAAACCTGGATGCAGCTATTCCTGATGCTAAATGCCCTCTACCCTTTAGTTATGGGTGGCAGTAATCTCCTTGCAACTGGCAGAGACTTGTGGAGTCTATGTTGTAAAGCGACTGCGCAGCCAAGGACAATATTTCCAGCCTCCATTACTACTAGAGGGTGCCATGCCACTGAGTTTTGCCCAGTTAAATTGGAAGCAAAGTGAAGCATAGACTTCCACCCAAGCCCCCCACCCATGCGACTTTTCACACTGTATTTTTTCACCCACAAGGACCAGGATGATATTGGGAACCACGAGACCAAAATGGCATTAGGCTGGGTCCCCAAATAAGAAGCAAATTCCCCCTATATTCAACCACTAAGATGCTGGGACATTTCGTAATAACCAATACCACTGTCTTCATTAGTTCACCCAGTGCTTCAATCGGCGTCTTAGTTACAAGTCCTGGAAACCAACTCTGGCTCATTTAAGTTGAGGAGATGGATTGTAAAGACGGTAACTGTTCAGACATCCATGAGAACAGGAGAGCCAGGACTGGGGGTTAGATCTCTCAGAGCAATCCCAGATTCACGCCCCAGACCTGGAGCTGGAGGTCACCACTGAAAACGTCACCGAGTACCTTGTTCTCACCTTGCTTGTTGGCACCCCAATGCTGGGTCCAGATGCTGCCCCTAGAACTGCTGCAGCTTCAGCCTAAGAAAATTGGGTAGAATTGTCACTTGGCTGCGATCTTCCTTCCTTCCTTCCTTCCTTCCTTCCTTCCTTCCTTCCTTCCTTCCTTCCTTCCTTCCTTCCTTCCTTCTTTCTTTCTTTCTTCCTTCCTTCCTTCCTTCCTTCCTTTCTTTCTTTCCATCAGCCACGGAACTGATCGACCCCATGGCTTCCCTGCATCCTGCCCATACCTTGATAAAGAGACCCAGGGTCAAGCTGCCTTGGTTAGTATGGATGTTCCTTCAACTTTCATCCAAGACCTACTGATAGAAGGAAACTTGGGCCTCACTAGGAGACAACCTGCTTCACGATTGTGAAAGGCGATCTGGAATGGATTCTGCAAAGCTCCTGCTGCTCCACGTGGAATGGAAAGTCTAGTTTAGGTGTGCCTTATTGGTGGAGTTCGGGCCATCACACTCCAGCTGCAAAGGAGGCTGGGAACACGAGCAGATGGCATTTGCCCCTGACTATAGTAGCAAATAGGCTGCACTTCAAAAGATGGGGAATTCTCCAGTCATGGCCAGGGGCTCAAACACAGGACTTTGAAAAATGCGTGTTTCCGCCAGCTTGAGATGGATTTCTATCCCTGAAAGCAGCCGACTGATCATTTGCATGGTTATCCTTCAAATTTTGTGCAGAATGAAACGTAGGCACCTTCAAGAGATTGTGCTAAGCCCTGGACATAGATTATCTTCTGTGTTTATCGTAATGACCCCAAAGGGGCGGAAACGATGGTGCTCATTTTACAGATGAAGAAGCAAGTTAGTCGCCCAAGTCCTCACAGCAGGGAGACAGAATCTACTAACACAAAGATCGGGGTCCCGTGACAGTTCCTAATAAGGCAGGGCGCGCAGCTGAAAACGACACGGGGATCCAGAGGGATCTGGAAGACGGATGGGGGGTTCCCGGGCAGCTGTAGAGGTCGTTTGGGACTTGAGACTCAAGGGCTGCCTGAGAGATCGTAGCCTGAGGAAGGGGTCCAATGACCCGCTCCACCAGGGGAGAAAACCTGGGTTACAGAGTAGGAGGGAAGTTAAGATCCCAAACGTGACAAGGGACCAACATGAGAGTCCCGAGAGCAAGAGAGACGAAGGGGAACGTGAAAGGACCACTTCCGTGGTTGGAGGCACCACATCGCTGCTTCAGGGCACCCCCGGCAGGAGCAGCCTGGGCTGGGGCTCCTCCCCCATCCTGACAGCTATTCCGCTTTGTCAGGGGCTCTAAGGCACAATGGTGGCGCCCAGAGCAGCAGTCATGCCCAGTGGGGGACGACCCTGAGCACCCTCCAAAGAGACTCTTCTTCCTGGAGAGCAAGAGATTTACAGGGACAGGGAGGTCCTGGGGGAGGGGGAGCAGGTCGTGGCTCACCCACTCTTCCTGGCCCTGTGGGCTGACCTCCCCCATGGCCCCCCTGCATCCTGCCCACACCTGGATACAGAGACCCAGGATCAAGCCGTCTTGGTTAGCGGGAGCGTCCCGTCTATTTTTATCCAACGGATGGGAAGGAAACTTGGGCCTCACCAGGAGACAATCTGCTTCGCGATGGCGAAAGGCAAGATCATATTCGATTTGGCGTCTTTCCTTTTCATTTTCTCCTGGAAAACACGCCTGCACCAGGATGTTGGTGGGATTTTTATAGACCCCCCAACACCTGCTAATCTTGGTGCCGTATTCTTGTGACTTTTGGGCCCTGTCCAGTTGGCCTTAGATCTGTCATGGCTGGGGAAAATGCCATAAACCAGGGAGTTTGTACAAATGAAAAGGAAAAAAAAAATCATCATGGAAAGAGCTACCCCAGGGCCACAAAACAGTGAAGGACACCAGATCCCTAAAACACAGGAACAAGAAGAGGGCCAGGGTGGACCCGTGGGCCTCCAATCCTCACTTGAGCTGGTGGGGGGTGTCTGCTCCCACCCTGGTACCTGCAGGCAGTTCTGGGCATCTGAGTAGTCCAGGGACTCCAGGCACACGGCAGAGGGGACACAGAGGACAGCATGTCGCTTCCCACCCCATCCAGGGAGAAGGGACTGGGCACACATTCCCTGTGGATGAGCTCACATGTGTCCCACCTGTTTTCAGGACAACAAATACACCCACGTCAGGCCCACAGGGGAGTGCCCAGAATCTCCCCTCCTCGCAAAGGCCAAGGAATGACTCCTGTCACGTGGCCCAGCCTGGCCATGATTCTCTGCTAGGAATTTCCTGATCCTCCAAGCAGGTATCCAGCATTCCCAATTTGGAGACTTCCAAAACACACCCCCAGCCAGGAGTTCCCGTGGCCAGGCCCTGCCTCCAAGGGACTGTTCGTGTGAAACCCCTCGGGCTCCATGCTGTGAGCGATGGTCTTAGGAAGTAGACCACCTGCACAAGGGTCAAGCCTGCATTTCCCTCTGCTCAAGGATTGTCACTCCCCAGGTGTGACAGTTCAGCAAGGGTGGGGGCAAGAGCCAAGGCAGAAATCACCTGAATAAAGAGAAAGCTACTTATGACCCCCAGATGTCCCCAAAGAGCCTCCGTGTATAGCCATGCATGATGCCCAGTTGTGGGGGGTATTGTTGACCACATGGTCATCTTCATAGGTTAGTCCAGCTATTGTGACCGCTTTTGACCGGTAGCAATAAGCGAACTGAGGAAGGGGCACCTGTCTGTCATTCATCTGTCTCATCAGGACCCAGGCCAACTTCTGAGATCCCCAAAGACTGCAAAGAACACGGTTTTGGAAACTGCTCCTTTCTTCGTTATTTGAAAAGCTGTGACACACCCCCTGGGGCATCGGTGCCACCCTGAGTCCTCTGATGTGGCCTCCCCCTTCCTTCTTCTTTCCCCACACAGTAGCATAGGCACCCACAAGGCCTCAGGGTACCACTTCATAAATTCTCTTTTCATTGGAGGCCCAGCAGATAATAATTTAAAGAACTAGTCACTGCTTGCAATTAAGCACAGAGAAAATAGATCAGGCCCATAATTTATGTCTGTGCAAGGTTGGGCCGGATTCGTAATTAATGTTTGCTCCCTTTAATGAAATACTCCAAAGGTCTGCACTTCTGTCATTCATGAAGGTAATTTTTCAATTGATTAGTAAAATAATACTTGAAAAGTAAATGCACCTGCTTCTTCCCTGAAATGTCTCAGGCAACCGGACACACTGGTTGGGACACTAAAAAAATACCACCGCAACCCAGTGGAGACCAGAGTCTGCACCATCAGCATGCAGAAAGCCCGAGAAGGAGGCAAGAGGAAAAAGCAATTAGAGCAGCCACGGTGACCAGAATTCCTGGGTGGCCCAGGGCTGCTGAGCAGCTGTGGCCGTCCTGCCCAGCTCCTGCCGGCCACCGAGGGGACAGGAGGGATGGGAAGGAGTGTGAGGCAGACTGGGCCAGAGGCCCCAAGCTTTCTGGTCTCAACAGCCCAGGTCCTCATGGGTGCAGGCCCGGCTGGGATGGGCCTGGGGTCAGGGGTACAGCAGAGCCCAAGAGGAGTCTAGTTTGCAGGGCACCATGGTACCCGGGATGCAGGGTGGCCAGGGCATTGGGCAGAGCCCTGGGTGCAGAAATGCTGCTACCTCGTAGCTTCACCGTCCACTGGTCAGATTCCTGTTAAAGTCCACATAAAATGGGAATCAGCCTTGCTGAATTGTCAGTGGACAAAGCACCGGACCAGGGCCTTCTCCTGCAAACTGAAACTAAAAGTTATGAAAACGACTTCTTTTTATTTCCTAGGAGATAAAACATAGGCAATAACTAGAACGGTTCGTTCTCAGGATAAAGACTCCAGTATTGATTTTTTTTTTGTTTCGTTTTGTTGTCAAAACTGTTTTAATGGCAATGGGTACCATCCTCCGTCTCGTGACAGGCCTTCGCACACGGGGGTACAGAGGGCGATTCGGATAAAACTATTCCAAGGCTGTGTCAATTTTTCAAAGTCGCTTCTTCCTCTTTGACACTTAAAGGATTTGACGATCAATTATCGAACATCACATATTGAGTCACTTAGCCTGTGGCCGTCCCTGACGATGCTTTCCTTCCTCCTGCAGGTCATTATTTGCCAGTGGCGTGGTGTGGACTTCCAATATTACTTTCATAGACATGATGAAATCCCACAGCTTGAGGACGATCAGCTCTTTCTGTTAACAACGTGGTTTATGTTTGAATGTTCAATGTTCAGCGACAATAAATGGATGTCAATAGTGATGAGAAGACGGGGCCTTCTGGGCCCTGATTTTAGAGGGGGGACAGCTTATTGATGAGTGTCTACATCTCTCTGAGCGGTGCCTGCTCATCTCTGCAACCTCATAATGGTGGGGACCTGGGTGGCAGAGAGTCTAACGATGAGGACTCCTGTGGATCTGGTTCCTACTGGACGAGGTGGCTGGGATCAAACTTTGGAGGAAAGTGTATCCCTTAAGTGTATCCCTAGTTGCAATCACCTGAAACCGAGTAGCTAATTGAAGCAGAAATGGGATTGTTATCAACATGCTGTTCAAGTCACAGACCCCCCTGGAGGGCTGGGGAATGTGGTGTGGAGCGGGGGCAGGAGCGGAGAAGCACATCTCCACCGCATCCAGTCCAGTGTGACTGTCCGTGCCATTACCATGCAATCACAAAGGTCGGCCCCTGCTTCATCCTGGTTCCTATTAATATTCGTGGCAGAGGCTGGTCATTGGTCAGGACGAGGTCACGTGTATCTGCCCCTGCAACAGGGTGCAAGAAATTGTTAGCCACTCTGGTGGGTGGTGGGCTGTGTCCCCCAAGCCTCAATTGGAGAGGAATCTTGCAGCATAGGAAGAGGAAGCACAAACTGGGGATCTCCTGTATAAAGAGAGGGCGCCTCTACTGAGACCTATTTAAAGCACGCCCTGATTTCCCTGCCCCCTGACGTTAACTGAGCACCTACTGCGGCAGGTGCTCTCATGCACGTTTAGTGGCTGAGCCGGCCCTTGTGAAATAGGACTAGGATTCCCATTTCCATAGGGTGACCCTGAGATTCAGAAAAGTGAAAGGACATGTTCCAGATCACAGACTAAAAGGACTCAAGTCGATCTTTACTCTGTTTCTGTTCTTCTCATTCTAGCGCCATTACTCCAAAAGACAAACCTGCAGAAGGACAAACCTGGGAAGGTGGATTTCCGTCTCATGCTTCATCTTGATTTTTGCTGCAGAATCCAGGAAGCAGAGGGTTGGTTATGCTCCTTATCCTGCTAATTAGTAGCCCATTTCCTGGCATCTAGCAAAATCTCCAGCAAATGTAGGAGTGCAAGGAATAATCTTTCCCATTTTTTGAGACCATTTAGGAAGAAAAGAGTCTCTCCAGGGCTGTGCCAACTGTCAGCTATTAATATTTGACCTTGGCTGAGAATAAAATCGGAATGTGAGTCCTGGGTCTACCATTAACTTCGCCCAACCCTCATGTTCCTCTTGGGCACGAACCATGTCAGAGGTTGCAACGGGTGGCTTTTGGCTCCAGGTTTTGACCCAGAGAAGTTCCATTTGTCCTCGTGGCGCAAGCCTCCACTTCTCCCATGGCCTCCCAGCCCCGAGGCCACCACTCACCAGAGAACCAAGGCTATTATTTATCTGATGTCTCTCCAAAATGGGGAAACCAAAGATGGGCCAAGAGGGCAACATGTGGCAAGAAAAATGAATTATTTTTTTTTTTGCTCAGTTACCTAGTAAACCTTGCTCACTGGACACCATGTTTCCAGATGCCGAGGACACGTGCGTCCATGTCCCCTGCGGGAGCTGCTCTTAGAAAATGATCTACCAGGGCCTGCCTCTTCATTGCCCAGTATGGAAGTCACCAGCCACAGGTAACTATCGGAATCTAAATTTAAATGCACTAAAATTAAATACTATTAAAATTCCATCCCTTTAATTACACCACCCAAATTCCAAGTCTTCAATGGCCACTTGGGGCTAGTGGCTAGTTTCAGAACTCTCTCTCTCAGCACTGTGCCAAGTCCCCGTGGACCTCCGATCCCTCCCTGGTGCCCAAGGGTCCCTTTCCAGCAACCACCTGGCCTAACGCGGGCTCCTGAGCTCCAGGGCACAGTGACCCCGGGGCTGGCCCTCCTCCTCCGCTCCATCGCCTTCCGCCTCCTTTCACGGATGAGACTAATCTATATTTGCAGATCCTTTTCTTCCCCGGAACAATGAGGAGCAGCCCTGGGAAATGGCTGGATCACTTTCTCCAGCTCCTCCTTTCTGACTCCCTTAATAGGTGGAAATGCTTGATTATTTCAAATGAATATAATTACAAAATCCTCTACTTAGAGTAATGCTCCTCCTTTATGGAAAGGAGACATCTCTTTTCTCTCGTTATCTCCTTTTTTGAGAGGTACTTTGCTACTGTGAAATTCAGCGGTCTCTGCGGGGCCACCTCTCCTCCCTCAGCCGTGGGACGCAGCAGCCGTTCAGGGAGAGCGATGCTCCCTGGTTGCGGGGGGCTGCCCATCTGGAGGGCCAGCCACTGGCCGCCGGGCTGCCAGGAACGTTCTCGCCCTTGTTCTGACTTACCCTAGAGTTGCCACCGGGCCCCCTGCACCTAGACCCGGAGGACAGCTTCTGCTGCCTGTCAGCAACCCCCAGGTCCCCCTCGGTGCCCGCTCACCTGGGATCTGACCTTCCTGCCCAACTCCAAAGCCCTCACCCCCCGTGGACTCGCAGCATCCAAGAGGCCTGCTGACGTCACTGAGGAGACGCTGCAACACTGTGGGGTCCGACAGACCCGAGTCCCATCTTCACTCTCCTGGGAGAGTCTTTGACAAGTCAATCCCCTTCACCCCCAGACCTCCAACTCTGGAAAGGGGGTTTGACCCATCCTGCAGAGCGAGGCATACCCTGAGGCTCCACCCCACGGGGATGGGTCCAACCATGGGCATGTGGCGCCTTTCCCCTGGATGAGTGGACATTGCACAAGAAGGAATCGTGCAACTGTGAGACGCCTCAGCCATGTTTTCACCAGGTGCAGAAAAATGCTCATACACACACACACACACACACACACACACACACACACAGGTTTTGTTCACTTACATGTGTTCAGATCTCAGCAGGGTGCCTGCCCTGCATGGAGGAGGTGCCCAGCACGTGCTGGCTGCCTTGTTGACACAATGGGACACAGAACCCAATCCCTCAGTCCTTAGGCGCAGACGTATTTGAGGACTGCCTTGGAATCCCAGGACAGAGAATGAAATAGTCATGTTTTCAGAGAGAAGGTCCCGGGGTCCGGAGGCCAGGAACCCACCACAGACAGACACCCCTCCTCCTGGGTCCCCTCCAGACACGTCCCGCACGAGTCCCCTGTGCCATGAGCCCCTGCCTCCTGCAGATCTACTCACCGTCTCACGCGTGACCGCAGGACCTGGAGAGTGTCCGCCGGCAGCTAACTGTTGAGTGTGGTCTGCGCCCAGGACCCGCTCTGCTCTCTGCATCCCACCCAGCGCGGTTGGTCTGGGTCCCTGGTCAGCGTTCAAGTTCTGACTTTGGAGGTCATTGCCGTCACTCGCTGGTCGTGCCACCACTAATGCCGACTGTGCCATGCACGCAAAGGTCCTCAAAAGATGAAAGTGGAAGAGGACCCTGCCCCCAGCTGAATCTGCCATCTGAAGGGCACAGACACATCAGGGCCCCAAGCAGGCCCAGCATTGGCACGACCCGAGGGTCAGGGAGGGCTTCCTGGAGGAGGGGTCATTTAGCCAGAGATTCAGCGGAGGACTGGGATCTTCGTGGACGAGGTCGGGTTGGGGATGCGAGGGGAACAACACACCAGGCAAAGGAACAGCGTGGACGAAATGAAGGAGATTATTTTTCAAAGGGAGACGCAGAGGAAGTCTCCTGACTGCTGTATTCCTTGTCAACAAAATGGGCCCAGAAGCGCCGTGGAGCCGTCCCTCAGTTTGACTCCTTCTTCGCTCCTCCTGAGCTTACCTGGACCCTCCCAAGATTGACCTTGACGCCATGGAGGTGGAAACGGAAAGCCAGCCACCTTCAGAACTGTTTGTTCCTCCTGGGGAGGACACAGGGGTGTCAAACGCAGTCCCTGCCCTGGAAGAGGGGAGGGGTAGCCAGGGAACCCCGAAAACCCAGACCAGATGGGATGTGGGGAGCCTGCGCTGGGGGGCCAGGGCGACCTCCCCAGGGAGGGGACCGTGAATCAGGCCTGGAACTCCCCAAGGAGCCAGAGCCCCGAGGGGTGTGCAGGGAGGGAAAAGAGCCAAGTTCAAGGCGCAGACAGAGGCTGGTGTGAGGACTCACGCGGTGGAGGGGAGGGCGGTGGGCCGGGGAGGGGGCGCAGGTCAGGGTCCAGGGTCCTGGGTTTTATCCTGGGCCTCAGCCTTGACATGAAGTTATGTGAGCACACGCTTCCGCCCCGCCCAGTGGTGGGCAAACAAACGGGGTGGCCTCGTCCCTCCCTGCAGCCCCCCTGCCGAGAACGGCTCTTCCATTTTCAGCAGCTCTTACGTCCGCGCCTGACTTAATACCCTTGATTTTCGCCTCTTGACCTGCGAGTCCTGTAGTGTTTACTCTTCACAGAAAAAGCTGGCTGGTGACCAGCCCAGGATGATGTCACATAAGCCTTTCCTGCCCAGAAAGGGGCTACTAGGTTCACGATCGCCAGGGGGAAATAACACCTGACCTAGGAGGAAAACAGCAAAATAACCAAAGAAGAGTAGGTTAAAAGAAAAAAAGAAACCCTCCGTGTTCCAGAGGTGGTGGGGCGCCCTGGCGGCTCCGGGTACGCAGGAGGCTGAGGCAGGAGGATCGCTGGAGCCTAGGAGTTGAGGCCAGCCTAGGCAACATAGTAAAGACACATCTAAAACAGAGCAGGTGGGGAGAAGAAGAGGAAGAGGAAGAGGAAGGAGACACCCTTGTCCATCTTTCAATATGGGTTAGGGGTGCAGAGCAGAATGGGGGACCCCTTCCTACGTCTCCCCACAGCATTTTCCCCTCCATCTCCCAGCTCCTGGAAATCCAATTTCCCGGTTATGGCTGCGCTTATTAAAAGCACGACTGTGGAGGCTGTTTACCCCAAGATCTATTTTTGTCATAACTGTTTGTAATGGTTAAACCTCAACAATTTAAACACTCCATACAAAATAATGTATCTTCAATAAACTGAAATATTAACCAATCATATGTAATGGTTCATTTCTAACCAATGCCGAGCTCGGGGTCCTCGGGGCATCGTAGAAATTGAAAACCATATTGATGGACCGGCCAGCCTTCAAATTACACGGGGAGAGGATGAAAAGCATAGGAAAAGTTCTCATTATGGCTCCCTGACATTAATTTGAGCATTTTTATATGTATGTCCTATTAAGCACTTTAAGTGCTTTTTGATAATTGTGCTTTGTAGTTTTTACAGCACTTCAGCCTATTCCCAGTTCAATTTCCTCTTTTATCCGATGTTTGAAATATTGATTTCTGACAGATAAAAGCAAACCTTATAATCTCAGCAGCGAGAAATAAGTGAGTGGGACGAGGCTCCTGAATGCATTGGGGAATGGTCATATTTGAAACAGTCTTTGTTTTATTACATTTCGTCAACAGAATTTACTTACTGCTTGCTGATATTTATGTAAAAAGCCGGGCCGCTGAGAGGGCTGCGATATTGCCAATTTCAGCTCTACTTTTTGCATTTAGTAAGATAAAAGAAGCTTCCCCTTGGAGCCGGATGATTGCAGCGGCTTAAACTGCTGTCAGCCGGCTGCAAGTAACTGTGATTTATCTTCTTCAGATTGTGCCGAGTTGTGGCTGCAAACTTTTCTTTCAGTTTTGCATTAAAAGCTGACAGCCCATCAGGATGCTTAGGGGGCTCCCTCTGCAGTCTCCTCGCGGTCCCCATGGAGAAGCTCACTGTGGGACGATCCCTGGACGTGACCTCGGACATGACACGTGTGTGTGTGTGCATTTCCCAAAATGGTGGCCTCGGGACCCCGAGGACGTGGAGGTGATTGCGGGTGCTGTGCAAGATTTCCCCCTGTTTTAATGATTTCTTTTGTCACCGATGCATTCAATGCAACTATTACTTATGGAGCCGTGTCCTGGCACCGGGAGGACAGAGCTGAACAAGGGAGACTGTTGTCCTGGCTTTGGGACCCTCAGATTCCAGAACAGAGACTCTTGAACCACCCGGGGCGATTTTTGCCCAAAACCACCCACGGGGGGACAAGTCTGGTCATCACAACTAAGAAGGGGGGCTACTGGCCTCTAAAAAGTAGAGGTCCATCCCGGGAGGCTGCCTCCAGGCCCAGGGCAGTCCCCACAACACAGAATTCTCTGGCCCCCAATATCGGTAGAGCTGATGCTGAGAAACCGTGTTCTCGTGGGAAGAGGTGATTAACCTTGTAAATGGGCAAGAAAACAGCAGGCGGCGATGAGGCCGCGAGCGGATCAGGACGAGCAGCTTGAGACAGCGAAGTCAGGGAGGGCCCCTCACGTGAGGTGACGTGTCCCCTGAGACCTACGTAAGGACAAGGACCCGGCAGGGCGAGACCTTGAGGAAAGGGCACAGGCTGGAGCTCGTGCAAATCCTGCACAGCAGGCAAGGGCTGGAGAGCGCGGGAAACTGAGAGAAGCTGCAGCGGCCAGGGTGGAGGACGGTGGCAGATGGACCCCAGGGACGTGGTTTGGGTTTTGGTTGGTTGGTTTGCTGTTGTTGGGTTTGGTACCAGGGATTGGACCCCAGGGGCACTTAACCACTGAGCCACATCCCCAGCCCTTCCAGCATATTTTATTTAGAGACAGGGTCTCACTGTGTTGCTCAGGGCCTCACTAAGTTGCTGAGGCTGGCTTTGAACTCGCCATCCTCCTGCCTCAGCCTCCCCAGCCGCTGGGATAGGGACATGGTTTTGAAGCTATGTTGACAGAACTGAAATCAAATGGCATAAGGGGAAAGCAGAAGGTTGGAGAAAGACGCCCAGTGCTTCCCAGCGAGAGTCATTGTCAAAGGACTATAAATGTTGCTTGGGATGAAGAGAAAGGATGTGAAGAAAGAAAGAAAAAGCACCGAGTGCCTATCATGAAGGTGTCGTGGAACAACAGTCCTGGAGATAGAGCTTGGACCGGGAGGCACAAAGGTCCCGCCCGGGGCCTTGCAGCATTCCAAGAGCAGAGTTTGCACCAGAATCACATTCAGAGCTCTCCCCTGGTTCACTGCAGCCTGTGGGTTCAAAGCATGGACTTTGGAGTCGGGGCTTCTTTGCCCAGAACTTTGGAAGAGATCTTTAACCAAGGAAAGACTCTCTAGGAACTCAGCCAAGCTGCACCCAAACCCTACAGTTAATTGCAGCCTCCCTTGAACCTTATGGCCACCTACCCATATGCCAAACCCCTCCTAGGTACCAATACATTCATTCATTTAACAAGTATTTACTGAGCACCTACCAGGCCTCAAGCTTGTACTACACACTAAAGACACAGTAGAGAATAAAACAAATCAAATCAAGGGGTGGCCTTTCCCACTCACTCCTATTGTTGAGCAATTTCTCTGGGCTCTGGAAGGCTAGCTGTGACCCCAATAACTGTGGATGAAAGGGTGACGTAGCAGTCAGGATCAGCTAGGTGATGCTGCCTTAACAAACACACCTGAACTCTCACTTATTCCAGGTGGCCACGGCAGGCAGCAGGAGGCTCTATCTGCATTGTGGTACCCCAGGAGCCAGGCGGATGGAGCAGCCGGCATCGGGGACAGTACGAGTCCTGTGGCAGAGAAAAATGGAGCCCGGGACACTTCTGTGATCTCTTGATGTTCCTGTCTGTGTGCAGCACATTTCGTCTCTTCCATTTTATTGGCCAAAGGAAGTCACGTGACATCACAAGTTCAAGAGGAAAGACCAGATATCCCAGACCATCACCGATGACAAGCACGGCACTCTAGGGCAGGAGGAACAGGAAGCAGAGAGCTGGGGTCGAGGACTGCGTGAAGGCCCTAGTCCTGGAAATAACTCCTGAGACCTTGGACAGGCGGAGTCCCCGGGCCAGGGACTCAAGCCGGAGGTCCTCTGGCAGTGTTTTAAATGGGGAGATTTTGCCTAAGTCACCATTTCTCTTGAGCACATCGGAAGACACACACAGGGGTTGGCATTCCCACACGACAGCAGTCAGCGCTGGCGGGGTGGCAGCTGGCCCTGCAGACAGAGCTGGTGGCTTCTGGCTGCCCAGCCCCACCCTGTGCTCATCCCTTTCCATCACCCGCCCAGCCCTAAGCTCCTGGGTTTGCGACTTGTGTCCAAATTCATTGTACAAATGGGGGATCCAAGTCCCAGAGACAGAAAAGGACCTGCCCAAAGCCACAGGCCAATTCATGAAAGCCACAAGACGCAAGTCAGTCCTGTGACGGGCTTCGTGGGCTTATGGGAAAGACGGGGGTTCTGAAATCTAGGGAGGGCATGTGAGGAAGGGAGAGAGGCAGAGAGGGCTGGGCCATGCAGGTGGTTCCAGCCAGGCACCGAGCACAGCTCTCCAAAACTGGGCACCATCTGGCACCCCGGGACCCCGCCGGCCAGCCGGTTGAGAGTACCACACACACACACACACACACACACACACACACACACACACACCCTGGCATGAGACAGTGACGGCTCCACCCCAGCCCCGTCGGAGCACTGCCTATAAACTGGAACCAGACACGCATAGAATTTCAAAGGAGATCCTTAGCATGTTCCATACCGGCCTGGATATTTACAATTCATTAAGAGAATTAACTTTGAGACCTGGCTCCTCTGGTAATGCACCGAACGGAAACCACAGGCCAGGGCGAGAAACTCTGGGGAGGAGAGCCAGGGTCCAGGGGAGGGCCGGGCTGGACTTGCAGGGGTCTTCCTGCAGGCCCGCACCTGCCTCCGGAGGGAGGCCCCCAACCTCCTTGTGGCACGAAGAAAGCTGCGGCTGAGAGATCCGTGACGTCTTGCAGGACAGGGACCTTGCAGAAGGCGGGCAGGTAGTCCATCTAGCCCAGGCTCAGTGACCTCTGTGTAGACTGGGGTCATGTTTAGCTCCTGGTCTATACCATTGACATCTCAGCTCCTCTGGGGACGCGGATGCCCAGAGGAGAGAGGGAATCACGCTCCTCCCTAACTCGGCACCGCCCCACGTCAGCACTCAGAGAAAGTTCCAGTCGAACCCTTGCGTGCTCCTGGGACCCCTCAATGTCTGCCATCGGCACCCCCCTCCCAAGAGACTTTTTGGAAGTTGGCTTCCTGTCCTGCTCAAACAGCAGAGTGACCCAAGCTGTCTGCAAGGCTGAGCTTCGCGAGACCTCGTCTCTGCCACTCAAGGGCTGCGGGTCCCCTTCCCCAAGCTGCTGGCCTCGAGCACTGTTCTGCTCAACTGCCAGGGCCGGAGGCTTCCGGGGTTGACGTGAGGAAGCTGCTCAGTGCCTGCTCCTTCCCGCCAGGGCTGCGGTTCTTCTACAGGGAAAGTCTGATTTTTAAATTCTGCATCTGGCCCAGGTCTTCTCAACTCGCATGGTCTTTTCTAGAGACTTACATGTGATTCAAGAGACCAAGGTCTTTTTCTTTTTTAAACAGCGATCATAGAAAGTTCCTTTTCGAAATAAATCACTCAAGTGAAAATGGGAGTCAAAGAAAACCATGAAGCCTCGGTGCAGGGAAGGTGCTGGGGTGGGCCAGAGGCGGCGACGGTACGCGACAGGGCAGCTCGATCCAGAGAGAGGAGCTCTGAAGTGCAGATTCCCAGGCCCGGGAGCTGCTGGAGAGCTGGTGCTGTGTCTCCTGGGTGGCTCTGCCCCCGGCGCCCTCTGGGAAGACGCAGGCGAAGCCTCACTGGAGGAACGGGTGAGCGGGGATCGAGAGATGACAAGAGCAGCGCTGGGGGCAGGGGCGAGCGGTAAGAGAATTGGAACTAGACCAGAAATGCCCAAGTTCTTGGCAGGCGCACTGTCACTTACGGACCCCCGGGCTATTTATAGCCATTACTATGAATCAGTCATGCTTCTAATGTCACCTGAAGCAAAATGTAGCCTCAGAATCCTTCTGAACACCACATCCCAGGCACCCAGTCGAACTCTATTTGTCCACCTGGGTTGGATCTTCTTTGAGGGTCATTCGAGCACCCCCCCAGTGCCCCCCCACACACCAACGTTGCAAGGTTTCGTGAGATACCTGGCCCACAAAGCTTGAGATGTCACTTCTCACGTCATCAAGCTGTCAAACAGCTACCCCTGGGTTTCGGCTAAAATTCCACTTTCTAGTGGGAGCTCCTCATGGAGCTGGGTGTCCAGTTTTCCCAATGAGCAAGACCGTCCCACAAGCTTGAGTCCCTGTTTGGTCAAAAGGGTGGGGAGGTGGTCTGGGGGTCTCTCCTCTGTGACGTCCTCAGAGGTGGCGATCCCTAAAGTGCTCCGTGGTCTGAGGTCCTGCAAACACCTGGCAGCTACCAGGCCTCTGGAAGCAGACCCAGAGAGAGGACAAGGACAAGAGCAGGAGTGGCCTGGTTTGCCCAAAGCCATCCTCCAAAGCCCCCCACCACAGCGACCCCAGGAAGCCACAGTCAGGGCCAAGGCCTCAGAGGCCTGGGCTCCTCCTCCATCCAGGACAGGATTCCCTCCCACAGCATCCCTGACCAGGGGCCACGCAGGTCCAGCTGTGTCCCTCCCACGCCTGGAAGGTCACTAACGTCCGTCATGAGGAATAATGTCAGGGCACAGACGCAGCTCAGTGGTAGAGTGCTGGCCCCCTTCATGCCCAGGACCCCCCAAATAAACACAAAGAATATCAATGAGGAGTCGTCAGCAACCTCAAAAACTGTCCATATGAAGTTGAATTTTTTGGGGCTGGGGATGTGGCTCAAGCGGTAGTGCGCTCGCCTGGCATGTGTGCGACCCGGGTTCGATCCTCAGCACCACATACCAACAAAGATGTTGTGTCCGCCGAGAACTAACAAATAAATATTAAAAATTCTCTCTCTCTCTCTCTCTCTCTCTCTCTCTCTCTCTCTCTCTCTCTCTCTCTCTCCTCTCTCACTCTATCTTAAAAAAAAATGAAGTTAAATTTTTAATTTTTTTAAAAGGCAAGATATCAGATGTATGTCCCTGCCTTTATAGAGAGATCTAAAATGCATTGTAAGGAGTAGACAGTGCGGGAGAAAGATTTGATTTAAAGTCTTACCCCTAGGAATTCAGGGATGAAGAGAGAGACAGAGGCCGACATCTCTTCTGAGTCCTCTGTTTGGGCTCTCTGAGCGCCTGGTGGGTGTAGTGGATTCCTATGGTTTCCTCCAAGGTGTGAGCCAGGCCTCCTTCTTCCCGGGAAGACATCCCAGGTTTCCTTTCCACCCTCCCTCTTCTCAATCCAGAGTACGGGAGGACTAAACTCACGTCCACTAGCTCCAGAGGTGGCCCCAAGTCTGCCCAATTAGCCCACTCCACCCCCTGTCCCTGTCTCCCATCCCACTCCGGGAATGGACTTACGGGTGAGACTTCTGCCCCAGCCATTAGAGAAGAGATAAAAATTGTGGGGATACGTATCCTGGGCTACCAGACACCCAGGGGGAAACAGAGCAGAAAGATGAAGGGACTCTGAAAAGAGAGAGAAAGAGAGAAAAAAAAAATGTTACTGTCATGGAGCACCTAGATCCAGCCCTTCCTGAGGGCTGTCTTCCCCAGAATTTAAATAAACTCCCTTGACTGCTGCCGTCAGCTTGGGTGGCCCATCTGTCCCTTGCCACTGAGTCTTGACAATTCAGTGGGGAAATTTGAAAAACCAAAATGGCAAGTCCTGCATCCTCCCTTCCAGTGCTGACCTGAGCTTTGAGTTCTAGGAACAAAGCATCCTCCACCTTTCGGGCGTTTGAGGGTAACTCTCAGACCCTCACCCGCCTTTTCCTGCTACCCCTCCACCTCCACACCGTATGAACACGTGCGTGCGCAGGCGCCTTCTCCAAGTTAACCTCTGAGGTTCCTGCAGCCGGGGGTCCAGCCTCGGTGCTCTCGGCCACGTCTTTTTCTGGAAGTTTCTGCCTCAGGCCTTCTGGACACACTCCTTCAATGGTCAGGGCCTTCCTGCAGCAGCCGGGACAGAAGCAGACAACGAGGGAAGGCAGGTCCCCGCAGGTCCACCCTTTGCATTCGATGTGGTCCACATAAAACAGGCGCAAGGGATCGGATGCAGGGACACAGAAGAGGAAGCTGCGTTAAGGTCTAGCAGCGCTACCCCAGGGCGGCCGGTCCATAGGAGGTGACTTTGAGTAAAATCTTGATCTTCAGGAAATGAATGAGCTGCCAGCCCATGGGACCCTCCCACACGTGCGTCCTGTTGGCCATCCGGTGGCTGTCAGCCAGCCTTGTCCTGCTCCCACCAACAGACCTGACCAGGGCAATTCTAGAGGAGGAAAGGTCATCTGCTGCTCGTGGTTTCAGGGGTCTCAGTCCACCTGCGGCTGATTCCGTGGCTCTGGGCCGAGGGGAGGCAGAACATGACGGCGGAAGAGAGTTGCTCAGGATAGAACAATCCGGAAGCAGAGAGAGCCCTCGCTCACCAGGGACAAGGTACAAACCCCAAAGGCACGCCCGCAGGGTCCCCCTCCTCCAGCCACACCTCCCCGCCTGCGGTGACCACAGGGGACGCATGCACTGATGAGACGGGGTTCTCGTCACTCACGTGGCACCTCTGGACTTTCTTGCACTGTCTCCCACCCGGCTTTGGGGGGACCCCTCATATGGGTACCATCACAGTGGCTTGGAGCTATTGGAACTGGAGACCACCGCAGAAGGATCCAGAACCTTCCGAGTCTCCACTCAGAGCTGGCACCACCAGGCCCACATCCTGCAGAGTCGCGGCTGGTTGGAGTGACCGGTGTTGGCAGTCCTGTCCCCACCCTCCTGGGGTCCTTGATGAGCCTGTCAGTCACTGCATGAGCCCCAACACCCTGCCTGGCTGCCGTGTGTCCTCCAGCTTGCTCCTCCGTGTCCCCGAGAGAGGACAAGGACGCCCCTCCACCTCCCGCTGCCCGCACGGGTTTGGCCTGCTCGGCTCGCTCACGGTGACTCCCGGACTCCCAGGGCCTTGGGATGGATTTTATTAGTTTCAGGTATATTCAGAGGGGACGCCCAGCCCGTAGTCAACAGCGCAGCTCCTCAAATACAATGCTCAAAGCACTGGACATTTCCCCACCCCAGCCTGACCACTGCCCTGGGCCGGCCATCCTGTCCGGGGCTTCCAGTGCTCAGGGCGATGCCAGCCGCGGGTGACCGCCACTCCCCGCACCCTCCCTTCGGGATGCGGCAGGACAGGGGTCAGGCCTGGCACTGGGGTCGCCCTGCTTCAGAGGCAGGACCCCACCCGAGTGATTTGTCAATATGTTTCCATCTCCCAGAAAACACTCAACAGGTGTCTCGTCCCCCAGGAGCAGGCTCTGAGACAAGGACCTGGGCACAGGTTGTCTACGTTGGGCGTGACCTCAGGGAGCAGTCCAGGAGGGGAAGGAAGGAGACGCAGGTGTCCATGAACAGGTAACCCCTGGGGCAACAGGAGTTCAGGCTTGCGGAGGATTCCAGAGACTAGGGAACATCTCAGTGCTATTCCATCTTCGAAGGGAGAATGCTGAGAATTCATTCTCCATCTTCTATTTGTCCTTGGTGTTTCTGGCCTGCCCTGGGTTCAGCTGAGAAAGACTGCTGAGCAGGTAGAGGAGCAGGAGTGCTCAGAGCAGGAGGCTAGTGTTGTGCACTGAGCAATTAACTATGGGGCCAGGCAGGTGCTGTTGATCTGCTGCAACCATGAAGATCAGCAGTGCTTTGCTCAGCAGGCAAGGCTGTTTCCTAGGTGATTGGGGACCGCCCCCCCACACACACCGGCATGGGGACTTATCAAAAGGACACTCTGGATGTGTTTTCCCTGCAAAGTTTTCTTGGATGAGACTTTATGGAAAGAAGAGGAAAGGAAGGGGAGGGAAGGGAAGGGAAAAATGAACAGAGAACCTGCAACATTTTAAGAAATTTTGCTCAACAAAGACACCCATTGACTCACTTCCTGCTGCTGCTAATCTAACTTTTTTCAAATTCCCCTTTGCAATTACCGCAATCAAGTTATTATCAATCATACCATCAATTGCTTGCCCCACTCTAAGATGCAGGTTAAATATCCGCGTGTCGTTGGGATGAGACATCCTAGATTCTCATTGAAATCTAATGACTTTCATCTTCAAAGAAACCGTTTGAGCCCGCGCTCCGTCCCCACCCTGCTGTGGAATCACAGCGCTCCGCACGCTCCGCATCCCAGAGCAGCACCCGCGGGTGGCGGGCGATGCCAGGGAGACGCTTTTCAAGGGGCAGTGTTCCTCAAGTGCCCCCGGCAGGGAGGGGTGGCCCACGCCCCAGGCTGGCACGTGCGTCCGCGCCCCAGCTGCTCAGCCTCCCCGCGCTGGTCCCAAACAGCCACCCAGGGAGCCGCGGTGATGAAGCTGCCCTGGAAATGACCCCGGGTCCTGAGCGGGCACTTCTGAGAAAGGGAGGGTCGGAGAGTCTCCAAAGCACCTCCGCAGGCTTCGTCCTTCCCCGATTCTCCCACCGTCCACTGAACATTCCTTGAACAGGTATCTGGGGGATGTCTGTTGTGGGCCGGGTGGTGGGGGACAGCAGTGGACACCAGCAATCCCCCATAGCCCCGCACCTGGACCCGTTTCACAAAGCAAGAGGCCGACCCTCACCACAAAGCCCAAATCTGAAGCAGTCATGACAGGGAGCTGGAGAACCTGAGGGACAGAAGGGGAGAAGGCATGGTGCTGAGGAGGGGCCGGCAGGAAACGTGCACCCATGTCCGTCTTCCGGGAGACAGACAGCAGGACAGGGAGGGACCAGCAGGACAGGGAGGGACGTGCAGGACATTTATTAGGAAAAAAATGCTAATTGCCAGGTGCGGTAGCACACGCCTGTCATCCCAGAGGCTCAGGAGGCTGAGGCAGGAGGATGGCGAGTTCAAAGCCAGCCCCAGCAAAGGCGAGGCCCGAAGCCACTCAGTGAGACCCTGTCTCTAATAAAATACAAAATAGGGCTGGGGCTGGGGCTCTGTGTTTGAGTGCCCCGGAGTTCAATCCTTGGTTGAAAGAAAGAAAAGAAAGAGAGACACAGAGAGAGGGAGGAAGGGAGGGAGGGAGGGAGGAGAGAGGCTCATAAAGAAGAAAGGGGGAAAGAGCAGGAGGAGGTGGAAGGACTGACAGCCCCCACGGCCTGTCTGATGCCTGAGAGGAGAAAGAAAAGGACGGTGGGTGGGAAGGGGAGGCTTGGAGACTGGGGAAGTCTCAGTCAGGCTCCTGGGTGGGACCCACGCAAAGCAGACGCGCATCGTGCAGAACGGGCAGCTCCAGCACCACAGGAGGGCTCGGCGGCTGGCGGCTGGCGGGAGCAACCCCGCAGAAGCGGAGGCTCCACTCTGTCCTGGCAGGTCCTAAGGTCCTCCCACCACGCTGCCCACACCAGGTGCTCCTGAAGGGAGAGCCCAACCAGGAGCCCCTGTGCGTGCCCAAGCGCAGCTCCCCCGGGGTTACCGGGAGCCTCTCTTCCCTCCGGGGTTCCCAGAGGAAGGGAGCTGGGGTGACCAGCTCTCCCCGCTGCACGGGTCTCAGGGCCCCAAACAGTGCTCAGCCTCTCCTTCCTCCAGGGCCCTTCATCCGTGTCCTCTGCCCCGGGCGGTGCTCGGTGGCTGACGTGGTGGTGTGGATCCACCCTCTCTGGCTGAGGCTGGACCCCTGGTAGTCAGGCACGTCTGCAGTGGGGGTCTCTAGGTGTGTCCCTGCTCAGTGACATCGGGACAAGGGAGTACAAAGAAGCCCTTGAGTGGGTCACCTGGGTTCCACGCATGGCCCTCTTCATCTCTCTCAGTAACGGCAGCCCTCGCCCTTCCTGAAGAGCCGGTCAACCATCCCCGCCACCCTGGCGCTACCCCTCTTACCTGCTGGTCCCTGGACATTAGGTGTCTAAGGCACCCTGGTGGCAGCATGGCCTGAGAATCAAAGGAACTCTCACTGTGCCCCTTAGTGACAGTATTTCCCCTTTAGAAACGGGAACCTCTAATCCCCGGGAGCACAGAATACCCTGCTGGGTGGTCAGGAGTGAGGTACGGGAGCCGCCACCCCTGCCCCTGGGCCATCTAGTTTTCCTATCAGAGATCCAGGGCCATATAGAAATCTCTGAGATAATTCACGTATTATATCCTGAAGGATGACACCCAACCTTTGCCTCCAAACTGACATTTCAGTCACGCCTTCAGAAGGCCACTCTAGCCCTCTGCGAGGCCAGCTGTCTCAGGATGGCAGAGGAGTGACGAACCCGGGGCTCCTCGAGGTCACAGGCTCTTTCTTACCCCTGCACCACTCCAAAGTGGGTCCCCTGGACCAACGTGACCTCCCGCGGGATTCCATGCTTGTGGATCCCGCCTCCCGTAAGTCCCTGGAGATTTGTGCCAGTTGGTGCTCTACAGGCAGCCGGGGACACGCACAGCTGGTGTCTGCTCCTGCAAGGTTGAACCAGTGGCCCTTCCAGAATGAAAGGGGCCCGGTGCAGTCAGCTTGCCACCACGTCGCCCATCGGAATGACCCAGCAAGAGCGCCACACCAAGGGGCTCAGTGTGGGTCTAAAGCGCGGGCACGTGAGGCAGTCAGAGGCGGCAGGAACTCTAGAGTCTTTACTAAGTGGGTCTCCACGGTGCTGGGCCCGTACTAACCCCCGTCCGTCTCTGTAGTAATGGCCTTGACGTTCATGCCTCACCCTGCCAGCTCGGCTTTGGCCAAGGATGAAGAATGTGGAGTCATTTTGTCGACTTAGTGGCCTGGCGCCTGTTCTGTGGGGGACAGTTACTGGTGGGAGTTATAAATGGGTGTGAATCAGAAATCCTCAGAGCGCATGCCCCCTCCCACATGGAGGCCCAGCCACCTACGGGCTCGTCCCCAGAGCTCCTGTCTCCGATCCGCTAGTCCCTTCCTTCCCGGGCCCTGACCAGCAAGCCAGGCCACGCCTCCTCCCTTCCAGAGATCATTTTTCTAAGTATAGAATTTTACGTTGACAGGGTTTTCTCCAATTTGGATCCTTTAAAAATGACATTCCACTCTCTTCCAACTTGTATTGCTAAGAACAAGGAACCTTTTGTCACTCTTATCCTTTCAAATGACATAGCTTTTGCTCCCCACCCACCCCCTCTGCTCTTAAGATCTTATATTTAAATTAAATGAATAAATAAAATTTTTTAAAGGTTTTATCTTTACAACGAGCTTTGAGGAGCTTGATTATGACGTGCTGCCGTATAGATTTCTACTTGTTTCTTGTGCTTCAATTTTGTTGAGTTGCTTGACTCTGTAGGGTCATGGATTTGGGAGACATTGTAGCCCTTATTTCTTCCAAAAGAAACCCTTCCCTTCCCACGCGCTCTCTCCTTCAAGGGCCTACGTATATTAAGTAGCACGAAGTCCCCCAGCTCAATGATGCTCTTTTTTTTGTTGTTGTAGATGCCGTTTCTGGGTCTCAGCTTAGAGTTTCTATTGCTGTGTCTCCAGGTTCACTCAACATTCTTCCAAAATCCATGAAGAACACGTTCCAAGACCCCAGGGCAGGCCTCACACTGCATAGTACCAAACCTTAGGTGCCCTGTGTTTTTTCTATGATGTATTCCTATGATAAAGGTTGATTTATAGAGTAGGCATAGTAATAGGTTAACAATTCTACTAATAATAAGATAAAAATATTATGATGATACACCTTAATGAAAGTTATTTAAAACTTGTAAATTACGTATTTCTTGAACTTTTTGTTTAATATTTTTGGATCTGGGTTGACCACAGGTAACTGAAACTGCAAAAATAATGAAATATGGGTGAGGGTAGACTAACTTTAATATTTTCTTCTGCAATATCTAACCTACCATTCATCTCATGCAATTTTTTTTTTATCTCGAGCATTGTTTCTTGAGATCTAGAAGTGAAATTGGGTCATTTTTAATATATCCTTTATCACTGCTTAACTTTTTAAATAAATAAAATTCAAATAGAGTAATGACTTTAAGGTCCTTGTCTACTAAGTATAACTCCTGTGTCAGTTCTAGTCAGTTTCATTTGATTGATTTGTCTCATCATGAGGATTATTTTCATGCTTTTTCCCCATGCCTAGTAATTTCTTACTGAATGCCAAACAGTGTTAGTTCAACTTTATAGCATTAATATATTTGACTCCTAAAAATATTCCTGAGTTTTGTTTTAGATACAGTTAAGTTTCCTGAATACAATACGATTCTTTTTTTGGTGGAGGAGTGGTTACCAGGGATTGAACCCAGGAGCCCTCGACCACTGAGCCACACCCCCAGCCCTATTTTGTATTTTCTTTAGAGACAGGGTCTCACTGAGTGGCTTAGGGCCTCACTTTTGCTGAAGCTGGCTTTGAACTCGCCATCCTCCTGTCTCAGCCTCCCAAGCTGCTGGATCACAGTGTGTGGTGTGCCACCCCACCTGTCTATAGTATGATTCTCTAAGGTCATGCTTTTAAGAGTGGCTAAGCAGGACCAGCTCAACGCTCAGCCTAGACTAGTTATTCCTCATCACTGAGTCTAGACCCTCCTACATATTCTAATGCCCCCTGAATCTTGAGGTTTTCCACTGGGGAAGTGGGAACAAGCACTGTTCCCAGCCTATGTGAGTAGACAGTGCTTCCCCTACAATCCTTCCAGAAGGTTCCATCCCCAGCTCTGGGCAGGTTCCTCCCATCCAGGACTCTGCTGAGGACAGCTCTCTGCTGGGTGCTGAAGGGCGCTCTTCCACAGGGCTCTAGAGTCCTCCCTCTGTCCCACTGTCTCCTCTCCAATCTGCTGTCATACCATCTCTCGCTGCCTTTTATCTCCCCAGACTCTCACTCGGTCCTCCCAACTCGGGGGTCTACGTGAGTTTCCCCTTCCTGTGTCATGACCTGGAAAAGCTCTCAACATAGTAAGCTGGAGCCTGCCTGAGGCTGCCGTCACCATCCCTATTTCTCAGGCGTCACCAGCATTTCATAGATTTTGTCCATTTCCAGCTGCTCCAGGCACAAAAGACCATGCACAACTTGCTGCTGCACCTTGGCTGACAGCAGAGGCTCCAGTCGCTTCCCCCACACTTGCCTTCTGTGGGTAGCTGTTAAGCCACCACCCTATTAGTTGCCTGGCTGATCTGCTCCAGGGACTCGGCTGCTATTCATCTTCTCGTCTCTGTAGGTCCAGCGGCCATAGCTGCTGTCCTGGTTGCCCTTCCTTCCAATCATTGCAGCCCTGGCTTCTGGTGCATTCAGAGGTACCATCCCGACAGGCTCTGATGGAGCCCACTTCTGCGGCCATCTGCCACCCTCCATCCTCGGAGTCCCACCGGCACTGGAACCCCCAGGAAGCCGGTGCCCCTCTCCCTGAGGCGTCCCTGATGTCCTACTCTCAGTGGTGTGTCCCCTGGGTCTCATCCTCTTCTGGCCCCAAATAATCCTGCACGTCTCCTTCCCTCCGTCTTTCCCTGCCTCCGCCACGTGTGGGTGTGTTTCTGTCTCTCCTTGGCATGGGCCATGGCTCTCTCCAATCTCCTAAAAGTCTTCTTAACGATGACCTTGTCCCATCTCCCGGGGCCTTTGTCTGCGTTCCAAGAAAGTGCCCTCCAGTCAATGCATTCATGATTAAGGCGTCAAACATTCCAGAAATCCCGTCCCAGGCTGCTCTCCTGACTCCTGCTCGCACCTGCTCAGTCAGGCAGCAGCCTCAGAGCGTCACCTGTTTCCTCTCTTAGCCCACCGCATACATCCTCAGCAAGTTGATACCAGGATGGTGTGAAGGTGCCTCTACAGAAATGAAGCCATATCAGTAATGTCATAAAGGTGCACAAATGAATTCCAAATAATAATTCCCCAAATAATTTGATGGACAGATGAATTCCAAAAACTGGACATGCCCTGTCCATCTGCATCCAGAGCAGGAAATAGGGCATGGCCAACTCCCCAGAAGCCCCCTCATGGCACTTTCCAGAGATTCCCCTGCACAAGCCTGACTTCTACACCACAGATGAGCTTTATCTGCTTTTGAGCATCATGTAAGTGGAATCCCCATTCCCACCCCTTTCCCGGATGTCCACACATAGCCCCTCCAGAGATCCTACAGAACCGGCTGCAAGCTTTTCCCCTATCCTAAAATTTAAAGACATCACTCCTCCTCTCTAGCCTTCCCCAGAAACATCCAGAACCACAGTCCTTCTCAGGGATCACCTGCCCTGGGTGACCAGCCCACCAGTCTCTGATACCGGTGGAGAGGCCTGCCGGTGCAGTGGCTGGCAGACACCCGTGCAGGGCCTAGACCAGCTTCGACCCTCCACTCCCCATGTTCAAGCAGGTTACGGAGGGGGAGGGGAGGAGAGTAAAGGTACCACTTTTTAGTCGCCGGGGACATGGCACTTTGGAGTCACGTGGTTCTGGGTTCACGGCCCGGCTCTCACATCACCTGGGTATTATCTCTTTAGGCAAATCTTATCCCCTCTCCAATCCTTAGGGACTTCTGCTCCACGATGGGAGGATTGGGAACCCACACGGTGTTACGTGGGGTGGGCTTTGTAGTCCAGGATGTCCGTGCCTGTGCTGCTGACATCGGCACCTTTTCAGAAGTACCAAGTCTCCTTGGGGGGTCAGCAGAGAGGTTACGGTTAGAGTCTAACAGCCTCCTCCAGCCTTGCCCGCCCACCCAGCTCCCGAAGAGTCAGGCCAGCCCTGCCTCCACTCACCACCCCCTGAAGGGCTACGGTCAGAGGTCCAGGGATCTGTCACCCGGGACTCAGGTTAAAAAGAGGGAGCAGTACCCCATTCCAAGAACTCCCCAGACTCAGCTACCCACAGGGAATGATTTGGGGGCAATGACCCCCTATTTCCAAAATGAACGAGTACAGTGCGGATCCTGATGAACTCTCCATTTCTATCCGGTCTTGTCACATGTCGGAGAGCGACAGGCCTTGGAATTTGTCTCTGCCTGCCCAGCTGTTCCAAGGAGCCCGGAGACTTGGCAGAGGCTCCCTGAGATGGCCCCGGGCTGACCACTGCTTCTTGGAGCAGCCGGAGGAGCTCCTCTTTAGTCTCACTCCATCTCTGTAATATGTGGGGCTTCATGTAAAGTTTCAACTCTTCCCCAAAAGTGGGCTCAGAAACAGGATGATATGAGGATGGATGAGCTCCTTTGGGATAAGAGAAGGGAGTGTCAGCAGCCTGGAAGTGTCATGAGGGCATCGCTTTGGTCCATTTTACAGGTAGACGGACCAAGCCTAAGGAATTGTAAGGACCCCAGGACCTGCTGCTTCTTGTCACATCAGTATTTACTGGTATTTTCACACCCAGGCTGCTTACAGTGAGGCCTGCCGATAGTACTGGTCTATGGATCACTTCTTATCGACTTGTGTCAAAATAACTTCAATAGTTGAGGATAAACGTTTAGAAAATGTTGTCACACTATGGAACTCCCACAATACCCGAGAGCAGGATCAGGTATAGAATCCCCCCTTCCTGTAGCAAGTCCCATGTTCTAGAAGCTGTGTAGTAATCCCGCCTAGATCATGCATCCTCCCAGGATAGACCGGGAATAGACAGAAAAACTGGAGCTTCCTCCAGCCCAGATAATGGGAGACTCACTCTCCATGGATTTAAGTGAGACTTTAGAAAATTTTAATAGCGAGCATTTTAAATGAAAATAGATATTGATTTTTTGACCGGTTTTAGAAAATACTGAATGGGCCCATGAAATCTACAGTCGGTGGAAGTTTTGACCTAGCGTAAAGTGAGAAGAGGTGTATTAAGTGAAATTTTTCAAGGTAAAACAATCTGAAGAGAAATGTCCACAAAAAGTCATCGTACAGTTGGTGCATGGGCAGACAGAGAGAAAATAAACCATGAAAGAATAAAGGTCGTATGGGATGAGGGTGAGGAGACAAATCGATTTGCTAAAAACCAAAAGCCATTTCATAAAATAGCTAGAGAAGAATAATAGCAAGCAACATCGTAGAGTATGGCAATATGCAGCGCTCCTTGGTCATCGGTGATGGACTGGGCTATTGGTAGTCTTATGAGGTGAATGTTCTCGTCCTTATTTATAATGGGGTCGGGGGATGAGGCCCAGAGAGAATTGGGGCAGGCCTTTTGGTCATGTCCTGGCAAAGTCATGGTTATAAATCAGACTGGTCTGGACCCTATGCTTGGGGGGGGGGGGCGGACTCCCAACCCCTGATTTTTGGAGATCATTCTAGGAAGAAGGCAGATGGACCATATTCTTGTCTCTGCACCTTCTCCTCTGAAGGGACACCCCAAGGGTAGCCGACTTATCACCTCAGGGCCCCGCCAAGCACCTTCTCCCAAGCCCCAGATTAAAATAGCTGTGCCTTGTTGGTCCAAATGATCGGCTGCTTCTGACCCGGGCCCCTCTTCCTCCTCCATCCCTCCCACCACCACCCCCCACTCTGGACCCCTGATACCCCATCGGGGTGGCCACCCTTTCAAGGTTGCTAAAAATTGCTTTATTTTTCACCACTAATTTGCCAACAAGCTCAGCCGTCCGTCCAGTTGGCCCGAAATGAAATTCTATAATTATACAAAAGCCTGGGTCAGTGACCTCCTGATTGCAATATCTTGTCTCTTTTGTCCCTTCCTTCCACCAGCTCGCCCCTGGGACGAGATGGCTGCGCTTTCCCCGCAGCCTCCCGGATGAGGCGCTATTGGAAACTAGCGAGGCGTGGCCCTGCGGGGCGCCCACAGCTTTGCAATAATTTACCCATTTTCATTTTGTTTGATTTCATTAACACCTGGGTCCCGGGGGAGAGCCCGGTTGGGAAGGGGGAAAAACGAGTGGTTCCCGCTGAAATGGAGAGGGTACCGCCGCCTGGCCTCGCAATCCCAAGGGCCTGAGATGCCGAGGGTGGCCGGGGCCTGGCGCGGCGTGCAGAGGCCAGGAAGTCTGCCCTTCACGCCCCTCGGTCCTGCACGCCCCACACCCGGTCTAGCTCCGTTGGCACCCAGCATGGGCCACGCTGGTCCTTCTTCCCTAAGGGGTCGCCCTCCCTGCCCGTCGGGGTAGCTGTACCGGGCAGTGGCGTGGACGCCCAGCACCAGGGGGTCCTGTCCTATTCTGTTCTATTCTGGCCCTGCCCCCTGATGGTTGCAGCCTTGAGCTGGAGCTTCTACTCTAGGAACCTCGTTACTCGAGTAAAAGACGCAGATGGCAGCACCCCCTCCTAGGGCTGCGGTCAGGACGAGCGGGATAATGCGCCTGGGCCACGGACTGCCATTGCTGAGTGTTCAGGAAAGGTAGAAGGGACAGGAGTGACGGTGGCTGTTTTCAGGACCTCTCCTTTCTCTTCCCTCTCCTCCTCTTCCCCTCCTCCCTCTCCTCCTTCTCCATCTTCCTCCTCCTCCCCCTTCCTCCTCCTCCCCACCTTCCTCTCCTCCCCCCATCTTCCCCCTCCTCCCCCTCCTCCTCCTCCCCCACCTTCCTCCTCCTCCCCCTCCTTCCTCCTCCTCCCCATCTTTCCCCTCCTCCCCTTCCTCCTCCCCCACTTCCCCCTCCTCCCCATTCTCCCCCCCTCCTCCTCCCCCTCCTTCCTCCTCCTCCCCCCTCCTCCTCCCCCCTCCTCCTCCTCCCCCCCTTTCTTCCTCCTCCCCATCTTTCCCCTCCTCCTCCCCCTCCTTCCTCCTCCTCCCCCTCCTCCTCCCCCACTTCCCCTCCTCCCCATGCTCCTCCCTCACCTTTCCCTTCCTACCCCCTCCTCCTCCCCCTCCTTCCTCTTCCTCCCCCCTCCTCCTCCTCCTCCTCCCCCTCCCCCACCTTCCTCCTCCTCCCTCACCTTCCCCCTCCTCCCCCTCCCCCACCTTCCTCCTCCTCCCCTTCCTTCCTCCTCCTCCCCCATCTTCCCCCTCCTCCCCATCCTCCTCCCCCACCTTTCCCTTCCTACCTCCTCCTCCCCCCCTCCTTCCTCTCCTCCCCCCTCCTCCTCCCCCTCCTCTCTCCTCCTCCCCCTCCTCCTTCATTAGCAGGTCCTGCCACCTTCCTCTCAACAGGCTCTCAACAAAAGGAAGCCAGTCCCAGCGTGAAGACGAAAGCTAGCTGGCAGCATTCCTGGGGTGAGGAGCAGCACCCCCCAGCCCAGGTCCTCCAGAGAGAGACTTTGATCCAGGGCAAGCCACACTGCCTAACCGCAGGGCACAGCCTTTCTCAATGGCATAAGAACTCTGGGTGACTAGGTGATGAGCTGTGATGGGGAAAGACACTCCACTAGCCTGTGGCAGCTGGACGGTAAGAGAACCCAGGGCTGGGTGGGCAAGGCCGCTGCCACTGTCGCCCACGGCAACAGCAGTCACTACCTAAGGAGGGAGTGACTCCCGACTCCTCAGACCGCAGGGGGCATGGGGATGTGCTCTGCCGTCACAGGGCCTGGACCAGCCTTGAGGCAAGTCCTTCCTTGTTAGTCATAAGACAGTAATGGCAGCTCAGCTGGCATTGATTAAGTGCCTAGGGTATGCAGCCTGCTGAGTGCTTCCCACGCATTTCATCCCCAAGAGTGGCTCCTGAGGTTCCTCCTGTTTTACGGCTGAGAAGAGCCAGACAGCAGGAAGTCCAGCCCTGGGTCTGAGGACCAAGCAAGGGGAGAGCAGAGATCACACTTGACCCCACCTGACCCTTGAGCCCACGTCTCCAGGGGTTGGACAGCTAGAGCCACTGCAGAAACTCAAATCTCCCCCCTGGACCTTGTGCCCTGGGCCTAGGTCTGCCGCTGGGGTCCTCTTTTAAGGTTCAACTTCCTTCCAGGGAGACAGTCCACAGGTGGGTACCTCTAGCTCTACGTGCCCCATCTCAGGTCCTGAGCTCTAGACCGCGAATGCCACTAACCGAGGCTCATGGCTCTGATGACTCCTTCCCTCCACCCTGGTCAGGGGCACTTGATACCAAGGAGCCCTAAACAAGCTCTGGCCATGGTGGGGGGAAGGGATCACCTGCACCCTTCCCCATACTCAGCCTCTGCTATGGTCTGAATATGAGGGTCCCCCAGAGCTCCTGCGTTAATGCAGGAATACTCCAGGTGAAATGATGGGGTTGCGCGAGCCGGGCCCTAATCAGACCATCCAGGTTTGGAAGGACGAGGGGACAGTGACTGTAGGCACATGTCCCTGAATCCTCTAGGTCACTGGCCAGCATTCCAATTCCTGGGCTCCACACACACAGACATTTGGCGTTAGGAGGACATGCTGAAGCCCAGGCCTCTGCATACATAAAAGCAACCCCGGAATTCCTAAGCACAGAGTGTTGGGGGGGGGGGGGACGCCAGGGGAGATGTCCTCCAACTCTGCTTTGAAAAACCCAGCCAGAAGGCCGGGCACCTCCTTGGCCAGCCAACCCCACGTAAGGGTCAATTCCAGCCCTTAAGGGTTCTTTCTGCACCTCAGAGACCTCCATCGCAGCCATCTTCCTATCTCCCATTTGGATGGCTGAGGTCCCCAGCCCAGCACCTTCCCAGGGGCCACTGGAAAACCAGACCACAGAGAGCAACCAGGTTTCTGTAGCAAAGCCACCCTCCGTGGCCCCAGCCCTGCCTCGGAGCCGGGACGCTCACAGTTCTTTTCCGTGGCTGGCTCCTCCTCCCCACAGCCTCCTTGGTGAGGCCTGACCTTCGGATCTGCAGGCGACCTAGTCCATCGGAGGACTCTGCCCCGTTTCTTTTCACCACACGGGAACTTTTCATCCTCAGAGGAAGCCTGTGTCTCTTGACCTTATCTGTGCCTCCGTTTCCATGTATGTAAAATGGGGATGGTTTTACTTCACGGGGCTGTGGGGATAAGTGAGTTCACACAGGTAGAGCCTCTTAGCCTCTGAAACAGAACTTTGTGCCTTGAGAGCACCCAATATGTATTTTTAAATAAGTACATGAATGGGGTAGAGGGGCAAGAGGCAGAGGGTCTGGAAAGTCCCACCCCGTCTGCCCCCAACACCCGGGCGCCCCGCTCCTCGTGGGCTGTAATTACCCAATAAGGAGAAACCCAGCCCCGGGGGCTCCATGCACCGTGCGTGTTCCAAAGATGAAAAGCTCATGGGTTAATAACTACATAGCAATATCTAAAATTTTGGTCGCATTGTGAGGCCGGGTGGCTTCCCCATTCACCAATAATGACAGACCACTTTAAAAAATAAATAACACATATAATTTAAGCAACGAAAACAAACAGCAGCGTTGGCTTTCCCCGGGGAAATATTTTCACTCTTTCCTCATGGCATCCCCACGGGTGCCCCTGCCTGGGCCTCCCCGCTGAGCCGGCATCGCAGCAGGGAGTGGAGCGCTGAGCCAGGGGGGGAGGGACAGGCCTCGCCCACCACCCCCAGAGCCCATCCTGCGGAAGCCTGGCCTCGTCCTCCCCGAAGCTGGGAAGGAGGACACTACCTTCTCCTTCCGTCCCACATCCGCTCTTTGCTGCCCCCCTCTCCCCACAGGGAAGAGGCAAATACCAAATACCAAAGGGGCACATCACAGTGAGCAGAAGCAGGTGAGCATGCGAGGCAACGGGGAGTGGTGAGGACTGTGGAAAATTGAAGAGCAAATGTCCCTCCCACAGGGGACAAACCTCCCGATTTTACTGTACAGGAAAGCAGTCCCAGTTTTGCAAAATCTCCTGACATTTTTCTTAAAAAAAAAAAATAAAAATCAATTTGGATTTAAAATTCTGATCTTTTTCATGACCTCAAAGGTGTGACATTCTGGTCACCGCTGCCTCTGATTTCCTCCCACCTCTCGATCCTGCATTCATCCTTCTCGGGCCACACTGGCTCCTTTATCATTCTTGAACCCTGTGAGGCACATGAAACGGTGAGGAACCTGGGAGTCCTGCTGCGTACAACTCAAAAGGAGGGTGCACTCTGTTTTCGTCATTGGTCACCTTTGGGGGACATTGCCACTGAAAGCCAGGCCACTTGTGGAGTCTGGATTGCCAGTGGAGCCCCATTATATAATTGGGGTGTCCAGCTCATGGAGAGCCCATGTAGGGGACAGAGCTAGATGCCTTTGTTGTCTTGCAGGTGAGTGGAGCTGGCATGTTCCCGACGGAGGCAGCGATTATTTTATTACGAGTGAGTTCCCTTGTTCTTCTCCTCTAGAGTAGAGTTGGAATATCCTATGGCTCATATGATTCGTGCAAATTATGTGCACAGATCCGTTCTATTAGCCATGAACCTCATTTCGGCCCACTGTCTGGCACAGAAGGAGAGGAGGCCAGGCCTGGCACACCAAGATCCTGGACATGGAATTTGCAGGGCTGGATCTTTTTGTTGGCAGAGCCACGAGCCCTGGGAGAGTCTGGAGCACAGAAACTTCTCTGATTGGCACTTCTTAGAGTCCATTCTTGGCGGGAGGAGAGGGGAGATGCACAAGCAGAGACGTCACTAAGGAAGCTCTGCTGTCCAGGGGTGACCCCAAGACAGTAGTCGAGGAGGTGATGAGAATGGGGTGGAGAAGCAGCTGATGGGTGGAACACGGGAGAGCGGTCACACAGAGAGCTCCAAGGTTGGAGGCCAGCCTCAAGAATGTTCTAGAACTACCATTACAGGGCACCTGCCTTGGTTGTGGATTCTCCAACAAACAAGACAAAAGGAGAAAGTCAGACATTGTTATGTAACAGTCCCGTCCCCAAAAGCCTAGAGGCTCAAAGCACCATCTATGATTCAGGTGGACTCTTCTGCTGCTCTGGGCTGGGCTCACTCATCTGGGGCCAACGGCAGGTGGCTGGCTGCTGGCTGCTCCAGGGTGGTCTGGCTGGGACATCCCTGCTCTGCTCCACATGGACTCTCATCCTCCAGCTGCCTAGGCCAGACCTGTCCACGGGGCAGGGGCAGGCGCCAAGGCAGTGGACTCAACAAGGCCTCTCGAAAGGCCCTTCCTCTAGGCTGAGAACAGGCAATCCATCCCGCCATGTCCAATTGCTCAAAGCAAATCAGGAGCCGCTCCAGACCCCAGGGGGCGGGACATGCACTCCACCTCTGTGGACTGTGGTGTTTTTTGACATTCACTAAATGACAGATTGCATAACTCGATCAGAGAAGAAACAACATGGTCGTTTCTTCAAGCAAAAATTGTCTCCTTGATCAACTCAGAGAAATGTTCCGAGGGCAGACACGCCCTGGCTCCACCCTCTTCAGAGCAGCCACCATCTATGGCGTGGCCACTCAGAGCCAGGCCCAACGAGGACTTCACATCTGTGTGCTTCCAAAAATGGAGACAGCAGCGCTTGGCTCCAAGAGCTAACTTGTTCCATGGATGAGCAGTTATGGTGTGGCCTTTTTTATTACTCATATTGCTTTCCATTTGTGATAAGTGACACTAATGTCCCTCTTAAGCTAATAATACAAAATTTCATTTTGAAATAAGTCCCCTTCAGTGTTTGCAAGTGCATCTATTTGAAGAGTCATTAATGACATAACAGCACAGGTAGTCTGTGGCCACAGTGAAACAATGGATGGAAACGTGGAGGACATGCTACAACTCTCTCTCTTCACCCTGAGATGTGGGCCTTATGAAGCCCGTTTTGCAGATGGGGAAACCGAGGACTGATGAAGACTGTGCAGGCTGCGATGTGCAGCTTTGCTCCAAAGTCCTCCCCGTAAAGACTCCCAGGTGGCTTGTAATGGGAGGCCTGGCACCTACCAAAGACCTACAGCGGGATCTGTCACCAAATGAGACCCTTGTGGCTCCCAGGGATCCTCCCCTGATTGGGAACTTCTGAACATAATGCACTCTCGGAATTTGAATCAAATGGAATTTGAATGAGAATATTCTCTGGAGACCCAGGTGATGCGCAGTGAGAATAGATGGAAATCACTTTGCACCTGAGAGGCCCAGAGCGCACCTGCACCGAAGCGCTGAATAAATTAAGAGAAAATAGACAGGTGGGAAGGGGAAATGGGGGGACTTCGAGCTCCCTTCATGGTTGTGAGTGCCTCTGGGAGCTTCGGATCCTGGAGGCCAGGGGCCAAGACCAGCTCGGAGCTGAGTGGCCAGAGGGTTGGGGCCAGCAAGCTCTGGGGGCCACACCCCAGGCTCCCGGCCTTGCAGGCACCCAACAGCTCAGCCAGAGCCCCTGTGGAGCAGACCCTCAGTGTGAGTGAATCACATCTCCCGCACCCACCAAATTCCTGCCTTGAGCCCTAGTCCCCAGGCCCTCATCATGCGACCCTATTTGGAGACAGTCCTTTAAAGAGGTGATTAAGGTTAAATGAGGTCATTGAGGCAGCCCCTAATCCAATCTGACTTGTGTCCTTAAAAGAAGAGATTTAAGACATAGACACATACAGAGGGACCGTCATGTGAGGACACAGGAGTAGATGGCCATCTGCAAGCCGAAGAGAGAGGCCTCAGAAGAAACCAACCCCGAAACACCCTGATCTCAGATACATAACCCCCAGGACTAGGAAAAATTAATTTCCATTGGTTAAGCCATCTGGGCTTTTTGTTACAGCAGCCCTAGCAGACTAATACAACCAGTAACACCCCCCACCACCACCCTCAACTGCCAGTGTTTAATACCATTGTGAGTCCTTCCTCATGTCTAGCTATTTCTCTCCCTCTCTTTTTTCCACGTGCCCTGGCCAGAGGGAAAGGAAGCTACCATCTCAGAGGGTTGCTCATGCTGAGCACCCTCCAGGCGGGGTCAATGCATAGGTACCCCAGGAATGCCTCAAAAGCTCACAGGTGTGCAAGGAGCAAGCTGGGAAGACAATTTCTGACTGGGGAGCAGGACACCCCAGGGACCAGACCCTCTCTATTCATTCATTCATGTGTCCATTCATTCACATGGTGGATCCGCCCTGAGACCCTGCGGTGGTCCTCCTGCCAATCCCACCCAGCAGGATGATGGCTCTGGGGACAGAGAAGAGCCAGGGGGAGCCAGCTGGACTTTGCAGTACGGATCTTTCCTGATGGGCTGCATGGTGAGCCTCCAAGCCTCTGAAGCCTGTGGGATAAAAACAGCAGCCAGATCTACCTCCGGTGGTTTGGGGGCACTAAATAACATAAGCGCTCAGGACAGCCTTTGGCCCTGACCAGCACACTCAGAAATGTCGCCAGCCACACACTGCTATCATCCTCTCCTAAGAGGCCCCAGCCTGTGGCCAGGCTTGTCCTTGTACGGTCCCACACTAGTTTCATGTCCCTGTCCTTTGCTCAGATTTCCCCATTACCTGCAGTGTGCCCTCCCGTCCAGCCATGCCCAGGGACCCCTTCCCTCCCGCTGCAGGGACCCAGGCCCAGCCCCACCAGCTGGCTTCCCAGGCTGCCCTGCTCTGGTATTCCCCACAGCTGCCCCCTCTCAGCCCCGCCCCTGGGGCGCCGACCACTCCTGTCCAGTGCTGGGATGCCCTTGGTCAGGGCTGCCCCTCTCCTTCTTGGCATCCTCGCCCCGCGGTTCCCAGGTGCGCTTCCTGGCTGACGGATTGGATTTGATCCAGAAAACATGTCCAAGCTCCATTTGTCAAGGCAATGACTCTCAACTTGGGGACATTTTTGGTTGTCACAGCTGGAGCGGGAGGTACTACTGTCATCTAGTGGGTAGACACCAGGGAGGTGGTCAAATCCTACCATGCTTAGGGCCACCCTGGCACAGACCCCCGGCCACACCTGCTGTCTGTCGTCCTTCAGAGAGCGTGGGCCCTGGGCTTCCAGGTCACTCATTTCTCAGGACAACATAAATCGTGTCTGGACTGGCCTCCTCACTGCGGCCTCCGCACCTGGAGCTGAGGCCTGAAGCCCAGCCCTCCCGCACCCCGCCCCTTGTCACAGCACCCGCGGATCCTTGCAGATTTGTATGAAGCAATTGACCTGTGACTAAGGCCAGCTGAGCTTGCCTTGTTCCCGCCAGGCAGGGACAATACCCCATTAACTGGGAAGCCAGGTCTGGCGCAGCGCAGAGCATGAACCGGGGGAAGGGGAGGGCGATGGGGCAGCTGAGAGAATAGGGGCAGATGGGGCGGGGGAGGGGAGCTCCTGGTGCTCCTTGTTATCATGGGTCCTGCATGAACTCCAGTATCTCTTTCTAGATGCCCAGTACATGAGGGCGCATGCTTACTCGCATCCCTAAAGAGAGGCCTCCTTCTGCCAACTCAGGGATCCTCCTTGTTCCCACGTCACAGATGAGGAAAAGGTGACTTACACAAGGTCGCCCGTTGGTACATGGAGAAACAGAGGTGAGATTCAGATGCTCAGATTTATGGCTTCTCTTAAGCATCCATTAGGCACTAGGCACATCCATTAGCCCTCCCATCCAAGGGGGCTCTGAACTCCAGGGTGTCCTAGAACTCTGACCCGCACCACCCCACCCCACCCCACCCCAGCCACGACTCGCCCCGCCCACAACGTGAGGAAGAGGCCCCGCCCACCCCCGGGCTCCCCCCTGATTGGACTGCGCAGCAGGGGCGGGGTCGCCTGGCCCAAGAGGAGCCAATCAGAACCAAGGAATCGGAGCGCAGGACCGGGCCTGGCGGGAGCCGCCTCCTGGTGGGATCTGGTGCTGGAAGCCCAGGGCGGGCGAGGGGAGGGAGCCCTGCAGACTTCGCAGGCCTCAGTCCCTGGGGAAGGCGGGAACGTCCACAGGGGCAGCGTGCTCCCGCTGCGGGCTCTGGGAGACGGAATGGAGCACCCTTCTCAGACTCCAGGGGTTAGGGGGCTGGTCCCATCCGTCCCACTGTGCAGAACTGCGGGACCTGGTGGCCAGCAGCCTTCAGTCCAGAGGTGAGTGTCTAGGTGGGAGGGTCCAGCGCCCTGACGGGTCAGCTACAGATTAGGAATATGGTCCTGGCATCTCCTGAGACCAAAGGTCCTACCCAAAGCCTCCTGAGGTTTCCAAAATATTTAGAATAAAATACCGAGACATTTCCGTGGTCTATACGGTCTGATGGGACCTGGTTCCTGACCACTTCATCCATCTTTCCTGGCAAAGCTGTCTCCCTACTCACCCTGCCCCGTCTCTGTGGCCTCTATCTGTTCTCTGAACATTCGACATATGTTCGCCTCAGGGCCTTTGCACAAACTGTGGAACTTGCTTAGACCACTCATTCCTGAAATATCTGCCTGACTCCCTTCCTCTCACTACATTCAAATCCGTTCACGCTTCAGATGATTAGGAGGTCTTGGCTACCCAGCCTCCTTTAAATTCAAATAGATGCCTCTTACCTTTTTTCCTGTCCACCTCCTTATCCTGCTGTCCTGCTATAAATACTGTTATTGATCCTATATATATATATATGAATGGAAAGTGCTTGGCCCGCGGTGAACTCCCAACAAACATTAGTGGCTATTTTAAATTAATATGTGTATTTTCTTATTTGATTTTGTTTGGTCTCCCCCAGCTAGCATGCAATCCACTTCCGCCCATGCCTGACTTAGGCTAGTCATAAGTATCTGTTAGGAAAGGAAGGAAGGTTCTGGCTGCTTGGATTCCAATCTTGGCTCTGCCTTATCTCAGCTGAATGACCCTGGACAAGTCATTATCCCTCTCCAAGACTCAGCTTCCTCACCTACAGGATAAGAATGCAGGCTGGTAATAGTCGCAGGAATATCTGTCTGGTGTGATTTTTGTGGGGATATGAGGAAGGAATCCGTGCCCAGTGCCTGGCAGGTATTAAATTGCTTAATAAGTGCCAGCTATGGTTTTCACTGAGGCCTCAGTTTTCCCATCTGAAAAATGGGATCGGTGTGAGGATGAAATGTGGTTCTTAGTAGAAAGTGCTTAGCACAGAAGGAGGCCTCTGTAAAAATCAGTGGTTATTTTAAAATCAATCTGCACATGCACAAGCACACAGCCACTCCTGGTCCTAAAAGGGCCACCTCTTTCTGAATTTCTTGAATGGTGTCCCCAGAGCACCGACCTTGAAGTCAGTGGCTAAAGAGAGCAGCTCTCGGGTAGCCACTTCCCGCTCATGGTTCCGAGCCGAGCCCAGCATGTTCTTTCTAGAAGATTTCTTTCCCTGCACCCTCTGCAGCCCTGGCCTCCAGCAAACAGTCAGCCTGGCGTCCCCATCAAAAGCCCCTCACCACCCTCGGGACCGGCCACTCCCCCTGCGGAGCCCAGACCACCAGGCTGAGCAGCAGCCCTGTCTGTGCCATGTTGCTCCTTATTAGGCGTCATTAGGTACACGGTAATTATAATAATTATCTGCACTGCTTAGGCGACCATCCTCAGTAACAACCACTGCTATTCAGAAGTCATAATTGCTGCATGGAGATTAAAATGAAGGCTAATTAGATGTCATTGCTCCCCCCCCACCACAGCCCCCTGCGCAATCTCTATACCCAACGTGCCCCGTGACCACCGGCCGTCCTTGATGAATCGGCAGAACCCCAAACAAGCAATTCCGTCCAGAGGAGAGCCTGGGATATGCCTGTGGGATTGGTGGGGAGGGGGGAGTGTGAATCATTTAAAAAGAAGAGAATTTGGGGACAGAGGGTGGCTGAAGGTGTTGGGCTGGGAGCTGAGGGATAGACTTCAAATACTGGTTCTGTAGGGTTTTCTGTGATGCTCAGCAGGGCACCTCCTACTGTGAGGTTGGCCGGATTGACCTAGGAAGTGCCGTCGGGGCACTTTATAAAATATCAAGTGGTGCTTATTGAGGAGGGAGTCTGTTAGTCAGCTTTCCACGGCTCTCACAAAATAACCAAGAAAATCTGTTTAAAAAGAGGAAAGGTTCATTTGAGCTCACAGTTTCAGAGACTTCAGTCCTTGGTCAATTAGTCTGTTGCTTTGGGCCTGTGACAGGGCAGGACATCATGGTGAGGAGCATCTACAAAGCAGAGCTCTTCGCCTCAGAGCAGCTGGGAAGCAGAATGGAGGGGAGGGTTCAAGGTCCCATGCACCCCTCTGGGGCCCGGCCTTATTGACCCACCTTCCCTCCACTAGGCCCCACGTCCTGAAGGTTCACGGGCTCCCAATGGAGCCATCAGCTTGAGACCCAAATCTCCCCTCATGACTCTGAAACACAAGTCGAGTTCGAGACACCCTGCTCTGTAGGCCTCCACCCTTGAATGCTCAAAGGATCCATAAATATGCGCAGCTTAGTACCAGGGCTTCCCACTCCGGCTCTGATTTTCCCCATTTGGTCCAAATGAAAATGTTGAGGATGTTGAGTATGTTAGTCAGCTTTCCGTGGCTCTCACAAAATAACCAAGAAAAATCTGTTTAAAAAGACGGAAGGTTTATTTGAGCTCACCCTCCATGGGCCTCTGGTTCTGTTTCCTTCAGTGCTGAGGGGGAGGGAAAGCGAGGATTTGGGGGCCTATTTTTCTCTGCCAAATGACATCTCTGCTCACTCTTAGGTGTGCAAGCCCGCCCCCGGTGCTGCAGAAGAAAATGCACAGGAAGGCAGCTGAATGTCCCTTTCCCCCCACAGAAGAAGCCTGTACTAAAAAGGGACGAGTTTAATAGCCACACAGAGACGCTCGTCCGTGCATACCTACAGAAGTGGAGCCGGCCAAGGGTACCTGCAGGAACGCTTTGAGGCCTGGAGACAATGCAGGGGACCATGAGCAAAGCTGCCAGCCCCAGGTGGCCCCTCCGTAAATGGCAGGTCTGGCTACTGTTGGATTCAGCTCCAACCGATCCCTGGGTGCATGAAGTAGAACTCTTACCCTGGGAGGAGATGCACAGCAGAAATCCAGCGAGGCCGACAGAGAAGCTCAGGTGCCTGCATTTCGGAGAGTCGCGGTACAAACAAGCTGAATGAAGGCTCTGAGCAGGTCTGCAGTGACCAGCGCCGCTCACTGTGTGGAGCCCACAGTCCCACACACCTCCCCTAAGTCTGTGAGCACAGACGCAGACAGACAGAAGTACAGACGCAGACACCGATGAGAGGGGTGGAGGGAAACGGGGGGCTGATTTTGAGCCACTTTTGTTGGCAGAGTTTCGGTGAATTTGGCGCACAGACTGTGGCTTCTGGCAAGCCACGGCCCAGCCAGAAATTGGGGCATTTCAGGAAAGGGGGCCAGCCGCGCTCGCAGGGCCCTGTCCATGTGGATGAGGCAGAAGGAGGGGGCAGCCAGGAGGGGACCCGCCCAGCAGCTGTCTAGGTGCTGCTCTGGCAAGAAGGAATGAGGTGACAGGCCCCGGGGCCTCCTGACTCAGTTACTGCAGTGGGACGTTCAGGGTCTATAAAGAGCCTTTTAACACAGGCTGCTTCGTGGAGCAGTTGGGTCCTGGTTTTGCCCTTCTGTTATGTAAGGACCCAGTGCTCCTCCCCTTTGAAGACTCACCATCCTAAAAGCAGACGGCAGCACCTCAGCAGGCAGTGAGCTTTCCAGGACTTGATCCAGAAACTTTCAGCCTCTGGGACTGAGAGAAATGCATTTTGTTGTTTATAAATCGCCCAGTCTCAGGTATTCTGCTATAGCAACGCCAACAGACTCCGACACCTTCCTACCTGACAAATACCCAGAGAGTCCCCTGAAGCTCAGCACCCAGAGTGAGCTACTCTCACCACTAGTCCCCTCTCCGGGGCTGCTGCCAGTGTCGGCAGGAGCCACAGCCCGGTCTGCGTGGCCAGGAGGAAGTGCTGGGCTCTGGTGCACGCACCACACATGTATCTCCTCACTTAATCCTCACTGTAATCCTGTCCATTTTTATTCCGTTTTGCCCATGGTGAGACCGAGGCCCTGGGAAATCAGGCGAGAAGTCCCCATCGCACAGCTGGAAAGTGGTGAGGAGCACACGGTGACGCGTTCTCCCTTCCCCAAGTTGTTCCCACGGACTGTCACCAGCCTGAACCCCTCCAGGTTCTCGAGCAGCACTGCAGTCCAGGAAGGGGGTGTTTGTCACCTTGTCATTGCTCTGACTAAAATACCCGACCTGATCAACCGAAACGAGAAAAAAAAAAACAATATGTGGTTCACGTTCAGAAGTCTAAGTCCGCGGCTGGCCAGCTCCAGCGCTCTGACCTGACACGAGGGAGGACATTGTGGTGGGAGGATGTGGCAGGAGAAAGCGTCTCAGCTCGTGGCAGCAGGAAACAGAAAGGTAGAGGGGACACAGGCTCAGAATCCAGTCTCCGGTAGCTCGCCCCCTACTTCTTCCCGCCTACCCAGCAGTCCATGCAAACCATTAATCCATCAAATGGATTAATCCACTTGTGAGGCCAGAGCCCTCATGCTTAAGTCCACCTCTGTATGTGGCTGCTTTACCTTCAGCACTTTTGGAAGACATTCCAGATGCAAACCACCTCAGGGGGGTGTATAAGGTGGGATCTAGAAGCCCTTTGGAGATCCATCCCCTGAAGCTTGCCGGCCAGGGGTCGTGTGGAGCTTGGGCACTTCCACACTGAGAGCTTCTGCCAAAGGCTGAGAGGTGCTGCCAGAGGCCACAACGTGGAGGCAGAAGGAAGCTGCCCTCACCACGCGCCCCGTGCATTCGGCTCCTAAGTCAGGAAGTCGGTGCATGGAAAGGAAAGAGAACACCCGGGAGCAAGGACCGCGTCCTAACACTGAAAGCAAAACCTAAACTGGCCTACCCCGAAAACACACAATCAGGTCCAACAGAACCAAGAGGCTCCACCAGTAAGTGAGCCGGAGCCAGACTCACCATCACCTAAAGAACAGCAACAGAATCCAGAGGATATCTTCTTTTAAGAAATGCTACACACATTGGCAAAAATCAAGAAAAAAGCAGACAACTTTATGATGTTTCGAAGTTGGACTTAGCAACCAAGTGCTTTAAAACAGCTGTCATATATACGTGGAAGGACTTAAAGGACACATGGACACCAAGACTGGAAATATGAGAGTCCTCACATAGACCGAGAACTAAAGAACCAAATGGAGACTCCAGAACTGAGAAGTACTGCATCTAAAATGAAATATCACTACGGGGCCTCAGAATCAAGATGGAGCCGCAGAAGAAAAGTCAGTGAACTTAAAGAAGGTCAGTAAAGAGTACCCAATCTAAGGACAAAGAAAAAAAAATTTTTAATTAATAGGGACTCACCAATGTGGAATACTACCAGGTCGTCTAAAATAGTCCCACAGACATGAGAAAGAGAGGGTAGGACAACATGGACTTGAAGGCGAATTTTCCCCAAGAAATTTCTCCAGGAATAAACACAGTCAATATAAGAAAATCACATATAGGTATTTCATAGTCAGATGCTATTTTTAAAAAGAAAGAAAAGGTTACAAGATACCTCCATAAAGTAGCCAGAGGAAAAAACATGTATTCAGGGAAAGAATGGTATCATTGATGGGTGGTGTCATTGTAAACTAGAGATGGGAGAGGAAATTATGAATCCAGAATTGAATATCCAGCAAAAAAACAAAAAATGTTGTTCAGAAACAAGGATGAAATAAAGACAGCTTCCAATAAGCAAAAGTTGAGAAATTTTGTTGTCCGCAAACTTGCACCACACACACAATGAATCAAATTAAAATTTAAAATGAGGAAAAGTTAATAAAAAATCTTTAAGCTGAGGGGGTGATTAAACCAGATGAAAGTTTAGATATTGAGGAAAGGATGGAGAGTACACTAGAGAATATAACCATGTGGGTTATAATACTAAAAAGAGTACTTTTTCCTATTGTTTTGTAATAGATAATTATTTAAAACCTAAAAAAATCGCATATAAAAAAGTGCAAGAAACAGAGAAAAAAATAGAATTCTACTGTGCCTTTCTTTAAAGTTTTGAGTGAATTGGCAGAATATTAATTCCAAGTAGATCTGATGAACAGGATAACAGCAACTAAGAAGAAGCATGGCTAAGAAAGAGAATATGGGAAATAAAATAGAGTATAAAGGTATCCTGTGTGCCCAAAATAAAGCAGACAAGGAATACAGAAGGAAAAAAGGATAGGTCAAATAGAAAACCAACATTAGATGATAGGTTTAAACCCAGCCATATCGACAATTCCATTAAATGTAAATGCTCTAAACACTACAATTAAAAGGCAGGTACTTTCATTCTAAATCAGACAAACAAGACCAACTCTATCTGTACAAAAGAAATGCTTTAAATATTAAAACATTAACCACAAGAAAAGAAAGGAAAAGATATATCATACAAATAGTAAGTATAAGAAAACCAGTATAGCTATATTATTAGAAAAGGAGACTGTAAAAGTATTTCCAGATATAAGTAAGTACATTTCATAATTATAAAAGAAAAATTCATCAGGAAGTCACAACAATTATAAATACCTATCAGCATCATAATATCATTTCAAAATACATGAAACAAAAAAAAACTAAAAAGTATACAAATCCAAAATTGTGCAATTTTTAAAAACTCCTATCACAGTAGTTAGTAAAGAATTACAGATAAATATTAGTGAGGACATCTGGAAAATAATATCAACCAACTTGACTTAGTAGAAATTTGTAGAAACATTATACCAAGTAATACCAGGATATACATCTTTTTGAAATACATAAAATTATCATCAAAATCGACCACAGGTTTGACTAGAAAATAAGTCCAATAAATTTCAGTGGTTGAAATTTTACAGACTTTAATCTCTGGTAACAATGAAGCTAATTTAGAAATCAAGAAAAAATTAGACTATAGTAAATATCAAAATTTTTGGAAAATTATACATTTCTGAGCAACCTATAGATTAAAAAAGAAATTATGAAGGCTAGAAAATATTTCAAACTAAATGATAATAAAGACACAAAACATTCAAATTTTGAGACTATAGCTGGAGCTATGCTGAGAGAGACATTTATAGCTCTCAATGCTGACATTTCTAAAAACTAAATTAAAATCAGTGCTCTAAGTTTGTACCTGAAGGAGTTAGAAAGGGAAGAGCAAATTAAGCTCAAAAAAGTATCAGACAGGGCTGGGGTTGTGGCTCAGTGGCAGGGCACTTGCCTTGCATGTGTGAGGCACTGGGTTTGATCCTCAGCACCACAAAAAAATAAATAAACAAAATAAAGGTATTTGTCCATCTACAGACAGGCACTCATCCATTGCTGGTGGGAATGGAAATGGGTATAACCACTCTAGAAAGTAGTATGGAGATTCCTCAGAAAACTTGGAATAGAACTGCCATTTGACCCAGTTATCCCACTCCTAGGTCTAATCAGTATACTACAGTGATAGAGCCACTTCAATGTTTATAGCAGCTCAACTCATAGTAACTAAGCTATGGAACCAGCCTAAGTGTGCCCTTCAACAGATGAATGGATAAAGAAAATGTGGGGTGTGTGTGTGTGTGTGTGTGTGTGTAATGGAATATTACTCAGCCATAAAAAAGAATGAATTTATGATACTTGTCAATAAATGGATGGATCTGGAGACTCTCATAGTAAGTGAAATAGGCCAATCCTTCCAAAAACCAAAGGTAGAATGTCCTTTCTGATATGTGGATGCTAACACACAACAAGGGTGAGGGGATGAATAGAAGTTCAGTGCATTAAACAAAGGGGAATGAAGGGAGGGAAGGGTGGATAGGAATAGGAAAGACAGCGGAATGAATCTGACTTAACTTTCCTATGTACATATATGAATAAACCTCAGTGAATCTCAACATCATGGACAATCACAAGACTGGGATCCAAATTAGAATAAGATGAACTCCATGTTTGCATAAATATGTCAAAATATTCTCTACTGTCATGCATATCTAAAAAGAATAAATAAGTTTTATATATAAAAATTTATATATATTTGAAAACAAATATTAAAAAAGAAAGTATCAGAAAGGAAATAATAAAAAGGAGACCAGAGGCAGTGAGACAGAAAACACATAGATAATAGAGAGTATTAGCAAAAGCCAAGGCAGCACTTTAAAAAAGATTAATAATAAATCAATAAATCTTGGCAATAAATAAAGAGGAAATTAAACAACGAACAATAATATTAGGTTAAGAAAAAGCACATCACCACAAGTCTTAAAGACAGTCGAATGATAGGAAATAAGAAAGGTCATGAAAATCCATTTGACAACTTAAGATAAAATGAAAATATATCCTTAATACTTATCAGAAAGTACGTAAGATGAAATAGAAACAATGGATAACTTTTTACCTCGTAAATCAATTCATTACCCAAATCTGTTCCACATGAGAACCACAGGCTCAGGGGTGTCGATGGTAAATTCTACTGAATGCTTAGGAAAAAAAATAGTTTCCACCTTACGGGACACATGGGTAGAGGAAATGCCTCCCAACATGTCGTGTGGACCCGAGACCGTCCTAATACCAGAACCAGACACAAGAGGAGCGACATCACCAAAAACAGCAAAGTAAGGCATTAAAAAAAACCCCAGCTCTCCAGGAAAGTAGCAATGGATGGGTTTCTGTAGATCTCTGGAATCTAATCGGAAACTTCAATCAAGCAGGAGAATAAGCCACTCGGTTTCAGTGTCAGAGCCTGGTGGCCATTCACTCATGCAGACTCTCCAGTCCAGCCGTGGCCTTGGGGACAGCAGCCCACGGATGACAGAGAGGGAGATACTGGCGCTGTTTCCCAAGGATTGTGGTGGTCTCTGCTGGTGCACTCGGGGGTTTCCTGCAGAGTCGGCTCAGGGGCTTCCTGTGCCCACCCCAACATTCTCAGGATGCAATTATCAAAAGCAGCCCCCAGAAGGGAGAGAGGACAGAGGGCGGCAGGCCCACCAAGGAGCCTGGGGAGGGAGAAGCAGGGCAGGAGGTAGGTGGGAGAGGAAGAAGGCCTGGGCATCTGGAGGGCTCCACATAAAAGACCTACTAAGGGTTCCTTCCTGTATCTCCCACTGACATTTAGGCTCCATGAAAGCAGCTACAGCAGAATTGTTAAGGGCTAAGCACTGAAGAAGTGCCCCCAACACAGAGCCAGTCTGCAAAGACAGGGAGGAATGTGGGAAAGGTACGTGGGGTTTTGATTTTGTTGTTGTTGTTGTTATTGATGGTTTTGTTGTGGTGTTTGTGTGTGTGTGTGTGTGTGTGTGTGTGTGTGTGGCTTTTTGTTTGTTTTTGGATTTTGACTTTGGTTCTGAGCATTTAAGAAAAGGTCGTTTAAATCACTAGCTTACTACGAATCTAAAAGAAGTGAATTTTCATGGACCACAGGATAAAGAAAACAATAATTTATGAAAATAGTTTAGAGAGTCATTAAACAAATAGCTACAACCCCAAACAAGCAGCAAAAATGAATTTCTGGGAAGGAAAGAATGTGATTTCTAGACCTACCCCCATTTTAATATTCAAAATTTTTCAGTTTTCAACAACAACCAAACATACAAGCAAAGAAATAAGAGTCTTTGGCAGGTCCATAGTCCACAGGAAAAAAGAAATTAATGGAAACCCTCCCCAGAGGGAGCCCAGACATGGACTTACCAGTCAAAATTTTTAAGTCAACTGTCTTAAATATGCTCAAAGAGCCGAAGAAAACCAGGAAATGTCTCAATATAGAAAGAAATGAATAAAGAGATTAAAATTATTTTTAAAAAGAAACCAAACAGAAATTCCGGAGCTGAAAAGAACAATAACTGAAAGCGGAAAAAAAAAAAAAAATCACCCGAGTTTGTCAACAGCAGGATTGATTGTACCAAAGGAAAACACTAGAATCAGTGACCTTAGAGATAGTTCAGTTGAGATTACCAGGACTATGATGCAAAGAGGAAAAAGGAATGAATAAAAGAGAATAGAAGGAAAAAAATGTCTGTGGACTCCACCCTGCAAACCCACGCACACACACTGGGAGGTCCAGGAGGAGAAGAGCTGACACTTGAAGGAATAATGGTGAAAACTTCACAGATGATCCAATACATGCATCTCCATATCCAAGGACCTCAACAGTACATAAACCTAGAGATTCGCCAAGTCACACAATCAAACTGCCAAAGACAAAAGGGATCTTAAAAGCAACAAGAAGCAATTCATGCTGGGTGCGGTGGTGCATGTTGGTAATCCTAACAGCTCAGGAAGCTGAGGCAGGAGGATCGTAAGTTCAAAGCCAGCCTCAGCAAAAGAAAGGCTCTAAGCAACTCAGTGAGACCCTGTCTCTAAATAAAACAGAAAATAGGTCTGAGGAAGGTGGCTCAGTGGTCGAGTGCCCCTGAGTTCAACCCCCACTACCTCCCCCGCAAAAAAGAAGAAGCAGCAATTCATCATATACAAGAGAGCCTCAGTAATATTAGAAGTAGATGAAGCCCTCAGAAAGCGTGACAGCCGGAAGCCAGTGGTCTAACATATGTAAAGTGTTGGAAGGGACAAAAGAAGTCAATAAGAAATCTATGTGCAGAAAAATCATCTTTCAAACATGAAGGAGAAATCAAGACATGACCAGATCAACAAAAGTTGATGGAGTCCACCACTGGTACATCTGATCTCCAAAAATTGCTAAGGGAAGTCCTTCACGTTGGAATGAAGGGACACCAGAAACTAACTTCTAGTCATATAAGGAAATAAGAAACACTATAAAGATAACTACAAATAGAAATTCACAAGCTAGGGCTGGGGTTGTGGCTCAGAGGTGGAGCACTCACCTAGCATGTGCAAGGCCCTGGATTCAATCATCAGCACCACGTAAAAATAAATAAATAAAATAAAGGTACTGTGTCCATCTACAACTAAAAAATAAATATTTTTTAAAAAGAAATATACAAGCTGTTATTCTTATATGTTTTGTTTATAGCTCTTCTAATACTTTTTCTTTCCTATAGGATTTAAAAGACAAATGTATAAAACAATAACTAAAAATCTGTTAATGGGCATCAATGTATAAAGATGTAATTTCTGACATAATGAAAGGTGGAGCTGTTGGAAGCGGAGTTTGAATACTATCAAAACTAGGTTGTTATTGATTCACACTAGAATGTTAGACATTTAAGATGTTAATTGCAATCCTGACAGTCACCACTAAGAAAATTATTTTTGAGTGTACAGAAGAGGCAATGAATGCGAAGGGAAATGAAACAGTTCACTAGGGAAAAAATATATATATACAAAAGAAGGAAATAAGGAGGAATTAAGGAAAGACATTAAGAGCAAAAATGTCATACAGAAATCAAATGTCAAGTTGACAGAAATAAGCCCTTCTTTATTATCCATCACTATACCTATAAATGTAAATGGATTAAATTCTCCAACCTAAAAGGAAGAGATTGGCATAAAATATTTTAAAAATAAGGTCCATTTAGATGCTGTCTATTAAAGACATATTTTTAGATACAAAGACAGATTAAAAGTGGAAAGACAGACAAGATATTAACCAGAAGAGATCTGGGGTGGCCAAACTAACATCAGACAAAATAGACTTCAGGTCAAAATTGTTACAAGAGTCAAAGATTAATATATTAACAAATGCTCAAGCTGTTAAAAAGTGTGACAATTAAAAAATCTACACACTTAACAACAGAGCCCCCAAAATATATGAGATAAAAACTTAAAGAATAAAAGGAAAAAAGATAGACAGTTCTACAATCCTGGTTGGAAATTTCAATGCCCAACTTTCAATAATATCAATATCAATATAATCAATAATATCAATATCAATAAGATAGTAAAGATTTGAACAATACTTCAAACCAACTAGATCTTACAGACCTGTGCAAACACTCCGTGGGACAATCTGCTTTCCTCTGATGTGCACACGAATTAAACTTAGGGATGCACCATTGTGTTCAGCCAAACAACTATCTCAATACGTTTAAAAGGATTAAAATTAGGAAAAGTGTCTTCTTCAACCACAATAATTGAAATTAAGAATTGATAATAAGCAAAACTGGAAATTTAACCTTTTTAAAAAAAAACAAAACAAAACAAACACCCTCTTTAGCATCGATGGGCCAAAGAAAGCTTCACAAGGGAGACGAGAATATACTGTGAGAGAAATGAAAATAAAACACAACATACCAAAGTGTACGACTGCAGCAAAAGGCGTCTCAGGGGAAATTTATGCGTGTAAATGACTACATTAAAAAAGAAGAGAGATCTCAAATCAATAACTTAAGCTGCCAATGGGAGGAGGTAGGAAAAGAGAAGCAAAATAAACTTAAAGCTAGTAGAAGAAAGGAAATGATTTTTTTTTTTAAAGAGCAAGACAAATAAAATAGAGAACAGAAGAGTAATAGGGGGCTGGGGTTGTGGCCCGGTGGGAAAGTGCTCACCTCCACCTGTGTGGCCCTGGGTTGGATCCTCAGCACCACATAAAACTGAATAATATAAAGGTATTGTGTTCATCTACAGCTAAAAAAAAGAAAAAGAAAGAATGAATGAACGAATGAAAGAGAAAATAAAAATAAGAGAATCAGCCAGAAATGGGTTCTTAGAAAAGATCAACAGAATTGACAAATCTTTAGTTAGACTGACCAAAATGATAATAATAATAATAATAATAATACAGACAACTAAGATGAGAAATGAAAGTGAAGTCATTGCTACTAACCTTAGAAGGAGGCAGAAATGAATTTTAAAAGAGATAAAATGAACAGCTGTAAATCAGACCATCCAGATGAAATGGACAAGTTATTTAAACTAAAAATGGAAATATCAAGAGCAAGGAAATTGAATCAGTAATCAAAATCTCCCCACCTCCCTAAAAAAAAAAAAAAAAAAAAAGAATCCAGGACTACATGGACCCACTGATAAATTCTGGCAAACATGTAGAGAAGAATGGGCACCAGTCCTTCCTCCTCTTCCAGAAATGTCAACAGGAGGGAATGCTGCCTCCCCAGGCATCGCCTGATGGGAAAACCTCACAAGGAGAGCAAGTGCTAGGCTAATACCCTAGGAACACGGGTGAAAACAGCCTCATCAAAACACTAGCACGCCCCAGTCAGCCGCGTATGTAAAGAATCTTACACCAACAAACAAATGGGATTTTTTTTTTTTTCTGGAACGTAACTTTGGTTTAATGTTCAAAAACCCAATCATGGTTAATGTACCCCATTAACAGAATGATGCAGAAAAAGTATTTGACAGAATCCAACATTCTGACATCATACAAAGAAGGAAGAGGAAAAAAAAAATAAAAGACCTTCCTCAACCTAATAGAAAGGCACCTATAGAAAACCCACAGCCAAGGTCACCACGGACAGACTGAAAGTTTGGCCTTGAAGATCAGGAGCAAGACGAGAATTCCCACTTTCACCACTTCCGTTCCACATTGAAACTGTTCTGGGTAGAGCAATCAGGCATCACAGACAAATATGGGCTTCAAGTATTAGCAGAGGACACGGTCTTTTAACTCAAAAGAATCTACGCACACACACACACACACACACACACACACACATCAGTTGTCGGTATTTTTCAACCAAATTCAGCAAAGATATGGATACAAGATCAACACACAAAAATAAGTGATATTTATGTGCAATCAATCAGTAATCTGAAAAGAAAATCAAGAAGTAATCCCATATCTAATAGCATGAACATTTAAACTACTTAGTAATAAATCTGACCAAATAGGAGCAGTATTTTATCACTGGAAACGACAAAACACTGCCGAAAGAAATGAGAGGACCTAAAGAAATGGGGAAAAATTTCATGTTTGTGAATTGAAACTCTTACATCAGGTTGTTAAAATGGCAATACCACCTAAAATAATCTACAGATTCAAATCCCTTTTGTTATGGTTTAGATATTAGTTGTCCCCCACTGAAGCTCATATGTGAGACAATGCAAGAAGGTTTACAGGTGGAATCATTGGGTTGTGAGAGTTAACCTAATTACCTGATTGGTAACTGTAGGCAGGTAGGGTGTAGATGGAGGAGGTGGGTCATAGGGAGGGGGTGCATGTCTTTGGGGTACATATTTTGTACGTGGTAAGTAGAGTGAATTTCTCCCTCCCTCCCTCCCTCTCTCTCTCTCTCTCTCTCTCTCTCTCTCTCTCCCCCCCCCCTCTCCATCTCCCCATCTCTCCATCCAAAAATAGCCAAAATACTCTTTTCAAAAAGAAGAAGAATTTGGAATACTCATGTTTCCCTATTTCAAAATTTCCTACGAAGCTACGATAAGCAAAACAGTGGATATGGCCATAGGAGAAACCTGTAGATCGATGGATTAATGGAATGGAATCAAGAATTATGGATAATCAAAAATATGGAATAAAGCCACACGTCTGTGGTCGATTATTTTGCAAGATGAGTGCAAAATCAATAGCCTTATAATCAATGCCCTGGGGCGTATCTGCATGCAAAAGAGTAAAAGTGGATCCTTGTCTTCTACCACATTCAAAAATTAATTCAAAATGGACCAAAGGCCTAAATGGGGGAGCTAAAAATAAATGAAATACTTAGGAGAAAACACAGGGAAAAGTTCTCACGGCCGTGGCTTTGGCAACGGCGTCTTTGATGTGACACCAAAAGTACACACAACAGAAGAAAAAAAAAATGGATAAAAAATGTAATTCATCAAAACCAGAAGCTTTTTCCATCCAAGAGAACTATCAAGGGAGTAAACATGAATTTGCAAAATGTAAGAAAATATTGCAAATAATATGTCTGCTGAGATTTTGCTACCTAGTATTCGTTATCTTTCAATGCAACCACCAAATAACGAACAACTCAATTAAAACACCAGCAAAGAACTTGAATAGACATTCTTCCAAAGAAGATATTTAAAAAAAAATCCTGAAGTGATGCTTAATATTATTAGTCAACAAAGAAAATGTAAATCAAAATCACCATGAGAGGTAACTTCATGTCACCATCTTGGAAGTAGAAAATCACAAGTGAAAATAGCAAACTAATGAAAATGGGGACCAATTGGAGCCCCACACACTTCTGATGGGAATGAAAATGGTGTATCCAGTTTGGAAAGCAGTTCCATAGTTCTTCATAAGCTAAAAATGGAAGTACCTATGACCCAGCAATTCCACTTGTAGGTATATACTCGAGAAAATTGACAATAGGTGTCCAAACCAAAGTTTCTGCAAAAACACCCATGGCAGGACTATTCACAGTAGCAAAAAAGGTAGAATTAGCTAAATATTCATCAAATGATGAATGGGTAAATGAAACATGGTATATCCATACTGTGGAATGTTATTCAGACTTGAAAAGGAATGAAGTTCTGGTACCTGCTGGGGTAGGGATGAATGTTCTAAACACACCAAGTGAGAGAAGTCGGCATAAGCAGTCACATATTGTACAACTCATTTTTATGAAATATTCAGGTTAAATCAAAGGTAATCAAATGCACAAATACAGAACGATCACTGGTTGCCAGGGCCCACAAGAAAGGCAAGGGAGATGCTGTATGTGCCCTTCTTTGGAGAAGATGAAGATGTTTGAGAACCAGACAGGGGTGATGGTTGCACACCATTGTGTGTGTACTAAACGCCACTGAATCGGGTGCTTTACGATGTTTAGAACAGTGGGTTTTATGGAAAATACCTTTATCTTCAGGAAAAGAAAAATGACACCACAAGAAAACCAAACACAGATGTTCCCATAAAAGAAAATTGCACAATATGTAAATTATCTTTTTCATATATTTAAACACTGAGCTAATTAACAAAATATTAATAAGCAGAACCCAGTAATATGTAAAAAGGGTAACGCATCATGTCAATAAAGTGAAAGTAAGTAAGACTGACGATATTTGAAAGGCAAGAAATATAATCATCATATTAACAAAAATAAAGAAGGAAAAAAGGGATCATATTAATCAATTTATTTAAATTTTTTGATAAATTTAACACACATCTACAAACTTGTAGTGAACTAGAAATATAAGAGAACTTTCCTCTACCTAACAGAAACTTAAAAACAAAACAAAAAAAAACCCCAACCTACAACAAGCATCAGAATGACGATGGGATATCTACTATTTTGGCCGGGCATAGTGGGGCACATCTATAATCTTAGGAACTCAGGAGGCTGAGGCAGAAGGATCACAAGTTTGAGGCTAGCCTCAGCAATACCCTGTGTCAAAATTAAAAATAAAAACATGTAGCTCAGTGGTAAAGTGCCAATGGGTTCAATTCCCAGTACCAGAGGAAGAGGAGAAGGGGAAAGAAAGAAAGAGAGAGGGAGGGAGGGAGAAAGAAAAGAAGAGAAGATTTCATGCTTCATCCCTGAGATGAACAAAAAGGTAAGTATGTCTGCTCTCAGCGCTTCTATTTAATAAACTAGAGACTTTTGTCAGCGCAATAAGAAAAAGAATTGGACCGCATAAATATTGGGGAAGGAAAATTATATTTATTTATAGATTACTGATTTTTATGTTTTTGTTCCCCCAAGAATCATATGTGGAAACCCTAAACCTCAATGTGATAGTGTGAGAAGGTAGACCCTAAATTATCTCCTAAAGACAATTACATTTAGATGAGGTCGTGAGGGTAGAATCCCCCTCATGGTATTAGTGCCCTTATAGAAAGAAAAAGAGGGCTGGGGATGTGGCTCAAGCGGTAGCGCGCTCGCCTAGCATGCATGCGGCCCAGGTTCGATCCTCAGCACCACATACAAACGAAGATGTTGTGTCCGCCGAGAACTAATTAAAAATAAGTAAATGTTTAAAAAAAAAAAAAAAAAAAAAAAAGAAAAAGAGACCCCAGATATTCTTCTCTTCACCGTATGAGGACATAGTGAGAAGGCAGTCATTTGAGTCAGGATGAGGCAGAAAGAGGGCCCTCACCAAGAACCAAATTTACTGGAACATTGATCTTGGACTTCCAGCCTCCAGAACTGTTTGAGCCACTGAGTCTGTGGTATTTTATTTTAGCAATTTGAGCTGCCCAAGACAATGATGTTCATATAGAAAAATCTTCAGAAATTTACCAAAAGTGCCGTGGAAACTAATAAGTAAATTTAGTAAGTTTGCAGGATCTAAGGTCAAGTAAAACTACATTTTACATATTCTTTCTATTTTTAATGTAAGAATACATGTTTTATAATAAAAAAAATGTTTATAGTAGCATTTTGTAAATATTTTATATTTATAAACCAATATAATGTACCAAAATGTACTTTTATAAAGTAGTACAATTATAAGATAAAATTTAAAAATCAAGCCATTTTTGATAAAATAAAAAAATATAAGACATTGTGAGTCAATGCCGAGAAATATAAACAAAACTTCTACGCGGAAAAAATGCAAAGTTCTGCTAAGAGAAATGAAATTAGCTCTAAGAAAACAAAAAGATAAACCACGTCCATTGATTGGAAATTTAATATTATTAAGATATCCAGTCTCCCCAAATTAATATAATATGATATAATTAATATAAAGATGAAGCCCATCTCAACCAAAAATCCCAGAAAATTTATTATCGTGTTAATTCACATGTTGATTCTGAAATTTCCATGGACATTCAAAGGACTTTGAATAGCCAAAATATTCTTAAGGGGGGGAAAAAAGAACAAAATTGAAAGACCCCTGTTACATGGGATTTGCCATGAAGCTACGGAAACCAAAATACTATGATCATGAAAATCACAGACAAATTGATCATGGAACAGGAGCCTCTTCCCAGGGGAGACTCGGCGTCCTGGCCTACCGCGCTGGACGTTGGACCTCGGTGTTTTTAAGTCTTGGTTAAACACACGCACAGAGACACAGACACCCCAAAAATGTAAGCTGCCTATGTTTGCTGGCCTTGCTATGGCGGTACCTAGTCCCACCCCATTTCCAGGACACACAGCATCCCCCAGGTGTTTCTAGACACCTCCCTTGAACTTCTAGGAAATAGAGAAGGGATGAGGAACTCTGCTTCACAAATGAAGAACTGTGGCTGATCCGCATGCTGAGTGACAGGGAGCATCCTTCCTATAAAATACTACTTAAAGGTATCACCGCTGCCTCTAATCATAATACACAGCTATTTTATACGGAGGGACTAAAATAAATGGACTCCTACATGACTTGCTTTCACTCAATACTCGTGCTAGAGCAAGCTCGTGCCAGTTTGCAAGAAATCAATGGCTAAATTTTCTTTTTAACAAACTGAGCAGATTGTCAAATACATGCACCATTAAAAAACAGATTGTATCCATTTACCATTAAGTAAATCATATTAAAAAACAAAGGTCGCTACTGTCAAAGCTCACGGCTTCCTGGTGATCCTATTCCTGTCTGTGTCTCAAGGTCCTCTGCATCTATCCCATGGTCATGGTGAAGCCAAGATCCACTTGTGTTCTGAGGGGTACCTCTGCCCCTCTCCTGGTCTGATGACACCCCATTTCTTAGTTTGAAATTGGCCATCACAGGAGTATACACCACGGAAATCAGCCCACATTACAAGCAGGGCTGAAATGGTTCTTTTGTTGGTTGCTCAGGCTTAAGAAATTAATGAAGAAAATGTGAACGCCACACATTAAGCTTAAAAGAGTGTGGCACCTAAAACCGTCATATTGATAAGTAGTGCAAAGCATTCAGAAAACATTTTTTCTTATATTCAATAACTGTCACTGAATTCAACAAGAAGTCTCTCACACCACTGAAAGTGGGTGAAACTTTGGCAGACACTTTAGTTGTTTCTCTTTTATCCACCTCGTTGGTTGATTTCATCTTCATGATGAAAATGAAATATGTCAAAAGGACACTCGTTCATCATGGGCAGCCTCAGATGGTTGTCTATGGACAGGAGAGTTTGCCGAAAATCAACACGTGCTGTACGGGAATCAACTGGCCACATGAAATTCACAAGAAAATGTGCTGTATACTTTATTTGTAAATTATATGCAATATTTTTTTATATTAGTCAATTACATAATTATACATATCTGCATATAATTTTTTCATCAAATCAGCTGTTGAGCATTCACAAACACATTACTGATCCATTTTTGCCTCAACACAAACATGCAATAATATATTTTAGTATACATGCTTCATAAAAATAAGAGACTCAGAAGAGTTAGGAAACTTGCTCAAGGTGTGCACTGGTCGCCTCCAACGCCCGGTCTTTCACCCATCCCGTGTCACCAGCAGCTGCACCAAAATCACCCTTAGAACCCTGATGGCATCTCACTGCAGGACGCAACCCTGGAGCCCACAGCCAACGTCTCTCATGCTCCCATTCTACAGCTGGGGAAACTGAGTCTCAGAGAAGAAGGGTAAGGCTCAATGACTGTTTGATGGCACAGTCAGTCATATTCTTAACAAGCACTCCACCTCTGCTGGGACAGATGAACACTTGCATACTCTGAGATTGGCAGCCCGCAGCATTCCACCATCCTCAGGCCAATGAGGTACCCAGAAGGCAGAATGCTCTTGGCCATGTGGCCGGATGTACACACAATGACATGGGCACAGAGTGACACAGGCTGACCATCGGTGGTTCACGGCAACAGACACCCCAAACCTCAGCACGCCAAATACCTTTGGACACACACACACTTATGCACCCAGTCCAGGCACAAACGCACTTAGCTCTACCACACACACACACACACACACACACACACACACACACACACAAAATGATGCACGCATAGATACTTGCTGAGGTCCCCACTCAAACAAATATGCACACTCAGAAGCAAAGACACACACACACAACTGGACCCATGCACACCCACCCAGGCAGATAGCAGAGACACACACTGTCAGCCTTAACCAGGAGGGTGCCACAGGCCCTGCATTCATACCTCTCTCTCTCTCTCTCTCTCTCTCTCTCTCTCACACACACACACACACACACACACACACACACACACACACCTGCGAAGGCAGGCACGTAGAGGGCACACACACCCAAGGTTCACACCCGAAACAGCCAGACACCCGCGCGCAGCCGCACCCCGAGGGCGGCGGGGCCCACACGTGCGCGCACAGCCCGCGCCCACCCCGCCCCGCGCGCAGGCGGCGATCGGCGCGGTTCCCTGGTCCCTGCTGCCACACCGTGGAGAGGCAGCGTCCTCCCGCGCCCCGCCCTCCCAGCCGCCAGGCCCGGGGCCGTCACGTGGACGCAAAGACAAAAATATAGTCGGGTGGGGGGCGAGGTGGAGAGAGGAAGGGAAGGGCCCACGGTGAAATGATCCTACTCCGGGTTTGTTCATTTCGGTGATAATTAGCGGCGCGTTCACCCGCCTCACCGGCCGCTCGGCTGATCCCGCCTGATGGATGCCTGGTGGTGCTGAATGCAAATTAGCATAATTTCATTACCGAGGGACCCGTGAAAAGGTTCAATTATAGAGCAATCTCATTAATACCAGGGCTTGTTAAACTAATAGAAAGAGACAGGCCCCGCAGCTCCGAGAGGTAGACATGTGCTCAGAATGCAATTAATGCCTCACCCCGTACCTGGGCCACGCCTGCTCCGGGACCTGCCCCGTCCCCTACTCACTTGGGCTCCCAGGAACAGGGTCCCTGGCCTCCGAGGCTCAGATCCAACAGGGCCCCGACAGGATCCAGGCTGGATCACCTTTATCAGGTCAAGGTCACAGATGCAGAGACCCACCAGGGGGTCCAGGGCATTTGGCCCAAAGGAGGCAGCAGAGCAGCGGGCACATTCAGGGGGTAGGGGCTGGCGGTGGATGCTCATCCTTGTTTGGGGGACCTGCCCCATGATGCATGATCTCTCAGGAGCGTCTCACTGTGGCTCAGTTTCTCTGTTATCCTCGGCCTGTGAGCCAGCAGAGGCCCTGGCCCAGGTGAGAACACAGTACCTGGGCACCAATCCCTCAGGCCCACCTCCTTCCCGCCCCTTTCCCGTGGCCAACCCCCAGTCTAGAAACCAGAGTCTCCAAGAAACAGCGGCCCCAACCGGGCCCAGGCCCCTCCTCTCCCTCAGGAGTGGGTGAGAGCCTCGCTTCCTGCCTTTGGCTTAGGAATCTCAGGAGCCACAGTCACCCCTTACCTGACTCCAGCAAAAATGGGTCGAGCTTGGCACTCAGCCTTAACCACCCCCCCAAAGAGCACTTCACGGTGACCTCATGCCCCAGCCCCCAGCCTGGCATTGTGCACCGCCGCCGAATTGGGTCATATGACTGTGCTGGATTTTTTATTACCTCTGTAATATTTGATTTTTTTTTCTACAATTGTAAGTAAAACAGCACAAGTCCCAAAATACCCCCAAGCTGGAGAGTGACTCACACTGTATATTACTGAACACATAAAAATATGCAGTGACTCAGAAGGGTCCAGCAGAAGGGACCAACCCCACAAAGGGCCCCATTGTTCGCATTTTAAAGGTACAGGGTGGGGGGAGCTGAGCCATGGCACACTGACTCGGTCCTCCTCTGGTGACACTGGTCACACTGCCCGTGGGTGCTGGGTGTGTCTTGGTCCCCTCTTTTTCTAGTGATATAATGAAGCCAGATAGTTTCATGATAAGAGAAGGCCCGCTAGACCTTCCCGGCCGGCTCCAAGTGGTGGTGGGGGAGGGGAGGGAGGCCACTCGGAGCAGCTGGCCCCGGGGACCCAGGGAGAAGGACTGTCACAGCCAAGTCACAGGATTCCTGACCAGGTCGACACTCCCTCCTCTGGCAGGGACCTCAGCAGAGGCTCTGGTGGGGAGAGAACACAGGAGAGGGGACACACGGTCAGGAGGAGGGCTCAGGGACCCCAGATCCTGGCTCCTGTGGCAGTGGTGGCCGGCTGGTCCCCGTGGGCACGTGAGTGGACATCAGGAGGGGGCCGTGTGGTGCTGAAGGGAAGGCAGGGCCTGGGAGCCTCATCTGCCGAGAAGGGCTGGGCAGGGGCGGAGCAGGAGGCGGCACTGTGTGGCCGGGAGGCAGAGGGGCAGGCACCTCCTGGGGTTACAAGGTCACCCACCCTCGGGAGCCCTCAGGACTCGTCCTGGAGGACAGGGGGAGGTGTGAGTGTGCGACACAGCCCCCTCCATCTGCAGGAGGTCGGTAGTGACCAGACCTGATGAAGGAACTTGTGGGGACTTGGAGGTGGGCGGGGCTTAGGGGACCCCCTGGAGTTGCCCCCAGGCCTCTGGGAGCAGGCCTGGAGTGGCTGGGCTTCTGGTTGGAAGCCACCCTGTGCTATCTGACTGTAAAATACATCGTATTAAAGAGCCTTTATACGTGTTCCTCACTGTCCCTCTAATTCACCCAGTGCCCCGGCCGGAGGCCCCACAGGAGAGGTGCCCGTTCACCCCTCTGCTGTGCATCCCTGGATCTATTCTCCAGGAGACGATGACCCATCTCCCTTTCTTCCATTTGGGCCCCAGACTTTCTCATCTGCATAGTAAGAAGCTCCAGTGAGGGCCCTGGCTTTCCCACAGCCTGGGGTTTCGTGATGACAGTTTAAGTCAAGGGACTCAGATTCTAATTCCACTCCTGCCACTTCCTGGCTGTGTCACTTTGAACCAGTGACTCAACCTCTCTATGCTCATCTTCTCCTCTGTAAAATAATGGGGACTGTGCTCAGACACCGGGTTGCTTGGTCAGGCCCTTGGTTCTCAGGCTCCCTGTGCTGGCCTGACGAACTTCTGCACCTCCCCTTTCATCTCCTCCCTCCTTGCGCTCTGTCCTCCCTCCCCTCAGCCCCTCCCCACTTCTGATGGCCCCTGACAAGGCGTCCATGAGGAGCTTGAATGACATTAAAGCCTCAGGAGACAGAAAGAACCGAGATCAGGAAGAGGGATCTCAGGAGACCAGGGCAGATGGATGGTGGGACAAGAGATACCAAATGTGGCTCAGGGCTGCCAGACTCTGGGCTGAGACTAACAGAACCCCCCAATCCAAACTGGCTCAAGTGAAAAAGCATTGATTGGCTCACTTTACTAAGAGCCTAACACCACCTTCAGGTACGGCTGGATCCAGAAATTCAAACAGTGCCTGCACAAACGCGTCTCCCTTGGCAGCTCTGCTCCTCTGGGTTAGCATCAACCCCAGGCAGGCTGGTTCAAAGACATGGGAAGGATGGTCTTGGTTGTCTTGGCTTCTGATTTCAGACGACCCTCCCTCTCCCAGCCTCCCCAGCAATCTCTGACCTGCCCTCTTAATCACATGTCCAGCTGTGGACCAGTCGCTATCTCCAGGCGGGCGAGGTGTTCACCCACTGGAGTCACGTGATCTTCCCTGGACAAGAGAGGCAGGCCCCTTGACCACCAGAGCCACCAGAATCACGTGGAGGTGGAAGGAGCCCTCCAAGTGACCTGTGGGTGGGGGTGTGGGGAGAGGGCCAGGTGGGCAGGCTGGGCTGACTGTGGGGCCGGCACAGAGCCCCGTGGCCCCAGTGGGACGTGGCTGGAGTGGGAAGGTGAGGTCCAGCCAGTCTGAAGGCGAGGGAGGTGGGGAACCAGGGCAGGACAGGGCACCTGACAGTTCAGGAGGTCTGAGCCACACACAGCCAGATCCTGGGTCCCCTCTTCTGGGGCTCAGAAGGCCAGCAGGACCCTGTGAGCCAGGTCAGCAGTCAGGACCTGGTTCCCAGTCCCCAGGCCCCCAGCCCCTGCTGGGCATCTTGATGAGGCTCTGGCCTGGAGCAGGCCCAACCCTGTGCTCCATCGAGACTCCGCCCACTGTCACCAGCCATCGCCCTCAACTGAGTCTCCCCGCCCCACCTGGGACAGCAGAGGGCCCGCTCACCATCTGTAGGCCAGTAGCCACGCCATCTCCCTTCCTTCTCATTCCAACTCTGACGTCCCCATCGTCCAGATTAGAAAGTCAAGGCTGGGAGAGGTTCAGTGACCTGCCAGGGATCTCTCAGGCCCTGAGCCACCAGCTTCTGCTGTGCGCTGAACACATTCTACTTGTATATCACACATGTTTTACGTGTATCTTCACTTAATACAAATCCATGGCTCTTCCCGGGCACCAGGAGCTCCCCTGGGCACGTGGCCTGCACCCTTCAGTTAACCCTCATACAATCCCACGAGTAGGTACTTTTGTGACTCTCGTTTTACAGATCAGGAAACCGAGGCCCAGAGACATTACACAACTTACTCGGGGTCACACAGCTAGTAAGTGGCAGAGCGCTGGCCCAGGCCTGTGGCTGCAGAGGCTGAACCTAGGCCCAGCCTGACCGAGCTCCCTGGGGGACGCACCTGAGTCCCCTCTGAGTTCGGCACTGACCCAGGGAAGCACAGTGAGCCTTTGCTGAGTGGCTTTCAGCGGGCAGCGGAAGACTGTCCAGGGAATCCAGCCCACTGGCCGCCGGAGGGCCCAGGACCAGGGATCTCAGGACCAGGAGGTCTGCACCTGTCAAGGGGGCGCAGGCGCAGCTGGGGCAGAGGCAGGGAGAGGGAATGAGATGGACGGAGGCAGACAGAGACGCAGAGGGGAGAGAGCCACGCAGAGCCTGGCCCACACAGCCCCGTCCCCAGAGCACAGGGTCCCGGCTGGGCAGGGGGAGGAGTCCCAGAGCTGGGTCTCAGCAGCCTGGCCGCCCTGCACGCCCTGCACTGCTGCGGCTCCTCGGGGCCCTCAGAGCAGCTTCCCTTGGGGGGGGGGCAGGGGGGGGCGGACTTGGAGGTGAAGATGCGGCTTTAGAGGAGCTGGAGGGACCTGGCCAACAGAGCTGCTCCCTCGTCCCTGCTCTCAACCTTCGAGGGCTCCCTAGTCCCCCACAGGAAGTCAGTGCATCCCACGGCCCTCCACGCCCTCCCAAGCCCCCCACTGTGTCCCAGGTACCCACTCCTCCTCTGCTCCCCGTGGGATGTCTGGCCTCCAGGCCTCAGATTCAGCCTCAACCCCACCCCTCAGAGCACCCTGAGCCCCACCCCCACCCCACCCCCGTGCCCAGACCCATGCGTCCTGCAGAGCCTGGCTCAGCCCTGGCCTCCAGGGCCTCCCTGCACTCCCTGGTCCCTCCCTGGTCCCGTCCCTCCCCGGGGGCCAGCTTCCCTGCTCCCCAGCCTCGCTCCCCCCATCCCACTTCTTCAGAAACCTGTCCCTGGACCCTGGCTATAGCTGAGGCTGTCCAGCGCCCTCGGGCTTCAGGTGCCACCCAGCATGTGCCCATGGTGACCGTCGGCGAGGATCCAAATGAGATGGTGCAGGAGAGACGTCTAGAACAGAGCCTGGAACCCCAGGGGGACATGGCTGCACTGTCCCTGCTGCCTAGGGGGGCGTGGCCCATTGTACCTTCCAAATAGCCTCGTCCCGTCCCCTGTGCCCTGGGACCTTGTCCCTCCCGGCAGAAGCTGAGCAGTCAGTCTGCTCCTGACCTGGCCCCCGAAACTCACCAGGAGAAGCGAAGCCCTGTGACATCTGAGGCCGGGACTCAGGAGAGACAGCTTCCGCAGCCGGCACCTCTTCTCCCGGGAACCCAGGCTGGCATTGTGAGCAAGCCCGGGGCAGGGGCAGAGGGGAGCAGGTCCAGCCAACTGCCCAGCCACCTGCCCAGGTCAACGCCAGACCCAGGTGAGCTGCTTCTATTCAAGGGAGTCCAGAACCCGCTGAGCCCTGATCCTGGGCCTGTGTGTCACGGTTTGGATGTGAGGGTCTCCCCAGAGATCTCTGCTCACGCAGGAGGTGAAACAGGTCAGGAGCCGCGAGCTGTCAGATCAGTCCAGGTGACGGGCGGGAGACCGAGTGGACTGACGGGGCAGTGTGGCTGGAGGAAGCGGGTCACTGGGGCTGCCCTCGGGATTGTATTTTGTCCCTTTCTCTCTGTGGCCCTTTCTCTCTCTCTCTCTCTCTCTCTCTCTCTCTCTCTCTCTCTCCCCCCTCCCTCCCTCTTTCTCTCTCTTCTTACTCTGAGAGGAGCAGCTCCCGGCCACTCCCTTCCTCCGTGAAGCTCTAGCTCACCTTGGGACCCAGGGCAGCCGCGTTGGTGGACTGTGGACTCGACCTCTGAAACTTCCTCCTCTAAGTACTATGCAGCCATGAAAAAGAATGAAATCGTGTCATTTTCCGGTAAACGGATGGAACTGGAGACGGTAGTGTGAAGTGGAAGAAGCCAAACTCAGAAACTCAAAGGTCAAATGGGGAAGCTCTGGTAGGAGCAAGGTAGTTGGGGGAGAGAGAGAGACAGAGGGGGAGGGGAGGGGAGGGGGGAGGGGAGGGAATGGAGGGAAAGCCATGGGGGAGGGGGAATTCCATCAAAATAAAAGATCCCGGGAGTAGAAGGGGCTGGAGGGGCCAGTAGGGATGGGACAGGGAAAACAGTGCAGTGAATGTGACCGAACTTTCCAGTGTGCATACATGACCACACCACAGTGAGTCTCTATGTTCATCCACAAGACACTGATTTAAAAAAAATAAAAATAGTAAATGAATGGGAAGCTCAGTAGAGGAAAGGGAAAAGGGAGGCAGGGTACTAGGGACTGAACAGGAGCAAATTGTGCCCCATGCTTTTATAATCATGTCAAAATGAACCCTAATGTTCTGTATAACTGTTATGAACGAATAAAAAACTAAAAAATAAAACACTTCCTCCTCCAAATTGTCCTCCTCAGGTGTTTCAGTCACAGTGACAACACACCGAGGCCCGCGGTCACAAGGAAGGGATCTGCCAGCAGCCTGAGGGGCTGGGCAGGTCCCCCAGCCCTGGACTCCAGCTCGCCAGGCCAGGCCCCTGACCCCGGAGGTAAGGGACCTGGGTCGGGGACCCTCGGGTTTGTGGAGAAAACTCAGCGGCCTTCACACCCCTCTCTGGGTCCCAGGTGACAGGCGTCCCCACGCCCCTGCTGCCCCAGCTCCTGCCCACAGAAGCTCCGAGCGCGGCCGCCCGCCTTGCCCACGCGTGAGGTTTTGTGCAGCCCTGGGAACGGGTCAGGGGCTCCCAGCCCTTTCCCAGAGGAACCACCGTGTCCTCTGAACTCACCAAGCCACGGTCCCTTTGGCCACAATAAGAACGGTGACACAAAACAAGTAGTGACATCACGAAAGGGTACCACAGTGAACCCCGAGTGAAAACCTGCACCCATGTCCACCAGGCGACAGGTCTCTGGGAGGAAAACCCATGCTGTCACAGTACCCAAGATACAGACGCAACACAGGCAGCCATCAATGCACAAACACACACACGTGAACACGCGCTGACACGCGGGCACACACTGGGATGTTACTCAGCGTTCAAGGAGGAGGAAATTCTGCCATTTGCCACAGCAAGGATGGACCCAGAGCACATTCGGCTAAGCCAGATGCAAGGGGAAAAATACTGCATGATCTCACTTAAATGTAGAACCTCACGAAGAAGAAAAAAACAAGGTCGATTATACAGAGACAGAAAACAAAACAGGGGTTCACAGTGGTTCTCGGCTCAGTGAGGGGAGAAGGAAATGAGGAGGTGGAAGTCCACAGATACACAGTAGTGGATAGGCAGGGTGAAGAAGTCAGAAGATCCAACACAGAGGACCACGCTTAAGACTCACTGTGCCTGGGAGTTTGGCTAAACCCACAGAGTTTACCTGCTCTTGCCATAAAAGGAGGAAAAAATGAGTGACTACATGAAACGATGGATATGTTCATTTGTTCCACTGTAAGTGACCACTCAGATACCTACAGACAGATCTAGATGTGTCTCTTACGACATCTTGCCATATACCTTAATTACATGCAATATATTCAGAAACTCCCTCACAGAGTTCTCACTTGGCAAATATAAAAATCTTGCTCCTTTCTTAAAAAAACAAAACAAAACAAAAAACTCTGTTGGAGTTTTGCTGCAGTAAGACGCCATGTCACTCCTATCAGGATGGTTATTATTGCCAATCCCCAAACACCAAAGGCTGAGTGTTCTCTCTGATAAGTGGATTCTGATCTATCATGGGGGAGTGGGGTGGGTGTGGGAAAAATGGAGGGATTCTGGGCAGAGGGAGGGCAGGGGACAGGGCGTGGGGGCAGGAAAGACGGTGGAGTGGGATGGACGTCATCACCCTAGGTACGCCTATGACTGCACACGGGGTGAGACGCGACCTGGTGCGCGACCAGAGAAATGAAGAGTGGAGCTACGACTGTGCACGATGGATCAAGATGAGTTCTGCTGTCTATAGACCTAATTAGAATAAATAAATAAATTTTAAAAATAAAGCAGTAAGAGCTTAGGGGGAAAAAAGATGCTATTATCAAAACCAACCAACCAACAAATACCCAGAAAACACCGAATGTTGGAGAAATCAGGACCCTTGTGCATTGCTGGAAAATGGGGGCTTTAGCTGCTATAGAAAGTGGTACGTAGAATCCAAAAATATTACCAGGGTTTCCATGTGATTCCTCGATTCCCTTTCTGAGTGTCCGATACCCCAAAGAATGGAAAGCGGGGACTCCACAGACATGGGTACCACCATGTTCACAGCAGCGGGACCCCCTGCAGCCAAAGGGTAGGAACACCCAGGTGTCCAGCAACAGGGGAAGAAAGTTTCAAAACGTGGCCTGTCCCCGCCACTGAATATTATTCAGCCTTGAAAAAGGAATGGAGTACGATGCACAGGGCCACACGAAGGGACCTGGAGGACTCTGCCAAGTGAAGGAACAAAGAACAAAGGGCGACACATGCTTCCATTTCTAGGTGGAACCTCGAGCCATCAAGTTCACGGACAGAAGGAGTGGGGTCGCCCAGAGCCTGGGTCCAGGGACCAGGGGACGGGAGGCTGAGGAGGAGAGAGCTGCAGTTGGGCGAGATGGAACAGTTCCAGAGCCAGGTGGTGGGGGTCGGAGGGTGAAGGTTGGGAGGGCTACTCACCACCTAGGCCATGTTGGCATCGGTACCGCGGGCATCTTGAAAGGAAGCTTTCAGCCCTGCCAGGGTGCCTGCCCCACAGGGCGCCGTGTGAAGTGGAGGTGCGAGGGCCACTCTTATGCACCTGTGCTGCTGGCCAGCCGTCCTGCAAGAAGCCAGCATGAGGTCTGCGATAACAACGTGCATTGACGCATATTTATAAACAGCAGCGGGCACCGCAAACAGAAGAAGCAAAGACCAGCATCTTCCCCCTGGGAAAAGCAGCCTCCCTGGACACAGAGGGCCCAGGGGCGAATGTAAAAATCCTCACCTCTGTTTTCCCCGCCCTGAGCACCGCTGAGCTGCACCCAGCCCCCAGAGGCTGAGAGTGAAGCCGTCCAAAGACAAGGAAATGTCCACCCAGGAGGCCCACCCAAGCCTGCTGACCCCATCTGATCAGGACTCTGAGCACCTCTGCAGTTCAGCCAGAGGGTTCAGTCCTGAGATCCTAAGGACACATGATTCTTTCTAGGGAGTCACATTATTAGGGGCAATAATTGCTTTTTTCTGGATCATTCTCAAAGACCCAGAAAAGCTGTGACAATGTTTCACCCATCCTTGGGCCCTCTTTCCCCAATGCCAGCATCCTCAAGTAAACGGAGCTCATCTTACCCTCCTTTGAATATGCGATGGCACTGTTCACTTCCTGGAAGTCTCTCACAATGTCTAGTTCAAGTCTCTCAGGCTATTGCCCTGAAAGAAAAAAGAAAGAAAGAAGGAAAGGGTTTGCCTCTACAAATCAGTAACCCCTGCCCAACAGAAAAGAAATGTGATCCGTCTTCTTCCCCTCTCCCCAGAACCAGAGAGCATGTTCCCTTGCACACCATCGAAAGATCTTAGCAAATATCGTCCGTCCAGAGCTGTGATAGTCAGCAGCTCCAGACGACACCACCAGCAGGATATGTGTGTGTGGGCACAGTCACGGACCACATGATGACCTTCCGGCCAACGTTGGACCACATACACGACAGTGGTCCCATGAGATTGTACCACTGCATTTCTCCCAATGGATCTCCAGTGCTAATTAAGTGATGCCTTAATTCATGGTTCTTTATAAGGAATCACAATAGTGATGACAGAGTGAAAGTGTAAATTAACCACCGTGAGCAGATGGGGTAGGGGTCACCAGTGACCCAAAGCAATGTAACAGAGATTCAGCCTCCTAAGAAGTGGACCTAACAAGAATCTCTGCCTCGGGCTCAGAAAACCAAAAGGTGTCCCATGTTACGCGGCCAGGGCTGACCTGAGTTAGCAGCCCCCCAGCACAGCTCCCAACAGGAAGCCTGTTCTGACCAGCCCACCCTAGCAGCATACGAATCCCTTGGTCTTTTTGGTTATTCTAAAAATATAAGGTGATTTTTGTTAGGTCTAAAAGCCCCAAAGCAATAAAACAAACACAATTTTTTTATCATCAAAAAAGTTAGAAGATATAAAAATTAAATCTTTCATACAGCACCAGCGAAAGTCAGTTTAGACAAATGAGAGATTTGAGAAAATACTTGCAATGCGAAGAATAGAAGTTCGATGTTTTAAATATGCCAACAAACTGTTACAAGTCAGGGAGATATTTTTTATTTTAAATTGCAATAAGGACATGAACCACCAAATCCCAGGAGAGCAGATACGGAGGTCAATAAACACCCAAAACACAGATGTTCAGATTTAGGGCTCTGCAGATTGGCCTAGCAGTGACATCATTCTTCATCCATCAGACTGGTAAGAAATTTAAGTGGCCAGCATCAGCCCAGAAGATGTGGGGGAGACAGAGATTCTGGCTGTCAGGCAGGTGAAAGGGGAAACAGTTCCGACTTCCGTTGTTTGATCGACACCCTCTCTCCCGGAAGTGCACCTCAGGAAAACCAAAACCCTGGTACCTGAGCCTGCATAGGTGCCCGTCACACGATCGCTCGCTGGGACAGGTCACTAGGTTTAATAAAGAGATGTCCCGCCGCCACAGCCAGCCACCGGAGAGAATGGCCATTGAAGAGAGGGGCCAAGGATGTCCACTGCAGGGTCGGTCCCCCGTCACCACAGCAGGCTGGGACAGTGGCTCAGTGGGTCGCAGAGCTTCTCCACTCTGCGGTTCTCTGCAGCATTTCCCTGGAAAAGGGTGGGTCTGAATGCTGGGAAGGAAAGGGAGCCCCTAAAATATTGAATGCAAACGCAACAGGGATGCATTCAGCGTGATCACACTTGTATTGGAAGGAAAAAAAAAAAAAACCTCAATCTATGGATGTTCTGCAAAATGGCTATAGATGGAAAGGGCCTCTGGGGAGGGGTGGGCTGGTGAGGAGGGCCCTCCGCGTCTATATCGTGCAAATTTATACGATACAAATGTGTGCACGTTTTCCCTGGATGATTCTTTATTTATTTATTTATTTTTTGCATTAAGAACAATTTTTGTATTTGTTCTAATTACTTATGCATGACATGGAATGCACTTTGACACATCACACATAAAGGAAGATAACTTCTCATTCCTCTGGTGGTACATGACGTAGAATCTCAACGTTGGTGGAGTCCTACGCACACACAGGGTAATGATGTCCGACTCATCCCTCTATTCTTCCTGCCTCCACACCCCTCCCCTCCCTTCATTCCCCTCTACCTAATCTAAAGTAACTCTGTTCTTTTCTTGCACCCCCCTTATTGTGAGTCAGCATCCACATGTCAGAGAAAACATTTGGTCTTTGGCTTTGGGTCTTTGGCATTGGCTTAATTTGCATAGCATGATATTCTCCAGCTCCATCCATCTATCAGCAAATGCCAGAGTTTCATTCTTACTTTAAGACTAAGTAGTATTCCACTGTGTGTGTGTGCCACACTTTCTTTATCCATTCATCTGTTGAAGGGCATCTAGGTGGGGTCCATAGTTTAGCTATTGTGACTTGAGCTGCTATAAACATTGACGTGGCCGCATCAGTCACTCTAGTATGCTGGTTTCAAGTCCTTTGGGTATAAATGGAGGAGTGGAATAGCTGGGTCAAAGGGTGGTTTCATTTCTAGTTCTCTGAGGAATTGGGAAGATGCTCAGAGCCCCTGATGCAGCCTCTGAAGCAAAGGTCTCGCATGCTCAGTAGGAACATATCTTCCTGGTAGCATTTGAAATGGAGTGAAAAAGCAGAATAAAAAATGTGGTGGGCTGAAAACTGTCCATTCCTGAAGACAGCAAGAGTGGACATGGGCAAGTCCTTACCCTTAGAGGGGGTGCAAGTCCTTCTTATTTTTACAGTTGTTGCTAGGATACTTTTTGTGCAGTTGCAAACACTGATATCAAAGCGGTTTAAAGATACTTACACCTCTGACTTCTCCAGGGACATACACAAATCACTTCCTGAACACTCAACATCAAGTCAAGGACTGGCCCTGAGATGAGACTTTAATGATCCCAAAGACAAAAAAAAGAAAAAAGTCATGGTCAGGGATGGGAAGAGGGAGTTAGGACCTGAACAGGTCGTCCAAACATAGTAGAAAGGCTTTGAGTCCAGTGGGTATGAAGAACAGGACGGCAGTGATGATGTCCAGGATTCATGCATCACTGTGTCAGGCAGGATAAGCCAGGTTCTGCTACAGTAACAACAGACCCATAAGCTCAATCGAAAAATGGCCAAGGTTTATTTCCTGCCCATGCTACTACTGTTCCCTGCAAGGTGACACGCAAGGAAGGGTAGGAGGTGACTTTGCCTATTACTTAAACACCTAACCAAGAAAAGCAGCCACCAGTTCAAAAGTTGCTGATCACTATGTCAGAAAGAAGAGGAGCTCAGGGGAGTCAGTCCTGCAGCTAAATAATCTGGAATAGAAAAGCGACACCCATAATTTCTACAAATAATTTTTTGGCCAGGGTCAATAGTTCCCTGCCCCTCCCTTCAAGTGGGGCTGGAAATGTAATCCTGTCCTGCTTCTGAAAAGCAGGAGATGGAAACATTTAGTAAACTCCACTAGTAAGTACCAGAAACACTGGTTCAGGTGCTCTCCAAATACGCGATATCAGTCACGCTGTTTAATTCTGTGTTCAGGGTGCGGCCACCCAGCTGGGACCTGTCACTTGTCCTGACCTCTCCTCCCTCCATGAAACTATGCTCCCTGAATCACAAAAAGAGATTGGAGCCTCTACCTCAACCCCCACCCAGGGCACTACACCCCCCATGGAGAACTAATCCCCAGCCCCCCCCCTCTGTCCAGAGGACCCCAGGGCAGGCAGGAGAGGGGTCCCTGTACTCGGACGCCAGGTTTGCTCCTCTTAGGTGACAAACAAGTCTGGGATGAAATCAGGTCTCTCTCCACCTCCCTTAGCCCCCCAACTCTGCCCACATGATCCTGGGGGCCTGAGATGGTTCACTATGGATATGGCGATATCTGGCCATCTGCTCACTTGTCAAGTGTAAAGTACCCACGGCTTACCCGTTGCCTCAACCACGATGTACAGACCTCGAACTCAGCGGTTTAATGACTCTGTGTTGCTGCTCACAAGGCCACACGTCAACGGGCCAGTCCTCTGATCTGCGTCGGGCAGGGTGGGGTCCACCAGGCACCTAGAGCCAGCTACGCCCCAGCTGATGGCTTTGCGGATCCTCCGGGGCTCCCCCCGGACCTCAGCCAGAGCAGTCTGCCGGCTCTTCTCCGCTCCCGGGGCCCCTCGTCCTCGGCAAGCTGGCCCAGCACGTCCTGGTGGTAGAGGGACATTCAAGGAGAGACCTGGGAACCCGCGCAGGGCATTTCCACCATGTGCTTTGGCCCAAGCAGCTCACAGGTTCAAGGATTCCATTTTTTGATGGGAAAGGCTACAAAATCCCACCCTAGAACTGGGGGGAAATTTTGTTATTCGTCTACAAAAAAAAAAAATGAAAAAGAAAGAAAAGATGAAAGATGTGCAAGCCTCTGTCTGCATGTGCACACCTGAAAGCGAGGCGTGCGAGAGCTGATGCACGTGGAAATAAGGAGAGTGGCCACGTAGCAGGCTTCTCCTGTGGGGCCTTCTGTCCCCCGTGCCCCTCTAAAGGACAGATGTCCCTCACTGGTGACAGCACTGGCCAGAAGACCCATGCAGAGTCCCTGCCCAGACTCAGCACCTGTGCAGTGGTGGGTGAACTGCTATCTGGGGACCCAGATGGCAAGACTGGCTACGTCATGTGTGGGGTTCAGTGCAAAATGAAAATGCGGAGTCCCCTACTCCAAAATTAGAAAAATTCCAAGACAACAGTCCAGAGAATGAGATGGCGATCCTCTGACTACAGGGAATATTTGCAAAAGAGACTCTGATAAAGGACAGTTACCCAACGCGCACGCACATGCACGTGTGCACACACACACACACACACACACACACACACACACACACACACACCTCTCAAAACTCAACGGTAAGAAAATGTAAACTTGGGCTGGGGGCTCAGTGGTGGAGCGTTCACACCCAGCCAGCACAAGGCCCGGGGTTTGGTCCTTAGTGCCACTCAATGAATAAAGTTTTCTAAAAAGAAAAAAGAAAAATGCACTTAACAGACACCTGCCCAGAGAAGATACATGTAGGGCAAATAAGTATGTGAAGAGGTGTTCTTCACCCCGTCTCCAGGAACGTGCAGATGAAGGCAACCCTGAGATGGTTTACACAGGCAGTGGCCAGACACCGTCCCATGCATACACCCATTAGGATGACACCAAACGCTGGCCACCATGTGAAGCCACAGAGTTCTCATCCCCGGCTGGTGGGCGGGCAGAAGGGTTCAGCCACTCTGGTGGACAGTGTGGCGCTTCCCACCACCGTCCACACCCTGCCCATCACCAGAGCCGCTGTCCCTGGCGCTGACCTAAAGGTGTTGGAAGCGGGTCCACACAGGACCCCGAGCCTGAGCGCTTCCCACAGCTCTGTGCCTAACTGTCCCCACCGGGAGGCACCCAGCAGTCCTCCACAGGGGAACGGATGAAGAAACTGTCCCTCCCCCACACAAGAGGACATCCCTCAGCACCAAAAAGAAACGCCCTCCCAGGCCACCAAGAGACGCGGAGGAGGCCACACGTCACCACGCGGAGGAGCCCAGCTGGACAGACCACCTTCTGCATGACCTTCTAGAAAAGGCAGAACCACGGGCACAATAAAGGACTCGGGGGTCACGGGGGGGGGAGGGGGATGGGCGGAGCCCCGAGGACTCTGAGGGCAGTGGACCCTGTGTCACCTGTCGCTGCAGCGCTGAGTACCTGTCCTTATTAATTTGCCAAACCCACAGGTGGGGAGCACCCACGGTGAACCCCAACATCAACGGTGGCTTGGGTGACAATGACATGTCAGTGTAGGCTCATCGGGGGCCGCCAGCGCACCACCGCAGGGACGGTGACGATATGGGAAGCCAGGTGCGTGCGGGGCGGGGTGTGTGGGGACAACCTTCTGCTCCGTTCTCTTGTGACCGAAAACTGCTCCAAAAATACTGTCCCTAAACAAACTTGAAGACATCTCCGGCAAGTGTCCCCTGAGCACTGAGCCGTGCCAAGAGGTCCCTGCACAAGTCACACCCCCCGGAGGCTGGCCCGCCCACCAGGACCCCTCACACCACTCAGGCAGAGCAGAGCCAACCTCACCCTCCACTCCTTCATGTGACACCGTCTCACTGAGTGTCTACCAACCCAGGGAGGGCGCCAAGTGCTGGGGACAGAGCAGGGAACAGACAGTCCCTGTCCTCATGGAGCTTTGCATTCCAGGGGGAGAGACAGACAATAAACAAGATAAATAATGCATCATCTGTTAGTGAGCAGAAGTATGAAGCAGAAACAAAGTAGGAAATGTCATGACATGTGGGGGCAGGGGCAGGGGCAGGGAGTGGAAAAATACTGGTGTGGGCACAGGAAGCTTGGCTCAGGTGACCCTAGAGTAGAAGTGAGGGGCTGAGTCCTGCCCCGTGAATGGCAGAGGAGCGTGGAGACATTTCAGGGGAAGAGCAGTGTGTGCAAAGGCCCTGCGGCAGGGGTGGCTGGAGTATCCAGGGACAACAAGGAGGCTGAAGCAGCTTCAGGGGGGCAACCAGGGGAAGAGGGAAGGAGGTGGGATCAGACAAGGGGCAGGAAAGGCCACACAGGCCAGGAATTGGCTTTCACTTCAAAGGGAAAGGGGGAGAGGGGAAGGGTTTTGAGAAGGGAGACCTCACCTGACTCGTTGTTTCAGAAAGATCCGCTGCTGAGAGGGGGCAGATGGGAGCTGGGGAGGCAAGGACAGAAGTAGGGAGCCATGTAAGACTGGCTCGCCTTCCCCGACACACTCTCCCTTCAGGACAGTCACAGGCCCCTGGGATTCTCCACCCCTTGGGCCTCTGCAGCCAGGTCTCGGGTTTCTAGGAATTGACACCAGGAAGCAGCCCTTAGCCAATGACAGTTGGAGCTGAAGAGTAAGACCAAGTGCTCCAGCTTGCTCACCTCCAAAAATCCGACCCCAAAGTGTGCCCCCGACTGCCCGTAGCACCTGTGTGACAATGCTAATGGATCATCTAATGGGCTCTCTCTCTCTCTCTCTCTCTCTCTCTCTCTCTCTCTCTCTCTGGCTCTTTGACACCAAGGATTGTACTTAGCCCTTTTTTTATTTTTCCTTTGAGTCAGGTCTCCCTAAGTTGCCCAGACTGGCCTCTAACTTGCATCCTCCTGTCTCAGCCTCCCCAATCCTTAGCATTACAGGCCAGAGCCACCACTCCCCGACTTTATGGTCTTTCTTCTTCTCTCTGCCGTTGTTTCTGGGACTATCAAAAGAATGCCCTGCCCTCAGACTTTGGTCTCAAGATGTGCCTCTGGGAGGACCTTAACTGGGAGAGGAGTACTGCAGTGATTTTGGGGGGCCCAAGGGGACCCGATGGTGACTGTCACTGTGGGAACAATTCACCAGCCCTGTTTGAGGACCTGTGGGCTCCAGGGGCCTGCTTTTACCCTACCCGCCCCCCACCCTAAAGGGATGCCCGGGCCTGAGTGGGGCTCAGCCTGGCCCCGAGCACAGGCCCCTGAGCGCGGGCAGCCCCTGTCCTGCAGGGCGGAGGGGCTGGGGCTGCGGGACTTAATGAGGTCCCTGGCAGAAGCACACACGGCTGAAAGTGACAAACGAACGGCATTACAGACCGCTCCCACAATTACTATCAGTTGACTGTAATATAAATATGCAAATTCCCTGGGTCTGAACTTTAACACCCTCGGTGGAGACCATTCATCTCTTTAAAGTATTAATTTAAGTTGTAAAAGGGCCCATATATCACCGCGTGTCATTTTGAAAACAAATATTAATCAATTTTACCCTCGGAATTGCTGCGGAGGAAGCGGCCCCCTCTGCCGCGAGCCAGGAGGCCGGGGGACATTTACATATTCATCTGGGCTTAAGGAGCCGCGATAATGCAGGACGCCCAGCCTCCAGACCTTATCTGCAGCCGGCTCTGCAGCCTGCACCGCGCACAGGAGGCGCCCCGCGCTATCGGGATAACCTTGGAGGCCCGGACGGTGGGCACAGGCCGCTGCCAGTTCCCTTCCCGAGAAAGTAGGAAGCACCAGGAAGACTGGACTCGGGCTCCCCAGACAGGACAGGCGCAGATCTGGCCTCCGGGGCCCTGAGTTTCCTTTTCCAACCGGAAATGAGATGAGGGACAGGTCCTAGAAGGTGGGGAGACTGGAGGGGATGGGCTTCCCAGACCAAAAAGGGCTTTTCTCTGTGCCTCTGTGATATTATCTGAGGAATGGACCCCACACGTTCGTTGTCAGGGCTAGAAATTATCCGTGCAAAGCACCTGGTATAGAAATGGGTATAGACTAAGTGCTGGAATTACATTGTCGACTATTATTATTATTACTATCATCATCATCAATTATTCTCTGGGCTGAGCACTCTCCCTTCCTCACCTCCTTTCTTCTCTCCTTGAGGTGAGTTTGCCCCCACCCTGCCCCCTGCCCTGTCCTAGTCTAACAGAATTTGCTTCCGTTGCCTGAAAATCTACCACTTCTTTACAAAAAGACAGGGGACCCACAAGGTCCTCGGAACAAAATGCAGGTCTGAGTGAAAGGCCAGGGGCCCCCCTTGGACAGGCTCTTCCTGCCCTCGGCTCCCCCACCCTGGGAAGGGCAGCCTTCAGTGGCCTAAGACATGATGCCACCACCCGCTGCTGTTGGTGAGTTGCCACCTCAAGCCAGCAGAGACACATTGTGCCTGGGCAGGTGCCTGAGAGAAGATTCTCCTTCTTCCCCAGAGCCATCCATGGTGCCCTGCACGTGCCTGTGGGCATCCACATGTGTGCACAGGGGACACTGTGCAGCTGACCTCTACACCACAGCCACAAGACCCACCTGCTTTCTTCAGCCACCTGCAGAATCGGGACAGGTCTTCCTGATGGCCCATCTGTACACAGCAGAAGGGTCCTGCTGTTGACAGGTGCACACCCTCCACCACCTCCTGGCTCTCCTGGGTACCAGCCCTATCAAACGATCGCTGTGGCAGCCGCAGACCCTGGCTTCCTCCATCCTCTCCTCCTGCCAGGGTGAGAAAGACCCACTCGCCACTTCTAAACCTGGGCTATGATCGCCAAACCCCCCACCCCACAGGTGTATCTGAACCACATGAAATGTGTATTCACGTGTGTGTCGAACCACATGTAAATGGCACATGTGCACAGACCGAACCATGTGTGTGCATTGCACATGCGTGTTAAGTCCTGTGAGAGCAGCTACATGCATGTTGAGCCACATACTCGTGCCTGTGTGTAATAAGGTCTGTGTGTGCACGTGTACTGATCCACGTGTAAACATGTGTACATTACGTGTCAGCCCACATACACGGGCACACCTGTGCTGTTGAACCACATACAAACGTTGCATGTGTGCGTGTGTCTGTTGGACCTCACATAAGGGCACGTGCAGCGGATGTAGGTCTGTGAGAGCAAAAATGACAACCAGAAAGAAACAACAAGAAGCGAGCCCGTCCCTGGCCAAAGAGAAAGAAATCTTTGTTCAGGACACCTTAAATTCAGATTTTACATCCACCAAACATTAATCTCACAAATGTTTATTAAAGACTGAATAAGTTTCAGGCAAATTTCCACGTGGGGCAACCAGAGGACTCAGGTTTCCCAGCGTTGGGTAAACCCAAGGTGGTGGGATGGACCTATGCCGTGGCACAGCCAGGAACCCCCACATCCAGCCCTTTACTTCTGTCCTTCGGCTCAGTCACGACTTGGTTATTCCCTGCCACTTAAAAAAGAAAAAAAAAATGGTCTTGAAGGACAGAGTAAAACAAGAACGGAAAATTCCAGAACATAGGTGCCCATTTGTAAGGACGTCCTAGATGTTGTTCTAAGCAGAGCAGTGCAACGTTGCGGGTCTTGGCTAGGAAATCTACCTCAGACCCCTGTGCTGCCCACACAGACCCAGGGTCCCCTGCCAGTGGATCTCTAAGTGCCTGGAAGTCCAGTACCTCATCAGCTGAACCTGGCCAGCTGCCCGCTGTGCCTCCGTTTCCCGGGGATGAGCCAGGAGCTGCCTTCCCACACTGTGGGGTCAGTGAAACTGGCCTGGGACAGCCCTGGTACTCAAGACTGTGCGCTATGGCTATCATCATCAGTCATCAAAGCCAACAGACATTGTATCAACAGAGTGTGTTTTTTTTTTTAATTCCGTGCAGCACTAACAATTAAAACAGTTGGCATAAAAATTCAGAATTCCAATTTTTCTCTTGAAAAATTCAAACCTCTACCTGACCAGCATTAACCCCGGGTGACATGTGGCCACTGGTGAGTGATGGCTACCCCTGTGGAGAAGTCTGTGCCCTCTCCTCCTGTGGCTACAGTCCCTACCCGGCCCTCTTGCCCATTTCTGTGTTCCTTCCGACTCCAGTGTGAAGCAGAGGCTCAGAACTGGGACCTCCTATGGCTGGCTCTGCCCAGGAAACCCGAGTCCCAAAGTGGGCAAGGCCCTGCTAGAGCACAGCCCCTGGCCCAGAACCCTCCCACCCCCCCATGCTAAATTCTCTCAGGCCAGGAGCCCAGAGAGTTTAAAGTCCCAGCTGCAGGAGTGCGTGGCCTGTCTGGGGTTCACCCCTCTGCCACGTTCTTTCCCACTGAACGCCTTAACCGATATTAAGGCAAAGCGGATCTATTAGACAATTACCTAAGGGAACTCAGCTGCTACCATCCACCAATGAAGTTATGACGGCAGGCCCAGGAGGACTCCAAGCTGAGTAAAACCTGTCGCGGCGGCTGACAAATGATGATAAAGTGATCGCTGGTGCCAGCGCTCGATGGAAATTGACAAGGTGAGCCTCCGCACCTAATGAACAGATCCAACCCCTGCTCCCGATGAGATGCACGGCAAGTTGAATCTCAATAAGCATCCAAAGAAATTTGCTCCCTTGTTTAAGAAAGGGTGCAGACGCGTGGGCAGGAGCCTTGGCCTTCACAGAAAGGACCCGGTGGGCAGGGTCGGGGACGGTGGCAAAGGGACAGGGGCAGGGGGCTCCCCCAATCAGGTACCCCGGATGCACCTGCTTAAAAGTACCTCCATTGCAGACCCCGACGTCTCCCAGAACAGAAGCTGGGGCTCAGATGGAGCCTACGTCACAGAGCCCCGAACCTCTTGGAGAGCAATTGTCTCCATGACTCCTATTAAATGTGCACGGCTCTGGGTTCTTATAAAGTAATGTCAGTTACAGAACAATACCAGCCTGCCAGACAAGACACATTAGAGGAACAAGGCGGTGGCGTGGGGGTGGGGGGAGAGACACCCCCCACCAACCCTCGGAATACAATGCACCAGCTGCACATTAATAAATATGTAATGTTTGATTAGAAATATGTATAGTATTTTTTTTCCTCCCCAAATGCCGGCTCGCCCTCAGGCGGAAGACGGGATCTGGCCCACACTGACGGGTTTCTTTCTTGCTTGCTTTGAAAATACAAACTCCAATGTTTTCCTATCCCAGCTGTTTCCCATTGTTGCTGTTTATCAGCTTGAAGGATGAACAGTGGGAGAAAAAAACACGCTCGCATTTCAAATGTGCCAGTCAGTCAGTCCATTGTTCAAAGAAGAAAGCTTAATTGTCTGTGCTGGCAAACTTCTTTTTGGTGAATGTCCAGGTTTTGAGAACAGCTAATTCAGCTGTGCAATTTGTTTAATACATGCAGAGAAAAGCATATGAAATCACACGTTTTTATTTTTCTGGGGGGGAAAAAATTAAATAAGGGGAAAAGAGAAATTTTGGAAAACAAGGAATCACGTATTGAAGTTCTCCAACTTGCCCCTCCGGGGATCTCGAGTTTCTGTGCCCTTTTCTGAAGTCTCCGCTTTCTCTCGGGACCCCCTGGAGAGTCCCACCCAGTGCTTGATCCAGGTGTGGACCAAGGGCCCGGGCTGCAGAAACCGCGATGGGGCCACCTGCAACTCTGCCAACCGCCCGGGCTCCTGGTGGAGCAGCTCCTACTTTCTAGAGGTGAAGCACACACTGAGCGGCGATCCCTGTGGACTTGTCTGAAGGGTTGATTCTGGAGCCCTCTCCAGATTTCAAACTCTGGTGACAAAGTTCTTATGCAGAGGGTTAGCTATGCCCAAGCAGACGAGGCCCCCTGGTCCCCACAGCTCGCTTGTCGACACAGGTGCAAGGGGACGAGTCTGGGCACTCCCACAAGCTCCCACCGGACTCCAGGAGAAAGTGGGATCTGTGTGGCCTCGTGATCCTGTGGGGAGATGCCATCCCTCCCCGCCTCCCGAAATGCTGGAAGTGCGGTCCACACAGGGCCCAGTCTTCCTTGGGGACTGAATGTGCTCAGCTCCCCTTGCAAAGGAAGCTGGCCCCAGGAGCATCCCCAGTTGGAGCTGGCTGCTTGGGGACAGGAGGGTGACCTGCAGCAGCATCAGTAGGAAGAGGCTTGGTGTCCCTTCCAGATTCCAGTGACTACAGAAATGTCGATGGCCGCTCCCTGGTCCTTCTCTGTGGGGAGGAAGAGAGATCAGGCATGGAGGAGCTGAGGGAGCACCCACCCCGGCGCTGCAGGACGGGCCTCAAGTGAGTGCCCCTGAGGCCACAGGAGCCCCCCTCCCACTGTCTCAGCCTCCCTCTGTCCCCAGGTTTTACCTCCACAATGTTTTTCTATTACTAGAAAGGCACCATTCGGTGGCCCTCAGTGTCCCAGGCCAGTTTGTGACAGTTTCATTGCTGTGATGTCCGAGTCATCCACAGTGGGCTACTCACGGCCACCCATATGTCCACATCGCCCTTACCTCTGCCCGGGGCGGGGGGGGGGAATGAGAGCTCTGGAGGTGGACCCCTGCCAGCGTCGGCACTGCCGAGTGGCAGCCTGGAGGCTCGTGCCCAGCCCCTGCGTCCTGTCCACCTAAGAGAGACCCAGGGGACCGAGGTCACCTAATGCCGGTTTAGTCAGCTGTTTAATCACCAGGACCAAAATGCCCACAAGATCAGCCTAGAGGAGGAAGAGTTCATTGGGGGCTCACAATTTCAGAGGTATCTGTCCATAGATGGCCAATGGCACGGCTCTGGGCCCCAGTGAGGCCGCACAGCAGGGCAGAAGGGCCCAGGGGAGGAGGGGGAGGAGGGGGAGGAGGGGGAGGAAGGGCTGCAGGCAGATTCCCCCTTCCAGGACACACACCAGTGACCCACCTCTTCCAGCCACGCCCCACCTGCCTACGATCGCCCCCTAGTCCCTTTAAACCAGACCAGGATGGCCCGACCAGGTGACATCTCCTAGCTAATCACCTCACCCCTGAGTATCCCTGCATTCACAGGAGATGGGGGCACCTCATGCCCCAGTCACAACCAGTGCTTTCCTGAGTTTTCCCAGCTCCCAAACCAGCACCCTCCAATAGTGCCCAGGACTGTCCAGGGCAGCTCTGTGGGCAGGATGTGACCCGAGGCCTGGCCCTCAGGGTGACCCTGGGAGCCCGTCTCCCCACCCTTCCTCAGCAGTGACCACAGCCTCCCCTCTGGATCCCCCTGGCTCTTCTCTTCCACCCTCCCTCATGGGAGCAGAGATCACGGGCGATGGCCAATCTCAGGTGCCACTCTGGCTGGAATAGAAACACGGTAACGCGTCACTGTGGGCATGGCTGTGTGGATGCTTCCGGAAGAGATTAACTGGTGATTCTGAGTGGACCAGGTGGGGAAGATCTCTATAAGGGTGGGCACCCTCTGACTTTCCAGAAACCCAAAGAACAATTACAGAAGGTAAATAGTTTTTTCTCCTCCGAGAGCTGGGACAGACTCTGCTGCCTTGGACATTACGGTCCCAGGCCGCACAGCCTCTGGACTCCAGGTTTCTGCCGGTGCTCCTCCTTCCACGGACCCAGAGTTACAGGGTCAGTTTTCCTCATTCTGAGGCCTTCAGACTTGGCCGGAGTCCCCCTGCTGGCATTCCAAGGTCTCCAGCCCGTGGACAACCTGCTGTGACACGTCGTAGCTGCCATCGTCCTATAAAGCCCCGATCCACCCAGATCCATGTCCCTTTGGCATCTTCTCCCTGAAGAACCTCCACCAACACAGCACAGAAGGAACAGAGAGGCGCACAGTTAACTTTCTACACCAACCTCTGAACACAGCCACCCCTGAGCCCCCCTTGACCTGTCCTGCCATACGCCAGCCCTGACACCCGCCTGGAGCCCAGCCCCTCTGGCTGCCCAAGGCAAGCCCTGTATCTTCCATCACCCCCACTTGCCTGTATCCCCAACCTCCCCTCCTCCCCACTGGGCCCTGTGTCTCCAAGAACCATTCCTTAGTCTCTCCTGACTCAGGAACAAATATACAAAATTGCCACAGTCCAGCTGCAGCAAAATAGCTGGGGGGTGACGAGCAACTTGTGTAGATTGATACAGCAGGAGTGGGAGCCGTTTATTGTAGGACAGGAGGGGTATATATACATTCCACACAGCTTATCTTAATTAACATAAACTAGATACAGCAGTCCACCAATCAGGAATCTCCACACTTAATGGCTCGCTGGCGCCACTTCACAAACCACTCCCTCTGGCAAAATGCCAGGCGCCATCTTGACTTGTTTACAGACCCTAACACAAAATGAAGGGATGAAGAAGACAACCAGGCTGCGCCCGTCTATCTGTCTTTCTGCACCGAATCCCTGAAGAGTTGTACTCTAAAAAGAAAAATAAAAATGGGTCTATAACAAGCAAGAGATTATCCACAATTCCTGGAAGGTGGGAAGCAGGTAGGATTGGGTGGGCAGCCTAACCACAGAGCTGGGCCACTGAGAAAGGAGGCAAGACACAAAGTAACCTTGTGCCCAGAGCAATCCACCATGAAGCCCAGTGGGCAGAGCCACCAGAGGAGAGGTCAGTAAAACAGCCATGCTCAGAGGGGTTTTCCCTGGGGCCCAAGGAGCCCACACTGCCCCTGTGCAGATGGGAGCTGTGCACCTCCAACCCGGGTCGAACCCCAAGGCTCACAGGCTAAAGGAAGTGAACCCCCTTCTGCATTCAGGCACACCCCCTGGTTGCCACAGTGGAAATACAGGCATCTCCACTCAAGGTCAAGGAAGTAGATGAAACATTTCTTTTTAGCCCAGCCTGAAGATTCCTGTCCTGATGTAAATACAGCCCAGAAACCCTGCAGGCTCATTCACAATGACACAAAATAGAGATAGATAGATAGACAGACAGACAGACAGACAAATAGAATACCTAGAAATAAACCTGCCAAGCAATGCTCAGGTCCTATGTGACAAAAACTATAAAGATTTACTGAGGAACATAAATGCGATGGATAATGGAAAAGCGCAGCCCAAGACCTGGGTGGACACACTCAATATTGTAAAGATGTCACATCCCCTTGAATTAAGCTATAGATCCAATACCATCCCAACGGCTGTCCCTACAGGACGTGTCATGGAACTGGACAAGTCACGCTGCAATTCACTAGAAAGAGAAAATGTGCAAGAATAACAAAGAAAATTTTTGAGAAAAAGAAACTAATTGCTTGGGAATTTGTCCCAACAAATATTAAAACGGACCATAAAGTATTTAAACGAGGATGAAGCTGAAGGGATGAGACAAAGAAACCAAAGAAGCAGAATAGACAGCCCACACACGAAGGCAGACACACACACACACACACACACACACACACACACAAGCACGCACGTAGGGAAAGCAGGGAACCGGTGAATTTTCAGTGCATGAGATCTGGGTGTGTAGCTTCTCACTCGAAAAAGAAAAGTCAGATCCCTACCTCACTTCATATGCAAAAACAGGTTCCTGCTCGAGGAAGAAGCTAAATATAAAAGATAGATCTGGAAAAGTACTAGAAGATAATTCTGCACGTGTGATTTCGAAATCATGTAATATAATATTAATCATGCCTCCATGTCACATGCAAAATTTGAAATTCCACGCCCGCCTTCCACCCCCCGCCCAAAGTAAAACAAATGATCAAGGATTGTGTAGTTTCAAAACTAACAGCTAAGTGAACGGAAGCTGCCACTTCTCTCAGTGCTACATGGTGATTCCTCTTTAGCTTACAAAACATTAAAGGACCTCACATCCTTCACCATTACTGTGTGACCCAAATTGTGGTCCCCAGCATAGCTTCCGGTGGTATCTCTGGTGACAGGTGGGTGTTATCTTTAATATTGACTAATCTTGTGACTTTCGATCTCTTAGTCTTTAAACAATCAAACCCAAGCATTTATTAAAGACTAGCAATAGTGCTGGAGTTTGTGCTAACACACACACACACACACACACACACACACACATCACTCAGGAGCAGGGGTAGTTATTTGAGGAGCAAAGGCCACCACAATGGGCTGGGAATTAGGAGCGTACACCCCTTCAAAATGTCAGGAACATTGCTGAAAAAAATCTCACCATCATTACAGACGCGTGTGCGCCAAGAACAAGAAACTCCCGCGACCGCCTACCACCTCCTGGAGAAAGTAGCCTGGCATGATGCCAGTTGTGAATCACACAGCGTCTTTAGGGAGCTGTTGTCCCCTCCAGAGCCCCTGTCTGAACCCCAGCTGCTGTGAGCTGGGCAGATTACAGCCCCAGCCTCACCTGTCCCTGGAGCTCTGCCCTCGGCGGATGACCTGGCAGGTAAACCAGCACACAGCAAGGACAGCCCGCAGTCAGTGACCCACTGGTCAAGGGTTACGAGGAACCTTGGCCTCCAGGCAGGGTCAAGTGCAGGGCAATTATGTTTCAGAGCTCCCGATCCCACCGTGACTCAGACCGGGCTTCCCTTGAGGTCCACCGCCCAGCTCTACTCTCTCCCTCTCCTTCTGTTGAATCCCTTCCCTGACAAGTGTCTCTCTGAGGAAAACTTCCGGGACCCATCTCCAGCTCTCCAGATCCCCATCTCCAGCTCTGCTGCTGGGAAACCTGTACTGATCAAGTTGGAACAGGAGCCATCCCAGGAAAGAGACCAGTGGGATTCCGAGGGAGCCGGAGGGCTGTGAGTGGTGGCTGGTGGGGCTGCAGCAGGGCTCAGCTGCTGGGGCTGCCATGTGTGGCACACGTGTGGCCCGGGATGCAGGTGGGAAAGGCACACAAGTGGCATAAAAGAGCATGGAGCAAAGGTTCTCCCATAGACGGGAACTGGATGCCTGCCGACAACACCGCCGAGCAGACACTGCACCAAGACAGACGTCTGAGTGGCTCAGAAACACATGAAAAGATCCCGAATCATCATCAGTCATTACAGAAATGCAAGTGGAGGGCGGTTACCACCAAAGCATGGTATATGCATGCATGGAAATGTCACAGTGGGACTCATTCATTTGTACAATTCATGTGTTAATAATTACAATAAAAAATACAATCCGATACTGCATACGTACTAGAAGGGCTACAGTTAAAAATCCTGACCATCCAAGAGATGCTAAGAATATAGAACAACTGGAATTCTCTAGGAGAACATTTCACCAAATCTGTGATAAATTCCATGTATACTGAGCTCATGAGCCAGCAATTCTGTAGCTATTGACCAAGAGAAATGAAAGCAAATGTCCACACAAAGTCCTAGACTCAAACGTTTGGGGCCATGTTATTCATACCAGGCTGCACTGGAAACCACCCCCAAATCTGTCAATGGATGAGTGAATGGGTCACAGCCCTTCTTAGCAATAAAAGGAATGAACTCCTAACCTACAGAATAATTCAAAGGCATCTCAAAAGCACTACGGGAAGTGAAAGAAGCCAGACCCAATTTATGATTTTATTTATGTAATATTCAAGAAAATGCCAGACTTCATAAAAATAGAAGTCAGATCAGTGGTTTCCAAGGACTGTGGGTGACAGGGAAAGGGCATTGGCTAAAAAAGAGACACAAGGACATCTTTTGGTTGCAAGGAATATTTTATCTCTTGTCTGTGGCTGCTAAATGATTGCAAATATTGTCAAAACTAGTGAACTATATACTTATATGCTTTTTTTTTTTTTTTGGTGGTCCTGGGATCCAACCCAGGGCCTCACACACTCTGGGCAAGCTCTTTATCATTGAACAACATCTCCTCATTGAATTGGATACTTTTTTAAACGATGTGTAATGTATGTATGCCTCAATAAATAAATGCAAACATGAAACATTTAATAAGCCATAACTACATGCTGATCCTGAGCTGACACTCTTCTTATCACGTTCTAATCGTGTGGTGATTCCTTCTGTACAGTTCCAAACCCAGAACTGGAATCGATGCATAAAGAAATGACAGGAAAGCAGAAATCAGCTCGATGAAGGAGTCCTTAGTCTTAGTCGATTTTCTGTTGCTATAACAGAAGACCACAGGCTGGGTGATCTGTAAAGAAAGGAAGTTGATTCTGGCTTACGGTTCTGGAGCCTGGGTAGTCCAAAGGCATAGTGAGCCATGTCTGGCAAGGGTATTGCAACCTGGCAAGTGAAGGGTACAGAAACACATGCAAAAGAGAGGCGACAGGAGCAAGAGAGCTCACTCTCTAACCACCCACTCTAACTCACTGCAGTGAAATACATTAAATCCCCTTAGCAACCCAATGACCTCTTAAGGACCCCACCATGCAGCAATCAGACTTCAGTGCACATTTCAGAGTGGACAAACCATATTCGGACCACAGCATCCTCCCCACCACACCCGTGACTGTGATCAACCGATGTCTCCCTCCCCACATGGAACATACGGACTGATTGCCATGGGGGGCTGCTTCTCCCTCCACCTGCTCCTCCAAGCATTCCCCAGGCCACTTGGGCCAGCATCGCGTGGGGATTTCAGAAATGTCAAATCTCATACCCTGTTTCAGACAACCAGAATCAGAATCTGTATTTTTAAGCAGACACCCAGATAGTTCCTATGACACATGTATTCCTAATTCCCAGATATGTTCCTGCAGTCCACAGACGAGTTTGACAAGCTCTGATCTGGACACAAGCTCACTCCTGTCCCTACCACCCCATTGAGTTAGATGACCACCAGGTCAACTGTGCACATTCCCAAATCCAATTAAGCCCGTATTCTTTGCGTTTCCATCACATTAACTAAATATTATTTGTCAATGAATTAGGAATGTGAAAAAAATTGGGGGGCTGGGGTTGTGGTTCAGTGGTTAGAGCACTTGCCTAGCATGTGTGCGGCACTGGGTTCGATTCTCAGCACCGCATATGAATAAAAAATAAAGGTCCATTAACAACTACACATACAAAAATAAAATAAAATGCCTTAAAAAATTTGGATCTAATATGAACGTTTGTAGAAGATTCCATGATGGTATAGTCACACTCTCCCCCTTATCTGAGTGTGGTATGTTCCAAGACCCCCAGTGAAGGCTTGAAACTAAGGATAGCACTGAATCTTATAAATACCAGGTTTATTTCCCCTATACATACATACCTATGGCAAAGTTTAATTTATAAATTAGGTACAGTGAGAGATAAACAACAACTAATAATAAAATATAATGATGATACAATATACTACAATGAAGTTATTTACAAGTTCTGAGATATTAATTTCTGGAATTTTCCATTAATATTCAAACCACCGTTGATCACGGGTGACTAACACCACAGAAAGCAAAGCCACGGGAACGGGGAGGGGCTGTAATCTGCTGTACAAACTGCTATGGAAATAAGTGTGGGCGAGACTTCACTAGTATGCTTGTCACTCAGCCTGTAGAAGGCTGAAACTGAGTGTCACCAATCCTGTGTGACTTACGAGAGGAAGGCTTGGGGTATGTATTTATCTGGAGGGTGGTGTCTCTGCTCTGGGATCACCCGTGAGCTGCTTCCCCGCCACACTCTCCTGCCGTGATGTTCAGCTTCACCTTCAGCCCCCAGGAATGGAGCCGGCCTTCCATGACTCAGACCTCTAACAAACCTCCCCTCCCTTACAATTGTGCTTGTTGGGTCTGTTGTTACAATAGTGAAATAATTGACTAAAATAACGGTGGCATTTCAGGGTCCGTGGCTGAGGAAAAGGAATTATCTGTAGTCAGTGCTACGGGCTCAGACCCAGCCAGTCCTGGGACATCATGGAAGACCCTTCACAGAGCCCCTGCTGGTGAAACACCCCGTCCAAACTGGACAACAGCTTCCTGTGGGGGCACCCCAGGCTTTAGGGCCCCCGCCTCCTTCTCTCTTTCTCCCCAGCTTCCCATTCTGCCCCTTCCCACCAACCTCTGCTCGGCCCCACACCCCTGAGCCTCTCACCAAAGCCAATTGTCTCTCACGAAGGCCCTTGACCCTCGGCCACTCCAGGATCTGACAGGGTGGACAGCAAACCCAGAGACAGCTCAGCAGAAGAGGGTGCCCGAGTCCTGGAGGCTGCGAAGGCCGCGACAACCTCAGCTCGGGGCCTCGCGGTCCTGGCTCACTCTGATCCTTCTATCGCCATCTTGACAAGTGTCTCCGTCAGCTCCTCACCGCTGTGGCTAAAGGGCCCGACCGGAACCACTGCAGAGAGCTCGAGATTTCAGAGGTCCTAGTCCACAGAAGGCCAGCTCCATTCCTGGGGGCTCCAGGTGACGCAGAACGTCATGGCGGGCCAGTGTGGCAGAGGGGAGTGGCTCACAGGGTGATCAGGAAGCAGAGAGGAGACCCCACTCCCCAGATACAAAATATACACCCCGTGGCCACGTCCCCCCGGGAACCACCTCCGTCAGCCACACCCCACCTGCCTCCAGTTACCACTCAGTTAGTCCCCCCAGGGATTAGTTCACTGATCAGGTGAAGGCCACCAGCCAACCATCTCTCCTCCAAACCTTCTCGCATTTCCTCCCACGTGAGCTTTTGGGGGACACCTCATCCAAACCCTAACAACCACCATTTGGACAATAAAAGTGTGTTCATTCCCTTCGCTGCTAGAACACATTTGAACAAATTTACTGGCTTAAAACAGCAGAAATTATTCTCATACGGTTCTAAGTGTGAAATCAAGGTGTCGGCAAGACCATGGCTCTCCTCAGTCTCTGGGAGCAAACCTGTCCCTTGTCTCTTCCCACCTTTGGGTGGCTGCCAGCAGCCTTGGTCCTCCGTGGAGTTCTTTGGCCGTGGACTAACGTCTTCTGCCTTGGTCTCCGTTTTCTCCTCTCATGTTCTCCTGCAGGTGTCTATGGGTCTTCTTTTCTGTTTTTTTACTTTAGGGTCTACTCCCATCCAGGAATAGCGTCATCTCAAGATCCTGACCTTCATTATAGCTGTGTAGACCCTTATTCCAAATAGGGTCTTTTCTGAGCTCCGGGTGGATATTTTTGAGGGCCACTAACTGAACCCAGTCTCTACTTCGGGAAAATGGGCCTGGAAGGATCAGCTACGGATCCTGAGTTCCCAGCCCTCCTCACTCACGGTTAATGGTTTTCACTGGGAAGGTTCCCAAAGGCTACGAGGGGAAGGCTTGGTCCCAGCACAGCGAGTTCATAGGTGGGGCTTTTGGGAACCGAATGGATCACGAGGACTCTAGCCCCACCATGGATTAATCCACTTGATGGAATAAGAATTTGAATGGACTACTTGAGAGGTGATGGAAACCGTAGGCAGGTGGAGCATGGCTGGAGGAAGCAGGTCGTTGGAGGTGAGCCCTTGGGGTCTAGATCTGTAACCTGGACGGGTCCTTACCCCATGCCTCACCTCCTCCAGACTGCCATGAGCCGAGCGGCTTTCCTCCACCATGCCCTCCTGCCACGATGCCTCTGCCTTGGAGTCAGCCCAGCCATGGACTAAACCTCTGAATCTTGACCCAAAATAAATCTTGCATCCTCTAAGTTGTTCTTTCCAGGTATTTTGGTCACAGTGACAAAAAGCTAACTAACCCTCTAGTCCATCAGGAAAAAATCTCCGTTTGATACTAAAATCCAGACCTCAAAAAATAATAATAATAAAATAAAATAAAATCCAGACCTCAGGTCATTGGCAGGTCAAACGTCTTAATCGCAGGGCGGTCCTGGTCCTGTGGGTCTCCACGCCCTGAAGAACAGGGGATGTTTTGTTTACTGGGGAAGATCCGCCTTCCCCTCAAGACACCCACAAGCCAGCCAAGGTCTCCCTCAAAAGCCAAGCAGATTGACCTGTCCTTTCTGGCTGACCCAATTCATTGTCAGCAGCACAGGAAGCAGGGCATTGTCGGGAGGCAGGGAATGAAGCAGATGGGTGACAGCCACCTGGGTGACACAGGAGCGAGGATTGGCCCTTCTCCCAGCTCCGGCAGCCCATGCTCCTGAATCCCATGTGGACAGTGGAGGCTTACTGACTCCTGCATGATGTTTATGCAAATATATTCCCAAGTCCCTTCCTGCCAACGAGAGCTCTTTCCACAGAGAACATCCAGAACCAGGGCTGTGGGGGCCCATGGAGGAAGAGATGCTCTCTGTTTGGATGAGCAGAGAAAGCTTAGTGGAAGGAGCAAGTGGACCCTTGAACGGGACTTTGAAGGCATTGCCAAGCCAAGGTAATGGAAGCCAACCAAGCAGGACAGACGTGACATGTGTCAGAGCAAGGCCTGGGCCAGAGGGGGGCTGAGGCCACAGCCAAGCTCAGCTCTGGGCGCAGGTGACGACGTCTACTCTAGAGCTGTGGCACCCACCCAAGTCAGCCTGACCTGGCTGGATACATATCACTCGGGGGAAAGCAAGAGAGCTGTGACGCCTTTGGCCAAAGGACGTTGATTCCTGAAGTCACCTGCTATGCAGTGAATGGTGTCCCCCTATTATCCCCCCAAAAAGATATGTCCTGTCCCCCAGTACCTTAGCATGTGGCCTTGTTTGGAGGGAGGGTCTTTACTGGGGCAGTCGGCTTGAATCAAGGTCGTTAGGGTGGAACCCACACTGATGTGACTGAGGTCCTTATAAAAAGGGGAGATCTGCACACAGAGACAGACCTGCCAAAAGGGAAAGTCATGGGAGGGGACACAGGAGAAGAGGGCCATCCGCCAGCCGCAGGGACATAGAGGGAACCAGCCCTGGTGACACGGTGGAGACCTTCATCTTGGATTTGTAGCCTCCAGAATCATGAGACAACACATTTCTGTGATTCAAACCATCCCATTTGTGATATTCTGTTACTGCAGCCACAGCAAGCTAATGTACTATCCCTCATTTAAAAAAATAATAAAAGACAGACAGAAAGAAAACCTCCCCTCTTCCGGGGACCTAACTACCCTCACTACATAATGATCAGCCGTCTTCACTCTGGATCGAGTGCACCTGGTACGGAGTTTTGACTCCACTAGTCCTCGCTAGCTATCAATGTGGACAAGTGACATATAGCTCATTTCTTTGCACCCCAGTTTTTCCAACTGCAAAATGGTGTCAATACTACACAGCTCCTAGAAATACCGGTACTAGAAAATGAGACTATGTATGATGCACTATTGTTCGTCTATTATCAGGACAAAGCTTCCTGTGGTTACAGCCTCCTACCTGGGGTTTGTTTAATAGTTTTCTCATTTAAAAATGGAGCTGTAGGTTTGGGGGAATGTTAGAGTCTGTAAACAAGTCAAGATGGCGCCTGGCAAAATGGCAGAGGGAGTGGTTTGTGAAGTAAGGCCAGCGAGCCATTAAGTGTGGAGATTTCTTATTGGTTGACTGATGTATCTAGTTTATGCTAATTAAGATAAGCTGTGTGGAATGTATATATACCCCTCCTGTCCTACAATAAACGGCTCCCACTCCTGCTGCATCAATCTACACAAGTTGCTCGGCACCCCCGGCTATTTTGCTGCAGCCGGACTGCGGCAGGGGAAGAATGCCACAGAGACAGAAAGCCCTCCTCGTGGATTTCATGAGAGTGGATGAAAGCCAAGGATGCACTCCTGGGGACGTTGACCTTGGTCTAGTGGACAAGGTGGTATCTGCTAAGCTCCGTAACAGCTGTCACACACTTCATGCTCTCAGTCACCCCTGAATCCACTCATTCATTCGCAGAGTGCTTACTGAGGACCTGCCTAGCGCCAGGCACTACCAGGTGTCAGGCCTGCAGCCTTCACTTCTCTGAGGCTTTGCTTTCCCATCCCTAAAATGGAACTAGAGCCCCCCAGCAGGGTGTTCCAAGAACTAACAGAGAGTCAGTGCTCCAAAAAGGTCCGGTCTCTGCTCCCTTCTCCTCCAGTCAGCCAGAGGCTGAGCTCCTTCCCCTGGAAGGAGGCTGGCCTCCACCTCTCCTGGAAACAGACGGGGCATGTGCACCCGGAACGCCCCTCCCTTTATAACAGAAGTTTTAAACTTGATCATCTCTGGGGTCCAGGCCTCAGGAGGCCGCAGGTGGAGACTGTGGGGGGTGACGGAGCTCAGGGTTTGTTCAGGTCCTCTGCTGCCCCTCCTTGTCCTTTCTGGAAAACAAACCCTTCTAGTTTGTCAAGAGAAGCTGGAGATCCAGATTTCATACGGAATCTTCCATTTTTTAACCACTGGGGTATTAGGGTTGCCCAGAGAAACAGAGCCAGTGAGACGGATGGCGGAGATGGCGGAGATGGCGGAGATGGCGGAGATGGTGATGATGGACAGGTGACGGGAAGAGAGAGAGAGAGAGAGAGCCTGACTGTGAGGGAATGGAAGACCGCCTCACTCCCCTGGGGTGGGGGTGGGGCAGTCCCAGTTTGTCATCTGCAGCCAGAGATCTAGAAGAGCCAGTGACATGGCTCAGTCTGAACCCCAAGGCCTGACCACCAGGGGAGCCTGTGGGTGTGAAATGAGGTGTCCCAGCTTCAGAAGCAAGAAAAAGAGGCCAAATCCTTCCTTCTTCCACCTTTGGCTCTACGCAGGCCTCGGGGGGTGAGGTGACACAGGCCCATGTGGGGTCTTCTCCGTGGAGTCCCCAGACTCGAATGCAAGCTCATCCAGAAACACCCGGAGAGACACCCTCAGAGCCCTGAGCAGCCTGGGCCCCTCCCGACGGCACAGGAAACCAGCCACCAGAGGGGACAGCTTTGCACAGTGACCTGCGCCCACCACAGAGGCTTCCAGTGCGCAGCTCCCACCCCAGGACTGCAGAGCCACAGAGGCCACAGTCCGCCGCGTCCCCAGGTGGGGTAGGACTTCCAGGGAGACTCAGGCCACCCCTTCCTGCCCCCAGGCAGCCAGAGCTCAGGGCCCACACCCAGGAGCTTCTCTGAGTTCTCAGGTGAGCTCTTCCAACCCCCAGACGGGGCTCTGCTTCCTCGGTCGTGAGAAAAGCAGCCTGTGGCCCGGGTAGACACCTGGCGCCCTGGGGAAGTGGACTGGGAGCCAGGGGAAGAGGGAGGCTTGCTGTTTACCTTTGTTGGACGTCTGTTTAGCCATAATGATCACATTTGTTGTTTTTTTAAAATAAACTTTTTCTATTTGGGAGTAACTCTGGACTTACACAAGAGTTCCAAAGGTAGCTGGGTGCCCACGGCCCTGCGTCCAGTGTCCCCGGATGTCCGTATCTCTCACAGGGAAGCGTGAGCCAAAGCTGAAACACTGACCTTGGCCCGAGCCGCCTGCCTGGACTAGAGGCTCTATCCAGACTTCTCCAGCTTTGACACAAACGTCCTTTTTCTGTTCCAGGACAACTTGGCATTGGCCGTAAGGACTCCTGGCACTCCTTGGGTCTGTGAGTTTCCTTGTCTTTCATGCCCTTGACACTTTTGAAGGGTATTGGTCAGAAATTTTGAGGATGTTCCTCAATTGCAAAACTTCTCCATAAACAGCTGCTGGTTTTTCTCCATGTTTCTAAACTGGTGCATCGTAATTGTGCATCATGGTGGGCTTTGTTGTTAGGTCCACCATCCCCGTTGGAAGAGAGTCACTGAGGCCAGCCTCCACTGGAGTCAGGCTGCATCCCCCAGAGCCAGGGACATCTGCACAAGCATCTTATTTGCGATTTTCTTTAAGGAGGATTTTTGTCCCTTCCCCCCTCCCCCCCCCCTTTTAACCTATTCAATCATTTATTCATCAGGTGGACTCATGAGTATTTCCTTTTTTTCTTAGGGTTACGATCCATTACTGTGGATATTTATTTCGTGGCTCAAATGGTACCAGCTTCGGTTATATTTGTTTTTAAAAAGTGGTTTTTAATGACAAGGACCTGCCGTCCTTCATTGAAGGAGCCTGTGATCCGGCACAAATTGCTTCAGATGATCAGAAATGATTCCCAAGCCTCCATCTTCTGCATCCGAAGAGAAGGTGTCGGGGAGTGACGATGAGCTCAGGCCCTGCAGGAGCATGGCCTAAATGACAGTGCCACCCCCCCCCCAACACGAGGGGTGTGACCGTGGACAAGGTGTCCGCCTCTCAGTGCCTCGGTTGAAACACTGGTAAAACAAGATGATCCTGACACAGGACAGTACTTACCATGCCACAGATTTAGGGAGCACCAACTAAGACTCCGTCTGTAAAGCGTTCAGAACACCCCTGGCCACGTGGGGTGGTCACTGTCACAGTGGCCGTAGGCCCCGGGCTTGCTGGGGGCCCGGCAGGTTTGGGTTTTCTGCACACACCCCTCCCCCACCAGTTCTGGCCATCGGGGACAGGGGTCGGCCACACCCTGGAGGAAGGCAAAGCCTGTGGGCAGTGGGGGGCATGACTTCCGGGTGTCGCCCTCTCTGGCCTCCCACTCGGGGGGCTGTGAGCCTCCTCCAGGCCTGCCCCCTCACGTGTGGGGAGGGGCTCGTGAAGCCGCTGTCCTGCCTTCCTCGGGGCGGGCACCTGGGAGCTCTGAAACGCTGCCCTCGGGGATCCTGGTGAGGTCACTCCGGCTGGTCTGCAGAGCCACCTCCCCGGCAGAGGGACAGCGCTTTCCCCCCCTGGGCGCCCCGTGTTGCTCTTTCAGGCCCGCCTTCTCCATCTGTCCCCAGGACCCCAAGCAGAAGCTAAAATAAAAAGTGACAGATTCCTGCCCCCTGCCACTCATCCACTGTGGCTTGTCCTGTGGGTGCATCTGCCCGGCCAGGGTGATAGACGTGGGGACACAGAAAACGAGCTGTTCCTCATGTGCCCCTCATGCGCCTGCTCACTCTGGGCCCTTTCCCTGAAATGGGATGTGCTCTGGTGGGGGCCTCTTTCGCAGCCTGGAAACCGAGCCCCCGTTCCTTCCTGCGTCAACGTGGTTTCTGATGAGGACTCAGCCCGAGGCCACACCACCCCGGGGCTCCACCTGCCCACGGTGCACTCATCACCACCCTCTGGGCTGGGAAGAAGCAGAGGGAGAAGCAGGACCCTGGGGGAAACCTTTCTCCCTTCCACATCGGCTCTGCCCACACCTTGACCTTGTTCTTGGGAGAAAGTGTCGGGGACACTGTCCAGAACCCCTCTGAAAATCCAAACCCCGTCTTCAGGGCCCCCTCCTGCAAGAAGCCCTATTTTCCAAGGACTCTAGAAAGGACTTCGGATTCCCCTGGACCTGAGTTGGGATCCTGGCTCCATGGCGGCTCAGGAAGACGTCCTGGATACACGACTTACTTTGGAGGATGGAGATGCCACAGCCCACCTCTTAGGAATGTCACAAAACCAGCGGGACGTCTGTAAAGCACTCGGCCTTTGGTGAATGGTCAGAAGGTGGCAGGTGGTGTGCTCCGGCCAGACAGAACTTGCCAGGTGAGTGTCACCAGTCGGTCTGCAGCGTCCACTTCCTGCATTCAGTGGCCCCTCCTGACGTTCCTGTCGTGGGTGGGCATCTGAGACTCGGGGCTCAGGAGAGCAACAGGACTTCCTCTAGGAGCTTGGGCCGAGTCGGGGAGCAGGGACGGGTACCTGCGTGGCCCTGCGGCCCTTACCTGGAGGTTTCCTGGAGCCTGGGGCTCAGGGCTCTTCCCGACACAGCAAAGCCTGAGCCGACCCGAGGGATGAAGGAGCCCGTGTGTGCGCTGGGCTCAGCCAGAACGGAGCCCCTGGAGAAGGCCTGGGTAGCTGGGGGAGCCAGTGGCCATCGGTGGCCAGGTGAGCTTCAGGAAACGGCCCCAGGACCCACTCTGGAAGCACTGTGTAGGTGGAAGGAAGGGGAGGCCGCCCGCAGGTGAGCCACTGGAACATTCCATCCCCTTCCACCCCAGCTGCCAGAGGGGAGTCCCCACGCTCCCTCTTCATTACCTGACATAACTAATTGCCTGGTGACATTTCCCATATTATAGACAAACGTGAATTATGGGCCCAGCTGTTCCCCTTCTCGTCACCAGGAATCGGTTGATAAATATGTTTATTCGAGGTCAGCCTGGCCTCATCCATTAGAAATATTGTTTTTCTAAACATTACATTGATTTGATTTAACTCTAATCAATTTAAAATGGTTCTGACAATTAACAAAAGCTTCAAATATGACCTTAAAGTAATAGGATTCATTAGCTATGTTTAGGATTAAACTTACCCTAATAGGGCAATTTTTCTTCCGAGGGTATTTGGTAAGCGGCTAGTGGTCAGTCAAAATGAAATCAATTATTATAAATTATACAGTTAAAGTTGATTATGTATCCCCTGCTAATTTATATAAATAAGGGTCTCTGACAATGGGAGTAATTTATTAATAACTATCTCTCCCCCGGCCCGGGATCACACTTCATGTTACAGCTGCTAGAGCATCTGTAACCCATGAAGTATTATTTTCCGGGGCCGCTCTCGATGTATGCTAATTAAACCCATAATTAATTGGAACAGTTATGGTTAAAGACACGAGGCTGGCGCCCTCTGCCCTGTTATTCGTGACAGCCGACTCACTCAAAAGGCAATCTGATCAAAAATTCATATGCTAGCTCTGGCGCCCCGGAAGCAAGGCGATCATCCCACAAAGAGGCCTGGGGACGTGACAGCTGGCGGGCTGCAGGGGTGACGCGCAGTCAGAACTCAAGCCCGCCCGGGTCCGGGCTTCCCACCCTGCTGCCACCAGCCAGTGCCCCCCACGGGAAGGACACGGCAGCAGCGGATGTCTGAGTCCATGAACTGTTGGCCCATCGAGGGCTGAAGAACAAAGGTTACCAGAAGTTTACAAATGGGGGACCCTCACTTCTCTCGGAAATTCCTGGTGGCGTTTGAAACTCAGCCTCTGCCCAGCTCACTACTCCCGCTTCTCCCCTCCCCACACCGGCCATCTTCCTCTCCATCTTCCTCTCCATCTTCCTCTCCATCTTCCTCTCCATCTTCCTCTCCATCTTCCTCTCCATCTTCCTCTCCATCTTCCTCTCCATCTTCCTCTCCATCTTCCTCTCCATCTTCCTCTCAATCATCTTCCTCTCCTCAGGTTACGGCCTGGCCCACGGAGCAGTGAGCTGGAGAGTCACCATCTAGGACACCTCGCTTTTTAGATGGAGAAACTTGGGGCCATGGAGAGAGTCTTGCCAAGGAGCACATAACGACCAGAGTCCAGGCATCCTGCTGGGGGCTGGTGTCACAGAGCAGGTGAGTGCCATTGGCCCACAAGGAGGTGGACCTGCCTGTGACCAGACACTGTTGTCCCCAATACATACCAGGGGAGGCCTGGCAAGAGGGGACGGGTACAACCACCCAAAGCCCAAGGCCCAAGGGGTCCTGAGAGAGTGGGGTGAAGCAGACCGTCGCCGCTGCAGGGCGGATTTGCCACGGAAAGCAAATGGCTCCGTCTGTCTGATCCCATGTTCCTCCAGTCGGGCAGGAGCAGGGGGACATCCCTCTCTGGCCCCGAGGACACAGGCTACATGCTTTCCGCCCCCTTCATGGAGGGGAATAGACAGACCCGACAACCCAGACTTCATGGGCACAAAAGAACACTCGTCTTGGAAATGCCCTGAAAAATGTCCGGCGCCCACACCTGGCCTGTCACTCATTCCACCTTCCAGTGACAGGGAGCGCCCCAGACTTGGGCTGCCCCATGCGGGAGGCGGGGAGACGGGGCCACATGGTCTTCACTCTCTGGGAGCCCACTGCTGGAAACGGTGGACTGAAACAAGAGGCGGGGGATGGCATCAGTTGAGTGAGGTTGCCTTGGAGACAAGGATGGGTTGTTTGGAGTTTCAGAGGTGAACTGGGATGTTCTGGGCACTCAGGAAGGTGCCCGGGAGTGGCATTTGTGCAGGGAAGTCTTGGATCCCTTCCACCTGTGCCAAGTGGGGGAGAAGTCGTGAGTAATCGAGGAGGAGAGAGGGAGGGTGGTGCAGGTCTGAGACCCGGAAGGAGTTAGCCAGGCCTGGGCAGCCGTGGGACTATGTGGTAAACTCGGGAGCTAGCAACAGGCCCTTCCAAGTGCACACCTCCACCGGGCTTCGGAATCCTTGCAGCCCAAGAAGCCCAAGAAGGTTAGCGTTTGGGCCAGTCCACCCCCACCATTTAGAGAAGGTCCACCAGTATGCAGTGCAGGAGACCCTCCTCCACCTGAGAAAGTGCAGGAGCAGTTCCCCCTCCTAGTGCCCCAGCTGCTGGGCACAAAATACTCCAGGGTGGGAACAGGCCCAGGTGTGAGTAGGAGTCCCCATGTCTGGGATCTCACCCAGCTCTGCCTCTGATTCACCTGCACCTACCGGTACCATCCACCTCCCTAGGCCCCAGGTTCTCCAGCTTTAAACTGACGGGATGAACCCCATCTGCATTAGCCAGCTTTTTGTGACTGTGACAAAATACCTGAGATAAACCCACTTAATAAGGGATTAAGTTTCATAAGGGTTTATTTTGGCTCACAGTGTCACAGGTTTCTGTCCCTGGTCACTTGGCCCTGTTACTTTAGGCCTGAGGTGCTTCGGCATCTCACAGTGGCACAGTGTGTCATGGTGGAAGGGGCCTGTTCGCCTCATGACAGCAGGGAAGCGAGAGAGAAAGAGGCTGATGTCCAGTGCCCTCCTCAAGGTCTTGCCCCCAGTGACGAAACTTCCTTCCACTAGACCTCACCTCATGAAGCCTTCGTCCCTTCCCTACAGGGTCATGAAGGCCTTTCAAACATAGGTCTTTGGGGGACATCTCAGATCCAAACCGTAACCTCCCACTCCTGGCCCCCAGAGGTCTATGTCCATCTCAGGGCACAAAATGCCGGCCTCAGCCACACTCCGCCTCTCCCCGGCACCTTCCATTCAGCCGGTCCTGGAGTCTGGCACCTGAGGCTGGGGTGGGCGGTGCCTTTGCCTGGGTCTGGTGGCCCTGCACCCTCTCCTCCCCCTTCCCTGCGGGGCTCCTGCCCTGGGGGAGGCTGCTTTGCCCCTCTCGAGCCCGGGGGCTGTGAGCACCAGAGCGTCGTCTGGTTGCTGTTCATGCGGGAGAGACCACCCGTTCCTTTGGCCTCAGTTTCTCCACCAGGAAAATTAAGCCCCCACTGCACCCACTGGCAGGTGAGGGAGGAGAGCTCCCTGGGCAGCTGCATGAAGAGTTGCACCCAGAGGGAAGGGCAGAGTGGAAAAGACCCCAGATGGTCCTGGCCAGCGTCTGACACCACACCAGATGGAGCACCTCCCGCTTCCCTGCCTCGTGGTGACAACCCCTGGGCTGCCTCAGTCTCCCCAGTGTGATCCTGACACCGTCTGCCGTTCCCTCCAGCACCCCCATCCTCAGAACGGCCCTCCTGGTCTGGAGACAGCTTTGTGTTGACAGCAGCCATTGGCAGCACCTGCCGTGCCCACCCCTTCCACGTGGTGAGCTCTTGCCTCACCCTGGGACACCAGCTGCCATTCACTCCCTCCCAGGGGTCAGAGAATCCGTGATCCCCAGGAGCCCAGGCCTCTGTCCATTTCCCCAGACTCCAGCCTTTGCTCCCCAGGGGGGCCAGGACTCGGTCACTCGGGCTCTTTCAAAACGTGAAAATGTGCGTCTCTTCTGAATGACCTCCCAGATCACCACTCCACATCCCCAACCCCTCCACAGTGTTGATTTACAGCTCACAAACTTTCCTGGGTTCATTATCTCCTTCTGATTAAATGGCTCCTGCCCAGCCACCCTCCCCGCGTCCCCTGTCATTCAGTCAAATGCTGGGTTCAATTTGGATAAGACTGACAAGAGAAAAATAAAGACACAAAGCCATCTGCTGTCCCTGTAATCTCTGTAGTCCATGTCCTCCCTGCCACACACTTTTTGGTCCATCCACAAATATTTTTATAAACAAAATTAGGTCTATTAGGATGCATACGTTTTTATAGCCCACTTGTTTTTCACCTAATGTTGCATGAATAATATTGCCCATGCCCTTAAGAAACAGTGTTCTAGAAGAATTGTCCATGAGCCATACTTCCTGGTCCAGCTAGGTCATCGTTTAGCAAAGTCTGGAATATTTAAGCTTCCAAGTTTGATCTTTTGATAAATCATTCTGCCGGGAATCTCATATGTGCTACTGTTGGACACACATAATCATTATTTTCTTAGAAAAGATTCTCAGCAACACAAGGGCTGGGTATAAGGTAGGTAAAACATTAAGGCTTTTAAAAATAAGCACCTGTGTATGACATGTCCATGTGACTCAGAAGTTATGTGCAATCGTCAGGGACAAGAGAGGCCGAGGAAGAACCTAGAGAAGTCAGCAAGCTCACTCCAGCCCCAGACACCACCACAAGTGTACCAAGACCCTGAATGTCACAGCAGACTCTAGTCCAAGTCCCCTGTGTGAGAGGTGGAGAAACTGAGACCGAGAGGTCACCTAGGAAGGTCATGACTTTGGTGCCCCACCCCTCAGTCTGTGTCTCTAAAGTTTCCATGATGATTCAGAGGCAGCAGATCCCCAGGTCACTCTTGCCGACAGTGTGGCTGATGAGGCAAGCTGTAGAAAGTCAACGCAGTAGCTGGTAGGCTTACAATGAGGGATGTGCACCAACTAAGGGGTGTGACTTCAGGGTCCTACTATTTACCTAAGTTTCCCCCCTGAAGCTGTAGATTCGTAATTCATTTCTCTATAGATGCCAGAGGACTTCACACCTGACCTTTCTGCATTCGCCCAGTAGATGGCACTAACTCATTCTAAATGCTGTTAGTACAGGGCGACTAAAGGCTCAAGATGGATGGAGAGACTGAGACAAAAGGGCAGTCAATTGTGAGAGAGGACAGTCACCAGCAGAATGGACCCTGCTCACCAGCTGTCTTGAAAATACACAGAGAAAGTTTAAACCATCTTGATTATAATTTGTAATCTGCCATGTAGCCCTGCCTGCCACATTTGCTTTTAAAAGTCACCTGCTGCTCCCCAAACCTGGGGTCGGCTTTGCTAACTTACTGGGGAGCTAGTATCTAGGATATTGTCATAACCCATAATGACCACGAGATGGCGCTGCTGCATTCAGAAGGACAAGATGGCTGAGAAAGTAATCTTAGGAAACAATCTCTAGAGCATGACCTGAATATAAGATCATGGAGGCAGAAGGGAGGTGGAAAGCGACATGCTGATTAGATTTGCCACTTTCTCTCAAGTTCATGATGATAATAGTACCACTACTGCTGCTGCGGCTGCTGTTTCCGGTGGCTACTATTTAGGGAGGGGTTTTAAGCACCAGGCACTGTGACAAGCACTTCTCAAACACGGTTTCATTTAAAGTTCATAAAAGGCTTATGGGAAGTTCTACGACATCTCCACTTCCAAGAGGAAGCATTATGTGGGAGGCAGAGACTGGCACCTCTTGTGCTCTCTCAAAAGAAATGCAGACAGTGATGGGATTCTGGTCAGATCTACAATCGTGAATGGGGTGGTAGCTTCTCTTCACAAAAGGCTGAACGACTTCTTTCATTCAGCAAATATTTGAGCACCTACTTTGTGCCAGGCACTGATCAAGATGCAAAGGAAGGAAAACTGAAGGAATCAGAGAAGGCCCCTGTTTCTGGTGCAGAGCCCACATACCCACATGGTCAGAGGGTCAGGTCACTAAAAGTGCTTGCAGGGACACTGAGATGAGGTGAGTAGCAAACTGGAACTGCTGCCGGGGCTCATGGGAGCCAATCATTAAATTTTTATGAATGTATGATCCAGTTCTTAAATGCATCCATTATTAAAATTAAATTATATGAACATAAGATTAAATGTTCTATTTAAAACAAAGGTAGTAAACACTCAAAATTCTTCACTTCCTAATTATGTCATACCTAATTATTTCATAATTATTTTAGACAATGTTATTTTATACTTTACCATTATCTATGTGAAAGATAAGAAAAGTTGTCCTGTAAAGGGTCACTTAGTAAATAGTTCATGTCGTGCGTGTCATAAGGTCTCTGTCACAACCGCTGTATTCTGACCATACAGAGCAAAAGCTGTGCGGTAGCTAGTGCATAAATGAATGGGCGTGAGTATGTTCTAGTAAAATGCTATGAAAACGTTAGACTGGGTTTGATCCATGGGCACCAGTTTGCAGACCTCTGGTCTGTGCCTGGGTATTCATGTATATCAAATCTGTTCAGTGAAAGCCCTGAACACTGATATGAATCCTGCTGGACCTTTTTTCCAAAGATGTCACTTTGGTAGTTTCAGTCAGCTGTGGTGTAGGTATTTATACCACACAATTGGCAAAGGCTACAAATCAGAGCTCCCCGAAACCTGTCACACTTAGTAGCACCCCCACTGGCTGAAGTGCTTCAAGGGCCTCTCTGAGGTGCTCCACCAAACTGACATCTGCAACTGTTTGTCCAGAGTAGCCCATCCCACCTGTCAGAGGTGGCCTACAGGCACAGTTTGGAAATGCATAGGAACAAAACATGCTGAAGTTTACAGAGATGGCCAGAAATAGTAAAGCACTCATTTGTTTAAAATGCATACACCCCCATATCATCACCCCACCCCACAACTCCAGAGCACCCTCTGTGGTTAACTAGACCAGGCAAGAAGCCGGTCATAGTGGCCCACAGCTGACTGCATTTGTTCCACAGGCTGGTCAGACCTGCACCAACTAGCACCCACAAGGTTAGACCTCAGAGGTCACTTCTCAGTGTCTCAGATGGTTGGAGAGAGACCGGGGAAGGCTACCAGATAGAATCAACTTCCTAGCCAACTCTTAGGCCCTAATGCAATCGGAAACTACCTCCTCTGGAAAAGACAATGTTTAAAGCAGATTTGGGTGTTATTTGTAAGGGGATGGTCTGACCTCTGAAATTTAAGAACTCTCATAAACCTAGGAAAGTGGTTAGGTTCAAAAAGAGGACAGACTTGCAAATTTGAGCTGCACTTTATGATGAGAATCACTGTGCTGTTGTCGGTTACCTGACTTTCATGATGCCCAGTTCTAGGTGGCTCACCTAATTGCCCTAATCAGATCCCAGAAATGTTCAACTCCCCCACAACAAATTCTGCACTGCAAAGCCATCAACCAACCTTGGAGACCCACCCAAACCTGAATGTCCCCAGTGCAGCGCAGGGAGGGGAAGGCTGCCCAGGTCCCCAGAACCCTCCTGCTCCCTTCCTCATCGACCCGGTGGCTGGTTTTGTTTTAGACAACTAAAGCTTGTGATGCGAAATGCATACACATTTTGAAATATTTCCTGATCAAGGACAACAGCACCCGCGTGACACACCTTTATAGCCATCTTGATCGAGTCCTCTTCACAAGTAGGGAAATTTCCATCCTGCTTCCAAACTCACTTCTGCCGTCTCCAGAACACACCCATCACGTTCCCAAGGCCAGCAGTTGACAACAGGGTCTCCACCTCCCCTTTGGAGTCTGTCCTGTCTTTTATTGGAACAGAAAGTTCCACCAGGGAATGAGAAGTAGATCCTGTGTCCCTCGGGACACTCCATCTCTCTGACAACCGGGCCCAGCACTGGCTGCATGTTGGACTAGTGGAAGGAGCTCTGACAAATGCCCACCGCCAGCCCCATCATCTGAGATCCCAGGAGGCCTGGGTGGACACAGCAGTGGCTTTGTGGAAGTCTCCCTGGGTGGATTCAACCCACAACCAGGATCAAGACCCACTGCCCAGGACAGAGTACCCACGCAATTCAGGGGTAACAAAGGATAACGTGGGCCATGAGGCCCAGAAGACAGGCCCGGGTGACACTAAGGTTCCTCTGGCCAGATGAGCCCTCCTTAGCAGGGACTCATTTGTACTTGACTCTGCCTATCCACAGATGGGCACATGGTACTATCCCTATCCCACTAATAGACCCAAAGAGGAAGGAAGATGGGAATCAATGCAAAAATATAATGACCCTTGAATATGACAAAGAAAATCAATGAAGTTTTGTTATCAGCAGGTTTATTCAGCTATGTTTTTTTTTTTTTAATAAAAGGCTTACTGAAGGCATTGTTAATGCCAACGTTAATAAGATCAGTCTACCTTTCCTACCTTGGCAGAGTTAAGTGACATAACGGCCAAGTCATTTCTGAAAGAGATTTGTTGTATCCATTACCTAAAAGATCTGAGTAGAACTTCAGTTCCTATAAGGTCATGTTGTCATTCCTGAGTGTCACAAAGCGCTCGACTGCCTCCTTAGCAGTGGTGGGGACCAGAACACACCACCCCACAGTAAACAGCTCTGGGCTGTGTTCACAGGTGAGGACATGAAGCACGGGAGGAACAACTGCTGGTTGGAATGACTTTGAGGCGGGTGGGAACTGCGTTTTAGTTAGGCTCAGAGCTTGGAAATGCCAACCAGACCGAGGAAGCACACAACTCCTGGGGCCGGGCACAGCTCCCAGATAGGACGAGCATCGACAGCAGAGGTTTGATGAGGACAGAGGTGCCCAGGTACAGCCCTTCCCAGAGGAACCGGCCATGCTGTCGCCAAGCGGACGTGGAGGAAGAGACCCACCTGCGGCCTTCCCGTCACCGTGACCATTCCCCAAAGAATTCAAGGAAAAGGAACCATAAAAATTTCATTTTAATGATACAGAAATAGTATATAGTACATTTCTTTCCACAGCAGCACTTCATTCATCTCTAAAAAATTTAACAAAATTAAGGCTAAATCAGAGCAATCTGATAGTAAAGGGATATTTTATGTGGTGTTTTTCTTAAAGAATGTTTTCATAAATACAGGACATTCTTCAGGCAAAAAAAAAAAAAGAATGTTGAACAGGATACCAGAAATGGAAATGCAGTAGGAAACGGGCTCCTCTGCACCAACCCTCTGCTAAGCACGACACCCTGGGAAGTGTGGGGGTTTCCATGAATGTCTGTGGTACGATGCTGACTGTCCAGGGCTGAAATCCCACAGCTCAAGGCCATTCTATAATAAAAACCAAAGACAGCTGGGTCCCCAGCACAGTCCCTCTAGAATAAACAAAGGGTGGCAGAGGACAGCATTTAAGAGCACAAAAGACTTGTACCTGAAGCCACAGTGCTCGGGAGGAGGGCCAGCCCAGGGCCAGGAAACCCACTGAGGCTCTTTACCCGGGCTGGAATCCCGCACTCACCATGACCTGGGAGGACTCTATTTCTCTGCCAGCTCTTTGCTATGTTTTCTTTCTTCCTTTTTTTTTTTTTTTTTTTTTTTTTTTTTTTTTTTTTTGGTACTAGGGATTTAACTCAGGGGAGCTTTACCCCTGAGCTACATCTCCAGTCCTTTTTATTTTTTGAGACAGGATCTCGCTAAGTTGCTGAGGGCCTCACTAAATTGCTGAGGCTGGCTTTGAACTTGCAGTCCTCCTGCCTCAGCCTCCCAAGTCACTGGAATTTGGGCGTGCACCACCACACCTGGCACACCACTGCTTTAGGACCCAAGAGAAGCCCATCAGCTGTTCTAGGATTTACAGTCAGAGGAAGAGGCCCCTTCCTCCTGTTCTTCCCCACAGTAGGACATCTAAAAGGAAGATAAGGGAGAGACAAATGTCCTGCAGAAGCCTGGCTCTCTGGAGTCTAGAGACAAGTCTAGACAAGAGGGGCAATCTTGAGAGCCACAGAACCCTGCCTTCCCGTGGCCCTGTGCACGTCTGTGATTAGGGCTTCACCTCTTCCCTTCTCCACCCCGTCTGCTGCACATGGTTTCCATTTTAACACCCTCTTCCCTCCCACCAGACCCCACCACTCCACACACACACTGGTTTTAGGGAATTCAAAGACTTTCAATGATGGAGAGTTAGTGGTGGTGTCTGAATGACCAATCCTTAGGGGAGGCGGCCTTGTTTTTTATTATAGGCCTTAGGCCTCTCCTTTTTTTAACAAGGACATCTTACTTTATAATAAAAGGACCCTGCCCCACAGAAAAATCTTCCCATGTCATTTTAAAATTTTCATCATAAAGAAGCAGAGAACAACAAATGATGTAATTGTTTTTAACTTTACATAAGAATTTCATTTTTCTATTTCTTTGGCTCCCAGAGCCTCAATTTCCCCTAAAGAAATAAAATGAAAGGAAAATGTCCAGATAAATAACATCAGATATGCTTTTAAGACTTGTATTCCAAAGACTGCTAAAACCCCTAGGTTAGGTACACACACTAAAATGCATTTCTTATATAAGCCATATGTAAACACTGATAAATATGATTAATATTCAATTACTCACATTTATGTAGAATGATTAATACTACAGCATTTCATGATCCCATAATCACAAAAAGATAAGGGACCTTTGAGGTCTTCCACTTCAGTGATTTCCAACCTGACTGGTCACTTAGTCACCAGGTTCACCTGATGAGCTTCCAACAATAGTTTCCCAGCCCTGGCATGAGGAGTCAGGTCCAGTCGGCATAGCCTGGGACCTGGGAATTTTTGCTTTCTTATTTTTTCCTATAAAATTCAAAATCATAACCGTCTCATTATCCAGAGGAACAAACTAAAGCTCAAGAAGTCAGGATGTCTAAGGCTACAGAGCAAGAACAGAGAAAGGACCCAGGTGTCTTGTCCCTGTCTTCTACCTGCCGGTCACACCACATTGTCTCTCCTACAACCCTCAAACTTAAGCTAAGAACAATTAATAGCTATCCTGCTGCTGAAGTCAGATGACAAGCTGTTTGAGGACAGGGACAGGGCCTCACGCACCCTGTGACACAATCCTAGGCACCTAATCAATGTCCCATAAATACTATTGGTGGCAGTCACTCAGCTAAGGCCTCATATTGAATAATTCTCCACTCACATCTCTGTCTCCAATCATCCAAATAGATGCAAAATAACCTAGATGGATATTGAGATCCAGCCAATCCCCCTGAACAGGGGAGTAACTCCTGGATTTATGAAGAGGACACATTTAAACAACCAGGAATTTGAGTGACAAAATAAGTGCCATAAGATTAATCACTGTCTCATGCTTATTCTCAAATGACATATATGAAAAAATAAATGAAACTAAGGGATAGGAATTACCTAAGCATTTGACATATACAAGTTACAAAAATCCTAAACTGTTCTAAGGAGAAAATTCTTATAACAACTGTATTATGCTGATTTTTGTTACTGTTTCTTCTGTTTTCCCAGTCTTAGGAGACATTCTTTTATGGATGGGGTCAGACTCCTTTATAAAGCTGATAATGAGGGATGGGATACACTTAGCCTCTATATTATTAACATGGTTACTTCTCTCTCTCCCTCATCTATAAACACACACACACACACACACACACACACACACACACACTTATTTGGACATGGAGGAACTTGTTATATTTTCTATTTGTTAACTATGGATCATGAACCATGTTATAAACAGATGATTCTGCTATGTTGTAATTTTGAACGTAGATCTGATAAGAAAAAAGGCTAACTGAAACATTTAATGTCTAAGGAAATATTAAGAACTTAAGACTGAAAATGAAAAAAACCAACAGGCACATCAGCCGTCTCTGCCCTGACTGTGCCCGCAACAAACTATGGTCTGCTGAAACAGGAACCAGAAGGGCGGGAAGAGACAGGTAGGGAAGAAGCTCCCAGCAGGCCCCATGGCTCTCAGGAGCAAGGCAAGAACCCAGCCTCCCCCGCTAGTGCTTGCCCCTGGTATCCGTTACTGCATGCTGGCTCCCAAGTGACACTAAAGGATGTTCAGCTCCACTTAGAGCAGATACTGGGACCAATTATGGACGAGGACCTTCCCACTTAAAGGAGCCTCCACCCCCACGCTATGAAACCATGCAAGCACCCAAACAAGCCTTCAATCTTCTACCTTGCAAGCCCAGCCCTGGATCTTCCTTAGCTTGGATTTTCCACTAGAGCTGTTAATCAGTCTCACCTGGATATAGAGTCCTACCCATTCTTCCTACCCAGGACCTTTCAGAATCATGCCAATAGGCTCTTTCATCCATTTCTTCATCCAATGCATGTCTGTTACAGGGTGACTGAACTGCTCAAAGCTGGAAGACAGCTTGGTCACTGCACCCACAACCCTCACTCAGCCCAGGGTGATGCCAGCAGGGCCAGCCAGCGGGCTCCTCAGCCTCTGTGCCTCCTCCAGTCGTCACCTCATCCTGACCTAAGCACACAGCCATACAAAGCCTTGTGCAAAACGTATATACGTCTTCATCAAGAAATGAAGGCGATTCTGTACCTTCTTAGAATTATAAAGCTAACAGACACAGCAAGATGGAATGATGAAACTAAAAGGTAAAATGCCTTTTAAAAAGCTAACTGCATGGTTGGTAAGGACTCCATTTTTTGACATTAAGCATTTTATAAAGTCATATGCTATGTACATATGACATCTTTTCTGTCTTTCTGCAAGAAAAAGAAGTTGTCCCAGAAAAACAAACACCACAAAAGAACACTCAGAGAATACACATTCCACAGTATTAACATGTATAATCTATTGTTCTAGTCTACAACATCCACTGTGGTCTACACACACTATGGAAAGTACCCAAGAAAACATCCATTTTCTACTTAATTAATCAGAAGGAGGATAAAGCTGTAAAGCTGCTGCTAACTTGCAATAAAATATGATTAATAACTGTCACTATCTCAAGTGAAACCAAACTGAACTAAGTGTGACTGATCAAACTTAAAAAATAACTATCTTATTTAGAGATTTATTTAAAATAACCTCTTAAATATTTAAAATAATAGAGGTTTAAATGTCTAATAATGTCTCTGGGGAAATGATAATGAGTAATTCTATAAGCCAATTTTATTTTCTTATAGACTATATAATTGCATAGCAATACATAATTTACTTATCATTCCAATCCTTTCATAAAATTTATCATTCTCTGTCCATAAAATAGAATCACACACACACACACACACACACACACACACACACACACACACACACGCGCGCGCGCAGCCTGTTCCTTGACAGTTATTCCTGTGACTATAGAGCTTCAACTGACTACTCTAATCCTCCAAGAAAATTACATCCAAAAGTGGACATTTTATGACAGAATCACTCACTGATCTCAAAAACAGAACAAATAGAAAACAACACCATTAAGGGAATCTCAGTATTTTCTGACCACTATTGTAGAAACATGGAAACGCAGCAGATTGCAGACATGCAAGAATCAGCACTGTATAGGAAAGAATTAACAAGTCAACTCAGTACGGCTTTAACAACTGGATTGAAAGTAGACTCTTAATAAAACCAAATTATTTCTTCTTCAAGGCATCTGATAGCTAAAAAGGAAAAATGATTTCATATCCTTGGTCCATAAAGAAGAAACATTTATTTACAGTCTCAATGGACTAAAATAGGTTTAAAGTGTCACAATTAAAATTTTATGCTTCCAAAAAATACCATATGATCAATGCACTTAACTTAAAGCTTCAGGTAATAATAACTTCATTTAGATTTCTTAAAAAACCAACACAAACGTACTTTCTAGAGTGCAAAATGCTTCTTATTAAATACTTCAGAAACACAAAAGCAGTTGATTTGGAAACACATGAATCCTTTTCTGAAGACCATCTCCACAAAGACACCCACTGCCGGCAATGGGCGCTGAACAGAAGCCCCAGCGAGGAGGAGCCACCCTGGAATGTACGCGCGGCCTCTTCAGCTCTCCAGATGAGCACGGCTACTTGTACAAGCTCATGGTTGGACTCTGGTACATGCACATATAGGCATCACAAAGAAGTCTGCGTGCACAGCCTTGGATTCTTCTGGAGTCCAAGGAATGCAGATCCTCCGGAGACATCTTCAAGTATTCTCCCACCTCTGGGCAGGGCGTCACTTGAGGAATGTTGAAGCCGTTCTGACCTCCTAAGAGAAAGAGAAAGAACTTTCTTAGGGCAGTGAGGTTCCAGACCCTCCCTGCCCCACCAAAACAAGTCAGCAGTCCTAGAATAGAGCAGACTGACTTTCAGCTTCTGAACAGCGAACTTCTGATTTCCAGAAGCGAGAGCTCCTTTAACGTGACAGCCTTCTCCTCTCAGCATCTGAAAGGATTCTGAGGCCACAGTGAATTAACCTGGTGAAAGCACAGGTAATCCTGAAAAGACCCCACAACCTAATTTCCAGGATTCTCTCCTCTTCAGTTATTCAGGGAACAGTGTGATCTATACGCATGAGCACAGCGCTCAGCTCTTCACATTTCCATAACCCTCCCAGACAGGAGCACCCCGGCTTGCTTACCAAGAGTCTGTCCAATTTGAGCAGATCTACTAAAATGAACACATCTACATTTCCCTATGTCTTCAAAATGTATTTGCATACCTTTGGTACAGTTTGTTTTGAATATTATCAATCTGTGCGTGAAGATGCTCTGATTTAGGAAAAAGCTCTTCCAGTTTAACAAACAAACAAACAAAAATTCTCCTGATGCTTTTCCTGTGCTTTTGAGTCACACTGTTAAGGGCAAATGTTAACTGGGGCAGGGCACATTTACAGAGGGGCTAGGCTGCACCCAGCAGCTGAGAGCCGAGCCAAGGTTGAGAACTGTTCATCCAGAGCCTGGGCCTCTTGTCAAGAGGCTGGCCCTGGTGGCATCTAATGTTATTAGAGAGCCACCAGAAGATGGAGACTGGGGCTTGAGAGAGTGGCTAAAGGAAAACTGAGGGGTAAGAAGAACGAAGGGCCCTGGATGTCACACTTACTTCCCAGCCTTGCCTAGGATGACCCTTCCTGTAAGCTCCGCCAGCAGCTGGTAGCTCTTTTGACAACTATTTCACTCCTGCTGCCTCCTCAAGCCTCTGGCACTCAGGTGTGTACCCAATGATGACTGAGTGCCCTAGCAAATGACCCAGAAAGCTCAGTTGCTCCCCCACTTCAGGGTGAAACATGTTACATACAGAACAGGCTTACTTCAGCAAAGAGGGTATTTACTTCTGCTCTTAACTTTTGCCATTTGGAAGAAAATATACAGTAGTGTATCAAAAAAAAAAAAAACCCACCATAATTATGAGATCAGAAAGACTGAGTTAAATACAAGTTATGTACCTTTAGGAACCTTAAAACTCAGCTTTTCTTCTTTTTTTTTTTCAATTTTTATTGGTACCTCATAGTTGTACATAATAGTGAGACTTCTTGTTACATATTCATGCGTTTACACAATATAACAACATAATTTGGCCAATTTCATTTCTTAAAAAAAGGGGCAAAATATAGATTTCACATCAAATAACTGCAATTGCTCCCATCTTGCAAGAATTTGGATAGAATGACTGATGTATTCCCAGAGAATTTGGCAGTAAGAGCTCAATAAATGGTTACTAGGTTTATTAAAAAATGAAAGGAAGCAAAAAATAAAATCTTTCAGTCCTAAAATAAGAATTTTAAGATTCTTTAATACAGATCATATGCATGGCCAATTATTACAACAATATCATTCCTTAGTTTAAGCAGCAGAGCTGTTATTTAAGTCATTAACATATTCCTGAAAGGATTTTCTCACAAAATATCTTATAACTCAGAAGAGGCTATCCCACTATGAGCCATTCCCCTGCACACTAACAGGCTGCCACACAAGGAAGAAGGTGTTTTAAATACCATCCCGATCCGCCATGCTGTCAAAGAAGAGCCAGGCAGAATCGTCCTTTCCGTACTTCACAAAAGCAACATAGTGGCTTGTTTCTATGCAGAGAACAGCAAATAATTCCATCTTCTGGCAGGGGATGCAGCCATGTCTCCAGTCCCAGTCAGGTAAATCTTTGGGAAGTGACACGGGGTTATATTTGTGATTCAACCTCTTGGGATGAAGATGGACCTAAAATTGACCATGAAAGAATGGCATGAGTGCACCTTGCTTCATGTTTCAAGTGATGGATTCACTTCTCTTGATGACATCCTGATAAACAGCCACCAAGTGCTTCACAGCAAGTCAACAGAAGAGGCAAAAACAATGTCATTTTATTATGGATTTTTAAAGTTAATCATGACCTTTAAAAGAACTTTTCAAAACCTGAAACCTGTTTTCAACTACAAATACCTTAAGGTTCCACATTCATTAAATAAAGGCAAACTTACTTGAGTGTTGCAGGTTTTACAAAACTGCTTGATCTTTCCTGCTGAGATGTCGGGGTCGTCATAGCATTCTCTGCACTCATACATGGCAAGCCCGCCACAGATCCGGCACTGCCTGGGAGCTGAAGCATGGGGAGAGGGAAGGGAGCGGAGGGGCCTTTAACACATGCATTCTTTCATGAAAAATGTTAAAAAGAAGAACTATGCATTAAAAAAGACAATAAGGGCTTCAAAAAGTCTTTCTCTCCCATTCTCTTAAACTTTAACTAGATTTTCTTCAATTTGGAATATCTTTTAAGACATTTTCTTTGACCAGATAACATTTTTTAAGATAATATATTCTAGGATGCTTTCCTCTCTGGTTATAAAACATCATTTAATGAAAATTCAAAAATACAAAGAAGTGTGAAGAAGAAAACTGAAGGCATCCATTTTTTAGTTAGCAAGGGATAACCACTGTTGATATGATGGATTTTCACTAATAATTTTACATATGAATAGTTACAAATCTGCACATTGGTGGTGTTTTATAGACACATATCTGCATAGGCTTCTCTTGTAGAAACTAATGTAACTACCTTTTCACCTGTTACTACACCAGGACCATTTGTATACACACTGGTCTTCAAAAAGAGAATTTTAGTGGCAGAAAGTTTCATTGTATAGATATACAATTCATCTAACTACTCCCTTCATATTAATATTTAGGTTGTGACTAATTTTTTAATCCTATTACAATAAGAATATCTATATATAATATGTTTACTTTCATCTCTGATTGTTTTTTGAAATAAATTTCAAGAACTAAAATTCCTGGCTTAGTGTGTCCAAACTCTTCAGATTCTGGATTACAGCTTTTAGAAGTATTATATCTACCACTAATGAGAATGACCTGACAATTTCTTAAAAAGGAAAACAAACAAACAGCAATCTTATACTTACTATCTTCAAGTAAATCTGTTATATTTAATTCCAGAGAAGGAAAAATTTTTTTAAATAGTTTAAAGTCTTTTCCAAATCGAGGCATCTGAATAATTAGACATGATGGTGCCTTAAAAGAAATACATATTTTTAGAAATCAAAATGCTGAAAAAACAATTTTCACTATGAAACTGAAATAGTCCTAGCTGACAAACTAAGCAGTGATTGTTGCCATGATGCTGGTGGCCTGTAAAACTGGATGCACAGGTGAATGTGGAGTGGCTCATACATGAGTGTACACAGAGCAGCAAAATACTAGCCACAAGTCTTCACATAGTCCCCAGCCACAAGACACACCCACTCCAAGAGGTCAGGGAGCAACAACCTCAGGTGCCAAATAATACAGTGACTATAGTGCCATTTAACTCTAGGTTCATACTTAATCAAAGTTTTAGAGAAAGAGGTTTTTTTTTTTCTTTCAAATATAATACAGAAACAGTCTTCAGAAGGATGAGATTCCTTAAAAATAAATACCTATGGCTATTAAGATTTAATCAAAACATCTGTTCAGAGATGAATACAATAAAAAATAAGCCATAAGCACACACTACTAATATCATAAGAATACTCATAGTAAAAAAAAACTGATTTTTATCACTTGTTCATTAACAATCCAACGTAAATGAATTTGTTGACACTGCCTCTTAATGTAGGGAAAATAAATATTCCCTTTTAATATAATTGAATAATATGCTCAGGTAAAATGACAATTATTTTTTAAAAATCAATGTTTCTTTGCATTAAACTATATAAAAAGTATTCAAGTTACAAATCAGCATCATGTTTTCTTTGGCAACAAAAATCTAAAAAGTTCAATCTTTAGTCTAAAGAATTTTCTATAAGGACAAAGTTGAAATAATGTACATTTTTTAAAATTTATGCTTTTTTAACAAAGTGTGTTTCAAACTATTCTTGGTTAAAATCATCAGACATTGAATCTACCAGTAGTCTTAAGAATCCATCACATAAAACACAGTGAGTGGGTGTTACTAACCTCTGCAAATTTCAGGTTACTGTTGATAAAAGACCATTCTAACAATTGCTGTATTGTAGGAACACCAACTTTCTCATTTTTTTCCATAAAAATTTGATAGAAGTAACAATCTTGTACTTTTTGACCTGCTGATCTAAAAGCACACAGAAAAAAATATGTACTTTATTATTAAATGCTTAAATCAGAGTAAAGTAAATATGTACTTTATTATTAAATGCTTTAATCAGAATATAAAGTCATTCCAACAGGATTTAAGAACAAAAGAATGTGAAATGGTATGGCTTTGCGTAGTCTTGACAACAGAGGAAAAGATAGCAACTCGGTTGACCTAAATGTAATAATGCAGCAGACCTTTAAATGATTTCTTGTCTTAGTTTTATATTCAAAAGTTCTCTTGATGACCAGGAAAAAAATCATGAAATAACATCACCAGTCAAGAAACACTGTGTGAACAATAGCCAGAAGCTAAAATCATTTAGTTTACCATCCAAATTCAGCATTCAGCAAACTACACTTAATGCTTAAAACAAGACAATAAATTCTTATGTAACTAAGACAGACTCTTAGAAGACCTTCTAGACAAAACTTAACTTTTTCTTTTTCTTTTTTTTTAATAGATAAGAATATTAACTTACCAGCAGATCAAGGTATGGAACCCAGGGGTGCTAGCAACTATTTATCACATTCTTTCTGCTAGAGCAGGCTGACTCTTTAGAGGGTCACTCATTTATTCAGTAAATGCCAAGTAAGAACATGCAATATGCCAACCACAGTGGAACCCTTATATTGAGCATTTTCCCTTCTAAATATTTTACTACAGAATGCCATTAATCCGTAAGACTAACTCTATCAAAAGGATTAATAATCTTTAAGTTTACTATTAACTTTTTAAAAGAATTTCTGAGTTTAGAGTAAGACTATTTTTTTCAAAATATATATATCTAGATTTCAAAAATTTTAAGAAAAAATATTAACATAGTCTTCATAATAAAACATCAGCAATTCAGAGACCAGCCTGCAGAAGCCTTCCACTTCCAGTGGGAAGTGGCAGCACATGCCTATAATCCCAACAACTGAGGAGGCTAGGGTAGGAGGATCACAAGTTCGAGACTAGCATCAGCAACTTGGTGACACTCTGTCTCAAAATAAAAACAAAAAGGGCTTTAGATGTTGCTCAGTGATAGTGCACCCTGGGTTCAATCCCCAATACTGAAAGAAAAAATAAACAAGGAAATCTTCCATTTCCCCAAACAAATTAGGTCCCCAAATAAACACAATTTGTCTGGTAACAAGGCAGAAGATTTTTGAGAATCCACAATAATAAGAATAGATGATAACTTGAAAACTTGACAGTTATGCTGTACCAACATTTTAATTGGTTGTTGATGGCTACAAAAAGCCAGGATTTTTTTCCTGTGAAAGTCAAAAATCATGGAAAAATAGCAAACAGGGAAAAAAATAAGACAAGAAACTAAAAAAGTTGAAAGTAGTGGAGGTGAGTAGTTAAAAGAAGTCGAAATGGGAGTTTCAAGATAGTAGGATAGAGAAGGTCACTCTCCTGGCTATTCCATGGTGTGAAACTAAGCAGACAGGCAGTTTCTTGACAAGGTGGGTGAATGAAAAACAAAGGGGGGTGGTGGTTTACGGACTTTAATACTGGACATTCAAAGCAGATTGGAGAGTCTGGAGATTGGATATAATAAAATAAGGAAGTAATTTCCAGCATCACAGCTGCTGCTGCTCCAGTCAGGTTTACAGGACCACAAATATACAAAATTACAACAGAAAAAATCCTAATACACAGAATAAGGATAGAATTTTAAAGGCTGCCAGGGAAAAATGACAAGTCATGTTTAGAGGGAAACTGATCCAGATCCCAGTTTATTTTTCAATTTAGACCCTCAAAGCTAAGAGGTCTTGGAATAATATATATCAAGCTCTGAAAGAAAATGGATGCCAAGAATATTATACCCAGCAAAATTAAGCTTCAGAATTTGCAATGAAATAAAAACTTTCCATGATAAACAAAAGTTAAAAGAATTCACCATTAGAAAGCCTGCTCTATAAAATGTACTCAACTTTTCATAAAGAAGGTATTAAAAGCAAAAGTGAAAATCAGCTAAGGGAGGATACAATAGAAGCATAGTCAATTAAAGGAAAAACTAATTCAAATTAAAAACCAGAAATATATCAAAATGACAGGGAATAAAAATCATTTCTCAATAATAACATTGAATATAAATGGCCTAAACTCATCCATCAAAAGACACAGACTGGCAAACTGGATTAAAAAAACAAGTCCCAACAATATGCTGTTTCCAAGAGACTTACCTCATAGGCAAAGACATCCCCAGACTGAAGATAAAAGGTTAGGAAAAAACATATCATTCACATAGATCCCATAAGTAAGCAGGGCTTTCTATTCTGATATCACATAAAGCAGATTTCAAGCCAAAGTTAGTCAGAAGGAACAAAGAAAGACATTTCATACGGATTAAGGGAATTATATACCAACAAGACATAACAAGCATAAATATTTATTCCTGCATATAATGGAGCATCCATGTACCTCAAACAAACCCTTCTCAATGTCAAGAATCAAACAGACCATAACATAATAATACTGGATGACTTTAACACACCTCTCTCCACTGAATAGATCCTCTAAACAAAAACTAAATAAAGCAGCTATAAAATAAAAAATACAATTAATAATTTATACTTAACAGACATATTTTGAATATTTCATCAATGAATAACTGAATTCACTTTCTTCTCAGCAGCAAACAGATCCTTCTCTAAAAGAGACCACAAAGCAACTCTTTAAAAATACAAAAAAAAAAACCCCAGAGATAATACCTTGCATTCTATTAATCATAATGGAATGAAATTAGAAATCAGTGGTAAAATTAAAAATAGAAGCTACTCTAACACCTGGAGAATAAATAGGATGCTATTGAATGACCAATGGATAGCAGAATAAATCAGAGATGAAATTAAAAAATACTTAGAGGTAAATGAGAATAGCAATATCAAAATCTCTGGGACACCACGGAGGCAGTGCTAAGAGGGAAGTTCATTGCATTGAGTTCATTCATTAAAACAATAGAAAGTCAACAAATAAATAACCTAACATTACATCTCAAAGTCCTAGAAAAAGAAGAACAAATCATACAAAAGCAGTAGAAAAAAGGAAATCAATGAAATTGAAAGAAAAGAAACAATACAAAAAAATTGATAAACAAAAAGTTGGTTCTTTTAGTGGGACGAGATGGACATCATTACCCTAAGAACTTGTACGAAGATACGAATGGTGTGAATATACTTTGTATACAACCAGAGATATGACAAATTGTGCTCTGTATGTGTAATGTGAACTGTAATGCATTCTGTTGTCATATGTAACAAATTAGAATAAAAAAGCTGGTTCTTTGAAAAAAATAAATAAAATTGATAAACCCTTAGCCACGCTAAAAAAGAGAAAGAAAAAAACTCAAATTACTAAAATTCATTATGAAAAAGGAAATATCACAATGGATAAAACTGAAATACAGATGATAGTCAAAAATTATTTTGAAAATGTATACTCTAAATAGAAAACCTTGAAGAAGACATCAACAAATTTCTGGAGACATATGACTTACCTAAATTGAATTAGGAGGATATAGAAAATTTAAACAGATCAATTTCAAGCAATAAAATTAAAGATGCCATCAAAAGCCTACCACAAAAGCTCAGAACCAGATTCTCTGCCAGACCTTCAATGAAGAATTACCACCAATTCTCCTCAAATTATTCCATGAAATAGAAAAGAAAGAAACCCTTCTAAACTCATTCTATGAAGGTAGCATCACCCTTATACAAAAAACAAAGACATATCAAGAAAATAAAATGTCAGACCAATATCCCTGATGGACATAGATACAAAAATTCTTAATAAAATGTGGCAAATTGCATACAAAAACATAATTAAAAAATAGTGCACCATGATCAAGTGGGGTTCATCCCAGGAATGCAAGATTGGTTTAACATATGGAAATCAATAAATGTAATTCATCACATCAATAGACTTAAAGACAAAATCACATGATTCTCTCACATATGTCCAAAAAAAAAAGTAAGACCTCTATAACAAAAACTACATAAATCTAAGAAAGAATTTGAAGAAGACCTTAGAAGACAGAAAGATCTCCATGGTTTTGGATAGGCAGAATTAATATTGTCAAAATGACCATACTACCAAAAGCACTAAACAGGTTTGATGCAATTCCTATTCCAATGATGTTCTTCATAGAAATAGAAAAAGCAATCAAGAAATTCACTTGGAAAAATAAGAGGCCCAGAATAGCCAAAGCAATCCTCAGTGAGAAAAGTGAAGCAGGAGGCATCATAATACCAACCTTAAATATACTACAAAGCTACAATAACAAAAATGACATGGTATTGGCACCAAAACAGACATGAAGAGCAATGGTACAGAAGACACACAGAACAGAAGACAAACCCACATAAATACAGTTATCTCATATTACACAAAGGCACCATAAACACACTGGAGAAAGGATAGCCTCTTCAACAAATGGTGCTGGGAAAACTGGAAATTCATATGTAACAAAATGAAATTAGACCCCTAGCTCTCACCCTGCACAAAACTCAACTCAAAGGAGATCAAGGACCTATGCATTAGACCAGAGATCCTGCAACTACTAGAAGAAAAAGTAGGCCCAAACCTCTGTCATGTCAGCTTAGGAACCAAGTTCCTTAACAAGACTTCTAAAGTGGAAGAAGTAAAATCCCAGAATCAATAAATGGGGTGGTATCAAACTAAAAAGCTTCTTCACAGCAAAGAAAACAGTCAAGAACGTGAACAGAGAGCCTATAGAATGGGAGAAAATCTTTGCCACCCCCACACCTCAGATACAGCATTAATATCCAGGTTATACAAAGAACTCAAAAAACTTCACACACACACACACACACACACAAAAAAAAAAAAAAACTCAAATCAATAAATGGGCAAAGGAACTGAACAGATACTTCGCAGAAGAAGAAATACAAATGTATATAAAATATATAAAAAAGTTCAACATCACTGATAATTGGAGAAATGCAAATTAAAACTGCATTGAGATTTCATCTCACTTCAGTCTGAATGACAATTATCAAGAACACAAGTAACAATAAATATTGAAGAGGATGTGGAGAAAAAGGTATATTCATACATTGCTGGTGGGACTGCAAATTGGTACAACCTCTCTGGAAAGCAGTATAGAGATTCCTCAGAAAACTTGATATGGAACCACTATTTGACCCAGTTATCCCACTCCTTGGCATATAACCAAGGGACTTAAAATTAGCAATACTACAGTGATGTGGCCACATCAATGCACCTAGCAGCTCAATTCATAAGAACTAAGCTATGAAACCAACTTAGGTGCCATTCAACAGATGAATGGATAAAGAAAATCTGGTACATATACACAATGGAATATTACTCAGCCATAAAGAAGAATGAAATTATGGTATTTGCCATTAAATGGATGGAACTAGAAACTATCATGCTAAGTGAAATAACACAATCCTAAAAATCCAGGCTGAATGTTCTCTCTGACATGTGGATGCTGACTCACAATAGGTGGCAGGGTGGGGTGGGCATGTGCATCAGATTGGAGTGGGGGGAATGGGAAAGATAGTAGAATGAATCAGACATAACTTTCCTATGTTCATATATTAATACACATCATGTACAACCACAAAAATGGGCAATTGTACTCCATATATGCATGATATATCAAAATACATTCCACTATCATGTATAACTAAAAAGAACAAATGAAGTTTTAAAAAGACAAAAGAAGAAGAAATAATGATGGTGACAGGGAAGGAGAGGTATTTAAGGGAGCACTGACTTGCAAACACAGAGAAAAAAACAAAAATCCGGAAGTAGAAAGCACAGGGCTCTGTGACATGGGGCAGAAGAATGGGGTGTGAACCTCACTCCTTAGGTTTTGGAAGGCTAAAACCCTAAGGAATCACGACAAGGTTTATATGACTGCAGCCAACTCTGAACCTAGAACTATTCTCCACTAAGGAAAACCCAAGGGCAGGAGGGTATAAATGGGTCCACTTCAAAAGAAACTGGACATCGATGAGGACATGAGAACACTCGTGGACTCAGAGATATTTTGGTCTTTCTACCGTTGCCACTAACGTTCCCTTCAGTCCTGGGTTACCCCACAGACATCCACAAGGAATACGCAGACCACCTTCTATAATGAGAAGGACTCGGCATTGAATAGAAAAGTCCCGTTTGCTTCCTGCTGGAGGATGCTGTCCCGCTTGTTTTTTCTGCTCTGCTCTGCTCTGCTCTGCCTGCTCTGATTACCACCTTCTCATTCAGTGGCCATGACTGAGCTCTACCTTCACGCTGCACCTGCAGTTAATTAGTCACTGCTATTACAGCAATGTCACTATTTTTTAAATGTGAAAGTTAATTTACCCAAGTTTACCAATTTCTTGATTCTTCCGTGTTTCTTGAATCCCACTCTTTCATTCTGGATCCAGTCTGTCTTTCTAAAGTACATGTTGTAATAAGTCTCTCAGGGTAATTTACTCCTGCTTCTTAAAGAATTCTGTACATCTTTATTCTTAGAATTTAAGTCTGTCAGAAGTTCTGAAGATCTCCTGCACGGCTGCTCCTTCCCTGTCCCCTCTCTGTGTGAGGGTGTACCCTCCTCATGGCTCGTCCGCTCCTTGTTCTCTGACTCTATGCTCAGGGTGCACTACCCCTGGTGAGGTGCTTCCTCCACCCATGACGTATTTCCTATTTCTGGTAATTCCACTCTTGCCTATTTGCTTCTGTTGATCTTTTGATGCTGTTGATCAAATCTTTTAACCTCCATTGATATCTAGTCCCTCTTCTGTCTCCTCAATCATTTAAAACTGTCCAATAGCTAGCTCTCCGTTGGACTATTTATTACTCTGGTTTGTAAGGTCCTCTTGTTGCTGCTCTACTGATTCTCCCTCAGGCAGATAGAGATGAGTTCAGGAGAAAAATGACATTTGGGGAAAAAGTACTAACTTAAAATATCCTTTTATTGTCTTTAAACAGTGACTTGCAATAACAGAGGTTGCCTAGGGGTGGGGATCAGTGAGCCCTCAGGGAGTGGAGGGCTCCCCAGCTCTCTCCAGACTCCAAGGCCTCCGACTCCATCAGGGTCTGGCCCTTCCTCGCTCCCTGAGAGCCGCTGCAGATCTCCACCCAGGCTCACACAGGAGGTAAGACACCATTTAGGTGTGCTGGGTTAGGGAAATAAAAGGAAAAAACACAACTGTTTTTAGAATCTGGAATTTATTTCTTTAAGAGATGGAAAACAAAACTGACCTTCTTCTCCGCGACTGCCCGCCAGATGCCCTGCCTTGTGTATATCTTTCTTTCCTCATTTGTGTTTGAAGGATGATTTCCAAGATACTGGCATACTACTAAGCTTTCCGTCCAGTTCTATTGATTGATAATTCTAATGTTATACCAGTATCACATACTATTTTAGTGTCTATTGCTTTGCCTTTTTAAGCTTATAATAGGACTTTTTAAATAAAGGAATTATTCAATATTTTTCCCATTTCACTTGATAGAGAACTCTAAAATCACCTTCTTCAGTTAAGAAAAAAGGCTAAGTCCTGCTTATGTGAAAACTATGTTATAAAAATTAGCATCTTTAGCTGGGTGTGGTGGTACACACCGTAATCCCAACAGCTCGGGAGGCTGAGGCAGGAGGACTGCAAGTTCAGAGTCAACCTCAGCAACCACAAGGTGCTCAGCAACTCAGTGAGACCCTGTCTCTAAATAAAAATACAAAAATAAGGCTGGGGATATGGCTCAGTGACGGAGTGCCCCTGAGTTCAATTCCTGGTACCAAACAAAAAAATTAGCATCTTCAAGTTATTTAATCTTCCTACTTAAAAAACAGTCTTTCTCACTAATTAAATTACCTTTCAGCTCTGTTTAAGTCTTTTTAAAAATCCATCTCAAGAAAATTGGTTGCTTAATATTTTACCTTCTTTAAGCACGAAATTGTCCCTTCTTCCTTTGGGCTTGCAGGTATATAAAAATGCGGTTGATTTTTCCATGGTTATTTTTACATGGCTAAATTACAAACTCTTTTGTTAATTCTAACAATTTCTAGACAATTTTCTAGGATTTTCCAGATGCACACATGACTATTTTATGCTTGTCCAGGTAATAAATGGGTACCTGATGCTTTTGTATCATGTCTTATTTCATTTCTTAGAACTTCCCAAACACCATCATGATTGTAATTGTGGCTCTCCCCTTTCTTCCTTCTCACCCATCAGCTCCACACTGGCATCAAACAACATCACTCAAGGCACAGAGGTAAGAGTGTTTGCCTATAATCAGCTTTTAAGGAAGAGGATAGTACATTACCAGCATTTTCACAGAGAAACCCAGGCCAAAATGGAAAACTGTCCCCCATTTAGACTCGGACACTCAAACTACCTGGGAAGTCCAGCCACCTAGAACACTAAGAACTTCAAGGCATTAAATTTGAGGTGTCCTTCAACTTGTGGGGAAGGAAAAGACCATTTTAAAAAACTGAGGACACAGGAGCCGACTGGTGGCTGACTGGTGGGTGGCCAAAAGCAATGTTCTTCCAGTGTTTGACTAAGTTAGAATGAGATCATCTTACAAGGTTCATTAACTGAAATTACAAAAACATTCATTTTTAGTTTTGTAAGAAAATAAAGTGATTTTTATTTTGTGGGTCAAAGACATAAACTGCCACTGGATTTGTTCTTCAAGTCAAGTCTGGCACGACAGAGATAACAATGATTAAGATGCATTTGCATGTGTACCTGCCTCACAGGATTAAGAGCCCTAAACAATACTTCTATCATAATTTAAAAGTTACCTTATTTTCAGCAATGGTTCTACTCTTAAAATATGATGAAACAGGATATTTAAGAATTCTTCAGGATCTAGGAGAAAATAAAAATCAAATAAGTCAGACAAAATGCTAAAATCCTTTTATTCTTTACTTATTACAACCATATTTCTATACTGAATTCGATTTTGTTCATTCAGTAGTATTCCAATTAAACTCATAGTTTTCAATTTTTCCTGACAAAAGGAAAAAATACAAACAAAATTTGAAGGCTATAGTAAAGTATTATATTTCAATTTTGATATAATTTTATTATATTTGAAAGGATATAATCATTTATATACAGTGAAATAATTTTTGGTTTGGAGGGTTTAAGATTAAATAGAATAAAACCTGAAGTGTGCCCTCTTTTTCCTGCTGATTAAATAACTATCAGCCTCCAAACATTATAGCTGGTTACAAGTACATTGCTAATAAGATCAAAGTCAGAAGTTAAATCTTTGAGAAAATCCATTAGCTATGAACAGAATAAAATACTGACCATAAACATATGTACATATGTGTATTTGTACATATAAGGCCATTTTGTACCTTCTATTTACAAGGAAAACCAATGGTGCACATAGACCCTTCCCCACAGGAGAGAAGTGACTCAGAGGGTCAGGGCTGGGGGAAAGAAAAGAACTCTTTCTTGCATCTGTTCATTTAATACACTAGAACCAGCCAGCTTCTTAAAGGGGTTCATTCTTCCACATCATTCTTCACTTGTAGAAGAAAAGATGAATTTATAAAACATGGAGAAAATTGTGTGTCACATAGAAAAACAATTCCTTTTTGCTTATCTTGTTTGCATTGTAATGAGCTCAAAGAAATCCTTGACAAAACTCCAATTTTTCAGTGGTGGGGACAGGATAGAGCCCAGGGCCTCTTGCATGCTGGATAAGTATGCTACCCCTGAGCCATATGCCCAGCTCTGCTCTCCACAAATTTTAAGCTAAAACTATACCCGACACCACACAAACAATGTTTCAGCTAGCAATTAGCATATTCATATCTTTTTGAGTCATTTTCAATGCATATAGTATAAATTAAGGTGGTCACCTTTTTCTTCAGAGGTAAATCCTGATGCAGCCTCAACTTTTTCAAGTATTTTCCTCAGTTTCATAATTTTTGTGGCACATACATATCCATATCTATGTGAGGAAAAAACCATTAATTGCTGACATGGGCTTATATAGTAAATTATTCAACATGTCTTAATAATGAGACATTTCTTATAACAACTCCAGTATGTCATGAATTAATAGACGAGGCAATGATTTTGAAGAACACAAATATAAGCTTTGATTAAAGAATGAAAAATTACAGAACTAGAACTAGAATTATCCCAAACACTATTATATACCTTAAAAATGATTGTTAAATACTAATAAAAGAAAAAAATAATGTTAAAAGTTTGGGATGATGGATTTTTAAATAATATTTGCCTAAAAATTTTTAAAAATTTACATTATAAAACAGCATATATTATTTTGAGAGAGAATATCCTTTTAATACTAAAGAAGAAACAACTTCCAAAGGAAATGAGAAAGGGAATTGATGAGGTATTGAAACTAAAATCTATAATCAAACCAATCGTCACCAATATACCATTTTCTTTTATCTTGTCTGACTACAGGATAAAATCAATGAGATCCTTGACAAAACTCCACCATGGGCTTAACACAAGTCAGAGCCAGCCAATCTTATATTCATTTTTATACTGTTTTATATTTACTCATTAGTTCTCTGCAACCGACAGACACTGAGCAGCTACCACTTACACAGTCACCCAAGGGATTAGCCCCTGGGAGAAGGGGAAAGGTTGTAAAGATAGGGTCTCTGCTTTTGAGAGCAGGGTTTTATTATCAAAAAACCAGTTAGCTAAAATAGAGATGCAAACACAGGGACTCTTGACTGCAAAAGGTCACCTCACAAGCTTTTTGAAGTGGATGAGATTAGAGCGTCATAAACTATGACTCTAACTGGGTGGACAACAGTATACAAAAAATGTTTATTAATGGACTTATGATGTTTTGTAAAGGAAGAAGTGGCAATATGTTTAAAGAATTTTGAATTTGACCTATCTTGTTCTACTATCAATTACCTGGGAGTAAGAAATAGAGAACTAAGTTGGCATAAGACAAAAAATTAATGTGAAAATCAAGATTCATACTCATCTTAAAGGATAAGACAATTATAAAATTCATTACAGAATTTAAAGAAAACAAAAGACATAAATGGGATAATATATTCTCTTATAATTAACTTTCCCAGTCATAAAATATAGTAGGTCACTGGAACACTCATTGTATTTCAGTATTATTTTTTTTTCTTTTTTGGGTCAAAATATTAAACTATATTTTGTTTTAATGGAAAAGTATGTCACAAATTTTTAATTAGTCTTAATACAGAACTTAAATTACATACTTTTCTCTCTGTATTTCCAAATTTGTTTTATGATTCATGGCCTAATTCTTCAGAGTTTAAATTTTATAATGTGACATTATCATATCTCTCTATTACCTCTTATCAAAAATCTTTACTAAATGGTGTTCTGTCACTTGCGATTAGATTAGTTCAAATTGCTTCCTGTGGCCAAAAGCAAAAAAAAAAAAAAAAAAAAAAATTTCATTCTAATTTCTAAACCAGAAATGAAAAATTAATCACCTGATTAAGCACTTGATTAAAATTAGATGGAAAGAGGCCTAAATATATTCCTCAAAATAAAACATGCTACTAAAATACATCTCATCTGTTTCTAATACAGAAATATTGAATAGTAGCTATTCTATAAATAAAAATTTTCCCTACTTTTTTCTTTGATATAAATTAAGAAGCCATACTGTACCAATTTGCTAACTAGTATGATTATTATTAGTAGTACTGTTGGAATAAACTGTTTCAAAAGATAAGAAACCCAAATGCTATGTATCAGTTTTCTATACCTACTGCAATTGCTAACTTATTGCATACTCCACTAAAATGGTTCAAAGCATTTCAGGGAATACACTATGTTCTATGCATTGGTCAGACTTAAGAAATTAAATAAGCAATGGAAATACAAAGAACAAAGCCTAAAATAAAATCAGTATTTCACCATGACAACTAATTTTTTCCCATTTCTTATTACAGGAAAACAGGACATAAATTTACTACTAGACAGGATAACAGCAAACAGAATACCATCTAAAGGCAAAAAATCTTCCTTGTACTTACATTCTCAGAGGATTAACTATTTCTGTCCTCAGCAGCTCTTGAGTTTCACTATAATATTCTACATCATTCTTTTCTTTGGGTCTAAGTAACACAGTATCCAGAACAGAACTAAAAGCAAATAAGCTGCAAAATAAAATCATTATTTTCCCTCATGATATAAACAGATCATTTTTCAAGAAATAGATTCTAAAAAGAATAACAAAAGGAAAAGAAGCAAAGTCTAAGAGAACAAAGAGCATAAACATTCACGTTCTTCATGAACATGGGCAACCAAGAGCCCTGTGAAGACCCCCCAGGTCCCATCTTCAGGTCTTCAGATTCGTTCAGGTTAAGAACAGTAAAGCCAAGAAGGCAAACTATATATTGATAGTGTTGAAGGATAAAAATATGATGAAAAAACTTCTTTGCAAAAGTTAAAAGGGGGTCTACAAATCTGAGTCACACCACAATAGACAACACAGGAGGACGTTTGGAAACTACTTCTCAAAGCAAAAGCAACTCAGTGTGATACTCAAATGAGGCAGAGGGTCAGGTTTCAGGGGGTGAGTGTACCTTCCTGATGTCTGCTGTCACAGGTTGACCGACTTCTAGGAAGGCCACCCCCAAAGACAGAGCAAGAGAAGGGGACACACAATGGGCGTTTCCATGGAACGTTCTATCTCAAACATTATCTCCCTTTTGCCACTTTGCGAATACCTAAATTCCCTTAAAATCACTTGTGAGTGAGTAACTGTGGGATCCAGTATGAATGATTCACATTCTCCTTCCCTGAGCCGGAGAGGCTCTGACCCTCACTACATCTCATAGTGACCTGGATATTGCCCTGGTCCTGGAAGTTTGAGGACCATCTTTGGACACAGGCGTGTCACCCCATGGATTGAGCTACATACGCTCACCTGTTCTTTTGTGATATTACTCCTTGGCCCTGTTTGGGATAGAATGCTCCATGGAAACGCCTGTTGTGTGTCCCCTTCTCTTGCTCTGTCTTTGGGTGTGGCTTTCCCAGCTGTCAGTCAACCTGCTGACAACAGACATCAGGAAGCTAGACTCAGCCTCCCACTGAAACCTGGCCCCTTGCCTCATTCGAATGGCTTCTCCTCAATAAAAGGGGTCAGCGCGCGCTCATGCTCTTTCTCTTTCTGTGGACCCTTAAGGTCAGAGGGGCCATCACAGGAACCCAAAGAAAAAGGTATCTCTGTCTCTTGTGTGGTTAATTCATGCAGCCCAGTTCCCTTAGAGTGACCCTGAGTGTTTCAGTCGCAAGGAATTCGACAAGTAACAACAGAAACTTCCTGGTTTCAAAGAAAACAAAACTTGTCTAATACAGATTTTTATCAAGAAATCTACTGAATGTTATCTCAATGCCGTAAGGTTTGCTCCTGACAAAACATCTGTGAGTTGAAAGTACTCTATCATCACAATGGCCTACCATCTTTTCTTTTTCCTACTTTTAGAATTTTAACATGTCATGTTAACTCCCAGATTCTATACAATTGATTGAACTGGCAATGCAAGATCCTTAGGGCCTAAAGACTCCTGGTTCAGTCTTCAGAGTCTAATGATTCTTGCCATGCTAAGTTGTTCCACTTTGGGAAAAAACTACATATATAGGAGCAACAGGGCTTCTATAGGACATAATTTTTTTTTTTTAAAGAAAGCAGTTTAAAGATTCCTTCTACCTACTAAAACAAAGACAGACACATCGACCAGGAGCTTACTGCAAGTCATGTTATTTGATTCATGTTCAAAGACACCGTGCCTACTCGCTCCAGCTGCCCTGCTCCATGTGCATCACTGTCATCCAGCTCTGGCTCATTGTTCCCTGCCTTACTTTTCATATTAATGTGGTGGATATAGGAACAGGTGACAACACTCCGTAGCTTCAAGAAGTGTATTACGGTAAGCAAACTCCCTTCTTCTCCTAACCCCTAGTCCCTAGTGTCTCCACTCAGGTAGCTGGCAGCCCCCCTCCGCCCCCCCCCTCACACACACACACACACACACACACACACACACACACACATACACACACACACTCTATACCTACTGCATTCATTTTAAACTTACCAGAATAAGGTTGAGTCTAAGTAACAAGAATTGTAATGGCCCTGGATACCTTTCTTCTTTCCAATCATTATCTCCAAACCTTCTTTTTCCATTTTTGGTGGAGTATTTTCTTCTACCACTTCACTTAAGTAGCCTCCAAAGGCTGAAAAGATAAAAAAAATGAAAAGAATTCTTTTAAACCATTAAAAAGAAACTTTCAAACTGTGTCTTCATTTTAAAAATATATTTTGGTATTTTGATAAAAAACATTTGTTTATCAACTTTCATTAATCAATTCAACTTGGCATGTAAAACAACACTATTGTTCATTTTCAAACTTGATTCCCCCACAATTTGAAAAGCACTTTAGAGTATCAAGTAACGTGTAAAAAGCATCTGTCAAGCAAAATATTTTGCTCCTAAAATACTTTATTATTTATCCACAATGTCTCATATTTTCAAGCCCAAAAAGAAAACAAAAAAAATATAAAGTACTCTTTCAACAGTAAGAAAAACATGCTTCATTAAAATGGCCTTCCTATTACACCTTCCTATTTACACCTACTCTTTGCTGCACCACTGTTATTCAGAAGTGGGAAGGGATAGCATCAGGAAGCCACCACCTCTTCCAAGTGATGAGAACAGCTCTCCTTCAGCCTTAATCTAAAACTACTTAGACAAACACTGATTTCTTGATAAGACATGCTGACTGATATACTTAACCAATACATTATAGGGGAAGTTGATGCCAAAAAAGAGGAACACATTTCAATTCCTAGCTCCTGTATTGCTGAAAAGTAAACATCTGTAATCAATAAGAAGAAAAAACAAATCCCCCTACTCCCACCTTTTAGATCCAAGACACTATTCTAACACTTTTTAAAATGGCTCTTCTAGGCTAACTAACTTTCAGATATACCAAGTAACAATCTTTACTGGTTTGAAAACTTGATGAGCAATTGGCATGAAAATCACTTAGACACTGTCACTGTCACCTAATACATAATGGTATGAAATGAAGTCATTCCAGATTGGTAAGTAAATGAAAAGCATCCAATACCTAAAGAGTTACAGCGCTCTATCTGATTGGAAACAGGCTGCAGGGACGCGAACCTGGAGTCAGGCCTGCAGCTCTTCAGTTTAACAAACAGCGCCTTCTTCAGGGCACAGGTGAAATACCGAGTGCCCCTAAAGGTTCCATCTGTACAGCCTGCGCATTCATCTTCCTGGAAAAGAAAGGCTTCCACATGCATTACACCACGCCGCGAAGACAGACACACAGAACTAAGGCGCCCGCAGCTGCTCCTAGTGACCCTTTCTCCGAATTCCCTCTCCACGTGTACTGCAAACTGCATCAAGAAAAAGGGGATGCAGGGTTGCGGAATCAAAGCATTGAACCTTTAGCTAATGATTTAAGAAGTGAATTCCTTAATCCAACAGGAACTCCTCAATGATTCCCTTTCAGAACACCTGCCTAGGCCTTCCCTGGTTACCTGACTTTCTTTGTACTATTTTCACAAGTATTAAAACCAAGGAATGAACTCGGGTGTAGCTCAGTGGTTAGGTACTTGCCTGGTACAGGTAAGGAAGGCCCCGGGTTCAATCCCCAGCAATGCTAAATACACACACACACAGGGAAATGAGGAGGCCAATTATGTTAAGTACTCCTCTAATAGTGCTCATTAGCATGAAAACAAACAAATAAGCAAACAAACCAAGAGATACATTTTAATAAAAGCTAAATGTATTCAAATTCCCCTCTCCTGATTGTGCAAGGCCAAACAGGCTTTCCTAATCTCCAAAAGGAAAATCTTTCCCTCTACCAAAGATACCAAAAGACCTGAGAAAATGATGGTTAGTTCTAAGGCCAGTGATTTAGCTTTATAGGGAACAAGGCGAAACAAGAAAAGTAAAAGCTGGTAACAATTAACAATTTGCTTCCCTTATTGCATTCTACTCAATATAAGAAGCCGAAATACATTAACCTAAAACGCAATTCTTATTTTTTTGGACATGGATCAACTAACATTAGAAACAGGTGAGGCAGAAGCCTAAGGAGTGGCAAAAAGAATTCAGGCAACACGTCATGAAATTTTTCTCCAAATTTTTGGACATATACGATGATTTGCCAAGAAATATATAATAGGAAATATTCTGCACAAAACCCCATTTAGAAAAGAATTATAATTTTTAGATCAAATTAAATTACCAGTTCCAGTCCAGCTAGTACTTCATTTAGTCCTGGGGGCTGACCGATCCAACGAATGACCCCGTAGAAAGGAGGGTTCTCCTTGACTTCAGCCAGCGAGCCCACCTCCAGACCGTGAGAGTTGCCAGAAGACATGGGCAAGGGCGGGCTCTCCTGGACAGGCGCGCTGTTCAGCTCCCCCATCACAGACTGAACTGACAAAGAAAGCGGGCTGTGACCAATGCTTCCATTGGAATTAGGCACCTTTGTCAGGCTGAATGGTAGAGAGTGAAATCTGTTCTCACTGGATAAGGAGTTCATGGAAGGAGCCTGCAGCGGCGGTGACGAATGTCCAAATTCTGAAGATAACTCTGTTAGTGACTTTGCAGGGTCTTCTGCAACTACGAAAAATTATTCTTAATTAGAGAAATATATTCAAGAATCACAAACACACCTTAAACATTAAATAGGGTTTACATATCTAAAAATTAACATATAGCTCTACTCCAACTGCCCGCATGGCCTCTCTGTGAGGATTCTTCCAGGCATTGCAAATTAATATCTCCAAAACAGTATTCTTGCTTCTCTGCCCACCTGCAAACTTCTCTACCTCACTAAATGGCACCCAACTGTTCACACAAAAGAAAAATGTATTACTTATTGATGTCATATAGCCTATATTCTTTATCCATAGCCCAATCAAATTATGAATCAGTACAAAAGACACCAACATTTTTAAGAAATAATTCTAAATTTTATGAATCAAAGAAAAGATGACAATGTTTTCAAAATAAAGGAGTGATGAAAGGAGTGAAACAGAGGAAACAAAGAAAAGCTGTGGAACACAAAGTAATACCTCTAAAGGAAATTTATAGACAGATTATTTTAGAAAAAAAAAGAAAGCCCAGACATTAATGAACTCAGCATACAACAGAGGATCTGGAAGCACAGAATGGCCTCCCCATAAAAGTAAGCAAGAATGAACACAAGAACAGAAGTCAGTGTGACAAATTGTTATTACAAGGAAGAAGATCCAATCCAAAGTAAACACAAAGACAGGGAATAGTGAAAGAGAAAACAAACACATCATCATGTCATAGCCAAAAGCTGTTTCCTTAAAATGATTAATGCCGCTGACGGCAGGCACTGCAGACCAGTGGGGAAAGAAGGCACTTCTTAATGGTGTGGAGACACCAGTTATCCATATGTTTAAAAAATTAAACTGGAATCCTACTCACACTCTACACAAAATCAGTTCCAAATGGCTTGAAAACAGACACAACAGGCAGAACTATACATTTCTGGAAGATAATACAGAAGAATGTTCTTTATGACTCAGGATAGAAAGAAATTTCTTAAACATTAGCACATGAAACATAAGAAAAAATACCGATGAGTAGGATCATATTAAAATTAAGAACTTAATCACTACAAGGTATCACATCATAGTGAGTGCAAAAATTTGAGCCACAAGGAGAAAACATTTGTGATATATATATATATAGCTACCAAAAGATTACAACTTGAAGAAGATCTGCAAATAAGACAAAAAGAAAACTAGGAAAAAAAATAGAAAAAGACTTGTAAAGGCAATTAATGCAAGAAGAATATCAAGTCACCAACAAATCAATGAAAAGATCCTTGCCTTTGTAGGAAGTAGACAAATTAAAGCCAAGGCTAGCAGGAGCTATCACTTCAAGAGTTCAAGGTCTTAGAACATTAGCTATTCCTAAGACTGATACTCCTACACAGTGCTGATGAGGATGTGCTGTGGGACTGTGTGTTTCTGCCCCTAAAATTCACATGTTGAAACCTAATCCCTAATGTGAGGGTATCTGGAGGTGAAGTCTTTGGGAAAGGATTAGGTCATGAAGGCAGAGCCTTCAACATAAGATTAGCGCCCTTATAAACGGGGCCTTAGAGAACTCCTTTGACCTTCTACCATGAGCTATCACAGCCAAAGATGGCTATCCTGAATCAGGAAGTAAATCCTCACCTGTTAACACATCTGCAAATCTGATCTTGGACCTCCTAGCCTCCAGAACTGTGAAATATAAGTTTCTGTTGTTTATAAGCCACTCAATATTTGGTATTCTGTTTTAGCAGACTTTAAATTGGTATATCTACTTCAAGAAACAGTTTGGCATTATTTAGCAAATAATGTACCAATAATACTACTTCTAGTTATACACTCTACACATACATAAGAATGTTACTAGCAGAGTTGCCAATGATAGTAAGAACCTAAAAACAATGGTCAAATGGACCATTGGTCTGAACGCCAATTGGTCAAAAGGATAAATTGTGGGACAGTAATATCATGGAATACTGTACAGCAATGAAAATGAATAAATTACAATAACATACTATAACTTGCATGATCTTAGAAACATAATGTTGAGTGAGAAAAATTATGCAAGAATATATACAATCTGGTTTCTTATGTGGAAAGCTCAGAAACAAAGAACTGACAATATATTGTTTACATATACTATAAAACTACAATGAAAAGCAAGAAAATGATAAAATATTAAAGTTAAGATGATGGTAGCTCAGAGGAGGGACTAGAAAGAGGAACCCCAGGAATTTCAAAGGTAATTATAATGGTCTTTTACTTAAACTCAGTAATGACTACTTGGGTATTCACTGTACTTTCCACCTACTGTTCATTATACCTTAGCCAAGTTTCCTTAGTAATGAGACTTAATCTAAAATCTATAAATATCAGTCTTTTCTTTCCCAAACACTGAACCCCCTTAATACCAACACCTGAATTCATAAAGCAAGTTCTGTGGGTTCTATCTGGAGTGCACCCATTTCTCCTCTGCCATCATCTCCTTAATCATGCCACCATCACGGATCAGCCTGCTACCAGACTCTTCCCAGTGTCTCTCTGCTGCCTTTCTGGTCCCTCTTCAATCTATTCATCATACAACAACTGGTGAGGCTATTTTTTTTAAGTTAAAGATCTTAGGTGACCATGTGTAGCTGACACCTTCCAGTGGCTTTCCAGGATTCTTAGAATTTCTAGACTTGTTGCCCAGACCAGGGGTGTCCTACCTGCCTGTCCAAACTCATTACAGACCACTTCTTGCTTACCCTGTGGCCACTCTGGTCTACTTGCTGCTTTTCAAATACGCTTCCTCCCCTCAGAGCCTTTGCGCTTTCTACTTCCTCTGCCTGGAATGCTCTTGTCAAGTTCTTTCTCTGGCAGTTTCATTTCATCATTGAGATCTCAACCTACATATCCTTTCCAAAACACCCTGCGATGGTGGCTTCCTACTCCACTGCTGCACCTGGTTCATTTCCTTCACTGTAAATGTCGCCATCTCCCATTACCTTATCTGTTTATATACTCACTGTCTATCATATAAACCACAATACGAGGAGGTAAGTTTCAAAAGAATGGCAATTTTGTTTGTCTTTCCCATGGTTGAATCTACAGCATTTGGTGTAACCAGTTGGAATACAAGAAAATATTTGTAAATATTTGTTTTTTAAAAAGTATAAATTAGGGGCTCGGGATGTGGCTCAAGTGGTAGCGCGCTCGCCTGGCATGCGTGCGGCCCGGGTTCGATCCTCAGCACCACATACCAACAAAGATGTTGTGTCCGCCGAGAACTAAAAAATAAAAAAAACATTAAAAATTCTCTCTCTCTCTCTCTCTCTCTCTCTCTCTCTCTCTCTCTCTCTCTCTCTCTCTCTCTCTCCCCTCTCCCACTCTCTTACAAAAAAAAAAAGTATAAATTAATCAAATATTGTAGAGAAAAGCTCTTTTAAATTTGTAAGTAAAATTAACTATGGGAACAATATTCTTTTTACAACTAAATTACTTCTGTTTTTTTGATTTAAAGATGAACACCTACTCCAAAGTTCATTACTTTCCATGTTCCAAATAGGTCTTTTAGGATCAATGGTATTTCAAGAATGTATTGTACATTAGATCAGATTAATAGAATCAAGAAATTAGGAATATTCCACTGCTACAAAACTGTGTTAAAAATAAGAAACACAAAATTATGAACAAACATTGACATTACCTAGATTATGAAAAACCTATGGTTTACTTGTTTCCTTCCCTCCTCCCCTTTGGTACCAGGGGTTTAACCCAGGGTGCTTAACCACTGAGCCACATCCCCAGCCCTTTTTTATATTTTATTTAGAGACAGGGTCTCACTGATTTACTTGGGGCCTTGCCATTGCTGAGGCTGGCTTTGAACTTGCGATCCTCCTGTCTCAGTCCCCTGAGCCGCTGGATTACAGCCTGCACCACCGCGCCCAGCTACTAGTTCCTTTTCTTGGAAAGAAATCACCACGTAGACAAAGCATTAGCAGTTCTGGTAGTAACCACAGGGCAAGTGCTAGTGCATGACAGCCACCCTGGCTGGGCCTTGTACACACCCAGAGGCCAGCAGGCTCTGTGTTCCCAAAGGACCTGAGTTACTGGAGAGCTGAAACTCCTCTCAACAACAGTCGTTGCCATTAAATAAGCCTCCTGCTTCTTGGGAAGAAAGAATCCTTGCCTCCCTCGTGGTCCCCCACTCAGAGTTGGAATGACAGAGTGCAGGAGACAGAACCAAAGACTACTTCCTTTGAGTCATTTTCCACATGAGAGTCTTTTGATGTAATAGCAAAATGTTGCATTGGTAGATATGGATCAGCCTGGGACTGAATCCATGTCATAACTATTGAGTCATTATAGCCACTATAGTACGTAAATCTATTTTCAATTAGTTTGCATGCAATTACTGAATCTGCTGAATGCCATCCTGGGCTGAACACCAGACTTACAGTCTGGCAAAGGAAACAGGAAAGTGAAGTAACCCAAAACATTTTGAGATCATTTTGAGGAAAATGAACCTAACCTAGAAGTAGGAAAGGAAAGAAAAGGCTTTCTGTATGACTCAAAAGTCTGAGACTTAAGAGATGATTTAAGAGCAAGCCAGGCCTCAAAGGTGGAGAAACAGGAAGAAGAATTTCCAGGAAGAAGGACCATCCGAGAGAGAGAGAGAGAGAGAGAGAGAGAGAGAGAGAGAGAGAGAGAGGGGGGGGGGGGGGGAGGGAGGGAGGGAGGGAGGGAGAGAGAGATATCGAGATCCCAAGTATTCACAACACATCCTAAGAACGGCCCAGTGTAGCACGCCTGGAGCAGGGAAAATGACAGAAGTACACCACAAGGAGCCCGACATGCCAAACTAAGGAATCTGAGTTTTATCTTTAAGAGCTGGGAAACATTCATAGAGACTGTGTGAAGAAGACAGCAGCAAAAAATAAAGTGGTTTTGAGGATAAACCAATGTGCACCGAGTGCTCAGCCCAATGCGGAGCGAGCAGCCCGTGGGCTAGAAGGTCGACTACAGGAGGGTGGTGAGGACGGCGCTGCTGGGGTGCTGGTGGAGCAGCTGGCACTGCTGTTGGAATAACCTTAAAAGTACAAGTCTGAGGCAGGGAAACCAGTTAGAAGACCACCAGGCGAATTCAGGCAGGGACAAAGCAGCTGCACTAAGGCCAGGGCTGCCGAAATGAAGCAGGGGAGAGTCTAATGATGTGAAGAAGGGGAAATCCAGGGCACGTGGTGACAACTGGGCTTTACTGACAGGAGGGAGGGACAGGGAGAAAATATGAATGAATGAATGAATGAATATGAACAGTTCAGATGAAACCCAAACTTCCACGTGTCTCCATCGGCCTCACGTCTCATTTCCTCCCTCCAGGCTCTCAGCACACTGCAATCTGGACCCTGTGGAATTCTTCCACCCAACAGAACCAAGGTCATCAGTGACTTCCAGGTGACTGAGCCAAGGGGGTTCCGTGGTGCCCTCTCTTGCCCTCTCACAGGACTCAACACTGCTGTCTGCTTGTTCCTTGCCTTTTGAGACCACAGCTCCTGGTTCTCCCCACATCCCCCTGGTCATCTTTTCTCCGTCTCCTTTGATGACTGACTGTCCTCCCACTCAACCATTCAGCGCCTCCAGGTTAAGTTGCAACCCATACTCTCCCCCTCACTCTCCAGAGGCAATACATTCAAAGGACTTCAATCGCCCTCTATGAGGACAGCCTACAGATTTATTTCCCGAGTACCTGCTCCTTTCCTAAGCCTCCAGACCTGTACTTCCCACTGCCTACTTGATGACTCACCTCCAGTAAGTTTAAAAGGCACCTCCAATACAAAACACTCAAAATCCAATGTTTCACCTGCCTTCGTCACCTAAGTACACAAGCCGGAAACTAGGAGTCACCAGGACACGCCTTCCTCAACTCCCACTTTCACTCATCTGTAAGTCCTATCAGGTCAACTCCCACATCTCCATCTACTTTCTCCCCATCCCTTCTCCAAGTCTAATCCCGGACTACAATCAAATTTCTGGGACCTATCCCCACTTCAATTTACTGCCTTCCCTGCAGCCTGGGTAATCTCTCCAAAAGGCAAACCTGGTCATACCACAGGTTGCTAAGAAAATTTCAGTGGCTCTCCATTTCCTGTTGTTGGGACACCCCAGGCTCCACGTGTCCCGGCCTGTTGGCAGTTCCATTTCCATCCCTACAGTGCTGTGCCGTCTCTGTGTAGCTACTCTGGCTCTTTTTAGTCCTTGGCAAAGGCTAGCTCCACTCTCTCCAAGGCCTTTGTCTGTGCGATTCCCTCTGCCTAAAAGGCTCTTGGATCCTCCTTTGCCATGTTACACACAGTTCCTCTGGTAAATCTAAGCACATGCCGCTTCCTAAAAGAAACACCACGCCCCTAGGTAAATCCGGATCCTTCCTCCAACAGCACTGTGTCTGTCACCACTGCAATCCTACATCTGTTTCTATATCTGATTAATTTCAATCTTAACAATTTGACCATAAACTCAGAAAGGGCAGGAGCATAGCTACTTTGTTCCCCACCATTGTGACCTTAGAGAATGCCTGGCACAGAGTAAGCCTCAGTAAGTATTTGCTGAACAAATGAACAAGAAAATGAATAAATCAAAAAATTATGTCCCTGAACCAAGGGAAGATAGTTTTTTAAAGAAGGTGCTATAAATTCCATTATGTCCCATCATCCTACATAACAAGATATCCATAAAAACTTACAAAATTTCATAGGACACTTATAAAATTGCTCAATTTAAGTTATAGGTATTCAATATATAAGATGATGGGACATAGTAAATTAAAGAGGTCAAAATAGACCCACAGAAAAGTCTTTAAATGATTCAATTGATTCTACAGATCTACCCTAAGTAGATAAGTTTAAAAAAAAATACAAGTTATTAACACATTTAAATGTTTTATTAGCAGTAGTGCAGTTCAAATTTTATACAATATTAAGTCTATTAATTCTGTTTCCAAATACTGATGAAAAAGTCATTTTTCTCTGATGAGTTAAAAGGAAAGAATCACTATAAAGAACACTAGAATTATACATTACCTTCATCAATGTACCATGTATTTTTTGATTTGGATTGTGGTTGTGAGTCAACAGAAGACCCATTTAAGGTATAAAATAATTCAGATCTGTTTCTGTTTCCAGGGTCTGAGGTAGATCCTATGGAACAAAAAAAGTTCCTTTTAAAAATATAGTCAATATGCTGTAAAGCGTTTTTATTTTAACAGTAAATTAATATGCATATCATGTCAACAACTTTAAATATAACCAACAGTTGTACAGATACACAGTAGATTTTATTATTGTCTTCCTCTTATAAAAATTTGGCAGCCATTTTTGCAACATGAAAAAAAAGATTTCTTACCTGTAGAGTTGGTACAGGAAGAGGTATAGGAATAAGTTAAAGAGTGTTTAATTTTTTTAATATTTAAGTATTCTGAGAAATACTATAGTTTATTTCTAGATATCAACATCACCATTCTCCAATTTCATTTGAAGAATCTATCAGTTTTCAAATTTAACCTATTAGAATCATAACCTATTAGATTTATAACACATAGAAACATTTTGGCCAATAACAAACTTATATACAAAAGCATCACACCACATAGCCTGGGTTTGTGTAAGTATGTACACTCTGATGCTTGCAAAGACAAAAATCACACAGTACATTTCATTTCTCAAATGTTAGTATGTGATACATTTTTAAAATAGATCCTTTTAAAAAAGGTATATGAATCAATGCACAAAATTAATAAAAAGATTAAGATTTTCACTGGGGATATAACTCCCCTGGGTTCAATTTACAGCACCACAAAAAAATATAAATACATAAAAATAAAATAATTAAAGTTTAAACATTTTGGAATTGTTGGTCATCAAATTTCTTGTTTGATTTCTTCATGCCAGAATAAACAAGGCACTATTAAATCTTTTATATCAGATTTATCAAGTGCAACAAAAAGTTTATAGAGCTGTATCACAGACATTTCCTAACACTACCTGCTCTAGTACCGTTAAGAAGACAGGCCATCCTAAAGAACAGTGGAGTCTCCAGAACCCATACTAAAGCAGATTTTATTTTTTCAACTTACAGTCAATAGCTCTAGACTTTACACCATTAACTCAGAACTACGATAACACAATTAACACTGTGTCGTAAGAAAATCTGGTGCCAGAGACAGTGCCACACACATACAACTCAGGAGGCTAAAGCAGAAGGATCATTTGGACCCATGAATTCGGGGCCAGCCTGGACAATACAGCAAGATCCTCAATCCCCAAAATTTTTTAGTTTGAATAAGGAAAGTATGTAGTTATTGTTTGTATATATGAGAGTAATAAGTCTGAGTTATCCTTTATAGATCTATAGGCTAAAATAAAAATACCTATATATCCTGCAATTAACCCTAAATCTCAGGACTTAATACCATATAAAATATTTCCTTAAGTATAATTTCCTTCTAAACAAGCCATAATAGTTTTGCTCAACTAGATAACTGAGGAAAAAATAGTCGTCTTCTAACCCACATCTGAGTTAACAAAAATTCTTACAGCCTTTTAAATGAACTGTTGAGCTTGTTTAAAAACTACCCTATGGTGCATGCGGAAGTGAACAGAAAAAGAACTGTGAACTCCACATGTATTGTGAGGAAGTTTCTGCAAAAGAGACAATGTTTTTCTCCTTTGCAGTTTGGAATTTAATTTTTGCCACATCTAGTTAGCCAAATCCACATAATTAACCTTCCAGTACACTTTATCCTATATAACACTAGTCTATACAGTTGCAATTATAAATATACAAGATTACAAGTAGGGAATCCCAAAAGCCAATTGACTATGGGCCAGCTAAAGACAGATGTTCTCATAGGAAACTTCTTACCAGGAAAAAAAGGTGGGGAATTCTTGGCTTAGGCAACACCATGTAATAAAATTTTAGTTTAACTACTTAAAATGCCTGAAAGAAGTAAGTCTAAATATACATTAAGTTGTGATAGTTTACAACCTTTCTTAATGCCTGGGCAAATAAGACAGCACATCAGTCACCAAGAATTATATCCTATTAATCCATACCTGTAACCTTTGGTTTATTATGACTGGATGAACTTTTGTCCCCAATACCTCTTGACATAAAGGAAAGTTTGGGAGGCCTCCTTTCCTGTGTCACGCTATCTGAAACAGTAAACATGTTTTGGTTTTGGTTTTGGGTTTTTTTTTTTTTTGTAGATAAAAGTAAATTCTTTTAGAAGAGAAACAATCAAGAAAACAATGACAGTAACAAAAACAAAAAACTGCTTTCCAACAAAAAGCACAATTTTTACAGTTTTACAAATTCTCTTTGAGGACCATCAAAGGAAAGAGGTAATGGCTCCAGGAGGGGAAAGAAATCAACACTGTTCTTCAAAATGCAGTGCAACAAGAAAATCACCCCCAAATACAATTCAGCTAAATACTTTTAACTCTTGAAAACGTAATCATATGTAGCCAATTTTATTTTTATATTTTAAAGAAAACCTTACTCATGATTTCTGCAGCATTTCCCAACTCGGTGTGCCCGGCCCACCCCTACGTATCATAAAGGGTTCCACACTCAAGTATTCTAGATGCCGAGAGAGAAAATAGATAATTTTTTATTGCATAAAACCAGAATCTTTGATATGCTGAAGTATACTGTGAATCTCTCAAGGATGGATATAGTGTACTTATTTGAAAATACTTTTTGTGCCACTCTACTGAGTATCTCTTATTAACATGTATTAAGGGAAACAGTTTGAAGAAAGCCTGGGGAGAAATATGTATCATAGGTAGGAAGACACTGGTTATGTATCTGTTTTTAAAAACATATATATGTTAAGAACGACACACATGTGTACACAAACTCTTACACATATAGACAAGAAAACACAGAGGGTTATACAGATTAATAATACAGAAAGTCAAAGACGTACAACAAATATTTTTAAAGAAAACACTCTGAACACTCTTTGAATTTCTCTTTGGCAAACTTGTTTTTGATACAAAGACCATTGTGAACCTTAAAGCTCAGTAACACTCATAAGACATTTATAAATACTGTTCAAATATATGTAGGAGAGTCAATGTGGAAAGTTTTTCCTTTGAAAAGTTCAACAACACATCTGTGAATCCCAACATGACACTTAAAGAGTCATACCTGATAAAGCTGTATATCAGCAAAAACGATATCACCCACAGTGGATTTTTGAGCACAGAAAGAAAAAAACAGGAAAATTTTTACATTTTAAATACAAGGAAAATATCACTTTTTTGACATTCCCAAAATTGGATTTATTTTGGTTCAAAGACAATTGTTGAAATAACTTGCAAATTTTGAATAAGATTTGTAGAGTAAATATTCATAATATAGTTATCCTATTTTGATCACTGCACCATAGTTATAGAAGATAATTTCTCATTTTTAGAAAATGTGAGTATTTAGGAATAAAATGACATTGTGTGAATGTTGCAAATAGTTCAGAGATAAAAACTGTTATGTACCTATACTTATCTGGAAATGGAGAAGAAGAGAAAAAAAACAAGTTAACAAAATAGTAACATTCGGAGAATGTTTCTTAGGAAATATTTTCACTACTGTTTTAAATCTTCTATAAATCTGACATTGTCAAAATAGAACATTTCTGAAAGAAAAATATCACTTTTTTTTAAAAAAAGGAAAACATGTTAAATTAATTATATGTAAATGGTGCTTGGTAACTTTTTTCCACAGGTGGAGGAGGGAAATGTATTTATTATGCTACATATCTTAAATGTCTCAGAAAATAATGAAATGGAATACTCCAATATTATTATGGAACATGCCAGTATTATCTTAATTCAAAAATTATACTGATTAACCATGATTTTAACAAGTAGTATAGCAAAAGAAATGTTATATGCTAACTTTTATGTTACCATTCAGATATATCAATGTCACTAATGACAGAAACTATGGAAGGAAAATCTCTGTCACTGAGAAATATTACCAAATTATAGCAGATAAATTGACTAAAGAAAGTTAATCACCACTACTAACTGTAACTAACTGTGATTGACTGCATATAACTCCATGTGAAAAAAAGACATTCACACGTATACTATAATATATGGACATCACAGTTAGTAGCCATTGTAACAAATTTAGCTGATGTCTTCACTCCATTAAACTGTTCACACATCCTAGCAGCAGCAGCACAGGTCACATGATGAGCCAGTGGTGACAGTTCCACAGGTGATCCTTCAAAGACTGGAATAGGAGCTGGAAGCACTGGAGTTGGAAACTATGGTAACCTTCTACCAAAGACTTTATCAAAAACGGGGCCAAGGGGCTCGGGTTGTGGCTCAGTGGCAGAATGCTCGCCTAGCATGTACGAGGCACTGGGTTCAATCCCCAGCACCACATAAATGTAAAATAAAGATATTTAAAAAAACGGGACCAAATATCAACTTTGAGGGTTAAGACAATCCAACAGAAGTCTCTGCAGATAAAAGGTCACATACCACATCTAATTTACCCTCCAACAATTATATACCGAATAGCTGTCATTAATTTGTCATAACTACTTTAATGATCCAAAACTTCTTGAATAATAAAGCAAAGCCTTCTAACTTAAATAAATTTTAGATTATCAACTTAGGAAAAGGTAAATAAAGGCTAATAAACAAGCGAAGGAATATATTCACCAGATAATTTTATAGGATTAAAATGGTTCTGATTAAAAATATTGATAGAGATAGCAAGATACACATCCACCAAATGCATGTACAAAAATGCACACAGCAACTCTATTCATAATAATCAAAAGCTAGAAACAATTTATCCTACAGAGGAATAAAACAAATTGTGGTCTACTCATATAATGGAATACTATATAGCAATAAAAAGGAATGAACTACTGACATACACAACAACATGGACACTTAAGCAAAAGAAAGCAAACCTAAGTATACATAATATAGAAACAGCAAGGATCATAATCAAAATGATAAAGTTGAAACCTTAGCCATTACTCTTGATTTAATCAGAAAAAGAGAAAAATCCCTTGGATAATCTTGGGCTGAAAATTATAATAGTAAACGAGTGAACAAGTTTTTTACTGAAACCTAAAGAAATGTTTGTACATTTGAATGATGTGTTGAGTTCAGAGAAATTGCTTCATTGATCAGCCACAGAGTATAATTCAGACCCAAATGAGAATTTAACATCCACAGAAAAATTGTGTGAGGAAAACATGTTTACTTGAGTAGAGTGAGATATTATAAAACCTGGTAGCAAACAAACTGTACACAGCAACAATCCAAAATTTGATTACAGATCACAATACATACTTTCCTTCTATTTTAAACTGTACATAAAAATTTTATCTATATGGGACCTGATAGATAACTTCAGAGTTGCATACTGAGACCTAGTACTTCAAAATATCCTTCTTTGGGGCTCTGTCTCACACGACCAGAAGTCCTGCCTAACATTCAAGGTAATTCAATCTCCATGGAAGATCACTCGTTATCAGCTATCAAAATGTAAAATGCACATACCCTTTGACCCAACAATTCTAGAACTCCCAGGAAGTTTCTCTCAGCCTTCTGCACAGGCATGCATGCAAACTGATCCATATGATGAAGTTGTTCACAGAAGCACCATTTTTAACAGCAAAAGACTGAAAAAAAAGCGCCTAAATACTCATCAGTAGGGGATTAGTTTTTAAAAGTTTATGGTATGCCCATAAAATGAAACACAATTCAATAATTTAAATAAAAAATTAATTGTGAACTTTACTCATATGAAATGATCTCTAATACCTACTGTTAAAAATGAAGATGCAACTTGCACTTCTGGAAAGATGGAGTGGACATACTTTTCCCTATTTTTCCTGCTAAGTACAACTAAAAACTCTTTAAATATAATGGCATACAAAACAAATATTTTAAGTTGGTAGGCCATCGAGAGACTTTAGGACCTAAGCAATAGCGTGGTGGAGGACTTCCCTGGGTGCTCTTCTTGCCTCATCTACATCCCAGCCACAGAAGCCAACAGCCTGGAAACGTCCCTGCAGGCAGGTAAAATAAAGCCAACTAAAGTCAGCTCTCTCCAACCAAAGGATGTCAATTCTCCCCAAAGCTGCATGTAAGTTTAATGTGATTTCTAATCAAAAATCTCAAGATTTTGTGTAGACTACAGATTATTCTTAAATGTATATAAAGGGAAGGAAAAGATATAGACTAACTCAAATAGTTTTGCAAAAGAAGAATAGAGAAGAATTATTTACCTGTTGCAAGACTTACTATTTAGCCATAGCACTTGAGACTGTGAGGTATTGGCAGTGAAACAGAACACACAGATCAATGGGACAGAATGGAGGGCCAAGAAACAGACCCATATAAATACACAATATTGAATTTTGATTAAGGTACAAAAGCAATCCAATGGAAAAATGGTATTATTAACAAATGGTGTTGGAACAATTAGATATTCTTGGGTTTAAAATAAAAGAACTTTTTAAGTCTCATATTTTATTAAAAATTTTAACTCAAAATGACACATACACTTAAATGTAACATGTTATAACTTTAAAGTAAAAAAAAAATAAGAGAAAAGAGTACAAAAAGAAATCCCATACATTAATGGTAGAAGAGTAAAATGGTACTAGCACTTCAGAAAACAATCTGGCAGTTCCACCAATGACAAACACAGAATTACCACATGATCGAGCGATTCTACTCCCAGGTATATAACCAGGTAAACCGAAAACATACGTCCACAGAAAATATAGCAACATTTTTTATAATAATAAAAACAACCCAAATGTCCATCAGCTGATGAAGGCGAAGGAAAATATGGTATGTCCCTTCACTAGTCAGAAAAAGGACTTCAGGGTTCGTTCATGTTGTAGCATGAATCAATACTCAAGTCCTTTTTCTGGGATTTTGAAAAATTCCCATTTGGGATTTTGAAAAATTCCTGGAACTAGACAGAAGTGGTAGTTATACAATATTGTAGGTGTACTTAAGATCACTGAATTGAATGAACTGTATGTTTTGATGGAGAGTAAATATAATGGCATATGAATTATCTTTCAATTTTTAAAAACTTAAGAGAAAATCTTCCAAGTCTAGAAAAGTTGTCGGACTTGACATAAAAAGCATGATCCATAAAAGGAAAACTATAAGCTTGACCTCATAAAAACCAAATTTCTTTTGCTCTGCAAAAGATATTAAGAGCATGAAAAGACAAGTAACAGACTAGGGGAAATTTCTGCAAATTATATTAAATTCAGTAAAGGATCAGTATCTAGAATATATGAAAAAGTCTCAAAATCTACAATGAAAGAACAAACAATCCAATTCGTCTGGCAAAATAGATGAAGAGACAGTTTACTGAAGAAGATATATAGATGGCAATAACCACAGGAAAAGATGCTTTCAGAGAAACTCAATACCACACTGAGCTGTCAGCACACATCTCTCAGAATAGCTAAAATTTAAAATAGTGGTAATCCCACATACTGGTGAGGATGTGTAAAGATGATCAGTCATGTAATGCTGGTGGTCATGTAAAATAGCACAGTCATTCTGGAAAATACAGTAATAGTTTCTTAAGAAACTAACTATGGAAATATCATATTACCTGTAACTGTACACCTGACACTTATACCAGAGAAATGAAGATTTGTATTCACCAAAAATCCTACACACAGATGTTTATAAAAGCATTGTTCTTAATGTCCAGAAACTAGATATATTTCAATGGATAAATCATTAAACAGTGGTACAACCATAACATCAATTATTATTTAGTAATAAGAAGGAAGAAACCACTAATACACACAGCATGAGCTAACCTCCAGGGAATTTGCTGAGTGAATAATTTGAAAAGTTACATCCTATACAATTCCACTGAATAATATTCCTGAAATGACAGACTTGGAAAAACAGAGAAGAGATGAGTGGTGGTCAGAGCTTAAGGAGCAGTGAGAGAACAAGGGAAAGAGTGTAGTACTAAAAGAACAACGTAAAGGATCCTGGTGATGACAATGTCCTTCCTCTTGACCGCACTATGTCAGTACCCTTGGTGTGATACTGGACTATGGTTTTACCAGACATTACCACTGGAACAAACCAGGTAAATGGCCCTCTCTGTGGGTGAATCTAATAATCTCAGGTATTTACAAATCATATATCTGATAAAGGATTTGCATTTGAAATTTATAAATAATTCCCAAAACCCAATAATAAAAAACCAATAAAAATCATCAAAAGATTTGCACAGATAACTATACCAAGAAAGATTTACAGATGACAAATAAGCATATGTAAATCTTTGACATTTGGTCACTAGTGAAGTGCAAATTAAAAACCATAATTATATTGCCACTATTTATCTATTTCAATAGCTAAAATTAAAAAGACAGACTATAGTAAGAAATGTGGAAGAAATGGAACTCCAGTACACCGCTGCTGAGAATGTAAAATAACGAAAACACTTTGGAAAGACGTCATGGCAGGTTTGCAGTTTGGGGGGATTTTTGTTGTTGTTGATGTTTTGTTTTGTAGGCTAAACAATTACCAACAATAGCTTCAGCCATTTCATGTCTAGACATGTACACAGAGTAATGAAAGCATATGTCCATAAAAAATCTGTATGCTAATTTTCAAAGCAGCATTACGTGAGTAATGCCCCCAACTGGAAATAACCCAAATGTCCATCAAGTCAATGAATTAAAAAAAAAACTGGAATACTTATCTGCAATAAAAAGGACAATAGGGAGATGAATCAAAAACTAATTATGGGCTGGGGTTGTGGCTCAGTGGTACAGCACTTGCCTAGCATGTGTGAAGCACTGGGTTCAATTCTCAGCACCACGTATAAATAAATGGATAAAATAAAAGTTCATCAACAACTAAAAAATAAATATACATATATATATATAAATTTTTGAAAGAAGAACTAGTTATGCTGAGTGAAATAATCAAACTACATCTGAGTTACACCACTTATACAAAATTCTAGAAAACATGAACAAATGCACAGTGAGAGAAAGATCAGTGGCTGTCGGGGAGGCAGGCGGGGCGGCGGGGCAGTGGATGTGTCCACTGTCATGACTGGTGATGGTCTCATGTGTACACATATGCCCGAGTTTATCAAACTGCATACCTTAAATAGGTGCAGTTCACTGTATGTCAATTATATCTTAGCAGATAAAGTTGGTTAGAAAAAAAAGTTTTGAAAAGACGACTCATAAAGTGCAAAGACATGCAAATGTTGAATGCCACAGAAATCGACTAAGAAGGATACAAAGGAAATGAGGTAGCTGGGATGAACATCGGGAGGGAAAAATCCCATGAGATGCCTTTTTAAAATTCTTCATAAGTGGATATACTATATAGTATAATATAAAAAATAAACAGCACTGCACTCTAACCCCCACAACTGGAACAGACGTCTCAGGTTGAGCTCAAAAATAGGAAATGTCTGATTTATGGGTGGCATCAATTTACATGCTTCATCACAACCCAAGAACTTGAACACAATGTCAAATTAGAGGTGCTATAGTGTTTAACCATCTGAAACAGCAATGAAGGGAGAAACAGTTTTACAGCAGGTTTAAGATGCCTGCATCTTTCAGTCAAAGGTATCCAGAGCCATCAGTAACAGGCGACTGCCTGGGAAGAATCCCTCCCTAATCTCAGCAGCTGTTCAACTGCTCCAAAAGAGCCTTTCTTAGAGGCTGATAATATTAATTTTGTCCCACAAATGAAGGTAATTGGGCAAAAAAAAAAAAAGAAACTAAGGAACTAAAAGGAGACACTGTGACTCTTTTTTCCCCCTCAAGAAAAGAGTGTTAATGATGATATGAAACAGAGAAGACGACTCATTCAGATAAACTAAATTAATTTTCACTTAAACAACTTAAGTTTTTAAAGTCTATTTGCAAGCTTTATTTTGTTTGCAAATAAGTGTAATTTATGTATTATGTTATAAAAGCTGGTATCATTCTTAATTATCTCCTATTCAAGGTTTCTGAATATCAGCTTTAAAAGAAAGGGAAACTCGCTCTCTTCCTCTAGTCACTGCTTGGAGCCAACAATGATGCCAATGACAACTAGGACTAGGATCACAGTCTGCCTGACAATGACTCCAGAGAGCACCAAACTAATTTTAATTCTATACTAATATCTAAATAAAATATAATTTTTTAAGATAAGTACTAGTAAAAATAATTTATTATCAATCCATTCACAGAAAAATAGAAATGGTAGTTTTTTTCTTTTCAAATGCTACCACAGACCCCAAAATAATTTAGATAGCAAACCAAATTAAGAATAAAAAAAATACTCAGAAAGAAATAAAGAAGTGGAGTAAGAAAAAAAGCAGAGCAGATTATGCTAAGTGAAGCTAGCCAAGCCCTAAAAAACAAATGCCAAATGTCTTCTCTGATATAAAGAGAGCAACTAAGAACAGAACAGGAAAGAAGAGCATGAGGAAAAGACTAACAGTAAACAAAGACGAATGGGGGGAGAGAAAGGGAGAGAGAAGGGAAAGGATATGCAAATGGTAGAAGACCTTCAATGATACACAAAAGTATAAGAGGTTATGATGGTCAAGGGGGAGGGAGAATAAAAGGGTGAGAATTGAACAACAGCAGAGGAGGCAGAGAGGGAAGGTGGGAGGGGAGGGGAGGGGGGAATCGTAGGGGATAGGAAAGGTAGCAGATTACAACAGTCACTAAAATGCCATTAGGTAAAAATGTGAGTATGTAACAGATGTGATTCTGCTATCTGTATTTGGGGTAGAAATGGGAGTTCAAAACCCAATGGAGTCTAATGTATAAAAGATGATTTATCAAGAGCTCTGTAATGTTTGGAACAATCAATAAAAAAAAAGAAATAATGAAAAAAAAAGCACTTCAAATCTTTAGACTATATTACTCAACCTTAAAGAATAATAAAATTATGGCATTGACTATTAAATGGATGGAACTGGAGAATATTTTATGCTAAGGAAAATAAGCCAATCCCAAAGAACCAAAGACCAAATGTTTTCTCTGATATGCAGATGCTAAATCACAGTAAGGGGTGGGGGAGAATAGATGTATTCTGGACTAGATAGAGGGGAGGGGTATGGGGGTAGGAACGATAATAGAGTGAATTGGACATTATTGCCCTATGTGCGTATATAATTACACGATCTGTATAACTCTACATCATGTATAACCAGATGAATGAGATGTTATACTTTATGTATGATGTGTCAGATGCATTTCACTGCCATGTATAACTAATTAGAACAAATTTAAAAATATTTTAAAATCCTTATTTTACAGCAAACTGAGAAAAATAATCAATTAATTATATATAAACCTACTTCATAGGGTATCTTTTTCTTTCTTTAATGATAATATTAAACTAAATATTTCCTTGGTCTCCTAAATTACTCAATTATATTTTGTTGTAAAATGCAAAATTCAAAGAAATGCAATCAAAGTAAGTAAAAAGGACAGCCACACTCAATCTAAAATGCCATAAGGTGGTGAGCTTTCCTAAGTACCCTTTCGACATTTCCTACCACCATCCCCACACACACCACAAAGAATTAGAAAGGAACCCTTGAACATATTTGATTTGGTTAGTAATATGAAATTTAATTATATGATCCTATAAAAATGATATTAGCCAGAATTATTTTCCCTGAAAGAATATATAAAAAAAGAAAGAAAAAAAAAGGGATTCCCCTCAGCCATCAAGCAAGTTAGCATTATAAACTTAGTGTAGCTCCCAGAATATTTTTAGGACAGGATATCTCAACCCAGCTCTACTAACATTTTGGACCAGATCATTCATTATCTGTGGTGTTCGCTGCCCTGAGTATGTAGGATATTTAGCAGCATCTCTACTCATGAGATATGAGTGTTATCATCCCATGATTTGACAATCAAAAATGATTCCAGGCATTGCCAGATGTCCCTGCAGGCAAAATCATCCCAGTTAAGACGTTCTGATTTAGACCTAAAAGGACCTTCTTCTTAAAAAGGTTTTCTACTAATGTGAAAGCAAGAGGAAAACAAAAAACCTCAAAAATTCAAGATGCAGTGAAAATAATGCATTTATTATATTTCAAGTAATTTATTATATTTCAAATAATAAAAACTATTAGAATAAAATCTGATCATAAACATCAACATACCTCCTCAAAGAAATCCTTCCTTTTTCTTGAATCAATGTCTCCATATTCTAAAATGGACAGTATGTAGAAATGACTGCTATGACAGAATGAGTTCCTATTAGACCATTTCCCCTATAGATAATAGACATAAATACCGACCACATATAAAAACAACTATTTTCAGGCATTGTTGAGTGAAAACAGCAGGCAGATTAGGAGAAGAATCAAAATTTAGAAGTAAGGATCAGCACAGATATAATCCAAAATTGTTCAACCTACAAAATAAAGGGAAACTGTACCTTGTTCTCCAAAGAAAAAAATCACAATGACTACCAACCCATAGATGATTCAATGCTGGAATTAGCAAGCCAAGGACTTTAAAGAAGTAACTGTAACTAAACTCAGGGTATAAGAAAAAGTGTGCTCACAATAAAGGAGAAAAAAGAAAATCTCTGATCCAAGAAATAAAAATTACTTAAACAATCAAAATAAAACCAAATAGAAAATGTTTAAAGCACTTTGGAAAACTTAAAAATGCAGTACATAAAAAATAATAATTCCCTGGATGATGCTATAGGGTTTGGATAAGGTCTGAGTGTGTCCCTCAGAGGTTCATGAGCTGGAAATTGGTCCCCAGTATGGCAGTGAAGGGTGGTGGAATCTTAGAGAGATGAAGCCCAGTGGAAGCAATTAGAGATTAATATTAATTATTAATATTAATTAATTATTAATATTAATAATATTAATATTAATATCACCCTTGAAAGATATTAATAATAGTTTCATGAAGTGAGTTCTCACCAGAACAAGTGGCTGGTTATAAGAAGAGCAAGACTGGCCCTCTTTGTTCTCTGACTTCCTATTTCATCCTGTGATCTCTCCCTTTCCCTCTCCAAGCACTCAAAACATATCATCTGCTGTGAGGCCCTCTCCAATGGCCAAACCAAGTTCACCCAATCTTGGACTTCCAGTCTCCAAAACTGTGAGTTAAATAAATCTATTTTCTTCATAAAACACCCAGTCTTAGGTATTGTTATAGCAATAGATGAGTTACTGATCACAATGAAGGATAATCAGTAAAATCAAAGACAGAGCAATAGAAATTATCTGAATAAAGAGAAAAAGTTTGAGAAAAATTAACACAACCTCGACTTGAGGGACAACATAAAAAATTCTAATATGTTTCTAACTGAAGTCACAAAATGAGAGAAGATTAATGGAACAGAAAGTATATTTGATGCCATAATGGCTAAAATTTTTTCATTTTTCTGAAAGAGATAAACTTACAAATTCAAGAAGTTTATCAAATTAAAAGCAAGACAGACATGAAGAAAAATATAGTTGCTGTAAACATAGTACAAACAGAAAATCTTCAACACACACAAAGAGAAACAAGTAGACTAGTGGTTACTTAGGACTAAAAAGGACAAAGGGTTAGGAGAATGGCGACTAAAAACACTTTTTAAAAAAATAAGGTGATGAAAATGTTTTAAAATCTAAAATTAACTGTATTAGCCAGGTGTGATAGCTTGCCTGTCATCCCAGCAGCTCAGAAGGCTGAGGCAGGAGGATCATGAGTTCAGAGCCAGCCTCAGCAACTTAGCGAGGCCCTAAGTAACTCAGTAAGACCCTGTCTCTAAAGAAAATATAAAAATGGCTGGGGATATGGCTCAGTGGTTAAGCACCCCTGGGTTCAATCCCTGGTACCCAAAACAACTAGTTGTATTAGTGATTTCACATATCTGTAGATTGAAATATACTAAATTGTATACTAAATGAACCTATTTTAGATACATGAATTAGTTCTCAATAAAGCCATCTTTTTAAAAAAATTAATTGTATTTCTATGCATTAGTAAAAACACTATTTAAAATGTCTTACTTTTTTTTCCAATCATTTTTATTGATGTTTTTAAAAAATAAATGACAGCAGAATGCATTACAATTCTTATTACACATATACAGCACAATTTTTCATATCTCTGGTTGTATATAAAGTCTGTTGATACCAATTCGTGACTTCATACATGTACTTTGGATAATGAAGTCTATTACAGTCCACCATTCTTGTTAACCCCCTGCCCCGTCCCTTAACCTCTCACCCCTCTGCTCTATCTAGAGTTCATCTATTCTTCCCATGCTCACGCTCCTTACCCCACTGTGAATCAGAAAACATTCTGCATTTATTTTGGGGGAATTGGCTAATTCACTTAGCAGTATCTTCTCCAACAAAAATACACAGAATGGAGTTAACAGCAGATTAATCATGAGAAATGTATTTAAACCCATAACATTGGAAAGTATCTAAAATGAAACACTGAGAGAAAACATTTTTATAAAGAAAATGAGAGCATCATTGAGCTGTAGGACAATTCAAGAGGCTTAACACATGTATTATTTGAGTTCCTGAGGCATGGAGTGGGATGGGATGGAAGAAAACGTGAAAAAATAATGGACCTAAAGTTCCTAAATTTGATGAAATTGATAAACTCACACATTCAAGAAAGTGAAACAAACTTGAGAAGCTACCTAAAGAAATGGAAGTCTGTAATGATTCATGAATGAGAATAACTGTTTTCTTCTGTATGCATCTTTACTGCAAAAGCATCATTCCAAAGGTGTACAGTAGGTGGGGAAGACAGCAGTATGACTAGTAGCTTTCTCCACTCTGTTGCTAAGACACTTAGCACTATTCTGAGCCTGAGTAATAAGGTCATTACTTTGCACTACTCTCTGTCCTTGCTTGATACTTCTTTTAATCATATAAAATTGTTAAATTGAACCATTTTAGTACCCAAACATTCTTACTTTTTGTCATTATCTTTTGTATGTATTTGTCAATATTTAAAGAAAAAAATGGTTCATGGCATTAAGCTAAATGAAATAAGCCAGATTCAAAAAGTCAAGGATCACATATTTTTCTAATATGTGGATGCTAGAGACAAAAAAGGTGGGGGTGAGTGGGAGATTGGGGAGTAGAGGAAGGGCATGTACTTGAAAGTAAAATTGACCAAAGTATGTTACATGCATATATAAATATGTCCCAATGAATCCCACCATTATGTATACTATAATGCGCTAATAAAAAAGTTAAAACAAAAAGAATAAATGATTTTACTTTATGATGTATCAAAATGCTTAAAAAGCCCGCCTAAAGAAAACTGTAATTTTACTAAAATAAAATTAAATAAATAAAAAGATATATAATGCTCATATATCAGAAGTTTTAAAGTAATAAAAATGTCAATTTTCCCCAAATTGTTCTATAGATTAGTTGAAATTCCAAACAAAATCATAATATGTAATATTTGAGCAGTTGATAGTTAAATTTATGATGAATAGCCAAGTCCAAAAAGAGCCAAGACACTCGTTTAAAAAAAGACAGAGGGAAAAAAAAAACAGGAAAGGTACTCTCCCAAGTGTCAAGCTCTCTTCTAATGCTATGATGATGAGGCCAAAAGGCTTTAGTGTAGGGAAAGAAGAGCCCGAGAGTGGCCATACATACGTATGTGGAAAACCACGCAGCAAGCATGGCAGGCCAACCTGGACACCTGACCCTGTGTCTCCTTGCCCACACAAATCAAACCTAGGCAGATCGCAGAATTAAAAGTAAAAAGCCAAGCCATCAAACTTTTATAAGACAATGTAGAAGGGGAAAATTCAGAATGGAAGAAGAGGGGATTAACTTTACTGACATAAATATATAAAATAAAGCATCACTGAAAACAATATGGTATTGATGTGCTGGTAAGCAATTTATATAATGAAAGTGGCAGCTCAAACTAGTAGAAAAGATAGGCTTTTTAATAAATGATTTGGGGACAACTGGGTACTTATCTGGAAGGGAAAAACAAAAATTAGATCCATATTTCATGTCACACACTACATAAAATAAAGATGGATCAAAGATGCATATGTAAAAAATAAAACCACAAAAGTATTAGAAGAAAATATAGGGAAATTCCTTTAGAACCGGAATCTAAAACACAATTGATAAACTCAATTGCATAAAAAGTTTTTTCAAATCTTGAATGGCAAAAAACACCAAAACAAAGTCAAAAGATTATATTAAGGGAAATATGCCAGATTCAAAGAACAAACATTGTATGATTCCACTTATATAAGGTACCTAGAATAGAAATATTGAGAAATTCAGAGGTAGAGATTAGAAGTTAACATAGGCTGAGGGGAGGAAGGAATAGGAGTTGTTTTTTAAAGGACAAAGAGTTTCTGTTTGGGAGGATTAAAGTCTGGATGTAGAGAGTGATGATGGTTGTGCAACTTTATAAGTGTACTTAAAGCATCAATGAATCATACGCTTAAACATGGTTAAAATGGTAAATCTTGTTACGCAAAAAAACAAATAAGGTTAACTAGATAAACAAATAGATTTTTTTAAAAAGACAAATGACACATAGGATTGAGGAATGGAACATTTAGACCTCATATCTCAAGAGCGAACCACCCTAACAAAAAAGAAACCAATGAGAAAAAAAAGACCAATGCCCAATATAAAAATTGACAACATATATGAATGAACAATTAAAGATAATTACAAATTGTCCTTCATTATATGAAAAGATGTCCAATATCACTCATGTATGTAACTTAAAACTATATAGGAATATATTTTTCACCTATCGAATTGCAAAAAAAGTTAACAATCATATTCCCATAAAAAAGCTTTAAGTTACCCTTGTATTTATATCCTGGCATAAATATAAATTTTTAATATCCATTACTGAAAACAATATCTACAATAATACAAAAACAGGTACCTTTTCATCATAAACAAACATGGGAATCTATATGCCAGTACATGTGGAAATACATATGTTCAAAGTGGCTGAAGCATTGTTTACAATAGTATAAAGTTAAAAACACTTCACAATATCCATCAATAGGAAACTGATTAAATCAATTATGAAATTATTTTTCCACACAATAGAAAACATATTCTAAAAAATAAGAAGAACCTCTCTATTCAGATATACAAAGAGCTCTAAAATATGAAATTAGAATAAAGCATACTAGTACCTAATACCTAGGATGCTTTTTATATTAAAATAGAATGAAAAATAAGAAAATATTTGTATGTGTGTGTATGTATATGTGTGTGTATGTATGTATATTTATGTGTATGTGTACACACACACACATATACATAAAGAAACAGTACCTGTGGGATGCAAGGGATGAGGGAGAGGGCAATTGGGATTAAAGAGATAAAAAAGGAAACAAGATAACTTACTGTGTTTTTTAAAACTTGAGATGTATGAATTTATTTCTCATTAAAATTGTTTCTATAACTTGATAGGGAATTGTAATCAATGAACTACATTTTAAAATCACCTTGAGATATCATTACTCAGCTATCAAGACTGGCAAAATTTTTAATCAGTACCAAGTGTGGAAGAAAATGTGGAAATAACCCCAAATCCAAACATTCGTTAATATTATAATGGTTCACTATATGGTGGGATCTCCTCCCAATGAAATATAATTTGAAACAGTGACAGTGAATGAACTATCAATACCCTCACTATAGAAAGTAATCTCAAAATACAATTTAAGTTAATTATCGATATGATTCTATTTATATTAAGTTCAAAAACAAGCATGAAACAATGTATTATTTTGGCATAGAGATATGATAAAACTGTAAAGGAATCTAGGAAGTAGTTAACAAAACAATTATCTAAACAGCAGTTACCACAGGGGCATACTGTTAGTATGAGAGAAAGAGACATGTGTACTTCTTGATATACATAAGTCCTCTCTCTTAACCGGGATGCCAAGTTACAGAAATGTTCATTATTTATTCTTGATACATGTTTTACACACCCTTTTGCAAATAAATTCCACAAAATGTTTTTCAAATATAAAAAAATAGCACTATACCCATCCTTACAAAAGAATTAAAGAAGTGTTCTTATGACATTAATAAAAACATTCAACTCAAATTATTTAATAGGTGTGTTTTATATTCAAAATAAAATCCTAATTTCAAAAACAACCCCCTAACACCCCCACAAACACACACACACACACACACACACACACACACACACACACACTCCTGCTCCTTCCTGCTGTCCTTCCCACCTCAGTAAATGGTCTCTATAGCCTTCTAGGTACTGGGTCCAAACCTTGGAATCATCTTGAATTCATGTCAATTTCCCTCACACCCCTCACCCAAAGCATCTGCAGATCTTGTTAGCTCTCTTCAAACTATATCCAAAATTCATGCAGTTCTCACCCACTTCATCAGACATCAGACTACCGCAGCCCGTGCCACCACCATCTCTCAGGTGAATAACTGCATAAGTCTACTTCTGGGTTCCCCTGTGTCTGTCTTCCACATAGTCCATTCTTAAGATGTGACCCCAGAGTGGTCATTTAAAAATGTAAATTAGACAAAGTATCCTTTGCTAAAAACCCACAAATGGCTTTCATCTCCCCAAGGGTACAGGCCAAGACTCCATCCCACAGCCCACAGCCCACCTGTCCAGCTCTCACTCTCTGCTGTCGGTCTCTCCCTCACAAAGTCGGCTGCAATCACAAGGAACTCTTTGTTATTGCTCAAACTACCCAGGCTGGCTGTGGTCATGGCCCTACCCCTTGGAATCCACCTGCATGCTCCTTCCCCAATTTCTTTCTTCTCTTCTCTTCTCTTCTCTTCTCTTCTCTTCTCTTCTCTTCCCCCCTCCCTCCCTCCCTCCCCCCCCCCCCCCCTCTCTCTCTCTCTCTCTCTCTCTCTCTCTCTCTCTCTCTCTCTCTCTCTCACACACACACACACACACACACACACGCACGCACGCGCGCGCGCACACACCAGGGATTAAATCCTGGGGCACTTAACCACTGAGCCACATCCCCAGTCCATTTTATTTTGAGACAGGGTTTCGATAAGTTGCTTAGGGCCTCATTAAGTTGCTGGGACTGGTTTGAGCTTGCAATCCTCCTGCCTCAGCCTCCTGAACACTGAGATTAAAGATATATGAATGTGCATCACCATGATTGGCACTCCAATTTCTTTCATATCAAGAATTCAAACGTCACGTTAGAGAGGTCCACTGGGACCATTCTGTATGAAACAGAAGAATCCCATTCCCAGCCCATTCCTCCCCTAACCTTGTTATAATTCTTTGGCCTCACCACCACCTAATTAACCTATATTTTACTTATTTATTGTCTGTCTCCACTTGTTAGAATGAAAGCTCCCTGTGAGAAGAATTTTGGCTTCCTACTATACATCCAACATCCAAAAGAAGCCTAAGCAAGGGCTTCATAATAACTGAATGAATGATCTTTTATAGTACTGCTTTTTAAACAATAAGCATTCATTATATAAAAAGGATTTCAATTCATAAAATGTAACTTATCATGCCATTAATAGGCATGAAAAAGTGAATTCAATATTACTAAGTAAAATATAAAGCACATGTGTGCTTTCCTCTGAATATAAACCATGGTTTCCAAAGGGAAGCAAATAAATAGCAAGGAATCTAATTTGCAAGAAATAAAGAGCTAATTTTAAAGAAATCAAGAAAAGCAAAGTATGCCATGTCAGACTTTTCCCAAGCAAAATCAAAACAAAGCTATCATCTGACTCTCATACCTCCAATGAAATTAATGTATTCTTTCTTTAAAGTAAAGTAGAAAGTATTTTCTAACTTTGTAAAACAAGCATTTATGACTTGCACACCAACAGGAAAACAAGGAAGGGCACACCATATAGGCTAGAAGAAAATTTAAGTTTCATCTAGTATTAGCCTTTTATTTTTACAAAACAAGAAACTGAGGACCTAAAATGACCTGTAGGAAACAAAAAAAATGTTCAGTGTCAAAATTAATAATAATAGAAAAATACTACAAGAAAAAAAAATTTAGTTTGCCAGCTCAGTTTGATCCTTACTACAGTAAAAATTCCACTCTCATAGAATTAGAGACACTGAGTCTCCATGGAAAAAGTATGAGAGACTGAGAAGTACGGTTTTCTAAGCAGGTCTTCACATCAAAAGAATACACAGAGAACTGGGGTTGGGGAAGTGCTGAGAAGAACACTGCTTGAAGGGAGGGGACGGGCAGGGAGTAGGAAAGATAGTAGAATGAATCAGTCCTTATTACCCTATGAGCATGTATGATCACATGACCGTGTAACTCCATCATGTACCCCAGACGAATGAGAAGTGTCACTCCATTTATGCATGATGTGCTAAAATGCGTTCTACTGTCATGTGTAACTAATTAGAACAAATTAAAAAATACATTAAAAAAGAAAAGAGCACTGCTTGATAATCAGTCAGGCCTGGATTTGAATTCTGGCTCTAGCATTCACTTTGATCTTAGACATTCTTAGTCATACTTGAGCTCCAGGTTTGGGGGGATTTTTTAATCAGCAAAATGGGGATCATTAAGACCTACCTTATAAGTTGTCAAGAATTTAAGAGTATATAGGTCATCTAATTCAGAGTGCCACATGCCTGTCTATAGTCTATCTGCAGTCTTTCAGACATTTAATTCATAGTGGTAGAATGCTCAATAAAACAACACCACCTCTGATTGTCTGTCAGTTTTTCTGCACTCGCCCATCACTGGGAATTCTACGAACAAGAATGGATGGTACTATTAATGTTGTTTCACTAGGAACCTTTCAATTACCTGACCCCTGCCATTAGTTGCTATGTGTATGAGACAAAATAAAGGTTCTTAGGACTTTTTTTTAAAGATGAAAAGTTGAGAATTTGTTTCTGACCACATTCATAAAGTATGATATGATACCACATCAAAACTAGAAAGAATCTTCAGCAAGAATCTTCTCCACATTATATTAGATGAGATGAGATAACCAATTTCTGCTTAAAGGCTTCCAATTTAAACTAACATCTTACTCCAACATATAGTTTATTGTGTTTCCTGAATCTTCTAATTATCAGAAAGGGATTTTTCCTCCAGAAGATAAAAAAGTAAAAAATAATATATAAATGACACCCCACCCTCACATACTTCTAAATTAAATAAAATTTTTTATTGTTTTCATTAGGGGGTAAGAAAGGAGATTCTATAGTATAAAAGTAAAATTAAAAACATGCATCTTGAAGTGTATATTTAAGTTCTCATGACAAAATACATGTTAGATACTCTAGCTTGTAAATATATAAAACATCAAGAAAACATACCTGGGATGATATCATTGATGTGCAGAAGAATCGTACTTTCCACACTTGCAAAACTACAAAGCTGTACTCCGTCAAATTTTCCATCCCAGTTGCCAATAGGGTTATCCTAGAAATTACACAAATAATATAAAATATGAAAGTCTATTTTCCATAAAAGAATCCTCCAAAATATCTTACTTTGGTAACTTTAACTGTTAGCTTCAAAAAAAATACATATATATTAGAAATAATTGCTTTAGTACTAAGGCTTTTTTGTTTGGGAAAATAAGAACCAATAACAAGTATGTTATAGTAAACACAGAAATGAACAAATAATTGAAAGTGTTTTTTCATACTTTGTTGGACAATAAATACAAGTCTGTGGAATAACACCCATCTGAGGTTTTAAAAGATAGTGTTTTCATAGAAAAAATTAATTAATAAAACATTATTTCACCAGAAACCTATCCCTATAATTCCCTGAGCACCTAATCAATTTGAACTACTGTGTGCTTTTCTGTACGCAGAAAGTCTATTTTTAATTGTTCTTCTATCATATATGGGTCTGCAAAATTTTCTCCAAAATGAATATTTTTCTATTTAATATTATTCATCAAAATAGCACCAACTACTAGAGCACTATTCATGAAGCTACATTGATAGACGGATTGGCCAGACAATTGCCCTGAGCACCAATGTGTACAGTGTGCTAATATGACCCTGGAAATAGAAATATTAAAGAAAGTTGTATTGGCCACAACCTTCCTCTCAAGGAACCAACACCTGAACAAGCTAACTGGGGGATGGACAGAAGCAATAGGAAGAGCTGGCAGGACATACCTCTAGGCAGCCTGCCCTGGGTAAGCCAGATGATCTGCAGATACCATCTAAGGAGGGCAAGGCCTAAATGACTTTTGCCAAGTTTGGGGCCTAGGCCAAACAACCTGAAGCCTAACACCAGTGACGAGTGGTCTCTTCCTCCACCTTCCCTCCACTCAGTCTACCATTTCTCCTCTAAATATTGAATTAAAATTTAAGGACTGTGGTTGAAAGAAGTTCTTTATAGTTAGCTATCTTGAGAAACCCACATGTTTTACATCAGTTCTAACTTCACATAGTTAAGAGTTCAGCAAATGTTAATTTAGTACTAACTAATGAGTATCAAAGAGCATTTCCTAGAATTTCCAAGCACAAGATAAATAGACACTCATGCTAGAACATTCACATTCTACCATCCTATTCAGATTATACCTGAACAGATACAGATTACTAAAAACATCCAAATGACTACTAAAAACATTCCCATCGTGAGTAGAGAGTCTATTACTTACATCCTCTCCTAATTCATCCTCATGTTTTGTAATCCTGCATGAATCTCATTCTTTGTACTTAACAAAAATTCGCCCATATTTCCCATCTATGATAAAAATGTTCCCCGCCTTTCTATTCTCATTCTCTTTATGCCACAGGTATAATTCAACTTGCCACACTGGAATGTATCATTATTAACAATTATGATTATAAGGTAACATTCAAACGAGTGATACAAACAAAAGGACAAATATTATATGATTCCACTTCTATGCAGTACCTAGAACAGGTAAATTAGTGGAGAAAGAAAGAAGAGCAATTACCAGGTGGTAAGGAGAGTGTAGACAATTGATTTAATAGGTATAGAGTTTCAGTTTGGAATGGTGGTAAAGTTCTGGAAGCGAATAAGATGGTATAATGAGGATACACTTATTGCCAATAAACTATACATTTAAAGGCAGCTAAAAAGATTATTTATCACACGTTTTGCCACAATAAAAAAAATTAATGAGTGATTTCCTATGAGAGTACTCCAATTGTCTTCTCCTCTAAAGAAGAGTGGCTTTTTCTACTCAGGTATTTCCTATAAACCATTTTTTATATTACCATAAAAATCAGACTAGCCAATACAATTTGTAAAATACTACAAAAAGAAAACATATATTTCAAAAAAAACTTTTCAAAATACATCACATAATGTATTTGGTGTTGGGTGGGGGAGTCAGGGTTTTTTGCCATTGTTGTTTTAGGTTTCTTTTGTCTTTTTGTCTACTGTATAGCTATAATAAGGCAAATTCAAAAATTAAAAATACTATTCAAGTTTATGCAAATCAGAAAAAGAGTAAATGTAATTCTATATTCAGATTCCTGTCCTATTTCAATGTTTCTTTACCTAAGATGAATTCAAATGTGTCTTTTACAGTAAACCAAATTAGTACATTTTAAACATTTAAAGTGTTCAATTTGTACCAAAATTAATCATAAAACTAATACATATGTTCATAATGGTAATATAATGCAAAATTTTCTTACCATGTCCACACCAACAAAATATCCTAAGCTCTCTTTTCCTGGCAAAACATCACAGAATATAACTGTTCCGGATTCTATAGTTTCTCCAACCTTCAAAGAAACTCTGGAGTTTATTTCCAAAGGGGGAAGTTCAACCTGCATGGTGTCCACAGGGCCTGCATAATCACTTTCCAGTCCATTATCATCATCTTCTATGATTTCTAGCTTGTCCAACGCCACAAACACACCACAGTCTTCATCACACTGAAAAAGCTGTTTCCCTTGATACACCCCATCAGTGAAACCTTGACCACGACCTTCTTCCTAGTTTTTAAGAGAGAGATTATTTTTAAGATAGATAGATAAATATAGAAAGATAATCTACAGGAAAGAAGATCTACCCTAGGGATTTCAGAGATATTACTTTGGAAAAAATTCTAAATGGCACAGATAATAAGAAATATAAATTAACTGTTGCTATTGGACTTAGGATGTTTAAAACATAAGCAGCTACATCTTACGCTGAAATAAAATTACCTGATAATTCCAAATCATAATTGGATTGGGAAAAGGCTAGAATGGAGTCTACATTGTGATTCAAACATTAGTTTTGTCATAAAAAGAAATTTTGACCTTATTAGCAACATTAGTTTATTTACTGATCACTTACCGTATGATAGCCACTGTGCTAAGTCCTATATCAATACATCACAAAAACATTACAAATTATGTACATTATATAGATGAGGAAGAAAATTTAGAGAAGTTACCTAGATTGATTAAGTAAGCAACCTGGAAATCCAGGTAGTATATGGCTTAACTGGCATTCAGATTCCTGTTTCACTACTTTAAAAAATTAAATCAAGAAGCAAATAGGGCAAAATGTGAATGCATTTATACTGTCATGTATAAATAACTAGAACAAATTAAAAAATTTTAAAAGAAGCAAATAAGGCATGTAATTTTATTCACAAGAATATCAAAACGACATTGATATTTAAGTTCTTGAAAATTAAGTTTGAAAACATTCACAGAGTCATCAGGTTTCTGTCCAATAAAAATAAATTCCAAAATAATTCTCACATTTATTATCAGGGACAACTATAAGCAAGTTTAAATTGCTGCAACTTATTAAAAAATCTTATATCTAAATTGTCACTATTTAGTAGCATACATTAAGAAGAACTGAGAAACCTGTAGATGATAATGTCACAGGATAATTAACATGCTTTAAAATGATTAATTACAATTGAAGTTAATTTTAATATAAATAATGTTAAAATCTCAAAGATATAGAAAGTCTATAATTATGTTCATATTGTCATATACAGTTTCCAAGCATCATCTACATTATCTCAATTCATCATTAAAAATTAATCCTGGGGCTGGGGGCATAGCTCCATGGTAGAGCACTTGCCTTGCATACATGAGATCCTAGGTTAAATTCCCAGCACCATAAGAACAAAGAAATAAAGTAAACCAGTGAATATTAAAATCAGAGAACACTGGGCTGGGGTTGTGACTCAGAGGTATAGCGCTCGCCTACCAGGCATGAGGCACCAGGTTTGATCCTCAGCACCACAAAAAAATAAAATAAATATTTTTTTAAAAATCAGAGAACACTTCTAGGAAAACTTACTTTGTGCTTAAAGGAGTAAAAACATATATATGCATACAAATACAGACAGACACACAAACATACACATGCAGCCCACTAAAATCAAACTTACCAGCAATTCTACTCCAAAGAATATGCCTGACACTGTCCTCTCTGCTAGCAAGGGTCCTCTGAAGCGCACGACTCCTGGGAACTTCTCTTCCCCAGACCTCAGCTGTACTTTCACAGGGCAGCCCACGTCCACCTGGAGGCCTTTACTCAGCCGGCTTCTGTTTTTAAACAGGCTGAGCCTCTCCTCACAGTTGGTAATTGCCAACAGTAACTCTGTGAATTTTTCGTTTATTTCTACAACATCCTTTTCATCAACAAAGAGAACTGCATGAGATTGCTCTAGAATTTTTAATCCAATCTGATTTTTCTTGGCTTTTGCAGAAGGAACCCTTGAGTGCCCCACAGAGCGGTCTTGGATATACTGTCCTATGCTCCCCTTTGGTACTTTAAGGAGCTTCTGTGTCTGTTTGTCTGTGACACTGCATTCTTGAAGAAGCAAATAAAAAATCCGCTCTTCCCAGTAGGGCGAAGTAACTTTTTCTTGGCTCCATAAGCCTGAACTCATTGTGATAGTGACTTCAGAACATGAACTCAAAAAAATGAACCACTAGTAAGTTTGTCATAAAATTGCAAAAGATAAATTCACTGGCAGTCCCAAAGTATGTTTTTAGCAATTTGGTGTCCATGCTGTAAAAAGACAGCAAATCAAAATGCCTAGTGAACAAGCAAAATAAATAGATTTCATTCTCCATGAATTAAAATGAATTTAAACTAATTAAAATCAAAGGCTTTAAAAGTCTCATCTGACTAACACACACACACACACACACACACACACACACACACAAATGAACAATCTCCAAAAATAGCTAAAAGACATATATACTGGTATCTACTATAGCTGCAGATTTAAAGAAATATAATTGTAAAGTACCTTCAAAAATAATTCAATAATGATTATTTCCAAGGTTCTAAAATTTATAAAATCAAATTCTAGCCAAAATTTTAAAGGTTAGCCTCATATACATATTCTGAATTTTTACACTTTAAAAGGTAACATTTTTAATGGATTCTGCCTAACTTAAAAGGATAAGCTGCCTTTTTGAGCAAAACACACAATAAATAAATAAATGGCTCTCATTTCTGAATACACAGTTTAAATTAAAAGTTATACATTCTAGTACTGACCATCTTTTATCAATAAAAATATATCACATTCTGAAACTTCAACCACAATTCTCTTATGTGCATGCTCTATTTTGATAATGGAACATTTTACCTCTGACTCAATTTCATTTCCTTAATCTTGTACATTTTGTTCTTAGACAAGAAAATGCTAATCATTTTAATCATAGTTATCATTTCATTTCTCACAGTCCCAAATAACAGATATTATAATTTTATTGTATTAAAACTATCTTAAAAATAAATTCTGTAGCATCAAAATTTGTACTGTATAACAAAGAGATAAAATTGCACTATAATGATATTGAATTGCAGATGTTTCTATCAAATATGAAGTGTTTTATGCCACAATTTCAATTATGCATACAAGGATTTCTTCTTTGACTTCAAATTTTCATTTAAAATTTTACAAAGATAACCATCTCTCACAATTAAAAAGACTCCTTCTCAAATCTACTTTAACTAATGGTTAAAAACTACATAATTTCATTAATTCAAACTGAGGACTGTATTTCCTTATTTGAATTATTTTGCTGAAAACAACAGTTCCTATTCTCTGTCACATAAATAATGTGCCTATTTGGTTTCTAAATACAGTACTTATTTCATCCACCTTTGAGATGGAGGTATCTATTTCCATTATTCTGGCTAACAGCAGCAATTGATAGCACTATTGAATTTCTCCATTTTATTCTTGCAATTAAAAAATAAAGGCTCCTAAAACTAAAGAACCAATTTAAGTTTAATCATTTCACAGTGAAACAATCTATATACAGAGTGATATTTCTTTTAGAAAGCATTGTTAAGTAATGCAGTACTTCATCCTGGTGAAGTTTTTGCACGTCTGTCCCTCTCTAAGTCAAAATTAGACTTGCAGGTTATCCAGGACAAGTGAGAGGCTAGTGCCCTGTCACATCAAAATTACTGTGGCACTTGTACAACATAAAGTGAAGACAGAAGCAAAGGTGGCATCAAGTGGTTCTCCTCTTTTTTCTTCTTCTTTTGTAATGTACTTGCTTTAATTCCACTTGAGGGCACTGTCTACTTCAGCAGGAATGGAATCAATTTACATCTGCCACTTACATAAGACACCTGTGGACACCTCACTCTTGGCACCGCATAAACAAAATCCCTTAAAGGGCTGCCCAAGCAGCCATCCATCCCCTTTATTTGTCTTTATGCCTTTAGAGTACCAAAATGAAGTGTTTGCTTGTTTTCACTAAATTGCTTTTAAAATGTCAGCACTTTTCAACAAGAAAATTATTTTTTTTCTTGACCAGTGAATCGTCATTAGGAATATAAATTATTGTGTGTGACTCTTAATATGGAAGGCTGTTTGTTACTTTGTTAAAAGACTCTACCTCATACTTCTGTGCCCACTTGCCCACTTTCTATAGATCTATAGTTCTCTCTTGGAATCAGCCATTTTCTGTGGTTTCCTGTAGTACACATTTGACTCCTTTTACAGCCTTGTTGCTTTCCAACTTACTGCTTCTCATCAGTTCTGAGAAGCCAGATGATGAGATATGTCTGTATGTTAAAAAAAAAAAAAAGCACCAAAACCAAAAAGAATACACAAATTCTGAAAGGATCTTTAGGAGTAAAGTGCACAGGTTTTATTGCAAAGATATTATTTTGATTGCTCTTAGAAGGTTAAAGTAGTCAAAAAGCACCTCCAAAGCAGTGAGCTGTTGTTCTGGTTCTTTTAAAAATGTATTTAAATTGTGTGGGGGGGGAGGAGAGGGGTGTTAAATTTTTTTAAGGATAAATCAATTATATTTTCAAAAGAAATACTTTTTTAACTTCTAAAAATAACCTTCAAATATTAAAATCAGTAACTTCCTCTAATCTTTTCACTTATATGCCAATAACTCCGATAAAAGAGTCTCTTATCTTAAAAAAAATTCATATCACAATTTAAAATAAAAACCATCGGTGCCAAAAAAAATATCAAAGCAAAATAAATTATTATATGTAATGAATGAGGACACTATATTTTAAATAAATTTGATTATAAAATTGATATTTGCAAATTATTTAAGAGCATCCCCAATAAAAATTGATATGACTACTCAGGTTATTAAAAAGTTGAGGGCAAAAGTAGTTTTCAAGTACCATTTTTTAAAGCAAACTACACAAGAAGTGGTAACTTTTTTGCTAACTTGCAATAGCACAAGTGGGTTTCATGAACTTAGACTAAATAAAAGCATAGCAGACATTTAGAAGAGTCAAAGCAAAAGTTATAAAATATTCAAAACACATTATCCAAAAATAAAAAGCATGTGCCTTTCCTCTTTTAGAAAAAATACATTAAGAAAAGGTTTGAAACTAAAGTATTAAAAAATTGATTATCGTTATTGCAAATGACAGAGAAAGTTGAATGGGAAAGCTTATTAAGGCTCTGGCCTAAAGGTATACATTATGATAAACCTGATGATCATTAATATTCTCAAAATACTACATAAGTATTACATCAGAAATATGCCAATACATATTCCCTCCTACTGTAGTAACGAATACAATGCCAACGTTCTTTCACTAGGCTATGCACAATAGTTAAATAAAGTTTAAGAACGCCAAGCAATAAACCTTGCCTGAATCAAGGGAAAGATTTAAATCACACTGTAAATGAGATTTTGTCAATCAAGAAGGTTGGCTGTGGGTTTAGTATTTTGATGCACACAGTACTGTATTAGACACTGACAAATACAGAAGATCTGAGATAGGATGACTGCCTTCAATAAGTCATCTCATTTTATTCAGCTTCTGCCTTTAAGTAAAGGTCCCAGAAGCAGCAGTAAGGCAACACAGGACAAAAACACAGCCAAACTCAAAATTGGGGATGGGTAGGGAAGTGAAGGGGCAGTGCAATTTTCATTTGTGTGCTCTTGTTTAATACTTTATAAGCAGAATCACCGTGAGGGTGAATAAAGAAAAATGACTCATCTAAATACTATCATATTTCAGGCTCAATAACTGAGTGACCAGACCATGAATATTCTGATAATTACTGTAAGTACCGAATGAAGATTATCAAAGAATTGGAATACAGTAGTATATTTAAGACCCAAACGGTGCTGAACAGAAGGCCTTTCTTTCGAGAACACTGAAGGTAACAACTCAGTGTCACATAGATTTGAAATCATATCTGGTTATCTGAGCTTGTTGATGGTCTAGATTCATAGTGAAGGGCATTTAACTGTATGAAGATAAAATCATTAAACCAAGTTGAGGATTGAAAAGCACAAATATTAGTCAATTTCCTATGAATGAAATGAAAAGGAGATGATCAAGAAATAAGTCTTACATAAAATTATTAAAGAATTATCAAGTTCTAAGAGCAACACATAAGCACAAATGATCATTATCTACATAAAATTGACAGTGATTAACCTATCTAGAAGCTACAATGTCATTTGCATTTTCAAGTTATCAGGTTATACCATTCAGAAGAACCTTACAGAGACAGGTGTAATTAAAGAACTCTGCCATCTCCTGTGATACCCTGTTTGTTCCAAAAACTACAGGAAGCTATCTAAATCAAAATACAAATTAGAATATCAAATACTGCCCTTAATTATAAATGGCAAAGAGATAGGGAGATCAGCATGAACACCGGAAAAAGAGGACATGTGAGCCTTTTTCAAATGCTCCGAGGTAGCTACAATGATTACCATTTTAAGAAAGAACAACGCTCACTAAAGAAACAAGTTGTTATGTTCCTAAACAGAGAATTTATATATTCCTAAATGCAGAGATTCCAATAACAGTAAAAAGACTTAATTGGTTTTAATTTTTCTCATAGATTAATATGTGACACAAGCACACAGTCCCTAAAACAGGTGGGTCTTACAAGGTTACAAAAAACATCTGACTCTTGCATCTGAATATTCAAGTCAGAAGGACAAGGAACACTATTGTCTCACTAGAATTAAACCTAGCCATTGAACTCCAAAAATGTGAATCGCCCAATTCCTTCATCTCTGTACCTCCAGGGCCCAGACAAAATGGTAACAGTTCAAGCCAAAATGCCATTTCCTCAACCTAACTGTTTAATTATTCAAAGCTTCTTCAGGTTAAACAAAAGAAAAACATTCAAGAGTTGGATCATTTAGTGATTTATTTTGGTCTAGAACATCACTAATTCTCTAGATAAGGGAAGTCAAGATCAACTTTTACTCCACTTCATTGTTACAAATAAGGTAGAAACAAATAAGGTAATTTTCACAATTATGAAACAAGTTGTTTTGAGGTTCATTTGAAACCAGCTTCCAAGAACCTCACACCACATATGACGCTCTTAAACTCTACATCGATATTAAAATCCCCCAACAAATTTAAGGTCATACTGTGAAAATCAGGAACAAACAGTGCATAGTGTAAACACTCCCTTCTCTCTTCTTCCTTAAATCAAATGGGAACCACAGCTTAGGCATGCCAGACCACAGAAATCATTGCTGCTGGTCTTTCTTTTATATAACAAGTGCCCTTGCCTTATCAGCTCCTCACCAAAGTTACCACCCAATACAAGCTTATTTGCAAGAATGCCTTACATTTTTCAGCAGAACATTAAGAAAATGTTCTAGGCAGTATTAACATTCAGAGTATATGAACTTAAATAAAAATTTCAGCAAATCACTTTGTCTTTGTACTGTTCTAGTTTAAATCCACCCACTACCCAGTGGGGACCTGCAGGCTAAATTCTTAGAGCCATTCAACCTATCAGGGCATGAGGGGGTGCACAGAAATCGACACTTGAATGCACACCCTCTTGAGGCCTGGGTTTTTCTCTGAAAGCCAATGATTGCAAAATGAACAATGTTATTAAGATCCATAATTATACCCAACTCAAAAGGAAGGTATGAATGCTCCTTAGCTAAGGACACAACTTTTCAGGGAAAATCAGGAAGAGGGAGGTGGAAAGGATGGTGGAGGCTGGGAGACTGCAAGGCTACATACAGGCTTGGTGGCTGAAAGATGACAACCATCCTAAAACATGCAAATGCCAAGGGATGGAATAGAAAAGATGCCAAGTACATGAATAACCTGGCAGCTGACCCAGCTGAGCACCAAACTCAAGAACACCATCTTCCTTCAAGACTTCACGATTCCCCCCCACCCCCAGAGAACCTTAATAAAACCATCCAAAGAAAAACAGGAAGAAATTATACCTGTCTCAACAGGGCACAAGCTTTCAACTAAAGAACTCCGAGTTGTGCAAAACCATCCTCACCCTGGAAAGGCAAAACTGAAAGAAAACGCAGGACACGCCATTAACGAGGCCAGAATCCCCACTGCTCTTCCTGGACCCAAGCTACAAATGCCCCCAATACCACAGATCCATGCGCCCCACAGCACGGACGTGAGACATTAAAACCCGGGGCTCTCGGGGCCAACTAGGGCCTTAGGGAGCCAGCCAGAGGCCCGTGCCTCAGCTTCCCCGTCTGTAAATGGGGAGGAGTCCAAAAAGGGAGTCTGAGTCCTGCGCTGCTCCCACTCCAAGCCCTTTCTCCTCCCCAGGTCCCGGCGGCGGCGACCACGCTCCCACGGCTCGGGAGCCCTCCGGGAAGGCTGGGGGTGGGTGGCGGGGAGCCCGGGCTGACGTCAGCGGGCTCAGCACCCCCTGGGCCCGGCTGTCTCGGGCTAGCCGGGGCAGCTAACGGGCCAGCGCCGAGGCCCGACGGTCGCCACCGCGGCCAGAGGCGCCCTGAGGCCGGCGAGGAGCGCCCGGGGGGATGCGGCCGCTAGCCGTTCGCTCCCCAGCTCACTCACCACTTTGGGCAGCGGGGCGTCGCCGCCTGGCTGGCCTGCCGAGCCAGTGTCCCGGGCCGGCCCCGGCGCTCCACACCCACCGCCCCAGTATTTACCTCCGACGCGCTGGGGGCCCCCGCACAGCCGAACCTGCTACCTGGGCCCGCCCCCACCTGCCCCGCCTCCGAACCACCGGGGTGGGGGGGAGAAGCGGGGGCGAAGGGGGCAACCACCGCGATAACCAATCGCAGCCCGAGTTGCGTTTCTACGTGCGTCCTGATTGGGCTTTCCTGTGACAGACCTTCCTCCAATGGCTGTCGGCGCGGCGCCCGCAGAAGGGACTTTCCGCTCTGTCAAGCTCGGTGGAACCAAAAGGAAAGCAGAGAGAAGGGGCGGAGAAGAACGGGAACGGGGGGCGGGAAGCCCCGATTGATTGGACGAAAGGCTGCGGGTGCCGCGTCACCATTGGCTGAGGCCAGAGCCAGGGCGTGGTGCCGGGCTGCCGGCCCCACCTCCCACACTCAGGTCTTGGCTCCTGGCTCAGCTGTCAAAACGGGTGGGAAGCAGTCCAGATGAGAGCTGGGAACAGTGTTCCAGGATTTCATGAAAGAGCAAAGCTTTAGAGTCACACCTAAGAGTGAAAGTTTTGCTCTCTCCATTCGCCGCGTGACGAGGGGCGGGGGGGGGGAATTCACAACCACGTTGAGTCTCAATTTCCTCATCTGTAAAATAAAGAGTATCAATTGTCTTACAGGACTATTGTGTCAGGCCATATTAAAGTTTCTGGCACGCAGTAGGAGCTCAGTAAAGGTTAAAACTCTCACTACCCTCTCAGAGGCGTCCTGGGGTCCCAGCTGTTTCTGAACCTCAGTTACCATCCATCCCCAGTTTGTAGAGGGGTTTCCTAAGGGAGGTAAAGAAGGGATTTCCACGAGCCTCATCAGTCAGCCCTGCACCCCTGGCCACCAGCCAGGACTTGGGGTGTAGTTAAGGATCTTTCAATTAAAAGAGAGGCTTCTGATTCCCAAAAGTGCTCAAAATATTTAAGGAAATGCTTTTTATAATCAGTCCAAGAGCTTTGCAGCCTGCCTTGCTGCACTGGATACTCTCATTAATTAATTCCTTCTCCTTTGACATTTTAAGTACTAATTATGGTGGAAGGTGATTAATACTGAGAAAGGGGGAGGGATGTGCGTGTGTGCGCGCATTTAATCATGACACAAATTTCCCCAGTGGAAAGTGACATGTTTCTGGGGATCTGGGAGATTTAAACCAATGAGTACATAAAAGAAATACCGTGAGTGATTACTAAAAGTGATCCTAAACAGACTACCTCCTCTCCCTTTCCATAATCACTCAGAATGAAATGAACATTTTTGAAAACCTAAACCTCGGTCCTCTCTATCCTTAGGACACCCTTATCCTGTTTCCCAGGTTTTGTGAGCACACCCCAGACAGGAGCAATATGATGAGCCTCTACAGCCTGGCTTGCCATGTGGCCTTAGACAGCACCATTGCCCTCTAGATCTACATTCTCCAATAAAGCTGGTAGACTCATAAGTCAGTCTGGCTGTCTGAGAAAAAATTTCATTCTGAAGGCTGTTTTTGCTTGACCCATACAATAAGAAGAATGGAAAAGAAGAGAAAGCAGAGAGAGGGGTTTTCAGTCTTTCAGACAAAGCAAGCTCTCTCTTTCTCTAGTTTGCCATCTCTCTCACCATTCACTATTTTATGCCTCTGGACCACTTCTCTCATTTGTATTATCAATTAGCCCCTGAAGACATTTTGGTTTGCCACCCCTGGACTAGAGCATCTTTATGTCCTTTCTGATGGTGGCATCTGGTACTGGTAGGGCTTTCTTTCCCACCAGCAGTGGTCAGATACCTTGCTCAGCCCTCCTGTCACATGTCCATTGAATCAGTATCTGGGCCTGATTTCATCCAAGAGATGTCATCCAAGCCAAGCCTGACAAACAGGCTTATGTCGGTTACCATCTCCTAACAGTGGGTAACGACTGCTCAGAACTGTATGTTGGTGACTATCCTGAAGCCACGTGTTCAGACTCACAGGGGCCTGTCATGGAGTGATATGACAGAACAGAGTCATAGTGCTATTTATTTGCAGTCCTTTATCAACCATCCTCTGCTTTTATAGAAGAAGTATTAAGGTCCAGAGAGGGGAAAGTAACTTCCCATAGTCACCCAGGAGATGGGTTAAGAGCTGATTTTCCTTATTCCATCCAGGATTCTTTCATCTCTCTTTCAATGGATTCACCAACTGAACGGTTCATCCCAACTTCCAAATACTTCCTTCATATAGGGCCCAGCTAAAGTCTAGCCTCGTCCGGAGGGGTCGTAGTTGATGGCTCTAGTCCCCACTGATCACCTCTGTCTCTCCACTCCTCCCCTCAGCCTGTTGCACCCAGCCTGACCCCTGGGTTTATGCAAGTGGCGGTTGAGTTACTGAACAGGACTAGTCAACACCGCAGTGCTGCCCCTAACAAGGAAGGTGGACTTTAAACCACTGATTACACAATCACCCAACTTAATTACAGTTCTGGTGAGTTCAGGGGGGGAACTGCTTTGGGCATACAGGAAGGGTGGTGGGGCACTCAGGGACGGCCTGTTTGAGGAAGCCACTTTACACTGAGTTAGGAATGATGGCCGCAGTTGAAGGTGAGGGTAAGCACTGCACACAGAGGGAACTGAAAGGTGCATGACATGTTGAAGGAACTGAAAGAGGCAGAGCAAACAGGGCAGCAAAAGGGTTAAGGAAGCTGGTAAATTCCAGAGCCTCTTGGAGCCTCTGATGTCACAGATGGTCAGACTCACAGAAGCCCTCTCCGTAGCACTGGCTGAGGTTATTGCTCAGGTCCTGTCCCAGGCTTCCTAGTGGCTGCCACAGGCTCCTTCTCCTTCCAGCCTCATCAGATTCCATGTTTACTTCCTATTTCACCACTACTCCACCTCTCCACTCACCATCACCAAAAGTGATCAGGTGATAGTGCCCACACCCACTGCAGTCCCCCTGCTGTCCCCACCTCAGTAAAGGGCAACTTCCAATCACACATCTGGCCTCCCATGGTTCCAGCCATTTTCCCACCACCCCTGTGCACACGGGCATTCAGAATGAGCTCTGAGCCAAGGGGCGACCTGGACCAGGCGTCCACACAGGTAAGGATAGGGTACCACTGTTTTCTCCATAGTATCCCAGTGACCTGTCTTGATCCATGGATGAGGAGTTGGGAGACCTCCGTCTCAGAGATGTGCTTATCCTTCAAGGAGGAGAAACTCCCGGTGAAACTGAGCATTCTGCCTGGGGGCTTTTATTCTGGCCACCTACAAGCTCTTTATGATGAGATAAAAGGGTTTACTTTAATCACCTTTAAACTAATCCAGCTGAACTATAAACCTATGCTCTCCTTTTTTGAGCTATTTTTTGATATCAGTGACAAATGATTTCTGGGTATGATTTAAAAACACACAGAGAGCAGAAAGGCTTAATGCTCACCATTGAGAACTTTGTGCTACATCTGTAATCTCCGACAGCTGGTGCAATAGGATTGGCCTCATGTCCAGCAGAACCTTCCTCCATAGCAAGGAGGCATTAGCAGTGTCAAGAGGGTGGAGGTGGGGGGTTATTCTTACAACCTGTCCCAACTTGAATTTTCTGTTCCCTTTAAGTAGGGCGAATCCTTCATCTATCAACAAATATTGAGCACCTACTAAGTGCTGGGCACCTTTATAGACTCTGAATACACTGCAGTGAGTATTGTTCCTGTTCTCAAGGAGCTGGTATTCCAGGGGAAGCGTTGTTAGTTATTTGGGTTCATGATTTCAGAGGTTTCAGTCTATGGTCACTTGTCCCTGTTGATTTAGGGCTGTGGCAGCAAAGTACATCATGGTAGGAGCATGTGGCAGAAAAGTCCTGTTCACCTCATGGCAGCCAGAGAGAGAAAGAGAGAGCAGGGGGAAGGAAGGGCTAGGATCCAAATAGCCTCTTCAAGGCCACGCCCCTGAGTGACCTAACTTCCTTCCACTAAGCCCCACCTCCTAAAGGACCCACCCCCTCCCAATGGCACAAAGCTGATCTCCAAGCCCTTAACACACAAGCCTTTGGGAGACATTCAAGATCCAAACTCCGGATCACAAGTTCAAAGCCAGTAATTTGGTCCTAAGCAACTCAGTGAGACTCTGTTTCTAAATAAAATACAAGATAGGGCTGGAGATGTGGCTCAGGGGTTGAGTGCCTCTGAGTTTAATGCCCAGTACTCCACCCCCCCCCAAAAAAAAATCCAAACCATAGCACAAAGGAAGAAACAAATGAACACCCGGTTGTACACCTTTACACAGGCTGAGGGGAAAGGAATGGCTGAGCACAGACAGATGGTTCAGGGAAGGACTCCCTCAATGAGGTGGTGTATGAACAAAGGTCCGGAGGAAATGGAGCAAGCCACAGCACTGTCTAGAGAAAGAGGACATCCCGAAGAGAGACCAGACACGGGGAAGGGTATGGAAGCAGAGAAAGGGAAACCTTCAAGACACTCCTGCAAGAATCCAGGAAATAAATTTAAGAAAGAAAGAATCCAGGCCAAGGGGGTTCTCAGGGGGTCCTTGTTTCCTAGGGGACAGCAGAGAAGCAGCAGGTGGGAAGGAATATAGAACTCTAGATGTCAAGAAAGGAGGTGTTCCAAACAGAACACGAGGCGGAGCTCCTGAGAGGGTTTTCACGGAGAGTGATGGGGGACCGTCAAGGCTTAGAGGATTGGATTGGTGGATGGTTCTGGAACTGATGATAGTTTGGCACTAAATTTAAAGAAGAGAAAAAAAGGTCGGGGACGGTGGGTCGGGGGGAGTCTTCAGCAAAGACAAAGATCTTGTATTTCTAGTTTGCACAGCTGTAGTCTCTTCAAATGCGGCTCTCCAAGGGGAAATTGTTCAGGTCAATCCCAGTGTCCTGGGTCACCTTACTGTTCACCTGTAATACTATCCAGGGCCCCAAGGATGCAGGTGCCCCATACATGGGCACTGCCAGGGTGATTCCTGTGTGCTCCACCCCCTGGCCTGGACCAGTCATCTGAGTGGGAGAGAGGCTGGAAGATACACTGGTACAACCAGGAACTGTTCTCATCTCACATTTCAGTGGGGTGTGTTCATTCCAGCATCCTGTTTTTGGCATTATTAAGAGGACCGGGGACTAGCAGAAACACTCAGATTGACACTTTTGTATTCCAGGATGATGGTAAATATAATTAAAGTCTGAGGCTCTTTTGAAAATTCTCATGCACAAATACCTTGTTTTTCTGCACAGAGGAAATAAATATTCTTAGTCATAAATCTGGGTTCTGTCTCCTCTGGATAAGCCACCAGCCACGATCACAGCCCATTCAGGTAGCTTCCCTGTCAGAGAACCTTAAGATTAAGAATCCTAGGGGCTGGGGCTGGAACTCAGTGGTAGGTCACTTACCTGGTATGTGTGAGGCACTGGGTTCGATTCTCAGCACCACATGTAAATCAATCAATCAATCAATAAAGGTCTATCAACAATTAAAAATATTTTTTTAAAAAAGGATCCTAGTTCACTGGTTACCTACACAGGCCCAGAATGCTTTTGATGATAGCTGCTAGATTTTTCAAAGTTAATATACCAAGATTTCAGTACCACCCTTGGCTTTACCTGGACGCCTCTTGACTTCTCCACTTAAGCATCTCAATCTTGGCAATCCAGAACAGAAGTTCTTTCCCCTTCTAAATTTGCTTTCTATTGATCCTAGTCCTTGGGTACTCAAGGCAGATAGCTAGGAGGCATCCTGGACCCTTGCCTTCCCCCGAGCTCTCTTATCCAGTCTACCCATAAGCTCTTGAGAATCTGCCTCCAGAATGCCTGGAATCCCTTCTCTTCTGTCCACCTCCACTGCCGACACCCCAGGCTGGCCCACCGCCTCTCACCTGCAATGACACTAGGCCGCCTCCCCACTTTCTCTTCCTGTAGCCCCATCTCCACTCAAGAGCAAAGAAGGTCATTGGGTCACATCTCTCCCGCTCTGAATCCTTCTGGGCTTGCTGTTATTCTAAGATCAAGGTCACCTTCCTAACCATGGCCATCTAAACTGTTCATGCAAACCCGTCCGGTGACAGCCTCCCCTCCGCTGGCCACCAACCTACTGTATTAGTTTCCTCTGGCTGCCGTGACAAACTGCCACAAACTTGGTGGTTTCAGGTGACACAAATATTCTCTTGTAACCTGGAGGCCAGAAATCCAACATGGAATGGACCCAGGGTAGCCAGGGCTACCAACTCCCCCCAAAGTTCCAAGCGAGAATCTGTGTCACTGCCTTTTCCAAAGGCTTCTAAAGCAGCTGCTGCACCCCTGGGCGCCTGGCCCCTTCTTCCACCGTCCAACCCAGCAGCATGGCATCTGGCTTCGGTGGTCCCAGGCTGCCTTCTCTCTTGTCAACCGCTCCTTCGATTCTCTCTTATAAGAACACTGGTGATAGCATTTAGGTCCTACCACATAATCCAGGATGCTCTCCCCATCTCCAGATCCTGAACTTAATCACGTCTGCAAAGTCCAAGACTTCAGTACCTCCCTTACCCCTTCCCTGCTGCCATGTAAACAGCCTTCACGGGTCTCAGGGACCAGGGCCCGATGGTTTTGGGGGCTGAGCAGTCTGCCGCACACGGCAAGCTCCTGCCCTTTGCAGAGTGTTTGTAAACAGCTCCTTCCTGTAACTGGAAGGCCTTCCCTCCCCCTCTCCCGTAGCATGGCCAGCCCCTCCTCCTTCTTGGGGACACAGCATACCTGGCACCTCCTCTGAGGTCCTGGCTCAGACCAACCCCTCCGTGGCCTGAAGCAGGGCCCCTCTACCTGGCACCTTTATTCATCTCTCTCTTGGCCGGCTTTTCTTTGCTGTGACAAAGTACCTAAGATAAAAGGAGGAAAGGTCACTTGTCCCTATTGCTTTGGGCCTTGGTGGCACTCAGTACCATCATGGCAAGGGGGTACATGTCAGAGGAGGCCGGTCACTTCCTGAAGGCCAGGAATTCCGAGAGAAGAAGGGTCCTGGATCCCAATATCCCCTTCAAAGGCATGTCCCCAGGGACTTAACTGCCCTACATCCTGAAGGTCCCTCGCTGTCCCATGAGCACCACAGACTGGCAACCGAGCCTCTAGCGCCCCGGCCTCCAGGAGGCATTTCCCATCCCACACGACAGCCTCCCTCCCAGCGCTTACTGCAGTGGACCTGATTTTGAGACATTTTTCAATGGTCCTAATTTCTTCCTGCCTTTTCCTCCACCCTCAGCTAAGTGCCTGGAGGACAGGGAGTATGTCTGTTGTGTTTATCCACAGGTTGTCCCAACACCACTGGTCAATAAGTCCTTGCTGAATGGACTCAGGAAAGACGAATTTACACCCAAGATGGCGCTGCACGAATGGGCTGCTGTGTTCACTCCTCAGTGAGAGTAGCTCCATCCCCACCTCCCTCCAGACCCTCCGCACCAGAAAGCACAGGCCGGGCAGCAGCACAGCGCCCGTAACCAAGAGCCCAGGGGCTTGCCCAAGCTCAGAGCCCAGGGAGATGGCGCCATTGAGGGAGCCAGACACACTCGAAACCTTTCAGAGAGTCTGGACTCCACTGTGGCCAGCGGCCACCTGAGCCCATGCTCATTAAATGTAGCTAAAAATCCTTTCAGCAGGGCCCGCAGGAGAGGCCACCAGCAGAGGACAGCAGCCTGCAAATCTCCATCTTTGTCCTGGTAAAGACTCCTGCAGCCACTTGGAGAGAACTGAGGGAGGCCCTGGGGGCCTTTTCACATTTGCTCCGACTCTCAGTGGGACGTGGTGAGGCTCAGGCACAGCTGAGAACTTCACACTGAGTTAGAGTCTCTAAGCTGAAGCCAAATGCGTTTTGATTGCCAGTCTATTTCTAAGAATTGCTTCTGCCTTCAGCAATAAATTATCTTGTTGAAAACATTCCTTTCCCCCATTTGAGAAGAACATTGTGCTTTAAAATTTGACAAGTTTTTGGAATATTTAAAAATGTGTGGTCACAACGAAGATGGCATTGGTAACTCAACAGTTTTCTCCTCGGTGATTATTTACAGGAAAAAGTTCGTCATCTTGTGGTTTATGAAAGTATCAACTGGGGAGAATAAAACAAAGTAGTTTACAAATATTAAGCCCGTTTTCACACATAATAATGTTTACAGTAATAACACATGTGCAGCACCTAACAGTTTACAAAGGTTTCTACGTGTATCATTTTGAAAAATCCAGAGAGAACAACCAACCACAGTGGTGCATACCTATCTATAACTCAGCTACAAGGGAGGCTGAGGCAGTAGGATCACATGTTTGAGGCCAGCCTCAAACCTGTCTCAAACTTTGAAAACAAAAAAATACATTAAAAGGACTAGGGATGTGGTTAGTGCTATAATTCCCTGGGTGGATTCAATTTCAGTAGAAAAAAAGAGAGAGAGAGAGAGAGAAAAAAAAAATAAAAGTATAGAAAGAACATTGCTTTGAAAGAAGGGTCTGTTTTTGCCCCTGTAAACTTCCAATCCATAACTATATATCCTGAAGCAGTCTGCACAAATGAAATGGAACCATCTCTTATGGAAATGTTTCCAAAGTCTGTTGTCAGAGTTCAGTTCAGAGGCATCAACCAGAAGCCTACTGGGGCCGTTTGGAATTCTGGCCCAGATTAATTTTTAAAAGCTGCATTTGGATGGGGAGCTAGTTCCAAAAGCTTAACTGAAGTGTAATTGATTTCACTGGAAATAAAAGTCCATGTGTATCCGAGCTGAAGCATGATCCTATTTTTCTTGCAAATCTAAGAATGTCTTAGGGAACAAAAGGCTGCCCCATGTCTCCCTCTAGCTCCGTCCTGGGCAGCAGAGCAGGGGAAGCTGTGGCCCATTCCATACCCAGGGCCAGGGCTGGGAGCCCTCTGGGTCTCCGCAGGGTAGTGGAGGAGGCAGGCTGGGAGCCACTGGGTGGATGAACCAGGAGGTGGAGGGGCAGAAAGCTGTCTCCTGGATGTACCTTCTCCGCTGACTGTGGGTCAGGACCAGGCAGGCACTCAGCAGACTCCCAGGGTCCCACTGACCCCCACTCAGAACCCTGGCGGATTAGCTGGGCCCGGGCCCAGACTGGGAGGGAGGGGCTGCCCTCTTGTCCATCCCATGGATTGAGTCTGGGGCAGAACCTGAGAGCAGAAGTAGGCTTGGGGAAGTCCACTCTGAAGGGCACTGCGGTGCCTTCCTCCTGTGGAGTCGGGTGACCTGTGGTGCTCTCTGAAAACAGATTCATCCCGGGGCAGGACAGGGCTCTGTCTGAATGGGCTGCTGCCAATCCAGCTTCCAGGGTCCAGACCACAGCTTCCTCACCAACCAACTGAAATGAGCCTCGGCCTGGAAACATCAAAGCAAGAGTCTGCTGTCCCTGTGGCTGAGCTGCTGGGTTTCCTCCAGAGAGAGACTGTTGCCTCTGAGCCTGGAAAGGATAAAGGGAAGAGAGGTTGGATGTAGGACAAAATTAGAGCCGGGCTTTCAAAGGGAAGCTGCCACTTTGGCCACCCATGCCTGGGAGGGGCTGACCCCTTGGCCCGGCTGCGGCAGTCGGGGGAGGGAAGTTGGTGCTGTTTTTACCCTCGGTCACCCAGGGCGGCTCATGAATCATTCTGCACGATGAACAAGGCTCAGTGACGCTGCAGAAAGAGTCCACCGCCCTGAGCCAGGCTGGCTGCAGACTTCCCCAGGCCGGCCCTTCTTTTTAAGGCAGCTACGGAATCGGTCAAGAATGCCACCATCAAATCCTGATACCTCCTCCCAAGCCCTGTTTGACAGGCAGCAAGCAGTATCCAAGCCCTTAAAATACCCACCTGACACTGGCTTGCTCTCTGGACACAGAATGTGACATTTCTGAGGACTGTGCAATGGTTTAAAAAAAATAATAAAAAAATAAAAACCACCCCCCCCACCCAGCCCAGGACCCAGTGAACCTTGGAGGCTATGGGGTTCCACAATTTTACAGAAAGCAAAACCACTCCAGCCCAGGACGAATTTTCACAAACAGATTTGTACTTGATTTCATCATTTGATATCCACCTTTGCTGCCGCCTCAATGTACTTTTGGCAGAAAGGACAAAGTCTATATTAAAATAGGGGTCAGAGCTTCCAGGGACGGGGAGGTAAAATACAAAAGCCAAAGGTCTTGCTCTAAGACGGCAGGCATGGCGGGGTCTGCATCCAGCACAGCCCGAGACTGCCCACCTCTCCCCTCCTCTAATCAAGGGCATTGCAAATGAGACTCCAGACTTGCTGGCTCTTTCAAGAAAACCCTGAAATATAGATTTGCATAGCAGATCTCTTACTGTTTTAAAATATCGGTACCCGAAACACAGACAGCAACATTCCCTCATAATGAGCTAGAGCAGGGTAACACTTTCTACTTATTGTCTGAGTGAGAAACAGATCCCTGGAAACAAGGAGGATACATCTCTGAAGTCGTGACTTGATGCTTTTTCCAAATGCATGAAGGACTGTGGTTTTAAATTGCACGGCTGTGGATACACTGAGCCCCAGCCTCCCCAGGGGGTAACCTCCAGGATCCAGAACTGCAGAGGATCCTCACCAGGGCAGGCATCAAGTTCTTTTCTCTTATTTTCATTCCTCAATCACACTCCCAATCCTACCCTGTTGCTGAACTTTTTGAGTAAGTACTCATGATTTTAAAACGAAAGAATGGATCTTCGATCAGAGACACCAAGAATTCTTTCCCAGCCAGAGATCCAGTTCCGTCACATGCAGAGCGACACAGAGTGTCAGAGTCAGAAGGGATTTTGAACGTGGTGCTGTGTTCCTCTCTCCCCTTTACCCACTTTGCAGATAGGAAAACTGAGGCTCGGAGGATTTCCCAGGGTCCTTACCAGACTTCTAGGATGGTGTCATTCTTTTTGAGGGCCTGCAGGAGGGCTTCTGCACCCAGGCGGGTGATGCCATTGTTGGACAACCTGGAGAAGAGGAGGAGATGGTGAGCTTCAAAGATGCTTGGTTTGCCTCTTGAGCAAACCAAGGCTCTCAAAATCTCCAGTTATAGGAGACTTTGAGAGCTAGCCAGCCTACCTGAGCTCACCTGTGCCCTTAGAACATCCCTCTCCTCTCTGGGATTCCCAACCCTCCCCTTAGGAGGGTGCTGTAGTGGAATGGCTAAGTTCCTACATTTAAGGGGACTTCCAGGGTTCAAATCCAGCCTGCACCATCTCCTTTTTATTGTGTGGTACTTGAGACTGGACCCAGAGGGTACTCTGTCACTGAGCTACACCCCCAGACCTTTTTATTTTTAATCTTGATACAGGGTCTTGCTAAGTTGCTTAGGGCCTCACTAAATTGCTTCAAGTTAACCTTGAACTTAGGATCCTCCTGCCTCAGCCTCCAGTCACTGGATTCATAGGCATACCCCACCACACCCAGCACCATCTCCTTTTTGGTCTCCAGCAAATTTGTCTCACTTCCCATCTGTGAAATGGGCATAAAGGGGGACCCACCACATAGAATTGAACAAAGGATGGCATGGGGCACCGTGCCTGACTGTCAGAAAATATCAACAAGCTAATGTTTTCAGATCTGGGGAGGATTCAGGGCACCCAGGACCACAGGTTAGAAACCACAGGAGGCTGGAGATGAGCTCCAGCCCAGGTAGGAGGGGAAGAGCTCCGTGTTTCCCACATCACCCTTATGTTTAAAGCTTTGCCTTGTAGTACATCCACTCCCTGTCTCCCCTCCACCTGCAGCTGACCCTGAGGCAATGCTAAGCTGTTCTATAGGCCAGTTCATGATTATATCAATGAATGTGCCCAGCCCCATGAGGAGGGGCCAATTGCTATCCCCATTCACACTTGAGGCCACCCAGGCACCCATCCAAGGAGAAACAGCTGGCAGTGGGGGAGCTGGGATACCAACCCGGGCTGTCTGGCTGCCCAGCCTGGACTCTAACCAATGCTTGGCAGAGAATATGCTAGAAAAAGAAAGATGTGGGTCTCTCTCTCTCTCTCTCTCTCTCTCTCTCTCTCTCTCTCTCTCTCTCTCTCTCTCTCTCTCTCCACACCAGCAGCTCAGTTTTATGGGGAAACAGTGGGACATGATATAGTTCAGTAGTTCAGGATGCTCAATAATAAAGCTGGTGACAACGTAGCATGGGACAAGCACTCCCACCACCACCACCCCCCCGTCATGCCTGGCATCTGTGGGATAAGTCTGGGACAGTGAGGGAGGGTGAACTCGACACATCCACACCTGGTCACAATGGGCCAGGTACTGCCAAGGGCCCTGCTTTGTGCAAAGCTGGCATCCAGCTCAGGCAAATCCGGGCTGTGCCCAGGCCTCGCGGCCCACGTGATGAGTGGATGTGTTTCCCCCAAACACTGGCAACGTCCTGGCCCCTGCAAAGCAACCCAACACGCCTTGCCAGAGAGGACATGGTCTGGAGCAGAGCTGACGCTCATCCAGAGGCAGCCCAGCACCTGTGTCTAAGACAAGTGTGTTTCCTGAGCCGCGTTCACCAGGGAAGACCCCACCTTCCCCCGGTGGAAGAGGCAGCCATCTGTGGTGCCCTGAGGTCCCCGTGAATCGAGACCTTGGGCAGCAGCTGCAGATGCACTGACAGCCTGTGGGGGTCATTAAGTGGGCTACTGATGACACCCACTGTCCCTTAGGGTGAAACCCCAAGTCCTTGCGTGGCTCTGGGGCTTCCTCCCCCCGCCCCCTCCATCCCAGCAGCAGAAATCCCTCTGTTCCATGGGTCACCAGGGGAACTCCTGCCCCAAGGACGCGCTTCCCTGAGACCTCAGTATGGCAGGTGCTTTCCTGCGGCTCAGGTGTCAATTCAGACTCCGGGTTCTCAAAGAGGCCCTGCCCAAGAGCAGCAACCTCTTCCTGACCTTGTGGAATCAGAAATGACCTTGTCATTGGCTGGCTCATTATCTGTTTCCCCATCAGAATTTAAGAGGTGTTGGAGTGGGGGCTGCTCTGTCCTTATGGCCACTCTCCCCACGGTGCCCCAAGCAGGAGAAACCCTTCTCGTGTGACCACCTATGTAGGGGAATGTGGGCATGAAAGAATGTGTGCACAGGTGTCAAAGGACCGGGAGAGAGCACTCATGCGTAGACGCAGCACCTGTGCCCACTTCACATAGTAAGAGAGACCCCTGGTGTTGGGCATCCAAAACGCCCAACCAGGCCCCGAGGGGTTGGCAACCTGCCCACGTCTGCTCCCAGCTTTCACCTCCAACTCTGAGGGCTGCTTGCCGGGAAGACCTGCCCCTCTCTGCCTGAGACCTTTCTCCGGCCCCAGGGGCACACTCAGCCATGAGGACGAGCTGGAGAATTCACATTCCCGCAAGCAAGCACACTGTTATGATTTGATGTGAGGTGTCCCCCTAAAAGCTCCTATTCATGCAGGAATACACAGAGGTCCAATGATCAGAATGTGATGGCTGTGACCCCATCAGTCCTTCCAGGTTTGGGTGGCTGGGGGGTAACTCAGGCAGGTAGGGTGAGGCTGGAGGAGGCGGGTCCCTGGGGGAGGCTCTGGGAGGATGCATCTTCCCTGCAATCCCTTCCCCACCCCCTCTGCTTCCTGACTGAGCAGAGGGTTCTCCTCCTCCGGGCCCTTCTCCCATGATGTGCTGTCTCACCTTAAGCCCAGAGCAATGGAACTGGTTGTCTGGGGACTGAAACCTCCAAAACCGTGAGCCCCAAACAAACTTTCCATCCTCTAAGCTGTTCTAGTCAGGCATTGTGATCACGGTAATGCAAAAGCTGACTAATGCAATGCCTTGCTGCACAAAGGACAGGTAGTGGGTGGACAGATGCCCCTGCTTCCTCATCCACTGGTTGGGAGGTGACCAGGCATGTTCTACCCTGACTCTGGGAGGTCCCAGCAGCAGGGAGCTCCAGTTCCTTACTAAGCACACTCATGGGTTTCCGTCCGTCTCTGCCTGACTCCACTGCTCTCCCATCAAGCTTGCTGACACCATGTCCCAGGTCAACAAGTTGCACCAGGATCCTTATCCACCCAGACCAGTAGGACTGTTTTCAACCAGGCCACCTCGTGTGGACTGGGAAGCTGCCCAGATCTCAGATCCAGAAACCCGCTCCTCAGGCCAGTCCTTACCACCCCAGCTCCTGCTTACAGGGTCCTTACTTCAGGACTTTCAAACTGGAATTTCTCTTCAGTCCTTCTGCAAGAAAACACACACCTTCATCCAGGAGATGGTTCTCCTCCAGACTGGCAAGAGAAAGAGAAAATCCCATTGACATGATAGCACTTATTATGGAATATGATGTCAGTAATCCACATCCAACATCCGAAAATCTAAACCTACAAATAAGGTAAGGACAGATAAGGTAAGATTAAGGATTCTCAATTCCAGGGACATCTTTGCAAGAGAATTCACTCCAGGGCTCTTCTATATAATAAACTCCTTCAGGTCCTGGCTCTCTCATATCCATGGAAACCTCCTTTCATTTTGGGCAGTCATAATCTTACTGGTAAAAAATATTTCCCACTCTCTAAAGAAACCAGGGTTGGCTAAGTTACAAATACATGGTCACTGATACATAGGAGAAGTTGACAGTTGAGCCTTCCAGGAATGCTTTTGAAAGGTGAGAGTCACAGCTGGCCTGTGCTTTTCAGGTTTGTAGACTAAGTCCTGGAATACAGAAGTAATAGATGCAGGTGGAGCAACTGTCTTGTGATGATGAGGCAAACAACCTTGAGGATGAAGCCACAGGAAAATAAAGAATATTTAAAGGATAGAGACAGAGTCAAGGCCTCTGCTACCTTTAGTAGCCACCATAACAAAACTGCTTACCTCCAGACTACTTATACATGAAAAAACAAATCCTTTTCTGGTATAAGCCTTGTAGATGGATCCCTTGCAGCCTAATGCAGTGTTAAGTTAAACTAAATTTGGCCTGACGTTGCCTCCATACTTTGAGTTCCTTTGTAGCTAACTGCAACCTAACTCAGTACACAAACAAACTGCAAACCAAGAGAATATTCATGTAACAAATAGCTGAATCTCAGCCAATCATAGCAGCTAAGCTTCAGCCGATCACAGGCTGCTAATTCATCACACTGTGTCCAAATAAAACCAATGCCGAGCAGTGACCAATCAGGCTGTATGTCACTTCCTTTCCCTGTCTGTAAATCCTGTGTATCCATGGTTGGATGGCGCTCTTTGAACCTCTCCTGGTTCTAAGTGCTGCCCAGTTCATGAATCAGTCTTTCTTCAAATTAATTCTGCTAAAATGAACTTGTCTGAAGTTTTTTTTTTTTAACACTAATCATAACTGATATGCTCACAGGTGCCACTCCACCAAGAAATGATAAGGGGAAAATCCAATCAGGATTCAATCAGTGGTACTTTGGCAGAACTAGTGAGCCCTGCCAAGAGCCGTGACCCATCCTCAATATCCATTTTCTGGCAAGGTTTATGTGGTTCAGTGCTTTTTCTGCTTCCTGGAAAAATGTAACATTAAGCATGTTAGCTCCCTGATATAATTTGGAACTACAAAGACGACCCTGGAACTGAAGACTCTGTTAACAATATCTATAGGATGGAAAACTTGGAAGTCTGCTTCAGGTCAACAGCATGAGCACAATTCATGGGTCACCTTTCAACTCCCCCAAATTCCATTCACCTTCCAAGGTGACCCCTAATTCTAACACTCAGTGTTCTTAGGAATTCAGATTCACTTTGAAATAACAAAACTCGGGCTGGGATTGTAGCTCAGTGGTGGAACGCTTGCGTAGCATGTGTGTGAGGCACTGGGTTCAATTCTCAGCACCGTATATAAATAAACAAGTAAAATAAAGGTCCATCAACAACTAAAATATATATTAAAAATATATATAACCAAACTTCATCATTAGCAGCTGTCATAGTATGAGTAGTAGCTGTAGTCATAGCAGCAGCTGCCACCATCGTAGTGGTGACTTCAGTGCCGCGATGGTTTAACATCTGTGGTGTGCTCACCCATATGACAGGCACTATATGAAGCTCTCACAGGCACTACCTAACAATTTTTATACACATATTTTTATAGTTGGAAACATTCTCACTCTCATCTTACAGGTGAGAAACCTGAGTTTCAGAGACTGTTATTTAACCTGCCTAAGATTACAGCCTCCTTGATGCCAGAGTCTGCACTCTTACCCATTTTGCTGTGGGAGGACAGTAAACAAATCAGTAAACTAATAAAAAGTATTAAATGAAAACAAATCAGGAGCTAGACATCAGGATCTGTGAGCTTCATACCTCTCAAGACATAAAAAGACAAAATCCATCCATCACTCAGTCACCCTCTCTCTGTCCTATGCACACAGCTGCTCTTTGGATGTGGCCAGGCAATCGAGAAAGGCTGTTCTCTTCCTCCCCAGAGCAGAGACAATCCCCCGAACTCACCAGAGTTCTTCTAGGGCCACATTCTTTTCCAACATCAGGGCTAAGGCTTGGGCACCCACACGGCCAATGTTGTTCCCCACCAGGCTGGACACGGTCATGAAACAGAAAGGCATCAGAGCAGTGAGAGACCTCAGAGACCAGCTAACCTACGGAGAGCAACACGGATGGCACACGTAGCCCACTGACCCGGGGTGCACTAGTGGATCCCAGCGCTCCTCAAGCCCGGGAGCAGCCTTGGAGATCCTTTCTCACGAGGGACACTGTACAGCCACGACCGGTGGATTGCAATTGGTCTTTTAAGATACCATATGACTGATTTGGCCTAAGATCCTCAATTTTGCAGGTGGAGAAACAACTTCTCAAGAGGAGAAGAGTCATCTCCAGAGTCACCCGGAAAGCCTCAAGGGCCCCAACTCCAAAACCAATGGTCTTTCTTCCTCCCCCACCACCTAACACCGAGGGATGGAAAGAAGTTCAGCCGCCTTCAGGACTGGCCTGGTCTCCTTCCTCTTCACTTCCCATCTCCCTATGAAAAAATGCCAGGCGGACCTTGCAGCTTACCTGAGCCACTTCAAGCTCTGGTGGTCATCTAAGGCCTTGGCCAGGGCCTGGGCACCGTTGTCACCCACCTTGTTACCCCAGAGCCTGAGAGGACCAATGGAGTCAACAGATCGTTAGTGGATACCTGCTGTGGGTTCTAGAACTGTCCTCATGTTCGCCTGCCCCCTGAAGCCCCAGCCAGAGGGGCAGGACCACCCAATCCCAGAGAGTTCTCACGGGGACACAAAGTTCTCACTTGGGTCCCAGCATAGTGGACCTGCTGCCATCTTTTTGGTGGGATGGCCCAACCTCTCTCAGATTTCAGTGGCCTTAAATCACAGACTTAAAATACAGGAGAGGCCCAACCATCCCAGACCTTCAGGGACATGGAACCCACCCTCAACAGCAGCTCACAGAGCTGTGACATTTTCCCAACACTGAGTCCAGATTTGCTTCCTGGTAGCTGCCACCCACGTCTGTAACTAGCCCCAGGGACCACCCAGGACAAGTCTACCTCTTTTCCCACAAGTCAGCTCCATGTCTCTGTTCTTCTTAGCACCCCCAGCTACTTCATGGTGTCCACCCTCTCCCCTCCTGGGTCGTCCCCTCTGACCCACTTAGTTTGTTTTAACCCTGTTGCTACCAATGCAGCCTGAACAGGTGCTGGTTTCTAGAACAACCTGCCTCCAACTGAGCTGGCGGGCAACTTGTCTGCTTGTGAAGTGGTTGGAAGAGCTGAGCCCTAAAGTTTTCCTCTCTTCTTTGGTCTCAGATCCCTGTTCTTGTCAAATGTACAACAGGTTCACATGAGACAGCCGAGGGACGGCTGGGGACAGCAGGAGTGACACCCTAAAGGGACAGATGCTCTGCCCAGCAACCAGGGGAAGCCCCACCCTGGAGCCCTGTGGGGTGTGGGCTCCTCTCACAGTCAGTGGATGATCCCCCTCCCCTTCCTGGCAGGCGCCAGCTTGGCCCTACTGCCAGGGCGAGTGCTCAAGAGCCGAGGCGGCACACTCCCATCCTTCCCACTTCCCTCCCTCCAGGTCAGGGCCCTCACAGAGACCCACACCCCGGGTATGTGCATGGCATTAGTCTGGGATGGGGCCCTGGTGATGGTGTCTTTCAGAAGCACAGAGTGGTTCCAAGATACAGCCAAAGCACAGCCCTAAGCACCCCAAGGACCAGAAGGCTTCCTGTCCAGGTTCAGGGTGCTGCCTCCCCCGGCCCTGACATCCTGAACTTCCTGCTTATCAGATGAAGCAGGCACAGAGGCAGCTGAGAGCCACCCACTCACTCCTCCGTTGGCCCTTCCCCCAGGGGGCCCAGCCCCCCTCTGGGGCCCGACAACTGGTGGTTTTGACCTGCCCTACATTCTTGGAAGTCCCCAGACTCCTCCACGCGGACCTATCTGTCCCAGAGTCCAACCTACCCCAGGAACTGCAGGGAGGCATTGCTTCGGAGCCCCTGGGCCAGCACCTGGGCCCCCGCTGCGGTGATGTGGTTGTTCCCCAGCCTGGAAGGGAAGACAGGAGGCTGAGACACAGCAGAGGGCAGGGGACGAGGCTCCGCAGGGCCAGGGGCAGGGAGGCCTGGCAGGAAAGCCCTGAAGACCGTGCCAGAGTGCAGCAGCTACCTGCTCACTCAGTGGCTCCAACTTTGTTGTCCCCAGCCGAAGGAAAGTGGAGGAGGAACTATTTGGTGACATAGTGTGACAGGTCTGGGCAGGAGCCATAGCAGGCAGCTGTCCTGGGAGGTAGTTTTCCCAAGAGCTGAAGACGACTCTGTCCCACCTTTCCCAGTCGTCTCAGTCACCCCAGCACGTCCCTGCTGACATGCACAGACCACTTTGCCACAGGTACTAGTTACCTCTTCTGCAAGATCTGGGGCAGGCTCAGGCAGTGGGAAGAGGGAGGAGCCTCTGGGCATGGACATTGCCAACCCCCAAAGAGACACAGGGGAGTGTTGGGGCAGGAGGACGGTCTGGTCCCAACCAGAAAGAGTCCAGCTGAAGCCAAATTCAGGTATGTCCAAGAGTGTCAGAAAAACCCCAGAGCTCTCTCCCACCCAGCACTTCCTGGAATAATCAAAATATAATTTCATCTGTTCAAAGAACTCTAAGTCATTCTGACTCAACAGCCTTGCAGGGTGGGCACTGTTATTCCCTTTAAGAAGGGGTGCAGCACCATGACACGGCACCTCCCCGACCTCCAGCCTCAGCTCCCTGCAGGCAACCAAGGCCCCAGAATCCATGCCCTTCGCCTTGGCACCAAGGCCCAAGGCTTCCCACAAGGGGCTCCCTCCCAGTGACCAGAGACACCAGCCAGCCCCATGGATTTGGCCTGAGGCGCCCTGATGGCCTTGCTGAGCTCTCTCGGAGCTACACTGAAGTACAAGCTTCTTCAGCCTCCCCAGCCCCCTCCCCGTTTCCCCTTGGACACATTTTCCCCAGCAAATCTGATGGCCGTGCAGTTCCTTCCTGGAGACTCACAGAAGACTCGCAAGCTGTGAGCTTACATAACGTGCCCACGATCTTTCAGTGGCTGAGCTCACTACACAAAGCACTCACTGTTCTGCATGAGATCTTCATGCATAATAACTCGCTCGACCACCACAACAACCTCAGAGGGGGCTATAATCATCATCCTCATTTTCTAGAAGGGGAAAATGGAGGCCCAGAGACATCTACCAGGCTGACCCAAGGTCACACAGCTAATGAGGATTCAAATGCCAAGGGTTCCTAGAGTCAAACTGTGGGCAGCTCAGCTCTAGAGCCTCTAGTTTCAAGGACTCTGATGCATTGACCAGAAACCCAGGACTTCAAATGCGGGTACAGCACCCCAGTGCCACCTGCAGCCCTCCCTGGGCAGGTAACCAGGTCAGTCTGGGGGAGCAGGTGGTAATGACAGAATAGAGTCTTTTGTGCAAAATGGCACCGGTGGCCTTGGTCTCAGCAGCTCCGACTAGCTCCGACTGAGACGAGCTACAAAGCCAAGTTTAAAAACAGTAGCTTCCATCCCCAAACCCAGCCCAGCCCAGCAAGTGAAAATAATAGATTCTTTCCATAAAGCAATGCTTTACTTTGTCTTCCTTTAAAGCCACACACATGACAGGAGGCAAGAATAACCAAAAGCCGGGGCGGGGGGGGATGCAAAATGGCAACTGGGAGGAGAGAGACTCCAGTTGAGGCCCGGAGGTTCTGCAGCAGCAGCCGGGCAGAGCTCCTGGGGAGTACAGACCTTGCCTGCTCCAGCTGGTGACAAGACCTTCCAGGAGCATTTCAGCCAATGGCTGGGGCAGCACTGGGACAAAGATGGCACATGTCTCCCCCAGCAGGACGCCCTCAGTGTCCATCAGGGAACCTTGTAACCCCAAAGAGCCTGGGACACTCTTAGACACAGGGAAGGACAAGGCCTAGAAACTCTTCTTTGCCCCTGAGCAGAGCTGGTCCACAGGAGATCAAAGCAGTGCGGGAACCCAGCTCACAATGACACTGCCCTGGGCTCAGTCAGGAAGTCACAAGCCCACCATGGGCCGGGCCAGGTAGACCCAGACCCCACCAAAAACTACCTTCCAGGGAGCAGGAACACCCAGGGCTTACCTCAATGCCAAGAAGTCCTGCTTGCATGTGAGGAGTGTGGCCAGGGAGTGTGCACAGCCGTCAGTCAATTTGTTGTTGAACAAACTGTGATGTCCCAGGAGAGAGGAGATGTGGAGGTGAGGCCTGTGGCCAGTGAGCCCTCAAACCCAAGGCTGCCCCAATCGGCACCTGCCAGCCATGCAACACCCCTCCCCAGCCCCTCACACTCTCGGCTGCCCAGACAGCGTGGCCTGGGATGAGCCTGGGGTACCCAAGGCCCCCCATCCACAGCCCAGCCCAACTTACGCTAACTTCTGCAGGTGCTCACAGTGAAGAGCGTGCTCAATGAGCCTGCAGAGGCCTCGGTCTGAGATATCGTTATCGCGCAAACTAAAAGAGATGGAATGAATCAATGGAAAAATGGAGCTAACTCAGGAAGAAAATGCACAGCACCCCAAAAGAGAGTCTTGCTCACATCCCCAAAGTGCCAGCATATGTGCTTCTGGGAACCACCACCAAGACAGAGCACCCCGGAAGCGTGGAGACCCCCCAGCATTCCTGGCCAGGTGGCTGACTATGGTGGGGACGGCCCCGGGGATTCAGAGTCCCTAATGAAGAGCACTGGAATCCTTGGACAGTCGCAGGTCTAATTCCAGGCCCCATTTCTATTTCTGCAAAAGGATGATGGTCATCACAGCGGCTCACTGAAGGGTCCCAGTGGAAAGAGGCTGATCTGTACCAGATGGGCCAACCCTGGGGGCAGCGATGGTCACCACCTTCTAGTTAGCAGACTGTGGAGAGTTGGATGAGACTGGCCCCAACCAGTGCATAACAGGTTGTAGATAGTGAAGCCTCTCTGGGCTGTCCTTGACCCAAGGACACTACTCCTGAAGGGCAGATCCTGCCTAGCAAGCCCCCTCTAGCTCACCTGAGCATGAGCTCATCTGACCGCTTCCCTAAAATACAGATTCTTGGGCATCGATCCTGAACTGGTGCTTCCATACACGTGGGGTGGGGCCCAGAGGTCCATGTATTTTAACATCTGTGCAATGATTTTTTAATCTGCAGACAATGGCCCTGACTCAGTGGTTATCAGCTCAGGCACTAGAGTCCCTCATCGGGACATTCCGATCCTGACCAGGCTCTTACTGGCTATTTTCTGTTTCTTTCATCTACAAGAAGGGAACGATCACATTATCACCCTCTCCAGGCTGTACACACAGCCCTGTGAGCCCCTGGCACATGGTACGAGTCACCTGTCATCAGGAGCACTGGCACGTATGGAACATTCTGTGTGCCTGTCCTGGCATTTCCCAACAGTAACCTGATCCTCACCCCAAGCCCTTGGAGCAGGCACTACTATGATGCTCATTAGAAAGAAACTGAGGCACAGACACGTGAAGCGACTTTGCTAAAGCTGCACAGCACCTACAGGGTTGAGCTTAAGTGGGCTGCTCCAAATCCCACCCCTGTCCACCACACCGTGGGGCCCCCCTTGTGGCCTCAGATGGGTGCCCGTTCTAGAGAAGCGGTTTTCAGGCTGCAGGTCGTGTGACCCATTAGTGTGTCACAGAACCAATTTTGAAGGTCCTGAGCAGCATTTTTAAAACTGAAATAGGACAGAAGAAGAGAGCAGAGCGTCTCAGAGCTCACGAGGCAAAGTCATCTCATGAAGCTTCTCATTTAGAAGTTCTGAATGCGGGTGCGTCTACTTACGGCTTCCTCTCACTGTGGGGTTACCGTCAAAAAACTTTGAAACCCATCACCCTAGAGTCAGAGGGAGTCAGGGTGTAAAGAACCCTGCATCGGGTGCTTCACATCCAGGGTTTCCTAGAGGCTGAGGGCTGCAGTTGGCATGGAAACTCCTCCAGTGGAGAGATGCAACCTGGCGCTGTGGGAGAGGAGCTTGGCCCCTCGCCCCCACGCATCTCTCTCTCTCTCTCTCTCTCTCTCTCTCTCACACACACACACACACACACACACACACAATTATGCCCAGGAAGCAACCTTCTAGTTGTGCGTAGGATAAAGAACAATGGATCTTGGTCGAGGGCCTGAACCACTGGTTCACTTCCTGTTTCTATGATGAAATCTCTCCCAGAACTAACACATAAAGAGAAAGGAGTTATCTGGATACACAGTTAGGAGTTCCAGTTCATGGTCCATGGGCCTTGGTTGCTGTGGGGACGATGGCAAGGCAGCCACTCATGGCAGAAAACATTCTTAACATCATAAGCCAAAGAGCAAAGAGAAAGAGACAGAGGCTGGGTCCCACAGTCCGTCTGCCTCAAGGGCACGCCTCCAGAAATCTGCAGACTTCCTACAAGGCCCACTTCTGAAAGGTCCTGCCATCTCCCAGTAGTGCTACTCTGGGGACAAAGCTTTTCCACACGTGGACCTTTGGGGAATGCTTATCCAAATGGTGGCGACTGCTAATGGAGACATCAAGCTGGTTCCTCCAGACCAGGGGTTCTCGGTGTGAGAGCAGCTGTGACAGAATCACCCGCAGTGTGTGGGACAGCTGTAGATACCGAGGCCATCCACTGAATGGGAGTTACGGGGGGCAGGCCCGGAAATCTGCACTGCATCAGTTAACTCTGCACACTGTAGTCTGAGCACCATGCATTGGAAACAGCCTGCCTGACCTTTCTCTGAAAATAGAGACAGACCCACAGCTTCCCTAAAGCCCTTTTATTTATTTATTTTTTGATACTGAGGATTGAACTCAGGGACACTTGACCCCTGAGCCACCTCCCCAGCCCTATTTTGTGTTTTATTTAGAGACAGGGTCTCACTGAGTTCCTTAGTGCCTCGCTAAGTTGCTGAGGTTGGCTTTGAACTCACGATCCTCGTATCTCAGCCTCCCAAGCCTCTGGGATTACAGGCGTGCGCCACCACGCCCAGCTCCCTACCGCCCTCTGCACACCACATGGGAACACTCCTGATCAGTCAGAGAGGACCCACTGAAGAATTCCAGGGACGGATTGGTCTGTGAGGATCATTCTGGTCTCTTGGGATTCAAGAACCCCTGGGAGAACCAGCTTAGCAGACAGACGGGCCTCCCGACTCCCCAGCCAGAAGACCACACCTCTTCCCTCCAGAGGAAGTGCCAGATGCTCTGCCTCCCTTCTCTGCCGGGCTCTTGGTCCTGGGAGGCTGACGTCTGTGGCCATCAGCAGCAGGAGCAGATCTGCCTCCTCGGTGGTTCAGCAGAGGAAGGCACTGACCAGAGGCACTGACCAGGGCCAAGCCTGACTCTCCTGGAGCCCAGGTGGCTCAGGATGCCCTGGCCACTCCTTCCTCTCAGCTGATAAGTCCACCCTCCCTGAGCCTCAGGTCCTTCCCCACCACCACTAGCCCCAGGGCCTGCTCCATTCCCCTTGGCTCTTGGTGACCCCTGCAGACAGCCCCTTTATTAGACTCTCCTCAGCTTATCCCAGTTTAAGTGTGGGATCTGTTTCCTCCAAGACCACAACAGGTACAGCCATACTTACATTCTATATTAATTGTACATAAGACACATGATACCATGGATGATTAACTACCCATAATCTATGTTACGTGATTAACTTATGACCACAGTCCCTATCTAGGGGCTAATGAAAGCCAATGCACAAGTTCAAGTAGATTCCATGTGTTTGTTTCATGGAGAAAAAAAAGGCTTGCTGATTTGCCTCAGAGAAGACACATCCCCTTCATACATTCAAGGAGGTCTCTCACCCTTTGCTTGGGGTCAATAAAGGTCACTGAAAGTAGCCCCAAAGCCCCTGAAGATTGTGAACAGATTTTAACTTCCGTCTACAACTTTTTGCTTTTTCCTGGGTTCTACCGAATTGCAGTGCTCCCTCCCCTGGGTATTGCTGAAATCCCACCTGCATACTGCACTACCTGATAGGAAAAAAGTGGGCCACGTGGGGCACAGTGGCACACACTTACATTCCCAAAAACTTGGGAGGCTGAGGCAGAAGGATCACCAGTCAGAAGCCAGCCTGGGCAACCTAAGCGAGACACTGTCTCAAAATAAAAATCAAAAGGGCTAGGGAAATTGATATGCCTGTAATCCCAGCAGCTCTGGAGGCTGAGGCAGGAGGATCGCAATTTCAAAGCCAGCCTCAGCAACAGTGAGGCGCTCAGCAACTCAGTGAGACCCTGTCTCTAAATAAAATACAAAAAGGGCTGGGGATGTGGCTCATTGGTCGAGTGACCCTGACTTCAATAATGCCCCCCACCCCCCCCAAAAAAACTCTGCACATAACCTTGAGGTTTTCCTAGAGCCTTAGAAGTGCATCCACAGAGATGAGATGGAGAGCAGAAAATTGATAGTCAGAAAAATGTGAAACCCAGTCTGCAGTTTCCTGTGTGACTGTCTCTCTTTTTTAAATATTTTTTTCAGTTGTAGGGGGACATGATACCTTTTTTTAAATTTTATTTTAAATATATGGTGAACCCCGGGCCTCACACTTGGGAGACAAGTGTTCTACTGCTGAGCCCCAGCCCCAGCCTGTGACTGTCTCTATTTGTTGGTTTGTTTTCATGGCACTGGGGATTGAACTCAGGGAGTGACAAATGCTAGCCGCTGTGTGACTCACTTCACTGTCTGAGCCTCAAAACAAGGACAAGGGGGATAATAACGGCCCTGCCGCCGGCGCAGAGTGGCTGTGGATATTAAGTGAAATCATACTGGAAAGCGCAGCAAGCACCGTACCTAGCAGACGGGACATTGACTAAGGCGTGGCTGTCACATATTGACACTAAAGCCCAGAATGGGGAAGGGTCTGGCCTGTGTCGTACCAGGGGGTGCGCCTGGACATCTGGATCCCAACGGGCACTCCCACACTTAACTTTGCAGTCCTGTCCCCCCCGCCATGCCCGACCAGCCATGCCAGCCGCACTCACTAAAGAGCCTTGCAGATACCCAGGCAAGGCAGCAGCTGCTCCACGCCAATGTCACCCACAGAGTTATAGTCCAGCTGCAGGGCCACGGGCCGCTGGAGGTGCCGCAGCACAAAGGCCAGGGCGGCACACTCGGCGGGGCCCACCCTGCAAAACGTCAGCTTGAGGTGCCCGACATCCAGCCCGCGCACCGCCTCCCGCGCCAGCCGCTCCTCCTGCATCTCATACAGGCTCCGGATGAGCCAGATGAACCCGGGCATGGCGTGCATGCTCTTGGCCTCACCCGGCACAGCTGGTGGGATGGACTGGAAGTGCTTGCGGAGGCTGCGGGATAGACAGCGGCGAGTACAGGCTCGTCGGCGCCGGAGCAGAGCCTTTTTGGACACCTGGCACAGAGCCAGCAGGTCCCGGTGCTCCTGGGACAGAAGCCCTGCCAGGAAAGCTGCTGTGATCTGAAGGTTGTGCGGCTCGGCCTCCTGCAGCAAAGCCACCACGCTGCCCTCCTCACACCCGGAGCCCTGGACGCACAGTGTGGGCAGCAGGCGGGCCAGTGGAGAGCTGCCCGGCCTGTGGCAGTTGAAGAGGCGTCTGAACGAGGCTACGGGCACGTCAGGGCTCAGCGCCAGGTAGATGGCCGCAAAAAAGCACTGGAAAGTAATGTGCAGGAATTCCAGGGCTGGCGCACTCCCTGGCACCACCCGCTGGGCACACACCAGGAAGCCAAGAGAAATGTCATCAGGGTCCACCTGGGCTGCCTGCAGCTGCTGGGCAGAGAACACGTAGCAGCACAGGCCCAGGCCCCAGAGAGCCAGTTGACCAAGGTGCAGGAGGGTGGAGAGCCTGCCTCGGAAGAGGCCGGGTCCCCGGACGTGGGAGGCCACGTCTGGCGGGGAGGCACGCAGCAGGAAATGCTGCAGGATCAGAAGGTACATATCTGTGGTGGTCTTTGGGGACCCCGTGTCCTGCAGCAGCAGTTCCTGGTGGCATCTGGACACCATCCATGAGAAAACAGGAAGATGGCATAAGCCGTACAGGGCTGAGGTCGCTTGGAGCAGGTGGAGGAGGCGGTCGGCCATCCCAGGCTCAGGATGGCACCTCCTCAGGTAAAGCTCGATGGCCTCCTTTGAGAAGCCCCTCAGGTGGCACTCGGTGCACACGTACTTCCTGAGGAGGGCCGACACGGCGTCTGGACGGCTGGTCAGCACCTTGCGAGCGTTCTTGAGCAGGTTGCCCTGCAGGAGGTTGAAGAGCAGAGTGGGGACGGACGTGGGGTCCGACGGGGAGCAGTGGCGCTCGCCATCGGTGAACCTGAACCTGAACTCGTCGAAGCCGTCGAAGGTCAGCAGGACGCGGTCGGGGTGGTCGAGGAGGAACTGAAAGACGTCCTGCTGGCCCGCATCGGGCCAGCAGCAGTGCTCAAAGATCAACGTCCTCAAGGACAGCGGTTTGGTCACGCACTGCAGCTGCCGGCAGCTGAACGGGAAGACGAAGAGAAAGTCCTGGAAGTGCTGCCCAGTCGCCCAGAGCAAGTGCAGCCGCTGCAGGAGTGTGCTCTTGCCGCTGCCCGCCTCGCCCACCACCAGCACGGTGTCCGCGTCTTTGTTGAGGTGTCCCTGGGCTCTGAAGAGCTCCTCCAGGCCCAGGGTGGCGGGGCTCTTGTGCAGGGCCCCGGCCGTGCCCACCTCCGTGCGCAGCTCCAGGGTGTTCTCTGTGTACACGTCGTCCAGGCACAGATTCTCCGCGCCGTCGTAAGTGCTGAGGCAGCGGGACTGCGCGGACACCGTGCTCCTCAGCTTGGAGGCGTACTTCCGGCAATCTGCAGCTGGAAGACAGCAGAAGAGCAGATGAGGACGAGACTGTGGTCAAGGTGGGACCCGGCCAGAGCAGGCTGCACGGAGGAACGTGCTGATAGGAGAGAGGGGCCAGTGGGCACCCATTAGCTGGGGACTTCGAAGACAGCCACAGAACCTTCCTAAACCTTAGTTGCCTCCCCTGTGATGTGGGGAGACTGGCGGTCACCACCTTATGGAACTTTACCACGCATCAACTGAGATAACGTATGTCCGATGCCAAGAACAACGTCCCTCGCAAAGTAAATGCTCCAAAGACATCAGCCAGTGCCCTGACTACTACTGGCTCCAGACTGACTGTGGGGAGTGGGCTCGAGTCACGAGACCTGTGTTCTGATGCTGTTCCCACCGTGTTGGCCCGGTGGCTTCACACAAGTCCCCTCACCACTCATCTTCCTGCAGGGAAGCAGGATCTAAGGGCTTAGGATTCTGCAGTCAGACACACCTGGGTTTAAAACCTGGGTCCAGGGGCTGGGGTTCTGGCTCAGGGGTAGAGCGCTTGCCTAGCACGTGTGAGGCACTGGGTTTCATCCTCAGCATCACATAAAAATAAATAAACAAGCAAATAAGATGAAGGTATCGTGTCCATCTTTACCTAAAAATATAAAAAATAAAAAATAAAAAAACCTGCATCCACCATTCATTTGGGGACACCACCTAACCTGTCCAGGCCTTGGTTTTCTGATCTATAGAAATGGGAACAATCCACATCTTGAAGAATTGTTTCAGGAGCAGTGAGATGAGTGGGGTTTAGAAGGATATCTGGCACTTGGTAAACAACCCAAAAGTGGTATTCACTGTTATCATTACTGGTACAGGCACTGCAGTGGCCCCCGGCCAAAGATGTCCTCATCCTGATTCCTGGAGTCTGTGACTACGTTCCCTTACATGGTAAAAGGGATTAGGTGGCTGCAGTGAGAGGAACCTGCAAAAATCTGAGTGGGCCTGGGCACTGGAGGGCCTCAAGGACACCGTGGTTCCCAGGCCAAGCACTCAGACAAGACCTCCCGATTCTGCCTGAACGTCCCCATCCTCCTCTTGTCCCCTCTGCAGGGAGAGTTCGCGTGCCCAGGGTGCATCCAGAGGGCTGATGCTTTCCTTTATCATCCTGGTTCCAGTGTGTGCAAACCACTTCCTGTGTGAGGGGTCAGTTCCTCTTTTGGGAAATAGAGAAGTGCCAGTCCCAAGAGCTAGGCTGGTAGGACATCAGCACCGCTTACATCATCAGAGTCGCACTGCCCCCAACCAAACTGGCCTGCTTGTTCTCGACCCAGGAGCCAACAGGTAATTTTTGCAGAGAGCTCTCAGCTCAATGAATTTTGCAGTTGCTCTGTGTCTATGTTTTTTTATGTTTTACTTTTTGGTCATTTTTAAGATGGAGTCTTGCTGTGCTGCCTAGACTGGACTCCAACTCTTGGGCTAAGTGGTCCTCCTGTGGCTGGGACTACAGACACGTGTCACCTCTTTTGCTCCCAGAGCTATGCTTACTGTTGCTCTTTCTGCCCTTTGGCTATATCAAGAGCACTAAGCAGACACCAGAAGCTATAGACCTTTCTTTCCAATACCCTGACTTCCATCGCAGATTCACATGCCATGGTTAACGACACCAAATTCCTCAAAAAAAAAATTTCTCATTTTAAAGATATCAATAGACATATCACTTGTCACCTTCAGCAGCACCTGCCCCCATGGCACGGTGTCCCCAGTGCCTGCCTCGCCAGCTATGCTTGATGATATCAATAATCATTAACCAAGGGACAGCTGGGTACTGTGCATTGATGTCTCTATCCTGCTCTTGAAGGAGGTGACACACAGCCACATGCCAAGCACAGGCCTGCAGCCATCCTGCCCTCAGGCCCGCTTGCTGCTGAGAGGCCAGGACTCAGGGTGAGAAACCCATCTGTCAGCACCAGGCACACAGCTCAAGGGCCTTCAGTGCTGATGAGCTTTGCCTCTCGAGGCTGCTGGAACAAGACTCAGGGAGCGCCCGGCTTGCATCTTCTCTTTACAATGGAAGATTTCTTCTCCCCTCAAGACAGTGCAGGTGAGGACAGTTTGCAGTCACACCCGTCTCCACTGCTTCGTCACTTAACCTGCCTGCCCAGTTTCCACATCTGTAAAGTGGAGGAAACACCTAATTCCCAGGGTTATTGCAAAGGGCATTTATTGTCTGGTGTGTGGTAGCTGTGTGCACAGGCCTCTCCCATTCCTGGGTGGGGTTGGTGAGCATGGGCACTGAGGGGTGCCACATTCCCTAAATCCACTTGGTCCCTGAGGTTCTGATCATGAGTAGCTACATTTCAGAGCTCTAAAAGTGAATCTGGATCTTCTTAGTGCAGATTTCAAGAGTTGGCACGGTAAGGAGCTCTTGTGGTTAGCCCTTGCTTCATGGCAGCTCCAGTAATCACGATGCAGCACAGGACGTGATCAAAGCTAAGGGACAAGGTCAATAATTTCATCCTTTCATTCCCTCCCTGCAAGCCCGATGAGTCCGGGAGCCATGTTAGCTTTAAAATGAGGAAACTGACTCTCGTGGGAGGCTGATGCAGAGCCAATATGTGGGTGCCAACGGATGCATGCTCTGCTACTAACCATGAATCTGCGCTGACTTCCTTTCCCTTTCTGACAAACTGAGAAGAACAAACACATACCCACTAAAGGCAGGGGCAATGGGACTGGTAACTCCAGAATGTGCCGGAGAAGGAAAGCAGCCAATCCATTTGCCTTCACTGCGGCAAGATCAAGCAGCCTCCTTGCCTGTGGGAGAAGAAGAAGCCATTATTTCTCCAGAAGGGCTGAGGAGGGGTGTGGGAAGGTTTCGACCAAGTACAAGTTGAGCATCTCTAATCTGCAAACCTGAAATAGGAAATGCTCCCAAATCCAAACTTTCTGAGCATCAACACGACATCACAAGGGGATGATTCCATAGTATGAAACTGTTGCATGCACAGAATTATTTGAAATATTGTATAAGATTATCTTCAGGCTATGTGTGTAAGGTGTAGATGAAACATAAATGAATTGCACTTTTAGATTTACATAATAAAACATCCCCAAGATGTTTTATTATGTATATGCAAATATTCCAAAATCTGAAAAAAACAAATAGAAAACCAAGACACTTCTGATTCAAGCATTTAAGATAAAAGAGACTCTATATGAACTACAACGCCATAGGATCTCTCTGCCATCACAATCAAAGGCCTGAAAAACAAATAAATTATCACAGGAGTTAAAAGAAGTTGGTACAATATTGACTGGTGAAATGAACACACTCATCCAATCTGGCTCCTTCTCCAAGCCCCCTCAAGAAGTAAATACCTAAAAAAATAAACAAATGTACAAAGAGAAGGAAAATGGTTCCAGATGCTGTCGATGACTTGAAAGAAAAGCGATTTCAAGTCTCGTGGCTTCCATGCTTGAACATGATCTCTGTTCTTGAGCCCCAGCCTGAACTGGTCCCTGAATCTGGGCCTGGCTCATCAATTGCCCATTTGCCATCTCCACTCATAGACACCCACACATGTGCCAAGCCTAGAGCCATCCACATGTCAGCTGAAGTCAACGCCATCTTCCAGGTGCTTAGCCCCAGAGGTTTGAAGTCACCCTTGAAGCTTCAATCCACCAGAAATCCTTTGGGCACCATTAAGTATACCTAGAACACTGCCCAATGGAACTAGAAATCAACTACAAATGTGAGCCACGTGCGAGATTTAAAATCTTCCAACAGCCACCTTCTTTAATGTTTAAAAAGATGAAATTGATTTTAACTATATATTCCATTTAACCCAAGATATGCAAAGGATTACCATTTCAATACGTAGTCAGTATTATAAAAAAAAAATGAGTGTGATAATGCAGCATTCTTTCCTCCATATTGTCTCTAAAATCTGGTGTGTCTTATGCACTCAGAGAATATCCGTGTGGACCACGTGTTCTGAGCACTCAGTGCCCACACATGGCCTCGTCGACAGCTGCCGAGCCGCGCCATTCCCCCGTACCCGCTCTAGAACACCCTGCTCACCTAGAAAACCTCAGAGCCTGCCAAATGGGCCTCCCTTCTGTGTCCCTACCCCATCATCTCCTTTATAAATAAAAGATCCTCACACCTCCTGTTAAACAGCACCATCAAACCCTGAGTCCACAGTAAACTTCATGGCACAAAACAGACAAAAGTCTCTGTCCATAACCGTCTGGCTCTCAGCTGCACCCCAACCTCCCCTGCCCACCCGACTCAGCACTGGCCTCCTATTCCCTGGGAATCCCAGCATGCTCCTGCCTCTGGGCCTCTGTTCTGGCTGCATCCCCGGCCTGCACTGCCCTCTCCCCACCTGGGCCACAGCGAATTCCCTCCCCTCCTCCAGTTCTTTGCCCAGATTCCATCTTCCCAGTGGGATCTCTCAACTACTCTATTTAAACGTGAACTCACTTGCTCCCTGCTCTCCCTACCCTCTCCACGTCCAGAACATTCCACCCACTCTCTGCGGCACGAGCACTTTCTAACACACTCTGCAGCTCAATTCCTTCTGCCCCTAGAAGAGTACCGGGCCCACTCCCAGGGCTCAAGAACTGGCTGAATGAAGGAACAAGATGGGACTCAGAAGACTCCGGGAAGCCAAATCCCAAGCCAACAATAGGGAAGTCAGGAAGTGCATAGGTCTAGAATCTGTCAGGGGGCTCTGAGACTCTCATCATCTGGTACCTCTGGAACCAAAGAAAATGACAAAGGCAAGCACTGAGTCAAAGTGGTCTGTGAACTAGGTCTCCAGATGCCCACTCCAGGCCACCAGCAAATATCCCCGCCTGCTGTGGCAAAGTGGGCCTATTGATATTCTGGAAAGGGTAAAGAGAGGATCCCTGGCCGGGCGTGAAGGCACATGCCTGTAATCCCAGCAGCTCAGGAGACTGAGGCAGGAGGATCACAAGTTCAAAGCCAGTCTTAGCCATTTAGTGAGGCCCTACGCAATTCAGTAAGATCCTGTCTCCAAATAAAATACAAAAAAGGGCTGAGGATGGGGCTCAGTGGTTAAGCGCCCATGGGTTCAATCCCTGGTACCAAAAAAAAAGAAGTGGGAGGTGGATCTCTGGATTATGAGACATCAGGCACAATTAAATTAATCATACACCAAACACAGGTTTAATGACCCGGTGCAAACAAACGCTGAACACTGAAACTTTTCCTACCAGCACCCACTGCCTCTCAGCCCCTGGGCTCCCAGGACTCTGGTTATCAGACCTTTACCTCCAGGTGGGTCTAGGCAAGGAATTTGGTCAATCCAGAAGGAAAGTCTAAAGATGCAGATAAATAGATAGATAGATAGATAGATAGATAGATAGATAGATAGATAGATAGATAGATATCTTAATCTGCCATTTCCCAAAATCTCTACAGTGGAATGCATAGCAGACAAATTTTACCTGCAAAGTCATTGAATTTTAAAGTTCTCTATTTCAATAACAAGAAGGACAACCAAGGACTACCATATGCCCAAAGAAAATATTTAATATGGGAAGTAAAAGTCAAACCAGTGGGGAAAGGGAAAGCAACTCGTTGGATAGAAAAGTTTATGTGTGATGAAGGAAACAACCTAACCTACCCAAGCAAACAAAACACAACAAAATAACTATCATTGTGATCTTTAAGGAAAAGAAAAGATTGTATTCATAAAACAAGAGCAAGATGCTATAATGAAGGAATAGTCAAAATTGCCCTTGCATATTAAAAGTGTGATAGCAAAAATGAAAAATTTAAGAGTTTACAATACAGAATATCATATATAAAATAGAGCAAAAAATAGAAATGGAAAATAGAAGGAAATTAAAGAGTTAGTCAAGAAATTATAACATTCAAGTAATTATAATTGCATAAAGAAAAAATAAAGTGGAATAAACTCATCAATTAAATTTCCCAGAACATAAAGATATGAGCTTCTGCATTCAAAGAGCCTGTTGGGTATCCAGCACCCGAGGCACATAAGTGTGAAATTTCAGAACGTTGAAGACCAAAAGAAAATCTGAAAAGCTTCCAGAAAGACATATATAATGGTTTTAGAGTTCTTAGCAACAACATCCGGAAGAGAAGGTAACGGAATAATGTCATCAGAATTCTAAAGAAAAATGATGGCCAATATAGAATTTCATACCCAGTCTAACTGTCAATAAAGTGTGGTTGAAATGACAGATACACATTCTTTCTAATGAATTTACTAGAAGACATATGATCTATCATAATGGAATAAATAATAAAAGAAGAAGACTAGTATTCAGGATACAGGAAACCCAACACAGGAAGGCCAATATCAGGATGATGGCTGGGGGCTACACAGAGGGCCACCTGTTTAGACGGAATCACCATTGACTCAAATCTTAGGGCCGTCACCTCCGAGATCACAGGTAAGCCTGGCCCTCATCCTTATCTGTCTGTGACTTGTCTTCACCAGGAGCTAGCATCATTCCTCTCAACCCTGCTAAGTCAGCTGAGGACATTCATTTCACCCCACAGAAGCGCTTGTCTTGACCTCTTCCTGGGAGCCAGAATAGCTTTTAGTGAGCTCACAACTGGGTGAAAGAGAAACCCACGTCCCCTGACCATATTCCCACTGGACATGCAGCTCCACTCTCATACCAGTGCTTCCTGATCCTCCAGCCTGACCTTGTCCACCAACCTCCCAGAGTCCCCTATAAACTCCCAGGGAAGGCAGGGCCAGTCCACATCCACAAGACCCTGTTAGGCTTCCCTGACCTGGGAACACTGACCTTAGAAAGGGCAATTTGGTCCTTTCCTCACACAACAATGTGTGGCTTGCTACTCAGTTTTTCAAAAGAAAAAAAAAATCCAGCATTTAAGGGTTTAGTTTAAAAGGTGCTAAAACCATAAAGTGAAGGAATGATTAACACCAAAGTTAGGCCAGACGTTGGCTCTGGTTGCTGCAACTGAAGAAGGGTCTGGGTGCTGATAGCATTCTATTTCTTAATCGGGGTGATGCAACATATTTATCCGGTATGTATGAAATTTATCCACTACTCTGTAGGCATGGTATGTTTCCCAATCTAAAAATGTTTAAGTTAATATTGTGACAGGAGCAAGCAATTCAGAGTTCACTCTGACACCCCAGTCCCATTAACTTTAGCAGTTGCATGAGTCACACGGACAGTTGATATCACAGCTGGTGTTACCAGTCTCAGGTTTCCTAACAACTGTTATTCCCAACTGAGCAAAACCACAGGAAGCCCTCACATTTTATGACAGAGAAAGAACACAAGAGCTGGATGCAGTGGTGCACATCTATGATCCCAGCAGCGAAGGGCACTGAGGCGGGAGGATGGCAAGTTCAAAGCCAGCCTCAGCAAAAGTGAGGTGCTAAGCAACTCAGTGAGACCCTGTCTCTCTATAAAATACAAAATAGGGCTGGGGAGAGGGCTCAGTGGTTGAGTGCCCCTGATACTCCCCTCACTCCCCGAGGGAAAAAAAAAAGAAAGAAACAACTTAAACTTTGGAGAAAAACAGACCTGGATTCAAATTCTAGCTGGCCCCTTCCCAGATGAGCAATTTGGATGGTTTCCACATTGTCAAGGAAGACTGTAGTCACACCACACCATTGGGAGGACGTAGTGAGGCTTAAATGATGTAGTAGAGGGAAAAGGCTGAGTACAGCGTGGGGCACATAGTAGGTCCTTTTAAACACATATTTGATGTTTAAGGGAGCCTAGGGAAGGCTAGGTTGAGGATAAGGAAATACACTACTCCGTCTTCAAGCTGGCTGATTATTTATAGTGCAGACACATTGAGGCAGCAACAGTAGCAAAGGTTACTTTATGGATTTAGTTCCTTAGCTTGCATTTTGTTTCATTCCACAGTCCTCTTCAGCCCCCAACCTGATATCATTGTCAATGGTCAGTGGTAGCACCTCTGTGTAGGAAATTGCAAGGTTCCCCGTGGGGGTCACGTTAATAGGACATACCACAGTTACCACCCACACTGAATCCGAAATTCTGCCGTGGGGGGGGGGGGGCGCACCAAACACCAAAGCACAACTTGAAGGAAACTCAGAGAAAGGTGGATTCTAAACACCTAGAGCTCGCTGGGCCGCCCTTGGCCCCTCCCCCAGTCCTCAGCTCTGCTCCCCACTGTCCCTTCCACAGCTCAGCTCAGTCCCCACTTTCCATGTGGCTTCTGCGGTCCACTTAGTTCTTTCTCAGGAGGGATTCTTAGTTTATGAAATCTAGCCCGTCTTCGTCCCAACCTAAGCATTTTAAGGTCCTTAGTTTCCCTCTATATTCTGCTTTAGCTGCATCTCATAGACTTTGATAATAATATTCTTACTTGGGGGGCAGTGCCAGGGATGGAACTCAGGGTGCCCAACCACTGAGCCACACCCCCAGCCCTATTTTGTATTTTATTTAGAGAGAGTCTCGCTGGGTTGCTTAGCACCTCGCTTTTTTTTTTTTTTTTTTTGGCTGAGACTGGCTTTGAACTCACAATCCTCCTGCTTCAGCCTCCCAAGCTGCTGGAATTACAGGCCACCTCACCCAGCTCTCATTATTATTTTGATCTTAATTACTTTCTGATTTCCACTATGATTTCTTCTTTGATCCATAAGCTATACCATTTTTTTTTCTTTACCAATCCAAATACTTCCTCTGTCTGGGCCCTAGGCATCTCAGCTAGCTTCTCCAAATCCCTCAGAGCATCCAGACCAGACCACACTGCTGATCACTTGATCAGAGACAACCAGACATTAGCCTGTAACTTCCTGGGTGGGCCACTTCTATCCCTCCAGTAAAACACAAGAGACTTGAACAGGTAGGCTCTCGGGGTGTGAGCGTAGGTCTTATCTGCACCAGTTAGACAGGACCACAATGTGTCTGCACTGTGAATAGTTAGCCAACTTGAATCAACCTGAAAACAGAGTCGTTTATTTCATCATCCTCCACCGAGCCTTGCCTAGGTCCACACATCAAATATGTGTTTAAGAACAGGCAAAAATAAAAACTACAAATTTCCCCAATTCAGACCATTCTAAAACTCCAACTGAACTCCACTCCATTCATTCACTCAGCAATCCATTCATTTCAGCAGCAAGTGTTTCCAGAGCACTTACCATAGTACCATGGACTCTGAGTACCAACGTCAGGTAAGAGCCTGGAATGTGATAAGCTCTGAATAGCGTCTGGCTGAAGAAATGAGTGAATGAATTAGTGGTGAATGAACGGTCAAAGCTGTGGTCCCACAGTGGCTCTCTGCTCAGCCACCGTCATCCAAACCACTTTCCTGGGCCTTAATTCCCTATTCTGTCAAGTGGAATGTGAATGCCTCTTTTCCATCTGGAGGCCTGACAATCATCGCTGTTTGAGGAAAATAAAACAGAGCGTTTCAAAAAAATACCCACAGACGCTTTTCTGTCCTTGCGGTCTCCGTTGAATCATCGTATTTTCAGGGACAGCTACATCCCGGCTCCAAACGCCTGTGATCTAACATGATTTCCCATTAGAAATCCTACGAGGACACATTAGTGCGTTGCGTGCTATTTCAATTATTGATACAGACTTAATATAGTGAAGAGTTATGCTCTGTTGAGCTGTTCATTTAAAAGACAGCGATAAGCACGTGCAAGGACAGAACGTGGCTTATAACAGCAGTCAGGGGTGACATGGATGTGTGCTTCCTATGTGCCATATTAAATTCTCCCCAAAATCACGTAAGATAAGTATGGAACTATTTAGAGTGCTGTTCAGATGAGGAAACTGAGACAGGAGAGACTAAGGATGCATAGGTTCCACACAGAAGTCGGAAGCACCCCGAGCTGACCTTGACCCTGCATCATTCCGGCACCAGAACCGGAGCCCACCTCCTGCCCTCACCAGCAGTGGTTCACTGCCAATAGCCAAGGGCAGCTCCTCCCCTCCTGGCTGCTCTTTAGGGGGAATCCCGGGGACACGTTACCCCACGGGCTGCCCTCCCAGGCACAGTCAGTCTGATGACTAAGAGCCTTTCCTGTGAACGCCGACCCTAGGCCATGCCTCACCCTCTGGGAGGACGTGAAAATGGGCAGTCTGATGTCATCACACTCGTACTGGCTGATGAAGCCGCGCTCCCGCACCAGGTCCAGCACAGCCTCCACGTGGCTGTACAGTCTCCTGACGATGGCCGGCCGGTGACTCTGCAGGTCTCGGGCTGGGTGGAGTGAGTGGGGGTCCCAGCCGCCACGTGGCTCAGGGGACTGACCGCCGGCCTGGGCTTCCTGGAGAGCTGCGACCAGCTTCTCACAGCCCCAAGCGCCCTTGTTCCCGACAGTGTCCAGCAGGCGCCTGGCCAAGCGGGAAAGAGGCTGGCCTGGGAGGCTGAGGCTCTCGTAGTCCTCCCAGGAGAGGACTTCCCAGGACAGCAGCCAGTCCAAGATGCTCTCGAAGCCCTCCAGGGACCCGGAGACCAGCAGCCCCACCAGGTGACTCCTCTGTGCCTGGAGAGCCTCCGGGGAGCACATCTCACAACCTAGGGAGAGAAGGACGGAGAGCAGGGCTCAGGAGGCTTCCCCAGGAGCCAGGGAGGGGCGGCCAGCCCACCCCAGGACCTGGTCAACCGTGGCGCCCCCCCCAGCGTTACGCACCCCAAGCTCTCCACGGTACAGACCGCAAACCAGGCCCGAGCTCCAGGTCCCACGGCAAGATTGAAGCAGCCAAGAACTGAATCAAGAATCCCTGGCTCCCATCTCCTGCTCCATCCCCAGCTTCAGAGGTTCAAAAGGGCTGGAGCTAAGATGAGGAGCAGTGTCTCCTGGGGGATCAGGGAATTGGCTCTCTTTGAGGCAGGAAGAGAGTACCTTGCCACCAAGCTCGGATTCCCGCCAAGCAGCTTCAATAAATGCGGGAGCACCATCCTAAATGCTTTGCTGCGTGAATCCACTTGCCTGCCTGCCACTCTGAAATCGGTGCCGTGCTCAGCCCCCTTTTACAGAGGAAGAAACTGAGGCACACAGGGTTGCACAAACCATGCACGAGGCAGAGCTGGGACCTGAAGGCACGCAGCACGACTTCAGGAGGCATCCCCTTAACCCCTGTACTGGAGTTCCCCACAGGGCCTCGGGCCCACCCCTGTGTGGGTGACCCACAGCCACCCAACTGGGGAATGTGGCTACCGAGACACCAGGCGAGGTGAGGTGGAAAACCGTGGTGCAGACTAAGTTGTTTCAGAGCCTGCTAGAGTGTCTGCACGCGCGCACGCGCACACACACACACACACACACACACACACACACACCCCAGCCCTCACGTCCTCCACACACACCACCACACATCACAGGCTGGCACTGTCACTGTGGCCGTCATCAATGGCTTACTCTGGGCTCAGCCCCCAGACTCTGGGAATTTGAGGGGAAGTGACCTCCAGAAGCGCCAAGCCCTAGCAGCACCCCTGAGTGGCAGAGAAAATCTCTCAACATGGTCAGTTCTGTGACTGTCACAGGGTCAGGGACAAGGGCTGGTGTAGCGCCCAGGGAAAACGAAAGTGAAAGGAAGAAAGGCACGGAAGAGGACAGCTGAGGGACACGGGCAGCAAGTGGCCTGGGGGCTTCGCCTCTGTCCTGCTGGGCCCATGGCAAAGCCTGGGTCTAGCCTTCCTGGCCCCCATCCCTAAGCTTGGCACGTGCTTGGCCCAGCAGAGGACCCTGGGAAGGGTCATCAATCAAACCTCCAAGCAGAGAGGGGGGGGACGGGAGCATCCTGCACCTTCTCATAAGACAGCGACATGCAGACTGGCCTCATGCCTGGCCTGCATGTCACCTGGACCTGTGTGTCCGGCAGCGTGGGGGAGACGGTGTCCCTATGCACAGGCCACTGCAAACCAGGAATTAAGACAGCTCTCCTTGGTCAAGAAGGTGTCCTCACTGAGCCACCAACAACCAGGGACGAGGGAGGGGAGGACAGCAAGGGGCGGTGGAGTTCTGGGTGGGACCTGGGGTAGTCTCAGCAGCAGAGACACTAGCCCCCAACCCCTGTCCAGTCCTAGGCAGTAACTGCCCCCACTCTCCCTCCCTGAGAGTAGCCCACAAGAGGGGTCAGCACCCTCCTCGGCCCTCAGCCTGGCAAGCAGGGTGCAGCCAGGAGAAGGGGACGGTGAAGACCAGGCCGAGCCCAGGCAGCGCCCCTCCTCTTACCCGGGGATGCCCAGGGAGGGACATCCGCTACCGCCTTCTCATGTGGACAGTCCAGCCCAGCCTCTCGGCAAAGCCCACCAGGAGGAGCGGGGGAGCAGGCAGGCCAGGCCACCTGTGGGTGAGCCTTGAGCAGAGCGGGGCACTGGACGGGCAGTCCTGGGTCGCCCACAGACCCCACCTTCAGGGGAAATCCCGAAAGGATGGGCCGGAAGCCGGAGCCAGCCACAGAGCACCGTGATCTTGGCCCAGAGCCTGGTGCGTCCAGGGTGGCCCTCACTGAAAGGCAGGACAGGGCCCGCTGGAGACCCGAGACACACCCAGCAGACGTGCCCACTCCCAGGGACAGGAGCTGCAAGGAGCAGGCCCTTCCCAAACATGCCAAGGCCGGGGCTGCCTGGCTAGGGACATAAGGGACTCAGAGGGAGAGGCTGGCCCAAGCCATGAGGCCTGGTGATTTGTCCTCCTGCCAGCCGTGGGAAAATCCCATCTGTGCCAATCTGGTGGAAACCTCAGAGCCAGGAGAATCCCCAGGGACCCACGCAGCCAGCCCCGCCTCTCAGCAGGCGTGGCTCTAGCTCCTCTTAAACACCTGGCAAAGAAGACTGACCTCACTAGCCAGCTCAGGAAGTTCATAAACTCAGGAAGTTCTTCGTTATATCTAGCTTAAGTTACTCCTGCTTCCATTTAAATTGGAAGGGAGGGAAATAGGTAAAAATGTTCACTCATCGCTTATTCCATAAAAACTGTGCCTGAAATCCTACCACTTGCACCTTTACCACCTGGGCAGACTCCCCCTCTTTAGATCAATACTTCAGTCGGCCTCTATTGCCTTTTCTTCTCTAGTTGTTAGAGGTTAGGAGTCACTACTTGGGGAGGCTGAAGCAAAGAAAGGCACCACTTTGTGAAACAGAGGGTCAAGGTGACCCACGTGGCACCTCCCTTACCCCCAAGCTCAGGCCTGCACCCGCACACTCCTTCCTCCCTGATCACAGCCTGCCGGCTTCTCTGCAGTCACAACAGGTGGGTTGAGATCTTAGCCTCCACCCCTGCAGACACAAGCAGAGGGAGGCCCCAGGAGGCCCAGCTAGGGCTGCCTGGGTCCGAGCTGGGGCCAAGCCTCCCCTGGGCCATTAGATCCAATCCCTCCTTCCCCTGGCCACAGGGTCTTCCTCCCTCCCCTGCCCTTGGCTGCTCTTCCCTCCGAGACCACTCCCACGGGACACAGGGGACTGATTCCTCCTCCCTGGCGGCTGTCCTCGGTCAGCTCCAAGCCCCTTTGCCCCCGTCTGTGGCTGAACAGCTGTCCTCAAATCCTCCTGCTCGTCCCCTCCAATGGCCCTTCCAACCCCCCAACCCCCCATGGCCACTTTGGTCGAGGTCACCCGTGACCTCCCATGACACAATCTCATCTGTCTCCTCTGGTCTCCTCTGCCAGAGGCGTCGGCCCCCACGGCTCTCCTCCCCCTTGATGTGCTCCCCCCAAGACTCCGACTCCTCCCCCGTCCCACCGGATGCGCTCTCTCTTTCTCTCTCTCTCTCTCTCTCCTCTCTCTCTCTCTCTGGCTGGTTCCTGGTCCCGGGGCCCCAGAGCTCAAGGACTGGACCTCTCCTCCATACCCGCTCCCCGAGTGAGCCCACCTGCTCTCCTGGCTTGAAATACCGCCTCCTGGTGACGAACCCTAACTGTCCTCAGCAGCTCCAGTCCCACCCCCCACTCTTCCCAGGGCCCACTCGACACCACATGGATGTCTGGGGGCATCTCAAGCTGGAAAAGCACAAAACCAAAGCCCTGACCTTCCCCCAAACAGCTCCATCTCAGCGATGGCAGCCCCAGACTTCTAGATGCTCAAGCCAAAGCCTCAGCGTCCTCCTAGGCTCTACCTTTCTCCTGCACCCCACATCCTAGCAACCCAAGCTTCAGCATACTCACTGAATCTGAAATCTCTGTCCTGCGTGGTCCCCCTTCACTGTGTCCTCCTGTTCCCTCGTGCCCTACCGTCCACTCTCAGCCTCACAGCTAGCTGAACCTGCTAAGGCAGAGCAGGTGGACTCCCTCACTCAGAGCCCTGTGGTGGCCCACACGGTCACCTTCAATGACCCATGCAGTGAACACTCAGCTCCCTGCCACTTACCTTTCTGCACTCACTTCCTCCTAATTCCTCACCCACTCCTGGCCCAGCTACACTGGCCTCCTCCTCCTTCCAAGAACAAGTCAGGCCTGCTCCTGCCTGTCATACTCCTGCCTCAGGACATTTGCACCAGCTCTTTGCTTGATGGGCATTCTCTCTACGCCCCCCCCCCCAAAATAGTCACCTGGCTTGTCCCTCACCTCCTTAAGACTTTGCTCCATGGTCACCCTCTCAAGAGGCCTTCCCTGTCTATGCTATACAAAACTGCCACCCCCAACCACAGCACCCATCCTTGCCTGTTTTCTTTTTCTCCATAGCTCTTCTCACCCCCTGAGATGCCATGAGTTTGCTTACTTCTCGGCTGGTGCTCCTTTCTAGAGTGTGTACTCCACAAGAGCAGGGCAGGAGTGCTGTCTGATGTTCCATTGCCTGGTCTCCCCTGTCTCCCTCGGTGCATTGAGAAAGGTTGTTGGAAGGAATGAAAGAATGCACTTGCTCTATGTGGCTCCAATGGCACACGAGGACCCAAGGGGGTGACAGAGGCAAGCCACCGCCGCTAGCTGAATGAAACAAGAGCTGCAGCTGCAGGACACTGAACAGCCACCTCACAACTAACACACTCAGGGTTGGGGCTTGTGCTGCAGAGGAATTCCCACCAGGGTGGGAGGGAGGTGGCTGGACGGGGCACTTTCAGGCTCAGATTGAGAGAGGCAAAGGGGGCTTGAGTCACCAACAGACCAGGGGCTCTGGCAGTGCCATAACACAGGGCCAGTGGGGATAGCAACCTGGTCTTCACTAAGAGGCCAGAGGAGGGGTGGCAGGCCAACTTTTCCCCCTCTGTAGAATAGGGACCCTGGAGGAGACCAGGTCATGGTCCATGGACAGCCAGGCGACAGGGAAAGAGCTTAGGGAAAGAGCCAGGAAAGTCGGAGCATCTGAGAGCCTGGGTCCACGCTCCAGGAAGACGCACCCCAAGGCAGCGGAGTGGGAGTTTTCAATTTGCCTGAAGACAGGTAAGACCAGGTGGCTGCTCCCCCAACCTGAGAGGCAAAGCAGAGGCCCACAGCAGCAGGCCTGGGTGGGTGGGCCTGTCTGGGCAGGGGCGGGATCTGAACAGGGCCTTCTCCGCACCAAGGGGGAAGGAAGAGGCCAGAGAGCCCAGTAAGAGTTACAGGGCGCAGGCAGGGTGAGCGATGTCCCTCGCTGGCCCTGGAGAGAAAGGACGCAGTCTCCTCCCTCCACAGCCCCCACCAGCCCCAAGGCACAGCCTCTCAGGTTGCAGAGACCGCTGGGGACTCCAGCCAATTTGCCCACACCCCAGAGCCCTCACCCTCGGTGACCGCAGCGTGCCAGGGGGCTCCCGCCCTCGCGACGCCCCGTTCTTCTCCCTCCCCTGGGGGAAACCGAGGCCACTCCTCCCCAAGCCGGGCGGCCAGCCTGGCTCCGGAGCCAAGTGACCCCGGGGCGGGACCCTCGGTGCCCACTGTCCGCCTGCCTTCCTGGCGCCTGGACGAGCACTCACCGCCCAGCGGCCGGCACCCGGATCCTCGGGCCCCAGCGGGACGCCCCTGCACCAGGGGATCCGGCAGGTCCAGGATTCGCCCCGCCCCGGCCCCGCCTCCCCGGGCCACGCCCACTTCTGCCGCCCTCGGCCCCGCCCACTCCGGCCGCCCTCGTCCCCGCCCACTTCGGCCGCCCTCGGCCCCGCCTCCCGGGCCCCGCCCACTTCGGCCGCCCTCGGCCCCGCCTCACCTGGCCCCGCCCACTTCGGCCGCCCTCGGCCCCGCCCACTTCTGCCCTGCTCCGCGGCGAGGAGGCCGTTCGCCTCCCGCTCCGTGCGGTCCTCGGGTGGGCTGGCCGGTCCTCTCCTGGGACCGCGTGGATCCTAAGGACATGGTGCCGGCGGGACTGCGCGACCCTGGCCGCGTTCCCTGGCGAAGTGTGTGCCACCTTCAGGGCCACGTGGTCAACCCGGAGGGAACGGGAGTCCTGGCAGCAGGCCCCACCCCGGCCCGCCCAGAGACGCGCGCGCACCCCGGGCCCTGCGCGGTGCAACAGGCTGGGAAAGTCCGTGGTCAGCAGGAAACGACGCGCCGTTGAGGGACCAGAAGTCTTAGTCACCTTAGCCTACTGTACGCGACCCAGATGACAGGCTGGGTCAGAGTGGGCAGGGCCTTTCCGCTTCTCTTTGCTCAGTTTCCTGTGAAAGCTGAGGCCGGAGGACGCAGGTTGCGCACTAACGGGGCCTAAACACCGGCCTCTCGCAGTCTGGCCTACGGGCCCTGCAGCCGTCCCTCCCGGAATTTAAGAGCTTGGTTGTGTTTAATTGAGAGTTACTTTAGAACTTATTCTTCCAAGCAGACGACGATGGTTGTACATTTAAGGTGTTAAAATAAAAAACATTTTTTTATCCATATGCTAAGTGAAGCTAGTCAATCTTTAAACAAATACCAAATGACCCCTTTGATATAAGGGGAGTAAACAAGGACAGGGTAGGGACGAAGAGCTTGAGAAGAAGATTTACATTAAACAGGGATGAAAGGTGGGAGGGAAAGGGAGTGAGAAGGGAAATCCGCATGGAAATGGAAGGCGATCCTCAGGGTTATACAAAATGATATATAAGAGGAAAGGAGGGGTAAGACAAGATAATATAAATGGAAGAAATGATTTATAGTAGAAGGGGTAGAGAGAGAAAAGGGGAGGGGAGGGGAGGGGAGGGGAGGGGGATAGTAGAGAATAGGACAGACAGCAGAATACATCAGACACTAGAAGGACAATATGTCAATTAATGGAAGGGTAACTGATGGGATACAGCAATCTGTATACGGGGTAAAGTTGGGAGTTCATAACCCGCTTGAATCAAACTGTGAAATATGATGTATTAAGAACTATGTAATGTTTTGAACGACCAACAATAAAAAAAAATAAAATAAAATAAAAAACACTTATTTGAGGATTTTAAAAAAGCAAAATCTAACTCAAAAGAAAAATAATGAGAAATAAGGAAATAACGGACATTGGAGTAGTGCTTACTATATATCATCCGTTTTTACACGGTTAACTCAGTTAATCCCACCTACTGGGTATTGGCTGATAAAGAAACTGAGGCACATAAAAGCCAGGTAACCTGCCAAGGCCAACATTAGCCCCACACTCTGACACCAGAGGTCATGCTCTAACCGCTACCCCACACTGCTGAGGAGGGCACATGCTGCTTTAGGGGCCTGAGTGGGTGGGTACAGATCTGTCTTAGGATGTTGACCACCAGCTTGTCTGTCACATGTGCCTGCAGAGATGACCAGGATGTGGGTAAGCAAAGTGGGTGGGGGCTCCCTTCAACGTGGACCCCAGTGGGACAAAAGGCAGAAGGAGGGGAGAGGTGCCAGCACAGGAAGCTCATTCTTCTTGAGCTAGTGCTCTTTTTGGCTCCTGCCACCACCTGCAGATTCCAGTTTCTTCTGCCTTTAATTGAGGACTCACGTTGGTGACTCTCGGTGGCGCTCCCAGACCTTCTGTCTCAGATGGGGGCTGCCTCACTGGTCCCTCTTCTGGGGCTTCAGCTTCTTGGACTGAGCGGCTGCGGGCTCCTCCGGCTCTCTAGCCTATAGACAGCCATTGTGGGAGTGCCCAGCCTCTGACCCTGTAAGCCACGTGCCTCCCCTTTTATAATTACTTACCTATCCCATGGGCTCTGTCCCCCTGGAGAACCCTGACCAACACGGCCCCGCTTTCCCCTGACTCCAACTCCTCCAGCCACACTGGCCTCCCGGCTGTTCCTGAGATATGGCAAACCTGCCACCGTCTCCATTGCGTTTGCTGTCCCCTCTGCCTGGAATGCGCTTCCTTTAGAAACCCACATGGCTTGCTCCTTCACCTCTTTCGGGTCTTTGCTCACCTGTGATTTTCTCAGTGAGGCCTTCCCTGACTATTAGGTGTCCAACTGCAATCCCCCACTGCCCCTTTCCTGGCCTTATTTTGGGTTTTCCTTTTTAGCACTTACCTCCACACAACAGGCTCTGTGTTCTATTGATTTATAGCCTTTGCTGTCTCTCTCACTCTAAGGGATCAGGAACCTTCTTCCTTGTTCCCACCCCCTCCCAGGGCCTAGAACAGGGCCTGGCATGCAGTAAATATTTGCAAAGTAAAAATACTAAGAAGTGATGCTGTAAACCTAACAACCTGTGATAACTCCACATCCTAGGAGTCCCTCGGCCTTGGTGGAATGTTGGGTGAAAGCAGCCAGGTGCAAAGAGCATGCAAACTGTGAGACATCGTTTACATAGAGCTCAAAAGCAGGGGAAGCCAAATTACAGAGGTAGGAGCCAGGGTGGAAGCTACCACTGGGAAGGGGGTCGGAGGTTGGAGGTGGTGGCGAGGATCGGGGACAAAGGGGAATTCTGGGGTGCTATTTTTGCTCTGAATCGTGGTTGCATGGTGCAAATACTTTGTGAAAATTGGTCAAGTTTTACAATTATGATATTTGCATTTTCCTTTATGACATTATATTTTTATAGAAATTTATTTTTAAAAGATGCTATTCTGTCCATTTATTAGTATAGAAAGATGCCCATAATACACTAAATGTTAAAAGTAGGTTGCTTTATTTAAATTTGGTTTTTTAGTTGTAGATGGTCAACGTCTTTATTTTATGTGGTGCTGAGGATCGAACCCAGGGCCTCACACGTGCTAAGGCTGAGCCACAACCCCAGCCCCAAGTAGGTTGCTTTTTAACAAGACAATTTGAAGGAAAAAAAAATTGTCTTTTCAACAAATGGTGCTGGGCAAACTGGATACGCATATGCAAAAAAAAAAAATGAATTTGGATTCTTACTCATACTCCATACAAAAACTAATCCAAATTGGACCAAAGACCTAAACACAAAAGCTAAAATCTTAGAAGAAAACATAAATTAGATCTTTGTGACCGCAAAGCAATGATTTCTCAGGTTTGACACCTAAAACACAAACAGCCAAAGAAGAGAATTAGGTAAATTGGACTTTATCAAAGTTACAAACTTATGTGTTTCAAAAGATGCTAACAAGAGCAGAGGACTCGGGGTGTAACCCAGTTGTAAAGCATTTGCTGAGCATGTATGAGGCCCTGGGTTCAATCCCCAGCACGGGGGGGGGGGGGGGAGAGAGAGAGAGAGAGAGAGAGAGAGAGAGAGAGAGAGAGAGAGAGAGAGAGAGAAGGAAGGAAAAAAAGGCAACCAACAGAATGAGAGAAAACATTTGCATATTGAATCTAGAATATTCTACATTGAAGATCCCTAAAAATAATTTTAAAAAGACTAATGCAATTTTAAATGAGCAAAGGATTTAAGTAGACATTACTGCAAAGAAGATGTAAAAGTGGGGAACAAACCCAGAGGAAGATGCCAGACATTACTAATCAGAAGGAAAATGCAAATCAAAACTAGAGTGAGATATCACTTCACCCCCACAAAGGTGGCTATAGTTAAAAGGAGAAAAAAATAACAGGTGTTACAAAGAATGTGGAGAAATTTTAACCCTCATACATAGCTGGCAGGAATAAAAAATGGTGAAGTCATTGTGGAAAATACTTGGGTGGTTCTTTAAAATATTAAACATCACATAGAGTTACCATCTGCTCCAGCAATTCCCACCTAGGTATATGCTCAAGAGCTGAAAGCAGACATGCACACAAAACTTGCACACAAATGTTTATAGAAGTAATATCCAAAAAGTGGAAACAACCCACATCCCCATTAACTGAAGAATGGATTTTTTAAAAGTGGTAATAGGTCCATACGATGGAATATTATTCAGCCATAAAAAAGAACAAAGTACTGATACCTCCTCCAACGTGGAGGAAATTTGAAAACATTATGCTTAAAAGTAAGAAGCTAGACACATAAATGCCATGTATTCCATGAATCCATTTATATGAAATGACCAGAATAAGCAAGTCCATGGAAACAGAGAGCAGATCCTTGGTTGCTAGGTACTAGAAGGAGAGGAGAATGGGGAGAGACTGCTAATACGTACTGTTTCTTTTTGGCACGATGAAAATATTCTGGAATTAGATAATGGCGATGGTTACATAACCTTATGAATATAGTAAAAACACTGAATTGTGAGTCTTAAAATAGTGAGTTTTATGGTTTGTGAATTATATCTCAATTAAAAAACATTTTTTATTGTATGCTCCTACTTTTGCAATAAGAATCTATGGTTCTTCAAAATTTATGATTAGATTATAAGTGCATTTCTAAAACTCTTTTAAGATAATCCATCTTTCCTAATAAGCACAGACTATCTGCATGATACTATATATATTTTTAATTCCAATGTGTTAAGGGGCATCCATTTAAAACTCTCTGTATGCAGGCCCTATGCCAGGGACAGGCAATCAGGGTGCCATGGCAATGCTTCTATTCCCAAGGGCTCTGACGTAGGCCAAAGCCAGGCAGAGCTCAGAAGGAGCAGGTGACAAACCCTCCAGGGACCCTCTGGCCAGGGCCTGGCCTCTTCCAGACAAACCTCCGGGTTTGGTCATTAAGACTCTCCCGTGTGGGAGCTGGCTGGAACAGTCGGCTGCGGGCTGCCCCTAGGGAGCTGGGACTCTTACCGTAGGCCTCTGGAAGGGGCATAGCCCAGCACCTGTGGCTGCGTCCCGCTGCGCAGCAGTCCCCAGGCAGCCCTGCCCTCAGCAGCCCCCACTCCCCAGGCCCCACGCCCTCCACAGCCCCCATGAGCCAGCACAGGACCTGCCTCCCCTCCACCAGGGCACCCCGCCAGCTGCACGGCTCCCTCGGACTTGGGCTGTGCCCGGCTCTGAGCTTTCGCTCACTCTGTGCCCCAGTGGGTGGCAACAGGTGGAAGCTGCAGGGACGTTGGGCTCGAGCAAAACCGGCTTTGAACCCCAGCTCTGCCTCTGGACAGCTGCCTGTTCTTGGCCAGCTGCTGAGCCCCTCTTGACCTCAGTCTCCCTAAAAGTTGGGTGGAGATGACGATCCACTTAGGTCCTGCCATGAGCTGGGGGCTTGGCGTGTGGTCAGCACTAAGCCGTCTGTGACGGGCACAAGGTACCCCAGGCTCCGCACTCCCAGGGTCATCCTCACCCTTCCCTCATGGACGAGGTTCGGTTCTTTGTCCCTACCTTCAAGATGAAGAAACCGAGGTTCCAAGATGAGCCAGCTACTAAACGGTGGAGCCACGAGTCCAGTCCATGTCTTCTCTACCCACTTTCCCTGGAACCTACCTACCCCTCAATACCACCTCCCCAAGGAGGATGCTGAGACCCTGCCGTCCCTGCAGGACCCTGCCTCGCCCGCTGTGATCAGCCAGGGGACCTTCCATTCAGCTCATATCCCCTGTGTTTGTCCTGTTTCCCACCAGAGTGTCAGTCCTGGGGGCTCAGAGCTCCCATTTATCATGGCTGGACCCCAGCCTCTGGCCCAGTGGTAGGCCCAAGTTTGTATGTTGAGTGACTTACTGAAGGAGGGACAGGCGTGAGGGAAGGTCACACCGGGGCAGCAGCTTTCCACTGAGCTGTCTCCAGCCCAGGGAACCCAGTGCGTCTGGGCCTCCTGGGCAGTTCTGCTCCTGCCGGAATCCTGACCCAACTCTAGCTCACCAGTGACCGGGCAGGCTGTGCTTAAGATCAGAGCCACAGTCTGGACACGAGTGTCCCCCCAAATATAGCCCTTGGAATCCTAAACCCAGGGGGTCAGGACTGGGGCCCGTGGGCTGTGGTTAGGCCTTGAGGATGGAGCCTCGTGGGTGGCATTTCTGGCCTTGTACAAGAGCGAGCCTCCCCGCCTCCCCCACGGGACTCGTGATGAAGCAGGCCCCCGCAGACGCTGCATCTGGGGGTGCCTTGATGGTGGATTTCCTGAGCCTTCAGAAGTATGAGGAGGAAACCTCTGCCTAATGGATAAGCCAGAGTCCCCAGTGGTCTGTCATAGCAGCCTGAGCAGCCAAGGCCACCAGGCCCCCAGCAAAGTAACCCAGCTGCCCCGTCCCCCTCGCTGACACCTTGCTGTGCCTCCCGCTCTTCCTTCTCTCCCCCCTGCAGTTAGAATCACCTCTGTTTTCTGAACCCTTTGTTCTCACCCCAAGCTTACAATGCCACTTCCCCAAAATGAAATGTTCCATCCACCGAGTACAGTGACTTTGAAAAACCAGTTCCTCACCTCGTCATGAAAGGACTCGTGGCCAGGCCACACTCTCCGCTTTTCTGAGAAGATGGCCCCTCTTCATCTTCAGGGGAGGGGGCCCGACTTCCACCCCTCCCTGCTCGTCTCAGGGCCCTGTGCAAGGAACAGACCTTTAAAACAATACAGGGTGGCCCCCGCGTCCCGCAGGGTACTGTCAAAGTCTCCACCTGAACAAACAGGTCGCCCAAGAATGGGAGGGATGATTCTCCTGATGATTCTCCGCAATCTCCTTGTGAATGTCACACACACCAGACCTGGCCATTCAGAGGGGGATCGAGGGCCAGGAAGCTCCATTTAGTGACCAGCACTCCCCACACCTACGGAGCAGCCTGTCTTACCCCACTGTGCCTCAACACCACCACCGTGGTGTCCCGCAGGTCATTCTGCCTGTGGCTGCAACGTCAAAGTCCTGCAACTTTCAGAACCTTTGAAATCTTGTTAACTGCCTCTGCTCACACACCAGCTGTGGGGAACAAGACTCATGGGACCCCACATCCTGCGTCACCTGCAAAACACCTCACCAGTTTGGATTTGCTTCACCCCACCTGAGGGGAGACGCACCTCGGGGTGATCGATTCCTGTTGAACTTTTCAAAGAAAATGTTTCGATATCATGGTCCCCGGTGTGCCCGACATCGGGAATGGTAGTGAGCAGGAATTTCTAGGACTCAATTATTTGTTCAAATAGAATGCAATCGGCAGGAAGACTTGATTCAATCTCATGTTGCAGTTGGGAAAACCAAAATTCAGAGAGGGGAAGCGGCCCGCCCAGAAACGCGCTGTGACTCTGCGCTCATCCGGAGTTCCAGCCCAGACAGCCCCTCCTCGCGTTCACCCCCATGCACCCCCACCCCAACTCCTTCCAGTGCCCACAGGTGGGTCAGAAATACGGACCCCCCCCCCCCGTGAAGTCCCTGCCCTGATGACATTTGAGCCAGACAATCAATAAGGAAGCAAAGCAATGACACATCTTGACAGAGGCCTGCAGAGAGTGACAATAAAGCCGTCACCTAAGGATGTGAGAGTCCATCATGGAAAGAACCCCAGAAAGGGTATTTCCAGTTGAGGAACAGGAGGAGCGTCCAGGGCGGCTCTGGGCGTGGGGGAGTGGTGGCAGGGGAGGTCCCAGAGGTCAGGACCAGAACAGCCAGCGGCTCACAGAGGCCGGGTGGGGAGCTGGCTTCATTCTGCATGTGGCAGAAGCCACTGGAGGGACCCAGCAGGGGAGGTCCGCTCTGATCTTGAATTGCACAGAGGACACGGAGACTCTGAGGTGCCCCTTGGTGCCCCCTCCTCACTTTCTGGCTTCAGTACTGCAATGGGGGGTGACCATGTTGTGTCCCAACTCCAGCCGTGACAGTGGACCCTTCTCTGCTTGTCATAACTAAGTGAGTCCCCCCAAATCCAGTTGAGATCCAACACCCCCTGTGATGGTATTGGGAGGCGGGGCCTAGGGGGGGCCGTGAGTGGAGTCCCCGGAAGGAGACTAGTGTCCTTATGAAAGACCCCTGTGCCAATGACAAATCTTGACAGAGGTGTGCCCTCTCTCTTCCATGGGAGGGTACAATGAGAAGATGGCCAACTGTGGACACGACACGGACTCTGTGAGCACCCTGATCGTGAACCTCGCAGCCTCCAGAACGGTGAGACCCGGTAGTCATGCAAGGCCAGGGCTGCGGGACTCGGCCGGGTACCCGGGTGGCCCGAGACAGGGCCCTTCCTGCTCCCTACCACACATAGCGCTGTGCTGCAGAGAAAAGTGACACTGGCCGGTGGCCCGGCAGAAGCTCCCAGTCGCTGCACCCAGCGAGGCCCTCCTGACCCGGCCAGACACCCCTCCATGTCTGGGGTTCCAGAGAAGGCTCCCGCCCTCAAGAAGCCAGGCCGCACACTCGTCCCCTGTCCCCTGCGGCTGCTGACTCCGGGCCGGGAGCTGCCGGCCAAGGGAAGAGCTGAGTCGGAGCCGGCATGGCACACAGGCTGGGCAGAGCCGGGCCAGGCAACTGGGGAGCTGAAGGACAGAGGAGGGATGGTCCAGCCTCACCTATGACCTCCATTGCCACAGCACAGCCCAGAGAGATGCCGCACCTGCTCCCAAGGGCCCCCCCGCTGGCAGCCGGAGGCCACCTGCAGGGCAGGTCCCTGGAGCGTCTCCCCAGACAGACCTTTCCACAGGTGGAGACTCAGGACACCAGGTACCACCAGGAGGTGGGGCTGGGTGGTCACTCCCGTAAACAAGACCAGTAGGTAAACCCTGCATCCTAGAGCCCAAAGAGAAGGACACACCGAGGGGCTAGCATAAGGGCTGTGTGGCCCAGAAGAGCGCTGTTGTAAGTGCTGCCCACATCTCAGCTCACACCTGGGACCAACCAGGACGATGCCGCAGAAGCCGATGAGGAAGAACTGGCCACGGTCTGCCTGGAACAAAGAAGGCCGATAGCGCTGAAGGCTTTAAAGTTGGCCGCTTCTGGTCACCCTAAAGTCCCACTGGTAAGTACCAGTGCAAACCAGAGGAGGGACAGGATACTGAGGACACAGGCACCCAAAGAGAATACGCAACGAATACCTCCACGCCATCAAAAACAACTCGACAAAAAGTGAGCGATGGATCTGAGTGTTCACATCACGAGGAAGAGCCAGAGATGGGAAGTTAGCCCAGGAAAAAGGTGTCTGACATGGTTAGTGTTCAGAGAAACGCGGTTGTTGAAACCGTGATGAGATACCACTGAACATCCATCAGAGGGTGACCATAAAGAGAAATGATATGACACTGTCAAATGTGGGTGAGAAGCTGGAGCCCCTGGAACTCACGTCTTGTGCTGGGGGACTGCAAAAAGGTCCAGCCATGCTAGGGGACGACTGGGAATCGTCTATGCCGCTGCAGCTGTCCCACTCAAGCCCCAGCAGTGTCACCTCCAGTATCACAGGTCTGGATAAGCAGGCCACTCTGCCAGCAGCACTGATCTGATGGTCCTGTGCTAAGGTCTGGATATGAGCCGCCCCTGGAAAAGCTCACGTTAGGTCAGCAGGAATGTTCAGGGTAAAATGATTAAGAGAGCTGGAGCCTCGTCAGTGGGTTGATACATTGATGGACTCACAATCTGAATGGAGGTAACTACAGACAGGGGGTCCCTAGCTGAAGGACGCAGGTCACTGGTGGAGTTGCCTTGGGTGTTATATCTTGTCCCTCTTTCTCTCTCCTCCTCCTCCTCTCTTCCCCTCCTCCCTCCCTGCTTCCCAGCTACCTGAGCCGCTGTCCTCCACCGCACCTTGCTCATGTTCCTCACTTGGACCTCTGGAACTGTGGGCTCAGAACTAACTTCCTCTTCTAAGTGGTTCTTGTCAGGTATTTTGGTCACAGTGATAAAAAGATGACTAACACACCATCCTCGACACTCTCAAATGTGCACCAACAGACCCAAATAAGGGTAAACAGCGATGCCTTAAAATAATGTAGAAATGCTACAACAGGATTTTTTTTTTAAACTCCAACTACAAACACACAAACGCACACGCACACGCAAACTGTTGAACCTTACACACATAAATGTTGAATGAAAGAAGCAAAATGCCAAAGAACACACACAGCATAGATGGCTCAATTTATATAGAATTCAAAACTGAGAAGAAAGAAGTTGGGATGTGTAAGAATCTATTCATAGGCCGTGAATTCCCAGAGCGAGGAGGTAGCCATCATCAGAATCCGGACTCTGATGGCCCCTGCCAGGACCAGGAAACCTGGTGGACTCCCAGGAGGAGGCAGCACACTTTATTTTTCTTTTTTCCTGCCCAGCCTCTTGCCTTTGAGGCACAAATACCGAGGGCTGTGGATCACTTAGCTGCCCGGGATCAGTTCCCTGGTACTTTCCTTTGGTAGTGTTGGACGTGGCTTTGCACCAGATGAAGGTCTGAGGCCATCACATTCCCATCCACATCAGGCACTGACTCCGTCCACCGTCTTTGTGCTCCGACCCTCAGTTTGCCCGTCTGTTAATGGGGCATGCTGGTTCCTATCCTGCCAAGCTCAGAGGATAGAACAATAAATACTAAAGAGTGTTGGGGTTCGAATGCCTCCCAATCTCGTGTTTTGGAGGAATTATGGATTGGAAGGTGGGACCTTGAAAGAAGTGGTTGGGTCAAGAGGGTCCTGAGAGAAGCCTGGGTCATGGGTCAGAATGGATCAATGATGTGGGAGTGGCTAACTAGACAGAGCCGTGCCGTCTTGTACAAGCACCTGCTTGCCCTTTCACCTTCTGCCATGTTATGAACTAGAAGCCGAAGGCCCTCGGCAGACACGAGGGCTGCCACTAAGCCTTGACTCTGCAGCCTCCAGAACTGTGAGCTGAGAAAAACTTATTTTCTTTATAAATTTCTCAGTCTACGGTCTTCCCTCACAGCATCAGAAAAGGACTAAAACGAAGGGCTCTGGGAGCCACTCTGGGAGTGCCAGGGACTGTCTGGGCCTCCGTGGGAGCTGGGCTGCTGAGCAGTGAGGCCAGCCTAGACTCCTGCCCTGCCCCACGCTGCCCCACCCACGGACTGCCACCGGAGTCTGTCTGCGGGCTTCTCGGTATCACCTTTCGCCAGCCAATCAGCGGGGGCGGTCAGGACAGGTCACACAGCCTATTTCCTGTTTTCAAACAGGGAACTTAGCAAAGCCAAAGCCACTCAACCACTTACCGGAGCTTGGAACCGAGAAAATAGGGGCTATGTGACCCGCTCCTGGACCCTCGGACGTACTCAAGGCCCGAAGACCTCAGGTCAGTGTGTGATCCCAAGCTCAGGTGGCCTCTGAGCTCCATGCCTTCCTCCTGTGACCCCTCATGCTTGTTGGGGAGAGGGTGGGACGGGGAAGGGTGGTGACAGCCTGTAGCTCCCTGGGGCCGAGCAGGGAGCAGCCCCTTCCCATCAGCTCAATTCCTCTTGAGAGGCCAGCACTCTTCCAAGCCCTCTTGGTCCTGGGGACAAGTCACTAAACCTGTTTCTCAAAAAGCAGTGCCTGGGACCCTGCATCGGCACAGCCCTGGGGACTCGGCACAAAACACAAACCGAGGGCTCACCCCAGAACTAGATGAGACTGTGGGTGTCGAGAGCCAGGAAATCTGCTTTTGAACCAGCTCCCAGACCCCACCCCACCAGGGCATCCTGATGCACACGCATGTGCGGGAGTCCCCGCCATTGGCCAGGCTTCTCAGGGAATGTCCAGGTGTCCAGTGGGGCCCACCCTCTCTCCAGTGAGGGAGCTGTGCATCCAAAGTCCCAAATTCTTCTCCCTCCTGGGCAGGCCAGGGAGCGTTACTGCCCTCCAGCAGACTCATCCCTGATGAGAAGCCTCTGCCGCTCCCTCAGGAAGGAAGCGTGGGCTCTGCAGATGGCCCTGTGTGCCCATCAGAAGGGCTGGACATGGCAGGACTCTTCAAAGCAGGGAGTGAGGGTCAGGGGACCTGGGAGTCAAGGAGGGGGAGGATGACTGTCACACACACCAAGCCAGAGGGCCAAGGGGCTGGGAGCGATGCACACAGGCTGGGTGAGCGTCTGGGCACTGTGTACCAGCTCTTGCTCTGTCCCCCCTACACTTCAGTATTTTATAGTGAAGTTTAGAAATAGTTTCAGCAGAGGCCATGGGGAAGGGAGGGATGAGTCCTCAGAATCCCTTATGTGGCTGACCCCAAAGACCTTTAGAGTTCTTTGCTGTCCCGTTTCACAGATGGAGTAACTGAGGCCTGGACATGGATGGGAAGCTGCCCAAGACCCCATGGTGGCACCAGTGCATGACTTTTCCCTTTCTACTCCTTTTTAAATGGTTGACACCCAGCCAACCCCACAGAGGAAACCGAAGTGAGCCGGCTTTGGCTCTTCAATTTGATTTTCATTCTAAGCCCAGGTTTCGGCTTCCTCGGGTCTTTACTGCAGTTTCCAGCCAAGGCATCATTTCTGGGATCTTTTAAGTTCTTGAGAAAGCCATGCCTTGCTGCTGACTTGGCACTAGTTGCCCAATCACGAAAGCAGAACGGGAAGGCCTGGGACCCTTGGGGCCAATCCATTCACAGTCACCCATTTTACAGATAGGCTGGCTGAGGCCCATGCAGAGGCCTGCCCACAGTACTGCGTCCCCGAGGACTCCCGGTTACCAAGAGTCCCTTAGATAGGAAAGCCTGGGACCACCGCCGTCTTGCTTGGTCACTTGGCATGATGTAGGGGACCCATCCCCAGCAAGGCTGGGCTTGAGGCTACACTTTTCAGGTGGGGAAACGGTACCTGCCCAAGAGCCACAGTTGGTCAGGACGGAAGCCGGGTCTCCTGAGTCATTGAGGACAGAACGAGAGGGCTGAGGTGTGTGAGCTGCAGCAGGCTTGAGCTCCCACAGTCCTGGCCACCAGGCCCCTGCCCGGTGCCCCAGTTTGCTCATCTGTGAAAGGAGAAGTCGGATCAAGGGCCCTGGGGACAGCCACTAGACAACTGCCCAGCTGGGGACCTGGAGTATGGCCAGGGCTCGATTCCACAGCCCCTGAAGCCTGGCTCCAGTCCCAGGCGAGCTCACCCTCCCCAGGTCAGGCCAGAGGAGAGAGGCCCCCACCCCGGGAGCAGGGACCCCAGGGAACCACCAGGGTTCATTCCAGGCGCGGCCAGCCGGAGGTCCAGACCCAGGGGTTGGAACCCAACAGTCCAGAGTTCAAGGACCAGCTCCCTCACCCACTGCCACCGTCCCACAGTGATGAAGCTTGGTAGGGGGTCACTTGCATCCTTTAGCCTGAGCCGTGTGGCTACTTGCTCCGAATGCTCCGCCCCTTTTTCTGACGTGCAGGGATGTGGAATTCCACTCCAGCTCACACCCTGATCCCACAACTACTTCCCAAAGCATCCAGCACCTACCAGATCCTAAAAGCAGGATGACTACACCTGGTGTGTGTGTGTGCCCTGACTGGCTGTTTCCAGGTCTGCCTGACAGTCACCCACCTCGTGCAGACGGGTCGGCTGTGATGCCTTGGGACTTGGCTGCATCCACTGAACTCGGTTGCCGCCTGCTGCCCTCCCAACTCGCCTGGCTAAGACAGAGTCAGCCAGGCGGGGGTGTGTCCTGGCACCAGGTTCCAGCTCTTGCTCTTGGGCAATTCTAAATCCAAGTTCTTTTATCACAAAGTGAAGATAAAAGTAGTCCCTATCTCCGATGGTGGTCAGGTTAAGTGAGAGAGTGAGCGGATTGAATGCGGAGTGCACACCAGCACATGATGACGAGTGTTGGAAACAAGTTCCACTTTGCTCACTGGGCACACTCACCAGCCACGTGACCTTGGGCTAGACCTCTGTATCCTCATTGGTTATTTACGGGAAATGATAGATTTCTGTGAGCTGTAAATTAGACAAGGAATATGAAGAACTAGGTGAATAAGAAGTGGGCCAAATAAGCTGTCAGTAAAAGTTTCCTTATAAATAGATAGATGATAGGTGATGTATAGATTATAGGTAGATGGTACAGAAACAGAAAAGATAGGATAAATGATACATGATTGGTAGATAGATGATAGATAGGTAACTTGATAGGTAGATGATAGATGATAGGTAGACAGATGATAGATAATGATAGATGATAGATGATAGATGAATGGTAGATGATAGGTAATGATAGATGATAGATTGGTAGATAGATAATAGATAGTAGATAGATGATGTTAGATGATACACACAGAGTAATCTAAAATTGAGCATGGGGCATTTAACTGGACAAGCCAGCACCTTTCTCCCAAATAATTGTTAAAGGCATTATCTTGGCTTGAAGTCACCACATTTAAAATCAAGAGCAACTTGATAGTACAAGCATCATAATCCTAACAGAAGGTCTACGTCACCTTGGAACCATCTGTCCAGCAGAAGGGCAGACCCAGGTGTGGATCTTGCATCTGGGTGGGGTGGAGGGTCAGCTGGGGGGAGTATTGTCACTCCCCTCTGCTGCCAGCAGACAGTACCATATGTGTCCTAGGGACCCAGGAGCCTCTGGGAGCCCCAGCATGATGGGCACTCACTGATCTCTCTTCTGCCCTGGCAGCCTCGGAACATGGCATGTCCTGAGCACCCTGGCAGCCCTGGCTGCACAGGACCCGTAACCCAGTGTGCTGCCAAGACCAAGCAGGAAGCACCCACCTCGGACCCAGATCTCCCAAGCCCAGGACCTAGAGAACACTCAGGTGAGCCTGCAGCTTGGGGCTCAGTGAGGGGGACAGGTTTAAAGACACCTGAAGTACAAACGTGGGCCTACAACGAATGGTGCAGGACAGCCTGGCAGCTCTTTCACCCTGGGTCACCCCTTGACCCTGGGATGAGGGTTGGTGCTAGTTACTTAGGTGGTAGGTGACCAGGAGGCAAGGGCAGGGGATGGGAAACCAGGGTGGGGAGCCACCCAGGGTACCAGTGAGCCCATGACTTGGGCAGGTGACAGGCTCACTCCCAAAGGAATCTTCTAGGAGGGCGTGTGGTGGGAGCTATCTCAGAGCTGTGAGACAGCAGTCCCATCCTGCCTCAGCTGAGGGAGGCCCCTGCGCTTGTCGCTATGGCCCCAGAAAGCCCTTAAGGTGGGAGTCCAGTGCTTCCCCTGGAAAGCCAGTAGCATGTTCCAGGACAATGAGTGCCAAGGCCCCGGCCAGCACCACCTCCTGGAACTAAAATTCCCGACAGTCCTTCAAGATGGACCCATTGAAAACCTGCTGTGCTCAGTGCAGAGAACAAACCGCGGTACTGGCCTCTGGTTCCTCAGGGAAACACCCATGCCAAACAATTAGAAGTGCCACAAACAGCTGCTGGAACAAGGTGGGAAGGACTGGAATGCCAAGGAGCAGTTGAAGTGACACGTAGGCAGGTGGACACACTAGGCCAGGGCTTCTGGGGACCACATCATTCAAAAAAAAAAAATCACAGTTACTTGCACAATTTTAGTGGAGAAAGATTCTAAGCTTTCTCAAGATTCTCAGAGGGGCTCAGGCCTCAAGGGAGGTTTCAGAAACACAGTTGGTACCACACACACAGCAGATAGAGCACTGATCTCTAGGATATATAAAGGACTCAAAAATCTTAACCCAATCAATAAATCAATAGACACTTCTCAGAAGATGAGATACAATTGACCAACAAAATATGTGAAAAAATGTTCATCATCTCTAGCAATTAGAGAAATGTAAATCCAAACCACTCTAAGATTTCATCTCACTCCAGTCAGAATGGCAGCTATTAAGAATACAAACAACAATAAGTGTTGGCGAGGATGTGGGAAAAAAGGTACACTCATTCATTGCTGGTAGGACTATAAAATAGTGCAGCCATTCTGGAAAGCACTATGCAGACTCCTTGGAAAACTGGGAATGGAACCACCATTTGACCCAGCTATCCTACTCCTTGCTTTATACCCAAAGGAACTTAAAATCAGCATACTACAGGGACACAGCCACATCATGTTTATAGCAGCACAATTCACAATAGCTAAACTGTGGACGCCCTTCAGTAGATGAATGGATAATGAAAATGTGGCATTTATACACAATGGAATATTACTCAGCAATATGGCATTTGCAAGTAAATGGATGGAGCTGGAGAAGACAATGCTAAGTCAGTCAATCCCCTCCCCGCCCCCAAAAAATGCCAAATGTTTTCCCTGATACAAGGAGGCTGATTCATAACGGGGGTTGGGGGCAGCCTGGGAGGAATAGATGAACTTTAGATAGGGCAAAGGGGAGGAAGAGGAAGGGAGGGGGCTTGGGTATAGGAAAGACAGCGGAATGAGACTTACCCTAAGTACATTATAAAAACACAAATGGTGTGACTCTATTTTGTTACAACCAGAGACATGAAAAGTTGTGCTCTATTTGTGTAATATGAATTGAATTGCCTTCTGCTGTCATATACAACAAATTAGGATAAATAAATTTTTTTTTAAAGATTACAAACACCAAAAAAAGAGAAAGAAACAAAGTTGGTTTCCAGATAGGGCAATGGGAGGGTTGGGTTCAAAGCAGATAAGTGGCCCATGGTAGAAAAAGCAGGCCGGTGGGCAATAAGTGAGGGTGAGGAGGGGAACCCAGCATCTTGGTAACTCCCTCCACCACTCTGGCATGTGCTTAGGGTCCTGGGGCAGCCACAGACAGTCAGTGCTGCAGGCAGTGCCCAGGTAGACAAGGCAGGGTACCGTCAGCAGCACAGGGCTGCACAGTGCTGATCTGCAGGCCGGAGGGCCTCTGCAACATGCCCGCACTACATTTCACTATCAGGAAACTGGCTTCGGCGATTGACTCCTTGAAGTCGTCAGCAGTGGGTGGGTTCTGCCAGCTTGGACGCAGGCACCTGGCTGATGCCCTCTCCCACACTCAGTTTCATAAATGTAAGGGTGAGCAGAGGGGATAATTACCACTCCTCCTGAATCCTGATGCCCCCTTCCAAGACAGACCAGCCACCTCCCCAAGCCCTTGCCTCTCAAGTGCACAGCCCTGGTGCAGATCCCTAAGGAGGCTGTCCTTGCAGGTGCCCACCCCAGTCCAAGCTCCAACTCCAGCATGACCACCCGGGAGCTGCAGGAGTACTGGAAGAACGAGAAGTGCCGCTGGAAGCACATCAAGCTGCTCTTTGAGATCGCTTCAGCCCGCATCGAGGAGGGAAAGGTCTCCAAGTTTGTGGTAAGCTGAGATGGGGAAACGATGGAACCCCTCTCAAATGGCCCTGGGCAAGACCTTGACCTTCCCAACCACGAAATGGGTTGACAGACTTTAACTCACAGAGTTCTTCCAGAGCAGTGCCAAAGAGCACTGTGCTAGATTCTGTGAAAATTAGAGAGGTAGGAGTCAAGCTTCCTGACCCTAAGAAATAGCCCACTGAAGCCCAGGTGATCCCGGATTAGTCATCTTCATCCCTCTCCACTGGATTTTGTCCTAACCTTGTGTCTTTTACTGCTATTTAGTTTTTTTTTTCTTTAGATTGGATCAATTCTTCTTCTTTTTTTTTTTTTTTTTTTTGCAGGGGGAGGGCTTACTGGGGATTGAACTCAGGGGCACTCAACCACTGAGCCACATCCCCAGCCCTGTTTTGTATTTTATTTAGAGAGGGTCTCACTGAGATGCTTAGTGCCTCACAGTTGCTGAGGCTGGCTTTGAATTCATGATCCTCCTGCCTCAGCCTCCCGAGCTGCTGGGATTACAGGCATCTGCCACCATAACTTGGATCCCTTCTTTAAAACACTGAATATATTTAAATGGAAAACCAAGATCACATAGCATAAAGAACTACAACTACAAATGTAAATAACAAAGAAAACTAAATACCGTAATTCAATTGGCTGGCTACTAGGGCCTTGGAAAGCTCTGTGCCTGGGGGCTGCTGTCTTAGCGAGGCTGGAATTCCAGCCTGTGTTAGGAAGAGCCACACTTGACCCCTCTTCTCCACTTAATTGGAACCAGGACAATAACTATAGCTACCACTGCGTGCTGACTGCATGCTGGGCGCAGTTCCACGTGGTTTCAGTGCATTAACTCATTTAATCCTCATCCAGTGATTGAAGTAGGTACTATTCCTATCATCAATTTATGGATAGGAAACATGAGGCTCAGAGAGGATAAATTACCTAAGACCACACAGCTAGATTGTGATGGGGCTGGAATTATAACCCAGGCCGTCTGGCTCCAGAGTCTGTACCCTTAACCAGTACTCTTTGTGTGTGTGTGGAATTTTTTTTTTTTTTTAGTTGTAGATGGACACAATGCCTTTATTTTATTCATTTATTTTTAATGTGGTGCTGAGGATCAAACCCAGTGCCTCACACATGCCATGCGAGGCAAGGGCTCTGCCACCGAGCCCAGCCCCAGCCCGCCAGTACTCTCTTGAAGGAGAATTCCAACAATAATTTCCTGATGGACCGTCACTACCAGTGTGTGTGCAGGTTGCTCTGACCCACTTCCCAGTTCAGATCGCAGAGGCCCAGCTTTGATGAGGGAAAGCCACAAGGGTCCCCAGGCCCCCTGCGAGGGCTGGTTCCTGTATCTTTTTTCCTCTGAGCTGCCTCCATGGTGCGGTGTTTGTTACTGCAGGGTGGTGTCTGTCCTGAGCCCCTTTACAGCTCAGATGATGGCGAGGGCAATTAGAACAGAATTGCTTATAAGGATGACCCATTTGCAGGGTATCCTCGTTGTCACTGTCCTTTGCGGGGGCTCTGTCCTTTTCACCTGCTTGCGCATAGTCAAAGGTGTGCCCGGCCCCACCTGTCCCGCAGATGTACCAGATCGTGGTCATCCAGACGGGGAGCTTCGACAGCAACAAGGCTGTCCTGGATCGGCGCTACTCGGACTTCGAGAGGCTGCACAAGAACCTGCTGAAGACGTTCCGGGAGGAGATGGAGGACGTGGTGTTGCCCCGGAAGCGCCTGACGGGGAACTTCTCGGAGGAGATGATCTGCGAGCGCAAGCTGGCGCTCAAGGAGTACCTGGGGCTGCTCTACGCGCTGCGCTGCGTGCGCCGCTCGCGCGAGTTCGCCGACTTCCTCACGCGGCCCGAGCTGCGCGAGGCCTTCGGCTGCCTGCGCGCCGGCCAGTACGCGCGCGCGCTCGACCTGCTGGTGCGCGTGGTGCCGCTGCAGGAGAAGCTCACGGCCCACTGCCCCACGGCCGCCGTCCCCGCGCTCTGCGCCATGCTCGTGTGCCACCGCGACCTGGAGCGCCCCGCCGAGGCCTTCGCCGCCGGGGAGCGGGCCCTGCGGTGCCTGCAGGCCCGGGAGGGCCATCGCTACTATGCGCCCCTGCTGGACGCCATGATCCGCCTGGCCTACGTGTTGGGCAAGGACTTCGTGTCCCTGCAGGGCAGGCTGGAGGAGAGCCAGCTCCGGAAGCCCACCCACCGGGGCTTCACCCTCAAGGAGCTCACGGTGCGGGAGTATCTGTCCTGAGCCAGCCGGGCACCTGGCAGGGAGACTAGGGGCCACCGTGGGCTGCGTGGGCTGCGTTTGTCACGGGAGGACCTGTTGGGAGCTGTGAGTTGCTGAGTGACTTTGGGCAAGTCCCTCTGATCTGTGTAGAACAGAGGTGCTCCTGGGACCCCTGTGTTTCTAGCTTAGGTCTCCTGATGACAGGCTCCCTTCATCTCCAAACCACAAAACCAGCTGCAAAAAAATGTTGGAGAGTGCTGTGACCTTACTGATGTTTTTGTGGGAAGCCGGAGGAGAGGTTTGCATCACGAATCATGGACTAATCATGGCAGAGGGCTCTCTCCAACTGCCCTGGGTCTTTTTTTTTTTTTCCTGCTCTTATGCTTATAAGTAGACCCACCCAGCCGGGTGTGGAGGCCCCCCAGAAAGGGCTAGGGATGTGCCTCAGTGGCCAAGTGCCCTTGGGTTCAATCTGCAAGACCAAAAATAAATAAATAAATAAAGACCCACCCATTATCCTAATATTCTTGCTCTTCCCCTTAGCATGCAGACCTCACTCGGCAAATCAAAGGCTCTCCTGTTGTCCCTCCAGGACAGCCTCTCCCCCTGCAGAGCCCCCAGGGTGAAGGTTGTACACCGGTCTTTGAAGGGTGGGAGGAGGATGCTGGGCCAGAAAGCTATCATGTCCTAAGATTCAATGACAGGCATTTTTAGAAAGGAAAGTTCCAAAGACCTCTCCGGCTAGGCTGCTAGAACACATTGCCTGAGGGTGGATTTTCACTCAGATGGCCGCTGTTCTTTGAATGACATCCCCAGATATGTAGATACAGCCCTGGAAGGAGGGGGAACAAGAACATGCAGTGGGGCCTCTGGGTAGAAAACAGACTGAATTCTCAACAGCTCTCCATTTGCGGTACAGAGTTCCTGGAACCTCTCTGATAGTGTGGGGCCTACTGTCTACCATCAGGAAAGGACTCACTCACACCATGGACACCAGAGTGTGGTGGAGAGCCACACCAAAGACCTGAGCTAACAGTACAGGCTGAATTGGGCCAATGTGTATCTGAGCCTGGAAGCCCTTGAAGAACTAAATTAAACTATCTGGCCAAAACTATCAGGCCAGAATGTGGAAACTTTAATGTTGGGCACCACTTTGGCCATTGTGGGATATGGCCCAGGTCAAGGTAGCAGTGGACAAGCATTCACTAAACTACACCAGAGTCTGTTCAACAGCGACACCTTGTGGCAACCACTGTGTGGCCCAATCCCGGCTCTTTCCTGAGGAAAACACAGACTCTTTGGACAAAGAAAACCCTCCTATCTCTCTGTTTACTCCAGGAGAAGGACCCTGGAAGCAGGAATATGTTGGACTTCTTGAAAGCCAGGGCATATGGGAAATTAGAGTGTTGAATGAAAAAAATAAAAGTCGTGACTCTGCTATTATGAAGATCCTACTGAAACTACAAATTATTTCATCAACTATAAAATATTCTCAATTGTAAAATGCACCAAATATTCACTAAGAAAGAACAAGTGCAAAAAACACTGAAGAGTTTCATAGGGGATTCCAGCAGACTGGGAGACCAAAGAGTTAGGTCCCCAATATGAGAGTCAATGCAAGAGAAACCTACTGTTCTGGGTGGACTGTCCCTACCAACACTCATGCTGAAATGTAATCCCCACTGTGAGGTATTAGGAGGGTAGAAACTTAATCTATGGTTTTTGGAGGTGGGACTTTGGGGAAGCAGTTAGGATTAGTGATGCCATTAGGGTGGGAACCCCCTGATTGCATTAGTGACTTTTAAAAGAGGAAGAGAGACCCAAGCTGACCCACTTGCTCTGTCTTGCCTGGTGATCCCCGCCCTGCCGTGGGATTCTGCATCCTCATGAGCAGAAAGGTCCTCACTAGCTGCATCCCCTAGATGTGGGGCCCCCAGAACCCTGAGTTGAGTAAATATTTATAAATGTCCCAGTCTGTGCTCTTCAGTGATAGCAACAGTAACAGTGGATGAAGACACCTGCTGGGCAGGGAGGGACAGGGGGACATGGGCGTGAATCAAGCCTGGCATGGGTAGAGGGGGGGATGTCAGAGAATCTGGACTGCAAGCTTGTGCTCACCCACGTTTGGGGGCTGAGTACAACAGTGTGGTCCAAAATAGCTCCAGAAGAGCAGTCGTGTCGAAGCCGTTTCACTTGGAGGTGTTCCTGCAACTGCTGTTGCAAGCTCTCTCTAGAGGAAGTCAGCGTGGATCTAGGTCAAGAAGGAGCATAAGGTGAAGACGCTGTGCATCTCAAAGGTCACAAATATATGGGGTGTGTGTGTGTGTGTGTGTGTGAGTGTGTGGCGTGCACACCCACAGAAAATACCCACATGGGGTAGAAATACCTACACAGTCGTAGAGGGGTGTCCCCCATCACCACCACCTGCAGAAGGACTGGCTCCTGACGTGATTCTCCAGCTCCTGAATAATCAGGAGCCGCCACAAAGGGCAGCTTTGGGAGCCCAGCGCGTGACACTCTTGCTCTTCTCCCAGGTCTCCCCACAGCCACAGCCCGTGGGTCCGGTGGAGTTTCTGCTGGTCATGTGCGCAGTGTCCTCGTCCACGGTGGGTTGTCCTGGATGACCGTGATGGCCATCTCTTCCTGACACCTGCCATCTGCTCCAGGAGCCAGAGACCCGCTCATTTCTTGGGTTTGGGGAATGAGTCCTTGAATTCTCAGGCCCTGCCCCAGGGAGCTTCCCTCATGGCTCCCGGTGACCCACGGGGATACCCCACTTCCCGTTATCCTGGGCCCTTTCCACTGTGCATTTCACTTAGACCTTGTTCCGGGGGGCTTTGGGGAGCTGGAAGGAAGATGGGCGGAAATTCTCCTGCTTTCACAAAAGCTGGGCCACAGGAGAGGTGGAGTGCCTGCCCTCAAGACCCGGGGTGGGGCTGGGGTCCAGCAGCCTCCCAGAGCTTGGGGGAAACGCAGACCTTCAGTCCCGCCTCGGCCTGCTCAGCCAGAATGGCCACCTTAACGAGATCACCCCTCCTCCTACCCCCTCCCGCCCCCTGCAGGTGACGGTCGGGAAAACTGACTGCAGGGGGGGGGGGCTTGAGGAAAATCACCCCAGAGCCCGGGCAGGTACTTCCCTGGGCTCCTCCCGACCTGGCCTTCCCCCTTCCCAGCCCAGGTCCCGGGTGGCTCTCACTGGTGGCACCATGCCAGCCTCTCCCTGGAACGTGCTCTGAGCACGTGCTCCTGATGCCCAAGGAGCCAGTGTCCTGGGGCCTCCCCTTGGGATGGGACTCGGCCGCTGCTGAGACCTGCATCCAGAGATGCTGGGGGGCTCTTACTGCAGGCAGGCTTCCCCCGTGTGGGCCCTGCTCCCACCCCATGCACAGAGAAGGACACAGGCACCCTGAGGGGCTAGGTGACTTGCCTGGGGTCACACAGCTAACAGTTGGTAGACAGGAAATGAAGCTCAGATGGGTGGGACCCGCGGCCTGTACTTCACTTATTGAGCCCTGTACTGGAAGAGGGGAGGGGAGAGGAGGGGAGGGGACGCGTCCTCTCAATGGTCCTTCAAAGCCATTTAATTCATATTCTCTGTTTATAGATGGGGAAAGTGAGGCCTGCAGAGGGTCACTCAAGGTCACAGGAGACAGGGGACAGTGCAAGAACCAGACGTGGGACATCCACATCAAATGCTTTGACAGGCAAGGCAGACCAAATAATCCCAGGTTCAAATTCCAGAAAACCCTTGGCGAGGCCACCCGGCGGGACTTGGGCTCAGGGTCCGCGTTGAGGCCTGGCTTCCCGGCCCCAGGTGGAAGCTCGGTTCAGGGTGGGCTGCAGCCCTGAGGCCAGCGTCCCTTTGCTGTCCTCAGAGCACACGGCCCACTAGCCAAGGCTGCTTCGGAGCAGCTGAGTGACCACCAACTCTACCTGCTGGCAGGGGCCTGTCCCTGGCCCGGCGGCCTCTGGGGTTCAGAGCCAGACTGCGCGGCCACTCCCCCAGATGCTGCCTTTCTGGCATCTTCCTGCTCAGTCACACGCCCCTTCCTCTGGGGCCCTGTTAACAATGCCACCACCTGTTTTGTCACTGAATTGCTATTTTCCTTGTAGCTGGTATCCTTTTACTTATGTAAATTTATTTGAAAAAGAAACTTCCTGTTACTACCCGAAACGGAAAATCAGAGTCACTGGCTATAATTGGAAGGTAGCTATCAAATAACCGCAGTGGAACCTGCCACCATATCCTACCCCAGCAGGCCCCGGCGTGGGACAGGACACCGGTGCTCCCTGGTTCAGAAGGCAAAGACCTGTTATCAGCCAACCAGGGCTTCTCTTTCACTCCCAAAGACACAGGAAAATACGGCAAGAGGAAATAAGTTCCCAGCCACGTGGTCCTGGTGATACAGCATCATGTCAGACTATCTGGAGATGTGGCAGCCTGCTGCTTGTCCCCGGGCCCTGGCCTCCAGACTACAAACCCTGTGCTCAGCCCTGCTTGCTCTCCAGCTCGGTCAACACCCAGAACAGCCTTCTTACTAGCTAGCTAGGTACTCTTTTTTTTCTTAATATTTATTTTTTATTTTTAGATGGACACAACATCTTTATTTTATTTTTATGTGGTGCTGAGGATCGAACCCAGTGCCTGTCGCATGCCAGGCGAGCGCGCTACCACTTGATCCACATCCCAAGCTGCTCTCTCTTTTTATTATTTTTTTGGTGCTGGTGCTGGGGATTGAACCCAGGGCCTCGTGCGTGCGAGGCAGGCTCTCTACCAACTGAGCTACAGCCCCAGGCCCTGCAGCTGTGTTTTCAGTTGGTACTTCCAGAATGTCCCAGACCCCGGGAAGAGCTGGGGGTACAGCAGGGACCAGGACAGACGGGCCCTGGCTTCCACAGAGGTGGTGTGTCAGAAGGCCACTCGCAGAGCAAACCCAAGCTGGGATGGAGTGCTGCCCTTCAGCCAGGTGCCCAGAGAAGACCACTCCAGGAGGAGGGTTTAAGGGAGACTCCAGGCTGGAGGGGGCCCTCGACAGAGCCCAGGCGCACGGCGAGTGGGGATCTGGGCAGAGGGAAAGCAGGAGCTCAGCTTCCCCCTGGAATCTCCTCTGACCTCAGGTCTGAGTCTTTTCCCAGAAAGGGAACATGCTCTCACCCTGATGTGCCACCTGGCTGTGCCACCAAGAGAGTGGGCTCCCAGGCCAAGAGAAGAAAGCTCCTCATGATACCTCTGCCATTCCCCCGGCTAGGGAGTGGCTCGTTGCAAAGTGAAGGAGCTGGGGAGCTTGTGTCTGGGCTTGCAGAACCACTCAGCCACCATGGCACAACCAGAGTCAGCCTCTCAAGGGAGGAATTTATTCTCTGAAGAGTCCTAGCGGAGACCAGCTTCCGGGCCAAGTGGGAGCCAAGGACTTGAACTTTGTCATCCAGTCTTTCTCTCCCTCTCTCTCTCTCTCTCTCTCTCTCTCTCTCGCTCTCTCGCTCTCGCTCTCGCTTTCCCCCTAGTTCTGCTTTCCCCTGCTTGGCCTTCTCTCCTCGTGTTGACCAGATGGCTGCAGCAGCTCTGGGATCACATGCTTCCTTCTTGGCAACAGAGGACTCTCCTGTCCAGGATTCTTGTGAGGTCCTCACCTGTAGGCTGTGTAGGAAACACACAACTGTCCTTTTCTGCGGAGCCCCATCCCCACAATGCACAAGTGCCAACAGCATGCATTTCAGGGTGGCCTTGATCGGAAACGGTTCTTGAACATATTGTTTAGTCATCAGCTTTTTAAATTGCAACTACACATCCTGAACACTTCCTGTAATAGATCCTGTTCCTACAGGCCACTTTGGGTGGTTTCATGGTAGTCTAATGCATATGCCATAGTTACTCTAACCATACATTAATATTGCATTTTCCTTATTTCAGGCAACACTGCGGCAAACATCTTGATTCTCGTGCCTTTTTGTGTTTGTGTTCTCTTAACAGCAGTCTCCAGAGTGGCATCTCTGAATTTCTAAATATTTCAACAGATCTATTGACTAATTGGATCTGTTGTAATTTATGGTGCTGGCGATGGAACTCTGAGCCCTGCATATGTAAAAGCAAGCGCTCCACCATTAAGCCTCACCTCCAGTCCTGATTTTATTTCTTAATTGACAAAGATTGTGTGTATTTATGGATCAACACTTTCAGTGGTTTTGATATTACTTCTCTCTCCCTAAAGGCTGGACGAACTCACTCCTCCACCATACAAGTGTGAGAGGGATGCCAATTCCTTCAGTTTTCCATTATCCTCGGATTTAAAACTCATTTAGTAGTTGAATCCTTGTCCCTTTTCAGGGGACAATCATTGCGGAGGCAGGAGGGATCCAGGACTAGATCCCGCTGTTCACCGGGCTGCCAGCAGGTGGCGCTGCCGCCCCGACGGCTCCGAAGCTCCCCGAGCCTTGGGCGCGGGAGAAAAAGAAAAAGAGGAAGAAGGGGAATTGGGCAATTCTCCGGAAAAAAAGAAAAACGAAACTCAACTCGGTGAAGCCGTCCGCGGGGGATTGAAGAAAGGCGGAGAAGAAATGCCTTCTGGGGGAAAGGCTGGGCAAGCGCCGAGGCCCTACCCTTGCAACGCAGGCTCCCTCCAGGTCTGCAGAGGAGCCTCCCGGTGGCTGGTGGGTGGCCGGCACGGGGCGGGGGGGGGGGGGGGTTCAGGACCTCGCCTCCCCGCGCCCCGTCCTTTTCCTGCACCCCAGAAGCCCCAACAGGAGGAAGGAGGCCGCTGTCCCCGTCGGGTGGCCATCAGCCTCCACCTCCCATAAGGGAATAGGGCGCATGCAGGGTGCCTCCCCTGGGCCACCGCGAAGTGGCCGCCCCGCAGGGCTGCATGGACCCTCGGGGGACGTGGAAGGGGAAGCCGCCCGCGGGGAGCCTCGGGCATCCCGGAAGGAAGGTGCGACAGGCGCCTCCCCAGCCCCCTCCTCCCTCCCTTGGGGACCCGGATAGTGGCGGTGGGGGGGCTCCTGTCCCTCTACCTAGTGCACTGGGGGAGGGGAGAGCACCCGCAGGGGTCACTCCTGTCAAGGCCCAGGGCACAGGCTGTCCCCAAGCCTGGGCTGAATGAGTAAGTACATAGAAGGAAAGAAGAGGGAGGGAGGGGTGGGACAGGGGAACAGAAAAGAGAAATCTCATTCCGCGCTGAGCAGGGTGTGAATGGGTACAGCCTCAGAAAACTCACTTAACGCAGGGCACAGTGGCGCCAGCGTGTAATCCCAGCTGCTCGGGTGGCAGAGGCAGGAGGATTGCAAGTTCAGCCTCAGCAATTTAGCAAGGCCCTAAGCAATTCAGGGAGACTTTGTCTCTAAATAAAATATATTTTTTTAAAAAGGCTGGGGGTGTGGCTCAGTGGTTAAGTGTCCCTGAATCAATCCCTGGGACCAAAAAAAAAAAAAAAAAAGAAAGAAAAGAAAAGAAAAACCAGTGAGCACCGTCTCCGGGAGGTAAGCCTCCCTAGGAGCCCTTGAGAGTCCACTGCAGGAATGTTCCCCACAGAGACAACCACATCCACCCAGAACACCAGCTGGAAGTTCAGAGCAGGACTCTTGCCAGTAACTTCCCCACCCAGGCACAGCCCAAATGCCCACCCATAGGAAAGGTTTGAGGAAGTTGTGTAAGGTCTCTAGGTAGGTCACAGCCATGGGTATAAAGAAGTGCAGACAGTGGGAAGGTGGACCTCACAGGCAGGACGGAAGGAGGCAGGGCAGACCTGCACTCAGCCCCTGTGAGATCCTGTCTCATGAAGGTCAAGGTCAAGCCAAGGTGAGTGTTTAAGAATTCTACTTAGATGGCAAAACTTCCGTCCAAGTATCAGTCAGGGTTCTCCAGAGAAACAAAATCAACAGGGGAGAGAGAGAGAGAGAGAGAGAGAGAGAGAGAGAGAGAGAGAGAGAGAGAGATTGATTTACTATAAGGCATTGGTACCCATGACTACAGAAGAGGAATCCCAGTCTGCTGTCTGCAAGCTGGAGACTAAGAAGGGGGAAAGTCTGCCCGCAGAGGGCAGGAGGTTGATGACAGCTCGCAGTCACTCACGGGGAGGTAAATCCAAACTCCCTCCACGTTTTTATTCTCAGGCCCTTATAAGGAGAGAAGGGCTGGGTGATGTTCATGCACATTTGGGAGGGTCACTGCTTTGCTCCATCCACCAGTTGCAATGCCAGTCTCTTCCAGAATCATCTTTATAGACACACCCAGGGGGAAAAAAAATGTTTCATCACATACCTGGGCATCCTGTAGCCCAGGCAAGTTGACATTAAAAAATTAACCATCACACATCTAAGGAAACAAGAAAGAAAGGTTACAATGAAAGCCCTGATGGTGGATCTTACTTCCAGGGGAGTGAGGAGGCTTTGATGGGGGAAGGACTGGGGAGTCTTGGAGGTTGGGAGGTGTGTTGGTCCTCAGCCGTGGGTAATGGTTCCAGGGCCTTTTGCTTGCTAATAATTTGCTAAGCTGTACACCTCAATTCATGCTCTTCTCTCTGTGTGGCATATTTCAAAATAAAAATATTTTAATAAAAATACAAATGGATACAACAACTATGAATTCCATATCTATTAGGCACAGATATGGTTTAGATAGGTGTCCCCCAAAGGCATTTCTATTCAGGCTTCGTCCCCAGCGCGTGACACTATTGGGAGGTGGAGAGTCTTTAAGAGGCGGGGCCTAGTGGGAGTAAGTTAAGGCACTGGGGAATGCTCTGGAAGGGCAGCTCCTTCTGCCTCCTCTCTGCCAGGTCCCAGCTATGAGATGACTGGTGCTGCCATATGCTGCTGCTCTGCTGTGCCACCTTGCCATAGGCCCCAAAGCAGTAGGGCCAACCAACCACAAATGGGAACCTCCCAAACCATGAGCCAAAAACACCTTTTCTCCTCGTAAGCTGGTTCTCTTGGGTATTTGTTACAGTAACGGAAAGCTGACTAACACAGGTAGAGTATACCACAGCAGTCAGAGCTGGTATTTGAACTTGAGGCTTCCGCCCCCAGCTGTGCTGCCTCACAAGGCTGCGGAGGTGACGGCTGGGGCCTGAGGCCTCAGCCCAGGGAACAACCCGGGCCAAGGCACGTCATACCTGCAGGCTGGCATCGTACTCACTGTGGTCCCCAGTTTCCCCCAACCTTCAGGAACAAATCGGGAAGGACAATCAGCTGGGGAGGCACCAGTGGGTCCCCAGAGGTGCCTCCATCAACCAGCAGCGTGTGGCCCACTGCAGGGGTGGCCCAGCTCTTGGTCCCGCCCATCTCCATGACATTTTCCTCGTCGCCTGACAGTTCCTTTTTGTGAAGAGACAGGGTCAGTGTCCCATCCCTTGAGTCCAGCAGTCCAGGAGCGTGAGGCAGAAGGGCGGGTGACCAGCTCCAAGTCCTGGCCTCGAGGGACCTTGTGGGCTTCACTCACCCTCATTCTGCTGTTGTCATGAGAAAAACATGCTCCAGGTGTCCTGCTGGGGACACTTGATGAGATGACACCTGGAGCCAAGCCAAGGGCAGCCTAGACAGCGGGCAGCCTGTCAACTCCAGAAATGTGGCCAAGCTCGGCCAAGACCAGCCTGCTCCCAGCCAGGTGATTCCTGAACTCACTCCAAGGTTATTGTTGTTTTAAATCATTGAGTGGGGGGATGTTTGTTACTAAACATAGCTAGCTGATACATGGTCTGTGGGTAGCCTTGAGATCCAGGGACTTGTTGGAAGGGCTTCCTAAAAGGGGCTGCCTAGATGAGAAGTGACCAGCACCAGTTGTCCCAGTGCCTCACCTTCCCCAGATTCTCTCAGAAGCTCCACGTGGCCTATATGTCAACATCCCCTCTGTGACTACTGGTGCCTGTAGTCACTCCTGCCAGGCCCTGGGTTCAACTCCTCACAGACCCACCCCACTTACCCCACCACAGCCCTGGGAGGTAGGCGCTGTGACCACCCCTGACTTTACAGATGAGGAAACAGGGAGGGAATCAGCTGCCCAGCTCAAGGCACATGTAGTAGGAGGTAGCCTGGGAGCTGACTTCAGAGCCCGGGCCTTACCCACGTGCTGTCCTACTGCCACCCCAGCCAGCCGCCCTCAGAGTATCTCCCTGGTGTCAGACACCGAGCCTGGGGCCTCTGCAGAGGGCCCCCACCCTCTGCTTGCCTCTGGCCACCAGGCCACGAGGTGCCCAGCGTGGAGATCATGCTCAGCAGCATCGTGTCCAGAAGAGCACGATTCCCATGGACCAGAGGCCACAGGGACCCCGTGGGCAGAAAGGAAGCTCTGTGACAACTTCCAAGCAGGACAAAGTGTGCTGAACAGCGTTCGTCACTCGGACGGAAAGGCTCGGGACACTGGGACAGGAGAGGGTACAGGCTGACCCCCTGCAAGTTCCAGTCTTCTCTCCAAATGGAATTTGACACAGGAGCCCAACACAGAAGCTCCGCCTGTGCAGCCCCGTAGGAGATCCACAGCGGAGGCCAAGTCCAGTGACTCTACCGAGGGAAAAGGCTCAAGCCCACAGCAGACAAGAGTGAGAGGGTTAGGACGTGAGCTCAGATCTTCCACCTCCCACCTCTGAACTCGTCCTCCTGCCACAAGTGTAGGTACAAAAACCTGCCTTCCAAAATGAAGACATAATTGTGACTTTTTTGTAAAACACCATTTTTGGAAATGGTGCCCTTAGCATCACATACAGTCACTAGAATAGAACTGACCAGTCCTCATACTTCAGGGCCTCGTTTACAGCCTCACCGTGTTCCTCTTGGGGTCCACTGGGACTGTGGGCTCTTTTTCTTGGGGCCATCTCTCTGCCCTCCTCTCCCTTCACCTCTTTGCACAGCCCTCCTGAGCTGACCTCTGCAGAGCCGGGACCTCCTGGAACAGTTTTTCCCTGGGGTGACGGACTTGCTGCAGGTGTCTTCAGAGGTGATAATATTCTCCAGAGGATCCCCGGGCCAGTGAGGGGCCAGAGCATGAGCCTGGAGTCGCGTGTTGAGTGTCTCTGGGTCTCTGCTGCCCGACTCTTTCTGGAAACAGCACCCAGTTGTTCTCCCTGGTGGAGCTGGTCCTCCCTGGTGCCCAGCCGTGTAGCCTGGGTGAGCTGGAGCCCAGCACTTCAAGTCCCTCCAGCCCCAGCCCCGGCAGCTCTCCCTGTGATGACACCACCCCCTTCCTCATTGCCTCCCACGGCCTCCTCCACACCAGCCTCCGCACCAGCCTCCGCACCAGCCTCCGCACAGCGTCCGCGAGGCCTTTGGAAACCATAAAGGACCCACTCACCCCCCAGCCCAGAGCTCCCGGGGTCCCCCTGACTCTGACCCTAACACCCAGACCCCTCCCCAGCCTCCACACCTGGCCTCACCTGGCCTCACCTGCCTCCTTCCTGCCCTCTCCTCTCCACCCCTCCCCAGCCGGGCAAGCTCTCCATCTGCCCCTGGGCTCCTCCCGTCTAATGGCCCATTCTAGAGTTTCCATCTTGAATGTCCCCAAGGGTCCGTGTGTTCCAGGCCTGGTCCACAGGGGGGCGCTGCTGGGAGATGGTGAAACCTGCCCAAGGTGGGCCTTGTGGGAGGTCCTTAGGTCCCAGGGTCACGCCCTCTACAGGACAGGGGGACCCCGCCCCTTTCCTTATTTCTTTTGCTTCTTGTCCGGGAGGGGGATTTTTCTTCCTTGCTCCTGCCCTTGCCTTCAGCTCTCTCACCAGAAACCTGAAACAAGGAGTCTGCCCGACCATGGTCTGCAGCCTCTGAAACCATGAGCCCCAAGGAACCTTTTTTCTTTATGAGTCAATTACTCAGGTATGTTGTTACAGTGGCAGAAAGCTGACTAACCACCCATGTTCCCTGTGACATCATCTTGGAGACCCTCTGGGATCCAGATCAATGCTTCCTCTGCAGTCCCATAGGGTCTCACCCTTGATGAGACCTTGGCTCTTTCTGTCACCACCTTCAATTTTTAAAGATTTTTTTTAACAAGAGTCCCAAGTGATCATTACCAAATAAGACCATGTAACAGCTGCCAGGGGCCGGCTGGCCATCCTTACTTCAGTCACCTGAGCCCCCTGCCCTGCTTTGTATTTTATTTAGACACAGGGTCTCCCTGAGTGGCTTAGGGCCTCGCTTTGGCTGAGGCTGGCTTTGAACTCGCGATCCTCCTGCCTCAGCCTACGGGGCTGCTGGGGTTACAGGTCTTTCTCCTTTTGACGGTGCTGGAGGTGGACCTGGGCTTCCCCTGCTGGGCAGGTGCTCGACCATGGACCCCCACCCCAGGCCTGGGGCCCCTGTTGTTAAGAGGGATCTGGTTCCCTCTGAGCCACCGCCAATAGCCACAGTCTCCCGCTGGAATTGACCGGCTCGTGGCTTCTGTTGCGTTATTTTTATGGCTCTTTCTCATCGTGGACGGACACTGGTTTTCTTCCCCGTGTTCCTTACGCAGTGCATGGACAGGTAGGAAAAATGTCTTAGAAAGAAAAGGGGGAAATTGGGAAGGAGGTCCTGAAAGCAGGAAGTTAGGGAGATTGGGGGGGTTGGGCCCTGCCACAGAAGGGACACAGTGGCTCAGAGAGGGATGGGGACGCGTCTGGAGTCCTTTCAGGTGACACTGGGTCTCTCACTGGCCTCCCTGCCTGGGACCAAAGGTGGGGCCGCAGCTTTCCTCCCAGAATCCCTTGCACCCAGGCTCCCCTCCCCCCCTGGGGTCCCTTGGCCCATTTAGAAGATCAACCCGGGGCTCACCCCCCTTCCCAGCGCTCAGACAAGCAAGTGTGGAGCCGGGAACCTTGTTTCTGCTCTGAAACTGCCAGGCGCAGCCTTTACCGCGTGCTCGGCAAGTCTCCACGGGCCGCGTTTTAAAGACTCTTTCTCCTTTTGCTGTGATCAAAGGAATTGCTTGTTCCCCTGATAGGTGACAAAAGACGTCAGAGAGACTAGCGAGAGAGAAGGCGGTTGCCGCCCCTTCCTTCTGCCTGGGGGAAGGAGAGTCAGGGTCTGGGTGGCTTCTGGGAGCCAGGGGAGGGTGCGGCAGCCCCAGAGGAGGGGACCCTGGGCAGGCCAGTAGTGGACATCGGGTGGGTGGCCCCCAGGATGCAGTTTGGCTTCTCCCTTTCGCGGGTGCTGCAGGAGGGCCGGCTCCTTCCCCGGCTCTGAGGCCGCGTGTGATTCAGACCAGTCCCTGGGAATCTCGCGCGCTCCTGGCCGTAGCGGTCCATTCTGAGATGCTCATGTGGCCGAACCAGGACCAGTGAGAAGCGATCCTGGGGTTCTTTTAGACCCACTTCTGACAGGGCACCTCTTTCTGGGGTATCCAAGATCAGCAGGGATGATCCTGATGGATGATGGCTGCTGCTGGATCCCGTCTGACCTGAAGGCCCTGGAGCTAGCCCTTGGATCATTCAGGAGCCAGCGGCTCCTGCTGTCCAGCGCCAGCCTGGAGCTGCCAGGAAGCTTGCCCAAGAGGAAATAAGAAAATGAAACCCAAATTATGTAGTAGGCAACGGAAAGGCCCTGCGTCCTGATGATCTTAAGCTCTTAGATCAAGCCGCACCTGAGGGGATCAGCAAACGGCCTTTGGCTTGGTTGAGGTTTTCCCCTCTACTCGTCTTTTACCTCTTGAGCATGTGTCTTCAGAGACCTCAGTCCCTCCTACAGTGCCCCCTTTCTTGTCCCCTAAGAACTTGGCATGGTTTCTCCATCCGGCCACACTGCTGGGCTTCATTTCCGCCGCGCCCAGGCTCAGGACACGACACTTTGGAAGAACCGCTGTTCCAGGCCTGAGTCCAGATGGGACCCACAGGGCAGGGTCCTGGGGCAGGTCACACCTCCACAGTTGTGCCTGTCTGCACAAGTCCTCACACAGGGACGGCCCTAGACACATCAACAGTGCTCGGCGCCCTGCGGCTCCCGCCACTCTGGTCATTTCCCTGAACCCGATAGTCCATTTCACAGTTTCCAGAGGGAGGCATGTAGGGACCAGAGACATCTGACACCCCGACTTGCACCCCCTCATCTTGACACACACTACTTCCCCCTCCACCTTTCCACCAGGAGAAAGGAGACTGAGCACCGACGACACTGATGACGGGACGCTGCTGGATCCAGCTGTGCCTGAAGTTCCTGCAGCCAGCTCTTGGACCATTCAGAAGCCTATAAATTCCCTTTCAGGCTTAATTTGGGTTGGGCTGGGAGTTTGTCACTTGTGACCCAAAGAATCCTGATTGTATAACTGCCTTCAAATCTGAGGGACTGTGCAGCGAGACAGCAGCTATACCCAGCTGGCCCTAGCTCCCTAGGGGGGTTAGAGACCCCAGGACCAGTGTGTGGGGGGGCTGGCAGGGTGAGGACAGGGACCAGGAGGCCGAGGAGGGGTATGAATGCCAAGTCAAGTGGTCCCTGGAAGAGGGGTGGGCTCTCCCAGAACCAGGCCATCGGTGCTTCCGACCGACGGTGCTGACGCGTGGCCCCCGACCAGCAGCAGCGCGGCACCTGGGAGCTAGTTAGAGACGCAGACTCTCCGCCCTGCCTCAGGCCTCAGGGGGGTGCCCAGGGACCTGTGGGTGACCCTGTGCCCAGGGAGGCGTGAGCAGCACTGATTTGGAGACATTTAAATAAACGGAACGTGCCTGGGGAAGAGGGCAGGTGTCCACCGTGGCCTGCAGATGTGGGGGGCTCGGGGCAAGCCGCCACGGGTGTCTCCGAGATCCCCTGCCGCTGGAGACCGGAGCAGGAGTCTGAGGCCTCCTTCCAAGAACCGGCCACCACCCTCACGTCTCTCTGCCTCTGTGGCCTCCTGGGGAGCGGCCTCCACCAGGGAGCCCTCCTGCCTCCCTCGCTGCCTAACTCCAGGTCAGCAATGGGCCTCAGGGCGAGGTCCCCAGCAGCTGGCTAAGTGTGAAAGCAGCGGCCAGCGGGAACCTCGGTGGCTGCCCTCAGCACGGCGACGGACCAGCTCACAGAGTCCAGGCCCGCGGCCACCTCTCCGGAAGCTCTCCTTTCACGCACAGGCTCAGCCAGCCCTGCGCTCCTTCCCACATCCGGCCTGTCACCAGGTCTCCGTCCCTTGAGCTCTAGGGGCAGAGAAAGGAGACAGGACTCAGCTGGCTCCGACACACGTCCACTCAGGCACCTGCAGCCCCGGCCCCGCGTGGCTCAGGGGCTGGCCACAGGGAGCCCTGGAGGAGGAGGACCAGCGGGAGACTCTGCCTGGCGGTGGCACACCACTGGACGTCCCCTCTGCCACCTCCCCTGGCTCACCCGTCCCCCCACCAAATACCTGCTGAGGACCCACCTAGAGCCGAGGCCACGCTCAGGTCTGAGGCCACCGCAAGGGGCAGGGCAGAGAAGCAGGAGGACCAGGCACACCCTTGCCCCAGGTCTCCGGTCCCCCTTCTCCATCCTCCTGACTCACAGGCACCTTTACTCAGCTCCGACCTCTGGCCGAGCCTCAGCCTTCCCCTCTGTGCAATGGGAATCCTTCACATAATGGCCACAGTGAGTCGGATTCCTGCAGCCTACGGTCAGCGGACGGAGCAGCCAGAACCAAAGGAGCCAGCCCCGGCCAGCCTCCACGGCGTCCCCGAAACTGGCTCCCAGTCCAGGTGGTCCCAGAGGGGCCACGGTGGCCGTCCTGCCCCCCAGGACCCAGACTGCACCGACTCCAGCTCCCTCACCACCATCTCCAGTCAGAGATGTGGTGACCACGGGACCAAAGGGCCACCACTGCCACCATGATCCTGAGTCGCTGATTGAATCAGCCAGGGCCGTGTGCCATTTAACCCAAGATGAAAGCACACACGATAAGCGTCATCTCCGAAAGGATGTCGCCGAAGGAAAGCGGAACATCAAGTGGCATCCTTCATCACCCAGCAGCCCCCACCGGGCTCTCCTGAGGGGCCGCAGCCGCATCTGGGCCTGTCTGTTAGCAGCACGTACGAAGTCACCGAGTGTGACGCTGGCTCCCGGGCCCACCGCGCTAGACTTCTAAACACGCTGAATGCCTATTAATTACAGTTTTCACATCAGCAAAATGGCCCTTCATTAGCGTAATTGCCCGCTCTGTTTCATCAGGAAATTGTCCTCTCTGTCTCCAATCCCTGCATCTGAGGCGGGGCAGGGGATGCTGGGTGGACTGGTTATGGGGAGACCCCCGTCCTCCTGCCACCTCCAAACCCCGCCCAGTTCCATTTCTCCATAAGCTGGACGCCACGGAGGGTCTCAGGAGTGTCCCCCGGTGTGTGTGAGCAGGGAGGGAGGGGGAAAGGGCGCGGGGCTGGGCAGTGGCCGTCCACGGCACCTGGTCAGGCTGCACCTGAGCCAGTGTGTCTTGGGCAACGAGGATGGAAACCATGACCGTGGCCCTCTACACAGCTTCGGCCTGTGTACAGCCCCGAGCTCGCTGTCGGCACCCGGGGACCTCCCCTGCTCGTACTGGCCAGCGGCTCATGGCATAACTGACCCCATGGCAGAGAGGCACGAACCAAGGTTTACAAAGGGAGAATGGATCTCTCAGGACCACCGGGCAACTCGGCAGCCACGCTGGGCCTCCACGAGGCTGTCTACCTCCCACAGCAGGGCCTGGCCCCGAGTGGGCCTGAGTGGGCCTGAGTGGGCCTGAGTGGGCCTGAGTGGGCCTGAGTGGGCCTGAGTGGGCCTGAGTGGTCATGCATGAGTGGCGGCACTATTGACCAGGGATTTTTGGCTCCTCACCTTCTTAGCCTGGCTGGGGACACTGCCTCATGGCTTGTGGGCATGGTCATGTGACTTGCTCTGGCCAATGGGACGAGAGCCAGTGTGACAGACTTGGCCATGTGACTCGCTTTGGCCAATGGGGTGAGAGCCAGTGGGATCCCCTTGGCCATGTGGCTCATTTTAACCAATGGGATGGAGTCAAGGTGATGGCCTTGGCCATGTGATTCCTTTATGGCCAGGGAGTGGGAGTGGACACAATGGCCACCATAGACACTGCTGCTTGGGTGGTCAAGAGGTACTCAGAAAAGGGAAGGAGGAGGGAGGGCAGGGGGGAGAGAGAGAAAGAGAGAGAGGGAGGGGGAGGGAGGGAGGGAGGGGGAGGGGTCTTTGGCCTGATTGGGTAAATGCTCAGGCCATCGCTGCCCTCCCTGCCTGGCCCCCTCATCAGTGGCCGGGCCTGCAGCGAGGGCAACATGGGCACCCTCTGCCCAGGGGTGACATTGTCGCTGGGGTTTGGGGCCAGGGTCTCTCAGAAAGCCCAGCACAAGGAAGCGCTGGCCTCCTGCCTCACGCCAGGCCTGGCGGCCTCCCAGGCACTCAACCTGCATGGCGGTCAGTGACTGTGTGTCGCCTGCAGCCCCCTCGGCCATCTTGGCTCCACACACCAGTTTTCAACCCTGTCCCCTCCTCCCACAGTGCCCTAAAGGTCTTCCCAGCTGAGCACTGAGGACAGGGAGCGGCTGTGACATGGGACTGAGAGGTCAGGCAGGGCTGGGAGGACGTGACCGTGGACACGGTGGCGTCAGTGGCCCCCAGGGGCAGCTCAGCAGGTCCTCCCATCAGCAGTGTCCACCTCAGCCCCCTGCTGACTCCCACGGCCTCTGGCCGCCCAGCGGAAAGTGCGGGGCGCTGACACCCAGGGGCACCCCAAGGCTAGGCCAGGACCAGGAGAAACTGCTGCAGCACTTCTTCCCCCAGAGCACCCTGTTCTGGTCCTGGAGGGCCACTGCCTCCAGCAGTGACCTCAGCGACACACCTGCCACCTGGCTCTGGGTCCCACGCCCCTCCCGTCAGCACCGCTCTACAATCCCCTCTGTCCCCAGCCCCGCTCGGGTGCTGCTGGGGGAACCCAGGCTGGGACCCAGCAGCACATCCTGGGATGGGGCGCAGGCGAGCACCCACCATGGATCAAGGACCGACCGGCAGGGGACAGAGGGGAGGGGACCGAGAGGAGGCTGGGGAGGGCCCTGGTCCTGAGGGCAGCAGGCTGGTCTGCAACGGGACTGCCTGGTCAGCCGAGGAGTAGGAGCCCGGCCAGAGCGAGCTGCCCTCAGACCTGGGAGAGATCGGGCAGCTGGACCGAGGGGCTGGTAGAGTCGACGTCACTTTAGGTGGCGGAACCCAAGATCCTGGTCCCAGGGCTGGGGATGTGGGGGAGGGAGACCAGGGTGAACCCCAGCCTCTGGTCTGGCGACTTAGTAGATCTTCATGCCACTTGCAGAACGGGTTTGGGGGTGGATGATGGGCTTTGTGGGGCAGGTAGTCGGGTGTCCTTGATGACAGCTTAGAGGGGCCCTGGGGCCTTGGGAGTAGATGGGACCCCAGGAGGTGAGTTCACAGACAAGATGGCGGTGGGGGGCGGGTGGGGGGCAGGGACAAGATCTGAGCAAGGTCCCTGTTCTTTAGACTCTCTATGTTAAAGTGATTATAGATTCACGGGAAGTTGCAAAGACATCACAGAGAGGTCCCTGGTGCCCAGGTGTGACGCCATTACAAAAGCAGGACGAGGCAGAGCTACCCCAACAGTGGCCCAGAGGCTGGAGGAGTCTCACCGCGGGAGTCAGGGAGGCAGTTTCCCCTTGGACTTGGTCTGGCAGCAAGAACGGTTCCAAGGATCCCCCTGTCCAGGCCTGGAATAGAGGCCCTGTCCCTCCAGGTCCCCAGGGACGGGGGCTTCTCCAGCCACCTGACCCCCTCTAGGGTTGTCTTCTGTTTCATCCTTAAAGGAAAGGGCAGAGAGACACATGTCCCTGGAAGGCCCCTTTCGTCCCCAGGAACCTGGCCAAGGCAGGGGAAGGAGGAGAGCAGGCCAGGGGCAGGAAGGAGGCCCTGGTCAACGGGAGGACGCTGACGGTCTCTCAGGTGCACTGGGAGCGAGGCAAGGCAGTGCCAGGGCAGCGGCTTCTTGGGTGCTGCTCAGACCAGGAGCACAGCAAGGTCCTGCAGATGGCACCACGGAGAGGGAAGTCCCACCCAGGAGCTACTTCCAGCACGGTTCCAGGGGCAGTGCATGCAACAGAGGTGCACCTTCAGCCCATCCCCACTGGACTGCCTGAGGAAGCACCTGTCCAGCCTGTGGCTCCATAAACCCTATATCTCACCTCCCATCTCCAGGTGTCTTCCTTGGTCTCTTGGCAACCTGTCCCACTGCACGACCTAGCACAACTGGGTGGTAGTCAGTACATGTTCATCCTCATGGTCCAAAACAGTAGCTAAGATTCCAGCCATCACATTTGCTTCTCACATGGCAGAATGGAAGAAGTAACAGGGAAGAAAAGAGATCACAACAGACATAAATAGCTCTTTTTGAGGAAGATTCCCAGGAGCTGCCACGAGACACTTAATATTGACCAGAATTTAGTTGCAAGAGTCTGAGAAGAATATTCTTTATTCTTCAAAAGTACTGTTACACAGGGAGAAAGGGAACATAGACGGGGGCAACTAGCAGCCCGTGCACAAGGCCAAGGACAAAGGGGGTCCTGAAAAAGAGCCTGCGAGCCAAGGAAAGTAGCCACTGAATGTCCAGAGGAGTTAGGGACAAGAAAGCCAAGGGCCACTTGGTGGGCTATTGACAACTGTCCGTTGGACCCCAGAGCCCGGGAGTCCACTTTTTCCAGGTGGGTGGGACAGAGAGCCAGAGGTGGTGGAGACTGGGCATCAGCAGAGGGTGGAGATCCAGACCACACCTGGCACCAGAATGGGCAGGAAGTGGAGGTGCAGAGTGGACGGTGGGCAACGGGGAGGCAGCAGGTGGGGAGGAGCCAAGAGGCTGTGAGAGGACAGAGGGGTGGTCCCTTAGAGTGAGTGGCTGTTGAGAGCCACAGCCAAAGGGGCCCCAGCAAACTTCCAGCTGCCAGCAAACTTCCAGCTGATTGGCTCACAGCCCCCCAGCAAACTTCCAGCTGATTGGCTCACAGCAGCCCCAGCAAACTTCCAGCTGCCAGCTGATTGGCTCCTCTGCGGTGATGCTCATTGGGCTGTTTCCCAGCCCTTTCAGACCACGGAGCTGCTCATTGGGGAACTCTTTTGGCTCCGCCCACATGACCCAGCCAATCGGCCTCAAGAGCGGGAGGAGTTGGGGTTGAGAGGCTCGCTGGAAGCTGGTGGTGGCAGTTGGGCTCTGAGGGAATTCCTGAAGAGCTCGTGTGGTGGGCGTCTGTGTTCTAACAATAAAGTTCGTTTCTGCTTGACAAGTGGCTGGTGAATTGTGCCCAGCCAGGCTGCGGCAAGTGGCCACAGAAGAAAGGAAAAGTGGGCTTATAGAAGAGGTGTCACTTTGTAACCGCACTGAGACCTGGGGGCCAGGCTGAGTGGGGCGCTCCCAGGACACGGGCAGCGCGTCGGGCAGCGCGTCAGGCAGCGGCGAAGGCCGAGCCTCCCTAGAGTTCCCCCAAGTGCCTCCCACTCTGCTGCCTACAGACCTGGAACCTTCTCAGGGCCACAGAGACCCCAGACCCCAGATCCCAGACGGTTCCCCAGGAATTCCCGGAAACGTCCGAACGGCTCCCCTTTCCCCCTGAGGGCCTCCACCATGGCCTGGCCCAGCCCAGGACGCCGTCCAAGTCACAGTGGGGTCCGCGGCTGGCTCCTGTCCCCTGTCACTGGGGCCCTGGTCCCACTTTAACTGCTGGGACCCGCCACTCTTTGCCAAAGAGGCACTGAGCGCCCTGTGCCCTGCTGCGGGGGCTGCCCCTCTGGGGCTGGTGGGCTGGGCTGATGTCTGCGCCGTGTGGCAGCAGAGCCCTGGGGGCAGCAGGGGGCAGCTGAGTGCCCAGTCGAGTCCTTCCTTCTGTCTCCCCCCGGGGTTTCCCCTCAAAATAAAGGGCCTGGGTCCAGGTCCTCGTCTCAGGATCTGCATCTGAGAAGAGCCAAACTGCCATGTCCTGCACGAGTGGGGGCTCCCAGGTGCCCCGGTCTCTCCGTCCACCCTGCGGTCCTCAGGCTGGTGGCAGGATGGCCATCTTACAAGTTCCTCAGCGTCCTCTGGGGGTCTTTTAGGCTGGAACAGGGTCCCGTGACTTTTTCTGAACCCATCCCAGGTGAAGGTGGCAGCTTTGCCCAGCCTGGCTGACTCCAGTCAGAAAGGGCCAGGAACACAAGGACGTCCTTCCCCTTTCCCGGAAGAGCCTTCCACTGTGGGGGTGTAAGACCGTGGGATGACAGTGGGTCCCCTGCCCCCGTGCCAAGTGGTCCTGTTTCCTCACCGGTTCTCAGTCATCCCTCATTTATTGAGCGTCTACTATGTCCCTAAGCATGAGCCAGGGGGTGCCCTCTGGAATGCTCTGCCCCATCATGCCTGCCCCCCAAAGCCGCTCTCCTCCAGGAGGCCCCTCCTGGTTTCCCCCAACCCAGAGGAGCCATCCTATCCGGGGGCCGCCTTGGGCATTCCCAGCCCTGCGCGGACGCTGCCCTGGCTGGCACTGAAGCATCTCTGTGCCCCCATTACCAGGGCGGGCTCCCAGAGAGGGGAGGGAGGCTGTGTCTCTGGGGCAGAGCCTCAGCCGGGCCCCTCGACCGCCCCCGGCCCCCGGCACCTGCCGCATCAGGCCGCCGCCTCATGTCTCTCCCATCAATTTCTTATTTCATAAAAATCAATTTCTGTCCCGTTTCCGCCGTGAACATGAAAGACTGTGGCATCAATTAGCCTCCGTTCTCGCCCCCCTCCTCCTCGTCTTTTTTGGAAACCTCTTTGTAGGGAAAATCTCATATTTCAGCAATTTGCATTATCCACACACTCAGCTTTGAAGTTCTAAGTTATGGTAAGAAAAGGACCCACTTATCTGCCCATAAAAAATGTTCAAAGCCTATAAAGTCCCTGAAACAGATGTACATTATCACTGGCTTCGCCTTCCTTTCTGCTGGAGCATGCCTAATAGAGCCACGCCGCCCCGGCCGGCCCCGCCCCAGAGCATCTTGTCTCCGCAGAAGCCGCTCCCCACTGGGCCCGGCCGACTTCAAAGGTCCCGGGCTGTCTGTGAGGAGGCAGCTCAAAGTGGGAGCACGGGGCCTTTAAATCCCCCACGTTTAAGTCAATATCAGGCCTCCCTCCCCTCTCCCCGCGGAGGGACAGAAGTCAGCGCCCCCCCTGCCTCCGCCAGGGCCAGTTCAGCAATTACCAGAGGCGAGGCCGGCCTCTCCCTTCCCGTGTCTGCCTTTGCCCCCCTTCCCTGATTCAAGATGCTGTTCAACGGCAGGGGACACGCTGCGGATCCCAGAGGGTGACAAACAAGTGGGCCCGGAACACGTGAGGGGGTAAGGATGCCACACACAACTTTTACACCCACGAGTCCTTGTAGGGTCCTCGAATGGGAGCCCCCTCTCCAAGTGGCAGTTCCCAGTTTCTTTTACACACAGTGGCCAGAGTGTCACATCCGGTCTCCCCCTGCTGACCCTCCAACTTTGGGATGCATCTCTGGGGGTAAAGAGTCAACTGTCCACCACGGCCCTGTCCACCTTGGGCATTTCTGTTGCCACCTGCGCTCTGCCAACCTGGCCTCCGGTTGTTCATCCAATGCCTCATCCTTCCTCTACCTCAGGGCCTTTGCATAAGCTGTCCCCTCTACCTCTAATTCCTCCTCAACTTTTGCTTCCCCAGAGCGTCCCTGTCCTGTTTCTGATCTCAATCACGTCCCCTCTATTATTTCCTCACATATCTCCCCAGAAAGGATCACAGTGGATAACAAGGTGACTTTTGTGTGACAGCGGTCCCTGTGTAAGATTGCAAGTTCCTGGTAGATAGGAACGAGGTCTGTTTCGCTTAGTGCTGAGCACATGGCAGTTGGTCACTCAATATTCAAAACCATGAATGGGCAGAAGATTGTGGAGATGGACGTGGGATGGGTACGGCCCAGGGAGAGAAGCTCAGTTTGGTAGCTTCCTCCAGCCAGGGGTGGTCACCTTCCACAGACTGACTTGCACAGCAGTGGTGCGTGTGAAGGCCAAATTCTTTCCCCCAAAGAAGGAATGAGGGAAGGAAGGGAGGGAGGGAGGGAGGGAGGAAAGGTCACACTGAAATATTTTGGCCAGAATTTCTGAGCCAAATCACAATCAGATGCTGCTTTTTGAGGACAGAGGAAATGCAATCGACTGACCTTGGCTCAGATGCCCAGGGGCCCCTCCATCTGGAGAGGATCTGGCCAGGGGACCTGAGCCACTCCAGGCCACCCAGGCCCCTGCCCCTGGACACTGCTGGGAACCCAGGGCCGACCCCAGCCGTGCCCTCCCTTTCTTCCACATCCCCAGAAGTTTCCAGTAGATCCCGGGATTTTAGTCACTGCAAACACTGCTACTCCCGTCTGGTGGCGTCAACATGCTAATGAGTCTGGGCACTGGGATCCCGTGAGGGGGACGTGGCGTTTCCCATTTGCGTTCATAAACCCAGTCGCCAGATGCGCCGGTTGCCCTCAGAGGCCAGGTGCCGGGCCGGCTGAGGACGGCACTGGACGTCAGGAGCGAGTGGCTCCCAGGCACCCATCTGCACTGGGCTCCTGGGTTACAAATTGATCTGGCAGCAGGCTGGAGCGTTGGTGGAAACCAGGTCATCAAGAGGCGTCCACAAGTCCGCACAGAGGAGCCGAGATGGACCCCCCTCCAGAACGTCTCCGCGATTCCAAACTCAGTGGCTGTGGGTTCCCACGGCTGTGCGCAGGCCCGGCAGAGCCTGAAACCTCTAACCGCCCGGTGGCACGTTCCCTGCCGAGGTGGGCCACAATGTCAGTCTCATGAACAAACGTCCTCTTCGTGGCCCATGTAGTGCCGCTGTGCCTTGTGCCAGTGGCTTTGCTGCTTAAGATGGCCCCAGGCCTGGGCTGAGGTGCTGCTGGTGTCCTGAGCGCCAGGAGGCTGCGCGGTGCCCTGCCGAGAATAGGCGGGAGGGAGATGCGCTCGGCGGGCAGGACACAGAGCCGCGTGAGGGGGACACCGGCCACCGAGCAAGGGGTCTTGAGACAGCCCACCTCAAACCAGGTTACACAGCGACCGCCTGGTGACAGTGCTGTGACCAGAGGCTGGCAGGAGCCTCGCCCTGTGTTCCCCTGGGGAGCAGTGGCTCGGTGTTCGCTACTTCAGCCTCCAGGGCAGCCCTCAGAACACCTGCCCCCAGTGAGCGACCACGGGCACAGCCACGGCTGGCATCGTGCATGCAGGGCACCGTGAGAACCCCGGGCCCAGCCCGGCCAGCGGCGCAGCTCACGGGCTCCCCTCTCACACCTCCCTGTCAATCTCTGTCAGTGCCCACTGGCTTATGAGAAAGGAGGGTCAGGTGGCTAAGAGCTTGTCCCCATGGACAGGTGTCAACCTGTGTTAAACCCGGACTTGCGCCAGCCCAGGGTCCGGTGCGTTGATGGTGTTGGTAGCCGGCCTGAGGCTCCGTCTCCTGGGTGTCCCCCAAGGCTGTCCTTAGGTGTGAGACGGACGCCGAGCACACAGTAGGTGGCCCTTAGCGGTACACACCGCGGTCAAGACTCCTCAGTTCTCCTGGGCTCAGGGCCGGGCCAGTTCCTCGAGGGCAGGGCCAGTCCCAGGTGTCGGGCAGCGGGACAGTTCCAGAGGCAGCCCCCACTGCCGGGCCCTTTAAGGACTCCCACGGTCCCGCTTCACCGCCCAAGGGATCTCATTGTGCAAAAGTGGGACTTGGAGCCACAGAGGTCAGGCCCCTTGTCCAGTGTCACCTAGCTTGTAACTGGCAGAACTAGGATCCAGAGTCTCTATGTCACCCAGGCCTCTATTCTGGGTCCGTCACCGCCTCAGGCTCTCACCACTGAGCCACACATGCAGGACGGGAGTCATCAGGCCCAGGGCGTGTGGCGCCGCGTCCTCCTGGGTCTGCAGGGGTCGTAGCCCGTGCCTGACCTGGCCAGGGCGGTGCTGGGTCCCCTCGTGAGCACCCTGAGCCTCCCAGAGCAGCAGTCCCTCTGCTCCCTTCCCAAGGTGGCGGGGCGTCCGTCCACGGAGCGCCACGGGCCGGCACCTCCTCCCACATTTCCTGCCTGGATCAAACCTCCAAAGACCCTGGAGCTGAAGCCCCGCAGGCTCATCAGACCTACCTACAGGGAAATAGCTGAGGCTCAGGGCGGGAGCCACCGCCACAGTGAGCAGCTCACCCAGTGGCACTGCCTCAGGGACTCCAGGTGTCCTTGGTGGTACTCTTTCCCCCACGTGTGCCTGTGCAGGACGGGGGGCAGGCCTCACCCAGGCGGGGACCCCAGGGCGTTCCCCAAAGCCCTCCCACGCAAGTCCTCCCATGTCCCCAGCACCCCCCTGGCCATTGTCTCTACAACCCTCCCCTGAACTGGCCGTTTTAAATCCCTGCCCCTGACCCCCAAAGGCTTAGCGGTGAGGGACCCAGGGGCCATGACCCAGAGGCCTCGGGGCCAGGCTGAGGAGGACCCAGGTGGACAGGAGGAAGGGGCTGGGTCTTGCAGACAGTTCTCATGAACGTGACCCTGGAAATGGATCTTATTTTCTGAATTTTACAAGTAAAAACAACCTAGATTTTCAGGCGAGAACTTCGGATTCAAAAATTCATTTAAAGCGTTGGAAGCCCCAGATAGGTCCCGTGTGACGTGTCGAGGGGCCGAACGAGAGTGGCCCCAGCTCCTGGGGGGGGGGGACAGTGGGCGGGCAGCGGGAAGGGGAGGGGTGGACCTGAGTCCCAGACCCCGTGGCGTCTTGGAAAGAGTGGCTCTGGGCACATTGGCCCCAGCCCTGCCCCGACCCTGCCCTGACCGCTCTGCCATGCACCAAGGGACGTGGTCAACCCCTGGACCAGCACACAGGACCCAAACGGCCTGCTGCCGCTGGGTCCACCCATACGAGCAGGACCACCGTGGCCTCTGCAGGCCTGACCAGTGACAGGGGCCGTGGAAGCCAACTCCAGACGCTTCAGCAGGTAACTGAGGCCACAGGCTGGAAAGGGACCTTAGAGTGGACCAGGCTGAGCCCAAAGCCCAGGGACGTCATCATCTGGGCCACTCCCCTCCCGAGGCCCCGGTCACCCATCTCTCCCAGAGTCATCCTGGCCCAATCCAGTTCCTTGTTCAAAAGCACAATGACCCTGACCAGATTCTGACCGAATGGGGGGTGGGGGGACACTGAACAACACAATGAGGACATTCTCTTTTTAAATAAAACTAATCAGACCTTCCTTTTTTAATGAGGTTTTTCTCTAAACGGTAAGAGGCTATAAGCCGGGCGCGGTGGGGCTCTCCTGGGGTCCTGGCAGCAGGAGGATGGCGGGTTCAAAGCCAGCCTCCGCAACAGCGAGGCGCTAAGCAACTTGAGACCCCAGAGTCCCTGTCTCTAAATAAAATACAAAATAGGCCTGGGGACGGGGCTCAGTGGCCGAGTGCCATGAGTTCAATCCCAGGTACCAAAGAAAAAGTAGAGACTGCGAGTTGTTCTTTGCTTTCGTGTCCTTATTTAACAAAATCAGGAGTCGGCGGGGTGGTGCTGCTTTTCCAAACTTGCATTTGAAACGTTCCTGCTCCGTGAAACCCTAGATCAAGGCCTCGCAGGCAGGAAGGCGCCATGACCCCACGATCCATTGATCCACCCAGGAGATAAACCCTTCCACCCTGTCCCTCCCACCTCCTTCCCCTCCCGTTCTGTCTCTTCCACTTATTAACCACCTACTGTATGCCACACCCTCAGGAAAGAGCAGCCTCCCCCAGGGGTCCTTCCTGCAGGGCTTTGCAGGCCAGGGGGAAGGTACCCCTCAAACCAGGGCTCTGATCCCCCCCGCCCACTGCCACCCGCTGTCTGAGCACATGAGATGGCTCCCGGCCCTCGCTGCAGAGGAGAGACCGTGGAGATAGTCTTGATGAATTCACCCAGAATCTTCCCATCAGGCACATCTAGGGGAGCTGGTCGGGGGCCCAGGGGGACCCAGAAGCCATCCTTTCAGTGCAGGGGGGCCTGAGGCCATGGTCCTCTTCCGCTTGTTACCCTGTGGCCTCAGAGACGGCGAGGGGTGGGTGGGGGGTCCCGGTCATCCTCGCTGTGCGTGTTCCCAGGCTGTTTGTCCCAAGCCTCTAATGGCCTCCCCAACTGCCCCTCTCTGCTGATGGGGGCTTGGGAAGGGCTCTCTGAACGGGGTGCAGAGGTGACCCCCAAAGCAGACCCCCAGAGTGGCAGGGCAGGACCCCATAAGCCTGGACGTGCGGCGCAGCCAGGTGGGCGCCCTGGCGGCTGTGCCAAGCTTCTCCCCAGCGCTGGCCGTGGCGGGCCCCCAAGGCCGCGAGCCACTGGGGAGGGAGGTTCGCCAGAGCTCAGCCACGTCACCCTATTCCAGGTCTCTGTCCGAGCCAAGGGAGGGTGGGGACTGGGTGGTCCCCACACCAGGGGTCACTCAGGCCACCTAGCTGGACGACGTCCAGCCTCCCTGACTCTGGCTCCCTGGGGTGCCTGCGGGTTTGTGATAAGGGGGAGACGTGGGTTACTCAGGGGCCAACGGCAGAGCATCTGGGGAGAGAGGAGGCCAGCACGTGGAGGAGCGCCAGGGACTCGCGGCTCCCCGCCACATTCCAGCCGCGCAGTCCGAATCCCATCCTGCTTGCTTCAAGGGACAGGGGCTTGGGGTCCTCGGACTGTGGCCATGGGCCCACTGCAACACCGTCTCCTGGGCACAGGGAGCTTATTAAAGCACTGTCACTGCGTCCCCATCCCCAGACCCACCTGATCTCTGGGTGGGCTGGGTGTCTACTCTCTGGGAGACGCTGACCGCCCGGGGAGCTGGGTGTTTTCTTAAAAGGGTGTCCTGAGGTCATCTGGGGAAGGGCAAGGGTCTTAGCCATCGGGATGTCACCGGGAGACTGATACGCCCCAACGCCTGGGCCTCACTGGACTCGTGAATCAGCGCCCACAGAGGTGGGACCCGGTGCTGGTCTTCAAAAGAACTCTCCCCAGGAGATTCGGAAACACAGGATGAGAATTCCCGGTGTGAGCACCCTGGTCCGCCGCCCCCACCTACTGCCCACAGACCGCTCCATGCCAAAGTCACGCCCGGGGTCACACGTCCAGAGGGGACCCTCTTGCCTCTGCCAGACTCGTAGACTAACTGTACCAGGATTCTCCTATCACGGGAAAAGGTGGAGGGAGGGGGCCATCCACACGGCCAGCTGGGGGGATAAGGCACCTACGCAGCCTTTGCCTCTTCGTCCTCAGCTGCTTCTCCTGGAAAGAGGGTCCCACTCACCCCCCTTCTCATGCCAGAGGAAGATGTGGCTGCAGGATGACCCTGTGGGCAAATTCACTCATCACCAGGAGAATCGCAGTTGAGAAGGGGTGGCTTCACAGGTCTGGTGGCTGGAGAGGTGATAGACCAAGACCAGACCTTAGTCCCCAACAAAGGGGGAGACAACCAAGGGAGGCGCTAATGACCCCCAACAAGGGAGGTGATAAAGGTAATGACGGGAGGCACTCTGGGTGTGGCTTTTAGGACTTAGGAGCAGGTGGCTGACTCATCTGTCTGCTCTGCAAAACTCAGCGCCGAGCCTGTGAGCTCTACACAGATGCCTGCATGGCTGGGCATCTGTGCAGTGGCCACTGGGCTCCCTGACCCTCCCTCCCGGAGCCGGGAAGCCAAGGTGGGCAGGCACCAGGAGGCCGGCTGGGGAGCGGGAGCGGACAAGCGCAGACTGCTGTGGGGTCTCCTAGGGCACGTCCCCGGATCTGCTGTGGGGCAGTGGTCCCAGCTTCAGCAAGGCGCTGAGGGTGCTGGGCGGGCCTCGTGGGCTGCGGGCCCTGAGCACACTTTAGGGGCTCCCTTTCAGGCCCCAGAGCACCCGCAGCCTCCCAGGTTATTAGCACGGCTTCTGTCACAACTGGTGCTGAGGCGCGGGCCTCCCGGGACCACCTCTGTGTGCGGCTGCCCACCCCCTGCTCAGCCACGGTGCCAGCTCTGGATGCTGAGAAAGGGGCAGGGACCAGGGGGCCAAAGAAATGGCTCCAGGCTGCTTCCTTTGCCAAAAAAAAGTGGAACCACATGGCTGGACATCTGTGTAGTGGCCACTGGGCTCTCCGACCCTCCCTGCTGGGACCTACTTGAACGTGCCAGGTGTCCTCTGTGCCCAGTGACATGTCAGAGGAAATGGCATTTTCCTGCCAGCCAGCTGTGCCATGTGCCAGGAGTCCTGTCTCCCTACCGCTGCCCCTGGCCCCAGGAGAGCCCCATGCTCGGAACCCAGGGCCAGGGCAGCAGCAGTGTCCTCTGGACTGGGGTCAGACGTGCCCACCCAGCCTGCAGGAGGTGCTCCAAACCCGACCCCAGGTCCACGCGCTTTTCCTCTTCCCTCTTGCTCCTACTCTCTCCTACCTCCTCCTCCCGTTCTCTCTCTCCTCCCTTCAGTTTCTAACTAACTGGTACGACCACTTTAAGAGGTCACTTCCAATGGCATCAAAATTGAAATCACATCGCTCCTGAGCTCAGCAGTTCCGTGTCGACACCTTCTGTCACTTTCCGACACCAGGGCTCTCCTGGGGGGACACCGAGACAAGACACAGAAGACCCTCCATGCAGTGTGTGTGTCACAGCCCAGGGTGAGACACGGCCCACATGCTGGCTTCCAGGAGGCGACACACCTCTAAGCAAGACGAGGCCAAGCAGCTGTTCCAGAGAAGGGAACCAGGATCAGTGACAGAGGGCGTGGGGACTCTCCAAACACGTCAGGTCGCAGGGGGAAAGGACAGAAGCATGCACAGTATGCCAGACCTTGTGTAAAAATAAAAGGGCGGGGCCCGGAGGGGTCAGCAGTCACCGAAGGGTTTTCTTAAAAATAGATCTGAAATAAAGATCACAGATCGGCAGCGTTTGCAAACTCTGGAGGTGCGCTCAGTTTCTGGTACCCGCTCTGTTTCAAACTTTGCATTTGCAAAATTTTAAAAATTAACAAAATTTGAGTGGGGAGGTATTTTACATAAATGCATTTATTCTGGCAACGAGGGTCAGCTACCCCTTCAACAGCGCTCACAGAAGGGAAACGGAAGCCCAGTGCTTCACTTGAAGCCAGAGCTGTGAAGCCAGAGCCGACTCCACCCCAGCAGCTCAGCACCCGGGTCTGTGCTCACAACCCCTACCGCACGCTCGGTCCTGGAGGCTCCAGGAAGCTGCACCAGAGACTGGGTGGCTGGGATGATGGGACAGGGACTTGTCCCCACAGGGACAGTCTGCTGTTTTGGTACTACTTGAATTGTTTACCATGTGCACGTTGCTGTTTCTAAAATGATTTCTTAAAGTTGGGCCCATCAGAGTTACCAACCACAGAATCCTGACGGGCAGGGGCGGGAGGAGGCAGCAGGGGCGGGAGGAGGCAGCAGGGGCCTCCTCTAAGAGGCCACGGAACTGCTCCAAGACCACAGACCCCGGCTCCCTGGCCAGTGTCACTGTCCTGGCACCTCTGGGCCAGAGGGTCCTTAGTGCCCCTCTGCTCAGCACTCCTCCCCTGCTGCCTTCCGGTGCTGACCAGGACCCTGCCACGGTGGACATGTGACCCAGGGGGCCACGGGGTTGGTTCAGGGGTGGGTACCTGATCTAAGCCCAGCCAATCAGAGAACTTTCCTTTTGGTCTTGGAACCCCGAGTGCCAAGAGTTGGGACCACAGCTAGTCTCAGGGTCCAAGTCCCAGAGAGGGAAGGACACCTCTCAGCTTCAGTCACACCTGGACGCCATCCTCTCAAAGCCAGCCCTGCCTCCCCCATGTCTGGTCACATTCAGCTCAGTTTGAGTTGGGTCCCAACTGAACAGAACCCACAGCCTCATGCAAGGAATCTAAGACCCCGGGGGCTCACCTCTCCAGTGGGTACCCCCGACTCTGAGGGAGATGGCGCCCCGGCCCCGCCTCTTACTGTGTGGCCTCAAGAGAGTCACTTAACCCCTCTGAGCCCCAGATGGGGTGCCTGAGCCTCTACCGCCTGCCTGTGAGGGTGGTCCTGAGGGTGGTCTTCTTCCGTCCCGGGGACGCGAGTAACTAGAAGCACTACTGAAAGGGTGACCGCAGCTGCTCCCTACCACACCAACCCCCGCTGGAGGCAGGACCCCAGCTACAGGACAAAGCAGCAGGAAGGAGGAGCCGGAGTCCAGATTCACTGTCCCCTCTCCAGAATGCCCACGTGACCACGTCCACAGGCTCCCTGCTCCTGGTGATCTCGGCCACGGGGCCCGGACAGAACCCAGAGCAGCAGGAATGTGGGTCAGGTTTTCACGCCCCCGGAAGGCCCCAGCATCCCTCGGTCATGTCCCCTGAAGGTGTCCCCTCAGCCCCCCGACTCTGCCAAGGATGGCCCCTCCTCCCTCGGGCCCATGGGTGGGGTGGCCCCGGGAGCTAGCCTGGGCTTCTGCAGTGTCTCGGGTGCTTGTCTTCACTCTGTCAATAACCCCTTCTCCAAACTCTCCTCAAAGGGCCGAATCTGAGTATGTGATGTTTTGGGCCGGGCCCCGCCTGGTGGACAGTGGTCCTTTTCCTCCTCTTCCCAGGTCCTGGCCAGCAAACTCCTCTCTGTAGAGGACAGTGCCCCAGGATCCCGACCCAGGCCCTAGTCCCTATTCCCCTCCAAGCATCTGTGCCCCAGCAGTCTCTCCACAATCGGAAGAGACCCCAAATTTTGAAAAAGGACCTCCGATGCGGCAAGTGGCTCTTTGTATCTGATGGCCATCAGCCCCACAGCAGGCACCAGGCTCACGTCTGGTCTCAGGAAGCATCCAGAGAGGTAGACCAGATGCCCGCACACCAGCAGCGGGATCTGAGACGCACTTATAGGACGGTGCATGGACACGGAGAGGCGGCGTCTCCCTATGGATACGGAGGCTGTCAGAGGACCCCGCAGGTGCACAGGTGTGTGCCAGTGGTGAGACACCAGGTCCCCACGGCCAACACCGCACCGACTGCTCCGTCTGGGAAAACCGACTTGTTTACGTGGCTGGTTCTCTCTTTAGCGGTTTCCAAAATTCGAAGGCTGGTTTCAGGGATGGTCCTTAAGCATGTGGACATCTGTCTTTCAAAGAATCGAGGAGAAGGGGGACGGAGGAGGAGGAGTGGATTCTCATGTGGTGCCTGGCAGGAGAGAGGGGGCTTTTGGGGGTGAGGGTGTGAATCCCACTGGGAAGGCGTGAAAGAAAACTCCAGAAAGGAGCGCTAAGGTCTCCAGGTTGGGACATAAAAGCACAACAGGAGGGAGGTCGCGTGTCTGCAGTCCACTGAGATCCCTTGTGGCATGTCACCACCGGTTAAGGGCAAAATTGAATCAGAAGAAGACTAAGAGGTAGCAGCTGTGGGTCGCTCTGAAGCTGGACGGGGGAAGGGTGTTCTCCTGGGAGGGAGGGACTGGGGTGGGGTGGAGTTTTGGCTCCCGCGGCGCTGGGAAGGGTGTGGGCCGATCCTCAGGGACCCCGCAGCTCGTGAGCCCCAGGGAGCCTGCCCCGTCTGCGGGCCCCTTCCCAAACCCCCGAGTCGTTTCTGGGGTGTTACGCGGTCCCCACAACATATAAATAAACATTTCCTTCTGTGTTTCCATAGATCTTCTACAGGAAGGCTAGCTAGATATTAGTGGAGTAGCAATAATTATTAATAACAATCGTCGTCATAATAACAATAATTAATGGGATCACGCCTGGGCAGGGGCCTGGGGCCTAGGTCTGGTAGAAGTGGTGGTAGTGGTGGTGATGTTCGTGGTGGTGGTGGTGCTCGTGTCTCTGGACCTGCCCGGCCGGGCTCTCGTACACCACCACGGCGGGCAGCTCCCTCACGTGCTCCCGCCCCAGGACCGCGCCTGCGCCCAGCGGCGCCTGCAGGCCCCGGCAGCCCGGCTGGCTCTCCTTGGCTCGGTGCTTGTGCTTCTTGTGCCCGAGGGGCGCCAGGCTGGGGAGGAGGGCTGGACTGGTGGCCGGGTGGGCCGAGGGGGACACCACGGGGACAGCAGGTGCCAGAGGGGGCTTGCTTCTTGCTCCTCTGGCCACGTGGCCCGCACCCACGCTCTTGCCCGGAGCCTTGGGGGACCTCACAAAGTGCTTGCTCCCATCCTGGGCGCCCCGGAGCCGCTGCTGGAGCTCGGAGACCTTGGAGAACGGGGTGTCCAGGAGGTGGAAGGAGCCTGGGTCCGCGCCTTGGGGCTTCCGGTGTGGGACGTGGACGGCTTCTGGCTCGTGGGAGCGAGATCGAGCGGGGTTGCAGGTGCGGGGGGGCAGTTCTGACTTTGGGACCGCAGACGGGGAGCCTGGAAACCAATTCCACGGACGTTTCATGAGCACCTACAGTGTGCGGGGGCTACCCCCCAGCCCCCCAGAACCCCAAGAATGGTAAAGGCCCGCTCTCCGTTATCAGGGCTACCCACCCCAATGCCCCTCGCTGCCTTGAAGGGAAACACTGAATGGAACCTCCTATCTGCTAAGTGGTTCTGCAGTAGGTCTTCAAAACTAATAATTCTTCCCTGGGAGAGGGCTGGGGGACAGAGATGGTGACAGAGACGAGATAATAAGGTTGTTGGGGCAGGAAAGAATTCCAAGCAATTACCCAGAGGGGACCTGTGGAGGACTCTCGCAGGGGAAGGGGAGAGAAGCCGGAGGAGGGAAACGATGGGCGGTTGGCAGGGTAGGGAAAGAGTCACCAGAAGCCACAGTGGCCACGTTGGCAGCAGAGCTGGGGCGGGGCTGACGGAGCAGGGAGCCATTATTGTTTATCACCTGCTGAGTCCTCAGACACTCGATTTTGTACCAATCTGTGCATGTATCACTTTAAATCTGACAATGTTTTAATGTCCCCTCCTCCAAACAGAGTCTCTGATCTGTCTAGTAAAGGCCACTTCTCCCCACAAAGCCCGGGGGAAGTGACCAGCACTGGACATGGTGCGTCCGACCCGTCTGGCCATGGCCCTCTGCACCCGCCCGCATGCCGGTGTCCCTTACCAGGCCCAAACTGGGATGTGTAGTTCTCTATCCCTGCCAGGTCCAGGTAGTGGTTTCTCCTCTCGATGTTCTCGTCCACGCAGTGGTGGTAGCAGCCGGCCTGCTCCGGGCGGCTGTCGCCCTGGAACCTGCCGTGAGGGGCCTGTGAGGGACCAGGCACTGGGCTCCGGGGGACACCCCAAGGCTGCCAGAAGGCCACGGGACAAATACTGGGCCCCTGGATCGTCCCTCTGGGTCTTGGAGTGAGGGGACGGGAGGACGGGACCTCTTTGCCACCTCTGTCTCCATCTCCACCCTGCCCACGAGACAGCCCCCTGCCAGCCTCCTGCGGTTGCTGGGAAGAGTGCAGAGTTATTGGTGAGAATTCAAGGATACTCCAAACCCGGCTCAAGCCACAGGTACCCACTGCAGCCAGGCAGCCAGTACCTGGGCTCCCCAGGGGGCAGGGGCAGCGGAACCCCCAGACCTGGTGTTGAGCCTGGCAGACTCCACGACCTGCCCAAACCCAGGGCCTCACCAGCACATATGTGCGTGTGGGTAGTAGAGTGAGTGTGTGCGAGTGAGCAAATGCATGTGTGCATTGGGTGTGAGCATATGTATCTGTACATGTGTGCATGTGCGTGTGCTTTGGGTGTGTGTACAGGTGTGGGTGTACATGTGTGCATGTGTGGTGTGCAAGTGTGATGGATGTTTGCATATATGTAACTATGTGTGGGCATGTGATTACATTGTGTATGTGTATTTCCATGTCTTGGGTGCTTGTGTGTGTGTGTCTGTATGGGGTTGCATCTGTGAATATGTATGTTATTGTACATGTGTGCACCTGCATATGTGTTTTCACAAGTGTGTGCATGTGCACATGTGCTTACATTTGTGTGCATGGCCATGTGCACAAGTGTATTCTATCAGCGTGCACTATCAGGAGTGTGACAGTGTGTGTGGGTATGGTGTGTGGGTGGATGTGCACATGTGTGCACATTACTGTGTCTATAGCTGTGTGTGAGTGTGCATGCATGTTTGAGTGTGTGAGTGTGTGTAAGTGTGCCGGCACAGGCTTCCTTCCTCCCCTGCAGGACGCTGGGCCACCTGCTCCTCCTTCCAGTTCCACTGTGGTCTGCCCACCTCCTGCAGGCCAGCACCCCCCCCCGCTGGCCTCTGGCCCAGCCTCTGCCTGCCACACTCTGCTCTGACCAGCTGCCTTCTCCGTCCTGGAGAGGACTGACCCCTCTAGGTGCTTCTATGCTGCGCACCCACAGGTGTGACTGGCTGCACACCTGCCGCTCTGTTGTCACTCAAAGCGTGTCCTTAAATAGCCTCTCCCATCCCCTTTGCAGGTGCAGAAGTGACAAGAGGTGACATAACTGCAGCCTCGTGAGCTGTTACCACAATTTTGATCCCCCCCATGTCTGAAAATAGACGTGTCCCAGGCCACCCTAGGGAGGGAGAGGCACTTGGGCTTTGTCTTACTGCATGGGAACAGGCCACCTCACCCAGCAGGGACACCACCACGCGGAGTCCCAGGAGCTGCCCCAAGCCCGTCCACAGGGAGGGGAGGTGCGCAGGCACCCAGCCCACGCTGCGTCCACCCCACGCACTGCCACGGGGCTCGGCATCAGCAACACGGGCCACAGCTCCTCAGCCTTCTAAGGTTTGACTGTGGAGCTGTGTGCGAGATCCTCAGCCCCTGAAGAGAGCCAGACTGGAGCCTCTGGCTCGGCATCTCTCAGGTGCAGGCACACAGCTGGTGCTCAATAGGTGTCAGGAGCAGCAGGCTGCCACGGTGCACGCCTCCCGTACCTGAGGGGCGCTCGCTGCCTCTTCTCCCAGCTCCGCAGCTCCTCGGCCGGCTTGGTCTCTGCTCTGGGCCTGGAGCTCTGCAGGTCTGAGTCCCCCCGCAGCACAAGAAGCATCCATGAGTGGCTGGCTCCTGGCCCTGCCCGGGGCTGCCTGGCACGCAGCCACAGAAAACTGCCCACAGCAGCTTTGCCACCACTCTGTGGAAGGGTCCCTGAGCCGACACTAAACACAGGGGTCTCGCAGCTACTTGTCCCACTGACCGCCTGCTGGGACTCCTCAGCAGGCCCTCAAGGCCAGCCCCTGCCGTCCCCAGCTCCACTTGCTGGCTGCTTGCCCGGCCCAGGCCACCCGCACACCTGGCCAGAGCAGGGCCTCCCTTGGGGAACCCCCTTCCCCGCCCCCGCCCTAGCCCTTCAGGACCCACCAGACCCCCAGGTGCAGGGTGGCTGCCCGCGGAGCCCGGGAAGCCCCTCCCTCTCCAGGCACTGCCCCCTGGACACGGAGGGTCCCTCACCGGCTTGACTGAGCAGGGTGCTCCTCTTGCTCTGGCTCCCGTCGGGGGCCACGGTGAGCTTCACCCGCAGCGTCTTGCTGGAGGCCGGGGAGTGGTTGACAGAGGAGTCGACCACCTCGTAGATGGTGTGCAGCAGGCTGGTGATGTCCTGCGGGGAGCAAGCGACACCCGCCGGGGGTCAGCACGGCGCCCTCACAGGCCTGCCTGGCGCTCACTGCTGGGACCCCGGCTTGGCCCTCCCCGTCCTGTGCCGACTGTCCAGGGCTGGCGGTAATTAAATCGAAGCCCAGTGAGGTCATGCCCGAATCCCCCAGGGCTGGTGCCCTGTAAGAGGAGCAAACGGCAGAGCCGACAGGAGGCAGCGGGAGGGCAGGTCAGCCAGGGTCTCCAGCTTCCACTCCCGCCATCCTGTTGTCAAAGCCACCCAGTCTGCGGCCCTCGGTCACGGCAGCTGAGCTGCCCAAGACGTCCCTAGAAGACAGTCTGCGAGAACCCGACCAAATCTCCTCTCCGGGCCTCGGTGACCCCGGAGCCCTAACTGGGTCTCCAGCAGCACCTGTGCCTCAAAGACTCTGAGAGGGTGGGGGTCCCAGGCCCCCGGCTAGGCTCCCTTGGTTCTGGGACCCGCTGGGGTCTTTTGTAGGGCAGCTCCCTGCTTGAAATGATATTGGAACCTTCTGGAAAGGATCTCTCCTCTCCGTCCACCAGGTCCACAGACAGTTTTCTGCTCGTGAGCTCCGACAGACTCCACCTCCCTTTCCTCCTTTGGAGGCAGAGGAGGCAGAGGAGGCCGAGGAGGCCAGGAGGCCGAGGAGGCCGAGGAGCCCCAGGCCGGGCGTGTGGCGGGGGAGCTGAGTGGTGGGTCAGTCTGGAGCCCGTCCCACCCACGGGAGGACAGTCCTCAGCTCAGCTGACTTGCCCCTTGACCCCGTGGGCTGAGGGTCATCTCAGAGAAGCCAGAAATCCAGAACCTTCTGTAAAATCCCCGGAATCGTGGATATGGACAACTCGCTTTAGTGTTTAACTCAAGCCTCGGAAGGACCAGATGGCACGTGGGGGGGTCTGACTGAACTGGGGGGGCTGCCGGTGACAGCCAGGCTCCAGCCCTCACTCGGGGTCCCCCGACTCTCCCGGCTCTTGGGGCCAGGCCCATGGGGACCTGCCCCTCCCTTCCTTCCCTGAGCCGCTCTGCACAGTCCCGTCACCCTCTCTCTCGCCACCTTGGGAAGCCAGGAAGCCAGGAGGGGTCGCCAGGAAGGTGGAGCCATCGAGGTCCACCCCCCGCATCCCCAAAGCATCAGACGCCATAGAGGGCGCGGCCCCGCCTTGTGGCCCCAGCAGGTCCTGGCTGATCCAGGGCCGAGGACAAGGAATTCCACCTGGAGGGGCAGCCCGTGGGAGCAGGGGGCAGGCATGCAGCAGGGGCCTGACCCTGCGCTCTGCAAAGTCCCCAGGACCAAGGTGGGGCCCTCCTGGAGGTCTCTGGGCCATCGGGAGTGTGTCCTCAAAGGGCACTGTGTGACTCCAGCTCTGGTCCTCTGTCTCTACTTCCCAGCCACGAGGTGAGAGGTTCTGTCCGTAGATGGTGCCACCCACCACAGGCCCAAGGCCACAGGCCACAGGGCCAACCAAACACGGACCAGAACCTGCAGCCTCTGAGCCGAAACAACCTTTTCTCCTGACAAGCCGTCCGTCTGCTGCTCTGTGACAGCCACGGACAGCGAGCACCGTTGCCCATAAATCTATCTACCACATCTACTGTAAGCGCTCCCTGACCCGGGAGGAGATAAAGCAGCTGAGCCTCTCAGGGACACTGCGAAGTCCCCCGAGCTGGACCAGAGGCAGGTGAGGAGCCCAGCCGTGCTGATCCAGAACACAGGAAGCAAAGGAATGGCACCAAGCCGCCCGCAGGTCCCTTTGGCATGGACAGTCAAATACAGTTGCCCTCCAGGGCCTTGGAGCTGGTGGACAGGCCCCGCAGACCCCCGCCCAGCTGTGTCTCTCCTGTGAGGCAGCCGGCCTCCTTCAGCTCCCCCGCGGCCTCGAGCTCGGCCTCCCCTCCCTGCCCTGCAGCCTGCACCCAGCTCCTCCTCCAGGGAGCCCTCTCTGCTCCCTGCAGGCTCCACCGACCGCCCTGCTAGTGCCACAGAACTCAGCGGCTGACGCCATCCTAAAATAGTCTTCAGAGCCGAGAGGTGAGGAGCCCTGCTGTCCGTCCCTGCCGTGTCCTGCAGCTGGCGTGGAGCAGGTGCCACCGGCATGGAGAAAGGGGAGAGGAATCTGGGGGAGCAAGCTATGGGAGGAGGGCTCTGAGGGGGAGAGAGGTGGCCCCGCGGAGGGGGCAGGACGAGGGAGACCGCGAGGGCAGCACGCTGTGACCAGAGCTGTGGCTGCAGAGCCACGTGCCGGGCTCTGAGAGCAGGGCCGCTCATTCCTGTGACAATGCAGGAGGGACCGTGGGGCCTGGGGTGCCTGCCCTGCCCAAGCTCCTGAACCAAACAGCCGGGGCACCGGAAGTGGCCTGGGGTGGCCAGGCCCCGCCCCTAGAGCTGGGGACGTGGAAAAGTAAACAAGGCAGGACTCTCCTGGGACTGGTCCTTCTCCAGGCCACTGTGGGCCTCCTGGCCCTCCCCAGCAGCATTGGCCAGGCTCAGTGCAGGGCCTGGGTGCCCTTTCCTGCCCGTCACCTCTCCCCGCGTCCCTGCGGCACCAGGAGGGCCTCTGCATTTCCCCGAAGCTCCTGGCGCCTCGCTCCCCACCCCCCAACCCCAGCCCCTGCCAGCTGCACCCTCTCTCAGGAGCACACTGGCATGGGCGGAGGGTCAGGTCCCCAGGCCCAGGGGCCTGACGGTGGCAGGAGACCCCACAGGTGCACTCACCTCGCGGGTGACCTTGCCATTGTTGTCAAAGTCATACAGGGTGAAGGTCCACTCCTGCCGGCTGTCCTCCTCCACGGACACATCACACTGTAGCTCCTGGACACAAACGGACGGACAGGACTGGTCACCCACCACATAGACACTGGCCGAAGTCTTGGGTCCAGAGGCCAGGCCATGGGGCAGCCCCCGGCCTCCCCAGACCCTGAGGGAAAGAGGGGCACAATGACCCACATGTGACCAGGGAGAGACCCACCGGGCACAGCGGCCTCTGGGTCTTCAGAGGCAAGGGAACGCCATCTGGGAGGAGGCTTCGCGGCCTCAGGGAGGCTGAGCCTGGACCAAGGGCCAGGAGCCACTGGAAGGCAACCGGAAGCCAGGCAGGACCCAGGACGGGCCACCTGAGCAGTGAGGCAGCCGAGGATGGCCGGGGACAGCTGAAACTCCAGGCTCCACCAGGCCTCGCCCAGCTGGGCTCTCCACAGCTGTGGACACGGGAGCCACCGTGTCCCCGTGCCTCAGTTTCCCCTCCATAAACCACGGAGAATGACAGCCTCTAGCCCGTCACACTGCTGAGAAGAGGAAACTCCCCCCGCAGCCGCAGCACGGTCAGCACGTCCACCTCCCACCACAGGCACCAGCTGGCGCAGCCCCGAAGACCCCAGAGGCACCCTGGACAGGGGCGGGACAGGAGGCAGGGGACAGGAGGCAGGGGACGAACACCCACCTCCTCACCTCTCCATGGGACACACTGAGCACTTGCTGTATGGCTCCTCTGACTCCAGAGGGACAGAGCCCCGGTTGCCGGTGGAGGGGACCCGTGTGTCACCCCACCCTTCATGAGCCTCTCTCCCCTGCTCCCGAGCACCTCTTCCTGGGACCCTTCCAGGACACCGTCCATCCCCATGTCCTGGTCTAAGGTCCACTCTGCAGGAAGGGACGGGGAGCACGGGTGGCCCACTCTGCGTTCAGCACACAGTTGGCCCCAGAAGGAGCCAGTCCGTGGCGGCTGTCCTCTGCTCTGACGGTCAACCCAGCTCCTCACCGCAGCTGGCAGCGCCCATGTCTAACTCCAGGGACCCGAACTGGGAGGTGGTGCGCTCCGTCACCACGGTCTGTAGGCGGAGGCCAGCTGGGATCACAGGGACAGGGCTCCAACGAGCGCCACTTGGGGAAAGAGGCCCTCAAGAGCCGCCAGATTCCGTACACCTGAGGACAGGTGTGCCCCGAGGGTCTCACTCCACCTGTCCTTCCTCTGCCACATGCCACATGCTCACAAGGCAGGACGACAGGCTCTACCCCCAAAGGGGGACCTGGCCTGCGTAGGCTGGCAGGAGTATGTTCAGCGCGGCCTCCCTGCCTGGCCTCCCTGCCCGGCCTCCCTGCCCAGAGCTGTCTGCTCCTCTGGAGGCCCCCCGAGTTCAATGTCGGCCTTCCTCAGTGTTGACGAGTCCTGAGCTACGCGCCAAGGCCTGCCCTGCTCTCCAAGGGCGTCACGACACATGTGCCTTCACCAACACACACCCACACACGCCTACCCCCCCTACCCATCCACACACCTCACACACACCCACACACGCCTAATTACCACACCGATACACACATGTCCACACCCATGCCGGCCCACACACCCCTGCACACGTCCACACCCACACCACCCGCATACACACCTGTGCCCACATACACCTGCACACAGGCCTAACCACATGGAGCGTCCACCGTTTCCCAGACAGTGACACCAGGCCCTCGGAAGGCGAGTGCGGCCATCGCCCGGCCGCCGCGGTGCGCGCCCTGCTCGGCCCCGCCCTACCCACCTGGGCTTCTCAGGTGAGCGCTCTCCACGGGCCACGCACGGCTCAGTCCCAGAGCACCCTGGGGCTTCCAGCAGCCAGACGCCTGGGTCTGGACCTTCCTCCGGCTGCTGGCCTTGGCCCTCAGCTGTGCCAGGCACCCAGGAGACCCTGTGGGGACCCAGGTGGCTCAGGACAGGGCTGAGCTCCAGGAGAAGGGGGCAGCCCTAGCCCCGCATGGACACCCTGCCTGGACCCCTCAGCCCTGCAGTTAGGGCCTCTGGCCTGTCTCCCCCACTGCCCCCAGGCCCACCACCCCTGGGCAGGCCCCCACTCAGCAGATCCCACACACCAGGCGGGGCCTTTCCAGGCCCCACGCTCCTGCTGGCCGCTGGGCGTGAAGGGCCCTACTGTCCCAAGGGCTCCCTGGCACCCTGGCCCCAAACCTACTCCTGCAGACAGAGGCGCAGCCCCAGTGCCACCTGCCACACACTGCCCCTCCGCAGGCACCGCGGTGTGAGACGCCCAAAGCACCCCTCCTGTACCCCTGTCCCCACCTCTGCCCACTGGGTGACCACCCGCCCTTCAGATGCCCATCTCATCTGTGCGGCCACTCGTCGGGGTCCCTCTTCTGTCCCCCTGACCACGCTGCTCACTCTGTCAGGGCAAAATCTGTGCCCAGGTCACTGCTGGGCCCCTGGCCACCACCAGGCGCCCAACCCACAATGGTGGGAAGGCAGGGACGTGCGGACGGTGAGGGACACCCTCTTCAGCAGCGGGTGCCACACAGCCTCCCTGCGTGCTGAGATCATGGCCATCCCCACTGCCCAGGTGACGCAAGGGAGGCTGGGCTTAAGGACTTGCCCACAGTCACAGAGCCGACTCCAAGCCCTGGCCGGGGCCTGGGGTGGAGAGCAGAGGCCGGGGGAGGACAGGGAGGGCCCAGAGGTGCAGCGGCTGGGTCCGCTCTCCACCCCTGGCCCTGGGCTCCGTGTGCAGACGGGCCTCGGGCACCGCTGGGGTCAGGCCAGGGGCAGGCCTCGCAGACAGGAGCTCTGGGAGGACACGTGCCTAGGCTGAGCCCACGGAAACTGAGGCCTGGTCACCCCCCACCTGAGAGCCCCACCTGTGTGCCAGGCAGCCTCCAGGGGCAGCCGAGGAGGCCAAGGATCAGGCCCAGAGAGGACGCAGCGGACAGGGTCACAGCCTGTCTTCCCACCACCCCAGGCCCTTCCCTGGTGCTCTGGCCCTGCCCACACGGCGAGGCCAGGGACGGGCAGCACGGGGTCCTGGGGCTGAGCCAAGGACGCCCTGAGGTGGCAGCAGGAGTCTCTCGCCGTGGCGGCTCCTCAGGTGAGGGCCTCTCGTCTGCCCAGCACACAGGAAGGGACGGCCCGGCCTCTCCCCGGGGCTCGGCCCCAGCAAGGGACACTCACTTCGAACTTCAGCTGCTTCTTGGAGCCCGGGCAGGATTCGCTCCCCCTCTCCAGCCTCTTCCCGTCTCCGCCGCCTGGGCCTGGGCCCGGGCCTGGGCCGTGGGTCTTCTCGGGCGGCAGGGCCACTGCGGGGGGAGGGAGAAAGCATGAGGGGAGGGCTGGGGGGGGGGCTGGGGGGCTGCAAAGGCTTTGTCCCGGGGACTGCAGTGCAGGACACCCTCACCACAGTGCCCGGCGCACCCTGCCTTGCCCGCTGGCCAGCGCTGCTGCCCTTACTCTTGGCCCCGGGGAGGCCGGGCTGCCCAGAGGCCCTCCAGGGTGCGTCCACACCAGTCACTCAGGGCACCGCTGTGGCCTGGGCTCCCCACTCGCTGACATTTTGCAGCTGAGGTAAAGCAGCCTGTGACTTTGGTGCCCCACAGGGACATGGCCACTCAGGGCAGGCTCAGGCCACAGAGCAGGTGGATGAGGGCACAGGAGCATCGGGAGCCAGAGAAGGAAACACAGGGGCAACGGCCATTTCCCGCACTGTCCTGCTGCCTCCTGTGCTCACGTCCTGGCCTTCTCAAAGATGCCACCTGCCTGGCCCGGCATATGGACGGTAGTGGGCAGACAGGCTGAGTGGCAGACAGCTCAGCTGGGTTGACTGACAAAGGGACAGGCGCACCGGCGCCTCACACCAAGGGTCTCCAGGGCTGCTCGCCCTGGGCCTTGTGTGCCCACTCTGCTGGCCCAGGTCCCCCTCTGCCCGAGGGCCTGGCTCTCTGTGTTCTTTCAAGAGCAGGAGGAGGACCTACGGGCACCTCTTCCCTATGGTCACCTCCGAGAGACAGCAGAAGGGCAGCTCTGGGCAGCACCCCCAACCTGGACCCAGGACCCGGGCTACAAGTCCCTATCTGAACTTCAGAGGCCATCAGGACCTGCCCGGCCCCTCCTGCCCGTCCCGGCCCTGCCTGGCAGCGGAAGACTGGATTGTTGTGCACGACACGCCCACAGCCCCTCCCTCCTTAAATCCCCTTTGCTGACCCTGGGCCGCCATTTCCTGGTCCCCTTCAGGCACCTCCCCTGGCCATCCCGACTCGGGTGGCCAGACTGGCAGGAGCCCTGTGAGGAGCTGAGGGGCCCTAATCAGTCGGAAGGGCACGGCTGGACTTCCCAGAATGGCAGGAACCTGGAGACATGGGTGCCAGGCCAGGAGCGGGGTGGGGACGTGGCCCCCCACGGGCTTGCACACCCAGCTTGGCACACGTGCCCCGCGAGCAGCTGGGGGAGGGACGGCTGGGCTCCCTCGTGGGGCCAGGGCCACAGCCCTTCCCAGCTCCTGTCCTGAGGTGGCCGCTCTTCCCAGCAGTTCTCTTCAGTGACCCTTCCCGCCATGCCCGGGCCACCATGCCCAGGCCACCATGCCCGGGCCCTGTACACACGGCGGAGCACCCGCCATTCTTGGTCCCCGCGGGCCTGGTGAGGCAGGTCCTTCCATTAGTTCCATTTCCCACAGGGGACTGGGGTGCCAAGGGGTGAGGTGGGGACAGGACAGGGATGGGACTAGGCCACCTGCCAGGCTGCCCCGCGGAGCCCTTCACAGCTTCATTCGGGAGACCTCGCAGGTCACCGCCGGCCTTTCCCACTGACCGGGGAGCGCTCTGTCTCCGCCCGGGGCCAGGTCCTCCCAGCGCTGACCCTGACCCCAGCGGGTCCTGAACCTTCCCCGGGTGTCACTTCCCCAGCTGTCAATCAGGGACACTAATGGCTCCTTCCCAGGGGACTCGGGTGAGGACGCCATGAGCTGACTGTGAAGGGCCGGGAGGCCGGGCCAGCGCACGGTCCAGCCCCAGCAGGTCAGGGGACGCAGGCCATCGGGAGTCCCCGGGGAGTCAGGAGGCGCCTCGATCCACCCAACAGGCTGGGGGCAGGCGGGAGGGCGCTGGAGCTGGCGCAGACGGGCGGCTCAGGAGGGCCGCGCAGCACCCACAGCGGCCCTCCCCAGCTCCCCGCGGCCCCGTCCTCGTCTCCCCCACTCCAGCACAGAGCGCCTCTGTCCCTCCGTCCCCTACGGCAAGGTGACAGTTTCCTAAAGCCATCGGGAGCCCCCGTGGGGGACTGGGCACAGAAACTGACCAGCTCCTGGGCTGTGGCTGCACAGACGAGGCCACCCGAGCGCTGACCTAGAAGAACAGCAGCGTCCCCCTGGAGGGCCGGGCCTGGCGCCCTTGCCCCGGGGGACAGAGGCTGGGGCAGGCCGCTGCACAAAGCCCTCACCCCTGCTCCTCTAAAGCAACCCCCACGGCAGGGCGCCCCACTCCAGAGGGTCCCCAAGCCCCCGGAGCTGCCACCTCACAGGCCCCGGCACCTCCACCAGGCCACCAAGCAGGTGGCCCTCCTGCCGTCCCGAGTCGGGGAGCTGGGGGTGCCCCATCCCAGCACTGAGTGAAGCCCCCCGCCTAACCCGCAGGTGCAGCGGGGCTGGGCAGGAGTGTCCATCCAGAGGGCACATTGGGGGCCCATGACCTTCTGACTCTGCCACCTCTGGCCTGGGCAGCCTTGGACGAGGCCCTTGATGTCTCTGGACCTCAGTCCCCTTTCTGTAAAGTGGAGGCTGAGGCACCTCCCTCCCAGAGCTGCTGGGAGAGGGCCACAAGGAGACTGCTCCCTGAATGCAGTGGCTGGCATACAGTAAGCACTCAATAGATGCTGGCTTTGGAAAAGATGTGGCTGAGCCCAGATCCACATGATGCCCTTGTTCCAAAACTGTCCCAACTGAGTAAAACCAGGAAGACAGGGTGGCCTGCCACAGCCCCCTCCACGCCCCCTCCATGCCCCCTCCCCGGGGCTGGCGGTGGGGGTGGGGGAGAAAGAAAGACAATGCCCGCCCGGCCGTCCTCAAAGTCACGGCTTCCACCCGGGGCCAGAGACGCAGTGGGCAGGCTTCTCGAAACCCAAGTTCAAGTTCAAAGGGATGTTATCACAGAGGCACCTTCAGGGTCAGTGTGGCCTTTCACGGTCCACCTCCATCCTCGTCCTCGTCCTCCCTGGAGCACCCACCCCAGCCACGCCCAGGAGAGCCTGTGTCCCCTCAGGTCCTTCCCTGTCCCCTTCCCTTCTCCTCACCCCGGTGGGTGCCCCCCACCCTCACACGGCGTCCCCAGAGCCCAGCCTGGCCGCTCGTCCTCTCTGCACCTCATCCCAGCCCCGAAGACCTCGCAGCCAGGGGTCCCTAGCCTGCCAGGCCCCTCCCAGGCCGGGACAGCACACATGGGAAGGAGCACTGTGACCCAGGGTCAGGGACAAGGACAATCAGCATCCCCCTGTCCCCACCCCAAGCCTTTCCACCTTTCGCTGTCTCCCACCCAAGAGGCAGAGGCAGAGAACCCTCCAACGCCACCCAGGCCCCAAGCCAGGGGCAGAGACTGGGACTCAGGGTCCCTGAGGCTGATCCACAGGGGATCCTCCGAAGTCCCCAGGGCACCCTGTGCAGAGCAGAACCCACCCCGCGGCAGGCTCCGGGCAGGCCGCGAGGGTGCTCACGCAGGCCGTGGTCACACCAGCCAGGACAGAGGAACAGCATTTTGTTGAGATAGACTTCGGCATCTGAGTCTCCTCTACCCTCTGCCTCTGATCCAAAAAGAAGGGAGGGGAAGGGAGAGGAGGGGAGGAAGAGGCCTTCCACCTGCCTAGGAAGCACTTCCTGCAACAGTGCAGAAACCAACCGGGAACTGCATTGGTCTTTGAATAAAGTTTTATTGAGACACAGCCTCAATCACACACGTTGTCTCTGGTGACTTCTGCCCTACAAAAGCAGACTTGAGCAGTCACATCAGAGACTATGTGGCCCACAAAAGCCAATGACAGGTACTATCTGGCTCTCTGCAGAAGAGTCTGGACAGCTGCTCTCTGCAAATGCAGCCCTCCACCCCAACCAGGGTGCATGCTTGATGAACTGCATTTCACCTACAACTTTTTCTTCTTTAGCCGGAAATCCTTGTGCAGTACACAACCTGCCCAACCATACACGGTGGCCACGGAAGATAGAAAATTCCCACTTTGCTTTCTTAAAACTGATTCTCAGCCCCAGTGAGTCTGGGGACAGTTTGTGGAGCTCTTTCTCTTTGGAAGCTGCTCCCTATCCTTCCTTCCACCACAGCCCCAGCCACAAGGAGTCCGCTCTGTGTTTACCAAATGACAATCCTCTCCCACATTAGCTCCCAACCTGGCTGCTCTCCACCCCCAACAACTGCCAGATTAAATGCATTACTTGACCATCTTCACCCAGCTCGCTTTGATGTTCCCTTCTCAAGCTTCAGAATACCTTTTGGAGGGAGATCAGACAGCATTAAACAGAATCACTAATTAATTAAGCAAAGTTAAATTTTAAACACTGTTTGTTGTGTTAGCCAAAAGCCTGAACAGAACAGACTTTTTTCCTCCACTGAGATCAAAGACAGTCTCTCCCCTCTCCCCTCCCCCAGTTTAAAAAAAAGGGAAGGAGGAGGAGGAGGAGGAGGAGGAAGAAAGAGAGGAGACACCTGAATGTGGCCACTCTGATCACAGTCTGTACTCCAGCCCTGTCCCCTTGGGCCCAGTGGGGGGCACGGAGGCCCATCTGGGGCTGCATGCTGGGAGAGCCTCATGCTCACTTTCTGGGGACTGTTCACCCTGGCAAACAGCAGTGACCCAGGGAGCAGGCCAGCACAGCCCACCCAGCCAGAGCTGCTGAGGACGGGACCGGACAGCGGGGGTGGGACAGGGCTGCGAAAGGAAACAGACCCGTCCCTCGCGGCCCCTCCCTCCCCAGCCACCCAGCACACCTCGGGGCTGTCTCCCTGTGGTTTGGGGTCACTTGGGGTCACTGGGAGGCAACTCTGAGGGGCAGGTAGGCACTGCACCACCCCAGGAGGCACCCACCGTTGACATGTCAGACAGCACAGGTCTGTCGGGCTCGCTCTGACATCTCTCCACAGATGGCAGGCAGGTGTCTGAGGAGGACCAGCCTCTAATAATCGTCGGGACCCATGCATCTGGAGCCCGTGGGGCGTGTCTGCCTCTGTGCAGCGTCACGGCGAGTCTGCACGGTCTTTCTGGGAGCTTCCGAGGGCTGCGCGGCCAGAGCGCACGTTTTGGGGGAGCCGGGGCCTGGCTGGCTACCGCCCCGGGGTTGCCCGCAGGTGCACGGGGCAGAGATTCTGCCACACGGCTCGCCGGATGGCGCCAACCCTCCGCATAGCAATGCATGAGGCTGGCGACCGACCCACAGGCCAGGAATTCTGCAGGGCGCCTGGGGACGTGGGGAAGGAGGCCGCCACGTTAGGCGCAAATCCAGACTCGGATGCTATCGGCCAACGCCAGCTTATCTCAACCCCATCCGCAAAGCCCGCTGACGGTCAACTTTGAAACAAACAGGGACGATCTGAACCACAGTTAGGACTCAGTGGGCCCCACTAAGGGAGGCGCAGAGATGGTCACCGTGTCCAGTGCCCGGTGGGCGCCTTTCGAGGCACGGCTACCTGGCAGGACGGGCTGGGAGCGGGGACACGCGCCCTAACGGGTCCAGTCCTGCTGACAATGGCCCACATTCAGATCATCTGCTGCGAACACTTCCGTCTCAGGGTGGCCGGCCAGGACGTTTCTGGGTCCCCGTCCCCACAGGGAGGGCAGAGGGGTTTGATATCAGCCAAATAGAATGAGGCGGTCGCCCTGCTGCCAGGAAGGAGAGCCACCGCGGGTGCCCTGGCCAACGGCTTCCAGCGTGACCTGCACCGGGCTCTCCTGGGGTGGGAGACACCAGACCTGGTTTTGACGCCGTCACACGCATGGGCAGGTGGCATGGGCAGGTGGCACCGAGCTCTGCAGGTGACCTCGCCCGACCTCATGCGGAGGCTGCTACTATCTGCACTTTACGAAAGTGGAAACTAAACTTCGAGAAGCAAAACCCATGCAGCCACTTCCCGATGACAACCTGCCGGGGACTCCCTTTGTCCCGAGGAGTCCTGAGGCCCCCCGCACGGGCAGGAATGGCTTTGTGACCGTCCCCGGCTCTGCGGCCGCCCCTGCCCAGCACCCTCTCCTTCCACCCCCAGAGCTCCGCGCAGCCCCCCTGGGCTGGGGGAGGGGCCCCGCTCGGAGGCACCACCGTCACCGCCACGGCCACCACCATCGTCGTCACCAACATCCAAACGAAGCCACAACACGCAGTAGAACCAGGCTGCGATGCCAGCAGGCTCCTGACTCTGGCTCCTGGTTCTCCTGTCACACGACAGCAGTGGACACCTGTTCCCGCCTGCGGGTGGCCTTTCTCCTCTCCCAGTAACAGCATCTGCCTCTGCCCTGCCCTGCCGAGCCGCCCACCCCCAGACCCCTGCACGGGGGGAGGGCCGCCCACTCCCAGCAGGGCTGCGCCCAGCACCCACCACCCATCCTGATGGCCCCGTGTGGCCCCAGGTCAAGGCCGGGCGAAGCGGGAAGCCGGGTCCCTGCCTTGCCCTGGCCCCGGCATGTGCCCGACTGGATGCTTTGTGACATTTTGAAATCAGCTGTTCTATCCCAGATCAGTCAGGAGGGCTGTTCTTCTGTTGTGACTCTGCAGGCGTCTCCTACACAGGTGGCCTGGGGGGGACACGGCTCCTGGAAATGAGCTCGGGGAGGCCGGGCTGGGACACCTGACTTAGATTTAGAGGATGAAGTGTGCGTGTGCGTGTGTGTGTGCGTGTGCACGTGTCTGTGCATGTGTGTGTGCGTGTGCGTGTGCGTGTATGCGTGTGTGCACATGACTGGGAACTGAGCCCCGGTGCCCTAACCCTGAGCTGCAGCGGCGTCCTCTGCCTCTCCCGTCCTTCTTTATTTTGATCTTTTGAGACAGGGCCTCCCTAAGTTACCCAGGCTGGCCTCTAACTTGCAATCCTCCTGCCTCAGACTCCCAAGTCACTGAGATCACAGGATTCAAACACGACACACCGCGACTCGGGAGACACCTTTTACCTAAGGCAGCTGAGCTCTCAGGACAGAGGGACCAGAGCTGGGAGCCAGAGTGGCCACATCTTTTGTCACAGCCAACACTGGGGCCTCTGGAGGTGCTGCAGGCCAGTGGAGCAGGTCAAGGGCCCTCCGCACAGGACGGGCTCTGAACTCAGTGAGAGGAGCCGGCGGGGGGGACCGGCCTGCCCCTGGTGCGGGGGGAAGTGCTCAGCTAGCCCCGCAGGTGGACGGCTCGGGAGAGGGCAGAGGGAGGAATGGCAGGGACAGGAGTGAGCACGGGTGGCACACGTGGGTCAGCGCCGCGGTCTGCCCCGGGGCCCGGCCAGGCCGTCCTGCCCCACTGGATCGGCCAAAGCCGAAGCAGGCCGGGCCGAGTTTCCAGGGACCCGCGACCCGACCACCGTCCCCTGGAGCCGCCGCGGCCTCCTGGGCGAGATGGACAGAACCGCGGCTGCCCCACGGACTCTCCAGGGCAGTTGCCGGCCTTTGGCACCAGCACATATCTGTCCCTTCCTGCGGCCCAGAGAGGTCCCCAGGGTCTTTCCCAACCCACCCCCCGGGGCGTGCGCTTCCCCACGATGAAGGGACAGTGTCACTGGACGGGGGACTCGGACGCGGGGGACAGACGCTGCCCAGCAGAGAGGACTCCGGCTTTGTCACCTGGGGAGGCCCGTCCCCTCTGGACCCACAGCCATCTGCTCCAGGGGGAGGGCGGGCGGGAGGGGGCTCTCAGGGCTGAACATATCGTGCCCCCCCACCCGCCTGCCCTCCCGCCAGGACGTGTGCCGAGACCCACTTGAACCATCCCCCGAGCTGCTGGCAGCCCCGACCCGCCCGCGGTCTGCGGGTCACACTTCCCACCGTCCACGCCGCCATGTTAGGGAGGACAGGAACGGCCGGCCACAAAGCCCGCCTGTTCTCTGGGTGGACTTCTGGGGGGACGGCAGGGCTGCTGACCCCCCACAGGGTGGGCTCCCACCCAGAGGAGGGAGGGAGGCCCGAGGGGGGCCGCCTGCACCCCAGGGAGAACCCCTCCCCAACAGGGGCCTGAGGCCACTTCCTGAGAGGAGCCCAGGCCTCGGGACCCAGCAGGTCTAAAGAGAGGGCCTGCGGTCACCCCCACAGTCCACCTCCACAGTGACCCCCGCCCTTAGTTCCTTTCTTCTCTCTTGGTCCTGGGATGGAACCCAGGGTGACCCACCACCGAGCCCCGTCCCCAGCCCTGGTTGTATTTTACTTAGAGACAGGACCTTGGAGGCCCCCAGGGGCTTGCTAAGTCGCTGACGCTGGCTTTGCACTCGCGATCCTCCTGCCTCGGCCTCCAGGGCCCTTAGTTTCTTAAGCATAGCAAAAGGCGTATCTGTGGCCCCTGCCCTTCCCTCCTCGACCCCCGTGGGACCCCCCACCACGCTCAGTGCCTCTGGGCCGCAGGGCCTGGCTCCTTACACTGGCTGCTGCCCCCCACATGGCCCACAGCTGGCTCCTACTGGCCTCCACTTCTCAGCTGCCTCCACCCTCCACCAGGCAGAGCAACACTGCTGGAAACTCACCTGCTCACTCTCACGCCCACCTCCCTCCAGGTCTGCCTGGCCCAGGGACTCACAGCAGAGCCCCGCAGGGATAGCAGGCGCTCAAGAAATACTAAATGAGGACAGGCTGAGGCCTCAAGTCCAGTCTCAGTCCGCTCTGTGATCTCAAACAGGTTACTTCCCCTCTCTGGGCCTCCATTCTTCAACTACTTTTGTCCCTAAGTGAAAGGGACTAAGGGTCTCTGCAGGGCTCCTCCGCTCGGTCACTAGTTGACCCCTCACACCTGGGAGACTGGACGGACTGGCACAGGACCAGAGGAAGTCCCTGATGGCGGTGCTTCCTGGTGCTGACTTGCGCTCTTCCAGTATTTATGGAGCACTCACGTCGTGTGCCAAGTGTCACGCCACATACTGGGAGCACAAGGAGGCATTCAGGGACCCTAATGGGATTAAAGGAGCTTTGAAAGCAGGCCTTCTTTGATGTGGACGAGGTGAATGGCCATAAACACGGGCGGGCCGCTGCCCTTCAAGAAAACCGGACCCGTGAGACGAGGACCGTGACAGCCCGAGCAGACTGGCACTTACCCCATCCCAGGTCTGCGCGCAGGGCTTACGTAAGTCACCTGTCTTCACAACAACCCACAGCAGAAGTGCTACGGGGAACCCCACAGAGAACCCGAAGCACAGAGAAGTTCAGTGACTTGCCCAAGATCACACAGCAAGCTGGGGCAAAGGCAGTTCCTAGACATTCCTAGAAAGTCAGAATAAAGGCAAGAGATGCCCCTCCTAGATGAGCAAGGAGCAGCGTCCGGGCCAGTCCTGAGCTTTGGAAGGGTCCTCAGCCCCCAGGCTCAGCCCCAAAGCTCACCCCCAGGCTTTGGGGGGTGAGGACCCCTGCCCCATCCTACTGGACAGAAGCAGCTCCTCGGGATCTCGGCCCTCGGCCAGAGGAGACCCTCCCACAGCTGCCATGTCCACACTCAGGCCCGGCCAGTGGGGCGGCGGGGGACCCAGGACAGGCCTGCTGGGGGGTCCAGCAGGCAGGCCACGTTCTCCAGGGCCAGCTCCCCATGGAGCACGCCGAGGGCGCGAGGAATGGACACTCGGGTGGGGTGGGCCAGGAAGAGGGAGACAGCATTTATGGTCTTTCCCTTCCGGCGGGTACCTTGGCGAGACCTGCCCCTCCAGCAGGGGGACATCTGGGGACAGAGTGCCGTAGGCCACACTGGGGTGACGTGGGTCTGCAGAAGGCCACCCGAGTTCCACCTTGGGGCATGAGCCACAGGCTGCCGCCACCTGGCTGCTGCCCAGCTGCGGGGCCCTGGGGGGGGGAGCCACCCCTGCCCCGTCCTGGGACCCAGCGGGTCGGCCAGGAGGGCTCCCTCCCAGGCCCGCAGCCTCCCTGGCCCCCGGCCCCGCAGCCGGGACTTTTGATGTTTACTGTGTTCAGTCCCCGAGTTCAAAAGGAGCTTGGCAGCGCTGCTGGCCCTAATCTCCTCTCAGCTCCCAGCTGGCCCGTTACGGTGGCTGAGACCCGGGATTAGGCGGCTTTACAGAACCGCGGCCCAGCGCCCTCCCGGGACGGCCCCGAGGCTTCTTTTCATCTTCACGCCTCAGATGGCCCTTCTCTCCCCTAAACAGCTCTCCAGCCGCCAAGAGGCAGTGAACTTGGCCCAGAGGAAGACAAAGGAGACTTTCAGGGCTCAGCGGGTTCTCCCTGGGCCAGCGAGGGGCACAGAGGGACCGACCGCCAGAGGACTCCTGCAGCCCCAGGTGATGGCCCGGTGATGGCCACGCAGGGGCCTGCGGTCCTCGGCCACCTCCCCATCCCCGGCCACCACATAAGGGTGGCTGGAGAACCAGAGATGGTCACCGCGCCCGGGTCCTTCCAAAGGGCCTCGGGGACCCAGTGGTGGGACAGGCCCAGGTGACCTCCTGCTGGAGCCACAGCAGCCTTGGTCCCGGCTTCACTAGTGGCCGCCGTGTCACTTTAAGTCCTGCTGAAGCCAGAATGAGACAGCGGGGGCACAGAGAGGTAAAGCGTCGGGTCGGGTCGGGCCCAGGAGGCCGACTTGGAGTGAGGCCCGTGAGTTGGAGCCTGGACTGTCCCCTGAAGGACTGAAATGCGCACTCCCTCGGAGCCCCTCCTCCACCCTTGTCACCAACCTGTCATCACGGTGACCTGTCCCAGGACCCCTCCCCCGACAGGGAGCCACAGGGCTGTCAATTAATTGTCCTGGGCTGCTCCATCCTGCCCTTCCCCTTGGCCACCTGTGTGCCACCTGTGGGCCACCCCCCAGCATCCCCGGGCCTGTCACATAAGCAGGAAGGACAGAGAGCAGGGGAAGGAAGCCTGGGACACAGAAAAGGGCCGGACACCCGGCTTCGGGGGACACCCGGGCCCCAGCCAGGACCCCGCTCCCTCCCGGGAGAGGTCTGTGTCCCCCTTTTCAATAAACCCCGCTGTAGGTGCCTGCCACGGCGAGCGCCCAATGTCCCGACCTCATCCTGCGGGGAAGCAGGACAGTCCCCGTCGCCCCGTCACCCCGGTACCACAGTACCGCGGCCAGCGGTCCTGATTTCGGGAGGATTGTGTGACTGCCCCAGATGACGGCGCGGCTCGCTCCGCCTCCCCCTGCCACCTCAGTTCCTCCCGCGGTCAGCTGCCGTCCCGCAATGGCTGGAAAGGCCCCAGGCTGCTACCGAGCCTGATGGGCCACTGGTGTGCCTCGGGTCAGAGCGAGGGCTGCCAACCCGCCACGGTGCCCTGGCAGAACCAGGCCCCCAGGCCCCGCGCGTTTCCCCCACCTGCCAATCAGTGTCTGTCAGCAGCCTCCCCAGAACAGTGGTGAGCGCCCATCGAGTCCAGCTCCCCGTGTCCACTCACCACGCCACAGAGGACAACAGGGAGGCCGGAGAGGAACAGACCTGCCCAGAGGTCAAGGCCAGCCAGGCCTGAACTGGGAGGGAGCCGGCCCAGGGCTCACTTCATTCCGTCTGCTCGCAGGTGGACAGCGCTTTGGAAGTCAGTCACCCGACTCCAGACAGCACCTCGACACGGAAAAGTCCCAGGGGTGGGCTCTAACCAGGAATCAAAAACCCAGGAAGGCCAGGCACAGGGCGCACCCCTGTGATCCCAGCAGCTCTGGGGGCTGAGGCAGGAGGATCGGGAGTTCAAGGCCAGCCTCAGCAACTTAGTGAGACTCTGTCTCGAAATGAAATATAAGAAAAGGGCCGGGATGTGGCTCAGGGGTTGAGCACCCTGGTTCGACGCCTGGTACCCAAAACGCACCACAAAATAACCCTCAGGGATAGCGCGAAGACCCAGAGAGAGGACGGTCACAAGTGGAAGGCGTCTGAAGGATGGATGCCCACGGATGGTGCGGACCCGCGGCAGTGGCCGTCAGATGAACGGACAGGGTGGGGTGAAGGGTGAGCAGCGGACGGACAGGGGATGGAGTGCTGGCGGGTGGGCCCTGGACCGGCGGGTGACCCGTGGGGGACTGGGTGGGGAGTGCACAGCTGGCAGGGGCAGCTGAGGGGGAGGACACGCACAGGGGCCGTGAGATGGCCACGAGGGGTGACCGAGCAGACCAAGGGACGAGGCCTGGACCCACGTAACCAGGGCCAGGCGCCTCGATCCCAGGGCCAGCTGTCGCAGCCCTCCCCTGACTCCCGGCCGTCCTGCGGGCACCTGATCCCAGCCTCTCTCCACAGAGCCCCGGGGCCACTGCGGCTCCAGGGACCCAGGGAAAGACGAGGTCGGAAGCCCCGGGGCCCGAGCGCCAGGGCCAGGCCACCGACAACCGCCCGGGCACACGCCGCAGCCTGGACGGGGCTTTCAGTCCCTGGCGCCCTGCGCTCCCCCCGGGGGCTGCTCACAGAGGAGCAAGGTGTGCAGACCCCTGATCCCCAGGCTGCTGCAGCTTGGGACAGTGTCACTGGTGACTCCTGAAATCGCTCTCGACACAGCAAACCCAGGGAGCCGGGTCTGCACCGGCCACAGCCCTCAGGCCAGACGGGGCCTGACCCCCACAGCCCGGGCACCCCAGAGAGCTTTGTGGCTCTCGCTGCTCCCTATCGAAGCCCTCAGGACCCAAGGCAAATCCTTGGGGACCTCCTGGGACCTCCTGCACCCAGCACCCAGCTCTGCAGCCGGCCGGCTGCCCACCTTGGCCCCGGCGGGGTCCTTGGACGCCCCACATCGGCCACTCTCTTCTCTGAATAAAAAATGGAACTCGGTCCCACTCAGCAAATGCTCTCAGCTCAGGAAGCCAGCGGTCACCATGCTGGGACCAGGCCCTAGTTCCCATCATGAATGTGGAAACAGAAGCCAGGAAGGTGACGTTATTGGCCAAAGTGACATCTGTGTGTCAGTGGCCAGGGACCCACACACGGGTGTCCCCATCTCCCCACAGCATGCCAGTTCTCTTGGAGAAAGGGACAGTGTGGGGCTGGGTGCCGGGGCGCACGCCCATAATGACAGTGGCTTGGGAGGCTGAGGCAGGAGGATCGTGAGTTCAAAGGCAGCCTCAGCGAAAAGCCAGGCCCTCAGCAACTCAGTGAGACCCTAAATAAAACACGAAACAGGGCTGGGATGTGGCTCGGGGTCAAGTGCCCCGAGTTCAAACCCTGGTACCCTCCCCCCAAAAAAAGAAAAAAAAAAGGGAGAGAGACAGAGAGAGGGAGAGAGGGAGGAGGGAGGGAGGCTGGCTGCGCGTGTGCCTGTGGGTGCGTGTGCGACACATTCCAGGTGCACAGGTGATGCACAGGAAGAACTGGGCAAAGTGACCAGCTGTGTGTGGCTCTGGCCTTGCTACGAGCGCCTCACAAGGGCCTGGGTGGATGGGCGCAGGCCGGACGGGCCCTGGCAGCTGGGGCTCCCCCTGGGCCTGGAGCCCTGGAGGGCTGCGCGTCCCCATCCCCTGCCTCCAGGGGCGGAGGCGGCCGCCGGCCCTGCCCACCTCTCCCGCAGGAGCCACACCCAGACGCCCAGTACCTTCTAGACGGAAGTCCTCCTCCTCCTCCTCCTCGCTGAGCGCGTCTCTGAGCACCTCGCCCACGAGCTCCTGGGGAGACAAAGGCCGGGGCGTTAGGGAGGTGGGGGGCCGGCAGGAGCCCCCGGGGCTGGGCTGGTCTCTGACGGGAGAGAGGAGGAAGCCAGGAGACCCTACCCAGGACCCTCAGAAGGGAAGTCCCCTCCCCAGCTGCCAGGGCCAGGCAAGTGTCCCCCACCCCACCAAGGCGGCCCCCCCCCCGCGGGACACAGGACGAGACCTCACTCTGGATCCTTCCTCCGCAACGGTCAAGGCCCCGGGGGGTCTGAACAGCCCTGGGCCCGGCGTGCTCTACAGGGGACCCCTGCCACCCCTCCCCCGTCCTGCACCCAAAGCCAACACCCGGGACCCAGGTTGCAGCAGCCCTCGCCGGCCCCCAGGTTCCACCGACCCCCACCTTCCCACTGCTAGCCTGGCCCGGGCACCACCCCGTCTGGTCTGGTGCCCACATGGAGGGCTCCCCCCGGCCAGCCTCACCGGGCGGCCACTCAGGTGTTCTCAGGCTGGCCAGGGGAGTTTGCCTGGTCCACAGGCTGGGAAACGTCCAGGATGTCCACAGACTCAGGCCCTGTCCCTCTATCTGCCCACCGCAGCAGGATGACTGGAGATACGGAGAAGTGAGGCCAGGGCTGGTCAAACCGGCCTCTGTGTTCACTGGCCTTCTGCCAAGAGGAGTCCTGCCACCAAAGCAGACTGCGTCAGACAGACTTCCGCGAGGCCCCTTGCTGCAGGACTTATCAGGGCCTTGGCTGTGCTTCTCGCACCGGGAGCCTCCGTGTGCAGATGTGTATTGCCGGCTCCCAGCCCGTGCAGACCGCGAGGTTTTGCCTTTCAAAGGCATGGTGTGAGCCAGGCACTGTGGCACACGCCTGTCATCCCAGTGGCTCGAGAGGCTGAGGCAGGAGGATCGTGAGTTCAAAGCCAGCCTCAGCAATGGCGAGGTACAAAGCCACTCAGGGAGACCCTGTCTCTAAATAAAGTACAAAACAGGCTGGGGACTTGGCTCAGTGGTCGGGTGCCCCTGAGTTCCATCACTGGTACCCCCGCCCCCCAAAAAAGCATCCTATGAGAGTCAGATACCCAGGAATGCTCTGTGGGGAGCAGTCCTCTCGGGGGACAGACGGGGCTGGAGGTGTCCTGCCCCCTCTCTCCCGTCCCCAGCGATGCCCTGGCAGGGCTTCCTGAACCCACAAAACGACGAGCAATCAAAAGGCCCAGGCAGCAGCTGTCACCAGCTTCTCTTTGCGAAAAGAAAAAAGAGAAAGGAAGAAACCCTCTCCGTGGGGGACCCGCACCTCTGAGGCCCAGGGGAAGCTTCGCGCCCGCCTCACGCACAGGGCCGCAGCGCGGTGCCCGTCGGGCCACAGCTGGCCGCCAGATGCTCGCTTCCCACCGCTTTGTTTCCAAGGCCAGCAGCTCCCACTTGGTGGCGGGGGACGGTCTCCTTTCCAACATTCCAGGGCGTCCCGCGCCCCTCAAGGGCTGCTCCAGGTGGCCACTCGGGCTCCGGGTGCCCCGTGGACTTCAGAACCAGGCGACTTCCTTCCCCCAGTCCTGGCCGGCCCCCTCTCCTCCTCGCTGTCACGACACTCCTCACCCCCTCTCCCGGGCTGGGAGACGGGGCTGAGGGCCAGTGACAGGACAGGGCGCACACAGGGGGCCCCGCCAGATGGCCAGGGCACCCCAGCAGCCAGCCAACGCCTGCCTCTCGCTGCCGCCTCCCCAGGGGGCCCGCGGGCAGCGCCTCTTACAGGGCAGGTGACCATCCTCCAGGGCAAGCACAGACCCGTCGCGCTGAGGTCCTCCGCAGACAGGGGCTCGGCGCTGACCTCGCACTGCCCTCCCACACCACCGCAGAGCCGCCAGTGCCCTGGACCTTGACTGGCCCCCTCCGAGGGCCACCCCAAACAAGGCACCAGCGGGGCCCCTGTGTCGACCCCTGCCCGCAGGCTACACAGCAGCCCGCCCCTGAGGCCAGGCCTCCGCGCTCTCCGTGGGGAAGCAGAGCAAGTCCGGAGGCCACCCTCACCCCTGAACTGCACCGGGCTCTGCAGGACACCGCGAGCCCACAGACAGCAGGAAGCCCTCTCCATGCTGAGACGCGGGGACGAGCCGGGGCCTGTGGTCTCCACCAGACCCAGAGGCCACCTGCGCTGCAGAGCCAGCTCCGGACCCTCAGGATCCTGGGGCCCCACGGCCTCCTGTGCACCTGGACCTCAGTCTACTGGCCTATGAAATGGGCACCCGAGAAGAGTCACACCACAGCCAAACAGCGGGCGCTCACCGCGCGTCTCCATGCCGAGCACCTGCTGTATTCCACGGGCTCCTCTGGCCACCGCCGCAGCCCACTCTCCCTGCCTCTCAGAGCGAGCGACTGGCGGGTTGTAAAGCGAGCGCTGTGATCATTACCAGGGCCAGGAGGCCAGACGGGGCTCTGACGACATTCACGCTGCCCGACTGGGTGGGGCACGGGGACAGACGGGCTCAGGCCCTCAGGGACAGCCAGAGAAAAGCACTCCGACTACCCCGGGCCTGATGAGGGGAGACTCCCTCCCCGGGCCGTGAGCAGGTGCCATGGGAGCTGGCCTCAGGGGGCATGCAGCAGGAGCTGGCCAGACCCTGTGCAAACGCCAGCTCTGTCCCCCGCCAGCCAGGCTGCCCAGTGAAGGGACTCTACTCCCTTCCCACTCGTGGGTCTTGGGGTGGCGGGAAGAAGTCAGGAGGTCCCACGGGCACGCGCTCAGCCAGCGCCTATGCCGTGGGTGGGACAGAGCCATGCCAGGGTCACCTCCTCTTCCTCTGTTGTTCCCCAATGGCTGAGCAAAGCTGAGAGACTCACAGGTGCCCAGGCAGCTCACGGTGCCCCCCTGCCTGGCACGCTGCTGGCTGTGCTTTGTATTTAACACTCGTGGCGATCACTGAGGCCTTCCAGAGGACTGCCATTATCAAGCTCACTTTATAGAGATCAAACAGGCACAGAGAGGTTAAGTGACTTTCCCAAGGTCCCACAGCTAGCAATACCCTTCACTGCTGCATTCATGTACGAGAAGCCTGGAGGGGACCCTTACCGTGCCGTGACTGCCCCTGATTTACCCACTCACTGTCACTCGGGCCCCCAGGCCACAGGCCTCCTTCTCTTGGGTCTCTGGGACTGTCAGCCTCAGCCTCTGCTCCAGGTTCGGATGAAAAGCCTCCCTGGATGCCCAGGATTCCTGCCCAGGGGCCTGGCTTGGTGGCCTCTCTGGCCACAGTGTAGACACGCCTCCCCTCTGAGTCCCAGCACTGTCCCTTCTGCTGGCCCCCGGAGCCTGAGCTCTGCCCCACGCTGGGCCCCAGGAAGAGGCCAGCTCCTCTGGGCACTGGGTGTGCGGCCAGCACCAGCCCAGGCCCAGAATCGCAGGCGCAACGCCTTATAAGGCTCCGGGGACGGGAAACCACATCAAAGCGGGGCCGGGGAGGGCTGGGGTTGGTGGGGTTCTGCTTTGTCTCCGAGGCCTCCTTCCCGGCCCTCGGTCCCCACCCTGCCCCAGCAGGCCCGCGTCAATCTTCCCGCTCCCTAAGCGCTAACAGATGTCGGTGCCCCTGGAACACGGCAGGGCGGGGACCCGCCAGCAGGACGCAGGCCACTCCCGGGACCCTCAGGTCCAAGTGGCCTGCCCTGGGGCCACCCAGGAGATGCCCGGCAAGCCCTCCCCCAGCCCAGGTGGGAGCAGCCGGCCAGGCCTTCCCCCGACTCCAGTGAGAGCAGGTGGGGCCCTCCTCCTGTCCACCCCCAGGACTGGGCGGGCAGGGCAGGCCGCTCCCCAGCACTGGGTGGGCTCGGCTCTGGCCCCGCCACCCACAGCAGCTGAGTGGCAGCCCTTGACCTCCCTTCCCTGGCCCCCACTGTCCTCTTCTGTAAGATGGACCTAGAGCTGTCACGGAGGAACCAATGAGTTGACGGGGACACCCAGGTGGGCAGCTGCCACGGGCTCTTCCCATTCTCCGGAACTTTCTCCCAGCTTATCCCCACACCCCGCCACTCAACCAGCTCCACGCACGTGTGTCGGGAGCACGTTCAAGTTCAGTGACGTCTAGGGCCACGCGGTTCCTGTGAACCAGCGGTCACAGCCACCCCGAGGGCCATCAAAGCACCGCTCTGTGGTTCAGAAGAACGAGGCCGACCTGTCCATCCCGCTACACAGACGGTGCCCCACACAGGACGGGGGACAGAGTGGACGCGTGGACGCGGGAAGACGCAGAGGCCGGAGCTGCCTGGACGTCTAGGAAACCCAGTGGGCGGAGATGTGGGAAGAGACCACCAGGGCCGTCCCCCGGGGGACACTGGAGGAGAAGCAGCAGGTGGAGGGGCGAGACACTGGCCCGGTCAGAGCTGCTCTGACCCTGAACAGATGCCCACTGTGGTCTCCTAGTGTCCATGAAGGCCTGGGGCCGGGACCTCTGGGTCACCCGAATCCCGCTGCCCGAGTCCCTTCTGTGACGGCAGAGAGTCTGCTCAGAAGCTGCGCGCCGCCCTGCAGACGTCCATCCTCTCCCGGGGACTGGTCATCCCCAAGGTAAACGCTGTGGAGCGGCCGAGGCCCTGTTGTCAGGGAATGGCGAGGGGATGGGAGTCTGCGTGGGGTCGACAGAGTCCCCACCCACTGGGGACTGTCTGCGAACCTGGAACCCAGGGACCCGGGCCACCTGCATGTCCGTGTGGTTGCTGGTCGTGGAAACGTGACCTGACCGAAGCCCAGACCAGGACCCACTTGGCGAGAGAAGGAGCCGAGGAGATGGCAGAGGAGGGGAGAGTCCCTGGGCCTCGGCCACAGCGGCTCTGGAACGGGCAGCCGTCAAGATGACACTCGGGTCCCTGTGGGGCGGGCGTCTGGGGGTCCCAGTCCACTCTGGCCTGGGTTCCCGTCTCACAGGCACCTGGGACCTGAGGCCCTGCTCCCTCTGCCCGGGCTTCTCTGGCCTCCAGAGCCCACTTGGCTCCTGGGCACTGCAGGCCAAAGGTGCTGGGGACGGCCCACCCCTGCCCAGCCACGGGCAGCACCCGGCGAGGTGCCGATCACCAACATGGGCCCAGGAGCCTCGCTGGAGGACCCTGGGGGTCCTGGCTCAGTGGTGGGCAGCGGGGGACGCCCTCCCCTCGGGGCAGGAAGAATCCCAGCTCCCGCCCGACACCATCCGAACCCAGACCTCCAGGGCTGCCCCCAAAGAGCCACGCCCCCCCAGGAGCAAAGGCCTGAGCCGCTCCCCAGGACAGCACGAGTGTGTGGCCACAGGTCACCAGTGGTGGTCCTTGGTCCCATCTGCCCAGCACTTGTCCCCACGGCAGCCAGGCCAGTAGGGTCCTCCCCAGCATCGTCCTCGCCGGAGCTGCGGGAGGCACCCTCTCCGGTGCCAGGATGGAGTCTCCTCCCTCCTCCAGCTTCCGGAGTTGGCTCCCTCGAAGAGGAAGCCCACGGCGACAGGGGAGAGCAGGCAGAGGCCAGCGCTGGACAGGGACAGCCTCAGGACGCACCCCCTGCGGGCTCTGGCACGGTGCCCGCTGCGTGAGGGGTGCTCAGAGCATCTGCGGGAGGAGCAAGTCCAGGGCCCACTGCGGCCTGTCCTGAAATGAGTCCCAGGGACCACGGAACCAACTGCCCCGTCCTTCCAGCAACTCGTGGGGAGGGTCCATGACTTGAAGCCCAGGCCATGGCCCCATCGTCCCCAGAACCCAGCCGCAGACTTCCGAAGCCAGAGTCACCACTCCCCGCCACACCCAGGGCCGTGGGGACAGATGTCTGTCCTCCCCAGCACGGTGCTGTGTCCCCCACCCACTGGCCGGCGGACCCCTCGCCTTGGCCTTGGGGCAGTGGACTTCCAGCCCCCAAAGACACAGAGCCATTAAAATTCCTCACGTTTCTCCCTGACTATTTTTATCTGCCTGAGATGCCACCGATCTGCGCCTCCCTGCACATCCCCAGCCGGGGCTCCCTCCACACAGGGACCCAGCACAAACTTGCTTCCCGGCCCCAGGGGCTGCTGGTGGGAAGCCATTGTCCAGCAAGGTGGGTCAGCAGAACTCAGCAGGGTGGACGCCAGACCCCCAGGCCTGAGACCCCCTGAGGGCCAAGTCCCCAGGGATGGGTTTGCACATTTTGGGGACAAGCCACCCAGAGGCAGCAAAGGGACCATCAGGTCCACTCCCTGGGCCATCGCCCCAGCCAGCTGTGGGAATCTACACAGCACGGTCCATCTTCCACCTGGGCCACCCTGAGCACGCGCTCCTCGTCTACACTGCTTTGCTCTCTTATTCTCCCTCCATCTCCCTTTTTATCCAATCCTCCCATAAGCAGCAAGACCAGTGGGGTCCTGGATAGGAGTCCTAGTTGGGTTTGTTTTTTTAAATATGATTCATATTAAAAAATCCCCGAGACAGAAGATGGCACCCCTCACCACCTCCCGTCCACATGCATGGACCAAACTTCGGGAACTACATGATTTATTTATTTGTTAATTATTTTTTGGTTCCAGGGATTGAACCCAGGGGCACTGTCTTATCCACTGAGCCCCAGCCCAGCCCTCTCAATGTTCTGTTTAGACACAGGGCCTCACTGAGTTGCTCAGGGCCTCCCTAAGTGGCGGAGGCTGGCTCTGAACTCCCGATCCTCCCACCTCAGCCTCCTGAGCAGCTGGGATTCAGACGTGTGCCACGGTGCCCGGTGGGAACGGTGTCACTTAAACAGCCTGGTGATAAAGTCCTGTGCCCCCCACGGGGTCAGGCTGGTTCCAACTGGAAGGAGGGCAGGCCCAGGCCAGCACCAGGGGAGGCCCGGCTCTCTGCCCACTGGCCACGGGCCCTCTCGAGGCTCGTGTGGAGGAATGTGACTCCCAAGTCTGGAGGAACACGGCGGACGGGGTGGGGAGCCAGAGTCCACACACAACGGTCAGTCTCGGCACTGCCCAGAGTGCTCTCGTCTCAAACTGCTGGCATCCAGAGCTCTCCGGAGGTGGCCGGGTGCAGGGGCATCCAGGCAGGCCAGGGCTCGGACACTGCTGCTGGCCTGGCTGGGACTCTCCCACAGGCAGCGTTCAAAGCCTCCTACGGCGGGAACCAGGAGCCCCAGGTCTGCCGAGGGGTCAGTGTAACCGAGGCCATGAGTCTAGGACGACCTCGGTGACGAGTGGCCAGCAGTTACTGGTCAGGTCCTCTGCAGGGCACTGGAAGTGCATCACTAACGGCACCCACAGCCCTGAGGGGGCCCTGGCCTCGCCCACTGTGGCCGGAGGACGAGCAGGCCAGAGGGGGGCAGGAGGCCGGGCGGGGGGCAGCAGGCCTGGGCTGAGCCCGGCTCGGCCACTCTCCCGGGAGTGACTCTGTGCAGAAGACCCCCCCCCCCCCGTTGGCGTCTCAGTGACCCCAGCTCAAGATGGAAGGCACAGGCCCACCTGGGAGGTGGCTGTGCAGGGGACAGGAGCATGTGCCCAGCACCCCGCCCGTGCGGCCCGCCCAGGAGCCGCACCCCTCCCTGCCCGGGGCCCCCCCTCCTGTCCCCATCATCCTCAGGACCAGGCGGCTGGGCAAAGCCGACGGCCGCAGCCACCCCAAGGGCCTCCCACGTCCCCATCTCGGGCCGGCGGCCTGCACCCAGCACTCAGTCGGTCTCCGCCCTCCCTGCGGCCCCTCTTGCTGGCCCTGTCACTCCAGCGTCCATCATGCCACTGACCTGCCAGGCGCTGGCCCGCCACACTGGAGCACCGGGGACCCATGCCACAGAGGACCCATGCCACAGGGGCAAAGGGGCCGAGGGCAGCTTCTGGCACCGGCCTGGGCCTGTGCACACCTCCAGGGAGGGGCCCGTGGCTGCAGGGGCACCGTGTGGCAGGTGACAGCGCTGTGTGCTCCGGCCGCTGGAGCACACAGCGCTGTCACCTGCCACACGGTGCCCCACAGCCCACGGGCCCCTCCCTGGGGAGGGATGTGCACAGGCCCAGGGTGGGGCCAGCCCAGCTGCCCTCGGCTGCCCCCGCAGGACCCGCCCCGACCAACCTCCCTCAGCCCCACAGCTGCCCTGGGTCCAGGCCACGTCCCCGCACACCAGGAGGACGACACGCACTTCCTCCTGTCCCCTTCTCTGTGACGATCCCGGAGGTGACCCACCTCATGGGGAGAGGGTACTTTGGCTCCTGGTTCCGGGGATTTCTGTCTTTGGTGGCTCACCCCAGTCTCTTGGTGGCCCGTCACGGTGCCAGTGTGTGGCAGGAGGGGCTGCTCACCTCATGGCGCCTGGGCTCCGGTCCCAGTCTCCATCCAGGGCACACCCCGACACCCACCTGCTTCCCCCTGGGCCCTGCCTCCTCCAGGTCCCGCCACTGCCCGGTGGACCAAAGTCCAGAGAAAGTCCTTTCATCATGAGCCTTTGGTGACTTTCAAGATCCAGACTCTAGCACTGCCCTTGCCCGACGTCCTCCATGGCCAATTCTCCAGAGTCCTACCAATGTCCCACAAGGCCCCACCCAGTCTGTCCACCCCACCACCTCCCTGGCCTCCTCCCTGACTCCCGCCACACCGACCCTGCTGAAGTCACCTGGCCCTCCTTGTGGCTTCTCATGTTTGGCCCATGCCTACCTCAGGGCCTTTGCACTTCCCAGGCCCTCTGAGTGGAACACTCTATCTCCATGGCGAGCTTCGCAACTTCCGGATGCTTTTCTGATCCAGCTGGGAGGGGAGCAGAGGCCCCAGGCCACCTGGGCCCCTGCTCTGCCACAGCCACAGGGGCACACAGGGCCCCAGAGCCCTGCCCGACCTGCCTGCCCGCGCCCTCAGTGCCGCACACAGGAAGCTGGGGGGCTGCAAGACCCTTTTTGTGGTCACACTCGGCAGACAGGGCTTGGCTGGCCGAGGGGGCACTGCGGGCTGCAGATCACCCGTCCCCTTCCCGGCCACCACTGGTCACCAACTGTTCTCCGGCTCCAGGAAGAAAGCAGTGGGATTCGGAAAGCAGCTGTCCCCTCCGTGGGTCTGGGCAGAACCCACGTCAGGGGCCACGTCATCGAGAGCGGCCCCCGGGGAGGCTCTGGGGCCAGCGCGGAGGCCCGAGGCCGTTCCCGGGCCTGAAGATGAGAAGGCACCTGTGGCAGTGACTGCCCTCCGTCCCGGACCTGCCCCCCAGAGGCCGGCAGCTGAGCTGTCCCCCTTCACAGATGGGGAGACTGAGGGTCTAAAGGGGGACACCTGAGGAGGGAGGGGTGCTGCGTCCTGCGAGAGGGTCGGCTCTCGGGAGGCCAGGACAGTGGCGAGGTCCTCAGAAAACGAAGGCCAAAGGTGGCGTGGGGCCAGGCCAGGGGTTCTGACCCCTCCAAGGCCACCCTCCAGGAAACGCCACACAATAACACGCAGGTCAACCCCCGGGTGCCGGGACCTCCCGCTGCAGGTCCATGGCAAAGCCAAAGGGCAGCCGCGGGGCCACAGTCAGGATCCAGAGAAGACCAGAGAAGGCTCAGCCCCAGCCTCCAGCCCCACAGCAGCCTGGCCTGCAGAGGAGCTGCCCACGAGGCCCTGTGGCCAGGAAGCTTGGCCCATGGCCTTGGGGACCGGGGGGCAGGGCTTCCCGCACCGTCAGTGACCAGCTCTCACCTGGCGCCTGTTCCCTGGGTGGCGAGGCCTGGGACTGCGGCCCACCTCCCGGAGGTGCCCCCTCCCCCCTTCCCTGTGCGCCTTCCTCCTTGCCCACAGGTTCAGAGAACTGCGTGTGTCTCCTCCCCTACTCACACAGGTGGCCCCGAGCCGTGCAGGAGGCTGAAGCCCATTCATTGAATCTGGACGAAGCCCAGGCGTCCTTTATTCCCAGCTCCCCGCAGGCCAGGGCGGAGCCGAGGCGGGGCCGAAGTGGCACCTGGGCTTGGCCTCCCCATCCTGTGTCCTGCTCGGCCACCCTTGTCTGCCCTGGGACTGTTCCTAATGAAGCACCTGCACATGACCCCGCCTCAGGCTCTGCTCCTGGGGTGCCTGACCTCGGACAGGTTCCCACTGAAGCACCCGGGGACGGGAGGACCCCCGACCCACCTGGGGACTTCACGGGGAGCCGATGGGCCAGTGGCAGGCCAGCAGCTGACTCTCAGACAGACCCAGGGGACCGTGGTCCAGCCTGTTAACAGTCACATGGGGCCAGCCTGACCCAGTGAGGGCCAAGGGCCTAATGCTAAAGGCTCCACCTGGCAGGTGCATGGACAGACAGACGTTCTCTCCCACCCCACGCCCCCGACACCCCTGCAGGAATCCCCCTCCCCACCTCCCCACCCAGGAGCACCCACGGCTCTCAGGGAACCTCACAGACTGCACGGTTAAGAAGGACCCAAGGCTGAGAGCTCTTTGTCCTTCTCTTTGCTCCTGGACATCAGTGACTCGGAACAGCCCTCCCCTACCCCTGTCCTTCTGGGAATACTTCCATCCACCTTGGAGAGCCACGCTCACCCGTAAGACGCAGGACACTCGTGAAATGTGAATTTTGGACAAGCACATCCCACACTCAATAGGAGCACAGGGTTTGAGACGATCGATTCATCACAAAAACGTTCTGTGTGTCCCACCGTTTATCAACCCCTCCTAACTCTCATCCCCGGGCACAGGCAGGAGGACGGGCGGGCACATGACCCAGTCCTGACCAGGAAGGACTCTGCCCAGCCCCAGGCCCAGGAATTGGTCAGCGTAGGATTGAAGCCAGGTTAAAAAGATACAGTCCCAGGACATCTGCTCTTGTAAGTAGGAATGTCACACTGTGAGAACATTCCACCTCTTCACAGGAAGATCCTCGCTAAGAAATAAGCCAACACGGAGGAGAAAGAGTGAAGAAGTAGCCAGGCGCAGTGGCGAACGCCTGTGATCCCAGAAGCTTGGGAGGCTGAGGCAGTAGACTGCAAGTTCAAAGCCAGCCTCAGCAACGGCGATACACTAAGCAAGTAAGTGAGACCCTGTCTCTAAATAAAATACAAAATATAGGGCTGAGGATGTGGCTCAGTGGCTGAGTGCCCCAAGTCCAATCCCTGGTACACCCCACTCCCCCCAAAAATAGACTTAAAAAGTGAAGCAAGAGAAAATAGGTCCTGATGACATCACTTAAGACCCTAGATCAAACCATCCCTGAAGCTAGTGCCCCTAGACTTTTCAATGATGGGAAACCACTAAATCTCCCCTTTTTGCTTATGCCAGTTTGAGCCTGGTTCCTGCCATGGACCACTGAATGAGTTCTGCTCAGTCTATGCCCACCCACTGTGCCCACCTGTTAGGGTCTGTAAACAAGTCAAGATGGCGCCTGGCATTTTGCCAGAGGGAGTGGTTTATGAGGTGGCGCCAGCGAGCCATTAAGTGTGGAGATTCCTGATTGGTGGACTGCTGTATCTAGTTTATGCTAATTAAGATAAGCTGTGTGGAATGTATATATACCCCTCCTGTCCTACAATAAACGGCTCCCACTCCTGCTGCATCAATCTACACAAGTTGCTCGTCACCCCCCGGCTATTTTGCTGCAGCTGGACTGTGGCACCCACCCCTAGCATAATGCTGGACACAAAGTCCAGGCTCAGCAAACACTTAGGTTTAGCCTTCCCTTGTGGCAGATAGTATGGGGTTATGGGAAACCGTAGGCTTTCTGGTCAGACAGGCTCAGTTCCCATTCCCCTTCCAGAGCTCTTCACAACCAACCCAAGTCTCTGTGAGCCTGGTTTCCTGATCTGGAAAACACAGACACCTTCCTATGTTTGGGCTTCTGTTTCAGTCAGTTTTCCGTCACTGTAACGCATGCCCGAGGCAATCAACATATAAAGAAAAAAGGGTGATTTTGGCTCATATTTGAGAGGCTCAAGTCCAAGATCAGGTAGACTCATGGCTTTGGGCTTCAGGAGGGGTTTCTGGGGGGCCCTGGTGGGGACATACGGTGGATCAATACTGCGTACATCATGGCCAGGGAGGGGGTCCCTTGGAGGGCACACTCCGCATGACCCAAAGACCCTCCAACTCTGCCCACTTCTGCGAGCTTCCGTCACCTCCCAAGGGCCCCCAGGGACAGGGCCTCAGCACTGAACCCCGACACTTATCCAGACCACAGCAGGCCCCCATGACCTCCACCCAACACGCTGAGAGGACAACGGGGGTGACCGGAACAGTCATGGTACCTGGACGGCAGGAGTACTGCCCACCACCCGTCCACCGCCGTCTCCACCCCCACGGCCCCGTGACCAGGCTCTCCCTCCCCTCCACCCTCCCCCCCTCCAGCCTCCCCCCCCTCCACCCTCCCCCCCTCCAGCCTCCCCCCCCTCCACCCTCCCCCCCTCCACCCTCCCCCCCTCCCCCCTCCCCCCCCTCCACTGCCCTGGCCCCGCGAGCTCTCTCCCGCTGTGGCCACCTCCTCAGTCAGTGTCAACTTTAGTGTCCCCTCTCAGAGAAGCCATTCAGTCTCACTGAGGTCCCCACTGGGTTCCCCACCGTGGCCCCCAGCACCCTGTGGGTCTCTGGTCTCCTGACGCAGCTGAGCCCCGTGGCCACAGGTCCCCTACATCTCCTCCCTGAGAGTCCTTCCGCCCTGGCACGCGCACCGGGCAGACAGACTGACGGCAGCCCCTTGTCCCTCAGCTCTGACCCTTCTCCATGGGCCGAGCAGACCATCCGGGTGAGAGGCCAAGCAGGGACGGGGACAACCACAGAGCGGGGAAGGAGAGGGCAGCTGAGGACCCCCTCCCTGGGGGCCCAGGACATGCTGAAATGTTCTCAGAGCCACTGGCTCCAGGGACAGTGGCCTGGGAGGCCCCGCCCACTCGGCAGCCCGCTGGCCCCAGGACAGCTCCCACTGATCTAAGGCCAGTGTGGCTGGACCAGCGCCTGGTCCCGCCCTGGCTCCGGCTCCAAACCCAGGCCCTGTGCCTCCCGCAGCCCCTGCCAGCACCGTCCTCGGCAGCAGCCAGTCACTGCCCAGAATGCAAATTGGGCAGGTGCAAAGGGACCCCCCACGCTGAGCCCGGGGCCATCCCATCCCGTCCCGCCCACCACGGCCCAGGCCATTCCACCCACCGTGCAGACAGCGTCCCCTGGAGTGGCCCGGCCCCTCCCACGCAGTCCCCCGCCTACACCAGGGCAGCCTCCCCCCCAGCGCTTGGTCCAGCCAGACCTGAGGTCAGCGCCCTGGCCGTCACTGCTGGCCAGATGGCACGGTCCCTCTCTGGTTCCACAGGATCCCTCCTGCTCTTCAGCCCTCCACGCTGCTCCTCCAGCCAGCCCAAACCCTCTGAGGTCCTGCCCGGCCCTTCCAGGCCCGCCCGCCCGCGAGGAGAAGAGGCTAATGGTGGGGGGGACGCTGCCTGAGGGCTGGGGGGTCCGCCTCAGTCGCCCCCTTGTACCAAGGGAGGAGAAAGGGCCACAGCGCGTCTCCACACTCCCTCCCGCTGCCATCGTCCACGATTCCCCGGCTCACGACAGGGTCAGTTCAGCCAGGCCCCAGACCTCCGTGTCTTCAGTGGCCTGGAGGGGCCACCACCCATTCACAAAGTCCCCAGTCGGTCCTCAGGGCCATCTGTCTCAGGAGGCAGAAGCACTTCAGGGAGAGGAAATGGAGGGTGGGGACTGACGCCTCCCTGCACCAGGCCCCGGCCACGTGCAGACCCAGCCCTCCCAGGATCCCTGCACCAGGAGCTGCCGACAGAAAAGCCGAGGGGCAGACTGAGGGACAGCGATGGGTGCAGGTGAGCATCCCTTGTCCAAATGTCCCGGGCCACACGCCTCCTGGATTTCAGATTCTGCTCAGGATGAGGTCATCTTGGGGACATAAACATAAACCTGTTTGTGTTTCACAGACACCGTGACCTAGAGCCCGAGGTTCGTTTCTTACAATATTTTTAAGTAATTCTGTGCACAGAGCTGAGCTTCATGCAGGGGGTTTTCCATATTGGCACCCGGGCAGCGCTCAGGAGTTTCTGGACCTTGGAGCATTTCAGATTCAGATTAGGTGAGCTCAGCCTGTCCTGCCGGGACAGACGGCCAGCTCTCCTGCACGTGGCCCAGGAGAAACCTTCCCAGCCTCCGCCTGGCAATCTGCCCTTCAAAACCCAACAATGACCAGGTCAGTTTAAAGTGGGTAGGACCCTAATGGCCAGGAGACCACGGAACACAGCCCTGCCAGGGGCGAGGGGGCCTCACTGCCCTGACCCCTAGGGGCTGCAGGCTGGCTGTCCTTTCCCATCTGCCCGGAGCTGGGCAGCTTCTTGGACTTCCTGGGGTCCCAGCTTCCTCCTCCACATCAGGAATGTGACACCTACCTCTGGAGCTGTCGGGACCTTTGGAAAGTACTGTGAACAGAGAGTGGCCGGCAGACGTACCCCCAAGGCGAGAGAAGGGGGATCCCCAGAAAAAGGGCGGCCATTTCAAAACGTCCTCCGTCTGTGTGGGTCATGCGCCCAGGACATGGGTATCTCTGTCCCCCGCTGGAAATGTGCCGTGGCACAGGGAGGACCCGTGCATTCGGTCTTCTCTGTACCAGCAGAAAAGGATCCATGCGAGGAGATGAAAGTCGGGCCTCTCCCCAGAACCGGAGGGCTGGACCAGCAGGAGAGGTCACCTATAATCCCAAGGTCGAAAGAGCATTTGACACCGGGCGGGCTCCACGTGATCCAGGGGCCAGATGCCTTTAGAGGGGAGCATTAGCCACCCAGACTCCAGCCCTCAGAGTGGGCCCCCCTAATTGCAGCAAGGCGCAGCCCTGCCTGGGCAGTGCCCCTGACCAGCAAATGGAGCCGACTGCGAGTGGCAGGGCACAGGGTTTCCACCGCGCGGCCCCTCGGGGCACGGTGGATGGCAGAGCAGCCAAGCCAAAGAATCCACAGGAGGGCGAGGGCACAACGCCCTGCCTTTGACCATGTCCTCAGAGCCACTGGCTCCAGGGACAGGGGCCCAGGGAGGCCCCGCGGAGAGAACGAGGAAGTTCAGCTTGAAAGTCAGGAAGTCTACGGTAGCTGTACCGCGGCGGCGGGGCAGGAAGACTCGTCTCTGTGTTGTAGCTCTGTGTGTGTCTGAATTTTTTTAATAATAAATAGGAAAGAAAGGAAGGTGGGGAGACGGGGAAGGAAGGGAGCTTAGCGAGGAGACAGACGGGAACTTGAACTTGAACCCACAGGGAGAAGCCGCAGGGTCCCGGGGTGCCAGGTGGGAGCAGACTGGACTTCTTCTAGGCACCGTGAGTGAGGTCCCAGCAAATCAGAAAGAGACGGAACCCCCTGGGAGCCACACCGACCCCGGGCCAGACGCCAGCCTCAGTCTTCTGTGTTCACCAAGTCATTCACTGTCACAGTGACCACGAGGTGGACGCTGCTACTGCCCCACTTCACCGAGGAGGAAACTGAGGCAGACAGAGAGCAGCTGAGAAACTTGACCAAGCGCCTTACAAGCGGCAGCCTCGGGACCCAAACCGAGGCCACCTGGGTGCACGAGGCTGTGCCCTCTCGCCCGTGTGCTGCAGGGGGACCTGTGGGATCAGACAGAGAGACAACAAGCAGAGACACCAGTGGCCAACAATCCACGAAAACACGTCCAACACTGTCGGCGAGCAGGGAAACGCAGACCACAGCCACACCGAGGCTCCGTCTCACTACAGTCAGAATGAGAGTCATCAAGAACACGGGCGATCATAAATGCTGGAGAGGACGTAGAGAAAAGGGGACATTTTTATACTGTGAGTGGACTATAAATCATTCTGGAAATCAGTATGACCCAGCTGTACCAAGCCTCAGTATTTCTCCTAAAGAATTAAGGTCATCGTACTACAGTGACACAGGCACACCCATGTTTACAGCAGCACAGTTCACAATAGCCAGACTATGGAACCAGCCCGGGTGTCCATCAGTGGATGAATGGATAGAGAACGGGGTGGGGGGGTGTCTATACACAATGGAGTTCTATACAGTCATGAAGAAAAATGAAATTAGGTCCTGTGCAGGAAAATGGATGGAACCAGAAAACATTATGTTAAATAAAATAAACCAACTCACAAGGTCAAGGGTTGTATGTTTTCTCTCATTTGTGGATGCTAGAGAGGAAAAAGGAAAAGAAAGGTGGGGGAATCTCATAAAAATCAAAGGGAGGTCAGCAGAATGGAGGAAAGGGAGGGGGGAGGCAGGAAGTGAAGGGAAACATTGGAATGATATGGACCAAATCAGATGGCGACACTGTCCATGTACAAACACATCTCAACAAATCCCACAACTAAAACGCACAAATAAAAAATACGCAGAAACAATGAAGAAACAGCAGGTCAGGGCGCCTGGCCCCCACCTCAGCTCTGGAGCAGGTGTAACAGTAAGGTTCTGAGAAGCTGAGAACTGTTAGATCTGCAGTTAGATCATCAGTTTAAACTTTTATTCTAAGTCCCAACTGTTGGTAGGAACAAAACTTGTGATCAGCGCTTCAATATCTAAGGAGAACGGATCCCTCCCGCGGGAGGCGTAAGTCGGATGAACTGAGCAGGAAGCAAAGCTTAGGGTCCAGGTCTCCCTCCCAGGCACCATGTCGGCTGGAACTGGGGAACCCAGGAGCCCCGAGCGCCCGGCCGCCGCCCGCCTGTTCTCTGCCCCGCCACGTCCGCCACCTCTGCACTAAGGAACCTCTGATGCGCTGACTCGGCGCTGGGTTGGGTCACAGGACACATCCCCAGACCTGGAGTGGAGGGAGACCCTCTCGAGGTGAGCCATCTCCCCCAGAGAACCTGAGGGTCCTGAGGGTCCCTTAGAGCCATCGAAATGCAGCCAACAGCAGGGCACTGTCTCCCGAAGGGACTGCTGAGACTCCGGAGCCCGAAGACAAAGGTGATCAGGGCAGCCAGGATGATGTCCCCTGGGTGAGACAGCACAAGGTCACGTCAGGAGGACTAAGCAGCACCGTGGGAGGGGACGATTGCTCCACCACGGGAAGGGGACGGACCCCGGCTGGAAGACACAGCTCCACATCTGAAGAAAGGCCCGTGGTCTGAACTCGGTCTGGGAAGTCGTCGGACATGCCGCCTCGGGCCCCACTTAAGACATGAGATCAGGGGTTCTTCCCGTGACTCAGATGTGAATCCGCATCCGATGACCAGGAAGGACTGCATCATCGGAGCCGCTGTTTTACACCTGGCATGTCCCACGCCCGACTTGAACACCTGGGAGCACTTTACATGCATCGACTCATTTAGTCCTCACAAGAAGTCTGAGGCAGGGACCACGGATGTGCCCTCTTTATAAAGAAACTAAGACTCAGAGAGGCTAAGTAACTTACTCCAGGGCACACAGTTTGGTGGCAGAGCGGGTAGCATTACAGTGAAGGAGAGGGAACTTTATTAGGATCAGCTGAGAACCTAGATGATCTGAGAGAGAGGGTGGGAGCAGCCAGGTCCCTGCCTTCCCAGGGGAACAAAGACCCCTCAACAGAAGGAGAAGGCCATTCTGGGTGTCTCTGGGAGGCAGAGGAGGACCAACAACAGGAAGGGTCCAAATGTTCCACTGCAGGAGTTCAGCCACCCATTCAGGCAGTGAGCTCCCCGTCACAGGAGGCATTCAACCAAAGCCTGGGAGACCTTCCCTATACGATGCACTGGAGCAGACTCCTAGGTCACCAGGAAAGCAGCCTGATGTGGTGGACTTTCCCCTCTGATCCCAAGTCCAGGAAGAAGTTTTGTTGTTTTGGTACCAGAGATTGAACCCAGGGGTGCTCAACCACTGAGCCACACCCCAGCCCTAGTTTGTATTTTATTTAGAGTCGGGGTCTCACTGAGTGGCTTAGCGCCTCACTAAGTTGCTGAGGCTGGCTTTGAACTCGTGATCCTCCTGCCCTGGCCTCCTGAGCCACTGGGATCACAGCTGCCACTCCCGGCCACGCTGGGCCTCCGACTCTTGTCTGGACCGTGAAGACACAGCCACAGTCCCTGAACGGCGCCTCGCGCCACGCCAGCACCACACCTGGTAGATGAACGGGGAAAGTGGACACAGAGTCCTGAACTCAAAAGACCAACTGGACTAAGGCCAGAGCCACAGCTCAGAGAGAGGCGGAGCTCGCGCTGGGCGTCGGGGACCCTTGGGAGTCCCTTGTTAACGGGCAGCTGTTGTCACTCCTGCTCTCCTGACATCGTTTTCACCACCATTAACTGGGGGGGGGGGGATGACCTCAGTGTCCAGCTCCAGGGCCTGGGTACGGGGGGCGGGTGAGGCTGAGCGCAGGCTGGGGAGGGGGAGGCCCTGCTGGGATAAACGCTTGGCGGCTGGATCTGGAGGCCACCAGGCTCCAGAGGGCCAGCGCGGAGGCCTCAGAAGTCAGGCCAGCTTTGATTCCTGGCATTCCAGCCGAGTCCTCCTCGGGCCCGCTGCCCAGGGTGCTCGGATTCTTCCAGGGCCCGGGATGTGCTTCCAAAGCAGCCTCCTCTCAGACTGAGGCCAGAATTCCTTGGCAGGCAGGGACCCTGTCTCCATGATCCTGACAGAGTCCAGCTGTGGGCACCAGCTCCTCTGCTCCCACCAAGGCCCGGGCCAGCTCCTGAGCACACAGACCTGGAACCGCAGCGTTCCCAGCCCCCGCTCCTGCTAAACATGTAACACGAAGGACTTTATAACCCTGCTCCAGCCCGCGGCGTCGGCATGGCGGGAGGCATGGGGTGGTCGCAATTTGAATCTGATGATGCTTCCCTGCAGCCCCCCAGGACCTCCTCCAAGGAGTGAAGTGAAGGGACTTGAAGGGACAGATTCTGAGTTCATCTGTGCACCTGGATCTGCATCTGGAAGCCTAGGCTGGGCACCTGGGACGTGCTATCACTGGCACACGAAAGTGCAGAGCCCTCCGATCCACAGGTACAAGAGGGAAGGGCTATTGGGGGCCCCTGCTGTCCACCGTCACAGAGAAAGGGCTCATCAGGGGCCACCTGAAATGGCACAGACCCTTGTTTTATCCATGAAGGTTTAAGAAACCAACAGCCCCAGTAGCCAGCTACCAATAATCCCTGTGCCTTGTGCCTGTCGTGGTGGTGTGGACTGTTAAGACACCATCAAGAAGAATGGGGCTGGGCTGGGGCTCAGTGGTGGAGCGCTGGCCTAGCATGGTGAGGCACTGGGTTCCATCCTCAGCACCCCATAACATGAAAATAAGTAAAATAAAGGCATTCTGCCCATCTACAACTACAAAAAATTAAAATTAAAAAAGAATGTTAAGTTATAGGTTATAGATTAGTAAGAAATATATAGATATAAGATTTTGATAAGTGAGATAAGACAATTATAAAGCAAGGACTGTCCTAGACAGGCCTAAGACTCTGCTTTGCTGCCTTCTATAAAAAAAAAATGTTACAAGAGCTGTTTCTGAGAAACTGAAATAAAAGCTGTTTTCTTATAATATATTGTTTTCTATAGTTTGTACCCAAAAAAATACTCTCAGCCCAGGATGTGGTGGTCTTGGAGACCCAAGGCTTTGAAGTGGATTCTCATTCCCGCTAACCACCTGCTCAGGACACGGTTGTCTATCACCTGCCCAAACCCAAGTTGCGAGGGTGAGGTGCTGAGCTCGCGGCCGCCTTAGCGCCTGTGACTGGGTGGCTTGCGTGGCGCTAAGGAAAGCCCCTGAGCTGTGGTTTTAGGTTCCCAGGACACAGGCCAGGAAACTGCTCTTCTCCCACAGAGCCTCAGTCTCCACGGGCGGGTGACAGTCCCTGGCCAGGCCAATAGAGCTCTCGTTGATTGGGATTCAGATGTGGAGTGTGTTTTGAAGCGCTCCCCATCACACCTGTGACCAAGGGTCACCTGTGAGATGGCTGACATTTTAAAATTCGCTACATTACCAAGCGTTTACTCTGTGCCGAACTCCGTGCGCCACATGCTTTCTATTTGTCCTCTTTTTAGTTCCTGTGACGTTCCTTTGATCAGCGATAATGCCCATTTTATAAATAAGTCGAGACACAGGATAAACACTGCCCAGAGTTACACGTTAGAAAAGCGGCTGTCTCCACGGGAGTCCGCCTGACTCCTGCTCCACCCCACGGTGGCTCCAGTTTGTCCACGCCTCCGGAAACCCACATCCTTTGGTGGTGTTCTCCCCACCTTGAGTCTGGGCTTAGCTGCTTGGACCTGCTCTGGCCAGGGGACAGGGGTACCCGAGATGCAAACACTTGAAACAGCACTCGGGATTACCGCTTCCACTCTGAGGCCTGTCACTGTGACGAGAGACGCCCGGGCTTGGGCTGCCTGTGGGACGCAGGTGAAACCCTCATGAAGAAGAGACAACTCATCCAGGCTGACTCTACTCTAGACCAGCCAACCTGTCAACTGTCCCCAGAAGCATGAGCAAGCCCACCCTAATCGGCCTAGATCGATCCAGATCAGCCTACATTGGTTTACCCAAATGCACATCAGCCGAGCCCAGGGGACCCACAGTTCAGCTGAGACCAACCCTGATCAACTCAGTCTAACCCTGCTCAGCGCAACCCAACCCAGATCAGCCGAGCCAACCCAGATCAGCCGAGCCTAACTCTGATCAACCCCTATCAGCTCAACTCAACCCAGACCTGCTCAACCCAACCCCCATCAGCTGAGTCCAACCCAGCTCAGCTCAGCCCAATCCTGGTCTGCTCAGCCCTCCTTGGACCAGTCTAGTTCAATGGTTCAGGTGCAAACCAACCCAAAGACGCAGGAGGGATAACAAGTGTTTGTTTGAAGTCACTAAGTCTTGGGGTGGCTTGTTCTCTTTTGACATTGGAAAAAAACTTTCTGAGCATTCACAGGGTAAGTCGTTACCACAGGTTGAGCCCTCCCTAGCCAAAATGGGACAGAAGTGTTTCAGACTTTCACCTTTTCCAGTTTGGAATATTTGACATACATGTTAAGAGACCTGGAGAAAGGGGACTCAAATCTAAACACAAAGTTCACTTATGCTCCATACACACTTTTATGCACATAGCCTGAAAGTAGCTTTATGCAATATTTTTAGTGCCCGTGTTTTAATAGCCACCTGCCACATGAAGTCAGATGTGAAATTTTTCACTTATGGCATCAGGTTTGTGTTAAGAAAATTTCATATCTTGGTGCATTTTGGAGTTCAGATTTTTGGATTAAACCCATTTCTCATCTGAATGGGAAACCCACGTGAGTGAGGGATGGTGGAGGAGTTCTCGTGTTTGGGTTTGAATCCTAGAACCTACTCCACCACAAAGGGATCGAGTCACAACTGCAGCCACAGACCTGCCCCACCACACCTGCACACCGTGTCCCTTAGGTGAAACTCCCTACCGCTCCTGCTCTGCTCTCTTACACACTTAGGAGGCAATGCTGCACCATGTGCCAAGGACACCCAGTCTGTCTTCCGTGCCACCTGACATTAAGCTACACCTCTGTCTCAACTGTCCGTTGTCGTGTAACTAATCACCCCCAAATTCAGAGGCTTAAAACCACACCTTATTATCTCTCATGATGCTGTTGGGTGGCTGGGCTCAAGCGGACAGCTCTGCGGGTCACACCTGAGTCATGCATGGGAGCAGGCAGATGAAGGCTGGGCCACCATCATCAGGAGCTCCCCTGGGCTGGAATACCAAAGGGCACCTTGGTGGAGACGGCTGGCAGGCCGGGATGATGGGGTCTCTCTCTTGCTCCGTTCTGTCTCTGAGCCCCCCACCCCGCCCCATGTGTCCTCTGTTTCACCAGCAACGGTGGCTGGACTTCTAGGGCAGCCTCGGGGTCTTGACAGCACAGAGGCAGCTGCCTGGCCTTCTTAGGTGCCCCTTCCACTGCCCGCGACTGGTGAGAGCAGTGCTGGGACCCAGTCAGATTCAAGGTCAGAGAATAAACACTGCTTCCTCTCATTGAGAGGGTGACAAAGACGTGACCTCCCTCATGCAGCCCACTCAGCCAACGCCCAAGTCAGCAGGCGCACGAATCCTGAAGGGGAGCGGCAGTGCACTTACGGCCCAATCCGCACCTGGCAGCTGGCCGGCCTTGGGTCTGCAGCCTGCTGCATCCAGGAAGCAAGTGGCCTTTGCACCGCATCAGGCACCTTTCCCTGCGCAGCAGCCATTGGACCCAGGACACCCATCAAAGTCTCTTTCCAGTGAGAGGCAACCAGCCCCGCCCTGCTCACACCCAGGGGCGTCTGGCACGTGTAAGGCAGTCACCGTCTTTGTGAAGACCTCGGTCTGGAAATGGGCACCTGCAAGATCCAAACTCCCTTGCTCCCTGGGGGGGGAAGGCCGTTCTTCCCCAGGACACTGGCGAATCTCGTCTTGGCTGGGGCTCTAGGCACAGGCCTGAGGGACGGCTGTAGGGAGGGCAGCCCTGGGAGAGCCCCTAATCGTTTAACTAAAATCACATTCAAGGCCTAATTAGCAGACAGCTCCAAATGCATGATGTGAGGTCCATCGGCGCTAATGGGCTAATTAGTTCAGACATCCTTGGGCGGGCAATACACTCCGGCCTTCTCAGAAACAGCCCAGGGAGCTCAGAAGATCAAGGCTGGCAGCTGGTCCAGGAACTGCCTTCCTATGACTGGGCCAAGAGACAAACGCATTTCCTAGGCAAGAAGGACACCATACCGCGTGTCCAGCTTAGAGAGAGCAGCAAGCGTCTCCCTACTGACCCCCCAAGAACCCATCCTTGCAACACTCGACTCGCGGAAACAGTTCCTCACTCTTGCCAGTCAGAGGCACATGCCCCCTGCCTCCTGCACTACCCAGCTCCCTCCAGATTAAAACTCATAGCGATAAAGGGCACGGACCCAGGGTATGTGTGCACACCGACACACACGGTCCTGCTCTCCCCAGGTACCGCTTCTCTTGCTCTGTAAGCTCACAGCAACTGAGAATCGCTGCAAAATGGCACATCATCCTGGAACAGAGGAATGAATTTCAGAACCGGGGAAGCCCCCCCCCCCCCCGAATACCCACAGCCACAAACCCACCCCAGATCGCAGGCCCTTGCTGCTTGGCCAGCTTTCTCCATCCAAGCTGCTTCTGAGCAAGTGGCCAGGGTCCCATACGGTGCAGAGGACTCAAATCTCAGTGAAAAGTTGGCAGAAGCAAAGTCCATGTCTCGGGGGGGGGGGGGGGGGCAGTGCATCTGGGATGGCAGCAGGGGCAGCCAGGGAGCAGAACCCCAAATCTGAATGCAGTAGATAGCACCCAGGAGTCAAGGGTGCTCCAACCCCACAGCACGGTCTCCCAGAGGGCTCCCTGGCCGGAGAAGCTTGGGAAACTGCTCGATAAATGGGGTGGGGTGGGGTGGGATACTGAGTTACACTGAAGCCACATGTTTGAGATTCACAATTTCATATCCACACAATAAAGGCTCTGGAGAGTCCTGTAGTCCAGAGACCTGTTTCCTTGATTACTGGATTCACGGTTTCCCAAACTTAGTTTTGCATAGGTTCTTTCCCCCCAGAATCTAGCGGGACAACAGACGTGGGAAATACTGTCTTTAAGAAAGACTGCGTCTGGGCAAGGTAGATGTCACAAAGTGCCATCCCATGAGAGCCGTTCCTTGGACGTGAGTGGGTCGGGGCTGGGGTCTGCACAGGAGGTGCACGGAAACACCCTCTCGTTTTCCTTCAAGAACCATCTTGGCTCATTTCCCCCATAACCGTCTTTGGTAGCAATTTGTTTTTTCTATGAGAGAAATATCTTAAAAGAAATTTCTTAAAAAAAAAAATATCTCTGTAAGGAGGATGATGGAAAGCAAGAGAAGCAGACACAGGGCTGGTGGGCACCAGGCAGCTCAAGGGGACACAGGCCCCGCCCAGAGGCACAGGCACAGGCACAGGGCCCTGGCCAAGAAACTGAGGCCAGGATACCAGGTTTCCCACTTTTAAACAGAAGTCTGGAATCTGGACTTCTTTATGAAAGCCCCAAGTTTTATTAACATCGGCTCAACATCTTTAAAAATTTGTAGGTCCCACGAGACCTTCGTGAGGGCAAGAGTCAGCCCACCAGGCTGCAATCTCGGCCCCATGGGGTGGCCTGAGCACGGAGGAACTAGTGCCATCCCCCTCACCCTGAGCATCGGTGGCCACGATGCTCTGGGGGAACTGGTGCCGTGTGGCTGCAGAGCCGTCACGGGGCTCTCCCTGCACACCTGCTGCGATGCCCAACGCACTGAGGGCCTCCCAAAGACGCAGGCTTTGCCACTTAACCACCGCACCACCCCGGACCGGGCTGGCTCCCAGGCTGCCCGGGAAACCACAGGCCGCAGGAGGCTCCGGGCACTTTCAGAACCACTGGGGGCGCCCCAGTCGTTTCTCAGAATCTCAAGGAGTGCAAGGCACGTGGTGAGAGGCTGGGCCTGAGTCTCCCGGCCAAGCACCCGCAGCCCCCAGCAGCGGTGCCACTCCAGACGGTAAGGGAGGTAGAAGCTTCTGGAATGTGCAGTAGAGTCCACCAGCTGAGGAAGCAGACGTGGGCTGAGAAGGAGGCTCAGGCACCAGAGCATCTGCAGAGGGAGCCGGGCCCCGAGCCAGGGCTGTGGCAGAGACGGCTGCTGGGCCCTCAAGACCCCTGCTCTCTCTTCCTACAGTGGGTGTCCCTGGAAGGTGGCTTCCCACATGGGACATTTCCCAGCACCCCTGGCCTCATCTCACCCGCGAACACGGGCAGCATGAGCAGGAGCAGCCGTGTGCCTGGCAGCCGGGGAGCTCGGCGGGTGGGAAGGGCGTTCCCCTCCGCCATCCCCTTCCACCTGCTGGAAGAGGGACACTCAGCAGGCCCTTCAGACCTTGGAGCCACAAGATGGAAGGCACCTGGGCGTCCCCAACCACCTTCACCCTCCCCATCAGATTCCCGTGCTGGACCGGTGCGTGAGAAGTAAAACTCCCAGTGTGTGGGGCCACTACAGTGTCAAGGCTTATTTGCACCATGAGGATCAGTTGACCTAAAATAGGAGCAAAAAGAGAAAACTGTCACGGGTCCAGATGACAGCTCGTCACCTGCGTGAGCAGATGGAGGTAAAGCCAGCACAGGAAGCTCACCTTGCCCAGCGGGAGCCGCCCATCTCCACGGGCAGCCCACACGCTCACATCCCGCGCTCACACGCGGCCACTGGTGCTGGAAGATGACGGACACCCCGTGGCCTTGATGGTGGCTTTCACAGGTGTATCCTAACCCCAGACTCGGGGATTGTAAGCACTAAGTACGGCTTTTCCAATGCCAATCAAATCTCTATGAAGCAACTTTTAAAATCTAAATGAATTGTGTAAAAATAATTGGGGGGGGGATCTATTTACCAAGCCTACTCTGCCACATCCCCAGTGACAGGCCAGGAAGGCATCATTCCACCCCACGGACGGGGAGAGCTCTGAGGTCAAGGGCCAGGGCGCTTGTCCAGGGCAAGACACCCGCAGAGCCCAGGTTTCACACAAGCCCCTGCTGCCTCCCACAGCCCCTCCTGCTCGTCCCACAGTCCTTTCAGCCTGTCCAGGCCACACAAGTGGCCTCCCCACTAGCCTGGGAACCACCTGAAGTGGCGCTCCGGCTATCAGTGTGGCCTCCGGGTGCACAGAGGGGACGGGGTCCCTCATTACTCTCTCCGGGGAGGGAGCACAGGCGCACCTGCAGCCCCCTTGGGCCAAGGTGGTGTCCCTCCAACACCCTGGCTCACGGCCCCAGGCCACTCTCTAGGCCAGTCTCTCCACACAGGACGGTCAGAAACGTCACGGCGGGCAGGCCTGCTGACACCTGGGCACCACTCGGTCACACTGAGGATCTTCTTAGTCCCTAGTCACCAACCCTTAACCAGGAACTCCTGGGTTGGCATCTTCTCTGGTGCCCAGGGTGGGGGGTGACCAAACGTCTTCCTGTCATTGGACTTGGGGGTGCCGATGGCTGCCCTCCCTGCTCTGATCTGCAATATGCACCTGGGGTGGCCACCGGGCGTCCATCAGTGCAAGACTGGCTCAGGGCCTGGGCAGGACCCTGGGGGAAGTGAGGGCAAATTAGCACACAGTTCCAGCTTCCAACAGAAGGCCAGGGTCGGCCGAGAAGCCGGCAGTCACTCCCAGGAACACAGAATCCTCTGGAATATTCTGAAGAGGTGGGCTGGTCACCAACTGGAGCCCACAGGCTCCCTTCCTCACAGCCGGGTCTCTCAACCTCAGCAGTGGACAGTGGGGGCGGGTGATTCACCGTTGCGGGGGGCTGTCCTGTCCACGGCAGGATGTTTGGGAGTCCCCTTGGAGGCTACCTACGAGGTGCCGGGGTCACCTCCCACTCAGTCACCAGACGTCACCAAATGACCCACGCTCCACCGAGAACCCCTGCTCCGAGGGCCCAGCAGTGTCTTCTCGGATCTGGGTTTCCACAGGCCAAATGTCTGTTCCTGAGTTTTGACACCTGCCTAAGTTCTTTTGTGCCCCGGGGGCCTCAAAACGTGGGTGCAGGGCACTGGCCACCCCCAGCCCTCTGCCAGGTACAGATGGCAGAAGGATAAAGGACCTAACCCCTTCTTAACGTGTGTGGCCCCGAGTTCCCCCAAGCCCAAAAGGACTCCAGGCCCAGGGAAAGGGCCCTGTCAAGTGAGGAGGGCCACCAGGGTGGGGACAGGGAGGGAAACCGCGTGTCCCCTCACCTGTCCAGGGGCGCTTCCTTCCCACCCCGAGTCCCTTTCCAGGTGCCATCACAGCGCTCCTCTTTCTCCCCAAACACACACCACTGCGCTCCTGGTGACATTCCCAGCTCCGTCCTGAGCCAGTCCTGGTCTAGGAAGCCAAACCTCCAAGGACCCCCTCCCTCCTGGGCGCCAGGGGCTCTCCTGGTGACAACATGCCCCCTTCAGAAAAGCAGCCCTCCGCGCTCCCGGCAGCTGGCTTCAGAACGTGTTCTGAGCCAATTTCCTTTCCTTTCCTTGGAGCGAGAATCTGGGTTACTAGGGGGAGGGCAGAGGAGAGTCTAATAAATCTTGGAATATACTTCTTGGCAAAAGGAGAAGGGGAAAAAAATAAAAACCACACACACCTACTGACTGGTGTCATGAAACGAGGCGCAGCGCGGCGCTCTGAAGAGCGCGGCTCAGAAGTCCTATTGTGTGCAAGCTGAATTCCATCAAGCTGCGGGCGGCAGCGGGGTCAGGCTCCAGAACGCCCCGAGCCCAGGCTGATGTTTAAAGGGAAGAGTTTGCAAGGCCTCCCCAAATCCCGAGGAGAGGAAGTTTCAGACCCGGGGGTTCACCGGGCCGGCCCCACATGGAAACAGCTTGGTTTCATGTATTTGGTTTTACTGTTCCAACGTCAGGGTCTTTTAACTTCTTATTTTTACAGGCTCAGAAGAAAAGGGAGCCGGAGCCGTGGGCTCGGGCCGAGCCAAAGAAAACCCCAGGGCGCCCTCGGAGGGCCCCCGCCCGCGACGGCAGCCGGGCAGGGACGTGGGGAGGGACCCCCTGGCTCCTGGCAGGCCCCGCACAGCTCCTCCTGCCCGCTGGAGGCCAGGTCTCCAAGGCCGGCTGCCGACTCCCTCCGAGGAGGCCCACGGCGGCAGCGTTGCGCAAGCTGAGGCCAGAAGAGCTCCAACTGTCACCCGGCTGCCACGGGGCTCCCGCCCGCCGTCAGCAGCAGCAGAACCAAGTGGAGACTTTCCAAAGCCAAGACGAGGCCCAGCCGGGACCCCAGGAACCCTAACTTTAGTCCCCAGGGAAGGACAGCCAGGCACCAAGACCTCCTTGGCAATGTCAACTGAACCCACAGGCCCTCCCGGCCACTCTACCCCAGCCCCCACCTTGAGCAGGCCCCCCTCGGCTGCCAGCCTGATCCTGCGCCCCAGTTTCCAGTCCCAGGTCCACCCTCCAAGTCCACCCACTGGACAGGAGAAGCCACAGGGTCCCCAAAGCAACAGCATCAAGGCAGCATGTGCAGGGGGCCCTAAATTTGGACCTGATATCGACGTCTATCCCTGGACACCCACATGACCTGGAGGGGGCACCCGGTCAATCTAGTTAGGCCCTACGCCATTCAGTGAGACCCTGCCTTAAAATAAAAAGGTACTTTTACCAGTTTGTTTTCCATGTACAAGACGGAGGGACAAGTGCCTGTTGAAGACACCGCGGAACTCTTGAAGTCCCCGTGGGGACAGGTGTGTGCACGTGTTGAAGAAGAGCCTCCAGCCCCTCCAGGCACGTCCAGGACCAGCTCGGCACCACCCCTACCAGGTAGTGACTCCAGATGTCCCCTGGGGTGGCCACCTCTCCCTGTCTCACCCTGTGGCTGCGGAGGCCTGACCAGTTTCCATAACCCCCTCAGACACCTTCCGACTCAGAGTCACCCGGGTGCAGCCAGCCTGTCCCCAGGCCCAGGACACAGTCACCAGAAAAGCTCCAGGGTCCAGGGCTGGGCTAAGAGGGCACTGACCGCCCGACCCTGCCACGGCGCCAGGAAGCTGCGCATCTGCAGGGTCTCGGGTTCCACAGGACTCAGGATAGGACCCCCTCCCCGACCTGGGGGCACAGAGCAGAGCTCCAACCCCACCCCAGAAAGCCCGGCTCTTCCCCAGAGCACCTGGCCCCAAGCTGCAGGCGGATCAGGGGCAGGAACAGCCCGGTCGGGGCCAGCGGGAAGGTCCACCTGCCCCAGGGCAGCCCATGACAACCCTCCAGCTGGAGACAGAGTCACCTGGATCCAGACAGGGGCAGTGGGCTCCCGAGGGACAGGGATGGGGCGGGCGAGGGTTTCCAGCCGAGAGGGAAGCCCAGAGCCGGGAGCCTCTTCCTCTGCCCCTGGTGGGGGCAGCTTCACCCAGCCCCGGCCACGCCAGGCCGTGGGGCCCACACACCCAGGGAGGGTGCACGGCAGGCCCGTCTCCCACAGGAGGGGCCGGGCCCCGAAGAGCTGCCCAAGGCTCGGGCCTGGTGGGCAGCAGGCCCCAGGTCCACACCCACTGACCCAGAGCCCGCTCTCCTGCCTCCTCCACACGGGAAGCCAGCAGAGACCTGGGTCCGTCTGTCTCAGATGTGCCGAGCCACGAGGCTGTGCCCGCCTACGCTGGTGAAGAACAACCGCGGGAGAGGTAGCACCCACTCTAGGGACGGGCTAGCGGGTGCCCAGAGGATTCCTGCTTCCCAGAATTCCACAGCCGATTCCCTGAGCCCCCCCAGCGGGGGTACAAAGGAAAGGTATGGTAAACAACCCCACCCCTTCAGCCAGCCAGCCCCGAGTCACATCTACTCCACAAAAATCCAAGATGGAAGCCACTCAGAAATGCCTTAATGGAACGCCCCCACCCCATCCCCATTTAACAGACAGGAAAATGGAAGCCCAGAGAGGGAAAGGTACTTGTCTCCATGTGTGAACGGATGCCACTATGTGTCGGGCACCGTGCTGGATTATGGAGCTCCGGGGGTTAGTGGCGATAATCTGCCCCCCAGCACCATGGAGTTGACGTTCCTGTGGGAGACGGGCAATAACTGGATGCCACATGAGTAGTTGTTAGTGAACAGCGCTGTGACCATCCAAGGAAGAGCAAGACGCAGAGCATGATGACAGGGACTGTGGCAAGGAGTTCCAAAGCCAGTTCTGCGCGAGACTTCACCGTGGGGTGAACCGGGACAACACAATAGAAAGAGTAGCAGCAAGCATCTCAGAGGGCACATGTGCAAAGGCCCTGGGGTGGAAACATGACAGCGTGCTCCAAAAAGAACCAGAGTACCTGGGACAGAGGGACTGCGGGGCAGGAAAGGGGGCAGGGGGTGCTGTGAAAAGGAATTCAGACGTCCCCTGAAGCACTGTGGGGAGTCGCAGGAGATTCTAGTGATCTCACCGCTGCTGTAACAGCAGCCTGGCTGAAGCCCTGGAGAAAATTTCAGAGGCCGGTTGGAGTCATCTAGGTCAAATAGGATGGTGGCTGAAGACCAGCAAGGGACCAGAGTGGGGAATGACAAATTTGGGCTTCTCAAAGTCACAGAGTTAACAAAGGATGTCCCCCTGTTGGCTCTTCAGCTGGGGGAACGAGGAATGGCCCCGGGTTCCTGGTCGGGGCAGCAGGTGCACTGAGGGCCTCCGCTGGGCAGGGCGGGCCTGGCCGGACGGGCTGGGGGTAGAGGAGGAGGTGTCCCCGACAGGCCACGTGACGGGTGAGGACATCAGGTGGTGGCAGGCAGTGGGCACCCAGGACTTGAGACCACGTGAGGCTCCCAGGCCCCCCAGCCCCAAAGCCACCACGCGCACACGGCCCGGCTGGCCGGCCGCCCTCCTGGCCCACCCTTTCTCCCAGGTGACAGAGCCCGGCCCCGGGTCTCCCACACGGGGAGCGCAGAATCGGGAGACGGGGTCTGAGTGAAGGGCTGTGCCTGAGGTCCCCGGGCCAGCTCCAAGTCACTGGCGATTTCTGAGCCTTGAAATGGACCTTTGACTCGACTGTCCACGTGGGGTGGTGGGTGGGCAGCCTGTCCCCACCCACTGCACCCAGGCCTCCCTGACTGATGGCCGGACACCGACACAGGCAGGAGCGTCCGCTGGGAGCCCGCTGAAGGCCCCGCTGGCCAGGCCAGGTCGGTGCTGCTGAGGTTCGAGGAGGGGGCTGTCTGGCTCTTCACCCTCCTGCCACATTCCACCCTCAGCAGGAAGCGCTGCAAAGATGTCACAGCCCCCCGGGGACACACTTCCCAGGTGGGAGACGAGGCCGACAGACCTCGCGGTCACTGCAAATTCCAGAAGCGGACTCCTTCTCTGAACTTCCTTCAAAAGCCAAGCGAGTTACCTCTAGAGCGACCAACTGCCCCCTAACGGACTGCTTTCTGGGACACAGGTACTGAGCTAGGGGGTTCTGGGGCCTGCTCATTGGCTCCCACTTTCCAGGTGAGGAAACAGAGGCACAGAGAGGTTAATGCACTTGTCCAGACGTCACACAGCTAGTAACTGGCACAGGCAGCATCTGATTAAGATTTTAAAGTGTCAAGAATAAATCCTCACTCCCCTGGGGATGGTGTCATCCTCACCGAGAATGGTCCAGAGAGTCAGGACCGGGGCTGTGCAGAAGGAGCAGACTACAGACCATGCAGGTAATTGTGAATTTTCTAGCAATCACATTAAAAAGCTTAAAAATTGTTAATTCGAATTAATAATGTTACTTAAGCTACATACCCAAAGTACTCAAATCCCCAAACATTATTATCATATGTACAAAGCCACACAAAAAAATAATAAATAAGAACTTGTGCCTTCTTTTTCCCCCACACTAAAGCTTTCCAATTCCCGTGCCTTTGCAAGCCAGACTGGCCATATGTCACAGCTCGTCACCTCCCAAGCACAGAGGCCACCGTGGCGGACACTCTGCTAAAGCAGCACCCTTGATCTCCCTCGAAGCTCTTGACAGTGAAGCTCCCAGGGACCTCTCCACACAAGAACCTTCCAGAATCTCCATCACTCCCCGGCAGCAGGGAAGGGCTCTCAGGACCTAGTAGGTTAGGAAGGGATGGGGCTGCCTCTGCCCTCCACCAGCTTAGGATCTAAGTCGGGGGGAGCAGAATCCAGCAGAGCCACGGGACCTGACCAACTGGGGATTGAAAATAACGGGGTGGGGGGGGGACTGTACCTGTGTTGGATACGTAGACTTTTTTTTTTACCGTTACAATAAAGCCCAACAAGGGCTTACGCAGCGCTGACATTGCACTGGGTTCTCTAAGTGAGATGGTTTCCGGAACGCCCGAGGGGGTGCACAGGCGGAATGCAAATGCTACACCATTTTACGTCAGGAACTCGAGCATCGTGAGTCTGGGCATCTGCATCTGGGGGGGCTTCCTGGAAACCACTCCCTGCCGTGCCAAGGGACAGGCGTCCCTGCCACACCCCCCTGCACACAGGCCCTGGGCTTCCCCCCACGATGGCCGCCTCTGATCCTCATCCTGAGTCTAGGATGTGGGTTCCTTTATGACCGGTCCATTTCATAGATGAGGAAACTGAGGCTTGGGAGAGCCTGGATCTTGCCCAGGGCCCACCTGGGTGTCTTGCCAGATCCAGAGGAGAAAAAAGAAGGTGCCCGCAGACCAAGGTGCTGGCTGTCGGGAACAGCGGGAGCCACCTCAGGGAAGGCTTCAGGAGCTGGGTGCCCGGGAGGCGGCGGGAGAGGGAGACCGAAGGAGGTTCCGAGGACAAGGCTGGGGTGCAGGCGTGGGTGGGCAGCACAGAGGCCCTGGGTGTGTTCCCAGGGGACAGGCGGCACTGGGAATCCTTGCAGCCAGGGGCAGAAGAGGGAGTCCCTGGCCCTGAGATGGCCCTGCAGGCTGTAGGAGAAGAGCCCACGCCCCTTCACCCCTGCCCATCCCGGGGGCCATGATGCCAGCGGAATCCAACTTCCCCAAATATTTACCAGAAGGCTCTGGGCACCAGGCTCCGCTCTGTAAACTTGGATGCCATTCCAGAGCCCGCACCATAGATCTCCCAGAGAACAAGATAAACTCTCCCTCGCATTCTAAATAATGAGAGGGAGCTGGGGGGGGGGAGGAAATAAATCAAGCCTCCCCACCGCCCAACTTAAAAGGGATCGGGGTGAGCCGCGAGCAGGGAGCAGCGCTGCCGAGTCCTTATCAGGCACGGGCCGCTCCAGACACAAACAAAAGTCCTGGCAGGCAGCCTCCTTCCGCATCAGGGAGGGGCGCGGCCTTCACCCCGGAGGCCAGACCCATCCTCCTGAGCACAGTCGGGCTGACATCCTTCCCAAGGCCCCGGGAGACAGTCCCCTCCGTGATGGAAGCACTAACCACCGGGGACCCGAGGAACGAGGCCCATGCATGGCTAGGGTGGCCCAGGTCTGCAATCTCCCACCTGCGTGGGACCCCCGCACCCCACACACAAGCGAAGGAAGTTTCCGGATGGACTGAGGCTGTGTCCTGCCTCCTGACCGCTCTAGCCTTCTGGTAGAACAGAAGGAAGCAGGAGAAAGTGTGTGACGTGGGAGTCACCATTGGCCCTCGGGATTCACGAGGCAGGTGTGCTGTGGTCCCCAAGTGACAAACAGCAAAAGGCAGATGTACGTGGTGGATGGACAAACTGCCTGGCTCTCCCGCTGGGGGGCTCCCCACTGCTGCACCTGGCCCCCAGTTTCTTGCTCTCTCCTCGGTGACTCTGATCACCCTCCTCCCCCACTCAATACCTCAGGCTCCCTGCTGCCTGCAAAATAAGCCCCAAGTTCCCGGGGAGCGGTGACCGAGGGTGGGTGCCTGCTCAGGGACCCCCAGAGCCCTCCAATGGCACCCACTCCTGACTCCAGAAATGCAGCCCAGCTTCTCAAATGACCCCTCCCAGAAGCAGGCTTTCTAGCCTAATATTTTCCTCCCACAGAACACGAGAATAAAGGGTTCTTTGCTCGTCTCCTGAAATAACTGGCTCTTACCATAAAGCAATCTTCTGCCCAGGAAAAATATTTCCTTAAAACTTTGGTAACTCTATCTGCGGTTCCTTTTCTGAAAGTCAAAAATCCTGGAGAGTGCAATACGGCAGGGGCAGACGTTATGACAAGCTCATGAAGTCATGTCTACCCGGGACGGTCCCTCCTTGCCGCGGTGATTAATTTGCTGTTAACCACAAGGACTTTGTGTCTTAATGCGCGGAAAGCAAAGCCCCAGTTCACGTCTCCACCAGAACAATCCCAGCGCCCTGGCCTTGGGGGCCCGCCAGGCAGAGCGGCCGGCCGAGGGGCCAGGAAGGACTCAGCTGAGATCAAGGGGCTCCTGCGAGGGGTCGCCGCGCACAGGTGCGCCATCTCTGTGGCTTTGGCCCTGCCAAGGACGAGAAGTGAGGGGTGTCCTGGATCCGCAACTAAAACAAACCCACTCAAGACACCCGGGGGGCAGGGGGACAGGGAACCAGCCTCAGCCACTCGCTCGGCCCAGCCCCTGCGTCCACAGGCGAGGTGTCCTCTCTGAACTTCTTCCCCTTCAAACAGCGACGGAGCCCCTGGCCAACGGGGACGGGGTGGACTGGGACCCTTGCAGGGCTCCCGGTGTGTTTGCTGAGCGCCTGCGGCAGCTGAGCCTTCAAAGGCCAAGTGCATTATTTCATTTATTCCTGGAAACAACTCCAAGGGGTGGATCCAGCTCCTCATTTTACAGGTGATAAAGATCCAACTCTAACACAGTTCAGGGTAAACCAGGCCTGAAGCCCACGTCCAAAGCTCTGTGCCCCTTAAATTGGGAGAAGCTCCACTTGGATCCACACACCACAGCAGGAGTCTCACCTGGGAGCTCAAGGTGTGCAGCACGGATCTGAGGAAAACACCATCAAGTTCAGGGAACTCCCGGGTCTCACTCCCAGGCCCCTGATGGTGAAGAAGGACCCACCAATAATCATCATCCCGGGGAGCCTGGGAGCTGGAAAGCAAGGCTGCAACCCCGTGGGCCACCTGGAGGAGGAGGCAGATCCCCGGCTCTTCCCAGATCTCATGGCAAGACCTGGCTCCTCCCAGCCACTCTGCCTGGAGCCTCCCTCAGCGAGCCTCACCCCCGGGGCCAGGCACACGCAGCTGTGGCCTCCCTTCTCCCCAAGAGGCGTTTCTCTTTACAGAGATTCAGGGGAGCAAGCAGGTGACCCGCGACTTTCAGGGACATGGGGATTGGTTCTAGAGTAAGAACGTGACCTTCATCAAAACAACGGAAGCCCGGTTTTGAGTTTTTGATGGAAAGTTCTCTTCCAACTGAAGACAGAAGGCTGAACCTCTATGAGCCAAACTGCCCCAACCCAGGTAGACTCTGCCCAAGAACGAGGCTGATCGAAGAGAAACCAGAGTTGAAGACTCAGATCACCGTCCTGGGGCACGGCTGGATCCAGCTGTACCTGAAGCCAACACCATGGCTCATGAACCAATCACTTGCTTGTCATGACACAGCTGAGATGGCTTGAAAGCAAAGTCCACACAGAGAAGCAGAGAAACTCCAGCTTTGGCAGAAAAGTCACAGAGCCACACCTGGAAATGACAGGAGGGTGTGCAGCATGGGGCAGGGGCACAGGGAAGGCTGGCCCCACTACAGAAACACGTGCCACGGACCTGAAGCCAAATAAAGGCAGTCCAAATGTCCAAGAGGAGGGGGATCGGTGTGATAAATTAGGGTCCATCCTTATAAGGGGAAGCTCAGTAGCCATGGAGGACACAAAGATGACCTGTCCTGACATGGAATCCTTTCCAAGATGCACCGGTAAGCTAGAAAAGTAAGGTGCAGGACAGGCGCATGGCACGCAGCTCAAGTTACAAGAAGATGCTCCGGGTCTGTACCAGTGTCTTGGACTCTCCACCTGTGATGGGCAATTTGAACTGTTCACTTGATTGGATGAAGAGATGTCGAGGATTCAGGGCTCCTGGGTGCGTCCAGGAATGATTGGCATGTGGGCTAGCCAACAGAAATGGAGACCTCCCTAAGAGTGGGCAGCACCGACCAATAGGATGATGACTTGGATGGAATGAAAGTTGGGAGAACAGGAAGCAGCGGCAGATGCAAGCTCCATTCTTCCTGCAGGGGTTCTTGATTGCTTCAACCATCTAAGGACATCAGACTCTCACTTCTTCCCTCTTCCAGAACAGACTCTGCCAGCGATTCCCCAGAAGCCTTGGGTCTTAGACTAGGGAGGTTCCACTGGTCCCTCCTATTCTGGGCTTCAGCCTCTTGGACTGTGCAGCTGCTGGTTCCCCCAGCTCTCCAGCCTGCAGACGGCCACTGAGGACCATCCAGCTTCTGGTGGCGTAAGCCAACCTGATAAGTCCCCTTCTTATGATTAAACCCCCTGTGGATTCTGTCCCTCTAGAGACCCGTATACAGCACCTGAGTGAATTTTTCAGTTAACCTACAAACACCAGTGCTTCCGGGGCCGGGAGGGCTGCCACCGTCGCACAGGGACAAGTGGGGACACTCAGCAAGGCCAGAGGGACCCCAGGAGCCGTCTCAGCAGGTGAATCTAAAGAGCCCTGGGAAGGGGTGGGAGGGAGGCTCCTGGGCACGGTGCACCCTTCACGGTGAGCTTGGATTGTCTTCCTTTTTGTTTATCATGATTATTTGAACCATGTGCGTGACCTAACTTACCACAAGGGAACACGGGAGGCGCTCTCTGCAGAGCAGAGGGGAACGAGCAGGAGCTCTCTTCAAAGGCACACAGCGCGCGGCTCCATGGGACGACATGGGGACGGCAGGGACATAACCTGAACCCTGTCCCCTCTAAGCCTCATCCTCCTGGTAAATGTTCTCGGAGCTTGTCGAGTGCTGAGCAGTGCCAAGGGCCTGCGGTTACCAGGGTGAGTCGCAGAGAACCCGCCCACCCCGTGGATTCTGAGCCTGGCCTCCGTTCCGGGTGGGATCACCGATTCTGGCCAGGTGGCTGCGGGGAGGAAGCTTTGCAAATCCCAAATCCCTGGATAAACATTGGCAGGACAAAGTCTGATCCCCCTCAGGGCTGTGGCCTCGGGCCCAGCAGGGGCTTTGCCTTCTGGCACCCAGACCAGGGCCCAGGGGATGAGTCGCCACCCAGGAATCCCACAGGCAGGCTCTGCCCACATGGGGGGTCCCGGGTCCACAGCTGTCTGTTCAGTGCAGTGGCCACCAACTTCAGCCGGCTCCTCAAACTGACTCTGAAAATCCTTTCAAATAAAACGCTCTTAAAACCCCGTTCATCAGCCACAGCGGTCACACCTCCAGGGCTCAGGGGCAGGCAGATGATGGCTCCCGGAGAGGACGGGACGGACCAGGAGCACTGCCGTCACCAGAGCTCTCCGGGCCACACGGTCCCTCTGTTCTTCGCGGATCCCCTTCCTGCCTCCAGGTCTCAAAGGAGGGGCCTGGTGGCCCGTTACAGAGACAGCGCCCCATATCGGCAGGCAGCTGTCAATAACTGGCAGCGAGGGTCAAGCACCCAGGAGGCTTGGGCAGACACTGCCAGGGGACGGGAAGGCAGAGGGACAACCGAGCTTCTCCCTAGGCCACCCATTACCAAGGCCGTGCCCCTACAGGGAGGTCTGGATCCAGAAGGTGGCGAGACGGGAGACGGGGTCTCCACTCTGAACTCACACCCAGGAGGGTCAGGCCAGGTGGTCCTTGGGACACGGCCTGAGTCCGTCCCCACGACCCCACCGCCCCTCGGCCTCTGTCTTCTCCCCACCCCCCGTGAACCGCCCCGCACGCTGCCCGCAGCTGTGGCTCTCCCCATCCCTCGTTCTCACTGTGCACAGAACGGCTTTGAAAGACACAAAAAGTAGTACCTGCTCCCGTCTTCAAAAGTCACACAACGTGGAAATGGAGAATCTGAAAGAGGGAATCCTGCCCTCCTCAGTCTTTGACAGATCTTTCTCCACGCACCTGCAAACACCCAGACACAGACCTGCCGAGACGTCTGTATACCGCTGTCCCTCGGCTCCAGAACCCCCCAAGGGTACCCAGACTCACCAATGCCCAAGACCCTTAAATAAAGTGACACTGGATTTGCATGTAACCTGGTGCCTTTGGAATCGTCTCGACACACAATGCCTCGCACACGCAAACTGTCACTGCACTGTATTGCTTAGGGAATGACGACAAGATCAAAACGCCTGTAGGGGTTCCTTTTTTTGTACCAGGGATTGAACGCAGGGGTGCTTAACCAGTGAGCCGCATCCCCATTTATTTATCTGGAGACAGGGTCTTGCTGAGTTGCTTAGGGCCTTGCTAAATTGCTGGGGCTGACTTTGAACTTGCAATCCTCCTGCCTCAGCCTCCCTCGCTGCTGGGATGACAGGTGTGCGCCACCACACTGGGCCTATGGTTTATTGATTTATTATAGATTAGTTGGTCGGCCTCACAGATGCAGAGGCCGCAGGGACAGAGAGTGGACGCACTGTGACACTCTGCCTGTCTGCAGGTGCCCCGGCCTCCCTGCCACATGCCCACAAGACCCCGGCGCCCTGCTCTGACCCCTTGCAGAGATCCGTAAACGGCCATGCCCTCACGCATCCCCTCATACATGGACATTTTAGCTGTCACCCATTTTTCATTCTTCAAAACACTACCGCCACCAGCGCTCCCGAAACTCTGTGCCGCTGTTCCCGTGCCAGTGTTTCTTGGTCCCTTCTCACCCACTGTAATCGCACCTCTGCTGTCACTCACCAGGACCGCTCCTGTTGGACCCACTGGGACCACCATCCAGTGCCACCAAACTCCCTGGCCACCTCTCCTTCGGGTCCTTTCTCCGACAACACCCCCTCTGACAGACCACAACGGTGCCCCAAGTGAACCCCCTTCCCAGCACCCCTGCGCGGTCCCTTCCCCTGATCTGGGCTGGACTTGGGTCTTGCTCTGCCGAGGGAATCTGGTGGTGTCTATTCCGGGCCGAGCCTTTAGCAGCCTGCCGCCTCCGCTCCTGTCTCTAGGGGAAGCTGTGGCCACCATGAAAGTCTGGCCACCGGAGACCACGGTGCTCCGGGGAAGCCCACGGGCCGTGAGGTGAGGCCTGCAGGCCCTGAGGGGTGCCAGGCTGCAGACACATCACCAAGTGCAGCTGTGGGGGCCGACCACCTCCTCCAGGCCCCGGAGCCACAGGCCGGCTGCCGGCCAAATTCTACCCAGGGGCATCATCTGAAGAAAATCATAAAATGGTTCAGTCGCTGCACTTCAGACTTTTTTCCATGGAAACGGAAAGCACGCCCCTGTTCTCTAGCATGGATCTGAGAGAGGAAACCAAAGGCCTGAGGAGGCCCTGACAGCTAAGCTAGGCCACTCTCAGGCCACCCAGGCCCCAAAGATCCAGCCACATCTTCCTCCTGGGACGGTGCTGCCACTGTTTATGCTCAGACAAGAGTTTCTCAGGTGTGAGGCCAGGAGGACCACCAAGGGCCTCCTCACTCTTTTCACCCCAAAGCCAAAGGGGAAGGTCAGCAAGAACTAACCCACAGCAGTCTACTCTGACCCTCCCCCAAAATAGCCCAAAGGCCCTGAAGCCAAGAAAGAAAATGGAAGCACAGAGAGGTCAGGAAACTTGTCCAAGGTCACACAGCAAGTGAAAAGTAAAGTTAAGGCTTGAAATGAGGCATTCGAGCTCAGAGCCTGCACCAGTGACCAAACACCAGTGTTTTTCTAACACTGTGAGATGACCTACAGTAAGAATTACGTTTTATAATGGGCTTTTGTATATATGCTCTGACGTCTAAATGTATATGTATTTAAACCAACACAAAAAAAATAACTCGAAACAATATTTATTCCCACCAACACAGCTCCCCATGCTACCCGTCCCTGCCAACAAGGGGTAGCAGACAGCGGCGTGAGTGGGTTGGAGCATGGGCAGCAAGCACGGCCCCGTGGAACATGCCACCCTGGTGAGCTAGGCCTGGGCGGCCAGGGCCTGGGCACGGTATGGACGCCTGCTGCAGAAGCCCACTCGACGCAACCCCATCCAACAGGCCTCAACCTCCTGCTTCCTGACCTGTGGCAAGAAGACGAAAGTGGGGCGGACCTGAATGAAAGCCTGGACTGAAGCACTGACCAATGACAGTGTCAGAATGTTTCCGAACCCTAATTAGCATAAATTTGGACCAATAGCATTGCTACTTTTTTCCAAGTACCTAATTGGCCCGAGTTTGGACCCATATCCATGAGCCAAGTGCCCTGTAAGCCCCTGGAGCAGCACACTCTCGGGAGAATCCCTGTTGTCCTGTTCCCTCTTGTGCTAGAAGCTTCTTCTCCTGTTTCTGTTCTTCAGTAAATCCCACTCTCGCACTCACGCCTCCTGGTCTGTGGACTTCATTCTTTGAATTCACAAGAACCGAGAAAGAGGGAGAAACCGGTGGTGAGCCGCTGGGCTCTGCGACACCCTGGAGGACGAGGCCCACCCCTCCGAGCTGCGACCTTCTCGGCTTGCGCAGACGCACCCGCAGAAGCAGAGCCCGGTTCCATGGCCGTGTGTGCCGACTGCTCATTTTGTACTGTTCCCATTTCACTTTCCATCACTCGGCTGATTTCGTGAGCCGTGACGGGGTGATGGCTGGAAAACGGAAAAGCGAGCCGACACTAACGTCACCTGGCTCTAAAATCGACGGAGTGGAATTTGGATCTTGCTGGAGCAAGATTTCACTTCCAAGTCGAGTGACCTCGGGCAAGGTAGTGGACTTCTTCAAGCCTCAGTGTCCCCGTGGGCAAGAGGGTAACACCAACCTCCCAAGGGCGCCGTGAAGCTGGCCACGGGGCTCAGGGCCGCGCAGGGGCAGAGACCTATGACCTTGTGACCACCTTGTGACCCCCTGCGTCTTGGGGACGGTTCTACACGGGGCTGTGCGCACAGGCAACGGTTAATAAACCCAGGAGCTGTGGCCACCGAGCAGCCAGGAAGGAGGCGCGTGCCCAGAGCCCCGCCGGCCGGTGAGCTTCTGTGGACTTCCCAGAGCAAAGGAGCAAGAAGAAAAAAGCCCCAAGAAAAGAAGGCCCAGCGCCCACTGAGACAGCAGCCTGTCCCTGGCTTATGACTATTCTCTTAAACCACCTCTTTGCTCTCGCAGTCTGTCTAGATGACTGGGGAGACAAAGGCCAAACAGCAGACTCAAGGTCAGAAACCACCTCTAACAAGTCACCCCCTGGAAGCCAGGTGTGGAGTGACCAGTGCAGCCCTAACCCACACCCCTGAACCCCCACCGCCGGGGCTCTGAGGGAGGCCCAGCAGCCCACGAAGCCACTTTAGAAAACCGTCCTGGGCTGGGGCCCATCTGGGAGGCTCTGGCCTTGCCCAGGTGTGGACGGGACCGTTCTCTAACCTTCATGCTCTGCCCCACTCTCACCAGAGGCCAGCTCCAGATTCAGGGTAAGGAGGCTTCCGAGCCCACAGGAGGCCAACCTGCTAGCTCCAAGGTGCCACTAGTTCTGACCAAGGGCCCTCACCCTGCCTCCCAGCCCATGCAGAAAGGGGAACATCTGGAGTCTCGGGGGGCTGGCGGCCAGTAGGGCTCCAGGAGCCTTCAGGGCCAGCAGGTGCCACCTACCCTGAGCTAGAGCCCAGAGTCCTGCCCTGACATCTCGGAGGTGACAGACACCAAGCGTGGGCTGGACGCCCTGTCTCTGTCCCTCCACGCCCTTGACCTAGAAGGCTTTCACCCATCCTGTCACCGCCAGGCTCTCCCCTCTTTATTCCTGGGGTCTCCACAACTTCACTGTCACTCCCCAATCCAAAGTGCAATCCGCCCTTCCCCTCCGTCCACACTGTCCTCCCCCTGCATCTCATGGCCCACGGGGTCACGCACTGAGCACCCTTGGGGGTGACCCCTAGCCAATCTCACCAGAAAGCTGCAGGAGGGTTGGATCTGCTTCACTTTCCAAGCTGCGGCAGTGAACTCACGTTCACTAACTCACTGTCCTCCACCCGTTCCACGGTGACCAGGGCCTCAGTCCACTTGGCCCATCCACCCCACAGGAAGACGGACGTGCACCTGGAGCCTGGCCCAGGAAGTCTGAAGCTGCAAGCTGTCAGCCCCCTCTGGCCCTTCTCTGTGCACGCGCTGCTCCTCAGCAGAAAGCAGCTCCCACCACACCTTCACTGTCCACCCCTGCCCCCGCGCCCCAGCCCCCATCTTGCTCTCCTCCACACCGAAACCTACTGTCCATTTCCCAGCTCCGAGCCTCTGCCGAGGCTGAACCCTCGGTTCCGGCTGCAGCCTGAATCCTGCTCTCCCTGGCTGGCCCAGTGGCCGGCCCTCAGCGAGCCCGTCTCCTCATCCACACACCACAGGCGTCATCCACAGGAGCCCCCGGGGTAGAGCGTGACACCCCACCGTCACCCCATTACAACCTTCCAGGTCCAGACTAGCGACCACAAGCCAGGACACCACGGGTCAAAGCCAGCCTCTGGATCTCCCAAAGCAAGCACTGTCTAAAAAACTAATGAGTTGAGCGTTTTTTTAAACTAGCAAGGTTTTACATAAAAATCCAGATAGGTGGATTCCCTTGGTGATCAGAGAGGGTCGCAATGCCAGGGCCACATCCTCAGGTGACAGCAGCTGGGTGGGGTTGAGTAGCACTGCCCCCTTGAGGCAGGGCAGGAGTTCCCAGGGCACCCCACTCCCCACTCCTCCCCGATGTCCCCCCTCCCAGCCTGCTGCATTCATTCACAGGACCTTTCTGGTCCCTGGAGGTCCCTAATCTGCCACATCGTCCTTCAAAGCCCTATCCACATGTCCCTTTCTTCAAAAGTCCTCCCAATTGAAAAACAAAAAAAAAAAAAAAAAGGTCCTCTCGAATCATCCCCGCCCGGGTGTGTCTTGTGGCTTTGCAACTTTAATAGCTAACGTGTACTGAGCGCTTCTGTGTGCCAGGTCACTTTACAGCGGGGGACCTCGCAGCCACCGTAGGAAGCAAGTGATACCACCCCCCCACTCTCCAGATGCAGACCCTGAGGCCCAGAGGTGATGATTCTATGGCCAGCTGCACCCCATCACTCCCTCCCCTTCTCCTCGCAGCTCTGGGCCCCAGGAAGCCAATCCCTGGGCACCCGTTTCCTGGGCCTTTCTTGCCTGTTAGCGTCTGGATTCCGCGCACGGGAAGCCCTGGCAAGAACAGGGAGGTGGGGAGAGGAGAAGCTGGGGTGTCTCTTGCCCACTCTGTCACCACCTCGGCACGTGGCTCTGGCCCAGTTCCTCCTCCATGCCTCTGACCTCTGCCTGTTCCCCCTGTCACCGGCTTCGCAGCAGCAGCTCCTACAAAGACCAGTCACAGCCCCATCCCCGCCGTCTCTTCCTGATCCAGGACCAGTAACCACCTCTCACTGTGGCTCGGGCCTCGCTGCCTCCACACCCCCGTCCCTGCTCAGACCTCTGGGAGCAGAGTGGCCATTCCCACCAGCACCCCGAGCTGACCCTGAGGTCTGGCACCAGGCCGGCTCCCAGCCCCTGCTCTCTAACCCAGGGGTCTCTGCTCATTCTTCTGGCCCTCCACCTGCCTGTCTGGGTCTCCCTCTGGGGTCCCCGGATGGCCTCCAGAGAGCCAGTGTGGTGCCAGCCCAAAACAGACACTCTGGAATCTCGCTGAGCCCAGAGAAGACAGTCTGTCACTTGATTCCTCTTTATCCTCCCAAGTATTTTTACGACTGAGAACCCATCTCCACATTCCTCCTCCCCCAAACAGCAGCATGGCTCACCTCGACCCCCTGGCCTCTCCCTCAGAGCCTGCTGCCTACCTCGCTCCCTTCTAGACAAAGACCAAGGCCCGCAATGTGGCTGGGGAGGCCTCCAGGCCCACCCATGACCCCTCTTCAGCCAACAGACCCACGGTCAGCCCCTCAGTCTGCCCTCCTGGCTACAGGGCTGCCCACACATGGCGCCCACTCCACCTGCCAGACAGACAGTGCCCCTCCCCCACCTCTGGACCTCAGCTTCAACATCTCCTCCAAGACCACCTGGGACCCTAGGGCATAGACTCTGCCTGTTCTAGACCCAGAGCCTTGTGACCCTAGGCTTCCCTCAATGTCACTCAGTACCCCTCTTCCCAAACCACGAGCCAACCGAATATCCATACCCAGATCCAAAGCAAAATTCCTGCGTATCAAACATTTAAAAAGAGTACAGTCGTCCCTTGGTATCCACAGCACAGGTTCCAGGAGCCCCGTGGATCCCCAAATCCACAGGTGCTCAAGGCCCTTATAGAACAAGGTGTCGTGTTTGCATAAAACCTCCTCTCCTCCTTCTGTGTGCCTTAAATCCTGTCTATGTTACATATAATCCCTGATACAATGTAAATGCTGTGTGAATAATGGAGCTATACTGTTTGGGGAATAATGGCAAGGAAAAAAGTCTGTCCATGTCCAGTATGGATGCAATTTTTTTTTTCAAACATCTTCTGACTTGGGTTGGTTGAGTCCGTGGACATAGAACCTATGGATATGGATGCAGCCTATGCCACAGTCCGTCATGGAATCTCTCATGACAAAGAGAGGTTCAGTTCAGGAGGGAGAAAACGTTGGACACTAGGAAATCCAGCAATGGGAACCAGGCATAGGAATCCTACATCATAATGGCAAAGAATGACCTGCTCCATCAATGTCCCAACAGTTCTTGATAAAAGCCAATAATTATTCCTGAAACTACATATCTCTGCAAGCCAGCAGCGGAAGAATGTTTTCTTAACTATATAAACAACAAACACCTTACTTAATGGCTATTAAACAGCACTGGAGACTCTAACCCATGCAATAGGAGAAGAAAAAGAGATGAGAGGCAACAATAAGAGTTTAGTTCCACTAAAAAGTTCTGTGAGGCAAGAATCACGTCCCATTCCTTATAATTCCCACAACATCCTGTGCACAGCATTTGGCAAACAGAAGGCAAACGTCTATTTGTGAAATGAATAACCACGCCCCAGCCATGAGGTCTGGCCCCTCGAAGAGCACCCACTAGTTTTTTGAGACACGGATCACCACTTCAATTGTATGATTTGTTCTTTAATATTTCTCTTTTCCTACTAGATTCTAAGTCCTACGAAAACGAGGCCTGCCCTCTGTTGACAGGGCAGGTGTAACTGGGACGTGCGACATCTATACAGAGTCGCGAAGTTAGAATGATTGTTCTTGCTCCTCAGCTGAAGAATCCAAGGCCCAGGGGGAAAGGGGCCCTTCAGCTGATGTCACACCACTGTGAAGCCACCTGGTACCCTGAGGCCCTCTGAAAGGCATCAGCCACACCCAAGACCACCCATACGCGCCACGGCCACCGAGAAGGGAAGCAAAGCCCAGACGAATTCCTCAGAGGCCTCAGAGCAACGCGCCAGGGGTCCGCCCCGGTAGGCCGAGTGGGCTGGCTGGCCGGAGCCCGTGCACGCCCCAGTTCTGGGGCGAAGGATGACTTCAGTGGCCGGACTGGAGGCTCTCCTCCCTGAGCCTCGTGACTGGTGCCCACACGGATCCACAGCCCCTTCCGCTTGCCCAGTGAGCTATCAAAGGGTCACTTATGCCTCCAGAAGGGCGTGTTTAGAGAAGGCTCCCCACCCCACCTGGGCTTGGCAGGGGCTGAGCTCGTCACTGGGCTGCCCTTTGGGGAGTGAGCGGCCTCTCCTCCAGGCCCCTGGGCCATTCTTCCTGCGGAGAGTCTAAAGCCATAAAGAAGCAGGCAGCCTCCCAGGATAAACGGAGCAGGGTGACATCAAAGCCCTCCTTCCAGAGTCAACAAGTGAGGCCTTCAGCTCCCGCTGGCAGACCTTCCAGGGAATTCTGGGCTCCTGCCTCAGTTCTCCCTCGGAGAGAGGGAGAGAGGAGAAGAGAGGAGAAGGGAGGGGGAGCCAGGGCAAGGAAGAGGAAGACTGTCTGGGAGAGGCAGGAGCTACCAAAAGACATGAGAGAGAGAGAGAGAGAGAGAGAGAGAGAGAGAGAAAGGGAAGTCAGGGGGCAGCCACCGGAAGTGCCTGTTTTGGAATCCAACTAGAGACCTAAAAATTCCAAAAAGTCTCTAAACCTAAACACAGCAGGGATCCATCCACAGCCTGTCGGTGAGGCTGCAGGGGCCCTGAGCTGGAAGGTTCTGGGCTCCGGGCTCATCACTGCACAGGCCCTGGTGCCTCGAGGTCACTTTGCCCACCCCTCGACTGGACGGCTCTGCTGACCCAGGCAAGGGAGCCTCTTCCCCCCCCCTCACTGCAGCTCTGGGCGAGTTAGGGCTCCCTCTGGGGTTGGCTGTCACGTCTCTTGCCTTGAAGTTCCTCTCTGTGCCTTTCAGCAGCCAATCTCAGCCCTCAGTCCCCCGAGCCCACCAAAGCTGAGCCTCCTGGCCCGGAGCTGACTTCCTCCTCCAACAGGGCTCCAGGGGCCACCCACCCTTTCAAACAGCTGGGTCACGTCCCCGGTCCTCCTACACGATGCTACCCACGAATCAACTTCCAGGAGTGCGCTGGCCGCTGGAGGTGCACCGGCCCACCCTCCTCTACCCCACACTCCTGTCTGGAGGTCAGGGCCTTCTGGAAAGAATAAGGACCAGGAAAGACTCCCGGTCCCCAAGGACAAGTCCCTGCACAGACAAGTCCCTGCACAATCATCCAGTCCCAGCGACCCAGCCAGCCCACCTTCTAAAGACAAGAGTGGGCGGGGGTCTCCAGCAGCCCTTCCCAGGAGGAACACATCCCCTCCCCCAACACGTCTTCCCTCGCTGACTTTCGGGCCACCACGTCGTCACACCTGTCCACTTGCTGCTTCTTGGTCTCCTGGAAGATTGGAAGCCACAGGAGGACAAGGGGCGGGTCTCCTTTACTCTCCACTGTGTCTCCAGTGCCTGCCTCAGTTGATTATCGTCAGTAATGAATCGTCACTCATTTTTAAAATCTGCAATTCCCTCATTCAGCAACTAAGCTCAGCACCTGAAAGAAAAGCCTGGTTCTTCTCTTCCACCCCGGACAGGAGGAACTTGGAGCAAAGAGGAGACGCTGGCTGGGAAGGGGACAGCGAGGGCATCAATCATCTGATTTTTCATCCTGCCCATCCGTCTGTGGGCCTACTCTGTGCTGGGGCAGGGATACCGTGGGGAGGAGATTTCATTCAGTGACTCCTCTTGGTGCTGCCAGATTCGTCTTGAATCAGGCCAGGGGACAGTGTGGTCCCGGAGAGGGTGTCTGAGCTTTTCAGCACAAACAGGAACACTCCTGACCACCCCCCCTTCCCTCCCCGTTCTGAGGACTCCGCTGGGTGAGTGGAAGGAAAACACCCCCAAGTCCTAGGTCCTGGCAGGTCACGCCGTGGGTGCCTCTTGGATTTGATTTTCCCTGCGTTTCCTCCAACATGTGAAAGCAGAGGGGCATTCCTGACTTCTAGGAAATGGAAATGCGCACGTGCCCGGGCTCAGGGGGACCCAGCCTCCTTCTCAAATAAGAAAAGTCTCGGAGGGAGGACAAGACAGTCCTTGGAGTCCCTACCAGAGACCACATCACCCAGATGCAGGAGAGTCTCCCGAAGAGGACACCCTTGCCCACCAGTCACTCCGACGGGCCCAGACCTAGAGGAGACCAAAGCCCCACCTGCTCTTCATCCAGCGGGGGTCTTCCCAGACTCTCCTGTCCATTCCCCAGGGGACAGGGACAGACATCATCCAGGCTGGGCAGCGAAGTCGGCCCTCGGTGCCCATGGGCAGAGGAGACCCTCCCTGGGGGAACTCAAAGATGCCAGCGAGTGGGGCTCAAACGGCTGCGCCCCGAGTCCTCCCCAAGCCTTGGAGCAAATCATCTTTTAATTCTGAAACACCAAATATTTAATTTATGCTGTACCTCAAATGTCAAGTCCACCTCCCGGCACATAGCTTTGAAACCACGTCAGGAGGACTAACACTTTCCATATGGTGAGGACTTGGGACCTTTTAATTGTGCCAACTGGTATCATTCAAGGGTAATTCCCCTGGAATCCAGCATTCGGGCAGCAGCTGGGCCAGCCTCCAATCTCATCACCCAGCCCCACACGTCCCCCGGGGCTCCAACCAGGCCTGCACCCTCCTAATCTTCCCCAAATATCAAAATGCACTAGGTACCCCCTAATCAAATTACCCAACCGCCTGGCAGCCGCCTTTGATCTAGAGGAGGGCCCGCCTGCCCCGCAGCTCACGGCCTATTTCTCCAGGCAGCTCTGCTATAAAAGAACAAAAGGGTCAAGCTGGTGGGGGGGTGTGTTTTAAATCTGGCTGTGCACATTCACATATGCACGTGTGTACACGCCACGTGAGCAGCAGAGAGGCACCAAAGTTGTTTCTCCAAGTTGGCCTCCTACCTGCGTCCGCCCTGCTAGTCCATCCACCTGTGAAGCTCTGCTGTCCCCCCCCACTGCGGGTCCCACACCCAGGGTTTCTGATGGGTTTCTTCTGTAACTGCCTGCTGCTACTTCGTGTTCCAAAGCACTCCGCGACCTCCTGGAGATGATTCTACTTCTTCTGCTTTCTCATTCTGCTTAGCCCAGGGTCCTCTGGCATGTACATGGCTTGGTCTATTGTTCTTCTTTCAGAGCATTTACATGCCTCTCATTTCTCATTATGTTTCTCCTGTGAGCTCCTATTCCCTTGGACTTCATCATGTGCCCATGCAAAGGGCAGAACCTAGGCCTTAATCTGTTTCCCTGCAACGGAGCCTGTTGTGGAAGAACAGGAAAGCGGGGAGCAGAACTCTGGTTCCAGAATCCCTATCTGTGGGCTCCCCTCTCCCCTCTACAGATACCTCAGCATTCCAGAGAATTCCCAGATTCGACTCTTTTGAAGGAGTTATCAGCCCTGACTCTGCCAGGGATGAGAATATCACTGCACCCATTTTGCAGATGAGCTAATTAAGGTATCCAAAGGCAAAATGGCTTGCACAAGGTGACAAGCTCTTGTGGCACAGCGGGGCCTCGTTATTTCTGGACTTAGGAAGGAAGGCTAAGTTTAGTGCCAAAACGGTTACCCCCTCACACAGCGGGGTCCTGTGGGTAACTCAGACCCTCCCCAAACACTGGCCAAGCTCCTCAGACCCCACCAGGGAGGAGGAAGCAGGACGAGGGCCCCTTCTGCTTATGCAGGCCCCTCTACCAGCTCGGCTCAGCTCACAGTGCTTGGCAGCTGGCGGGCGAGCCCCCTTCCGAGGACTGAGTCAAATGAGTGCCCTTGCAGTGGTCTCTGTACGGGGCTTCACCACACACGACTTCCTTTCTCCTAGAAAGTACAGCAGAAGAGAGGGCACACCAGCTGGCTGGGAGCTCCAGAGGGTTACGGGAGATTAAGATAATGTAAGCAAAGCTTGACACACACACAGGCACTTAATAAATAGTAGCTATCATTGCAATAATAAGAACGCTAGTTGGATAAGCCACTCATGTGTCCCCAGCCACTTTGGTGACATGCCAGATGAAGGAGTGCAGACAGAAGTCATCCCCAAGACAGACCTGGGGCAGGCTGAGGACCGCTGCCAGGCCTGGAAGCCAGCAGACTTTGGAGCACACACCCTCCTACATCCTGGTGATATCACAGAGGAACCTGCCAGCCACCCCTTCCGCGCCGGTGGGGACAGAGAAATGAAACAGGACTGAGGTGCCCCCCCCCCGGGTGCCCGGTGCAGAATCTCAGCATTCCCCAAACTTTGGGCATCCCATCCTCACATTCATAATTTTGACCACTTGCACTCAGTATTTCTCTCTGAATCAACTTGAAGTGAGACTATCGCTTTTAACTTGGCTTCATCCTAAGCAATAATAATACCCTGTGATAGCATGGTTCCATGGCCTAGCTATCTTTTCTGATTTAAAAAAAAAATAAGGGGGGAAGTAACTATTAAGACTAAAAATATTCCCTCAGGTGCCACCTGAAATTATGTCAGACACCTCACACACACACACACGCAGACACACACACACACACACACACACACACACACACACACGGCTGCTCCACACCTTGGACGGTGCCCTGACCATCTCCCACGGGGACTCACCAGCCCCACCTCTGCAGATTCAGAAGCTGGGCCATCTTGGACCAAGGCAGGTGAGAACCCAGAAATCCAAATCCCAGTCACTAAGAACAACTCCCAGGGAGTCAGCGCCCCCCACCCCTTAACATCTCCAGCGGCTGAGCCCACCCGCCACATGTCCCACTGATGGCTCTATGCCTCACATCTTTAAAAGCACTTTGAACCAATATTAATGACCCCACAGCATTTCTCTGAGAGAGGGGGGCGAGGGACGAAGGGAGGGGAGCAAGCAGCATCCCATACTGTCCTCCGCTGGGGGGAAGAAACCAGGCAACAAAATTCCGTGACTTCACCAAAGCCGCAAACTTAAGCTGGGGCCCCCTCCCGGCCCTCCCTCATTTCCCCCAATGGCAACTTTACTGGCTTGCATTCCTCTTGCTGGGAACACTACTATTTAATTAAAAACGACAGACTTTTGTTTTCCTCTCCTTCTTTCCTCCTCCCTCTCATCCTCCCAGACTGGATGCCAAGGAGACCCACCAAAAACATGCGGGTAACATTTGTTATGGCTTTGAAGATAAAAGTCAATTGAAGTAAGCCCTCGCTGTATTTCAAGTTTCCCCTCTAGCATGGAGCAAGAGCTGCCTGGCAGTTAAGAAGGGGAAAAAAAAAAAAAAAAGGACTGCAAATAAATGTCATTCTGCAGGAATAGTTTGTAAAAATAAACAGGCTGAAAAAAAAAAAAAGCCCAAAACTTGATTAATGGAAACCCACTCAGTTGGCCTCTGTCTTAGGCTGCAAATACATTTGTTCATATGGCTCAACTGGATCGTTTTCATTGGCCTTTAAATTTAAAAAGTAGATCAAACGCTAGAAGTGGTGGGAGAAAAAGCAGTTTGTAGTTGTGTTGTTCAAGGGCCCGACTGCAATGCCCCCCACCCACCAAGTTTTGACCTCTGCTAGGGGCTAGCAGCTCCGATTCCAACCCAGTCAACAGATGAGGAGAAACGGAGGAGAGAAAGCCCCCAGCTAAGCAGCGGGGAGGGGGGAGAACTCCTCCACCCGCAGAGGCTACTTCACACATGCACAGGCCCCCCCCCCAACATCAGCCCCTGCAATCTAACTGCCAGGTCCCACCACCCAAATGCACACACACACACACACACACATCTGAAGACTCCACCAGCCTCTCCCCAGCCATGGGCAAGACCAAAGAACTAACCAGACCCGAGACTCAGTCTGTTCCCCTCCAAGTTTAAAAAAAAAAAAATTAAATGTCACATCAAAAAGTTGATTCATCCTTTGATCCTCTGCTTGCGAGAGTTCCACGCAGACCATCTGAAAGCCCCGTGCAGAGTTCTGGAGCTCACACGACATCTGTGAACACCAGTCCCAGGCCAGGAGCTGTGGCTGCACTCACTCATTCCCCTGTCACAATCACTGCTCCTCCAGGAACAACTCCAACTCCTGGACCCACGGGCTGCAGGCACGGGGGCGTGCCAGGCGACAGCAGAGTGAGTGAGGCCTTTCCCGCCCTGTGAGCCTCACTAAGGGTGACGCTGGGTCCCAGTGGCCCCCAAGCTCTCCACTCAGATGGCAGATGGCACTAATGAATGCCACAGACACTAAGACACATTCGGAAGTGGCCATAAGACCCTGGGCCAGCACAGCCCTGCCCTCCAGCCAGATAGTCCCAATGCCTCCCCTCCCCCTAGCAACGCCCCTGTGAATGCTGGTCACAGAAACAAGGTAGAAGTCAAAGCAGCCCCCCAAACCCCACTAGCACAGACCAGCTTTCCCGTCCACTAGACCTCTACCACCTCCTCACCCGGGACCTGCCTCCTGGCAGCCCTCTGCCCCCAACTGGGCAGGAGACTGGCCCATCAGACCTCTCAGGTTCCCCATAGCAGGGGGCACAGGGCTGTGCTGCTGGGGCAGGGGACCGTAGAGATAGGATTTTCAGACCTGGACACCGTGCCAGGAGGGTGCTAAAAGTGGGGATGGGTGAAGACCCATCTCTGAGGCTGAAAGGGGTGAGGGGAGAGGACAGGGTGGGGACCGTACCCGGGTGCCTCGACCAACGGTGCCCGCCAACCGCAGCTGTCGGGGTCCTGAGACACCACCTGGGCAGCGCTGCCTCCCGATCCACTCCTCGATGCCCTTCCGAGCCCAGGCAGCGCTCACGGCGAAGCTGTCACCTGGGACAGGGATGACACGAAGCCTCTGAGTCTGGGCCCCCCACAGGCCGGAAAGTTCCCCGAGAGTAGGAGAAGGAGTGGGCGCGGCAGAGAGTAAAGGCACCGAGGGGTCCTTTACTCTCTGGGGGTTCAAGAGCTTGGGCAAGATCCAAGAGACACGCAGGGAATCAGGAGAACCAGGTTCAGCAAAACCCCAAGAGCAAGGATCCCATCCGGGGCAAGGGAAGGCAGAACCCGGGGAAGAGGGGGTTGGGGATCAGGAGGCCAGGACAGCAGTGGGCTGAGGGTCAGGAGAGGGGGAGCAGTGGACGCAGAAGCCAAGAAAGGGGCTGGGGGCCAGAAAGAGGACGACGGGATCCTGGGCTAGAGCACTTGGGGGTCTGAAGAAGGGGCGCTGTGAGCCCAGAGGGCGGGGACGCAGGAGGGGTGGGGCTTTAGGGTCAGAAGTGGGAGAGCAGGACCACAGGGAGGGGGTAGGCGGGACAGAGGCGGGGGCCCGAAGATGGCTCTAGGAGCTGTTTGGGGGGACTGGTCGCTGGCGTTGGGGGTTGGGGTGGCCCTGGTAATGAAATCCAGCGGGCTGGGCCGTCTGGCAGCCGTCCGCGGTGCTTCCCCCTTCCATCCCCCGGGTCGGTGCCCCGCGCGCCCCTACCTTCCGGGCTCTCCCTGCGCTTGCACACGGCGGCTGCAGGCACAACGCGCGCGGCGGCGGCGGCGGCGGCGGCGGCGGCGGCGGCGGCGGCGGGAGCCGGAAAGAAAGGAGAGGGAGAGAGTTAGCGACCGCGGTGGGGAGGACGCCGGGGCCAGGGGGCCGGCGCGCGGGAGGGGACACTGACCCGGCTTGGAGTGAAGTTTCCCCATGCTGGGGGCGCGGCAGGCGGGGGCGTCCCTAAGCCATGCGCGCGGCCCGCGGGCCCTGCGCCTCGCCTCGCTCCCCTGCTCCCGGAGCAGCCCCAGAGCCGATCGCAGCCCGAGGCGGCGCCGGGACGCGCTCCTGCCGCTGTCGCCGCGGCCCGACTGACGCCCGGGCGCGCCGAGCCCCCAGCCCGCCGCCGCGGCCCCGCGCCTCCCCGCGCGCCCATTGGCCAGGCGCGGCGCATCAAAGGCGAGGCGGGCCGCGGCGGGGGCGGGGCCGGCGGGCCGGGGGCGGGGCGCGGCGCGGGCGGGAGGGGCCCAGCGAGCCCTGATGGCCCCGGCGATCTTCCGCCGGGGTCTCGGGGGCTGGGGACCCGTGCGGAGACTGTGATCGGGAGGCGTTTGGGGACCGACACCCTTTGGGGGTGCTGCCCTCAGTAGAGCATTCTCTCCGCCCGCTAACGGGACCGCGTCTTTCCTCCTCTCGGTATTTCCTCGAAGCGATCAAGGAGGGGGCTCCGATTTGCAGGTGGGGAAACTGAGGTCAGGCGTGGAGACCTCCGCTGCTCTGGTGCCAGTCCCCTGCACTCCCGCCGCGCGGCCTCTTCCCACCATCTGCCCTCTGTGGCAGACGTTGGTGCGTTTCCCTCCCAAGTCCCTCCTCCGACTCCTGAGTTGTTTCAGTCGCGAGTCCAGGAGAAGCCCCCACTGCGCCCTAAGGTGGGTATCCAGCTGACGCTTCGCGGCGACAAGTGTACAGAAGCCCCGAGCCGTCCGCCAGCCCCTCGAATCTCCTGGTCCAGGGCCCGTGGGTGCCCGCCGGGGTTCGGGGCGCGCTGCCAAGCTACGCCGCCCGGAAGGGGGTAAACCGCTGGGTCTTTGATCTTTCCTGGTTTCCGCTCCCCGCTGCAGTTCGTCAGACCCAAAGGCTTATTTGTTTTGTCTGGGGAGGTCTCTGCGGAGGTGAGGGCGACATCAAGGGGTTCCACCCCACCTTCGTGGCTCTCAGAACGCCGGCTCTGCTCAGGACACCGTGCATCTGTGTTAAGCTCGCCCTGATGTCGGGCAACCTGGGCGTGGGAAAAGACTCCTCCAACCCCGTCCTGCCTGAGTTCTCTGTGAGAGCCTCAGTTTTATGGTCTGTGAAATGGAGACTCAATTCTGCTCTTTCGCCTCCATCCCACAGAAATGTAACCGTGCACGTGGGTACTTTCCAATTTCCTAGCAGTCACATTTTTTAAAAGTTAAAAGACACAGATGAAATTAATGTTTTATATGACCCAATATAACCGAAATATAATTTCAACATAATGAGACATTTCATTCTTAATTTTGCACTATCTTTAAAATTCAGTGTTTAGGTGACACTCAAAACACAGCTCAACCCAGACTGGCCACGTTGCAGGTGATCCTTGGCATGTGGGGAGTGGCTACTGCCTTGGGCAGCACAGCTCTGAGCATGTGTGTCCCAAAAGAACATTGGGAACTTCATGCCCTCCAGAGTTGTGAACCTCTTCAAACAGCAATATTGTCTTCCTTTTATGCACACCGTTGGCACAAAATGAAGCCTTATCTTATAAGCAAGTACATGGATGCTGTTGGCAGAGTGCTTTCATTGGAGGAGTGCTGGAATGACCCAAACGTTCCTATTGTCACGTATTGCAGTTCTTTATCCTGTACTTCTTACATGCCACTTTCCTATGCCACATATAGCACAGTCACTCTGATACAGACTTATAGAAAGGAGGGAGCCTAATAGGCTCAGAGGTGTGATGTTACTTGCCCAAGGTCACACAGCTAATCAGTGACCCAGTTAGGAACTCAACCCAAGTCTTTTGATTCCATTAATCATGCTCATTTCACTCTATCAGGTTGTCCCAACAACATTTCAAACCTAGTGGCCCACCATTAGAGAGAGAGTCCTCCATCTGGAAAGAAATATTAAGCACCAGCTAGCTCTGTGGCAAGCATGGCTTTAGGCACTTCAAAGACGTATTAGTGAATAAAATGGACAATTGCCCTCCCACGGAGCTCACCCTCTGCTGGGTGGAAGGGAGGTCGCAAATGGGTCCATAGTGGGGTGAGTTGGAAGGCGGTGAGTTGGAAGGCGGTTTGCCCCACCCCACCCCACCCCCACTGGGGCATTTGTCCATGTGCATGGGCATCTGGTGGGTAGAGGGCCAGGGTGCTGCTGAACATCCCAGAGTGCCCAGCACAACCCCACCCCAAGGACTTGTCTGGCCCCAGATGTCAGAAGTGGGCAAGCGAGAACCCAGGAGCCGCAGGGAAATGGAGGAACAGAGGTCAATAAGACAGTAGGCCCGGCAGGGGCTTGGGGGTACCGGCCGAGAGTGGGCGCTTCCCGCAGACGCCCTCTAAAGGGAAGGGAGTTCACTTGGGGTGGCTGTCTCCTGCAGCCCCACCCCCACGGGTACCCGGCGCCTGGGAATCAAAGCAAAGCTCTGAGCATGGTCTCACTGCACTCGGAAAGTTGGTTACTTCCTTAAACCGGTCATGGCTTTCTTCTTTCATGAGAAAACAGTATCCCCTCTTCCCCCTGGGAATGTCTTTTCACAGTTCAAAAAGAGATAAAAGCGAGAACTAAAACTGCAGTTACCAGCCCGAGTCTTAGGGGAAGTGGATCCCAAATGTCCAGCCCAGACAGAGAGGCCCCTCCACCTGGGGTCTGGCTCCCCAGCCCAGCAGACACGGGGGCCTCGGCGGTTGGAACTGTGATGCCCCCTAGGCCTGGCCCTGGGGTCACAAAGCCAGCGTCCAGGTACACGTCAGCCTGTGCAGGACTCCGAGGACGGACTCCCCCCAGGCCCTCAGCTCACCGTCCAACTGGGGTGGCTATTGGTCCTCTAGGGCCTCCCGCCCCCCGCCACTCACTCTTTTTATGTGTTTTAATAATTTATCTGGCCCATTTCTTGGGCGGGAGACTTACAGTGACACATCTTTTTCTTTGAAGATTTCCCATCCTTTGGGGGAGGAGAATGGGAGAGGAAGCAAGGAAGAGATAAGAGAGAGAGATTATAACAAACGGCTGCGTGGGGCTGGGGACGGAGGCCAGCTTAGGTGAGAGCTGTCAGATATAGAGTGGGAGGTTTTTTTTTGGGGGGGGGGTTTGTTTTGTTTCAAAACCACATCACCCTGGTTGGACGCTTCCACCCCATGCCCAGCCACCAGGTCAGGCTCCTTCAGACACGGCTTCCAGCCTGAAGGACTCTTCCCGGCTCTGGACAGCTGAGCTCTCCCTCTCCAGCACCTATTGGCCTCCTCTTTCCAAAATGAGGAGGCCAGGCCTCCCTCCAGGAGACCCGCTTGAGGCAAGGGCTTGCGTGACTAGCGTCGCTGGCTGCAGGGCCCAACCCATGGTGGGTTCTCTATTGGGAAGGAGAGGAACCTGCTTGTCCGTCCGCCTCAGCCCCAAGGTGTCAGTAAGACAGTAGGAGAGCGGCCAAGGAGGGCGATGGGCGTGGGCATCTGGTGGGTAGAGGCCAGGAGGATGCTGAGCCTCCAGACCCAAATCTGTTCTTGGAAAGAAAAAAAAAACAATTCCCAACCTGAGTTGTTGCTCCCAGTCCCTGGAGGTGCCCCATTTCCTGGTTTTCTGGGAGCCTGGGCATCCTTAAGGGGCCTGGGAGCCGGGTTGGGGTGAGGAGAAGAAAGTTAAATGGCTCTGTGTGACAGAGGTTGCGGGGTTTGGGGGACGGCAGCCAGGGAAGGGAAGAGGGAGTTCTCAAGGCCCCCAGGAGTGTGGGGAGCGAGTGACAGACCAGGGCGCGAGAAGGGGTGCGTCCGGGGAGGTGGGGAGAGCCCAGGCACCCGCAGGGCGGCGGGGTCTCTGGTGCCCTTGGCTCAGCTCTGTGCAGTAATCTGCCCCGGTTACTCCACCCCCAGCAAAGTCCTGCCACGTCCCCGGCTTTAGTGGCACAGGACAGAATGAAGGAATCAGAAACATGGCCCCACGCAGGCCATCGAAGGAGGCTAGGGCCACAAGCCGTCTGCAGAGGGCCGCTGGTCATGAGAGGAAGCGGGTGCAGGAGGCAGCCGGGTGACACTGCCTGCATCCGTCCTTGGAGATGGGGGCCAGGAGGTTGGACTTCCCCAGGCCAGGCGCCGGGGATCCCCAAGCCGCGCCATTGGAGCATTCGGGGGGGGGGGGGGGCAGAAGAGAGCCGCTCGCCTTCCTCCAGATGTTGGTGGAGTGGGACTGGATATTGATGGCACCAGCCTTCCGCCCCGGGGAGACCGCTGTTAACAGGCTCGGAGCTCAGCCTTCCTGGGCTCAGCGAGGAGACCCTTCCAGCCGACGTACCCATCTTTGTCTATTTCCAGACTTGTTTCACAAAGAGAAAACAAAAAACTATCTTTTTAAGCCTTTATTTCCCAGTTATGTGCACCTGACCTCAGCCTGATCGTCACACCTTGTCGCCGTCCAGATATCAAAGGAAGGGTCCGGCAGGTCGGCATTTCCCGGTGCCCTGATGTGCCGTGATGTGAAAGAGGCGCCGGGCAGCCCTGGCTTGGCCTAAGCGAGCCACGCTCTTCTCCTGAAGGCCTGCGAGGGCCTCGGTGACCCACCAAGCATCCTGGCAGGGTCTCTTGAACTCACCACACGGGGAGACCCTCGGGGGACGTTCCAGTGACCACAGTGTTCTGTGGAATGGCTTCAGAACGGGCTGGACCTGGTGGCTTACTTCTAAGATCCCTTCCAAGGGTGAGTCCAGGAGCGGGACCGAGAGCCCAGAAGGAAGGAGAGCGGGGAGGACAGCAGCCTGGAGGGTCCCCCTGAAGGTGGACACCCCCGTGGGCCTCCTGGACACGTCTGAGGGCACAGGTGTCCACTCCCAGGCCTCTGGGCAGCTGGACACTGCCTCTGGGCTAGTCCCTGGGGCTTCTCAAGGCCTCGGCTGGAGGAGCGGGGAAAGCAGGCTCCGCCGCGTGGGCAGCACTGACCCCTGCACCCCCGGCCTCAGCTGGAGGGATCCCTGGTCTTGAGTCTGAATGGTCAGAGTCTCTTTGCAGAACTTTAATAGGCCTAGGGCCTGCGGAAGTCCCGGGGCTACGGCCACTTGGGGTCCGCATGGGTAATGAGCGAACAGAAGGAAGCAGGGGTGGGGACAGAAACGGCCAGCCAGGTGGACAGACAGATAAGGGTCCCTGATAGACCCACAGTCCTCCTGTCTGGGCTGGTGGTCAAGTAGCCTGTCAAGGGCTCCTTGGAACTGAACATGAGGTCACTGGGGCCTATTGAAATGGGGCGTGAGCAGGGCCCGAGAGGCTGCGTTCCTGACCAGACCCAGGTGAGTCCGACCACCTGCATCCCGGGGCTCTGGAAAGGTCAGCCTTCTCTCAGTAGCTACCGAGGTCATGGGGTTGCCTCTACGCTGCTGTGTCCATGGCAGCACTGGGCAGGTGAGGGTGAGCCAGCAGTCGGGGAGGAAGGACCCAAGAATGATAGGCGTTTTTTTGCAGGGGAAGGCAGGTCCAGACAGGGAAGAGCAAGTGCAAAGGCCCTGGGGTGGGCACGTGCCATAAATGATTCAGGCCACTGGTTCTGAAGCAGAGAGAACAAATAATTGGGAGCGTGGAGGGGAGCATGAGACTGTGGGTGGCAGGATCAGGTCATGAGCCCTATGGGCTCAGCCAAGGCTTTAGCTTTACCCAGGTGAGAGGGTTGGGACCCGGAGCAACAGGACTGGTGCGTTGAAAACAGAAGGTGGATAGAGGGGTGATGGTAGGAGGCCAGGCCTGGGATGATGATGGTTTAGACCAGGGTGACGACCTCGGAGGGGCTGGAAGGAGTAGGTGCTGAATGTGCCTTAAAGTTGGAGGCTACAGGATTAGGCAGTACGTGGGACCTGGGGTGGGAGAGAGGGGAGTCAAGGACAGTGCCCAGGTTGGAGACTGAGCAACCAGTCTCCGAAGGGCGGAGTTACCATTAACTGAGCAGAAGAAGCCTGTCGGGGGAGCCAATTTACAAGGCAGGGCAGATGAAGAGCTCCACCATGTTGGACCAGAGCCCCCGAGAGCACGGGTGAGCAGCGGGCAGCAGGGTCTGCAGCTGCTTAGGAGCACGCTGCCAGCAGGTGTCGTGAGCTGTAGGTGGGACTTACATCCAGACCCCAGAAGTGGTCCCTGGGGAGTGGGAATAGAGCCCTGGGACCCCGCAAGGCTGGAGATGTCGCCGGTCCATTCAGCCACGCTGCCCATCTTCTCCGCAGCTCAGCACGACAGTGGCCTCCTACCCAGCATTCCGTCGCCGTGGGTCCCCTCCTGGAGAAGCCCTTTCCCCGTACCCACAGGCCACCCCTCTCCTCCCGCAGCCCCTGGGCAGGCGGCTTCCTGGATGCCCATCTGAAGTCTCGGTGCTTCTTTGTTCCAAGTGGCGCTGGAGGGAGGAACCATGTGTGTGTGGAACCCGGGGCGCCCGCAGGGGCTGGGTGCCAGCTCTCTCTGACGGAGGTCACAGCGCAGCATCCCTCCCTGCACTGTGGGCCCGACCCCAGGTCCCTCCCCTCGGTGCCCACCTTGCCGGGCACACAGCAGCGGGGTTTGGAAAGGTTTGGAAAGGTCGCTCTGAGTGGGCCGACCCACAGGCCTGGCCAGAGGTGACACCATGGCCTGTGACATCTTTGGGCTTCCCCCAAGCACCTGCGCCAACACACACACACACACACACACACACACACACTCCAAGCTGCCCGTGCCTGAGTCGCACACACCACCCTGGCGAGGGCAGAAGGGCAGACAGAGGCTGCTGCTCTGGCCCCCGGGCCCTGTCATCCGTTTCCTCTGAAACCAAGAGGGACAGGGTTTTCTCCTCTGCAGAAGCAGGAATTCTCCACTCGCACCTCCCAGCAGGGAGCCCGGGTGCGTCCTCCACCTGAAGCCTCTTTAACCTCATCTTCTGCGACTTCTCCGGGTGACAAGTATCTTTGTGCGAGCCCCCGCCCTCCCTCCCTGGATTCTAACTCTCTAGCAGGCTTCCGTCTGCACAAAGGGAGCATTGAGAGGCGGGCTGTGGGGCGCCGGCTTTGATCTGGGCTTCTAATAACGCGTGTGTTTGTGTCCCAAAGCAAGGCAGCAGCCTGGCGGGCCCACGGAGGCGGGGGCGGGAGAGAGAGTCGGTAGGTGGCACCCCCGAGGCTGGGTCGGGAGCGTGGGCACGTGTGGAGGGCACCCCCAGGATTCTCCCTGGTGAGGGACCCCCGTTCCCCAGGTGAAGACCCGGGCATCCTAATGACTTGCCGAGCGGAGACCCAAGAGGTCAGCAGCACCCCTCATAAAGGAGTGCACGCCAGCAGTCTCAAGGTCACCCCACAAGGGGTGGGACACTAAGCCAGGGACTTGGTAATGGACCGGGTGACAGTCGGCCCAGCGTCAGGAACATGAATACCAGCTACCAGCTGAGGGCCCACGGCTGCCCCGTCTTCTGACTTCTCAAGAGCAGTTGGAAATGCAGTTTCCTAAGTGCCACCCCCCATTTTCCAATGCTGGCAGCCGAGTGAGGAAGACGTGCAGTCGAGGTGTGGATCATCGGAACACGCACCGTCCAGCTCCGGGCACTGTTCTGCCTGCTGCTCGAGGGAGCTGCCCCTGGGGGCAGGGAAGGCTGATGAGCCACATAGGCGTGACAATACCAGGCTGGCACCTGCTGCCCACTGTCCCTCTAGGACCCTGCTGCCTTCCACTGCTCCACCAGGCTCCACAGAGAGGTGCCTGGTGCCGCCCCCGAGCCAGCAGGGCCGGCGGGGCTGGGCACAGGGGGTGCAGGCACCGTGAGGTCCACCCAGGAAGATGGACGTACAAGAAGCTAAGCGGTACTGAGGGCCACTAGGGCCAGGCTCTGTTGAGGTGCTAAACGTGGTCTGTTATCCCAAGCAACCCCAGGGGAGAAGGGACTAGCCTGCCGTCCCCACCTCGCCCACGAGGAACTGGACTCACGGAGAGTAATGAGGCGTCTCAACCAAGCAGCAGAGACCAGATCCTAACCCCACTGCTTGTCAGCCCAGCTCTCAAATAAGGCCACCACTGACCACTGTCCCATAGGTCGCAAGATGGATTACTCAGCCTTATGCCACTTAACTCCTGCAGTTGTGCATAATCTGTCAACCTGGATGCCAACCCTGTGGTCAGACAGACAAATCACAACAAATTGAGCCCCCATCAAGGTGCATAGCAAGCCCTGGGGCTCAGCCTCCGAGTGTGGGGGCGGGGCTTCCCAGAGATCCCTCCCCCCAGCTGTGGGGGCGGGGCTTCCCAGAGATCCCTCCCCCCAGCGCAGGTCTTTTGCTTCTGGCAAAGAAACCTATTCCTCCCTCCTTCGCCAGACCTTCTGCCTCCCCCAAGTGTCCGAGAGAAGCAAAGAACCTGAAGAAGAGTGGCACTTCCCGGCTCCACCGTTTGCCCTCGGTTTCCTCATCTGTCAATGGGGCCCATCAAACTATCCTCGCAGGTTACTGCTAGAAAATGAGCCAAACTTGCCTGAAATGACAGGTCAGCGATTCAAGGCTAAGCAAAGCGATGACGGTGGGTGACTCCTCACCCTCCAGCTGGCTGACCTCGGCCAGCCACTCACCTTCGTTGCTTTCGGCTGAGAAATGGTCCCGCGTGGGTTCTCAGTAGGCTCCGCTGCCTTAGTGTGGTCTTGTCACGATAATCATCTCGATGACTTCCTACAAAGGGAACCGAGCTCAGGGGGGGCTGCCTGCCTACAAACTTCCATGGCTCCCACTTTCTTTAGGCATCAGGAACTCACTGGCTGCGCAGGACAGCCCACCTTTCCAGAAGCATCTGCCACACAGAAGCAAAGTGACATTAAAGTGAGACGGGCCACACTGCCTGCCCCGTCCATCCCCAGTTGCCGGTGCCTTGAGCCGGGGAGAAGGGAGCGAGGGCAGGGCCCGGGTCAAGACCCCTTCCTGGCCTCGGTCCTCTCCAGGGGAGGTGCTGGGGAAGCAGGGCCTGGTCCCCGGGCATTATCTGAAGGTCGGGCAGGTCAAGCCCTAAAAGAATGGTGCTGACCCCAGAAAGAAAAGGGGCGGGGGAGGGCTGAGACTGGGCCTGGGTCCTCCCTGTGAAGCTCCGTCCCTTCCCCTAAACCCTGAGCCTTCCTCTTTGTCCGAGGATGCAGTCAGGGTCCTCTGGAGCCCTGGGGACCCCAAGAAGCTCTGGGGGACATACGGAGGCCAGACAACCTTCGAAAAGGCTCTCGGCCTCACCGAGGGAACCAGACAGCAGGGAGGGACCTCGGCAGGGCTTGGAGCAGGAGAGCGGCAGACCCTTTCAAACCAGCGCTCTCTGCCCTCAGCTCAGCCTTTTCCTACCCCTGGTGTCTCCAGCTCCAGATGAAAATGATTCAGATTTCAATTTTTTTTTTTTAATTGCCAAAGAAAGCGCCGCCAGTTCTTCGGTTCTTAAAAAACTGTGGAATGTGCTAGAATACCGAAAGCCCGTGCCGGGACGTCCCCTCTCTCCCTCATCTGGACTCCATCCTCTGGCCAGCCCCTCAGCTGCCTCCAGAGTCCGTGTCCTCTCTCTGCTGCTCCCCAACCTGCTCTCCCAGATCCTGACTCCCTCCGGCCCCCAGTCCCACAGAGAGGCCGCTTCTCCCCCCACCAGTAGATGGAGCCCTGACCAGGTCCCACCTGCTCCCCACGGGGTTTAGCAGAAGCAGAAGGTCTTCCCCACCCTGCTCGTTCCCCACAGCCCCCTGACCAGAGGACCCACTCTGTGTCTGTACCCACCATGACTGCACTGAACACCCCCATTCACCTCACACGGGGGACCCTGGGAGGGGCTTCCATTAAGCTTCCAGGCATCTCTGCAGGGACCAAACGGGGTGTGCTTACAGCAAAGCCGAGATGAACCCCACCTTGAGGGGATTAGGTGCAGCGGGGAGGTGCTACCTTGCACACATCCCCATATTTCAGATCAGGGTAAACAATGAGCCAAGGTATGCAGTGCTCGGCACAGAGTCTGGAAAAGAGCAGGCGTGAAGTAAAAGTGGTTGTTATCTTTATGTGCAGTTAACGCGTCATTTTTTGGTGACTTTTTGGTCATAAAGTACAGTGACTAAAGTCAACTGAAACTGACCCAAGCAAAAAGGAACTTTCTGGGCTCGCCTGACTGTCAGGGCACGTCATGGAAAAGTTCAGATCTATGACCTAACGATCTCGCCGTGGGAATGAAATGAGAACCCTTATTCCCCAGCTCTGGCGAGCAGCATCCTGCGTAAGGACTCTGATTGGTCTAGTCTGGGTCATGCGCACCTTCCTGGGCCAATCACCACAAGAGTTTGACTGGTCCAACTTGAATCAGATGCCCAGCCCCTGTGGCTAGATTGAGCTGATGGGCCCCGCGTCAACCAAGCACTGGATGAGCAGGAGCAAGGGCCCCAGAGGAGGGAGTGGGAAGGCCGACGGTCCTCGGAACTGGACGCCTCCAAGGCACAGGACTCGGGGTCTGTCTGAGAGGTATCAGCCCCATTGGTGGACAGGGAAAGTCTCAACCTAGAGAAGAGCTTGCCTAGGGTCCCAGGGTTTCTTAGTGGTGGCCCTGCAAGGGCTCAATCTGCAGGTATCTGCCCCCACAGTTTCCCCAAAGACGGAGAAAGACCAACCAGGGGCCGTGCTCATGTTTCCCGCAGTGGAGCCGGCCGCCGGCCTGCCCCGCCCCCACACCCAGAACCAAGCTGGTCTTCCGGTCTTGGACTGGGTGAACCTGACCATTCACCCTGACTCTTGTCAAGGAAAAGGAAGGAGGCACTGAACAATCTGAGGAGCAACTTAGCCACCGTCCTTGGTCCTGACACATGGGTGACGTTGAGACCAAAAGCCCCTGGTCTGAGGGATTCTGGCCAGGGTGACCGCCCTCCATGGCCAGCCCCAGTGAGGCTCAGGAGGATGGCTCTTGGATTCTCACCCATTAAGTGGAACCAGAGGACCTCCTTCACCAGACGGCCCTGGGCCTCCAAGAATAGAAGGAAATCATTCGTGCCAGGGGTGTGCCATCAAGACTGACCTGGATCACCTGACGCCGCTCGGAGGAGGCCAGTGCCCTCTGAAGGGGGAACAATTCCCTCTCCACGGACATCTGCAAGAGCTTAACTAACTCTTCAGGGTAACCAGAGGCCCGTCTCCGTCCATCTCCCGATCAGTTCATCTGCACCCTCTCCTGACTTCTGAACGCTCTTTCCCTTTCTGCCTCCTCTGCTAGCAGACTTACCTGTCCTCTTCAGCTGGTGTTGTAGAGAAGCCCAGCTGGGCTGACCGCTGATACTGGGTGATGGTTAGCATCCTGGGCAAAGGTGCTGACCAGCCTTCCCCCACAGGAAGCAATTTACTACCTAACAGAGGGGCTGTCCATGTTAGAACCCCATAAACCCCACAGCTAACTCTAGGGTTTGAAGTGTCCATCCAAGAAAAAAAAGCCCTCATGCTGAGACTTTCAGGGCCTCCCGATTCTCCTTGCACGATTCCCTCTTGGATTGCATCCCCTCCCTCTGTAGGCCACTCCCCAGGTGTGATTATTAAAGTAGTTAAATCACTCGTCACACCCCCTGTGGAACCCTGGGTCTGGCTGGCCCTGGGACCACCAGACCAACAGACCATGACAGAAGTGAGACTGAACGAGGGCTGGGCCTCTGAGAAAGGCAGCTTTTATTTTCCTCCCTCTTGGAATGCCCATTTCTGGAACATTCCCTCTCAGAACATCCCAGCTGCTGTGCTGGAAGTCCAAGCCATGTGGGGAAGTCACCGATGTGTTTCAGTCAACAGCCCAAATGAACTCCCCGCAGCCAGCCAGCAACCAGAGCTGGCCACGGGAGTGCGCCGTCTTGGACGTCTAGCACCAACGAGTCACCAAGTGACTGCAGTCCCAGGGGACGTGACGTGGAGCAGAATTACCCCACTGAGAAGGGTCCATCCCCAAAGTCACAAGAGCTAACAAAACAGGTGTGCATGAAGCCTTGAGTTTCGTGGTGGTCGGCTACACAGCCGCAGGTGTCAGAATGCCAGGTTCGAGTTCTCGCCACTGCCCATGTCAGTTACAACAGTTTACCAACCAGCTAATCCCCACCCCGCGGCCACCCGTCCCCAGAGTTCTCTTCCAAGCCCAATACCGATCACATCATTCTTCTGCTCATGAGCCTCCAGTGGCTTCTCGTGGTCCATAGCACAGTCTTTACCCCCATGGATGCACATCAGAACCACCAGGGTGGTTTTTTTCCGAACACAGACATTCTACTTAAAGACTTGGTCAAGGTATCAGATTACAAAAAAAATTAAAAAATAAATAGTAGTGGAGGGGAAAAAATGGCATGATAGATTAAATTACTTGCCCAAAATTCTTCCTAGTCTACTTCTATGATTTACCATGAGCAGAAGGGACATTCACACCAGTATGTTGGACTTGGCCATGAGATTCATTCTGTTCAATTAACTATGGGTAGAAGTGACACAGTGCTGGTTCCAAGCTGAGGCCTTAGGTGACATTGCATAGTTCCTCTCCTCCCTCTTGCACTCCTGCTATTCTGCTGGAAAGACTTTGCCACAGACAGACGCTGCCCCTTCAGCCTGCGTCCTGCAATGAGGAACATAAAGAATAGACCTAAACCCAGGCCCTGTCCTGGACCACTCAACCAACACTAGTCAGGTGCCTGGAGTCACCCCAACTGATTTGCAGACCTGTAGTGAGAAAAATTATGTTTGTTGTTACAGGCCCTGGGGCAGGGGATCACCTGTTATGCAGCATCACTGCAATAAGAACTGACTGATACAGCAGGTGGCCAGAAGCATATGCCTGATCAAGAACCACGAGACAAAAGAGAAAATCCAAAAACAGTCCGCCAGTCAAGTGCTTTTGAGGTCTGGCTCCCGTGTGTGTCTAGCGTCATCTCCCAGCTTCTGAACCACAGTTCTGGGTGCTAACACCGACCCCAACCCTGATCAACCCTCACAGCCAAGGGACACAGAGGTGGCTGTCAAATCCAACTGAGAAAATGGTCAGAGAGCAGTAAGAGTCCGGCACCTGGCCAGAAGAGGTCCCAGGTATGGGGGAAAGAGAGGCCACACCTGGGTGCTGCACACCTGATACTGGATCCTGAAGCCACTGCTGGCAGACAGGGGACCTCCAGCTCTCCCTGCTTCTTTGGGAAGGGAAGCACCCGTTGGCCCTGTGACATCCTGGCCATCGTGGGGAAAGAGAGCAGGTACACAACTCCTGAAGGGGCCTGGTCACGTGCCAGTTAGCCCAAATCCCCACAGACACCCCCCGAAGCTTCACTTACCTACACGTGTGAACGGAGTTCAGATGTAAAGCTCAAAGTTTTGCTGACTCTTAGACAGTGCCATGTGAATCTTTCTCAAATAAGTATACAAAATATATCCTAATTTTTAAAATTGGTTTTATTTTTTAAATACATGACAGAAGAATGCATTACAATTCTTATTACACACATAGAGCACTTTTTCATATCTCTGTTTGTATATACAGTATGTTCACACCAATTCGTGTCTTCATACATGTACTTTGGACAATGGTGTCCATCACATTCCTCCATCATTGCTACCCCCCTGCCTCCTCCCTTCCTCTCCTACCCCTCTGCTCGATCTAGAGATCCTCTATTCTCCCCATGCTCCCCCTCCCTACCCCGCTATAAGTCAGCTTCCTTATATCAGAGAAAACATTTGCCATTTGTTTTGGGGGGGGATTGGCTGACTTGACTTAGCATTATCTTCTCTAACTCCATCCATTTACCTGCAAATACTATGATTTTATTCTCTTTTATTGCTGAGTAATATTCCATTGTGTATATGTGCCATATTTTTTATCCATTCATCCACTGAAGGGCATCTAGGTTAGCTCCACAGTCTACCTACTGTGAATTGTGCTGCTGTAAACATTGATGAGGCTGTGTCCCTGTAGTGTGCTGTTTCTAAGTCCAGGGCTCACTAAGGCCCCTTCGGTAGCTGTTTCAGTAAATGCAGGCCTTTTCTTGACCAGCTAGAAAGCCACCCCCTCCGGGAGGCCTTCCCTGATCTCCAGCTGCACCCAGCAGCCCAGACACACTGGGGTTCCCGTTTTCACTGACACAGAGCAGGAACTGGAGTCTCCGCAGCTGTGGGAGGCCCGAGGCTCCCCCAGGGCTGAGGTCAGCGCCGGTGCCTTTCAGGGTCCAGAAGAGCAGAGAAGACCCGACCGAGCAGGTGGGAGTTTTGCCCGCGGTGACCCCCAGCTGCCTTTAAACCCTCCCAGGGGGGCCACCAGGAAAACCACTCCCTTCCCCCCACTGCGCGAGCCTGGGCTGGTGAACGGGGCCTGGCCAGCCTGGCGCCTGCTGGTGAAATGCCCCGTGCAAAGTCCTCCAGGTGGGAATCCTGATCCCCAGGTGGGAATCCTGATCTCCAGGTGGGAATCCTGACCTCCAGGTGGGAATCCTGACCTCCAGGTGGGACTCCTGACCTCCAGGTGGGAATCCTGACCTCCAGGTGGGAATCCTGACCTCCAGGTGGAACTCCTGATCTCCAGGTGGGAATCCTGACCTCCAGGTGGGAATCCTGATCCCCAGGTGGGAATCCTGATCCCCAGGTAGGAATCCTGATCCTCAGGTGGGAATCCTGATCCTCAGGTGGGAATCCTGATCCTCAGGTGGGAATCCTGATCCCCAGGTAGGAATCCTGATCCCCAGGTGGGAATCCTGATCCCCAGGTGGGAATCCTGATCTCCAGGTGGGAATCCTGATCCTCAGGTGGGAATCCTGATCTCCAGGTGGGAATCCTGATCTCCAGGTGGGAATCCTGATCCTCAGGTGGGAATCCTGATCCTCAGGTGGGAATCCTGATCTCCAGGTGGGAATCCTGATCTCCAGGTGGGAATCCTGATCTCCAGGTGGGAATCCTGATCCTCAGGTGGGAATCCTGATCTCCAGGTGGGAATCCTGATCCTCAGGTGGGACTGTGAACCAGAGCTCCCGGGTTTGGAGCTGAGCGTCTTGAGCCCCAGGGTGTGCCGGCCTCTGGGTGTGCCGGCCTCTGGGTGCGCAGAAGTGCTTAGTAAACCTGCGGCTCCAAGGAGAGCGCCCTGGACAAGAGGGCGAGCTCACTCAGAAGGGAGAGGTCGCGAAGCCCGCCAGCACGCCTATGCCAGCCCTCCTCCCCTGTGAAGGCCATTTTCCACTCGAGTCCATTCTGGGGGTGAGTGACACCCGGGGGTGCTCCCCCACATCTCCTCCGTCCCTTTCCCCGGGGCGTGTTTTGACACCAACCGCCGGGCCCGAGTCTCGCGGCCCGAGGGCCTCGCTTGGCACCAGGAGACCTCAGAGACGGCAGGCCAGCTCCCTGCTCCTCACCCAAGAAGCCGAGTTGTCACTCACGGCCCGAGCTCCCCCAGGGAACTGGGCCAAGATCACCCCCTGGGACTCTGCGTGGCCTCCCTCCACCCTTCACCACGGCCACCCCCTGCACATCTCACTTGAGTCCCTGACACACTGCACTGGAGTCAACCCCCCCTCAGACCACTCCCTGGAGTTTCACACATAAGAAACAATGCTCTACCTTGTGGCTGGGCTTGGAGGGTTGTCCTTGTCCCTGACTGTGGCAGCGCCTCTTCCTCATCTCACACCAGACACCTCACCAGGCAGGACGGGGGCTAATCTCCACCAAGCAGACGGGAAGGCAGGGAGGCGAGGCAGGGAGCGATGGCCTTGACTGCTCTCCCTCTCCGTCCAGGCACCGGTGTCCACGGTCCTGAGAGCTTGGATGTTGGCACTGAAAACGAACCTTGAAGTGACCGAGGCGCTTCATCCGTTCTTGAGGAAACGCCTGGCGGTGCCTGAAAGGGAAGGTCAGAATTTTTCTTAGTCTTCCCACCGCCGCCCAAGTGACAGCGTGTGTGGTCACCGGGTCCGGTCAAGCTCGAAAGCCAACAGCCATCGGTCCCTTCCTAGGGACCACGGTCCTCCTTTGGGACGCAGGGAAATGCTTCACCACCTCTTGGTCCCACAGAACACAGACACAGACGGTCCCCGAGCGTGGAGTGATGAACACATTCCTGAATGTCCCTGCCTCGAGGACATCTCAGGGGACACTGCCTCTTCTTCTGGGTCTTGCTTTACGGCAGGAGCACCCCAGCCTGACACGTGCTGCCACACTAGCAGCTGTGCCCACCGTTGTCCTTGCGCCCTGGCAGCTATGAACCCCAGGAAAGGGACAGACACCGTCTGGGCATTGTGATGGAAACACCCCTGGCCTGTGCGCCCCAGAGGGCGCGGGGACCTCCCGGCATTCCCAGGCCACGCTTTGACGAGCGCTGCCTTTTGTCACGAGCACCCAAGTGCGCACACGCACGTGCGCACACACACGCGAGCCCACAGGACTTCTCTCACGTGACCTTTGAGAGGGCATCTGAATATCAAAAGAGGAAGGACGTCATCTAGGGAGAAAGGGTGCCTCAGGAGCATGGGGGCATTCAGCGCTAGGAACAGCTCACCGCATTGTCCTCCGCTTCCCGGCTTCTGTGGCCAGGGGCAGAGGCTGGCCCGGAGGCTGCTGTTTGGAAAACGCGTCCAGCCCCATGGGCCCCTCCTGGTGCAGAAGAGAGAAGCTCTGCCCGCACGGGGGGAGCCCCGGGGCGGCACACAGCTGGAGAGGGCTCTGCAGACCGGGCACCGGCCACAGGAGGGCCTGGACACCCACCCCAGCCCTCCCAGGGCAGCTGGACGCACGACTGCCCACTCCAGCCCCAGCAAGGTCGGCGTGAGAGCCGCCGAGACCCGTGGGTGGAGGCCGCAGCCTCCTCATGAGGAGCCTCCTGGAGAAGGGGCTTTGTTCACTGACCACACGGCCGGGCCCTTCCCAATGCAGCCTCCACGGCCTGAGTCACTGCGGGGGGCTGGTGCGCACGCTGCCGCCACCCACAGCCACACTCGGCCCCCACCTGGTACTCAGATCCTCCTCCTCACCGCCCAGTCCGCCGCCCTCTGCTCACCACCTGGCCACGTCCATGTCCCTTGGGGACGCACATGAAGACCAGGGCCCGAGGGCCTGGGCAGCCACCCTGGGAAGTCCCTTCTCATCTAGCGCTCAGCTCCCACCTCGGTGGAGGGAGAAGAGGATCGGGAGGCCGCTCCTCCGTCAACGCTCTGCCAGTCCCAACGTGCTGGGCTCTCCAGGGAAAGGGCACGGGGCACCCGGGCAGCTCAGGCAAGATGAGAGAGTGGCCTCCGCAGGCAGGAGATGACGGGTGTCCACCACGGGGTGCGGGGGTCTGGGACCCCCAGGGCCAAGGCCCCGGGGTTGGATGTGACAGTGAGGGGACACCTTGAGGGGGTGGGGCATGCAGGAGGGATGACTCGGGGGTGAAGGATGTGCTATCCACAAGGACGGTGACGGTGCTGAACAGATTTACTCTAGAAGATTCTCAGATGCCCCCGAGGGGCACATAACTGCCTCTGCCGCATGATCCCTCCCCATGAGGACCTCGCTGGTGGGTACAGGACTTGACGGTGGCCTCTAGGAGACCAAAGATGATTCTGAGGGTGGCTGCGAGGGTGGGATAAGATCAGCCCAGGATTCGGTGGGCTGAGTGGCTAGATCACCATTCCCAGTGTGGGTGGGCCTCGTCCGATCAGTGGAGACCCCCATGGAGCAGAGAGGCTGAGGACTTGGACGTCCTGGCTCCAGACTTGGACCAAATCATCGGTTCTCCTCGGGCCTCGAGCCTGCTGGCTCTCAGACTGGCACCCACACCGTGGCCTCTCCTGGTCCTCGGTCTTCAGGCTCAGACTGGAGTGACACAGGGGTCCCCCGGGGTCTCCAGTTTGCACACCACCAATCTGCACCCGGCTCCTCCGCCTTCCACTTGTGTGAAGTGATTCCTTACTTGTGCATTTGGTTCTGTTTCTGTGAACCGCCGCGCCTACCGCGGACGCAGCCTTGTGATCACACACAGGAGCCGCACTCAGGCAGGGCGGGACCCGCTCTGTGCTCGCGCTCTCTCTGGAGCGCAGGCTTCTCCACTGCCGCTTCCTTTTTGGAGGGATGGTGTGCGGGGGACAATCCCGGGTGTGACGGTTTGGATCCTGAGTGAGAAAGTGCAAGAACATGCAGAGGAGAAATGATTGGGTCGTGAGGGCCTGAGCCCAGTCCGTGAGTCGACCCCGGGGTGGGAGTAACTGGGTGGGGGCCGAAGGCGGGTGGGGGTGGCTGCAGGAGGCGGCGTCGGGGCTGTGGCTTGGGGTATGCATTTTGTATGTGGAGAGTGGAGTCTCTGCTTCCTGATGGTCCTGTGAGCCGCTTCCTCTGCCACACCATGACGTCCTACGTCACCTCCAGCCCACCCGGGGAAGGGAGACCTCGGAAACCAGGAGCCCCCAGATACACTTTCCCTTCTCTAAAGTTGTTCTTGTCAGGTGTCTAGTGGCGGCAGAAAAAAAAATAGCTAAAAACTCCAGCCTCGCACCTGCTGGGCAGGGCCTCACCGCGGAGCTGCGGACGGCCTCGGCCTGCCCGGCCTCCGTCCTCCTCTTCTCTCGGTGTCTCTCCGTCTCACCCTCTGGGTCACTGGGCATCCCAGGGAGTGAAGCTGGACTGCAGTCAGGAGCACACACCGTTTGCCAGGGGACATGTCCTGGAAGGTCCATGGGGGGACGCAGGCTCTGGGGAGGCCCCGGATGCCCACCGGCCGCACCTGCAAGGGAAGGAAGCAGGATTGGGCCGGGGAGACTCGGTCACCACGCAGAGCCACAGCGTCTCAGCCAACTCCAAACACTGCCCCCTAAGGGAGCTGGCCACTGGCCAGGAGCCTCCTGGGAAGGATGAGGCCTGACTTGAGAGCGGAGGCCAATCCTAGGCCCTGCGCTGAGGCGCCTGCTGCGTGCTTCCCGAAGCTGGGGCCGGGGTTCTCTCAAAGGGAGCCCAGGGGCGCAGCTCTGTGACTGCCATGCTGGACACACAGTGTCCTCTTCACTTTGTCCTGTTTGGGGCCAGGCATGTATAGGTGCGTCGAATGCACGTGAGATGCCTATAATACTGGTAACGTTGACGCCCGGGCGTGACACTCATTGTGTGCTTACAGGACGACCAACTGCTTAAGGTCTCGCCCTTATCACCACATTGAATCATGACATTGACCCTGCGCAGGTAGGAACTGATCACTATCCTCCTTTTTTTCAAAAAAGGGGACTGAGGTTCAGAGAGGCCCTCTGTGCTGCCCTCGTTGTCACAGCGTGTGGGACCTGGGACCAGGATCTCAACCTGATCTGGAGTCTGAGCTTAGAAGCCTTTGTGAAGAGAAGAGCAAGCGCTTGTAGCTCTTAGCTGCTGCTATCCCAGGGGCTGCGTAGGCAGATCCCCACGAGATGAGCACCAGCTTAGATCTGCAGACAAGGGAGCCTTGACCACCCTCCAGATTGCCAGAAAGGGCAGGGACCCTCATTGTACCCTGTATCTGATCTAATCAATCTACTTGTATCTAATCCAGCAACAGAGTTGCCACTTGAGCAGGGCAGAGGTGTGACTCCATGAACCCAACTCCGAAGCATGTGACCTTAGAAGTCGCCTCCAGGGTGCCCTCCTGGATCTGCTTGTCCCGGCTCGGATGAGGCTGGCTTGACCTCCCGGGCTGTGCTCTAAGAGCTGAATCAGAGTCACAAGTGCAGACTGCCCTGCTCCAGGTCCCCTGCCCTCCCCCGGCACTTGGAGGATGCAAGACGGTTCTTGGGAGTCTTTGTCTCTCCTTATAAAAAAAGCCACTTCTTCCGTCACTGAGCAGACAGGAGCAAGGCCGCGTCCCAACCTCTACTCGGTGCCATTTGGAAACAGTGGATGTTGAGTCAAACCAAGTGAGTTGAAGCCGATAATCAGACCCACACACAGGAACCCCATGCAGAGGCAGGGCGGCCCTCCTCTACAGCAGATAGGACAGGGAGGTCCGGACTGCCCCCGGGCAGCGTCCCTGGAGGCTGGCAGCAGGGCCCCGTGCAGGGAGGAAGAGGGAATGAGGATTATTCCTGCCACCTCGGAAGCGCAGGACCCATCGGAGGTGGCTCCTGGGAGAGGTGGGCTGACCAGGAGGACCCCAGCACCCCAGGGAGATGCTGCCGAGGGATCCTGGCCCACGTGGAGCCAATTTGAAGTCGGACAGAATAAATCATCTTTTCCCAGGCTTCTCAGGTGAATGGAAGCTCCAATTTAAAGGGGGTAAAAGTAACCTGGGCACAGAGGTGCACACGCCTGTCATCCCAGAGGCTCGGGAGGCTGAGAAAGGAGGATGGCAAGTTCAAAGCCAGCCTCAGCAGAAGCAAGGCCCTAAGCAACTCAGGGAGACCCTGTCTCTAAATAAAATGCAAAACAGGGTTGGGGGTGTGGCTCAGTGGTGGGGTGCCCCTGAGTTCAATCTCCAGGCCCCCCCATAAGTAAATAAATAAACAAGCAAACAACAACGTATCAGGTCTAGTAACTGGAAGCGAGGTATTACCACGCTGGTGCAGCGGTTCACGTCACGGGCTTTGGGAGCCCAGCTGCTTGAACTCCGCTCTTGTCTCAACTTCCTCATCTGTAAAATGGAGATGGTGATGACGGTAACCACCTCACCAGGATGCATAAAGATTCAGCGGCTTCATATACATAAAGCCGCAGAATGGCAGGGACTAAATCCACACTCTGGAAGAGGTGGAAACACAGGAGCTCCAGGGCCCAGGAGGCTCAGTCATCTTGTTTGGGGGATATCATTTCACCACCCCCAGTCCCCAGCCTTGGTTTCTCCATTTGAGAACCGAAATGGCTGCCTGGCCCATGATCATGAAGGAGAATGGAGACAGGGAAAGAATCACGCATGGACTGTAAATGGATCCCCTAGGACTGTGCAGTGTACCCTCTGAGCAACCGTACCCAGCCGTCCTGACGACAAGCATAAAGCCATCAGCACGTTGGAGATGCCATCCGGGTGCCTCCCTCTGTGCAAAGGCACATAACCAACCATGGACTGTGACTCAAAGATGTTACCTACGCCCCGTCCTGAGGACAGCGGGCGTGGAAGTGAGAAAGGAACAAGCTGGTCCTAACCCGCAAGAGTCCTTGTCCTTGAGGGACAAGTTTGCAGCAGGAAGTAGCCCAAGCACTGTGTGGTACAAGAGCAGACTCTGGGGAGAAGCAGCAGGAGCACCTTCCCCAAGGAGAGGGACCGCGATGGCCTGGACTCACACAGACCAGGTGGAGCGGGTGGCCACCGTGGAGCCAGGAGCTGCACCTGCTGTGGCCGGGGCGGGGGGGTGTGGGGCCTGCTCCGGGAACAGGGTCCCGCTGTCCATTCTGGTGGCCCGTATGTGCGCCCAGGAGTGCCACCCACCCGAGGATGGACATGACGCTGGAGGCCAGGAGAGGCCCCGGGGGCCGGGCCCTGGTCCCCTCGCTCATACCAACTGGTCAATGCCACTTCAAATGGGGCAGCTCGGAGAGGATCCCAGGGGACACAGCTTTCCTCTTACCCCTCATGACGGCCACTTAGATCCTTTATTTTATTACAAACTTTCTTTAGCCCCGTCACGGGCTCATCTCCTAATGGGCGCTGCTGCCTCCACCCCCACCCAGATCAAAGCCGCCCGTTGGTTTGTGGAGGATGGAGGATGGACCGTCTGGCGGCCTTTGAACATGAAGGCCCCTTTGTCTCCGCGCTGAAGTCACCCCTGGCACGGGGCAGGGGAGGCTCTGGGGAGGGCGGGAGGCAGCGCCAAGCCTGCAGCCTGGTCCGAGGCTGGGGCCAGAGCCGGAGCAGGACCGGCCTCCCCAGCGAGGCCGCTGACCTCCTGCCTGCCTCGGAGGGTCTCCCACGGGCAGCCCCAGGGTGCGTCCCCCTGGGCTTCGGGGTGGATTTTTTGTTTACTCTCTGGAACGCGGAAAGATTTCAGAAGGTCAGCAGCCATCGGAGACTCGACTGTTTCTTAAAGAAATAGGGTGGTTCTTTCTGATCTCCCTGAAGGTTGGAGTCTGGTCATCCCGGGCCTCTGCGGGGCGACCGGCCTCACCAGCTGTCCGAGGCTTCCCGAGTCCTGGGGGTTGAGTTTCCCACCCGATTCAGTATTTTTTTTTTTTCTTGCTGTGAAGTCTGATTTCCTGGAAATCGCTGTTTTTATCCCCTGGGGACCACCACCAAAAGCTCAGAAGCTCATGTCCCCAGAGATGGAGGAAGGGGTGGGCGGAAGGGGAAAGACTGTCCTCTTTACAGATGTGGCATTCAAACAGCTGGCGGGATTCGGGAGAGACTCCAGGAAGAACAAGACAGAGGGGATCCACACTCCCTTGTCTCCTCTCTTCCCGGCCCCACGGCCAACAGAGCTATTTTGGCAAAGAAAAGCACAGGGGGACTGGCCCCTGTCACCTCGCTGGGCGTCCTGTTCACACCGGGCGCTGTGACGGGGAGGCACGGAATAGACCCTGAAGCTCAAGGACTGGCCTGAGGTTGCACCGCAGGCCGCGGGCAGCCTGCGGGGTCCACACCCCAGACAACGCCTTCCCTTCTGGGTCCCTTGTGATCTGGGTGGATCTGAGATTAGTTCAGTCCCTGGCCCATCTCCACCCCCCAAAGAAACAGGTCAAATCACTTCTCAGGGCCTCCGTTTGCCCCAGACAGCGGGAGCTTCTGGCTCAGAGGACACACCTTCCAACCACGGGGGTGGACCCGCTCCCCCGTCCCCCAGCGAGATTCAGAGCCCCTCGCCTGGCCCTCCTTCGAAGGAGCCAGTAGGGACGGGTATGGACACCTGACCCAAGCTGGGCCCACCAGACCCTTCCTCCCCAGGAGCTGGGATGGGGCCCCAGTCCTGTAAGCCACTCTGCAGCGACCAAACTCAGAACCCAGGCCAGCAAGAGGACACGGAGCAAGACAAGAAGCATCGAGCTGTGCCCCCCGCCAGGTGGGGTGGAGGCTGGCCTCCAGGTCTGGACCCGCCTTGCCTCCAGCCTCACCTCCAGCCCCTGCCCTTTGCCATTGCCCCACATCCTGCCTGTGAAGCACCATGTTCCGTGTGAGAGGACTCGAGAGGCTACTCTGGCAGCTGTGAATCACCTGGGTAAACAGACCGAGAAGATCTAGGTTCGAATCCCGCCACCGCCCTGTCATCTAACCTGTCTCTCCTATTTCTAAAGTGAGAATCATGCTTCCCTGATGAGTGTAGGCGAGATTCAAAATGATATGATTCAAATCCTTGCACCCGGGACCCAACACAGGAGCTCTCCCCGCCCAGAAATGCTTTGTGTTGTTGCACTTGTTGCTGTTTTTAAAAGCTTTGGTGACGGGGATAGCTAGCAGTAATTTGAACTGGCTCCACTTTGCAGACTACCCACAAACCCATTTTTATTACCCACCCATGTGTTTACGTCATCAGTCTGTGATGCTCAAGTAAAAACAGGACAGCCAGGTGCCATGGTGCACACTTATAATCCCAGCTGCTCCGGAGGCTGAGGCAGGAGGATCACAAGGTAGAGGCCAGCTTGGGCATTTTTAATGAGAGTCTGTCTCAAAATGAAAACTAAAAAGGGCAAGGGGTGGAGCTCACTGGTAGAGCACTGGCCTAGCAAGTGGGAGGACTTGGTTTCTGTCCCCAACACTGCAGGAAAGAAGATAAAGACAAGATTAGGACCAAACTCTTGTCATTGTGAAGGTAGCAATACTCAGGACCGAGAGCAGGTGAGAGGTTTACTCGGTGATCTTGGAGGTGTCAACCGTAAAAACCATTCTTGCATTTTTCTAAACCAAAGAAGACCAGAGAGGGCTGTGGGCAAGACACAGAAGAGGAGCTTCTTGTCCTCTGTCCCCTCACAGAAAAAACGGGTCTCAGCAGTTATCCATGCGTGAGAATACCACTGTAAGAGCTTCAGGATCCAGGTGAGAGACCTCAGCTCTCGGGGGAGCACAGGAAAAGAAAGCACATGGCCCACGGCCCCCCAAGCCTGGCCAGCGCAGGGGAGAGAGGAACCTTCTCTGTGAGGGAAGGAGAGGGAAGCAAGCACCTGGATTCCCCCAAGACCCAGGCACCAGGCCACACCAGGGAACCCAGGCACCAGGCCACACCAGGGAACCCAGGCACCAGGCCACATTAGGGAACCCAGGCACCAGGCCGCACCAGGGAACCCAGGCACCAGGCCACATTAGGGAACCCAGGCACCAGGCCACACCAGGGAACCCAGGCACCAGGCCGCACCAGGGAACCCAGGCACCAGGCCGCACCAGGGAACCCAGGCACCAGGCCACATTAGGGAACCGAGGCACCAAGCCACACCAGGGAACCGAGGCACCAGGCCACATTAGGGAACCCAGGCACCAGGCCACACCAGGGAACCCAGGCACCAGGCCGTACCAGGGAACCCAGACACCAAGCTGGCCCCCGAGACCCAGGCCCAGCCTCTCCTAGCGCCAAGCCTGCTCCCGTTACCCGGGTTCCAGTCAGGCCCCATGACAGGCAGCTGCATGACTCCAGGCTCCAGACACAACCCAACACCAGTCCCAGGCCACCCAAGTGTCAATCTGGGCCCACAGGCTCAGGCACCAGGCCAGTCCCTCAGACCCAGACTCCAGGTCCGCCCCAGGACCAAATCCACCCCTAGAACCCAGGATCCAGGCCTACCCTGCTGCCAAGCCCTCCCTGTGTCCCGGGGCCAAGGGTGGACCTAGTGCCAGGCCGGCCCCTGAGGCTCAGGCTCCAGTGGGCCCAGGTCCAGGTGTGCATCCATAGACTCAGCACAAGGCTGGCTCCTTTGGACCCGGGTCCCAGGTTGACCTCCAGAACTCAGGATCACCCCCACAGACCCAGACGCCAGGCCCAGACGACTCTGTGACCCAGGTGCTAAGTTCAACCCCGGTGGACCCCGGTACCAGGCTGGCATCTGCAGACTCAGGGCCAAGTCCATCCTTGTTGACCTAGACACCCTCGTGGGCTCTGGCTCAATGTCTGATACCAGGAGGCCACACACCCAGGCTCCAGAGGGACCCACTTACCCATTCACCAGGCCCACCCCGGTGGACGCTGGACCCAGGTGTCCAAACAGACCCGGCCTGCAGGCCGGCCCTGAGCTAGGGACAGGCCAGCCCACGTGAGGACCCCACAGACCGCCTTCCCAGAACGTCTGGACGGGCTGACTGGGGAGGACTCGTCCTGCCAACGCCAGTCTCTGAAGACCACAAGGGTATCCACTTCTTCAGACGGGCAGACACCAAAGTGAGACTTTAAAGACCACAAACAGAAAAAATATGACACCACCAAAGGAACAAAATGACACCCCAGTAACCCACTCAAAACAGAAGTGAAAACTCATGGACCACCCGATGAGGAATTCATGATAATTGTCTTGAAGAAGTTGCGTGAGCTAAGAGAACACAGACGTACAACTAGATTGTTAGGGTCTGTAAACAAGTCAGGATGGCGCCTGGCGTTTTGCCAGAGGGAGTGGTTTGAGAAGTAACGCCATTAAGTGTGCCATTAAGTGTGGAGATTCCTTATTGGTGGACTGCTGTATCTAGTTTATGTTAATTAAGATAAGCTGTGTGGAATGTATATATACCCCTCCTGTCCTACAATAAACGGCTCCCACTCCTGCTGTATCAATGTACACAAGTTGCTCGTCACCCCCCCCCCCCCCCCCGGTTATTTTGCTGCAGCCGGACTGCAGCACTAAATGATACACAGAAAGCAGCACAGGAGCAAAATCAGACCCTCATCCATAATAAAGAACCAAGCAAACTCCACTGGAAAATATCTAAGGGGCTTCATTGGCACTCAGTCAAGCAACAGAGAGAATCAGTGAATTCCAAGGGCCCCGGAAATCACCCCGTAAGAAGAACAGAAAGAAAGGAGAACGGAAAAGCGATCCAAGTGTCCAGCACTTCTGGGACGAATTAATGTTTACATTTTAGGGCATCCAGAAGGAACGGAGAAATTATTTTTCAAAAATACAGCTGAGTGTGGTGGCCCACACCTATAATCCCATCCACTCGGGAGGCTTGGGCAGGAGGATGGCCAGTTCAAAATCAGCCTGGGCAACTTAGTGAGACCCTGTCTCAAAATAAGAAGTAATTCCTGGGCCAATATCCAGTACCCTCCCCCCCAGAAAAAAAAATAAGTAAATAAAAATGAAAAAAAAAAGAAATAAAGAAATTCATAAATAAACTGGGACAGGAAAATGAACATGCAGATCCAAGAAACCAAAGAACCTCAGATGTATTCAGTATAAGGAGACGTTCAGCAAGACACATTACAATCAAATTCTCAAAAGTTACACAGAGAGAATTTTGAAAGTAGCAAGAGACAAGGAACCCATCATGTACAAGGGAACCGCCGTAAGATCATCCTCAGATTTCTCAGAAGAAACCTTGGAGGCCAAAAGAGATGGCGTGAGGTATTCAAAATGATGAAAGAAAAATACCAACCTAGAATGCCGTGTAGAGCAAAGCCGTCCTTCAGAGAGAGAGAGAGAAGACTCCCCAGACAAACACTGGGAGGGTCACTACCATTGGAACTGACTGACAAGAGACCAAAGGGAAGTCTTCAAGTTGAAATTAAAAGGATCCTAAATAACAACACGAAAACATAAATATCAAACTCCCTGTAAAGGTAAGAACACCGTCAAAATCAGAATGTTCGAATGCTGTAGAAAATTTGAAAGAAAACATGTTAAAAGTAACTATAGTTACAATAAGTTATTATTGGACACGCAATATATAAAAGATGTAAATTGTGGCTTTAAAAACACAAAATAGGGTTGCAGAGGAAATAAAATATAGATTTTTTTTAGCCCAAAGTTAAGTTGTTATCCACTTTAATCAGGATGTGATAACTGTAGGACTTTTTATATAAGCATCATGATAACCACAAAGAAAAACTGTCGTAGGTACATAAACTACAAAGACAATGAATTAAAGCATGTCACTAAGAGAAAGTCCTCAAATCATAAATGAAGACAGTGAGAGGGAAAAACAGGACAGAATAGAACCAGTGAGAAGACTGTCTCTTCTTTTTTTTGCACTATAACGACTTTGCTTATCAAAAAATTATTTTAAATATAACTGGAGCAAATTTTCCAGTCAAAAGGAGAAGAACAAAAGAATGGATTTTTAAAAATTTTTTTTAAAGAGAGAGAGAGAGAATTTTTAATATTTATTTTTTAGTTTTCGGCAGACACAACATCTTTGTTTGTATGTGGTGCTGAGGATCGAAACCGGGCTGCACGCATGCCAGGCGAGCGCGCTACCGCTTGAGCCACATCCCCAGCCCAAAAAGAATGGATTTTTAAAAACAGGGTCCAATTATATGCTGCCTGCAAGAGACTCACTTTAGCTTTAAGGACAGACATTAGTTGAAGGTGAAGATGGTTCATACAAACAGTAACCAAAAGAAAGAAGGTGGCTATATACGTACGTCAGACAAAATTAAGTAAAAAACTATCAAGAGAGACAAAGCAAGATATTATATAAGGGTAAATGGGTCCATTCATCAGAAGAACAGAGCAGCTATAAACAAATATGCACCCGACTTTGGAGCGCCTAAATGAATAAAGCAACTATTAATAGGACTAACGGGAGGAATAAATATATAAACAGTAGGTATGTTAGTCAGTTTTTGTCACGGGGCCAGTCTACCTGATAAGAGAAAGTTAGAGGTGGAAAAGTTTACTGTGGCTCCTGGTGTCAGAGGTTCCTTCCGTGGTCAGCAGTTTCATAGCTCTGGGTCCAGGGGGGCAGGACATCATGGCAGGAAAGCAGCTCGGGATGTGTCAGCCAGGAAGCAGAGAGAGTTCTGATCACCAGGGACAAAAGCACACCCCCAGGGACTGACTTCCCCCAGCTACACCCTGCCTGCCTCTAGTCACCACCCAGTTAATCCATTCAAGTGGATTAATCCACTGACTGGGTCACGGTACTCAGGATCTGATCATTCCACATCTGAACATTCCTGTCTCACACGTGAGCTTTTGGGGGATACCTTTTATCCAAAGCATAACAGTAGGGGACTTTGGTACCCCGTGTTCAATAATGACTAGATCATCCAGATAGAAAATCAGTAAGGAATCCACAGTCTTGACTAACACTGCAGACCGAATGGATCTGAAAATACATTCGGAGAATTCCACCCAACAACCGTCGATACACATTGTTTCACGTAGGCACAGAACATTCTCCAGAAGAGATCATCTACGAGGCGGCAAAACAAGTCCTCACCAATTTAGAAAGATCAAAATCATATCAAGAATCTCTTCAAACCACAGTGCTCTGAAACCAGAAATCAATAACCGCAGAAATACTGGGAAATCCACAAATATGTGGAAAGTAAACTACACACGTCTGGCTACTGCGTCAAAGAAGGAATCAAACTAAAATAAAAAATGATCTTGAGATCAGTGAAAATGGAAATCCGACACACCAAGACTCACGAGATGCAGCAGAAACAGCTCCAAGAGGGAGTCTGACCATAAAAAGGTCCACACCAAGAAAAAAGCAAGATACAAAATACAAAATAGTCAACCTGACTCTAACCCTCAAAAACTGGATAAGGAAGAACACGCTAAGCCCAAAGTTAGCCACGGGAGGAAATAACACAAAATCAGAGGAGAGATCAATAAAACAGGCTCCACAGACGATGAAAAAGATGGGTGGGAAAAATGAACATGGGGGCTGGGCATGTGGCTCAAGCGGTAGCGCGCTCGCCTGGCATGCGTGCGGCCTGGGTTCAATCCTCAGCACCACATACCAACAAAGATGTTGTGTCCACCAAAAACTAAAAAATAAATATTAAAAAGAAAAAATAAACATGGAACTCCCACAGGATCCAGCAGTCTCACTTCTGCCTGGAGCCATAAAGGAAATGAAATCTCCTGCATTTCCGTGTTCACCATAGACAAGACATGGAAACAACCTGAATATACAAGAGAGGTGTGAATAAAGAAAACTGTGTGTGTGTGAGAAAGAGAGAGAAAGAGAAAGAGAGAGAGAGAGAGAGAGAGACAGACCGAGAGAGAATATTACTCAGCCTTGAAGAAGGAAATCTAGTCGTTCGTGATAACACAGAATGAACCTGGAAAACCTTATGCTACGTGAAATAAGCCAGGGACAGAAAGACAAACACTAATTGGTCTCACGTATCTGTGGAATCTTAAAAAGCAGGTTTCATAGACACAGAGGGGAGAATGAAGATTGTCAGGATGGGGGATGGGAAAATTACCAAAAGGTATGAACTTTCAGTTATGCAGCATGAATTAGCCCTAATCCATGCTGGAGATCTACTACAGGGACATTAAACCGCATTGTGTGCTCGAAATTGTTAAGAAAGTAGATCTTAAATGTCACACACACACACACACACACACACGTATGTGAGGTGATGGACACGTTCACACATCTCACAGTGTATACATGTATCACAACATATATGTACATCATACCTATATACAACTTTTGTCAATCAAACAAAAATAATTCAATGAAACCGCATCAAACGTGATTCCAAGCTTCCACTCAGTAAACCTGTCTGGAAGTTTGCTCCTGGTCAATGCTGAGGGTCCCCACCGCGGGCCAAGCTGGGAGGCCCCAGACAGCCCCTGACACTGCCACGTGGTGCTGCAGTCACACCGGGGCCAAGCTCCTCCCTGAGGCCTGGCTCGCTCTGGCTCATCCAGCTGGCGCCATTGCTGTGGGAGAGTCGGTGCACCCTCTCCCCAGGACGGTCCTATTACTGCAGGCATCACGGACGTCACACACCCTGTCCTCTCTTAGGGCCTTCGGCTTCCTCTCCTGGCCTCCTTCCCTAAGGGACCCTCAAACTGGGTGGTCCTCAGAGTGACCTGGACCTGCAGCATCCGCCTCACCTGGGGCAATGGTCAGAAATGTCCATCACGGTCCCTCCCCAGGACCTAGTGGCTCAGGTCCTTTGGTGGGGGGCTGGGCTCAGCCATCTGGGCTCCACGGAGCCTTTCACATAACCCTGGGGCAGGCTCAAGACTCAGAGCGTACGAACCTCACCGAGAATCCACCCTTTTAAAGCCAAAAGCTACGCAGGGGTTGTCTTGAGATGAGTCTCTGCTCCATAGCATCCTCCTGGTTGATCAGTGTTAGGGTCTGTAAACAAGTCGGAATGGCGCCTGGCATTTTGCCAGAGGGAGTGGTTTATGAGGTGGCGCCAGCGAGCCGTTAAGTGTGCAGATTTCTTATTGGTGGACTGCTGTATCTAGTTTATGTTAATTAGATAAGTTGTGTGGGATGTATATATACCCCTCCTGTCCTACAATAAACGGCTCCCACTCCTGCTGTATCAATCTACACAAGTTGCTCGTCACCCCCTGGTTATTTTGCTGCAGCCGGACTGTGGCAGATCAGCAAACCACAGACACCGGAGTCCTACATTAGGGAGGGACAACAGATGGGCCTGCGTGTCATGTGGCAGTGTGGGTTGTGCACTGTACAACTCTTAAGAGACGCCATCCACATCAACTGGCCCAATAAGAGGGACAGGTGGGAGCGTCAAGAAACCAACGGGCATAGGAGGGGCCTCTGGAGGTCACTGGAACAGGTGGGTTTGGGGGAACTCAAGGGACTATTGGGAAAATCCAAAGGAAAATGATGTGAAACCTGAACTGAGCCCTGGGGTGCTGCCCAGGAGGACAGTCCACATCCCAGATGGAACAAAGAACGCACTGTGCCCCAGGTCCAGCCTCAGACTCCTCTAGGACCAGGCAGCAGGCACGGGGCAGAAGCTGGGGAGCAGCCCAACTCGACAACAGAGGACCCACCAGCTCCTGCCACCGTCACCTCACGCAATGCTGAGCCCAGCCTTGGGAAAAAAGCAAAAACAGAATCCCTCTCCTTTATTTGGAATCTCTTTCCTATTTCAAATAGATTTTAATTTTTAAAGCACTTTTAATTCTAACCAGAATATAAAAATTACTATCGAAACCCAAATTAAAAACAAAAGAAGCAAGAGTCGGACACTTGGTCAAAAAAGACACACGGATGGCCAAGAGCACGTGAGAAGACGCTCCATGTCATCGCCCACTGGGGGAATTCAGATTAAAACCACAACGCGGGGCTGGGGTGTGGCTCAGTGGCAGAGCACTTCCTAGCATGCGTGAGGCCCTGGGTTCCATCCTCAGCACCACATAGAAATAAATAAACAAAATAAAGCTATTGTGTCCATCCACAACTAAAAAAAGAAAACACACCAAGATGACTCTTACACTGAGTAGGATGGCTAAATCAAAAAAAAAAAAAAAAAAACAACTGACACTATCAAGTGCTGGTGAGTATGTGGAGCAACTGGAACTCTCTTACGTTGGTGGTCGATGCAAAATGGCACCCGTACTACTTGGGAAACCATCCCTCAGTTTTCTACAGAGTTCCGCATTCCTACACTGTGATCCAGCAACCCCTACGGTGGGGTGTTGGCCCAAGAGAAATGGGAAATGAGGTTCACACAAAAACCTGTAGGTGAACATTTATAGTGGCTTTACTGGTAATCAGTAAAACCCAGGAAAAATCCGTACGTCCCTCAACTGGAAAGTGGATGGACAAGTTGTGCCATATCAAATCGTGGGATCCAAGTCAGCAGTAGAAGGGAACAAGCCGCGAGACGGGACCCACGGCCGCTGGATCTCCTTCTGCTAAGGCAGGGAGCTCAGGTTCTTAGTGTGAGACTGACTGTGCGCACATCATATAACACAGTGATACTTGAACAAAAGTGGAATACGATTAAAATCACCCCAGGGGCCAAACAAAACGACATAGCCAGCAGAGGGCCACCTGTGGTCTGACCCGGGCTGGACGTCACGGAGCATGAACGGCAAAGGTCGCGTCGTCGTGCGTTGCCTGTGGCCTCGGCCACTCCCGGGACCAGGGACATCACAAAGAACTGAAGTCCGTGGCGCTGAAGGCTGAGGAGCCCAGGAGCACACGGCACAGCGTAGGTGAGGGTCCACTGCTGCATCGTGTCAGGGCCCGGGCGTCACATGGAGAATCAGAGCCAGCAAGTCACTAATGCCATTGAGGGGGCCACCCTCGGGACCCCAGCTAACCCTACTGACCTCCCGGGGCTCCGCCTCCAAACACGTGAACATACGAGTTAGAGACCTGGACGATTAGGTGGCCGACCCAGGACACAGTCCAACCAGAGCAGGTGGGAAGGGCTCACCCCTGCCCCCAAGTCGGGCAGCAGAGAGGCAGGATGTCAGCTGTGGCCAGCGTCAGCCTCTCTCTGTCCTCTGCTCGGCACAGCACGCGGGCCAGATGGGAGGGGACCACCCGAAGGCACCCAGGGCCTCCGTTTCCTCATCTGTAAACTGGGGACAAAGGACACGGCTGTCCCAGGGTTTTCTGAGGTTCACAAGACAGTCTTGTCACCAGCCACGTGACGGGTGCACAGAGTCGGTAGCTTCCCCTTGGGAAACCTGGACACTCGGCCACCTCCGCAGCCATCGGTCCAGGGACGAGTCGTAGTCATGCCACATCAGGAAGAAAGGCCGTGGCCCCGGGACAACCACAGAGAACTGGGCGAGAGAGGGGACAGACGACCCTCCACTGGGAACAGGGGGACCAAATGCGGGGGACAGGGAGAGGGCAGGTGGATCCCAGAAAGTGGACAGGGAGCCAGAAGGAGAAGGTGGTTTCCAGGGCCTCGAAGGATGAGCCAGGAGCCGGAGGTGATGTAGCAGTGTGGGGCCAGACCCAGGGGTCACTCGCCAACAGCAGACCACCGTGTGTCCTTGCCACATCAGCCCAGAGCCCCAGGTCAGCCCTTGACTGTATTTATCTCCATTTTCTGGTTTGAATAGGGTTTGTCCCCGCAAACTCTTGCAGGAGTTTCACCCCCAGAGTCTTACCTTAACGGATTAAGAGGCAGAAACTGAATCCCATTATGCTGTTCAGAGATGAGACCTTTGGGAACACATCAGATTAGATTAGATTAGGAAGTCCCTGATTGAATCCTGGTGGCTTTATAAGCAGATAAAAAGACCACACAGAAACATACACACGTTCCCATAGCCAGAATATGATAGAAAGGGGACCCTTGCCAGAGCCTATGCAATGCTGTTTGGACATTCAGCCTCCAAAATTGTGAGCTAAGCAAACCTGTTTTCTCTATAAAGTACCTTGCCTTGGGTATTTTGTTATAGTACCCAAAAGCTGGCAAATGCACTCCATTTTGCAGACGGCAAAGCTGAGGCCTCACGGATCATACAGACACCTAATAAGTGACCGAGCAAGATTCATTCCCCGAGTCTCCAGAGTCACCTGGATGAAGGTCCCAGCTCTGCCATTAACTCATTAAGGGAGCTTTAAAAATTCTTTGCTCCTCTCTGGGCCTCAGTTTCCCCATCTTGATGATGGCCTGTCCCAAATCCTAGAACTTGTGGCATCTCAGCATCAGCTTCCCTTCCACTTCAAGACTGGCCACTCCTCTGGGGAACCCTCAGCCATGATTTGGTGCTGACCCCCAGGCTACCCTGCCCTGAACAAACAGTGACCGAGACCCCTGCCCCAGGAAGGCATCCCAGACCTGAGCACTCGGCTTTCTGGAAGAATGACCCCATTCTTCTCGCTCATCTCTAGCTCAGCTACCACAGGCCACTTCCTCCTCTCTGCCTCTGCAGACAATGCCGGGCTGGCCCCCTGCTTCCTGCCCTCCCCCACACCACCACACACGGGCACGCTCACTGCCCCTGCCCTTCCGTGTCCAGCATCTGCTACCCTTCTGGAACCTGAGACAACCAGGGAAGGGCAGGCAGGCCTCCAGTGTCCTCTGGACCCCCAGGGCCTGCCCAGGTGGTGGGCAAGCCGTTTCAGGTCATTCAGAGCTGAACAAGGTGGAGAAGCCTGTGGGTCCAAGTCCACCAGGCAGAGTCCTCCGGGGGGCGGGGCGCTGGCTGCACACTTCTCCAGGGGCCTGTCCCTCTGGGCTGGTTTTCATTCAGCTCCACAACTGTGTAGCTGCTGGTGGGCAGGCACTGGTGGCCCGGGCATCTGGTGGGGGATGAGTGGGCCTGTGGGAAGAGAGAGGGGAACCCCAAGAGGAAGTGGCTTCAGTTCCTGTCCAGAGGGACTTTGCTTTCTCAAAGTAAAGGTGTTCCGTATCCGCCCCCGAACAACTGCCCTGCAAAGCAGCAACGGTGCCCTTGCTCCTAGGGGGTTGTGAGACCCAAGACGTAAAGGCAAAGACCCAAAGCACCACAGTCTCATGGGAAGGGGACATTTTTTATTCTTCTTTCCTGGGTTTTCCAATTTAGTGCCGTGACCAATTATTACTTTTGAATTTGGAGGTCGAAACGGGTTTAGGCCTGGCAGGGTGGTGCACACCTGCAATCCCAGCAGCTCGGGAGGCTGAGGCAGGAGGATCACAAGTTCCAAGCCAGCCTCAGCAAAAACAAGGTGCTCAGCAACTCAGGGAGACCCTGTCTCTCAATAAAATGCAAAATAGGGCTGGGATGGGGCTCAGTGGTGGAGTGCCCCTGAGTTCAATCCTCAGGACCCCCCCCCAAAAAAAATACCTATATGGGTTTAGATTTTTAAAATATGGAGATCATTTATTGGAGGTGGCTACAAGAGTTATTCTGCTCATTGTAAAAGTGAAAAAGAGTGAAGAAAGTGAAAAGCCACCCATTATCATTGATCAGGCAGGAAAGATCTTGTTTTTGACCTGCAGTGATTATAAGGCCAAAAGCAGCTTCTAGAGGCTGGGGCTTTGCAGGGAACACCCCCCCCCATGACAAGAGCTCTGGTTCTGCCCACAGGCTGGGGCCCGGACCAGTGGGAATGACGAGTAGGGGCTCCCCGGGCCGTGCCCCCGGAACCCCACTCTCAGGGAGACCAGGGGCCCTCCACCAAACAGGAGGTTAGCAAGTGCTGGTCCACAGCCCGCTGGCTCGGGGTTCCCCAACCCAAAATTGGGACCCAAATTTGGCTTATAGATCTGATACTCTCAATTCTTAAAATGTGTGTTTAGGCCAAGCAAGGATATTTGAAAAGGAAATCAGGAACGGTTCATCATCCCGGGTGTCCTAGGAGAACAGACATCTGAACCCCAAAAATAGGAAATTCCGCCTCTCAGAATAAAGCCTCATAGGACCTGGGGATCCTGCCCTCGCCGCTCGCTGGGCCGGGGAGCCAGGCTCGGGGTGAAGGCCCCCTAGGCCTCTCGGCAGGGTCTCAGGACCCCTCCCCATCTCACAAAGCCAGCCAGGGAGGGACAGGTCCCAGGAGTCAGGGCCGAGGGGTTGGAGCATCTCCCTCAGAACTCCCTCGTTCTAGAGAGAGGGAGACCGAGACCAGAGGAGGAACGCATCCCACATCAGCAAGCTCACGGCTGAGCCAAGAACCACCAGCCCCTTAATAATGACAACGAGGACTGCTGGTGGGCCGGCTCCTAACCCCTCTCTTCCCCAGGACTTGCCCTGGCAACTGGGGCTGGTGGGGTCTCAGACCCTGGCTGGGTGGCTCCAGGGCCATCCCCGCTGGCCCAGGGGACAGTTGGGCCTCACCCGATGTGGTCATTTGTCAGCGCTCAGGTTTTCTCTTCTCTGCCGCCCCCCACCCCCACCCCCCCTCCCAGCAAATGGATAACAGGAAACAGGCAAAGCTCCTGGACTTTTCTTTCATCTTCCCCTCTCTGCAAACTGAAAAATCAAACGATAATTGTCGGGTGATCTCATTATTGTCAACAAAGTCCAGCCTTGAAGTCCGATCCGCGGAAACGCGGGCACAGGAGACACAAAGGGAAACGGCGCTCGCGGGTTGTGGGATAAATAAATACGGCGGGCACCGAGGGGACGGCAGATGACCACAGGGACCCCGGAAGCCTGGCGTCTGGAAAGACTGACCAGGGAGGTCACCGGCCAGCCTTCCTGTTGGTGGGGCAGCCCCGCAGGAAGCAGATGGCACCTTCCAGAGAGGACTGAGGAGGAGGATGGCCTGCTGTGTACAGGGGAGGGGACCGGAAAGGGGAGGCAGGCACCCCAGAGTGGCCGCAGGAGGGACCCTCATCACCACTGGGCCTGAAAGAGGGGCAGAGCCCAGCAGGTACCGGAGCCCAAAGCCGGGGGCTCGACCTGAGAGCGGGGGGCTTTGCAGGGGGCCAGCCAGCGGAGGCCCAAGGACAGACGGCCCAAAGGCTGTCCCCATGGCCACCTCGTCCCCCTGTTGTGTCCCGTATTGGCCACGGGAGCCAGGACGAGGCAGATAGAGGGTCAGCTACCCGGAGCACAGACACAGGTCCAGAGGGCGAACCCACATCCTGCGACTCGCACAATGACCCGGCTCATTCTTTGATCCTGACTTTGGCCACCTAAGATCCCGGCACAAACAGCTCCCTCCCTCTCTCCTCCCTCCCTCCCTCTCTCCTCCCTCCCTCCCTCTCTCCTCCCTCCTTCCTCCCTCCCTCCCTCCCTCCCTCTCTCCTCCCTCCTCCCTCCCTCCTCCCTCCCTCCCTCTCTCCTCCCTCCTCCCTCCCTCTCTCCTCCCTCCTCCCTCCCTCTCTCCTCCCTCCCTCTCTCTTCCCTCCTTCCTCCTTCCCTCCCTCCCTCTCTCCTCCCTCCTTCCTCCCTCCCTCTCTCCTCCCTCCTTCCTCCCTCTCTCCTCCCTCCTCCCTCCCTCCCTCCCTCTCTCCTCCCTCCTTCCTCCCTCCTCCCTCCCTCCTTCTCTCCTCCTCCTCCCTCCCTCCCTCCCTCCCTCTTTCCTCCCTCCCTCTCTCCTCCCTCCTTCCTCCCTCCTCCCTCCCTCCTTCTCTCCTCCCTCCCTCCCTCCTTCTTCCTCCCTCCCTCTCTCCCTCTCTCCTACCTCTCTCCCTCTCTCCTACCTCCCTCCCTCTCTCCCTCTCTCCTACCTCTCTCCCTCTCTCCTACCTCCCTCCCTCTCTCCCTCTCTCCTCCCTCCCCCTCCTTCCTCCCTCCCTCCCTCCCTCCCTCTCTCCTCCCTCCTCCCTCCCTCCTCCCTCCCTCCCTCTCTCCTCCCTCCTCCCTCCCTCTCTCCTCCCTCCTCCCTCCCTCTCTCCTCCCTCCCTCTCTCTTCCCTCCTTCCTCCTTCCCTCCCTCCCTCTCTCCTCCCTCCTTCCTCCCTCCCTCTCTCCTCCCTCCTTCCTCCCTCTCTCCTCCCTCCTCCCTCCCTCCCTCCCTCTCTCCTCCCTCCTTCCTCCCTCCTCCCTCCCTCCTTCTCTCCTCCTCCTCCCTCCCTCCCTCCCTCCCTCTTTCCTCCCTCCCTCTCTCCTCCCTCCTTCCTCCCTCCTCCCTCCCTCCTTCTCTCCTCCCTCCCTCCCTCCTTCTTCCTCCCTCCCTCTCTCCCTCTCTCCTACCTCTCTCCCTCTCTCCTACCTCCCTCCCTCTCTCCCTCTCTCCTACCTCTCTCCCTCTCTCCTACCTCCCTCCCTCTCTCCCTCTCTCCTACCTCTCTCCCTCTCTCCTACCTCCCTCCCTCTCTCCCTCTCTCCTCCCTCCCCCTCCTCCCTCCCTCCCTCTCTCCCTCCCTCTCTCCCTCCCTCTCTCCTCCCTCTCTCCCTCCCTCTCTCCTCCTTCTCTCCCTCCCTCTCTACTATCCAAAAGGGGCAAATGATGGCTTCTACCCTGAGAAGTCAAAGCTTATTTTTCACTTGTGAGAATTCCCATGAGCACCCTGGAGTTGGCAAAGGGCCTCCTGCACATTGTCACATTTAGTGTTTTGCCAACAGCACCCCCCCTTTTGCCATTGAGTCATAATGTGGGCAGAAGGCACAGGGAGGAGCAGCACCCCTGACTCATTTCTCATGACAGAGACTGTCCCTGCACCTCCCGCCCACCCCCAGGTTAGTCCACCTCTCTGAGTCTTGTGTCCTCGCCTGTAAAGCTGGGGTGTGGGTGTGATGATCACATGAGTGGTGACCACAGGGCCTTTAGCCAATGCCTGTGCACCACAAGTGACCCGTGACAGCTGGGTTGTCATTGTCCTTCTTTCTGTCCACGAAGAACTGCTGCAGCATCAGGCTCATGTACCCCGGTGCAGCTGGACTCCCCTCGAAGCCGGCTCGTCCTGACCCACGCCTGTCAAGTCACGAGGCCCCTTATCCCTGTCTTCCCTGCTCCCGGCTCCAGCAGGAACACACTCACCACAGGACTGTGGGAAATTAGGCTGAAAAGCTCTCTGTAAAACGCAAAGGACTGCAGGCTCCTAAGGAATTAAAAAATATGTTGGTCTTTTCATCTACAGGTGCCTTGTCACCCTGAGTAAGTTCTAAGCTTTTTGAGGGAAGAAAATAAAAGCAGGAAACTCATGTTTAGTGAACACCGTGAGAGTGAGAGACGTTACAAGGTTCCCCAAGATCTGTTACCATTTTTCTTCCTGAAAAGAGAAAACTATGTATCCCAGCACCCTCAACATGAAATACACCATCGGTCTAGTCAGGACCAGTTAATTGAGAGCAGAAGTGTTTAGTCCAATTCTTCAGTTGATCTCCTCTGCCACAGCGAAAGTGGAAGGTTTGTGTTGAAATGAGAGAGCAAGAATTCCATCCTCTGGATCATTACCCCTCATGGAGGAAACTGTACTGGGGAATGACATGGGCATGCAACAAATCTGGAATGGAAATTAAGTTTCTATTACGTTAAGCCCCTGAAGTTTGAGGGATGTTTGTTACTGCAGCATAGCCTCACCTGTACTGACTGGTCCAAGCACTACCACATGCAAGTACTTTCATGTATCATTTTTTATGTATTCTTTTATGTATGATTATCTCATTAATCCTCACCACAACTGGAGAAGAGGGTGTGACTCTCATCTCCACATTCTAAAAGCTCAAACAGATAGGTTAGATCATTGGCTCAAAATCAATAGGAGGTAAGCCCAAGGGCAGAACTAATCTTACTTGCCTCCTGAGATGTGTGTACGACCTACAGTTAGGTAGGTTCCGCCACCTAGAAGTGGGGAATTAGAGGAGCAGGCATGAAAATAGCCAACCCAATGCAGAAATGCCCCGAGTCTCCATGGGGTCTTTGCTAAGAAAATCGTCATCCTCCAAGAGTGGCCTTCCAGAGCCTGGGAAAAAAATGTTCCCAGCTAAAAGTAGCTACACCAGAGGGTCCCAGCCAAAGTCCAACTCCAGGTTGACACGCGTCTTGGATGGCTCTGGATGCCTGCTGGCCAGGGTTCCCCTGGCATGGAAGTGTTTACACTTGACTCCAATCAGTCCTCCCACGCCTTCCAGAGCCCCGGCCCATATTTGGGATGGAAAAGGGAAAAGGATTCCCAGTGGGCGCTCAGAAGCATCAGAAAAATTCCACTGGGGCCACCGCCACTCCCCTTGGGCCAGGGCTCTAAGTGGTCACGTCCCCTTTGCTCCCTCACACCTGGACCCTGTGCCCAGCAAGGCTGCCAGGTCGGAGCGACACGAAGCCCCTCCCACCCTGATCCAGAGCGAAGGCACTGCTGGAAGGCCCCGTGGGGGGGCCGGGAGAAGGCTACAGACAAATGAAGGGCAAGGACCAAGCAAGGAGAAAGGGTCTGGGCTGCTTCTCCTCTCCCCCTTCAAGAAGGCGCTGTGTGAGAGCCTCCGTAGGTGAGGGACGGGAGCCCAGATAAGAGTCTTCACAGAGAGCAAGACCCCCGTGCCCCTCCCCAGGCCTGACCCGCAGGGTGGTGTCTGAATGAACATTTACACGTGGGGTGATGACGATGCAGGACAGCGCTTCTCGGGGTGAGGGGGCCAGGGAGGGGCGTGGTCAGGAGGCCAGTTTAGAGAGTCACCACTTTGGGCAAAAGTTCTTCAGTCGAGTGACAGGCCCAGAAGTGTTCGTCGTTATCATCCGTGACACGTCAGTGACACGGCATGAATCAAGGGTTCCAACGAATCCGATCTTGTCCACCCACGGTCTCTTTATAAAGGGAAAGCTAAAGTCCCATGCTTTCTGTATCATGTCCCGAGTGCCTGGCGCTGTCAGAAGTGTGTGTAGGACACCTCTATACCGCACAGACACCTTATAAAGGGGGTCCTATTTTATGTCCATTTTACAGAAAGGTGAGGCACCTTGCTGGGGTTCATAGAGCTGGTAAGTTGTGTCAGTCAGCTGTGACAAAATAACCCGAGACAGTCAGCTGGAAAGGAGGGAAGGTCTGTTTCCGTCCCTGGTCACTGGAACACATTGCTTTCATCTTCTAGGGTCGGCAGAACGTCGCGGTGGGAGCTGACTGTGGACGAGGCTACTTGCCTCAGGGTAGCCGGGAAGCAAAGAGAGACAGGAAGGGGCTGGGATCCCAACGTCTCCCCCAGTGACATAACTTCCTCCCGCCTCCTAAAGCCAGCACAGGCAGCAAACAAGCCTTCAGCCTACGGGCCTTCGAGAACATTGAAGAGCCAAACCACAACCACTATAGATGCCACGGGGCACTTAAGATCAATCCCCAGGCAGGGTGGCGCACACCTGCAATTCCAACCACCCCGGAGGCTGAGGCAGGAGGATCGCCACTTTCAGGACAGCCTTCCCAGGACCATGTCTCAAGATTTTATACAAGTTTCTAAAGGGCTGGGGGTGCAGCTCAGTGGGTGGAGTGCTTGTCTAGCACGTGCAAAGCCCTGGGGTCAGTCCCCAGCAATGCAAAGCAACAACAGGCAAGATCCAGACCCTAGCTGAGGCGATCAGGTTTCAGAGACGCCTTCTGGGGTGCTGCACAATGAGAATGCGGAACATATGACCACAGTCCAGAGGCAGAGCTTTGTGGGGGGTTAGTTCCATGGCTCAGTGACATCATCAAAGTCCTCACACGTCCACCGTACCCTCCCACCCACTCAGTCATATGGGAGTGGCCGCATTTTCAGACAGTTCCATGCAGTTCACCGACAGGAACCATTCCCTCCCATGGGCTGTCTGTCACGGGTGAGGAAACCCCTTCCCTTTGGGGTCAAGCTGAGCCCCCTGCCAAGAGCCAGACCCATCAGAACGGGTTTGGAGCATTATTCATAATTCATCCCGAGGCTGCAAGGAGGGACAGGAATGAATGAGGGGAAGGCAAACAAGAGCTACTACTGGGGTTCACCTGCGAGAGCTAGGACAGGATGAGATGGTGGCCCTACCGGCCTGCGAGCTCCCGAGGCAGAAGCCATGTCTAAATCATTCTGCTCTCCCTTCCCCCAGGCCTAGGTCCTTCATCTGTGTTCAGTGGCTATAACAAAATATCTGACACTGGGTAACATATCGAGGAAAGAGGTTATTTACTTGACTTTTTAGTAAGTCCCAGAGCATGGCACTGGCATCTGCTCAACTCTTGTGTGGGCCTTCCAGCTACGTCACAACACGGGGTGTGAAATCATGGTGGGACTGTGTGCAGGACAGAGGGAGAGATCACCTGTGAGACAGGAAGCAAGATGTGAGTCAAGAAAGCCCAGCCACCCATTCATGCAGGACTGACCCATCCCAAGAGACCAGCAGTCATCCCTTCCCAGGTCAGCGCCTGCAGTGACTAACCAGCCTCCCAGGCCACCTCTAAAGGCCCCACCTCAACGCGGCCACACTCCATCCTGGAGACCGACCTCCGGCACATGAGCTTTGGAGACAAAACATACCACACAGCACCTCTTCAAGGCCTATCAGGTAGTTAGCACCTGGCCCTGGGCCTGCCACACGCCGTCCCAGGCTGAAGAGACAGGGGACAATCTATCCTGGGGGGCCAGGAGGCTGACATCTGTCCCATCCCTCCTCTGGCCAGCAATGATCGTCAAGAGTCGGTCACCTGACCTAAGTTCCCAGATGAGCCAGAACTTATGCTGCGCGTGGACACAAAGACCTCCCAGAACCGTGCTGGTTTCGTGTGGCCTGACCCAGATTCTCTGGAAAGCCGGGCCGGAGCTCACCTAGGAAGGCGCGCTTCACTAGTGGACACGACCCCGGGTGAACAAAACTGAGGGGACATGGAACGGGGGCAGGAAGGAGGGCGGGGAGGACAGTTCCCCCAGGACGGGAGGACTCGTTCCCAGCTCCCCAGATGCTAGCCCGCCTCGGAGTGACTTCTCAGAAGCAGGTCACCCCGCCCGGCCCTGCTCCCGTCAGGGCAGCCATGCCTGGTCAGCCCAACCCTGGACCCAGCTCAGGACAACCGTGAAGGGCGGTCCCAGCTCCAGGGCTCCACGGAGACCAGCGTACAAGCCACTTCTCCCTCTGCCCTTCCACAGAGGTCGCCCTAAGGGCTCCTCTAATGAACCTTCTTAGACGGATGCTAAGCCCCATCTCAGATGCTGCTCCCGGGGACCCAGAGGGAGCACTTCAGAGTCAGGGAAGCCAGGACACAGGCCCCTCCGTGAGCCTGGTCCCCTCGATCCTAACAGCTGGAGCTTCACCTGTCACCCTGGGGCAGTACAGGGAGGCCATGCCAGATCCCCAGGTGAGGCTGAGACCCCGGCTGTGCTAAGAGATGGGACAACGGTGACAGCAGCTGGAGCTTTACAGCCAGGGGAAACAGCACATGGGCCGGGCCATGCTGGCAGGGGACAGAGCAAGAGGCAAGGCCAAGAGCAGGACGGGGGCTGCATTGGTCGGTCAAGGTGTGGTGTACTGGGGCCATCTGATCCTCTTCTTGTGGACTGGGAAGTATGAGGGCCAAGTCTGCGAGGAGCAGGTACAGAGGCCGAGAGGCCATGGGAGACAGAAGGAGCTGTGAGGGCCGAAGCCGGAGTGGACAGAGGTCAGGAGGAGGCGGAAGTGAGAAAAGAGAAGCTCAGTAGAGCCCAGGAGGGCTCCGGCGGGCCGCAAGACGGTGACCTTAAGGATACCGCTCATGAGCGGAGACTGCCGGGCTCCACACTCAGGGGACAGGAAAACCAACCGTGAGCCTGGCGGCTGGCACTCTGAACAGCCACCCTGCTCTTAGAGTCTCACCTGATCTTATCAGAGCAGCTTCAGAGACTCGCCCCTTGTGATGACAAGAGCTTCCTGCAGGGAGGGGGCTCCCCAGGCCCCACGCCTCCCCAGGCCCCACTCCCGGAAGAGTCCCCTGAGAGCGGGGCCTAGGGTGAGGGGGGACTCCGCTCTGGAGAGGGTGTGCGAGGCTGTTCCTCCATCCTCTGCGCCCAGAAGGGACAGCCAGGCCACAGCGGGGAGGAGCAGGGACCCTGGGGAGTCCCAGGCGAAGCCAGCACCAGGGCAGGTGGAATGAGGAGACTCAGATGGAGAGAGACCAGCCTGGTGCGTTGCTCCAACCTGAACCTTCCGTCTGTGTCCTCCTTCTGTCAGAAGTGTCCCCTCCTTTGGACCGATCTTCAGGGACCCACTGGGTCAGCAACACCAAATAGAAACAGACAAGCCAACTAGAAAATGGGCAAAGAGCGTGCACAGACCCTTCTCCACATGGCCACGTGAGCGCGTGAGAAGACGCGAGGGAGCTGATCATCAGGGGAATGCAAACCAGACCACGGAAACGGCTTCAGACCCATCCGAATGGCAGTGACTCAGGGAAAGAAACGCCGGTGGAGACGTGGAGAGATCCAGGGGCGTTGCTCTTGGGAATGTGGAAGGGCAGCTGCTACAGAAGATGGAATGGAAATTCAAAAACACTAAACCCAGAAGCCAGGCGTGGTGGCGCAGGCCTGTCATCCCAGCAGCTCGGGAGGCTGAGGCAGGAGGATCTCAAGTTCAAAGCCAGCCTCAGCAACTTAGTGAGGCTCTAAACAACTCAGCCAGACCCTGTCTCTAAAAAATATAAAAGGGGACTGGGGATGGGGCTTAGTGGTTGAGGGCCCCGGGGTTCAATCTGTGGTACCAAAAATAAGTAAATAAATAAGAATAAACAGGAATCACTATGAAATGCAGAAATTCTACTTTTGTACATAGACCCCCCAAAAGGGACTCAAATGTTGGTACATCCAAGTTCATAGCAGCACGATTCACAAAGGAATCTGGAAGCAACCTGGGTGTCCATCATAGGGTGCATGGATTAAACGAAATGTGGTCTAACCACCCAGTGGAATATTACTCATCTGAAAAGAGAATTCTGACCCAAGGACCAGGTGGATGAACACTGAATGTCTAGCTAAGTGAAACCAGCCTGTCCCCAAAAGATAAATACTGTGTGATTCCACTTATGTAAAGTACCCAGAGCGGCAAAGTCACAGGGACAGAAAGTGGAACAGTTACGTGATAAACGTTTCTATTTTCCTGATGCCGTAACATTCCCACAAATGAGCTGTGAGGCCCCACCCAGCACCCACCATGTGCTCTAGTGTGATAAGGCTGGGCCCTGCCACCCGTCCCCTTCTCGCCTACCCCTGACTGTGCCCTAGTGACATCCAGACACACCAGTGAGGTCCTCTCACTCCTTCTGCGCCCACACTCCACCCTGCACTCAGCGAGGACCCTCGCCCCTGGTCCTCTGTCCGTCTCTCTCCCGCCTCCGTCCTCACCTGCCTGGGGGAGCCTCCTCCCTGGGCGCCCCTCCACTGTGGTCACCTGGACAGAAGGCCATGCCCCCCCCCTCTCTCTTTGGCCCCGAGGGCAATCTCCCTGGCTGGGTTGGCGTGGTCCTTAACCGCCCCACAGGGGGGCTGACTCCCCGCTTTCAACACGTCGGGGTTCTCGGGGGCTGGGAAGAGGGGGCATGGGCTCAACAGGACCGGGCTTCAGTTGGGGAAGATGAAAAGGTTCTGGAGGTGGAGGCCGTGACGGCTGTACGACAGTGTGAAGATTTCATGCCACAAAACCACACACTCAAGACTCGAGGAGGACTGGGGCTGTGGCTCGGCGGTAGAGCGCTCGCCCAGCACCTGCGGGGCCAGGGTTCGACCCTCAGCACCACATATTGTGTCCAACTACACCTAAAACCAAATATTTTTTTTTAAAAATTGATAAAATAGTAAATCTTAGGTATGTGTGTTTTACATATTTTTTTTTAAAGCAGACTTTTTTTCTTGAAAGCAGACTCTGGCCGAGGGTGAGAGCTGGTGGGGATCCATGAGGTCGCTGTGCAGGAGGAGGCTTGTCTGGTTGGCTAAGGGCAGAGGCAGGAGGGGAGCCAGGGGTCCTGAGCTCAGGCCTGTGGTCCCTGCATTTCGGCTCAAGCACTCGGGATCCCAGGGTCGTCTCTGCTGCACACAAGGCCCCGTCTTCTGAGGGTCACGGGACCTATCCCTGCAGTGACTCCGGACAGGCCCCAGGAAGGACAGGCCTGGAAGCCGCAGGCTCGGGGGCCAAGAAGAGGTGCACAGACCCGACCCCAGCTCCTTCCCTAATGTTAAGAACCTGGGAGTCCCTAAGTGGAATCCTGACGGTCACCTGTAGAACAGCCAGATGCCTTTCACCCAGGAGCACCCCGTCGCTCCCACCTGCGCTCCGAGCTTCACCTCTCCATCCTGCCAAGACTCTCCACAGTGGCCTCCATCAGAACACCCTCAGCATCCAGGCAGGAATGGCAAAAAGGGGCACAGGCCCTACCTGTCCCCTCCAGCTCCGTGGCAGCCGTTACTGAGCCACAGAGCAAGGTGGAGACCTCAGACTCCACACGGACCCAGCCTCCGGGTGCACAGTCACTCGGCAGCCACACCCCAGGGAGCCCTGCGTCCAGGTGTGTCTCCAGGTGTGCTCTGACGCCCTCTGGGATCTGGGGAAAACCTTTCTCCCTTGGTCTTGATTTTTTCACCTATAACATGAAACGGTTCTTATGTCCCTGCCAGCTCTGGGACCCACTCAAGTAGCGGGTACAGAACTGGGCGGTCCCACGTGGTGGAGGAGAGGGGACATTCCATTCGTTCCCAGGAGAATTCCGGGTTTCCAGTACTGTTTGGCTGTAGATTTGCCATCCAGACCTTATGTGCATCGGCGTGCTCAGGGCAGGGTGGGCTCCGAGGTACTGGAGTCCAGCTGGGGACACCAAGTTCCCAACCCCTTGGAGGCGGGCATTGGGTTGGACTCTGCTTCTGGCCCACTGGGTACCGTGACTTCTGGGAGCCATTTCCCACTTTCTGGAAGGTCCCAGAACCAAGCTGACCCTTAGCCTTTTCTTTGAGGTGGGACACTACCCCAGTGACCACCACTTCCAGGCAGGAAAGCACCAGGATGGACGTTCTGCTCCTCACGCGGCCCCTCACTGGTACAGTGCCCTGTCCTGGGAGCTGGCCACGTTCCTCCCACTGGACCTCAGCAGCTTTTCCCCTCTGCCTGCCAGCTCCCCAGGCTGCCCTCCCCAGCCAGCTCTCAGCAAGACAGAATAGGACCCATCGGAGGAGGGAGGGGAGAGGGCAGGGCAGCCGCCTGCCACCGCGCATTGTAAAAGAGAGAACTTTGAGTCTTGGCCCCCACGGGGAACTGCCTTAATTAGGGTGGCGCCGAGCACCATGCTGTAATTAACTGTGTGTCTGTTTCCATCCCCAACGCCCATTTCCAGAGCTTTATGATCCGTCTTCTAAGAGAAGCCCCAGCCAGACACTTGGCACCGGCAGCCCCAGCGGGGAGGGGTGGCTGGTCCCCCTGTCCCGTCCCTCGCCTTTCAGGGCTCCACTCAGGGACAGCCTTTGGAAGTGGGAGCCAGGGATCCTCCCTCAAAAGTGTGTTCATATGAAACTACGAGAAGAAAATCTAGGGGAGATGCTTCAGGACATGGGTCCGGGCAAACCTTTCTGGGACAAGCTCCTGGTACAGACCAGAAGCAGAACTGGATCATTGGAGTTCGATCCAGCTGAAAAGGGGAGAAAGGGAGTGAGAGGCATCCTACCCCGCAACAGGAGATATTTACACACTATTCATTCAGAGATTGATTTCCAGAATATAAAAGGAACTCAGAAAATGTAATAGAAAAAAGACAAAAAAAAAAAATCCAATTTCAAAATGGGCAAAGGACCTGAATAGACATTTCTCAAAAGATGATATGCAAATGGTCATCAAGTATATGAAAAAATGTTCAACCTTACTCGTCATCAGGGCAATGTGAATAAATAGGATATGGTCTCACCCCAAGTAGAATGGCTGAGATAAAAAAAGACCAAAAAAACAATGATGCTGGTGAAGATGCAGAGAAAGGGGAACTGTCAGTGGTCATGTGAATGAGCACGGCCATTACGGAAGCAGGAGGAAGGACCTCAAAAAACTAGAAATAGAGCATCCGCCTGACCCAGCAATTTCAGTCCTGGGTACATATGCACAAGAACTGAAATCCGTGTTCTGAGGAGACTTCTGCACTCACCTGTTTATTGCAGCACTGTTCATAAAACATGGAAGCCACCTCCGTGTCCCCTGACGGGTGGGTGGGTGAAGAAGTGTGATATAGACGCACAATGGGAAATTATTCAGCCATAAAAGGAACGAAAGCCTGTCATTGGCAGGAATGTGGATAGAAGTAGAGGACATTATACTAAGTGAAATAAGTCAGGCAACCGACAGAAAGATACGTGCTGCATGTTCTCACTTAGGTCTGGAAGCTAAAAATTGAATCTCATAGAAACAGAAAATAAAATAGTGGTTTCCAGAACCTAGAAAGTGTGGGGTGGGAGTGGGGGAGATAGAGGTTGGCTAACAGGTATTGGGGATGGGGGGTAGTTGAATAAGAAAAAAGAATTTCTAGGTCCCATAGCACAGTAGAATAACCATGGTTGAAAGATCAATTGAATATTTCAAAATAGCTTGTAGGAAAGAAATTGAACATTCCCAATACACAGAAATTATATATGCTTGAGCAGATAGATATGCCAATTATCCTGTTTGCATGTTTTAAGATGTCACACTGTATACCATAAATATGTACAATTACTGTGTGTCAATTAAAAATATATATTTAAAATAAATAAAAAAGGGTGTTCATTGTGGGCTCAGAGCTACTGACTCTGCCTGGACTCAGAGCCAGAGAAATATGAGACTCTGCCTGGTCCTCAAAGCCAGAAAAATGTAAGGTGTGGGCAGTACCGAGCAGCCCTGGGCAGAGTACACACCCGTCAGTTTTACTTGAGAAACTTGTATTTTGCATCATTCCAGTAATTTCTATCTTCCTTGGGGAATCAGCCTCAGTTAATTGTAGCTCTGGGATCTAGGTTGGTCAATCAGAGTATTCACCCCTTGCCACAGTGATTGGTTCAGAGGGGGTCATGTGACCACTCTGGGCCAATAAGACTCAGTCACAGGACTTTTGATGGAACTATTGAGGAATGGCATGTGCTTCCCACTAGGGATCCTGGGCTGGAAGGATGTCAGCCAGGAGCTACTGGGGACCATGTCTGCCACATCCTGGGGAGAACCGGCCCAAGAATAAAGCCAAATGGAAGAAAGCATGAAAAACGGATCGTGGGGGTGACAGAAAGAAAGAGGGACAGACGTAATGGCATCCTTTTAAGCATTTAACTCTCCCGACAGACTTAATTATAGGACAGGCAAAAAAATTTCTGTTTTTGTTTGTCAACTTCAACTGTTTGTCAGTTGCAATTTGAGGACATTTAACTAAAACTTGAGTCACAACCCAGACTCTAGTCCTGAAACCAAATCCATTCCCAAGATTCTCAGTCACGTGGGCCAATTAGTTACATCTTTTCTTGACATAAGACTGAGTTTGCTTTCTGACTCCCACAGCCTGAGTCCTCACAATGTACATTTTCCCCAATTATAAAAGTGCGTACCCACAGAGAGCAAGCAGAACATGTCGGCAGATGCACCAAGGAAAATCATCCTACCTCCCAGAAGCAATTTTAGATCTAATACAGTAAATGTCCCCTCAGACTGGTTTCTAGTCACATACGTGTTTATTGAAGTGAGATCATACTCCAATGCTCTAATGTTTTCCATTCTTTATTGAAGTGAGAATTATGTATACACACATATATGGATATATACATATGTGTATATGTAGGTGTATGTGTATATACGTCTATATGTGTGTGTTTATACATCATAGGGCTACCGCTCGATAAATTCCATTGAACAAACATAACTGTCTGACCAGCATCCAGATTTCAAGAAACAGAACATCACTAGTACCTTACCAGGAAGTGGCTTGGGGCCTCTCCCAATCATTGATACCCCCCACCAAAGTGAACACCACGCTGACTTCTAGCCGCATAATATTTACGTGGCCCATATTTTTTACCTTCATAGAGAATTACGAGTAAGGTTGGATAACCAATCAAAGCGTTCAGCTCCTGGCCACAGTGAGGTCCGGTGTTGGCCGATAGGACTGTTGGAGGACTTCAGATGAATGTGCTCCTCGGTCTCAGGCTCCGCTGTCTCTGCACTTGGTCTGCGAATGCAGTTTTGGGACCTGTTTCCCACTGTCCAGGCCCGTTCCCGAGTCGCTAGTCGTCCTCCAACACTCTCCTGTTCCTCCCGTGGAAGAATCCTCCTTCACTTTTTGCCCATCTCTTATTGAGGACACTGTGGCCACTTGGCGTTCTTTGCTGTTGTAAATGGTGCTGTGATAGACATCCTCGTATTCCAGAAAATATGGAGCAGACAAATACACATAAAAAGTTAACCAGAAAAGTTCAAGTAGCAGATGGTGGAAGGCAGCTGATCTGCCAGGGGTGAGAGAGGGCGTCAGACCCCAGCAGCAAAGAGGACCAGCAAAGAGGCTTTTTTGGCTCATCTTGTGTTCGCAGAGAACTGGAATTAGCCTCCTCCAATTCTTGGGGAGCAAACAATTTGTTTCCAATGTTTTGCTGTTGAAAACAATACGGCAGGGAACATCCCCTCTCCACACGTCCTAGGACAAACCCTAAGGGCAGGAGCTAACATTGCTCAAGCCCTTTCCACCAGGCACTGAGTTAAGTGTTTTTCCTGGGTTAGCTCGTTGGAGCCTCTCAACAACCCGCTGACATGGGGACTCTAATTGTCACCATTTGGTCCCCAGGGCAGGTGCATTCTGCAACTTGATTCACATTTTCTGGCTGCCCTTCATAGGACCGCAGCAACTAGCGCTCTCCCTAATGTCGCAAGTGGCCCATCTCCCTTCCGTGCATGGCAAAGTTGGGCGCTATCAATTATTTCAATGCCAATCATATGACACCAATAGGTGAAAAGTTCTAGCTCATATTTGTTCATTTCGTTTTTTTGGTGAGTGTTTTAGTCCATGTGGGCTGCTATAACAAAATGCTATAAACTGGGTAGGTTAAAAGAAAAAAAAAACAGAAATTGATTTTTCACAGTTCTGTAGGCTGGAAAATCCAAAAGCAAAACCCAGGCAGATTTGAACAACATCCTTTATCAGTTTTAGGGTGAGAGGGGGGTGGTATCATGGCACCACACAGTGGACAACCCCAAATTACACACCCCTGGTGAGGGCCCTATTTCCTGATTTGGGGATGTGTGGGTCTTCACAGGATGGGAGGGGCAAGGCAGTCCTCTGGGGCCTTTGGTATAGGATAGGAATTCTGACCATGAGGGCGGAGCCTCCCAAGACCCCGCCTCCTAATATCTCCCAAAGGTGCCACCTCCTATCACCACATTAGTGATTAGGTTTAAATGGAAGAATTTGGACTGGTTTGGTTTGTTGTTGGGGATTAAACCTAGGGCCTTGTGCATGCTAACTCCTGCCCCGTCACTTAGCTACAGACCATCCCCTTAACATATGAACCATAGCAGTGAGACTGGACATCTTTCTCACATTAATTAGCCAAATGTATTTTTTTTTTTCTAAATTGCCTGTTCTTATCTTTGGCCTCTTTTTCTGTGGGCTGAGAGGGTCCATGTACCTTTTGCAAACTAAAGGTACTCCCCTTTTCACAGACACAGCTGGTATTTTCCAGGGTTTTCTGGTCCCCACTCTAAAAGCGATTTCTATACATAAAAGAATCTGTGAACTTTGGCAGATTGCTTCTGTGGGACAGGATCATCCGTCATTTTCTCTGTTTCCTCGTTTGTCACATGGGGAGGGGATGGAATAAGTCTGTGATGTTTTCGATGTCATCCACATAGGGGTCTTGGGAAGGTAGGACAGGTGTGGTCAAGTAGGTAGGTTGGGCCTGGGTTGAGATACAGCGATATACTCTTGAAGACGCGAAGTCCGCCGGCTTTGCCTGCAGACCAGCCAGCGCATGGGTTCACCAGCCCTGAGTGCCCAGGAAGGCAACTCCACCTCGCCCGCAATCCAGTGTGGGGATTAAGTTTTCCCCTTCACCCGTGCTCTCCCAGCCCTGATCCCACCTGGTCCTGAGGTGTGTCATCACACCGTCCAGCCCTCCTGCCCTGTTCAGTGCCCAAGACAGGAGATCCAGATGCTTCTCTTGAATGCCCTCCGTCGGCCGGCACCACTCACCCGAAACTCTTTGAGAACAGCACCCTTTATCAGTTTTAGGGTGAAGGGGGGTTGTGTCATGGCACCACACAGTGGACAACCCCAAATTACACACCCCTGTTTTCAAAGCCCGCCCCCCCGCCTCTGCCCTGATTCTCCCAGCCTCCAGGAATCCATCTGACCCTCTCCTCTCACGTACCGGACATCCCTCCTCCCGCTTCTCTGGGCTCCTTCCCCAAAGGAAACGTATGGTCACCAGCTGACTGGGCAGAGCCCACTTGGCCTTCTTTCATCCTACGCCTGGGGAGCTCCTTACACCTGTGGACGGCAGGCCCCTGGTTTTCACAGTACGGCTCCAGGACTCCAAGAGCCCCCCCCCCAAGACCCTTTCAGGGTCCACAATCAAACTTACTTTAATCATGATATTATACTAGTTTCAACGGTGGCCCCAAAATGCTATACCCATGTCCTGGTCCCTAGAAACCAGGAGTGTGGTCTAATTTAGCTAGAGGATCTTTGCAGATGCAGCGTCATTAAGAATCTTGAGATGGACGGGCACAGCAGGGTACGCCTGTAATCCCAGCAACTTGGGAGGCTGAGGCAGGAAGATCCCAAGTTCAAGACCAACCTCAGTAACTTAGTGAGACCCTGTCTCAAAAGACAAAATAAAATAAAAAGGACTAGGGATGGAGCTCTGCGGTAAAGAGTCCCTGGGTTAGATCCCCAGTACCAAAAAAAAAGAATCTTGAGATGATGAGGTCAGCCTGGATTATCCGCGTGGTCCTAAATCCAATGCGACAAGCTCCTCTGAGGCTGAAACAGAGGTGAAGGTGGCCGTAGTAACACAGCCACAGGCCAAGGGAGGCAGCCAGCAACCAGCAGCTGGAAGGGGCAGAGACCAGGTTTCCTCCAGAGTCTTTAGAGGGAGCAGGGCCAGCCGGCACCTTGAATTTGGACTTTTTAGCCTCCAGAAGTGTAAAAAGAAAAATTAAAAATTTCTGTGGTTTGTAAGTCATCAGGTTTGTGCTAATTGATTCCGGCAGCTCCCAGAAAATGACCACAGATACTGAAACATGGCGTTCTCTCTTGAGTGTACAGTGGAACTTTCCAGAAGCTACAAGGCACGTGACATTAGGACAGATTGAATGCAGAAGCCGATAGGAGAGTCCAGCTGTCTTCCATTACGCCAGACGTTAGGAGATTTGCAAAAATGAAAAACAATGCTGTTCTTCAAACAAAACTTCTTTGTGTGTGTTTTGGAAAAATCTCGCTGTTTTTCATTTTTAAAATATTTTTATATTAACATGAGTCTTTCTAAAAAAAATGATGAAATATATACTTGCAAATTTTTTTAGTTTTAATTCCTAATTTAGTAATTATTGATAACTACAACCTACATAAACAAAGGTACGTTGGAGTCCTTAGTAAATCCAAGAGCATAAAGCAATCCCGAGATAAAAACGTTTTGAGAACTATTGAGCTATGTAAGCTTTCTCTCACTTCACCTCTCTGGCTCTCTAGTTCCACTCCCTGCAAAATGTGCTACATTTGACTGCAATTGACAGAAACCCAAAGTGGCTAAAAACACAAGAGAATAATATTATTTTACTTAAGAGCATAGGATAGGGACCTTTGGAGTTTGGTTAATTCATTGGTCCGCCTGCGTCATAATCCTAATCACTATATTTCTTCTGCTTCTGTTCTGCTACTCTGAAAGAGGTGGTCCTTCTCCTCATGGTTACAGGATAACTGCAATTGTGCCGAGCACCACATCCTCACACAACAGCTGAAGTGGGAGAAAGCCTCTTTGCCCTCATTGATTTTTCCTCTCATTATCCAGAATTGGATCTGCCCAGGAGAAGGCCATGGATATGTGCAATCAGCTGTGTCCAGTTACGGTTGACCTCCACAACTGGGAAAGGAACAGTCTTCCTGAAACCTTGGCCAACTGATTGGGATTTTACCAGTAAGGAAAAGGGATCAGGCTGAAGGGAGATGACCACAATGCCTGCCATTGCCCCTGGGGATTCTGAGTGTGTGGAAGCAGCAGCCGAATCTCATGTCCACCTGGCTGTCCACTCTCCAGGGTGAGCCACTGTCTCACTGAGCTTGGTGGCCTCTGCTTCTTAAAGCCACCCAGCCTGCCAGCCCCAGCCCGCCAGCCACTCTGCCCCATTCACACCAGACTTCCATTCCCTGGGTGCAGGGTCCAGGGGATGCCCACCTGCTCCTGGAAACAGTTAGATCAGCTCTGTGCCCGCGCCTGGGGTCTTGCCTGGAGACTTGCTGTGTCTACTCTAGTAGATTTTGGTCCTCCCAGTCTGCACGATTCCCCGTGCTTTGTATATCGACCTTCTGGCTCCACAGAGTCACTCTCAAAAAATGTAGTCCAGGCTCCCTGTCCTCCTCTCTCTCACACGCACACACAGTGCAGTCACACAAACTCGCACATCTTTGCCTTGCCACTTGCTGGCTGTGCGGATCCAGGCACTTGACTTCCCCACTCTGGGCCCGCGTTTCTTTATTTCTAAGAAGAGGGAAACCTTATTCTAGAATCACTGAGGATGAAACATTTGCTGTCAAGTCTAGGAAGCTGTTGTCACGTTATGGCTGCGTCTCAACATCTGCTCCATGTTTCAGTCTCACCAAGTACCTGAACCTCCCGGGATCCCCTGAGTTCCCAGCATTCCAGGAAGTGTGCATGGCGGTGTGTGTGTGGGGGGGGGGTTACACCCCCTGTGGCCCATGCAACATTGAGGGCAGAAGCCAAGTGATTCAGCCACTGTCACTCAGGTGAGTCAAAGCCAGTTGTGGTATCCAGGTCTCAGACTCTGAGCCAGGGCCCCTCCAGGGTGCACCCTGCCTCCCGGACCTCCCTCCGTGGGGCCCCAAGAGCTCAGCTAGCCGAGGCCTAGAAGGTTTCGTGGGAATCAGGTGTGGAGCCATTGGTCATCTCATGGCCAGGAGTAGCCACGGTGCCCACCAATCCCCAGGAGACCCCAGGAGAGGGGCGGAGGGAAGCTGCAGCTCACAGCCCACCAGGGAGAGCAGCTTCTTAAAGGACCCCAAGGAAGGAGCGTCCCTCCGAGAACAGAAACGCAGAACACAGAAACAGGAAAGACGCGTCTGACATGTACAGCGTTCCTCTCTCATAAGGCCACAGATCTCTCAGCAAAGGTAATAGGCAGACAATAAATTTGGGGGAAAAAAAAAATCTTTGTGATGCGGAGGACAAAGGGTTAACATCGCTAATATACAAAGGGCTCTTACAAATTGGAAAGAAAAGGGCAGACAACCCAAAAGAAATTATGGCAGAGGACATGAATAGGCAATTCACAAAAGAAGGAAGCCAGTGGCCACAGACAAAGGGAAAGATGCTCACACGCCTTAGTGGTCAGGGGAATGCAAATTGAACTGACAATGAGGTGTCACAGAGGAAAGTTCAGAAGAACAAGGGCACAATGGCTGGCAGGGACTCGAAAGAGCTGCGCAGGGCAGGCTGCTGCAAAGTGGCATGATCTCAGACTCTTCACCAAGGTATCTGGTAACTCCGGGGAGCTGACTTCAGGAAACTTCCATTAACAGTTTGCATTTAAAATATAAAATCTGCATTGAAAGTACTCCTCTGACCTGACCCTCCCAACCCTGGGAATCTGTGGGACAGAGAGTACCACATCCTGGAGGACGTGATGACAGCTGTTGACTGGAAAAGAAAAGAAAGTGCAGCAGAGACCCAGGGGCCACCTGGTTTCCCAGCCTCCCCGGTGGTGGGTGCAGACCACGTGACCCGGAAGCCCACTGCACGCTAGCCCCTCCTCTCTTCCACTTGGGGTAACCACCCAGTAGCCCTTGGCTGATGGAAGAAGCTGGATCGTGGAGTCAGCGCTGGAGGAGACCCTGTGCCTGGTGCTGCCCCACCTGGCTGCCCTGGGCCAGGAGCAAGCAAGCAGCCCTCTTGCTTTGTTAAGATGCTGTTAAATTCAGGGTTTGCCTGGGGCCATGGCGTCCCTGTAGCTCACGTTGATGGATGAACAGGCTGAGAGTCCGCTGGAAAGAAGGGACTGCCTGGTGCCTTGGCACATGCTAGAGTATTGCTCAGAAGCCCAAAGATGGAATTAGGACTGACCAAGGCATTTCTACAGGACAGGAGGAGAAGAGTGAACTGCAGGAAAGCCAGCATCGTGTCTCACTTTGGCAATCTAAAGGACGCTCCGAAAGACCCTATAAAAGTGTGTGTGTAGAGCTGGGCGCTGTGGCTCATGCCTATAATCCCAGTGGCTCGGGAGGCTGAGACAGGAGGATCGCAAGTTCAAGACCAGTCTCAGCCACTTAGCGATGCCCCTTCTCAAAATAAATAAAAAGGGCTGGGGAGATGAGGCTCGGTGTTTAAGTGCCCTGGGTTTGATCCCTAATACCTAGAGAAAAAAAGGACATGTACCATGTTCATACATTGGTGATGTGTGTGCTCACGTGACTGAAGGAGAATGGATTAAGACATGGAAGACAGCTCGTGTGGATGGGGAGAGGGAAGGAAGATAGAGAAGGGCCAAGTGGTAAAACTGAAAACACACATCAGCAGAAACAGTTCCTACAGCACACTTTTGCATTTACAGATGTGCAAATGTTAACACAACTTTCACACTGGAGGATAAAACGAATCTTCCTCAGTGAGAGGGAAAAGGCCCAGCCCTTGCCTCCATCTGCTGTAGCCTCTCTACCTGCCAGAGACACTCAGGACCGTCCCTCACTGAAAGGTGGCTACAAACAAAGGGGAAAGAAGGTTCTGGTGGCCACTGGTGCAGCAGCTAGAGCCAGGGTCTGGGAGCCCTCCCCAGGTATTCTGGAGAATGGGAGTCTTTAGGGTCAAGGCATGTTGGGGAGGGTCTGCCAGGATAGGAAGGACCCTTAAAAGTCTCCAAAGAGCAAACTGAGAACCCCAAGGCCAAATTTAATCCACCCTTAGTGTCATGGTTTGGATAATGTGTCCCCAAAAGCTCACACGTGAGACAACGCAAGAGTGTTCAGAGCGGAATGATTGGATTATGAGAGCTGTGCCCCCATCAGTGGATCAACCCATTTGAAGGGGTTAAGTGGGGTAACTGTAGGCAGGTAGGGTGTGGCTGGAGGAATCAGGTCACTGGAGACATGTCTTTGGGGTTTATATTTTGTCCCTGGTGAGTACAGCTGTCTGTCATGGACTGAGCGTCTTTCTTCTGCCATTCCCTTCCGCCATGATGTCCCCTTCACAGAGTCCCTGACCATGACCGAACCTCGGAAACCATGAGCCCAAACAGACTTTTCCTCCTCTAATTTGTTCTTGTTGAGTCTTTTGGTGACGTTGGTGCAGAACTGACTTGGGATTGCCCGGCCATGACCAAAAAACTCAAACCAGTTGCCAGTCTACTCCAACTGGCCGATTTTGTGTCCGCTCCCCAAATTTAATATCTGCAGCCCAGAGAGGCAGACGGTATGTCAGACTGCCTGGCACACCCGGCCCACATTCCTGGAGAACAGCAGTTGGTTGGAGCTGGGGAACAACCACTCCATTTAAACAGTTCTTCAATTCGCTGCAGTCTCCACCACTCCCTACGGTGCCCCAGCTCACTCCCCCAGGTGACATTACCAGACCAGCTTTGGAGTCACATTTGTGTGGGGGCTGATCCTCCACCTCCATCCACCCCTCACCCCCCCACCTCTGACTGATCCAAGTGAAAATCAAACTACGTGGTCTCCGGCCCGAGACGAGCCTGGATTCCGGCTCTACCGCTTAGTCCCTGTGATGTTTTGGCCCTGAGCCGGAATCACTTTTTCCCAGAGTCTCCAAATGGTCCCAAGTTCACATTGGCCAAAACAGACATTTTGTGTGAGTTTGAAAAAGGAGACGTGAAGTAGCCGCCGGACTTGTGATGCTCACAGAGCGTGCAGAGTTCCAGATACTGGGCGGCTCCTGGGGATGTGCTAAGCTGCTGGCTGGCCTCATGCTGGATCTCAGTCCTGGGCCAAGGGTGTGCGACTCCGTGGGGAAGTGGCCCCGCTTTACCCAGGGCCTTGCGGTTGGAGACCCTGCTTCCCATCGATCCTCCGTATCCACGAGCAGCTTCCTTGCCTGGTGACCAGCTTCGAGGGACTTCAGGTTCAACTGGACACAGATGCAACAGCCTGCCCGTGAGAGAACGTCTACTGTCCTCAGGGACTCTGTCTCCTTGTGTCACTACTCATCCTGGCTGCGATTCCTCCGTCAATCCTGACTGCTGTCCTCTCTCCGTGACCTTAGGAAGTCACTTAACTTCTCTGAGCCTGGCTTCCCTTATCTTAAAATGCTGATGATAATATCCTTCATCCTGCAGCAGGGAGGTTCAAAAGGGTGCACATCGTGCTCAGCAGGGTGCCTGCATGTCACATATGCTCTGTAAGTGCCATCTGTTACAAAGTGCCCCTGTTTTCAAACAGGAGATGCGCATTGATAACACCAGGGAAGAAACAAACTAATTGAATATATTTGACTTTGTCCTTTCTCATCTAAATTAATAGTACCTCAGCTGGGTGTGGGGGCACAGGCCTATAATTCCAGCGACTCAGGAGGTTGAGGCAGGAGGGTGGCAAGTTCAAGGCCAGTCTCAGCGACTTAAATTTAAGGTCTTCTTCTCATTCTGTGATATTTATCCGCCCCCAGCCCAGCGTGTGTGTGCATGCATGCATGTGTGCACGCGAATGTGGATGCGCGTGTGTGTGTACACAGAAAATGGGGAAAATTTGAAAATTCTTAAAATAGCTCTTCCCTTCAGCTTTAGTGCAGGAGATCTCCCTTAGATGGGGTCGCAGGATCCAGATGACAACATGGAAATGCACTCACAGGAGGACAGCGGGGGAGCACTCTTGGGACCCATGCCAGCAGGAGGGGGACTGAGGCCAAGAATGGGAGAAGTCAGTTACATCAAAGGCCTCTGCCAACCCCGAGGGGATCTCTGGAATCCCAAAAGGCCTTTGGAGTTGTCCCAAAGTGAGGCAGCATCCGGTCCTTTGTCCTGCATCTTGATCACGGAAGTGGTCATTCCCATAGAAGGAGCGCATGCCTGGGCCAAACCCCGACCTTCTGCTAGGACCACCCTTAGGAGGGACGCTAAAGCCAGCAGCCACCAGCAGTCCAGGCTGAGCCAGCGGCGTGGGAGGCAGATATGGCTGTGGTCATCTGAGCTGGGCAGTCAGGGACCCATGCTGCATCCGAGGGCAGCTCTGTCCTCTGTAATGGGGCATCACGAGAGCAGGGCTGCGCCTTGGGTGCTGCAGAATCCGCTGTGCACAAGGGCCTGCTCAGAGAGGCTCTCGACGTGCATGTGCCGAGCAGATGAAAGAGAAGCCCTGCCTTGGGGCTCGAGTTGTGTCTCAAGGCCGGCCTGCTTCTCTAGTCAGGAAGCACACAAAGACACAGCTGGCACGGCCCCCACAGGTGCTCTGACAGATGTGGCCAGATGTGGCCACCCCTCTGCTCCTTTGGGCACCACCCTCTGCCCTCATTTCCCCCAGTCTGAACATGCCCCTTCTCTCCCTCCTTTCTGGCTGACTTCCCCTCCCACAGGGAGTCTTCCCTGAGTACACACACACACACACACACACACACACACACACCCTCTACCCCAAAGAGCAACTGTGATCCTTGAAGGTCAGGATGGAGAGAGGGAAGGAAAGCCTTAGAGTCTCCGCTCCCACGGCTCCTGGCCCTGCCCATTTCTCCACCGGAGTCCACCCCTCTCCACAAACCTGGGGAGAGTGTCCCTCCCTCCAGAGGGACTTAAACTAGCCCAAGCCTCATGGTGCACCCACTTCCCAGGGTCTCGGGATGACCTGGATGCAATTCTGGCCAATGAAGGAAAGAGGGCTGGGCCTTCTGTGAGGAGTTTCTCCACTAATAAAATGAGATGTATGGGGCCAGCACGGTGGGGCACCCCTGTCATCCCAGCAGCTCAGGAGGCTGAGGCAGGAGGATCACAAGTTCAAAGCCAGCCTCAGCAACTTAGCAAGGCCCTAAGCAACTCAGCAAGACCCTGTCTCTATTTTTTTTTTTTTTGAAGAGAGAGTGAGAGAGGAGAGAGAGAGAGAGAATTCTCAATATTTATTTTTTAGTTCTTGGCGGACACAACATCTTTGTTGGTATGTGGTGCTGAGGATCGAACCTGGGCCGCACATATGCCAGGCGAGCGCGCTACTGCTTGAGCCACATCCCCAGCCCCAAGACCCTGTCTCCAAATAAAATACAAACTAGAACTGAGGAGGTGGCTCAGTTTAATCCCTGGCACCAAAATGAAAAAAAAAAATAAAAACTGAGATTACAGAAAAAGGCAGTCCCCACCCCCACCATGGCCAGATGTGGTCACCATTCTGGAAGTGACCCGGGAGCTGACTGCCGCCTTGTGCATGTGAAAGAGGCTGGACCAACAATCAGGTGGTAGACTCGGAGCCTTGATGAAGTGCAGCTGCTGTTCACACACAGCTGCAGGGGACAGTGGCCTCGGATGCCTCCCCGCTCCTGCACGGTTCCTTCTACGGCCTGCACCTTGCAAATGCCCACGGGGGCCTGCCCCGGGGCTCCTGAAGTCAGGTGCGGGTCAGGGCAGGGAGCTGCCGTCCCAGCTCCAGCAGGAGTGAGCTCCGTCCTGCTGGCCACGTCAGGTAGGCCCTGGCCCCTCCTGTCAGGTGACATCTCACAGCCATCTGGCTCTGAAGGTGGAAAGTAGAAAGAAAGAAGGACATCATGCAGCTGCTGGTCACCCTGCCCAGAGCCCTCCCTACCTTCCGCCTGGGGGGGGGGATGAGGTCACCGAGGTCTCCTAGGTTGAGGCCAGCTCGAGGGGGTGCTTCTGTGACATGTCAGACAGAAACATTCGGAAGCACCTGAAGGTCACGCTTTCTAGCACCGCGGCTTCCTGCTCCGCCCCTCCCCCCTGTGTGCACACTCAGGAATGTCACACACCTGCAGGCAGAGCTTCCAACACTCAATAGCTTTCCACACCCCAGCAAGACAGAAGTCAAACGGCAACAGCTGCTGCAGAACCCAGGGTGGCAGCCACTCAGACGTCCAACTGAAAATCACCATGTGACCCGGCAATTCCCTGCTGGGTATATCTACCCCGAAGAATTAAGAACCAGGTCTCTGACGGTTACCTGAACAGCCATGTGCACCGCAGTATTAGTCACAAGAGCCAAAAGGTGGAAACAACCTGAATGTCTATTAACGAATCAATGCATGAGCAAAATGTGGTGAACATACCGAACAGAGACATTCAGCCTTAGAAAGGAATGAAACTCACACAGGCTCTGACCCAGAGGAGCCTTGGGGACATGGTGCTAAGAGACATCAGCCCATCACCAAAGGGCAAGTCCTATATGATTCCATTTATGGGACATACAAAAAGCTGGAAAATTCACAGAAACACAGAGTAGAAGGGTGGTTTCCTGGGGCTGAGGGGAGGTGGGAGCCAGGAGTTATGAGTGGCCACAGAGTTTCAGTCGGGGAGGAGGAAGAGGTTATGAAGACGGATGTGGTGGTAGCTGCACAGCAATGTGAATGTTCTCGACGCCCCCCAACTGCAGACCTGAACTCAGATAAAAAAAGCAAATTGTATGTGATGTATATTTTACCACAATAAGGCAAATTTGAAAAGAGAAAAAAATCCCTTTCATAATTAAAACAACAATTACGAAAACCCTCAAAGCTACCCTGGAATAAGCCCAGCCATAAAATCACAGGATTCGGGCTGGGAATGTGGCTCAAGTGGTAGCGCGCTCGCCTGGCATGCGTGTGGCCCAGGTTCGATCCTCAGCACCACATACAAAGATGTTGTGTCCGCTGAAAACTAAAAAATAACTATTAAAATTCTCTCTCTCTCTCTCTCTCTCTCTCTCTCTCTCTCTCTCTCTCTCTCTTTAAAAAAAAAATCACAGGATTCTGGAGAAACCCACGAACCTTAGTACCGAGATGTAAACTGACCTAAGTGGAGGTATACCATGTCCATGGAGGAAAAGCATGAATATCCCAAAGCAGCCCAATCTCCCTGAATAGATCTAGAACATAAGGTAGTTCTCACCAAGACCCCAACAGAATTTCCCATTGAACTCAGCCAACTGACCCTTAGAAGCCTAGGAAGGACCATAGCACAAGAAAAACAAAATACAGGATTTTGAACTTTGAAGCACACAGAGAAGGGGCATGAATTATAAATGCGCAGCTCAATGAATTTTTACAAAGGGAACAGACTCAAATAAACAGGCACCATATCAAAGAAAGAGAATACTCCCCAGAAGCCCTCCCTCTGCCCCTGCAGTCACTCTCCCTTTAAGGGAAGCCACTGTCCGGGCCTCTACCTTGATTAACCAGCTTTGTCCATTTTGAACTTTCTATACATGGAATCACATCTTATGTACTCTTTTGCACCTGGCTTCTTTCACTCCACACGATTGTGCAAACCAACACACGGCTGCCTGAGTCGTCTGTCGTTTATTCTCGTTTCTGTACGACAGCTGGACGTACACCCACCTCACCCCGTATTTACCCATTCTGTGCAGAAGCACTGGGGGAGTGTCCAGTTTGGAGCTATGACAACAGTACTCCAGTATGTGACATTTGATCTACATTGATGCCCACATCTTGTTGAGCACATTCCTAAGAATGGACCTACTAGTTCCTCAAGAAAATGTTGAACAAGAACAGAGGATATTTGTGTAAGGGGTGGGAATGGAGTGGTCCTGCCCTAATAGGGATCAAAATAAATGATACAGCTGCGTTAGCTAAAGGATACACCTACTGACCCATCCCCAAATCCATGCATGCACACACACGTGCAAATGGTACTAGCGCACACGCATATCCATCCACCCACGGGCATGCACTCCCGCCCCGCCCCCCCCTACTCCACCAGTCAGCGCAGACAACTCTCAGGCCGGACTTCCCAGACCAGATAACTGAGTGTCGCGGTCCCTTTCAAGTGGTATCACAGCACAGGCCAGCAAGTATCCAGGAGACGGCTGATGGAGAAGGGGAAGAAGAGAGAGAGCCCCCTCCCCCACCCGCCCACTGGCTTTAAAGGGAGAACAAAGTGAGCAGGATCAGAGTGTGCAAGGTGACGGCGGCGACGCTGAAGCCATTTATCACTGCCAGATGTGTGAAGGGTCAGGCTGCGGGGCACGCTGGGAGTGCCAGCGGGGCACACCTGGACCCCAGCCACAGTGAGCAATAACCTGTCCAGTTGGCCAGGGACCAAGGAAGGGCTGCCAGAACCCTGTTCTTAACAAAATGACAATGTGCTTTCTTTTTTGTCCGGGCCAGAGGGGGCTCGGGCGGGCGGAGGCAGCAACAGCTTAATAAAGGGCTGTCAGTCAAAGCTCTAAAAATACCCTCCCGCTGCCAGCAGCCTCCTGCTTGGCCCAGCGAGGGCTGTCTACCGCCCAAACAGTCCCTTGGTGATGCACAGGACAAATGCTTGCCCAGAGAGGACTGGTGTCCGGCAGCACACATGGCCCAGCTTTGGCATCTGCCCTCTCCCACCCCAAACCCCCTAGGACCCCTTCACAGTCAACCCAGGGCCAGAAAGGGTCACGAGTGTCTGAGGACACTCCACCTGAGCGTCCACGAGAAGCAAGGACCACCTCTTCTTGCAGGTGGGTAACACCTGAAGCGAGCCAAGCTCCACAGGGCGCCCAAGTCGGAGGGAGCAGACCCACTATTGGCCACAGAGGTTCCCGTCACCTGGGGAGGACCAGGAGCTTCAGGGAACCCTGGTCTGGGCCCAAGAACCACATCCGCTTCGATTCCGCACCAAGCCGGTGAGGCCCAACCCCCGTCCTTGGAAAGGTCCTAGGCTGTTGGAAGAACAGCCCTGAAAGAGTTTCTGACCCAATAGAGAAGGCTCGGCTCTTGCTGGAGGCGCTCCCAGTATGATGAAGGAGGTACGGCTCTAAAAAGACAGGTTCCCAAGCTGCACCAAGAGCAGGCTTTTGGGTAAAATGTCCCTACAGTCCAGAGCTCTTTAAACCTCAACATGGATCCGCTCACCGGGCGCTTTTAAAAGGCAGATTCTCATTCTGCAGTTCTGGGGAGGGGCCTGAGGGTCTGCATTTCTAACAGATGCTGGGTGCTGCTTGTGTCTGAGTAGCAAGATGCCATGTATCCAGGGTGTAGACAACCACTGGCTGTCCTGCCCATGCAAAGATCGCTGATCTGGGGTCCCCTGAGAGGGATCCTTGGAGGGGTGGGGGCAGAATCAGAAGGAAACAGGGAGGATTCTGGAGCTAACTGGCTTTGGGTTCAAATTCTAACTCTGGCATTGATGGCTGTGTGGCCTTGGACACGTTGCTTGACTTCTCTGAGGTGAGGACAGCTATGGGTGCACCACCTCACAAGTGCCTGTGAGCAAATGGAGCCCCACACACATGTGACACTCGGGAGGGCTCAAGACAGTCCAGCCACTGCCCATAATGAACTGCTTACCATACACTCATCTTTGTCCCTAGGGATGGGGGAGGCCCAAGGCACCATGATGCCAAGAGTAACAGCCAGAAGGAGGGAGCTAAAGGCCAGACCGCAGAGAGGCCCTGGGAACCAGAAGTCCTTTCTGAGCCTCAGTTTTCTCACCTGTAAATGGGGACCATAGCACCCCTGCTTCTGAAGATGGCCGGCGCAGCTGCTGCGGAGCACAGCTTCCCGCACACAGTAGGCTCTCAAAGAATCCTTCTGTGGGGAGGAGCGAGGTGGGCGGCGCAGGGCCCCTCGGCCGGCGGCGGGGACCAGGGACCGCGCGCCGCCCCGCCCCCGCGAGGCCGCCTTTGAGCCCTGCGCGGCTTTGAAGTCCCAGATGCGCCCTCAGGAAAGAGGATCCCAGCCCAGCCCCCACCCGCACCTGGATAAACACGCGCGCCCGCCCCGCCGCCAGCCCGGGACCCACGGCCTGGCGGCGGGGACGCCCGGCGGCCCGAGCGGCCGGCAGCGGCTCACTTCAAAGCGCAGCGGCCGCCGGCGGGAGGGGCCCTAATCAGGCCCGGCTGCCGCCCGCGCCCCGCCCCCGCCATCTGCTCCGCGTTAGCGCTCCCGAGCCCCCGCGGGGTGCTGCGCGGCCCATGTCCCCCGCGCGAGGCGTGTCCCCGCCAGTCCCTGCGCACCTCCACTCATCAGTGCCTGGGGTCATTCTGCAGATCTTGGTCCGCGCCTCGGAGTGTGCCGAGCCCCGTGCTGCGCCAGGGACGTGCGGCTCAGCCACTGAAGGGACACTTAGGAACTCGGGCACATCCTGGGGTGCGCATCCGCCCACCACTAAACCGTTCTGAACGTCTGCTCTGCACACACGGCCCCGCATCCCACCTCCCCACACCCAGCCCCGGCGCCTCTCCCCCTGGAGGGCTGCCTTCTGCCCAGAACAGACTCCTATTCATCCTTCAAGAGCCCAGTTCAAGTTTTCCCTCCGTGGCAAAGGCTTCCTCTCCAATCCCAGGCCCCGTCCTGAACCTGCTGGTGCCATCCTCCCAATGAGAGCACAGGGGCCTTCAATGACGGCGGTTTATTCTGTTTTCAGGTCTCTACATCCCCCTCTGACCCATAGCCCCAGCCTGGACCCTACTGGTTAGCAGTTGAGTGGCTCTTGTCACCTCTGTAGGTCCCAAGTTTTCTCATCTGGAATCAAAAAATGGCAAAATCCCTTGCAGGGTGATGAGAAATAAAAATCAAACAAAACCAGGCCAGGGCAAGAGCCTGGTAAAAGACAGAGAGCCAGGCTGCCTGGTTCTTCTACAGCCCCCCTGACGCCAAGAACCCAAGCTTCACGATGCCTCCTGGCCCCCTGGCCCCGGAGGCCAGGCTTCCTGTCCTGCTGAGTCTGTGCCGCTCTCACACCACTGGCCACGGGCACCCTGCTGCACCTGGCTGCTAGGGGCCTGCCAAACCTCTGTCCTGGGCCCAAAGTGCTCAGGAGCTGGCCCGGGGTCTCTCCCATCTGCCTCTGCAGCACTGACACATCCCTTAACACCTTTGCACACCCAGGATCCAACAGCTGAGGAGTACAGGAGGGTCATGGGACACAAGCCACCTGCCACCCAGGAACTGAGGACACCAGGCCTGCAGCTCTGAGAGCCACGGGGGTCTTCTGAGAACTCTGGGGCCCTAAAGAGGCAACCAAGAAAAGAAGATAGGTCGCCCATCCGGGAGGCCAGCCTGCCAGAGCCACCAGGGCCATCGGGGAATCTGAAAGGGGCTAGTTACACACACCTGCTGGTGGCCAGACCGAGCGCTGGACCCCTGGGGTCACAGCTCTTCTCTGACCCTCGGGCCTCACTCCTTCCTCTCTGTCCTGGGCCACCTGCCTGCTCACAGCCTCTGTCCCTGCTGTGGTCTTGTCACCTGTGGGGCAGTGGGAAGGAACTTGGAAGAGTCCCAAGCACAGGGACTGCAGACAGGAAATGGGTTGTGGGGGATGTGCGGGGCTGGGGGTGGGATTTGTTTTTGAGCCACAGGCTTGTGACAAAAGACCTGTGTCCAAGTCGTGACTCAGCCACCTGTTAGCTGGGGCAGAGGGAAGGGTCCCCTGAAGAGAGCTGTGAGGGATCCAGAAAAGGCAGGCGAGGCACCAGGTCCTCCTGTGACCCTCAAGGCAGAGAGGCAGCTTCCTGCCACCTTCTCAGGCACACACACCCCCCTCCCCTTGCTCCCAAGGGCAAAGCCTTGCTTGGTTGGTCCCGGGCCACCTGGAGCAGAGCTTCAGGTCCAGCCTTCTCCTGGAGCTGTTTTAGGTCAGGATCCCATGAGCAGACCCTGAGGTGAGAGTTCAAGGACACATGGTGGGGTCAGGAAGTGTCCCCGACGGAGATGGGCAAGGGCCGGGCCAAGCCAGGTGCCATCTCAGCCAAGTGTCGCAGGAGACAATTCCACACGAGCCTGCAGGGACTCTAGGATGCCAGGCCACCTCCCAGTTGTCCCAGCCAGAGGCAAGAGGGAGCTGGGCTTTCCTGTCCTTGCACTAGTTGGGGGGCGTTAACTCTCAGGTACTTCAGACTGTGCTGCGTGGACCACGCGGGCTGCCATACTCCAGGAGGGCCACCAAGGAAGAGCTGCAGCAGGTGCTAGCCCTGGGCGGCACACGGAAGCAGGGCCGGTTGCTCAGAAATGATTTTTTTTTTTTTTTTAAATAAAGCGTCCCAGGGATTCTGGGTCAACTGGTATCCTCCACCAGTGCAGCCAATCCGAAGGCATCTTCTCTGGCCCCGCCCCTGGGAACCCTTTCTGAGAAGGAGCCCCCTGGGGACCATGTGAGGTGTGGCAGACATGTAGAGATCCAGGCAAGTCAGGATAGGTCTGGAAAAGAGGTCCTCTGGACCTGGGCTCTTTGTCAGCACACCTGGACCCTCCAGCAGGTAGACTTGGGACACACAGTGACAATGAACTTGGTTCAGCAAGCCCTGATATGACAAAGTTACTGCCCAATGTGAAGACAGACCAGGACTTGGAGCCCAAGAGTGCCACCAAAATGGCGCCACCGTTTACACAGCGTGTGTGTCTCTGGGCTAGTTAGGTCACCTCTCTGAGTCTCGGCTTCCTCAGCAGTAGAATGGGGATATGGATAACAGTTACTGGGCCCTTACGTGAGCCAGACACTGTGCCAAGCTTCTGAACTCCCCAGTCCTAACACTTGAACTTCTCACAGGCAGAGTCACCTGGACAGTCTTACCAGCCATCTTGAATTCCACTAATGTCTGCAAGGAAAGAATGACTTTTTAACAGTCCTCCTGCTAATTAATGAATCCCAGGTATTGGTTTTGTAAACAACAGTTGAGCTCAGGAATTCCTGATAAGGACCCTTCCTACACTTTAAACACCCCCATCAGGGGCTCCATGTACAGATGCATAGGTTGCACCCTGCACAACTCCAGGGGGCACCATGACAAAACCACAGTATGAATGGGCCCCCATGGGACTTAGAGTGACCAATTTGCTCAGCTTGCTCCCTGCAGCCCTGACCCCAACAATGTGGATTCCTGATTTTGAAATCTCAGCTCCTCATCTCAACCCTTCGGATGCAGAGTTACCTTGTGCACAGATCTCTATCACGTAGCAAACAGCAAAACATTTTTAAGGTCATCGCTCAGGCAAAAAAACCCAGCCCTGAGAGCCTGGCACACACCAAACTGAGTCCTGTTAGGTCCACTTTGCCTCCAGCACCTTTTTCTGCCCAGACACCGGCACCGGGATGGACTTTGGCTTTCAGAGTCTCAACTCAGCTTTGGAGAAGCTTCCAGGCTAGGAATCCCCACCCCAGTCCCCAGACTCCCCCCTCCCTGCCCCAGGCTCCAAGCTACCGTGGAGAGAGTGGCTCCCCCTCCCCCAAGCCAGTCCGTTCCCCTGGGGGGAGAGAGGGGTTGGATCACAGTGTCCCTTCTCCTCTCAGGGTTCAAAGCTACCGCGGGCCCCACGTGGCCAGCTTGATTTGTTTCTTATCTTTAATTTTTTTTTAATCGGGCAGATCCCCTCCGGTTACTTTTTCCGCAGCATCTTAGGCGTCTTTGGAGCAGGCAACAAAAGCATTCTTTTTGGGGCCGGCAGGGGGCCAGGGCAGAGCCACTTCAAAGGGAATGCAAAGCGGCCGCGATGTCCCGGCATTGTCCTCCCCTGCGTGCCTGCCCCCCATTGTCCCGAGGCCGCCCTGAATAGGCAGGCACAAAGGCCACACGTTCAAAGTGGGCACCACATGCTCCACCAGAAGGCCAGCCTCGGCCTGCGCTGCTCCCTTCATCCGTGCACACAGGTTTCCAGCCAGGGAGGGAGCTGGCCTTGAAGTCGGGTTTTTTTTTTTTCCTGTTGTTTCTCTCTCTCTCTCTCTCTCTCTCTCTCTCTCTCTCTCTCTCTCTCTCTCTCTTCCTGAGCCAAAACTTGTGATTGCATTTTGAAGCAGCCCGTGTTCACCATGGGCAACCTTTCTCTCTCTCACTTTCTCTGCAGAACAAGCAGGACTCATCCCCAGTTGCAGGTCTGTTGGGGTGGGGGCGGGGCGGGGGGCTTCTCTTAGACTGGGAGCTGGGTGGGGCTGTTTCCCCTCTGGCCAGTGGTTTTTTAGCTAGTCATGGAACAGAGGGGGATGAATCCCACTCCTGGCATCCGGAGTCTGAGACCTGCTGGGCTAAGTGGGAATTAAAGATCCAACTGGATTTTGTATATAAGAATCTGAGGCCCAGAGATGAGGAGCAATTTGCTGTAGGCTGCACAGCAAGGCTGGCACAGAGCCAAGTGTTCTGATGCGCAGCTCAGTGCACTGATGCCCAGGGAAGGCCCCGGAGCCAGCAAAGACCAGGAGGTATTGTCTGCTTATGGGCCACCACGTCACTAGTGGGGACAGACCCCCAAACTACAGCGAGGTGCTATTCATAGTCGGTCCTGTAGGACCATCTCTGAGTACTCACCCTTCCTGGGCACCCTGCAGACAGGAAGCTGCAGTCCAGGCAGCAAGTCCAAGAGTCTGACCGGACCCAATAATCCCAGGGGAGGGACACCTCATTATTCCCATTTTGAGAGGAGACTGAGACTGAGATTCAGAGAAGTTAAGTAATTTTCCCAGAGTCGCATAGCGGGTGAGTCACAGAGCTGGGAGGATCTGAATTCAGCTCAGCACACTCCGGGGGGACACTAAATGACATTTGTCCTTTGGTCCTAGGTTCTCCTTAGAGGCGGGCTGTGTGCAATGATTCAAGATGGGGTCCTTTGAGGGCTGAGGGGAGTGAAATAATCACTCCTCGAATCAAGACGGCGAGTCTGAGTCAGAGGACTTAGCATCTTGGCCTTGAGCTCAGAGGCCCTGGGAGGGAGCAGGCAGGGCTTTGCCCTCAGAAGGCCTAGGGCCGGGGAGGGACATTTGATGGAAACCGCAGGGCCATGTGACACCGTGGGCCCCCAGAAACGCCCGAACTGGGTTCAAGTTCCAGCTCTGCAGCTAGAGCCGTTGTCTGCCAAGGTGGGGGGCGGGGGGGCAGTGTCCCCCGGGCACCCAGCACCTAGTAAACACTGGAAGAGATGGGAAAAATCCAGAAGACGGACAGGGGAATGAGAGGCCTATTTGAGGTCCAGGTGCCAGGACTGTGGGGCCAGGTGGAGAGCCGCTGGGTAGGGGCAGGACCAGAGATGGGGGGCAGCGGGTGGAAGGAAGAGAGACGAAGAGCAAGAAGCTGAGCAGGCCAGGCCCCGTGGACAGTTCTGGAAAGAGTCCGGTCCCAGCTCCAGAGACGAGCAGGACTGAAGGGTCATCCTGGCTGACAAGGGCCCGGGCCCAGCTCCACCAGGCCTGGACAGGGGACGGGTCAGCCAGCCAGCTTGCTGGGCCACCGCCCCAGGGGCAGGCGAGTGCCCTCTCTTGAGCAGGTGATCCAGTTTGGGGGACTTGTTCCTGTACTCCAAGAAGGCCTCAGGGGAGAGGTGGGCCCGGGGAAGCCTGGGCAGCCGGCCCCCACTGACCCCGGGTTAAGGAGGCAACGGGACACAGGGTAGAAGGCGGTCACTGTTTAAAAAACCAGTTTGAGGGCTGGGGCTGGGGCTCAGTGGTAGCGCGCTTGCCTGGCGTGTGTGAGGCCCTGGGTTCGATTCTCAGCACCACATAGAAATAAACAAAGTCCATTGACAACTAAAAAAGTACTTAAAAAAAAACAGTTTGAAAAAGTGTCTCAAGATGAGACGCAATACACATGGCTTGAGCGCCCACTGAGCGCCAGGTTCTGAGCGGCCTCCAGCGGGTGGGGAGACCCCTAGGGGAACCCCGAGGGCAGCAGACGGGCAGAGGTTCACCCAGGGCAGGAGGAGCCTGGGCTGGGCCCCAGGGTCAGGGTGCGGAAGCTGATGGCAGCTGCTCAGTGTCCCTTTCCGCACCCACAGCCCAAGCCATGGCCCAGACACCCCATTAGCTGCAGAACCTCCTCACACCACCTGCCCCCTGACAGGATGGGCTTCCTGGGATGGGGGGGAGAGTTGGAAAGGTCAGTGTGGGCACCAACCAGGGCTTGGCGGTCCTCTCTCTGGAATTCTGGCCAAGGTCAAAAAGCCATTTTAAAAAAATATGAAAAACAAGTCACATCACGAAACACGGGCTGTGCGCCCAGCACCGCGCAAGGCCTGCCCATCAACCCTGGCGGATGCAGACAGGTGCCCTCGCCATCGCCATGTGACATGGGACAAAAACAGAGGGCCTGAAGTCACCCTCCTGGGGCCCTAGAGAAGTGGATCAGGCTGGAGTCACACCCGGGCGACCCAGGCTGGTCCTCTAACCACTGCACTTGATGCCACGCTGGCGTCCTGTCCCGAAGGAGCAGGTCACCACTAACTCATTTCCTAAGAGGTGAAGAGAAAGGAATCTGGACTCAGGCTTCTCCGGCCTTCACCCCTGGCCTCCTGAAGACCCGGTCAGCTCCTCTCCTGAGTTCAAGCACACCAGCTCCACCTCATCCCATTCCTCAAAACAAATCGACCTAATGAAGCTTCCTCTCCCTGTAAACGCGTGTGTAAGAGTGTAAACAGAGCGGGTTGCGACGCCTGTTTAGACGCCATTGACTTTCAAATCAGCTTGCCTCCCCAGCCCGCCACCGCCACCGTGCAGAAACAGAGTCAAAATGCAAATGTAGCATAAACGACTCTATAATAAATGCTCATTCAACATTTATTCTTTCTCAAATCATCTCTTAAAGCCCTTTCATGCTAATGTCTAGGAGATGTGACATTAGAAAAATTGCTTTGACATGCTAAGGGGCTCCAAGATTAACAAAAAAAGAGAGAGGACAAGATAAAGCTTTCCGAGGACCTATTTCAGAGGAATTATTCCCGCCTTTGAAAGTGTTCCAAGGTTGCTGCGCATTTCAGCTTGTTGGCATACATGTAAATGAGGTGCGACCAAAGTCTGCGGCTGAATTCCACTTGAATGAGAGCTCCCAGCCGCCGGCACAGGGGCAGGGAAGGTGGCCAGGCTCCAGGGTGAATGATGAAGGGTTTGGACGGGGGCTTTCTTGTCCTGAAGGCAAAAGGGATCCGACTCCAGCACAAGCTGTGGGATAGAAATGTCAGGGTCAGGGTGGTTGGCATGGCGAGCACCTGGTGGCTGTGTTGAAGAAGCAACATCTGCATCCTTTATCCATGAAGGATCCAGCTGCTCCCAGCTGCGGGCCTCGCCCACCATCCTAGCCTCATTTTTCTTTTCTTTCTTTCTTTCTTTTTCTTTTTCTTTTTTTTTTTTTTTTTTGGTAGCTAGGATTGAACCCAGGGGCACTTGACCACTGAGCCACATCCCCAGCCCTATTCTTTATTTTATGTAGAGACAGAGTCTCATGGAGTTGCTTAGCGCCTCACTTTTGCTGAGGCTGGCTTTGAAATCACGATCCTCCTGTCTCAGCCTCCTGAGCTTCTAGGATTACAGGCATGCACCACCACACTGAACTTTCTTTTTCTTTCTTTCTTTTTTTATTAAAAAAATAGGGTCTCACTCTGTTGCTCAAGTCCCTGGCCTTGCCTGGGACTCCTGGGCTCAAGCAATCCTCTAGCTTCAGCCTCCCAAGTAGCCAGGACTCCAAGCATGTACCACCACACCCTAGCTTATCCCAGGCTCTTGTTGGTGGTATGACCTTCACTTACCTCTCTCAGCCTCTCTTTAAAATGGAGATAGCAAGAGGACCCACTCAGGACTCATCAGCCTGACCCCTGAAGAGTGCTCAGTGCCATTCTGACACTTAGTAAATGCTCACGAAACTGCTGGAACCCGAGGTGACGATGGCTCCCTTCTCTGATACTTGCTGACATACACACCAGAGGCAGGAGAAAGAGAAAGGAGCCTGTCATGGGAAGAGGCAGAGATGTCCCCAACGAGGTGACCCAGACCCAGACGAGCGCAGGAGAATGCTCCCAGCATCCCTCAGCTGCAGAGATGGATGGGGTCACGGCCCAGTCTGCTGCAAGGTCTGTGGCCGGCCCTTGGAACTCCAGACCCACCTAACATTCCCAGACACAGGGCACAGCAAACTGGACTCGCTGTGGACCTCGGGACTTCATCCCCCGAGTGTCTCGAGGTTCCCGAGAGGGAGGAAGGGCCGTTCTCTGAGTATCTTCTAAACAATTTCTGTCAATGCTGGTGGCGCCCAGGAGGCGGATACTCTGATGTGAAAGATCAATGTGTTAGAGCCGGGGCCGTGGCGCACGCCTGTGATCCCCGAGGCTCTGGAGGCTGAGGCAGGAGGATTGCCCGTTCAGAGCCAGCCTCAGCAACTGAAGAGACGCTAAGAAATTCAGGGAGACCCTGTCTTTAAATAAAATACCAAAAAAAAAAAAAAAGGAGGTGGAGCTGGGGACGGGCCTCGGTGGTCGAGTGCCCCTGAGTTCAGTCCTCGGTACCAAAAACAAGAAAAACCAGATTAATCTGTTAGGTGGGATAAAACGTCCGTTAGGCTCATCCTAAAACTTCAGCTTCACACAGCCGCCTTTTGAAACTAGAAAGGTTTCCTTCCCGCGGTGTGGTAGCCCCCGGTGACTCCGTGTGGGGCTCTGCACACCATCTCCCCTCGGGCGGTCTCCGTCCCTCTTTAGAGGCAGATGGGGGATGGGCTGGACACACCTGGACACACCTGGACCAGGGTGTGACTTCCACCCTTCCAGGTCAGGACTCTGCCGCACACTGCCCCTCACCATAAAGGAGGTTCTGTAGGGCTGGGGGTGGGGCGGTTTAGTAAAAACAGATTCAGAAAGACTGTGACCTGTCAGAAGCAGCACAGCGTCAGCTCAAGTGAGCCCAGAACCTGCTCTCAGAGGATCCCTCGTCTTCGCCACCACCGCGATCCCATCAGCAAGGCAACCGGCATTTTATTGAGCAACTACTACAGTTGCCCCTCTGTATCCATGGGAGTTGGTTCCAGGACCCTGCTGGGATGTCCAAATCCTCAGCTGCTCAAGTCCCTCGTATAAAATTCATCTCTAGATCATGGATGACACCTCAGGTAACGTAAATACTACAAATATGGTCGCTATCCTGGGTTACTTAGGGAATGGTGATAAGAAACAGCGTCTGTATGGGGCATTACAGAGACGATCCTTTTTTTTTCCTGAATATTTTCATTCCGTGGTTGGTTGGATCCGGGGGTGCAGAACCGGTGGATGTGGAGGGCCAACGGAGCGGGTCAGACGCTGCTCTGGGCACCAAACCTGAAGCTTGGGTAAGACCGGAGCTTGCCGTCTCCGTGGGACACAAGAGAACCCGCAGCCGCTCCAGCCCTGCGTGGACCGTGAGAGCCGCAGGCAGCCTGGCCTCCTGGAGAGTTCTGGAAGCCGGACCTGGAGCTCGGCACTGAGGGGCGAGGTCAGCGCTGACCCGTGCAGCGGGAGGCGGAACCGGGGTGCAGGGGACCAGGCTAGTCATTCCAGAGAGGAAAAGTGAGGGGTGAGCACAGAAGGGGTGCGTTTCTGAAGAGGAGGGTGGGCGGGAGGGAGGCTGGCAGGTGGCAGAGGCCTGGCTGTGAAGGGGCCTCAGGTCAGGGCGGAGGTGGCCGCACAGTGCAGCACATAGTGTCACATGACTTCTTTCCTGAGGCCGTTCTCGATCGCCAGGGGCCTGGGTCCACTCCACCCTCAGACCAGAAGTTCTGGAAAACTGACCGCTCCCAGGAGCAGCCTTCAACTCCTGTTACTGGCTGCAGTTGAGGTGGAAATACCCCTGGGCCCCACATGCCTGGGGAAGAGCGTCCCTCGGAGCTGTGCTCTGCACCGTCCCCAGAGTTGGTTCCCCAGCGTGACAAAGCTCCGGCCATCTATGGGGACCACTCCCCCGCCTTCCCTTCGCCCTCTCACCGTCCAGCTTCTCTGCTGGTGTTTCCTGGGGTCTTTGTGCAGATAAACTAGTAGGAACCAGACCCACACCGTGTCCACACGGTTCTGTCATCCCCCAGGTGACAGCTGCCCAGCTCCCCCTCGTCACCGTCGTCCAACATGGCTGCGGGCTCTGGTTGGAGCAGGCGAGCTCCGTCCCCGTCACAGCAGACCTGGGACCTTCCCAGCCCCCCTGCTTGCTCAGCACCTCAGAGCCACCCTCAGGTCCTGCAGAGTTCCCTCTTGGGACAACTGAACACCAGCTGGGGCGGGGGGGGGGCAGGAATGTGGGGACCTGAGCAAGTGGAGCTTCGGGGACACCCCTCCTTTCCTAGAACTAGATGGCCACAGAAACACAGCAGAACTCGCATCACAACTGTCCCCAGCGCAGCTGGAAAACTGCAAAGACCTGCCGTGGGGTGGTGTGGAAGGTGCACGTGGTTCATCAAAATAGAACCTGGAACGGAAATCAGGAGCGGCTGGGAGCCGGGAGAGGAGCCGGGGAGACGCTCCCTGGATTTGCCCGTGTCCCCACACCTGTCCGTCTTTGAATCCTGCCACGTCTGTCATGCCAGGCTGGGCCCCCCAGAGCCCTCCCTGAGACGGACACTAGATCACAAGGGGTCCCCCTGGGAGGGGACCAGGAAGCCCAGTGGGGGATGTGAGGCAGAGAGGCCCGGAGCATTCCTGAGCAGGTTCCCTCTGCACCTGGGGCTCCCTCCCGGGCACTGGAAACCAGGGCTGTCCCCCCGAGGGGCAGGAGGACTGTCTGGCAGAGGTGCAGTCTGATCCCAGCGATGTGGCCCCCCACTTTCGCTCTGGGAGTCCCAGAAGCCAAAGAAAGCACCCACAGAGGCTTTGTAGGAGCCACAGAGGCGGCAGGGGACGGCCACCGGTTCAGCCTGGACAGGAACATGGACGGCGATCTGGCACCAAGCTCCGGCCGCGCCTGTGGCGAAAGGGACGGGGCTTTGTGCTCCCCCAGGCTCCCGGCTGTGAAACGCTGGCCGCAAAACCTAAAGCAAAATCTCGGGAACCTTTTTCCGTAGGTGGCCGCCTCCTTTGTCCCCCAAGGTCCTCGTGCAGCAGGGGACCAGTTCTCACTGAGGCCCAATTTTGTCACTTTGAGACCTGAAATGGGTCCTTCTCCCTGGTCAGCTGCTACTGCTGAGAAGGGAAGAAGCCCGTGGCCTGCTAAGCCACGCAGCCTCCCGACACCAAGAAAGGGACCCACCAAGGTCACCGAGGGGGAGGCCCTGCCCGCCGCGGTCTTGGGGGATGGCAGCAGCATGGCCGACACCTCGCGGTTGATGATCCGAGAGACCTGGGAGGGAGGACGGCCTCTGTCCCCTGTCCCCCACAGCCAGCCCCGGGGCAGCAGGACAGGGAGCCCTCCTCCCTCTTCTGGCCTCCACCTGGGGAGTCTTCAGAGGAGGATCCTCACAACCAAGATCGGCTCCCGGAGCTCAGGTCCCCGGGAAAACGCTCCCCGTGGCCCCCGCGGTCCCTGGAGGAGCCTGGAGGAGCCCGGGACGGAGCCACAGGGTGAGCAAGGACGGGGACAGGAGACCAGACCCCACAGCTTCCCCAGCGTGCACCGTCCAGGGCACGGCTGATTCCCCGACTGGTCACCCTGCCTCCTGCTGCCCGGCCCCGCCAGCGCCCCTCCCGGGAGTGACCTGTGGCTGCTCTGCCCCTGCTTTCCTGGCCCGTTGGCCTCCCTTCTGTGTCTGGAAGGTTCCAGGGGGCGGTGTCAGGGACACTTTTCTGCCCCGTGCACGTGAGGCTCACGGCCTGGTTCGGCCTCCGAGGTCCTGGCCACGTGGAGGCTCTCACCCCCACGGCTCTTCCGCTCCAACAGGGGGACGGCCTGCCCCCGCGGCTGCCACCCAGGACCCTGGGGAGACGCAGAGGCTCACAGCCCACCTCCAGCTTCTCCACGAGCTGCTGGAACCCCCTGAGGGGGCCAAGGGGACCACCCCCCAGAGAGGGCCCCCCAACAAACAGGTCAGAGCCTTGGGAGGGGCCTCTAAATCCAAGACCTCGGAGTCTCTGTGACCCAAGGAGGCGTCACCCAGGAATCGCCCAAATCAGACGCACTCTGCCAAGGAGAGGCTGGGAGGCCTGTGGGGGGAGTCAATCCATTACCAGTCGGCGGGGGACCCCGGCCCGTGGAACAGGACCCTGCCCTGAGGAGCTTCCCTGTGTAACTGGGAGAGGAGACAGACGGGCAAGATGGGGCTAAGGCCCTCTCCTCGGTCAGATTTCACCGCTGTGTTACTTTGGAATAGTTCCTTGACTTCTCTGGGCCGTAACTTCTTCAGTTGTAACACCTCCTAGCGTTGCTCCAGGGGTGAAATGCTGGGGGTGGGGGGGTGGGGGGGTTGTGCAAACACTTCACTACTGTGTGAAACCCCAAGGCCGCCCGCCCCCGGGATAACAGCGACATTCTGCAACAGGAGGTTCGGGGAGTCGGGAGAGTAGGGATGGGACAAGGAATCCTGCGATGTCGGAGGTCAGAGGAACCTGAGGGGCGAGGTGGGCCCTGATGGAGTTCCCCCGGGCAGTTTGGTGAAATATGAGTGATTATTCTTAACTGTGAGGAGAAGCCAAACCCTATTCCTGCCGAGGCCCCTCCTGGGCTGTTCCTTGTGGGAGGCCAAGTTTACAGGGAACTCAGTGACACTCCCCAGCTGGGTGCTGAGGCGCTCAGTCACAGAAATGGGTGTGTCTCGCTACAGCCCCAGGGTGAAGCCATGCTCACCTGCTCCTTTGTAATCTAACCCCTTGCCCTGTTTAGGACAGAATCTTCCATGGAAGTGCCTTGTGCGTGTCCCCTCCTCTTACTGTGCCCTTGGGTGTGGCCTCCCAGGTGTCAGTCAACCTGCTGACAGTGGACACCATGAAGATAGACTCAGCCCCTGAAACCTGGCCCCTTGCCTCATTTGAATAGCTTCTCCTCAATAAAAGGGGTCAGCGCCTGCTCTCGCTCTCTCTCTTTCTGCAGACCCTTGAGGTCAGAGGAGCCATCACAGCGACCCCAAAGAAAAAGGGATTTGTGTCTCTTGTGTGGTTATTTCGTGCAGCCCGGTCAGCCCAGTGTAACTAGAGTGACCCCTGAGCCTTTTCGTCGCGAGAACAGAAACCCGGCAGTTCCTCCCGGAGTTCAGCTGTAGCCCAGGTCGGGATGACGTCACCGTAAACCAAACAAGACCATACAAGGCAAGCTGAGGACTCTCCCTTGTTCCTCACGCACACTCCTCGGGGGTCTTACCTACACCCCCACTGGCTCATCAAAGAATCTCTTCCAGCCACATACAGTAGGCTTGCCGACGGTGAGGCCCGGCACTCGCTGCCTTCGTGCATTTTGCTTTATTTCCAATACCTCCCCACACCCTTCGTGCCACTTACTGAAATGCTATTAAAAATCATCTAGTTGGGTGCAGTGGTGCACGCCTGTACACCAGTGGCTTGGAGGCTGAGGCAGGAGGATCACGAGTTCAAAGCCAGCCTCAGCAACAGTGAGGCGCTCAGCAACTCAGTGAGACCCTGTCTCCAAATAAAATGCAAAATAGGGCTGGGGATGGGGCTCAGTGGGCAAGTGCCCTGAGTTCAATCTCTGGTATCCGCCCCTTCCCGCCAACCCAAAGAAAGAATCATCTCGTGTCCATTTTAGACTCAAGAGAGGTTAAGTGACTAGCCTAAGGCCACACAGCCGGTGAGAGGCAGGCCAGCACTCTTACCAGTGAACTTACTCAACCTCCCCTACCTGGGAAAGCTAAGGCCACTACATTCCCGTTGAAGCTTTCACCCTCCAAGACCGCAGAGTTGTGAACTCGGATGAGAGAGACCAAGGGCAGGTGCCAGATTCTGACTCTGGGAATCCTCACCCATCCCGCCACCAAGCCCACTGTTACATATTTTATGGCGCTGTTCTCTCTTCCTCACAAACGATGTCATTAATCTGCTCCCTAGCTGTGCGGAATAACATCCCCCAAGAACAGGCTGCTTTCTGAATATTTTATCATTCCTCATTTCTTCTCCCCAAACTGATATATATTTACACAGCCGACCTCCTGCAGGAGAGCCAGATTGTTTTCTCTCAGCGCCCAAGAACTCGGGTACAGAGTGGTGCGTAAGTGAAAAACTAGCTGCCTCGCATTGATGTTGAAAGTGAGAACCAATCATCTATCAAGCTGTGCGGGAAACCGGGAGGAAGATTTGCATATGGAAAAAAGGGAAAAAAGAAAGAAAGAAAGAGTAAAAAAAAAGACCCCCACCCCACAGGGGGACAGCGCTTCTCCGCCGTCCTTCTTCGGTTGGCAAGCCTCCTCCGCCGTGGGGAGAGCAGGCGGCTCTGTTGTTAGCAAGGTCAAAAACTTCCTACTTGGAGAGCCAAGCTGGAGAAACCAAAGTTCTTGCCAAGTTTTACAGCGCCATCTTGATCATCATGAAATATTTACTGCAATGAGTATTCAAACATTCATGGGGTCCTTTGACTGGCTCAGGCACTGCTCTGTTTTGAATTCCCCAAAATGAGGTTTATGAGATGGAAAGGCAGAGATGCTGACCTCCATTTCAAAGGACGGGGTGGGGGGAAAAAGCACAATGCGCTGACCAGCATGCAGATGTGTTGGCAAGAAGGGCTCTGTTGTTCCCATTGTCCCTTATGAAGAGAAAACTTTGTTTTGAAAAATACCTTTGTGTGTGAAGGCAGGCCCTTGAGGGCATGCTTGAAAGGTGATTGTAACAGTCAGCTTTCTGTGACTGTAACAAATGCCTGAGGTAATCAACTTATAAAGAGAAAAGGTTTATCTTGGCTCACGTTGTTAGAGGTTTCAGTTTATGGACAGTTGGCCCTATTGCTTTTGAGCTTGGCACCACCTCTTAGGGTGGGAGGATGGTGGGTGATGGAGCAAAGCTGCTCACTTCATGATGCAAAAGAGAGGAAGAGACCAGGATCCCACTGTCTCCTTCAAAAGCACACCCCCAGTGACCTAAAACACCACTATTTTGTGTTTCCTCCCAAGGACTCCATCACCTCCTAATAGCACTGTGGGCTGGGCACCAAGCCTCTAACACCTGGACCCTTGGGGAACATTCCAGATCCAGGGGACAGCAGTGATGAGACACTTACTCCCTCTGCCTGCGAGTTCAGCAGGACACCAGGAGCTGCTCGTCACACAGTGGGCTTGGGGTCACCATGAGGCTCATCTCCGTCCACTTTGAAATGGCCCTGGCCCTTCCGAGCTGCCAAGCTCTCTTCTGTGGCTTTTTTCAGTCGGTAGCCTGAGTGACCACGGTGGCTACTTGCAAGAGCACCAGCCAATGTCCCCGGATCCCTCGGAGCACCAACCGCAGGGATCTCAACACCTTTTCCCAAATTTCTCTCCCCGCCTTGGCCTAACCTCACATGGCAGGGTCCACCTGATTGGTCTCAGGGGCCCTTGGGGACAGACAGTAGCCACAGAGCCACCCCGGGAAGGATGAGCGGAGCACACAGTACAGACGCAAGCCGTCCTCATGATCATGGAGGAGAACAAACCCGTCACCACAGGTGTCCTTGAATAAGCCCTTATTCCGTCCCAGGCGGTAGGTTCTCACTTGATCACAGAATTAAATCGATGATGATGGGCGCTGGCGCTAGCCACCGTCCGGGAAGGCTGCTGACTGCCCGCCCAAGTATCCACCCCAACCGTCCAGCGGCACATCTCTCGGCTCTTCCAACACGTCGGGGTCTTTTTCCTGCAAGAGGTCAAGAAGCACAGATTGGGCTCAACGGGCCTGAGTCTTGTTCCCCGCTACAATGGCAGTGTCCTAGGGACAGGCTCTCTGTCACCTCCTCAGGGCAGTTACTGGGCAGTAGGACTCCAGACAGGATGGTTTATTTTTTCAGGGAACAAAAGGAGCAACGAGAAGGAGAGGTCCCCACAGCTTGGCGAGGTCACCAGCAGGGCTGCTGGCTGGTCATCCCCATCCTGAGGTCAGCCCCAAGAGGCTGGTCCCAGAAAGAGCAGGAGGAGGGGGAAGAGCCGGGCAGCTCCGGTGGGGGTTCCTGCCACCCCAGATGGCCCGTGCGTGCCCGCATGCCGGGGCCCCTTCACACGCGCTCTGAATTATTCAGGCCAGGAGGCCTCGGGGGCCCGGGGGTCCAGGATGCTTGGGGGTTTCATGACCACTTAGGTGGACCGAAAGAATAAGGAATTCCGTTCCGCCCGCTTATCTCCTAACCTTATAAACTCGGGATTAGCAGATCAAAGGCGGATTTGGCACCGCCGGGGGACGACAGTGGTTTCGCAGAACAGTTTGGGCTCCGTCCTTCATGATCAAATGAGCTTAGGTCATTGATAAATAAACGGCGTTTTGAATTCCTCTAATTGGGCGTGCGGGTCACGCCTGAGCCGCAGCAGCCCGGCTGTCCTGGCGGAGTTAATGAGCCAGAGAGGGCCCTGGGGGTCCCGGCAGCCCCGGAGGAGGAGTCCCAGGGAGCACCCTGGGTGGGCGACACCCAGAGGTAAGAGTTAAGAGCGGGACTCGCGCTCCCAGCACTGCCCGGACAGCTGGGTGACAGTCAGGTGTCAGGTAGGGGACTTGCCCTTACCGGTCTGCACCTTCATTTCCTAGCCCTAAGGAGGGGAAATGACCACGTGGTAACTGCCCCCTCCTGGGGACTCAGGCTGGCTCCGGTGTTGTGTGTGGTGGGGGTACAGGCAGGACAGAGAGTGGACGGTGGGGCGCACAGCCTTCCGCTCCCTGGGCTCGGTGACCCTGGCAGGCGCGTCCTGGTCAGAGAGTGGGTTCCGAGGGCTGAGAGGAGCCACCGTGGGGAAAGGTCGCCATCAGCACCCCTCAGGCACGTCCTTCCTCATGACCTTAGGACTGGGAGGTCATAACACATCACTGACCTGGGACCCTCCCCCCACATCACAGGAAGGGCAGTTCTCCGCCCTGGGGCTTTGGGTTGGAGAGTGGGAGGAGGAGAGGGCCAAGGTGGGTCTCCCCCGGCTGCATGTTCTGCCGCGTCTCCAACAGGCCTGGTGAGGTGGACGGTCCAGCTCCACCACCCGACAGCCCCAGCTCCCGGACTCCCCAAACACCCCCTCTCATCTGGCCGGCAGCAGGAGACGGTGCAGCTTCCTGCAGAGCCCGATCTCTGGGCCTCTGGGGCTGCCCGAGCTGAGGGGGCAGAGGGTCCACACAGGGGCCAGGCCTGTCCATTCACCTTCACCTCCATGATGGCCTGAGTCGCTGGCCTGACTGCTCCTGGACAGAGAGACATGGCAATGGGGGAGTCTCGTATAGGAACCAGGGATCCCTGGAGGTCAGCACCCTGGAGACAGTCCCTGGGGCACCAAGCAACACTCAGTCAATACCCTCCTCTCCCTCCCGCCCCCGCCTCCCCTTCCCTTCATTTCTCCATTTGAGTAACAGCAACTGGAAAGCGGTCACCTGCAAGGACGCCTCCATGTCTGCATTTCGGATCTTCAGGTGATTGATCCAAAGGAGAGAAAACAGAAAACACCCCCAAGCCGTGGTTTTGACGCCACCTTAACCAGGCCAGACACCTGTGCGCGTGCGGAAGGCCCCCGCTTGGGGGATGAGTCTCCCCCTGCCGTAACTCTGTGCGGCCTCGAGCCGGCCGAGCTCCCTCTCTGAGCCCCAGTCTCCTCAAAGGAAACATGAGGCTGTCAGCAGTACCGACCTGCCAAGGGGTGTGCCGGTGCAGAGCTCACGTGTGGCCATCACCAGGCACACAGCAGGAGCTCAATAAATGCTGGTCATCCATCAGAAGACTGAAATGGAGGCAGGAGGGGTAAGGGACAGGGTGGAAATTTAACAGAAAGAGACGTTCCTGACCAGAACTCACTGCTGCCCTGTTCTGAAGCGGGCGCTCCACCTGCTGGGGGCGCTGCCCAAACGCGGCACCCCCCGAAGCGGCAGGGCGCCCAGCTGCGAGACCACGTCTGCAGCAGCAGAGGAATTCCAAAGGGCTGACCCAAGTCACACCCTCTGGGTCTCAGCAACGTGGTTGTCCCCTCCACGGAACCCCCGACACCTGCAGAAGTGAGGGAGTGAGGGCCCCTGGGGTGGCCAGACAGGTGAGGGAGGTGGCCGGTGGCTTTAGGTGGCTTCATGCCCCACCGCCTGGAGCCCCAAGAACGCAGCCCAGCTACCGACCTGGCTCGAGGCAGTGCCCCCAGGGATGGACCCAGATGGTCAATATGCCTCTGGCCACCCAGCAAGGAAGGGGAGGGCGCTGGACAGGTGGGTGTCCAGCCGGCTTCTCTCCGGCTCCCAGCCCCCTCACCAGCTTCAGCTAAAAATAACACCTCCCCAGGGACCTGCTGCCGCTGCTGGCAAAGCCGGACCATGCATAAAACATGGGCGGGTCAGCTTTCTCCTCTGAATGGCTCCTTTCAGAGCCTGCAGGGGTGAAAGGTTTATGGGAGGGATCACTTGACTTCCTGGAGGGACTGGAGTAGCCCTGGACTCTGCCTGGGCCCCCAGCTCCCCGGGCCGGTGCCTGGCACCTCAGCCCCGTGGCAGCCCACACAGGGGGCTCCCAGGCAGGGGCCTGGGGGGTGGGTCCCCTCTCCCGGGAGCTCCCCAGCCCTTGGACTGGACCCCTTCAGTGGAGAAAGAGGGGCTGCCCTGGACAGTGCCGCCCAGCCCTGGGTTTGAATCCTGCTTCCTCCGTGCCAGTGTGACCAGGGCTTTGTGTCACCCACTTTCCAGAGCGTGTTCCGGAAGGCTGAGCGGCACAAAGTCGCCTCTCAGCAGCGAGGCCTGAAACGGTTTGAGTGTCCCCCAAAGTTCCCATGTGGAAGCGTGGTCCCCAGGGTGTGCTGCGGAAATGGTGGGACCTGCGAGAAGTGGGACCTGGTACAGGTCATTCCTTAGGTCGGGGGCGGTCCCTCAGGATGGACGGACAGTGGCCTCAGAGCGAGTCCCCTGGAAACGGGGGAGTCATGCAGCAGGCCCCTCGGCACAAGCTGCTTCACTTTCCACTTCCCCGCCACGTTGTGACACAGCCGAGGACCCTCACTGGGATGCTGCACCCCGCTGTGGGGACCCTCCAGCCACCAGACTCCGAGCCACATGAAGCTCATTACCTTATGCAGTGCCCATCCCATGTATTTTGTGACAGCCACAGGAGATGACCCAGGTCAGCCAGGAAGAGGGGCACCCTCAGGTTCACACCCAGCTGGGTCTGGCTTCGGGCAAGTTCCTGCTGTGACTTTGGGTTGTGGTCTAAGGGCCACGACGGGAGGAAAGGCCAAGGAAACTTCCCTGCGGCCAGCGATTCCTGGGAGCACTGGACTCAGTGTTTTCTACAAGTGCCCAGAGGCACCTGACCATGAGCCGCACCCCTGATCCTTTTAATTAATTAATTGATTGATTTCAATTTTGAGGCAGGGTCTTGTTAAATCGCTGAGGCTGGCCTTTGAAAGCCATCCTCCTGCCTCAGCCTCCCAAGCTGCTAGGATCCCAGGTGTGCGCCACGGTGCCTGCGTCCCCACTCTTCTTGAGTTGGCTCATTCTTTCTTGAAACTCCATAAAAAATTCCTTATAAAGATTTTCATCATCATCAAATCAGGTGCTTACAATTTAAAAAAAAAAAAAAAAAAGAACTAGAAAATTCATGGTTGTGGTTTAGGTAGGAGACATTCCCCAAAAGCTCATTGAGAGACAATGCTCGAAGAATGCTCAGAGGGCAGATGATCGGTGCCGACAGCCTGGATCCAGTCCGCGAATGAACCCCCTGCTGGGATCCACTGAGTGGTGGCTGAGGCAGCTCGGGTGCGGCTAGAGGAGCCAAGGTCCTGGAGGGGTGGCTTGCGGGTATCCGGCCAGTGTAGTCCTTCTCTCTCTGCTGGCTGATGGTCACACAAGCCCCTCCCTCCACCACTCTCCCTCCAGGATGATCTGCCCCCCTCCCCTGGAACCTGAGGAATGGGGCCAGCTGCCTGTGGACTGACACCTCGGAAACCAGGAGCCCCTAAGTCGACTTTTCCTCCTCTAACAGTTCTGGTCAGGTCTTTAAGTCACAGCAGTGGGAACGCAGATGAAAACCCTCGTCCCTGGTGCATCCTGTGGACTTGGGCTAAGTGACCGTGGCACCATCCACCATTATGGTCTGATCCATTTTTTCTCGTCCTAAATTCTCTACAGCTCGCCTGATCCTCCCTCCTTCCTTTCCCTGGCAACCAGTGGTCTTTTGATGTCTCCACGGTTTTGCATTTAAAAGAACGCCATGTCCTTGTCTTCACCCAGCTGTGGCCTTTTCCCACTGGCCTGCCGAGGCGATACTTGTTTCCGTTTCCCCCGGATCTTTTCCTGGCTCCCTAGTTCATCCCTTTTTAACTCGGGATATTCCATTCTCTGAATGTACCCCCGCTCCTCCATTCATCCAACTACAGAAAGACCTTGGAAGGCTCCTGCCTTCTAAATTTTGATGATTCTTGAACAAAGCTGCCATAAACATTCACATGGGCATGAATTTTCAACTCCTTTGAATGAACCCCAGGAAGTGGGATGGCTGGACCGTGTGACAAGAGGATGCTGGAGTTTTTGCAAGAAACTGCCAAACTTGTCTTTGAAAGTGGCCGTCCCATTTTGCAGTACTACTGCACCGAGTGGGAGTTCCTGTGGCTCCACAGCCTGGCCAGCATTTGGTGATGTTGAAATTCTGAAGCTCAGCCATCCTGTTTCGGTCTGCAGTTTCCCGGTGACATGGGACACATGTCATCTCCTCACATGCTCTTTGCCATCTGCACATCTTCTTTGATGAGGTGTCTGGGAAGGTCCTCGGCCCATTTTTCAATTGGGTGGTGTGTTTGCTTATGGCGGAGTTTATAAGAGTTCTTTGAATATTTTGGATAACGGTCTTACCAGATAGGCCCTTTGCAAATATTTTCTCTGCATCTGTTGCTTGTCTTCTTATTCTTCTGGTATTATCTTTCCCAGAGCCTAAGTTTTGATTTTAACAAAGTCCAGTTTATCAGTTCTTTCTTTCTGGATCGTACTTTTGGATTTACAACTAAAATGTCATCAGCAAACCCCCAGAAAATCATCCAGAGTTTCCTCCTCTTATCTTCTAGGTGTTTTATCGTCTTGCATTTTTACATGGAGGTCTGTGGTTCATTCTGGGTTTATTTGGGGTAAGAGTGGGAGGCCTGGGTCTAGATCCAGTTGTTGTTTTTCTTCTGTTCTCCCGGGGATGTGCAGTGGTTCAGAACCATCTGTGGAAAAGATTTCTTTTCTCCATTATCTGGCTTTTGCCTCTTGCTGACTTCCCCCAATTTTTCAGGCCTCGGCTGGAGCACCCACAAAGCTCTTCGAGGGCATTTCCCTGATTTCCCTGCTCAGTGAACCTCCTATCAGAGGCTACCCAGCACCTGGACCCAACACTGAGCCTCATTTTCTGGCTCCCTCCTTAGCCACCCGTCAGCCCCTCTGGCCTGTGCACTCCAGGAAGGCAGAGACTCGCTCGGCACCCTGCCCCTGTCTGTGCTCCCTCAATATTGGCCAGACTTTCCACCATTAGCCAGCAACAGAGCCCCCAGAATGGACCACGCTGCTCTCTTTGTTTCTCTGGACTCACTCAATCCTCACCAGTGAGGCCCATGCTGGGAACACCAGCCCCTGGGAGACTCAGTGGGGTCAGCTCACTTGCACAAATGTATCCAAAGTCAGGAACAGGAGCAGTGTGTGACTCAGTGTGACTTTAGACCACACTGCTCAGCGGTCACCCACCCTGAGCCCACCCCCAGGGGCCAGGCCGATCTCAGCTCAGAGTTCCGAGTCAGTACGTGCAAATGTCAGAGCCACCTTCTCCAGCGGGCCAGGCTCAGGCGACAGACGATTCCAGCAAGATCGTGGGGCCAGGCCTCTACCCACCAAGGAACACAGCAGCCTCGTGTGTCCCGGGCCCTTCTGTCTGCCCCGTATCTGTTGGCAGCGGCTGCCAGGGGCTGCCAGGCCTGTGCTTTCTCTACCTAATGCTTCACATTCTTAGAAGCACTCCCCTCTGCTTTCCTTGGCCGCGCCACAGAGCATACCTCTGATGCAGCAGGTAACCGGATAGGGTCTTGGTCACAGCAATTTGCTGAACACGGGGTTTTGTGCACAAAAACACATTACAGCACTCGGAGGTGTCACTCAGGGACACCACCAGCCACGTTAGGGGGTTTGTGCATCAGCCAGGAGGGAGAAGGGCTGAGGGGCCCAGAAGAGGGAAATTTGCGTGAGCCATTTAGGAGGCCTGAAAGTTCTCAGTAAGGTGGTCCACAGGACTCACTCCTGCATTAAGACAGCCTAGGCCAGAAGGTGAAAGCATCAGCAGTGATGTCAGTCAGACCAGTGGTTAGGTTCAGCCTCACTCCCCTGGCTGTGTGATTCTGCAAAAGACATTCAACCTCTCTGAACCTCAATTCTCTAGAGTGTAAAATGAACAAAATAAGAGGAGTTGATCCCTAAGAAAGGCAGGTGGGGTACGGATTTGACTGTGTGGTCACTGCTGTGTTCTCTAAGCCTGGCATCGTGCCTGACACATAGTAGGAACTCCATCAACATTAGTCAAGTAAACTTGAATTGCTCACACCTGTATCCCCCGCTACGTCGAACAGTGCATGGTGCGTAGTAGGGTAGTAGGTGCTGCGGCATTGTTGGTTGAATGGGCTTAATTCTTCATATCTGTACCAAGGCCAAATCAAGACATGGCTTATAATACTCCAAAGGTCTTTTTTTTTTTGAATGGTTAAATAGAAAGTGTTCAGCCTATGACACAGGCTAGGGTGCTTAATTTGTGTTAATTATTGTTCCTTGTTCTTTGTTCCCTGAGGCCCCTGTGTGGGATTCTCTACTATCAGTTCTCCTTCCAACACAAACTGGGTGTCCTTCGATTCAGTTTGAAGTCTGACACTATCTACCCCGAGTTAGCCTCAGACTCCAGAGGTTTAGGGCTCAGTCCCACGAGACTGCCACCACTTCAGATGCCAGCCACAAAGGGGGTCCCCGGGCCACCCACACTTCTCCCAGGGCCGCTACTTCCCATGGCCCCTTCCAATTTCCAGTTTGTTACAAAGGACACGACTCAGGAGCGGGGGATGGAAGAGGTGCCCAGGGCAGGGTCGTGGGGCGAGGGGACGCACGGCCTCCCCGCTCTCCCTGGGCACACCCCGTCCTGGCCCTTCATCGTCCAACAACCCGACACCCCCAAGCGGCTTGTTCACGAGTGCTCGCGCCCCAGTCCCCCCTTCCCCTCCTTGAGATGGGAATGTTCAATGTTCCAAGTCTCTGATCAAGTGTTTGGTCTTTCTGGTCACCAGCCCTGTCCCAAGGCCATCCAAAACCCCAGCATGAGTCACTCCTCAGCATAAACCCTGGTGTTGTCAAAAAGCCTCGTCGTGATTGACAAGACCCTCCTGTCCCAAGGGTTGTAGGAACCTTGAGCCCAGAACAGGGACAAAGACCAATTGTATTTCCTGTCCTACGTGGGCTCCCCGCAGGTATTTGTGACAAAGTTGGTCTGGGAATGTCAGATGGGACAAGAGGGAGGGGCCTGGCAGTGGCCAATCCCCAATTGCTGTCCCCCCAAACCCAGGTGACCTCTCTAGACTGACTGTCCACCTCTCAGCAGCCTGGCAGGATCTACCCTGGAGTCTCCAGGCTCGGGGTTTCCGCCCTGCGCACACCTCCATGTCCAGGAGCGCACAGGGGCTTAGCCTGGGGCTGACAGAGGGTTCCCTGAACCTCACATGTTGCTACCCCAAGAGGCAGAGAGGTGTGCCATCGAAGGGAACAGGGACATGTTTCTAACAGAAGAGAAGAACTTCAGAGATCCCCAGACGCCCAAGAGCAGTGGCCGCTCACCCACGGCTGCGCTCCTGGCAGACATGGCTACTCGACCGCCACCCTCCCTCGGGACCAACAGAGGTGATCAATCGCACCCAGCACTTGAAAGGAGACCTCCACCTTGGGCCGGGAGTTGCCTCTTTTGCAGGCGGGAGATCTAAAGTCCTGGGATAAAAGGAAAGCCGCGCAGAGTCAAAGATCATCCTTGAAAATCTCTTAAATCTCAAAGTAGAGGAATGACTCAGGCTCTAATGAGTCCGGCCGCGGCGAGCAGTTTTCTCCCACGACAGCTGCGGAGTTGGCGGAGTGCTGAGCCGTGGGCTTCCCTGTCCTCGGAGGCTGGGATGGAGGCAAATGCCCGACTGGAAAAGCCAGAAACACTCAGGGCAGCAGGAGAGGCGCCGGGAGCCGAGCTTGACGGAGAGGCAGCAAACACAGAACTTGGTTTCCCTCTTCCCTCCCAGGTAACTGGTCACATCAAACCAGCTGTGCAGGGACACGGGGAGTTTTCTCTCCCACAGCGGAGCGCGCGGAACTTGCACGAGTTCAACGGCCAGGTGGTGCAGATCCGTGTAACTTGCCATCCCCACAATGAACCAGCCGTCCCAGCCAAGCCCCGAAGGAGGGGGATGTGACCTGGTGAGCATCTTCTGGGCACCCTTGCCCATCGTCTCCGTTAAACCCTCCACAGCCTCGTGAGGTAGAGATCCAGGAACACTAGAAGGATGTTCATCCATTTCTGAAGGCGAGATTCCCTAGTCTGATGCCCTTCTTCGTAAGGGACTCCTCATGTTGGAAGATTTGGTGACAAACTATGCCCGCCTCCCACGACAGATGCGGAAAGGGCCAGGTGTGTGGCTTCCCGGGCTCCCTGCAGCTCAGGTGCCACCAGGGAACTTGAACTCTCTGAGGCAGCCCCGGGCACCTCTCCAGACATGAAGTTGCAGAGGGTCACAGGCTCTATACGGGGGTTGGGGGTGCACAGAGGGGGAGGCAGTGACCACGGGACCAAGGGCATTGAACATACAGGAGCAGCCCCAGGGAGCAAAGCCATGAGTCCCACGAATCAATAAGCACTAACAAGCCACCAGGAAAAGGGGCAATGGGAACCAGTAAGTCACAGAGGAGAGAAATGGCCAGCAAGCTTCCGAAGAGATATGCAATTGCCTGGCACACAGGAGGGGGAGAGAAAGCAAGGAGATGCTTCCTGGCGCCTCCCTGGTTGATGCACATTAAACCCTGAAAGGTGTAAGTAAGGCATCAAAGAACTAATGTCCACGTCCAGGAAAGCTGGCCAGGGACATCTGCTACAGCAGCCATCCCGCCAGGTGCAGCAAAGCCCAGAGGTTCACACCCTCGCGTGCAGGGTGAAGATATCGATCCTCTCGAGAATTGGGGAACAACCAGGGGAAGGGGGTCCCTGCAGCTGCCCGAGCCCCTGTCAACACAAGCAGCACCTGCAGCTCTGCCATCCTCCGGGTGCGACGGTCCCATGTTTCACTGCACCATGTGCCCAGCAGGGGGCCGGTGCCCATGGCTGTGCATCAGGAGAGAGGGACATGGCGATGTGCACCAGGGCACTGTTGTAACGGGGAGACTGGATGACACTCAGCTCTCTGTAGTGGACACTGTGGTGGGTGGCCCAGATCTCCCTTCAGGGCTGAGGTACTCCCTCTCCCACCTTCCAGGAGTGTTGACTGCTAACGGCCCAAGCTGACTTCCTCTCTGAGCACCACTTTCCCTGGCAGACGGCTGCCTTTTCAAAGACAGCCTCTCCCCAAGAAAGCCCCTGTCCCGTGACAGATCTGGCCAGAATATGAAGGCCCAGATCCTGGGCCTCCAGCCAAACAATTCAGAAGGGCTCTCTCAGCTCCAGAGCACCCCTAGGACCAGCGGAGGCCCCTCACAAGATTCCTAAGGGGCAGTTAGCATTCAAGGACCCCGTCTCAGGGGACAGGTGTAAGACAGATAGCCCCTGGCATGTGGAAATGGTGCAGTTGTGAAGTGCACACTGGGGTGAGCTGGAACAGGGTAAGGGTGAGGAGGACGTACTGATGGAAGCGCTCAGGTGGTCGACAGGTGCTAGGGAGAGCTGCTGATGACTGATGTCCGTGCCCTGGAGAAGGGCCAGGGAAGGCTGAAGGTGGTCAGTCGTCAATTTAAGGTGAAACACAAAGCCCGGCACGGTGGCGCACACCTGTGATCCCAGAATTCAGGAGGCTGAGGCAGGAGGATCGAAAGTTCAAAGTCAACCTCAGCAAAAGTGAAGTGCTAAACAACTCAGTGAGACCCTGTCTCTAAATAAAAAAATACAGAATAGAGCTGGGAGGGGCTGGGGTTGTAGCTCAGTGCTAGAGCACACGCCTTGCACGTGTGAGGCACTGGGTTTGATCCTCAGCACCACATAAAAATAAATAAAGGTATCGGGTCCACCAACAACTAAAAAATAGTTTTAAAAAAATAGGGCTGGGGATATGGCTCAGTGGTCAAATAATGTCCCTGAGTTCAATCCCTGGTACTCCCCATCCCCCTCCCCTGCACCAAAAAAAATAAGGTGAAATACAAAACTCATCTCCTGTAGCAAAAGGACATAAAAAAAACAAAAAACCTCAGGATCAAGCCCAGGACTCACTTATAAAAATAGCAACACTCCAAAGGAGTCTGGATTCTCACTCTAACGACTCTGCTTCTGACAAAATTGACGCCCGATGGGGAAGGAAGGGACCCTGAGACTTGAGATGGGATCAGTGCTCCACAATTTTGAGGCCCCTGGTCTTCCTGACCCTTCCTAGCCCTGAAGAAATGACCCTCTTCTCCCTCTTAAAGGTTCCTCCTTGCAAAACAGGGCAGTGGACTCGCGTCACCCTCCAGCATTCACCCTGCTGCCCTCGTGAGTCCCCAGCTGACCAGGGTGCTGGGCCTGCTGCGTGAGAGAGAAGACTAGCCCCCAGAGGAGCCAACAGACCCCCCAACCTCTCGTGGCAGAATGTACTTGGAATAGGAGCCCGAGGATTCTCCATTAGGGAAGGAAGGGGAACCGACTGTGAAGTCAGAAATAGGAGAAGGGGCTGGTTTGGGAGCCCTCTCCCATGACCAGCTTCAGCACCCTGCCCAGGACCCCGGGAAGGGGACTAACAGGAGTCCTAAGTGGATCTGGAACCTTGGCCCTTCCTTCCTTGTGGGATGGTGGTGCAGATGCCGTGAGGTCACCCAGCAGCACGTCAGCCTCCGGGTCACCACGAGGTCTCCCCAGGACCTGTGCCGGGTGCCCTTTCCCAGGACAAAGTCACTCCACTTCAGGAAGCAGTGAGGAAGGAGCCCCTCCTAAAGCAGTCCCCCAATTCCCCGCTCCTCTGAGCAGGAGGGGATAAAAGAGTTCCCTAATTGGTACCACAAAGGCTCTTCCAGGGAGGAAGAAATGGAAGTGCTAAATGAAAGGCAGATTTCCCTGCAGGAGGCGAGGCCGGGCTGGAGTTGGAGCCCAGCTGCAGCCGAGTTCCAGGAGGGAGCCAGGGCGGAGGGAGCGTGTGCACCCCACCCAGACTCGCCTGAGCGTCCCCGCGTTGGCTGATCTGGCGGGCACCTTGTGTTGGGGGGTGGTGCCAGCACTGCCTGACAGTCTCTCCAGACGCCAGCTTGGCAGGGCTGGCTGGTTAGGATGGGGCCCCAGGGAACCAGGCAGGCCCTTGGAGAGTCCACATCAGCAGGCGGGCAGAGTTCTGCCTCGGGAAGATAGGACCCCACATGGAGTCCAGGCCCAGGGAGAACTGGGTGGAAGGAGGAACGTGGATACACGCAAGGGGGCTGTCCCCAAGAAACAGAGACCCACCAAGATGTCTCACGGTACATATGGCGAGACCTCAGCTACAACTTGGCCTCCTGAGTGAGCTCTGATCACAGGAAGAACTGGGGAACCTGAAGTCCATGTGCAGATTTCATGAAGACCAGGAGCCCAAGGTTAGGGCTAGATGGGCATGTCCCTCTGTTACGACACATTTTCATGTTGATGTATGAGTGTTTTCAGTCACTGTAACAAAATACCTGAGGCTGGATGATTTCTCAAGAAAAGAAGTTCATTTAATTGACAGTTCTTGAGGTCTAGGAACATGGCACAGCCTTCGGCTCAGTGCCAGTGAGGGCCTCATGGCAGATGGCATCCCCATGGCATGTGTTCGTGTGGAGGAGATCACATGGTGAGACAGGAAGCCAGAGAGCAGGGAGGGGGCAGGCTTGCTTTTTATGTAACCACCCATTTTTGCAGGAACTAACTGGGGTCCCACGAGAACTACGTCAATCCCTTCCAAGAGCAGCACAATTAGTGATATCATTTTGCACTAGGCCCCACCCCTTTAAGTTTCTACCACCTCTTATATTGCCATTTTGGGGACCAAGACCATCCCTTGAATCCTTGGGGGACAAACCACATCCAAACCCTAGCAGTTGTTCTGTTGAGAAACATTGGTGGCAGCCACTACAGGCCCCAAGGCTAGAGATTCAGCAGGGACCTGGTCTGGCCTCCTGCAGTTTCAGACAAGCATCGGATGAAGCCAGACCTGCTGGAAGTCTGGGTCTCCTAGTCCCTTCCCAGCACAGACCACCTCTGCCCCTGGGCCTCAGGAGGGTGGATTGAGGCCCAGATTGTCTGACCTGAGGGGAATCAGGCCCCAAGGAACCACACCCTGGCAGACTTCAGACCCAAGCCTATCTTTGCAGAGTGGAAACGCTGAGTCAAAATTCCATAGTGAAACCACTGATTCAGGCAAGAATCATCAATTGGTAAGTCGAATGTCTGAGTCCATTCCAGCTGCTGTAACAAAATACCTTGTGAATAACAGAATTTATAGCTCACAGTTCTGAAGGCTGACAATCCAGACTCAATACACCAGCAGATGCAGTGTCTGAGGAGTTCCCTACGGTAAAGGCACAGTCCCCAGTCAGTGACACTCTCAGGAGGCACTGGGACATGTAAGAGGTGGGGCCTAGCGGAAGGTCTTCAGGTCACCGAGGGTATGTCCCTGAAGGGATATTGGGACCTCAGCCCTTTCTCCTTTCTCCACCCCTTCATGAGGGGCATGGTCATTCACTCCACCTGCTACCTCATCTTAGACCCCAAAGCACTAGGGCCGACTAATCACACATTGCAAACTCCAACATTGTGAGCCAAAATAAACCTTTTCACTTTATAAGTTATCTCAGTTATTTATGACAGTGACAAAGAGGTGACCCACTCAGAATGTGCATGGGATGGGATTCCACAGCTGTTACATCCTATAGGCAAGAGGGCAGGAAGTTTGCAGATGTAATTAAGGTTCCTAATCAATGGAACTGAATCAGAGAGATTATCCTGGGTGAACTTAACCTAATCAAGTGAGCTCCCCCCAAAACAGAGTCCAGAGCTCAGAGATGGACGAAGGCAAGAGCTATGCGGCAGGCAGCAGCAGAGGTACCCCTGTCGGCCCTGAAGAAGCCAATGGACATGTCATGGAGACTGTGTGGCAGGGATGGGAAGGTGATTATAGAAACGGAAGCCTCTGTCTTGCAACCGCAAGGAACTAAATCTTGTTAACTGAGCAGAAGACCTTGGGCCTCAGGTGATCTCACAGCCCGGCTGACATCTTGATGTAAGCTTAGTGACACTCTGAGTAGACCACCAGCTCACCTAGACGTGGGCGCCTGGCCCACAGAAACTGTGAGGTAACGCACAGGAGCTGCTTTAAGCCACTAAATGTGTGGTATTTGTGATGCAGTCAGAGAAAACTCAGGTCCTATTTTATTCATAACAGATCAAACCCGAAACATCAACCAGAAAATGGATAACCGCGATAGAGTCACACGACACACTAGAACTCAACAATAAAAAGAAATGGGCCACAGATACAGGAAACAATCCTTGGGGGACAAACCACATCCAAACTGTGAGGTCATGCACATGAGCTGCTTTCAGCCACTAAATTTGTGGTATTTATGGATGAGTCCCACAGATGCTATGTTGAGCAAAAGAATCCAGACACAGAGAGACCGTGAGCCCATGATTCTACTCTACGATTCCACTCACCTGATATTCAAGGACTTCTCGGTGGCGACAGACATCAGAACTGTGGTTTGCCTGGATGGAGCAGGGGGGCAGGATTCTCTGGAAAAGCCTATAAAGAACTTTCTGGAACGAAGGCAACGTTTCATATTGTCATGGAAGTGTGGGTTTCGTGTATTTGACTCGTTCATAAAGACTCCAGCTATAGACTTCATAAAGACTCCAGCTACACATTTCACAGCTTATAAATCATTCCTCCATTTAAAAATAATGCTCCCTGGCTGGGGATCCCTGGCCCAGTGGTCGACCACTTGCCTGACTGGAATGAGGCCCCGGGTTCCATCCCCAGCCCTGCAAAGACAAATAAAATAAAAATGTTTTAAAAAAAATAAAGATCATGCTAATCCCTCTCCAGGTGTTTAGAAGTCAGCAGACGCTTCTCCCCGAGTCTGGGGGCGAGAGAGCCCTGGCTGCAGGGGTGATCTTTAAAGCAAGCACGCTCGTGTGCGCGCACACACAGATGGTGGCCCTCCAGGCCAAGCGCGGCTCCCCTTTGGCCTCTGCGTCGTTTTATGTGGAGCAGGCAGCTGCCTCCCAGCTCCCAGGTCACTGCTCTGTGTGTCTGCCTGTCAAGATAAGAAGGTGGAGGCAGATGCCGCCAATTAATTACCTGGCCTTTCAAGTGCTCCTCTGGCCTCACATCTGGCTCCATCCCCAACATCCAGCTTGAGCCAATAAAAGCCAAATACAATCACAAAGGGCTAATTTGGTGGTCAGGGCTCTGAACAAACTGCACATAAGGAGGCGTGGGGGGCGGGAGGAGGACAGGGTGGGAGCCTGGGGCAAAATCGGGGCTCCATCTGCCTCCACGGAGGCAGGGCAGGCAAGGCCAGGAGGCCACCTTCCCTCTACAACGTGCTTCTGCTCTGGCCAAGGCTGGAGCGGGTCCGAAGGAATCTTGGCACCTTGGATTTATTTGCAACCCAACGCAGAGCCCGTGTCACGGCAGACCTGCAGGTAAAGAAACCCCCAACGCGAGCCCCAGAGTACCCGTGGTCCACTCTCCGGTGAGAGCCAGTGTGTGTCCCAGCAGGTCTGTGGGAAAACAGAACCCATCGGAAGTATTGCTGGGGATAAGGAGAAGCCCACACCAGGAGCCACCTGGGGCTTGGCAAGGGAAGGATTCTTGAAAAGCCCTCATGCCGCTGCCCTGTCACTAGGAAAGTGCACCACGGGAGACAAGCATTTCTTGGAGTGGTAAGGGCTTTGGAGTCTCTGATCTTAAAATGCAAGCCCTGGGGGATGTCACACCTTGTCTCGCTGCCTGAGGATGTAAAGTCTTACATCTTAGAGGAAGGAGGCCTTAGGTGGAAGAAGATCTCCAAGTGCTAGGCCTCAGTTTTCCCATCTGTAAAATAAGGCCATTGAATAGGATGATCTCTCAGATCAAAGAAAAGAGGTGCCGGGCCTGGTGATGGGTGCCTGTCATCCTGGCTACTCCTAGAGGCTGAGGCAGGGGACCCCAAATTCCTAGGCAATTGAGCAAAAACCCCTCTCAAAATAAAAAAAAAAAAAGTTGCAGGCTCAGGATGTAGGTAGAGTGCCTGCCCAGCATAGGCGAGGCCCTGGGTTCCAACCCCAGCATTGGCGTGCAAGAAAAATGACAAAGGTGAGTCTGCTCTCCCCACTCCTTATCTCTGCCCCCGGGGATCAGAGACTGCATTCTGGCAGCCCAGCAGCCAGATTTAGCCAACAGATATGTTTGGTTTGGCCCGCAGAGTATTTTAAAAGAATGTGGGCCAACATTTAAAAACAGAGCGATTTCACATCTTAAAAATACCCAACGTCTTGCTTCTTTTGGAAAATGGGAAGCTCTGATGGCGTGGGGCCCACATTCCCACACAGTGACAATTATTAGGCATGGGGGGACCAGTTGTCCCACTTTGTCTGCAGTTTGCTTCTCGGTCTCCACGTTCCTTGTTACTTCCACGCATCCCTCTTGGCCACTCACTGCATTTGCCTGACTCTCGCAGGCATCTGAGTGGAGGCCGAGGCCGGGTCCTGGCGGGCGGCCGGCACAGCTCAGCGGACCAGTGACCCCAGGCCCCTTGCTCCGCGCAGGCGCACAAGCACTGACCAGCTCAGCTCCTCGGAAGGCCAGAATAAAGCTGGGGAAAGCGGGATGCTGAGAGCCCTTTGAAGGCGATGCCATGGGATTATTTTGCTAAACATAAAGACCCAAAGGCAGCAAAGCCACTGAATGTGTTTTTGCAAATTCCAGCAAATTAAAAAAATGTGTGTGCAGAATTCAACTGGGGGCCAGGGGCTGGCTTTCTTGGAAGAAGAAATGGTCGGCCAGGACAAAGCAGCAGATTAACTTTTATGGAATATGTTTTGCTCCGGGAGGCGGCTCCCACAAGCAGGCTCCTCGTGTCTGTGACGAAACAAGTCGCTTCAACCTTTATCTGCAGCCAGATGCGCCGCCGCGGCCAGCAGTGAGCTTGAACCAGGACTTGAAATGGTTCGGCAGCAAATGTCAACACTGTTTGATCTGCTTTTAGAGAATCACCTTTCAAGGCGCTGGAAGATGCTTGACACTTTGCAAAGAGATTAGGAAGTTTTCGCTTGGCTTGAAACAGAGACTGGGCAGGTTTGATTCTGAGGAAGCAGGAGGATGACCCCAGAGGTGCCCAAGACCAGTGCATCAGAAGCCAGTGGCTTCCCTTCAGAAGTGAAGAGTGGATTCCTGGCATGGCCTCAGCTGCCAGCCCCTGCCCTCGGCATTTGGGATGATCCTGGGGAACCTTTCCTTTCCAAACTCTCTGGGAGAAAACACGGTCACAGGCAGGAGATGGAAAGTGACAGCTAGGGAGTTATGTCCATCAACTTTCCACCAGCCACCCCAGTCCACCCAGCCCATCAGCACGTCTGAAAGCCACGCAGAACTCAGGGCAGGCCCTGGGCTGGCCAGACCAGAAGAATGAGGTCAGATCAGTGGACACAAGGTGACTTGTGACATATTAAGATGGTCGTGCAATCATGACCACGGGCCACCTCCTTCCCTACCAGGCCTCCCACCCCTGTCCTTCTGCATCTGGTCCACTGTCCTTGCTCATGGACCTGTAGCAGCACACACTTCCACTGCTGCAAAAGCCTTCCCACCAGTCTCCCTTTTCCCCTGTCCCCCCACCAGGGCCAAAGCTTGCTCATCCAAAAACATTCTGCTGGGCTTAGGCCTTCTTGTCATCTATTAGACAAAAACCTGCCACTCAAACCTCCAGTCTTCCCTGAGTCGGTGACTTTTATGGTGACTATGTTTCTGTCCTGTGCCCAGTACTGTTACAGTGGTGAAACTCACTCAATACAGCCTCTTGCTTATTGGCCTCGTTTTTACAGCTGAGAAAATTAAGGCTTACAGAGATTTATGTACCTAAAGTCACAGAGCTTGTAAGTGGAAATCAAGCTAAATTTGGTTCCCCTTGACCTAAAACCCACACACAGAATCACCAGACTATGCACATGCTCCCTCTTCTCAGAAAACATTGCCAGAATATCCCACTATTCTAAAACCATGGCAACAATCATAAGGATCTCTGATAAACTAAAGCAGAATGCACACACGCATGACCAGCGGTACGTCTCCACAATGAATAGATTTGCACTACAATAGGAAATGATTTTTTTTAAAATGTGGACTCATAGTGGGCTTTCAGGCACAGGGATCAAAAAATAAAGGATCCTTCTGGTATTGTATCAGGACTCTTCAAGGTGCCAGGTCAGCCCCTTGCAAAAAGCTATATGCTCTGTCAGCAGTCGATAGGAAAAAAAAAAAAATTCTGGGACAGGGAATTAGGGATGTGAGTTCCATCCCTACTTCTAAAACTAAATTAGTTGTATAACACTGGACGAGTTCCTGAGGCTCAGATTCTTTAACTATAAAACAGGTTGATAATTCTGCATTACTAGTCAGGATAGGTTAGGCTACGCTGCAGTGACAAACAAGACTAAAAGTCTCTGGTTTGTCACAACAAAGGTTTATTTCTGACACACACCCATGGACAATGAAGGTCAGCAAAAACTGCATTCCAAGGTAGTAGAACTCAGGACTCAAGGCGACAGAGGTCCCCAACCTATCACCTATAATGAGCATCTCATGAGTTTCCAAGCTCTCTGCAGCAGAGAACCAGAGAGGAAAACACTAACAATCAAATGCTTCAGCTCAGTAGTGAAACATGCCACTTCTGCCCACATTAGATTGGCCAGAATATGCCACAGTTACCAAACCTGACTCCAAAGAGTTATGAGATCATAATCCTGTCTTCTTGGAAGATAAGAAGTAGGTCTGAATGGTCATTGGTCATGTCTACTACATTCAGGTTGCTGTCAGTATCAAGTGAGTTTCCAAGGAAAAATGATTGAAGAATCAGCTTTAGTCTTGACTCCAACCCCAGATAGATAGACGTTCAGGTCCTAGTTCCAGGAAGCTGCCTGTGATGTTGGGAGAATTACTAAACTCCTCAGTTTCCATTTCCTCATCTGTGAAATGGGGGTGTTAATACCTTTCTTATAGAACTATTACAAAAATGAGGTGAGATAAAGCATAAAATACACTGAGCATAGCCCTTGGCAAGTCCTGCACCGTGGCTGCTGGTGTAGATGAAATAAGACTGGCTCTGAGTTGACAATTTTTGAGACTGGTAGATGAAGTCACAGGGGTTCATTAAAATGCCCTCCCCAGTCATATAATGCTTAAATTTACCACAATAAAAGGTTTTCTTAAAAACTGAGAGGTTGAGTGATGTCCCAGAAATGAAGAAGTAAGGACCTCCAAGAGCTGATTCCTCCACAGAATAAACCATTAAACTAGCAAAAACTAATGGAATCAAGCTGGGCACAGTGACCACACCTGTAATCCCAGCAGCTTGGGAGGCTGAGGCAGGCGGATCGTGAGTTCAAAGTCAGCCTCAGCAACAGTGAGGCGCTAAGCAACTCAGTGAGACCCTGTCTCTAAATAAAATACAAAAATAGGGCTGGGATGTGGCTCTGAGTACCCTTTGGTTCAATCCCTGGTGCCAGAAAAAAAAAAGAAAAGAAAAGAAAAGAAAGAAAAAAAAAACTACAGGAAATCAATTGTTTTGTAACTTGAATCTAATTGAAAAACAAAAACCTTGCAGCCACTGGGTGAGTGCTTAATGATGAAATAGGCTGCTAAATTCAGTCAGAAAGCATGTAGCATTTTTATCATCTACCTGTCATTTTCCCACTCCCCAGGCCAGCAGTGGCCGGTGGATGGCAGTCTGCATTCCTGGTCTGACTTGCTGGGTGATACAGATCTTGTTCTTTAAAACTTGTGGAAGGGGTGAATTTTAACCTACTGGCAGATCCCTGAGGGACCAACATAGAAGATGACCTTTGTATCCTTCCCTTCCGGCTGGAGTGACTTTGTGTGATTTAAAATGTGCACTACCTGTAAGTGCCTGGAACAAGGGATAGATAAGGCAAGACACGGACAAATCAAAAATTCTGGCAACTATGAAACTAAGGAGGAAGATTCCTGAGGCAATAAGAGCTTTGAAGAACTATAACACACATCGGGAAATCTGGAGAGAAATGTATGGATCAGAAAAGATCTGGTAAGATCCTAGGTTTGCATCTTTGGTTGCTCTTTAGGAACTGTACACGCAGAAAGCGAAGGCTAGGGCAAAGCCGTATCTAGCCTGGCTTAGTGTTAAAGGATATCCCAGTTTAGAACCAGCCTGCAATGACTGGGAGAGTATTCTCCAGGTATTTAAGGAGATCTCTGTTAGATCATTGGCATCACTGAGATAAAGGAACAGAGACTTCAGTGACCTCACACAACAAAGAATACGGTCTTCACGTAAAAAAAAAAAAAATGGCTGGGAAAAGTCATTAAATGAATGAATGGCTTAATACCAGAAATTCCCAGGAGGGGTAAAATTTGACTTTAGACTTGCCACATTATAATATTCAAAATGTTCACCTTTAATTTTGAAAATCATAAGACATACAAAGAATTAGAATGGTATATCTCCTTCATAGGGAAAAAAAAAACATATTGCCAGAAACTGTTCATGAAGAAGCTCAGACATAGATAAAGACTTTAAGCCAACTACCTTAAATATGTTCAACGAACTCAAGAAAATGGACAAAGAACCAAAGGAAACCAAAGAAAAATGTATGAACAAAGAGAGAAAAAATCAATAAAATTCTAGAAACTACAAAAGGAACCAAACAGAAATTCTGGAACTGAAAAGTATAATTGCCAAAATGAAAAATTACTGGAGAGATTCGGTGTCGAATTTAGAGACAGATGAAAGAATTACAAACTTAAAGATAAGAAAATTGAAATTTTCCATTCTGCTATATATGTTTCCAATCAACATATATGTTGAAACCCTAACCCCCAACGTGACTACATTTGGAGATACAGTCTTGCTATAGTCCACTATATTTTTTTTGATGCTTATAATAGAATATCACAGACAGAATAGTTTATAAAGAAAAGAAATGTATTTCTTATAGTTCTAGAGGCAAAGGAAGGAGGTTAATATATATATATATATATATATACACACAGATATGTTATATATATAACTGTATATATAAAATACACATACACAGAGAGACAATAGAAAAACAATAAAGAAAAATCAATAAAACAAAAAATTGATTCTTTCAAAAATCAACAGAAAGACACAAATAACTAAAATCAAAAATGAAAGTGGAGACACTACTACCTAATTTTATAGAAATAAGAAAATACTGTGAGCAACTTTAAGCCAGTAAACTGGGTGACCTATGCAAAACAGACAAATCCTAGAAGCACACACATACCAAAACTGACTCATGAAGAAGTTGAAAATTTAAATAGACCTACATCAGAGATTGAATTAGCAGTCAAAACTTTCCAGCCTTCACTAGTGAATTCTACCAAAAGTTTAAACAAGAATTAATGCCTATCCTTCTCAAATTCTTCCAAAAATAATTAAAGTGGAGGGAATGCTTGGTCATTCATTCATGACTCTGAGACCAAAATCATACAAAAACAGTATAAGAAAAAAAAAAAACTACAGGTCACTATCTCTGATACAAAACCCTTGATATGCTGAATTCAGCAGCATGTTAAAACCACTACCTCACAACCAAGTAGAATTTGTCTCTGGATTATGAAGAAGATTCAACATTAGAAAAATCTATCAGCGGGCTGGGGATGTGGCTCAAGCGGTAGCGCGCTCGCCTGGCATGCGTGCGGCACGGGTTCGATCCTCAGCACCACATACCAACAAAGATGTTGTGTCCGCAGAGAACTGAAAAATAAATGTTAAAAATTCTCTCTCTCTCTCTCTCTCTCTCTCTCTCTCTCTCTCTCTCTCTCTCTCTCTCCTCTCTCACTCTCTCTTTAAAAAAAAAAAAAGAAAAGAAAAATCTATCAGCCTACACAACATTCATAGAAGGGGGGAAACGTGTCGTCATATCAATTGATGCAGGGAAAGCACCTGCAAAATCCAACACTCCTTCATGTTAAAAATCACTCAATGAGCTAAGAATAGGGTGGGATTCCTCAACATGATAAAGGCTTTATGTGAAAAACCCACTGCCCACGTCATATTGAGTGATGGAAGACTGAAAGCTCTTCTCCTTAGACCAGGAACAAGACGAGGATGCTAACTTTCATCGTCTGCGCAGCACAGGACTGGAATTTCCATCGAGAACAATTAGGCAAGAAATATAATTGAAGGGCATCCAAAATGGAAAGGAAGAAATAAAAGTCTCTATCCATAGATGACATGATCTTATGTATAGAAAACCCTAGATAATACACTGCACACACCAGCTAAAGCTAACAAATTCAGTAAAATCTAAAAAAATTAAAGATAAATTTTAAAAATTCAGCTGTTATAGGATGTAAAATCGACACACAAAAATCAGTTGTATTTCTCTACACTTGGGATAAACAACCCAAAAAGGAAATTTTCATTTATAATAGCAACTAAAAGAACAACACAGTATTCAATTTAACCAAGTGAGAGACTTGTGCACTGGAAACTAAAACATGGCTGAAAGAACAGATATGGTCTAAATAAATGGAAATGGAAAGAGAACCTCTGTTTATAGGTTGAGCCTTTTAATATGACTAAGATGACAATACTATACAAAGCAATTTGCAGATTTAATGCGATTCCTATATCAAAATCCCAATAGTGTTTTTGCAGAAACAGAAAATGCTATCCTAAAATTCACTTGAAATTTTAAGAGTCCTCACTCGAATAATCAAAGCAATATTGAAGAACAAAGTTAGAGGATTCGCTGTTTCTGATTTCATAACTTTCAGTAGCTACAGTAACCAACTAATAGGGCACGGGCATGAGGAAATGGCTAAGAATAAAGAGCCCAGAAATAAACCCTCACATATCTGGTGGATTGACTGGTAAGAAGGGGAACAAGACCACTCCATGGAGAAAACTCCTCTTCAGTGAATGGTGCCGGGAAAACTGAGTATCCACAGGGAGAAGAATGGAGTCCAAAATGACTCAAAGATGTAGATATAAAAGCTGAAACTAGGAGACTGAGAGAGGGGAAAATCAGAGAAAACTTTTCATGACTTTCAGTCTTTTTCATGACTTTGCAGTCATTTCTTTAAAATGCCACTAAAAGAAAAGCACAGACTGCCAAAGAAAAATTAGACAAAATAGACTTTGCCAAAATTAAAACTTGGGTGTATGAAAAAGCTTCACAATCAAAAGAGTGAAAAGGCCGGGCACAGTGCCACACACCTGTGACCCCAGCAGCTTGGGAGGCTGAGGGAGAAGGATCGCAAGTTCAAAGTCAGACTCATCAACTTAGTGAGGCCCTAAGCAACTTAACGAGACCCTGTCTCAAAAAAAATTTTAAAAATAAAGGGTTGGGGATGTGGTATAGCGATAAACTGCCCCTGGGTTCATCATCATCCAATTAAAACATGGACAAGAACTTGAATAGATATTTCTCCAAAGAAAATGTAAAAATGACCAATAAGCACATGAAATAAGCACATCAGTTGTCACCTGGGAAAAGCAAATCAAAATCATCAGGTACCACTCCACACTCACCAAGATGACGACATTTTAAAAAATGGAAAAGAGGGCTGGGGATGTGACTCAAGCGGTAGCATGCGCGAGGTTCTGGGTTCGATCCTCAGCACCATGTACAAATAAAGATGTTGTGTCTGCCGAAAACTAAAAAATAAATATTAAAAAATTCTCTCTCTCTCTCTCTCTCTCTCTCTCTCTCTCTCTCTCTCTCTCTCTCTCTTTAAAAAAAATGGAAAAGAACAAGTATTGGTGAAAATGTAGAGGAATAGGAACCCTCACATTCTGCTAGTGGAAATATAAAATGGTTCAACTGTTGTAAAAAACGTTGGCAGCTCTTCAAAAAGTTAAACGTGTACTTACCATCGGATCCAGCAATTCCATAGCTAAGGATGTACTCAAAATAATCGAGAGCTGTGGCTGTGGCTCATCGGTAGTGCACTTGCCTGGCAAGTGTGAGACACTGGGTTTGGTTCTCAGCACCGCGTATAAATAAAGAAAATAAACGTCTGTCAACAACTAAAAAAAAAAAAAAGAATTGAAAGTAGGTCTGGTGTTGTGGAGCATGCCTGTAATCCCAGCAAACTCAGGAGGCTGAGGCAGGAGGATGGCAAGATAGAGGCCATCCTGGGCATCTTAATGAGACCCTGTTTAAAACTAAAAAATAAAAAGGGTTGGGGGTGGAGCTCAGTGGTAGAGCACCACTGGGTTCAATACCCAGTACCATCAAAAAAGAAAAAGAATTGAAAGCAGGGACTTAAATACTTACACATACATGTTCCCAGCAGTTTTATTTGCAAGAGTCAAGGGCTGGAAATAATCCAAGCATTAGCAGGTGGAGGGATCAACCAGGGGGGTACAGTGGTTCTCCCTTCTCCTGGGAGATATATTCCAAGACCACCAATGTTTCCTGAAACCACAGCTGGTACTGAACCCTGTACATACTGTGTTTTTCCACATATATAATGTCTTTATGATAAAGTTTGATTCATTAATTAGTCACAGGAAGAGATTAACAACAGTAATTAATAAAATAGAATCATCATAACAATATGCTGCTGGAAGTTATTAAACATTTATGTATTGTGTGTTTCTGGAATTTTCCATTTAATAGTTTCAGATTATTCCTGGAATAACTGAACCATCAGAAAGCAAAACAGTGGAGCCAGGCAACTGGGGAGGCTGAAGCAGGAGGATTGCAAGTTCAAGCCCAGCCTCAGCAACTTAGTGAGGCTGTAAGCAATTTAGCAATACGCTGTCTCAAAATAATAAATTAAAAGGGCTGGGGATGTGGCTCAGTGGTTTAAAAACAAATAAAAACAGTGCCCCTGGGTTAAATCCCAGATACTGAGAGAGAAAAAAAAAAGCAAAATAATAGATCAAGGAGACAATTGTACCTACACACAATATTCAACCGTAAAAGGAATGAAGTACCCATACACGTAACCACCTGGATGAACCTTAAAACATTATGTCAAGTGACAGCAACCAGACACCAAAGGTCACCTATTATGTAATTCCATTATATGAAACACTCAGAATAGTCAAATCCATAGTGACAGAAGGTAGAAAGGTGGTTTCCAGGGCTGGAGTGAGAGGGGACCGGGAAGCCTTGTGGAGTGGTGTGGCGTTTCTGTCTGGGCAGACGTAAGTTCTGTGCGTGGACGGGGCCTGTAGCATCTGAGGCTGCTCAATGTCACTGAATCATTTGCCTAAAATGGTTAAGATCTGTGCATCTCAGTACAGAAAAGCAAAAGTCTGTTTACTGGTGAGAAATCCCATGTCCCAAGAGGCAAGTAACTTAGTTCAAAGCCACACAGACCTTTCTGAGCAGCCAAGGTCAAAAAAAAAGCACATCTTCTGAATCCAAGGGGGAGCCGCGTTTGGCCTCAGCCTCAGAGGAAGGAGGCTGTTAAATCCGGGGAGCAGAGGAGAGGGGAGACAACCTGCGGACTCCACATGGATTTTACGGGCCTAGTGGCTTCTTTGTTGTTCTGTCTTTAAAGATTTTCCAAGGGCGCGCTCACCTTTACCCATGTATTTCTTGTGCAGATGCCAAAGAGTTGAATGAATTTCGTAAGCCCACCGTAAACCCTGGCAATGGCTCCCAGAGGAGACCGCGGGCCACCAACGTGGAGGGTCTCCCGCGCTGAGGCCAAGCCATTGCCGCCACACCCAGACGCCACCCACCTCTCCCCCAGGTTACTGTCACCCAGGGGGCCGTAAAGTCAATATTTTACAGCATAGCCCATTTTCCCCCCAAGTCCGTCTCTACCCCTATGTTTTCGCTGTTGGTGACCAGACTATTAAGAGATTTAAAGGTTTTCATATGCACTGGAATATGACTCTTTTTAAGTGTTTTGAAGACATTTTGGAAATAGGCTGAAAAATAGAACAGGAAAATGAATATCCATCAACTTCTAACTTGACTGAACAAATTTGCATCATCCATTTTTTTGTCTGAACTATTTGAAAGTAAATTGTGGACATTATGACAGGATTATCATACATCGACCTACATTGCCAAAAAAAAATTAAAAAAAAGAAGGAAAAGAATACTTTCCACGATGCAATTATCCCATCCGATAAAATCAACACTAATTTCCTAATAATCAGTCTGTACCCAATCCCCATTTGTTTCAGTGTCTTTTATGGTTAATTAAAATAGGATCCAATCAAAGACCCCATCTTGCATTCAGCTCTCTCTCTTGGATCTTTTTTAGTCTAGAACAATCCCTTCAGTCTCGCCCTATTTTGATCCCCATGACATTAACTGTATTAACCACACCAGACCTTTATCTTACGGAATAGTCTACAGTCTGTATTTTTTTATCTCATGTTTTTTTCTTTAAGGTCTCATTTAATCCCTTCATCTTGTCTTTTCTGGAAACCAGAATTAGGGTGAGTGTGGGTAGAGGCAGTGATGGTACATGATGTAGAGTTCCACCGATCATGTGTGCATCATTGGCCAGAACACATCACAGGTGAAACTATGTGCTTCCCAGGGGTATCCACCAGAAGACTAAGAGCCACAGAGTTCCTCCTGGTGCTGATGCTCAATTTGTTTCAGGGTCAAGCGGCCACAGCCAGGTGTTGCCAATATGCAATGACATAGGTGCTTTTGCAAGTGGATGGCAGGATCCTATGACTTGATATTGCGCAGACAATTCAGTTCACTACCAACTTTTCACCTAATGTTTCCAACGTCCCTGGGTTGCCCTGGCCTGAGCGAGTCATTTCATTGATGGTTGCAAAATAGTCATCTTCTAATTTTCATCGTTTCTTCACTATTCTAGAAAGAAGAACCTTCCATCTCCAACTGCGGCTACTCGGCCACATGGAAATGCAGTTCCTAAAGAAAAATCAGGACAAGTGTTGAACCGTTAGCAATCTTGACAGAAAATCCAGAAGCAGAAGTGACACCGGCCGTGGCTCGGTGGCAGGGCCAGACTTGGCAATGTTGGAGGTTGAGAGATGGGTGTGGAGTTGGCTCCACAAAGGTCCCGCCAGCATCCTTCACCTGTTTGATAAAGTTCAACAGTTTCAGGTAAACGGGCAGGTGGAATGACGGTCAGGGTGACAAACTGATCATTATCAGTCACTGGTCTTCCTTTTCCCCACTCCTTACAGTTAGGTAGTCTGGCCACCATTCATCTTCTTTTAGCTAATTTTCAGTATTTGGGGGTCTGGGTTTCTCCAAACTCTGTTTTCATACAACTTCTTTGAATGCACGTGCCAATCTTCTTGTTCTTTTTTTCCCTTTAAGTGTTGGGAATTAGGCTCAGGGTCTCTCTCTCTCTCTCTCTCTCTCTCTCTCTCTCTCTCTCTCTCTCTCTCACACACACACACACACACACACACACACACACACACACAAGCACCCCCTCACCACTGAGTCCCAATTCCAGCCCCTTTAGTGGTCATTTTTGAAAAAATTTCCCCTTTTGTTAATTTATTCTTTTTATAGCTGACAGTAGAGTGTATTTTGAGATACATACACGGAGTTTAATCTGTTAGGACCCCATACTTGTGATGGTGCATGATGGAGAGTTTCACGGATCATGTATTCATATATGTACACAGGAAAGTGATGTCTGATCCATTCCACTGTCTTTCCTATTCCCACCCCCCCTTCCCTTCTTTCCCCTTTGTCTAATCCAATAAACTTCCATTCTTCCCTCCCCTAATGTATGTGAGCATCCGCGTATCAGAGAGAACATTCAGCTTCTGGTTTGGGGGGATTGGCTTATTTCACTTAACATGATAGTCTCCAGATCCATCCATTTATCAGAAAAAGTCATAAAACCATTCTTTTTTTATGGCTGAGTAATAGTCTATTGTGTATATAGACCACGTTTTCCTTTTCCATTCATCTGTTAAAGGGCGCCTAGGTCAGTTCCATAATTTAGCTATTGTGAATTGAGCTGCTATGAACATTGAAGTGGATGTGACATTGGAGTATGCTGATTTTAAGTCCTTTGGGTATCTACAAGGAGTGGGATCACTGGGTCAAATGGTGGTTACATTTCAAGTTTTCTGAGGAATTTCCATACTGCTTTCCAGAGTGATTGCACCGATTTAAAGTCCCACTAGCAATGGATGAGTGTACTTTTCCTCCCACATCCTTATCAACATTTATTGTTTCTTATATTCTTGACAATTGCCATTCTGACTGGCGTAAGATGGAATCTCAATGTAGTTTTAATTTTCATTTCTCTAATGGCTAGACATGTTGAACATTTTTTCATATATTTGTTGTCCATTCATATTTCTTTCTCTGTGAAGTGTCTGTTCAGTTCCTTTGCCCATTTATTGAGTAGGTTATTTGGGAGGGTTTTTTGGTGTTCAGTTTTTTGAGTTCTTTTATATCCTGGAGATTAATGCTCTATCTGAGGTGCAAAGATTTTCTCCCATTCAGAAGGTTCTCTCTTCATATTCTTGATTATTTCCTTGGCTGAGAAGAAGCTTTTTAGTTTGACACCATCCCATTGATTGTTTTTTGAGTTTACTTCTTGCACTGTAGGAGTCTTGTTGAAGAATTCAGTTCCTAAGCTTACATAATTGAATGTTGGGCCTACATTTTCATCTTTGAAAATTTTTTTAAAAATATTTTTAATAGTAGATGGGCCCAATACCTTTATTTTATCTTTATGTGGTGCTGAGGATCGAACCCAGTGCCTCACACATGATAGACAAGCGCTCTACCAACTGAGCTACAACCCAGCTCAACATCTTAGAAATTTTTTATTTCAAAATTATTTGCAAGCAATCTTGTCTGCGCTAATGATGTCACCATATTGTCATGATTTTTTTTCCTCCAGTACCGAGCATTGAACCCAGGGCCTCACACAGTCTAGGCAAACACTCTACCACAGAGTTAAATCCCCATTCCTTTTAAAAGTCTATTTTGAAACAAAGCTGCCCAGGCTGGCCTCAAAAACTTGCCATGCTCCTGCCTCAGCCTCCCAAGGAACTAGGATCACAGGTGTGTGCCACCGTGCTCCACTTGTCATGAATTTTCAAATTTGTCTAGGGTACTAAGCAAAATGCCCAAAATGAATTTGGTCCAGACGAACATTTTTGCTGATAAACTTGTTTGCCCCAAGGGTGATTTTTATTTTTATTTTTTTTTAACCTTCTAAAACTTGAAAGGACACCATCCACAATGAAAGTTATTTTTGCCTTTTTAAATTATAAATCCACTTAAACCTGACTTCTTACTTCATATATTTAGCTGTTTCTCACATTTTTTACAACATATTTACTTTGTATTTAAAGAGTTTTCATAAAGAAAAACAAAACTTCCAACAGTGAGGAAACCGTGGCCAATTTCTTTTATTGGCGATTTCTGAAAAAAACGTCAAGAGGTTAAATGTTATCCTAAGTTTGGAATGTGGAATAAAGAGGGGAGACGGAGTCGCACACATCAGGTCTCAAGTTCAGCTTTCCCTCCATCGGAGGCTGCGCGCAGTCAGCCTGGGTCAGCCGAGTTCCTCGGTGATCCTTAGTGATCCTTGGTGATCCCCGTGTTCCCCACTGCCAGGGGGGGCTGTGGCTTTGGGTGGACGGTTCATCACAGACAAGTGCTGAGCCCTTCCTGTGGCTGTTGTTTGTTTCAGATGGCAAAGTCACCGCCATGGAAAAAAGGTCACTCAAGATTGGGACTCGTGGAAGTTCCTCTGAGGGAGGCCTGCCCACCACCTTCCCGGACTCCTCGCCATCCCAGCTCATTGATCCAGGGCCAGGATCTCCTACTCTATGAGAACAGGGCTAGAATCCAGGATCAGGAAAATCCAGGCTGTTTAAGAGGGAGGAGGGGGGTTGCAGCAGAAGCCAAATCCTCAGGTGGGAAGGGTCTCTCTCTCCCACACCCCAGGATGCAGGTCCCCTTCCTGCTCTGGAGGAATCGCCCTGGGGAATCCCTGAGGAATAGGGTCCCAGCCTGCTGCTGGGCCCCCCACACTCCACTCATCCACTCCCCCTTAAGCTCAGGGTTGCCATGACCCCTTTCTACATGAAACCAGAACCCAGACTGAACTGGGAGCCCTAAAACATAAATCCTCGGGAAGGAAAGAGAAGCCTGATGTTAAGAGCCAGACTTGGCCACGGGGCTGGAGGGTAGGAGAGGGATGGCTGGCTCTCATCCAAGCCCCACCCAGGCCGGTCTCCATGGCAACAGGAGTGGAGACCCCTGCCCCCCACCCCAGCCACCCCTTCTGACACAGTAACTGAGCCCATTGCTTTACCACTTCCTGTGGAACAAGGAGCAACGGCTCTCCTGACAGTAGCCTAAGGGACACCAGGGGACAGGGGTCCAGACCAGCACCAGAGAGCAGCCAGGAAGTGGATGATTCAGAGACCAGGAGCCTGTGCAGGGCGATGACAGCGTGGCTTTCCTGAAGAGCCCAGGGAGAAAGAGGTGGTGGCCCAGAGGAAGCTCAAAGCAGACTGAGACCTGGGCCCAGGAGGGAGGCTCTGAAGCCACACTCTGTGAGCCTGCATAGTGGCGAACTGGAACACCGGCTGGGTGTCCCCGAACAAGGAACTTCTCCTGAGTCTCAATTCCCTCATCTGAAACATGAGCTATATCGAGTGCACCTACCTCAAAGGGCTATTGTAGGAATTAGATCAGCTAATTCTTGCATATTATTTGTACATTGTGCACAGCAAGAACTCAATAAATTAATGCACCAATAAAAATAAGGTAAATAAAAGAACTCAATAAATGTCATTATTCGAGATTGATGAACGCTATCTGTAGCTCTACAGAAGGCAGCAGGAGAAGGTAGGGCTGTCCTGTCAAAGAAAGCCCGCTGGACTTTTGGCCCTCTCATTGGTAAATTGGTAAACCTCAAAGACATTCAGAATATCTGAAAACTCAAGGGCGGGTTCTAAGTCCTAATGCAATCAGATCCAGAGCGAATGGAACTCACAGGTAGTGTGATGAGAATATAAATGTCTGGTGGCCTCTAACTAGAGCTAAGCAGCCACCCCTCAGGAACCAGACTATTCAACTCCTGGGTACATACCTAACAGAAAACCACGTGTGTGGTCACTGTGCGACAGATGCAAGAATGTCCACAGCAGCAGTGCACGGTAGCCAAAAACCTATCTTGAGTGCCCAGCAAGAGGGAGAATGGTAAATTGTGATGTGACTGTGTGTGTGTGTGTGTGTGTGTGTGCGCGTATGTGTGCTGAACTACTTCTTCCACAGCTAAAGACTAAGCAACAACGTGGATGAGTCTCCCACAATGTTGAAGGCAAATACAAAAGCACACCTGCTGATGATTCCATTTCTATATAAGTTCAAGTTCACAACCAGGTAAAACTAAACCATGCTATTAGAAGCCAGGAGAGTGGTTGTAGTTAAGAGGTGAGGGCTCTCTGGGAGGGAATGTGAGAGGCGTTTCTGGGTGCTGTTGAAGTTCCATTTCTTGAAGTGGGTGCAGCATTTGCTGGGTAAAGATGCATCTCACTCTTATGATTCCTGTGCCTTTCTATGTATACATTAGACGTTGATGTTGATTTACAATTTTTAATGGCCAGAAAGTGTTGCTTTTAATGTATTCATTTTCAGGCAAATTGTTTCCTTTTCTCCATGAAATGCCAAGTACAGCACTAAATACAGAGGGAGATCCAGGGTGGTCCCGAGACAGTCCCCTCTCCTGCTGGGTTCAGATAAACCCTCCACACTCGGCACATATATCTTTTCTGGCCTAAGGGTTTCCCTCATTGCAGACCTGGGTCCCCTGGTTCTGATTCTGAAGGGGATTTTCCACTAGAAACTGGAGAGTCGGAACTGCTGAGAAGGTCCCTTAGCAAGAGGCAGCCGGTCTGCACCACGCATGCTCCTGCCAAGCTTGACGTGGCTCCCCCAATTCTCCCTCCACCCACTAGAACTTCCTGGGCCAACCCCGGCCCTCCTCACAGAGCCCCCACACGAGAGAAGTTAGGCAGAGAATTCAACTTGGCATTAAACCCATGTGGTTTACCTTGCCCAGCTGTGTAAAGTTGGGCAAGACACACTCCTGTGTCTGAGAATTGGTTTCTCATCTGGAAGAGGAAATTTCATTCATACCTACTTCTCTGTGTTATTGGGAGCCCAATAGGGGCCCAATACATGTAAAGTAGCACAATGTCTCGCACAAGGTTAAAGTAATGACCATGGTTCAAACGTCCCAGGTACACGTTGATTTAAATTTCACAGGGCGATGTCTCAACCGAGAGATCTGAAATGGCCTGAGCTCACGGTGCTAGAAAGACCATCAGAGAATGAGGGCAGAGAGAGGAGCCCTTGCGCTACTCTTTACCCTCCGCGTCAGTGACTTTTTGGAGGATGCAGGGAGACAGGAGCTCCCAGGCCCTGCTGGCAGAATAGACTGTGCGACCAATCTGAGAGCAACAGACAGTGCTCAGCAACCCCAGGTGTGCTTACAACCTGGTACAGGGATCCACAGACCTCCAAGCTCCACGTTCTTTTGTAAATAAAATTTTATTGGAGCCACACACACATTTGCATATGGTATATGGCCTCGTTAGCACAATGACCTTGTTAGCTGCAAAGGAAATTGTGAAAGGCCAGTGGAGTCAAATATATATATATATACCATTTCACCCTGTACAGAAAGTGTACAGAAACCCAGACCCAGAGACCCAGCGTCTTGGAGCTGATTCTGTTGGGGAAAGATCCTCTCACAGGGATGCTCACGGATGCACTGCCAACCGGGTGTCCATCACTAGAGCTTTGATGGTAAAACGGAGGCAACGTATCCTATGGGATGCAGGTCAAAGCAAGGAACTAGATGTTTGAACAGCAGCAGCAGAAGTGGTTCTCAACAGCATTGGGCTGAGTAAGAGAGAAAATAAAAAGCAAGAAGCAGAAAAATGAACAAAGCCAACACTTTTACTTTCCCCCTTGGTACCAAAGATTGAACCCGGGGGTGCTTAACCATTGAGCGACATCTCCAGCCCTTTTTATTTTTATTTTGAAACAGGGTCTCACTAAGTTGCTTAGGGCCTCGCTAAGTTGCTGAGGCTGACTCTGAACTTGCCATCCTCCTGCCTCAGCCTCCTGAGGTCCTGGGAGGGGTCCCGCCACACCCAGCCAAAGCTAACACTTCGGAGCATTCGGTTTGTGCCAGGCAGTGCTCTGAGCGCTTTTTGAGTAGTAACTCATTAGTTGTCTCATTTAGCCAACTCCATGAAGTAGAAACAACTAGCATCCTGTTTGACAGACAGAGCAGCAGAGGCACAGGGATAAGTAACCGCTAGCAAAAGGCAGAGCTGGGGTTTTGAACTCTGTTGGGACCACAGCTTGTGGTCTTGACTCTACGCTGTGCAGAACTCAATACAGCCAAAGGGTTCTGGATCCCCTGCAGGTACCCAAATTTGCAGATGCTCAAATCCCTCATATAAGATGGTGTAGTATTTTTGTAGAAGCTATAAACATCCTCTCTTTTACTTTAAATTATTTCCAGATTACTTACAATACATAAAACAATGTCGGTACTAGGTAAATAATTGTTTTAGTGTATTCTGTAGGGAATAATGACCAAAACAAATAAAGGTCTGAGCTGGGCACAGTAGCACACTCCTGTAATCCCAGTGGCTAGGGAGGCTGAAGCAGGAGGATCACAGGTTCAAAGCCAGCCTCATACAACTTAGTGAGGCCCTAAGCAACTCAGTGAGACCCTGTCCCTAAGTAAATACAAAATAGGGCTGGGGATGTGGCTCAGTGGTCGAGTGCCCCTGGGTTCAATCCCTAGTACCAAAAAAACAAAAAGCAAAAATGTCTGTACCCGTTCCGTTCGGATGCAACCATCGTAGCCTAACCACACAGAACAGCAACAAGACTAGACGTGAACGTTGCTCCAGCGAGGAGGGGTGGTGATGGGGGGGAGCCTAAGGGGCTGTGACAAGGCCGGAAGCCACCTCAGGGCACACCTACACATCACTTCATTTGCCTAGATTCAGTGCAATGGTCAGTGCTCTGCAAATTCAAATTTTGCTTTCTGGAACTTTCTAGAAAATTTTTAAATTTTTTTAAAATCTGTGTGGTTGGCATCTTCAGGGAGGGCTGACTATACCTTTCAGTGTCTAATAATACACCTGTTCAAAAGGTAAGTTGTTTGTTAACAGTGTATTTCACCACGACAAAAAAGAAAAGAAACACACGTCTACATAAGAAGCATCATTATATATTTAAGAACATTTACCAAATGCATCAGAAACCTGCGTCTGTGCTGGAAGAGTCGGGGGATGGCAGGATCAGGGGTATAAAATGCAGACAAGGGGCTGGGCTGGGGCTCACTAGCGGCACACTTGCCTGGCGCTGGGATTCTCAGCACTGCATATAAATAAATTAAATAAAGGTCCATCAATAACTAAAAAAAAAAAAATTAAACCCAGACAAAAGGTGGTAAGTGCTCTGAACCGAGCAGGTGACGAACCCCTCCGGTGCCCTTGAAATCCATAATTTTTTAACTTTAAAAATCTTAAGGAAGATTTTGACCCTCCAAGTCCAGCTCGGGAGCCCGGCCCAAGGCTGCAGCCGGCACTGCCAGCAGCCTCTGGGCGCGGCCTCCTCACGCTCTGCACAGCCCCGGGCCCCGTGGGCATCCCAGCAGCAGCCAGCAGTGCGAGGGCCGGGGCTGACACCGCGGGCCGCCTGGGCACCGCGGGCTGGCTGCCTTATCGCACCGGACAGAAGAAACAGCGTGGGGCCTGACACGGGCCCTCCCGTGGCCGCAGCGGGGCGGCCGGCTTTTTTTTCCCTGACCATCTTTGAGCTTGAGATCAGACACAGGGAAAGATTAAAACAAATATGAATTTAATCAAGGGAGTCTGCTGTCCTGGGGTGGAAACAGGAGCCTGCTGACATAAAGAGAGGCTGGAGCGCTGGGGAGCCGGGGTGGAATCAAAGCCGCTTGCTTACCACTAACCGCTCAGATGATCCATATCATAACAACAAAAAAGAAAAACAATTATTTATTCTTTTTGATGTTGCAGCTCAGCAGCAACTTGCTTTTTGAAGAGAGCAAGGTCAAAACCAAGTTATTGTTTTTGCCTGAAACTTTGACAGGGACTCCAAGTTCTTCCATGTGACCTACTTAGATGAGAGATGTGGGAAACTTGGAGATGCTCCTTTCTTCTGGGCCGTGGAGCAGGGCCTCCTTCCTTCTCCTTCCCTCCCTCCTCCTGGCCCCTTCTCCCTCCCCTCGCTTCCTGTGAAGGGCCCCGAGAGAGGTGTCCTGGGGAACACCAAGGCCTACAGGCACCCAAAGTTCCACCTCGTTGGGGACAGAGTTAGGAGCCAAGTTCTCCAGACTCACTCTTCTGGGGTGGGCTACAGAAAAGTCACCCCCGCACCGGCTGACTCACCAGACACCGTGTTGCTTGGGCACGGTGCCACACGGCTGGGTACAGCCACGAGTCTCAGACTCTGCCCTTCACCTAGGGAGTTGATCATTCACGGGAGGGACACGTGCTAAATCACTGATCTTGTCATTTGGGCACATGCATGCAAGCACAGAGGATGCACAGTGGTCCTGAGGGTCTTGCAACCTAGACTGGGATTCCGGAGTGCCCACCTGGAGACTGGGGGTTTGGCAGGCACTCGTTCCTGCAGAACCTTGCTAAGGCACCACGAGGAGTTTGGATTTCGTCTGTGTAGCAACGGGGAGCCACAGCCGGGGCCTTGCTGCAGGGAGCCATGTGGTCAAGGTGGCTTCAGGAAGTTCAATGGTCCCACCACAGGGAGGCAAAGCTGGAGGTTGGAGATGATAGTAGCAGGGGCTAGTGAGGCGTGGGGGGAGCTGGAGACAAGTGAGGAGCTTCGAGAAACATGCACAGTATAAAGCAAGACCCAGCCTGGACCAGCCGTCCAGGAGAGGGGTGGGTTGCTGGTTGGGTGTGGAGTCAGGGGAGGGGACAGATGCTAAGTCATATTTCAAACCTGGGAGCCAGGTGGGCACGTTGGTTGGATGCCCAGGTCAGGAGCTTAGGAAAGGAAGGGCCAGATACACAGATCTGAAAGGACGCAGAGCTTGCAGACCTGACCATCACATGCCACACCCTAGGGGGACATGAAAAGCAGCACCAGATGTGACTTTCACCCTTTCAGAGTCATCTAGCTCAGAAGCCAAGTCTTGACACACTGTGGCTGAAGCTCCTTTCTTAGGAGCTGACTCCTTTCCAAGTCCATTTTCTGTGGCTATAATAAAACATCGGAGGCTGGGTCATTTATAGGGGATAGAGGTTTATTTAGCTCTTGAATTGGGAGGCTAGAAAGTCCAAGAGCGTGGTGCCAGCACTGGACGAGGGCCTCCGACTGTGTCCTAACAGGGTGTAGGGAATCACATGGTAAAACTGGGCAAGTGAGCTAGCTCAGGTCTCCATCTTCTTACAAATCACTAATGGTACAAAGACTTAACAGCAGTTCCCATTATTAGGTGTCATTATGACGCACCCATAGAAACAGTTTTCAATAAAATAAAATAATTGGGCCCCACCCTCATGATCTCATCTCATCCTAATTACTTCCCAGAGGCATCACCTCCAAACGCCACAAACAGAAGATTTGAGAAGTCAATTTCTAACCCATGAACTTGAAGGAACACATCCAAACCCGAGTGGGTTCCCCAGAAGAGATTCCCAGGCAACAGCTTATTAGAGAAGTGATCCAGACAGCGTGGGAGGGGGGTTGGTGTGGCATGAGGGGAGAAGGCCACCAGTACAGGTCACCCACAGGACCCTGGGACATGCCTAAAGGGCACCCCACCCAAGGGTCACACAGATGAGGGGTTGGCCCACCACCGCCTCCACGGTCATCCTAAAGCGCTGTCCCTGCTCCCTGACGCTTCGATCCTGCCCTGTGCAGGTTGATCCCCCTCCTGAGTCCCCACAATGACCTCAGAGAGTTGCAGTTCTTTGCAGTAAGAGGCTAGAGGGGTCCACGAGGCAGCAAAGACATCCTAGAAGAGCACCATCCCACACAGCAAAGCACCCAAGTTAGCGCTTTTTCAATTGAGGGATGGATTGGGGTGATTTTTTTTTTCTACAGAGCATTTTCTTCAGACCCCGTGGAAGTGAATCTCTGCAAAAGCCCAGCTACAACACAGACACCTCAGAGGGCCCGAGAAAAGACAAGAAATAGGGTAAATATAACATGACTTTCATTCCCACCCTTATTCAGGCTGGATAGAAGACCAGAGAGTTGACCAACCTGAAATTATTCCAGAGAAACACCTCCAAATTCAAAATAAATCAAAATGGTCTCAAAATGTTAAAGAGGCTTCCTTCCCCACAGTCCTTTTATTTGGGGGGGTTAGGGGGTATGGGGGATGGAACTCATAGACACTCAACCACTGAGCCCCATCCCCAGCCCTATTTTGTATTTTATTTAGAGACAGGGTCTCACTGAGTGGCTTAGTGCCTCTCTTTTGCTGAGGCTGGCTTTGAACTCGAGATCCTCCTGCCTCAGCCTCCCTAGCCACTGGGATTACAGGCGTGTGCCTGGCTCCTGCATTCATTCCTTCTTTGAGGGAGGCAGACAATGTTTTTCTCAAAGGAGAAATAGTGTGCTGGAAGGAACGAGACCTGAAACTGACGAGGGGACCCGGAAGGCCAACCTGTTGGGATGGCCGTGAGGGATTGGGAAGGAAGGCCTGCTCTCTGCGGGCAACCCTCAAGAAGCCCTGGGAACCAAATGGCCTCTTCCACACACGCCGGCCCAACTTGCAACGTCCGGCCTGTCTCTCGGGCAACCAGAGATCTGGCTAGAAGTGGCTGGGAAGAACCTCAATCCCTGATCTAGGGGGACCTCGGGCATCAGACCGTAGCCAGGGCCTGCAGACCTGCGCTCTCCTCAGCGCTCCTGGGGCTGCTGGCTTGGCGGCTGACCCTCTCTGGCTGACTCCCTCCTTCCTGCCTTTCTGCCTTCCCATTGTCTAGGACCAGCACAGGGAACCAGTTCCCCGTGCAGGGTTTGGAATGGCCTGTCCACTGTGCTGGAGGGTTGGCCCCCAGCGTGGCTGAGCGGAGGTGGCGGGACCTTTAACAGTTGGGGCCTGGTGGGAAGCACCAGGGACTCTGCCGGCGACAGGCATCAGCCCTGGTCCCTGGAGTTCTAATGACAGCAAGGTGCCAACTGAAACAGGAAGCCCGGCCCCCGAGCTTCTCCGCTTCCCCTCTTACCATGTCACTCTTGAACGAGGTGATGCCGTCCACCACCGAGGCCCTCACCAGAAGCCAAGCAGATGGGGCCACCCGATCATCGGATGTTCAGCCGCCAAAAGTTTATGAAGTCCCCAGCTCCGGCATCTGTTCTAGTGACAGAAAATGGAGTGACACACCACACGCACCTTCCCACCTCCTGGTTCCATTCCACATTACCAGGTCAGCCACGGGGGGGGGATGTTTCCACCACGCACTGACGCTGGGGGCGAGCCCTGCACAAGAGGGGAGCTCTTACAGAGGCGGTGGATTCTACCGCTCATTTCCCCCTCCCGCATAGGTATTCCCTGGCATTACCTCCCAAATAAATTAACCGGAACTCACCTCCTTGCCCACAATAAGCTCCCGGGGAAGTGAAGATTAAGACAGTTCCCCCGAGGCTGGAGACCACAGCGGTCACTAGCTCCCGACGGTGCTGTCCTGGCGCCCAGGCGGGTCCTTACCTTACGCTTCTGCTGGCCTCTCCTCTAACCCCCTCCCTCTCACCCACACTTCCAGGCCCCACCCGGGTCTGAGGGCGTCACCCTCCCTGAGACCCTCGAGGGACATCTCTTACACCCACCCAACGTCCAGGCCTCTCTGCATTGACAGCACCCTGACTTTTCTTAGGGAAGGGTGCCAATCGTAGTGTTGCCCATTTTGTCTCCCTTCTCCAAACCTGTTCCCTTCACCATGTGACTGTGAAGACCTTGAAGCAGAGTTGATCCACCCCTCCTCGAATCTGGGCTCAGGCTCGTGACTTGCTTTGGCCAAGCATGGAGGCAGCAGGAATGGTGTGTCCGGTCTGGCCTCGGGACTTGAGAGGGCTTCACTGTTTTTGATTGCTGTTTTGTGACTTTGCTGTCACCATAAAGTGGACATTTCAGGCTGGTTAGCTGGTCCCGGGAGGAGAACGAGAGAGAGAGAGAGAGAGAGAGAGAGAGAGAGAGGAACAGAGCTGCCCCAGCTAACGGCCCACAAAGCCCTGGAGCAGAGCGTCCAGCCAACCTGCCGATGTGAGAGCACTAGGCACTTCCTGTTGTGTGCCACCAGGTGCTGGCTGTGAAGGGACCATTCTCTCTCACCCTCAGGCCAGGTGCTCCTGTGGCTCTGGCAGAGCTGGCCCCACTTCCTACCTCTAGAGGAGACATACCCCAACCAGGAGCTCTGCACCCCAGCACTCCAGCCTCAGGTCCTACTTTACAGTGGCCACATGATCCAAGCTAGACCAGAGACACCATCCTGGGACATCCCCTGGAATTCCTGGGAAAGAAGGGCTCCCTTCCCCCTGGTACTGGCGGAGCAGCCATGTGCTGGCAAACGAGCTCTCCTCCCCCAAGAAAACAGAAAAAGAGAGCCCTGTTTTGCAGCGTTTGCCAATTTTCATGATATAAATATACTAGCCAATTTCATGCTACCAAGAATCGAACAACCGGTGCCCCAAATTCCTGAATGTTTCACAGTTGGCTCTTTCACATCCCTGCAGTGGAACCTGTGCCATGGAAAGCCGAGCCAAAGACAGAGAGATAGACTACATCCTAAAAATACAATTTGAGCGGCTAGATCTAGCCATCCCTGAAATCCAGTAATAGTCCTGGGCATATGTGAGCCAATTTTCTTTTGTTTCTTCTAAAGCCAGTTTGATTTGGGTTTCTTTGATGTGGGCATGGAAAGAAGACTGACTAAAACTCCCCCATGCTCCCCCATGCTTTGGCGCCTTGAAGAATAAGATTAAACCATTAAAAACAATAATAGTGGCAAAGTGACCACCTCCAGAGAACCAACTATGTGTCAGAAACTTTATAGAAAACCTATGCCAGTCATCTTCACATCAGCCTGGCAAGACAGATGTCACGGCTGCACTTCACAGACGAGCTGAAGGACTTGCCTTGAAGTCATCCACTTGGGATTTTTCTTCTTTATTTGTTATTTTTCAACATACACGACAGTAGAGTGTATTTTGACATATCATAAATGCATGGAGCATAACTCCCCATTCTTGTGGTTGCACATGATGAGGAGTCTCATTGGTTGTGTATTCATATAGGAACCCAGGAGAGTTATGTCTGATTCCTTCCACTCTCTTTCCCATTCCCACCCCCTCCCTTCCCTTCCGTCCCCTTTGTCTAATCCAATGAACTTCTGTTCTCCCCACTCCCAATGTATGTTAGCATTTGCATATCAGAAAGAACATTTGGCCTTTGTTTTATTGGGATTGGCTTATTTTACTTAGCATGAGAGTCTCCAGCTCCATCAATTTACCTGCAAATGCCAAAACTTCATTCTTCTTTATGGCTGACATATATATATATATCTCACATTTTTTATCTGTTCATCTTTGGAGGGGCACCTACATTTGTCCCATACCTTAGCGATTGTGAATGGAGCTGCTATAAATATTGATATGGCTGCATCACTGTAGTATGCTGATTTTCAGTCCTTTGGATATAAACAAAGGAGTGGATAGCTGGGTCAAGTGGTGGTTCCATTCCAAGTTTCTTGAGGATTCTCCACACTACTTTGTAGAGTGGTTGCACCAATTTACAGTCCCAGCTCCAGCAATGGATGAATGCACCTTTTTCCCCATGTCCTCGTCAACATTTATTGTTACTTGTATTTCTGATAATTGCCATTCTGACTGGAGTGACATAGAATTAATCAATCTCTCTCTCTCTCTCTCTCTCTCTCTCTCTCTCTCTCTCTCTCTCTCTCTCTCTGGTGCTGGGGATGAACCCAGGGCCTTGTACATGCGAGGCAAGCACTCTAACAACTGAGCTATATCCCCAGCTTCTGAGATAGAATCTCAATGTAGTTTGAATTTGCATTTCTCTAGTTGCCAGAGAAGTTGAACATTTTTTTCTTATATTCATTGTCCATTCATATTTCTTCTGTGAAGTCCCTTCACCCATTTATTGATTGGGTTATTTGTTCAAGGAAATCTATTTGAGCCAGAAGGAAAACCCAGATTCACCAACCACCTCCTAGGCCTCTCAACCTAGCCACCTAGGGTAGTCCTTCTGCTTAGAAGGCTTTGGAAACAACGCCTCCCGGTGATTTCTCTCCCATTTTTTGAACAACTAAGTCTTTGTCCGAGATCACCAGGGTAGCAGGGCCAGGAGTGTGAACCCTGGTCTTTAACCTGATCAATACCCTTCTATGTCACCTTTTCTAATTGCCTTTTAGGTATGAAGCTTCGAGTTCAAGTAATTTCCCAGAGAACCCTGAGAAAAACAGGAAGAAAAATGTTGCAGGATGTTGCTGAAATGCACATGGATGGGTGGTCCGTAAACTGTGGGCCCTGAAGCCAGTTGTCCGGCCTGGGCCTGTGTCTAGGCCCCACGGAGGGAATTGACTCTAGCCCAGGAATGCTCTCAAGATGCACATGACCTGTTGGAATTTGCTTCTTTCACCTGACGATGGAGAGAGAGTTGGCCACCTTTGTTTCACGGGAGTTTGAGGGATTCTGGGGGAGTCTGCACCTGCCCATAAAAATGGCTGCCTCTGCTCCAGGCCCAGCCCCTGCCAGCTGAATCGTCACCATCTCAGCTACCCAGGACCAACCCCTTCTTTCCCTTTGGCCCCTCGCTTTTCCCTGAGCACACGGGAGTATGCACAGAGCTACTCAGTCCCTTGAGCTTGTCCCTGCGACTTCGTGAGTCTCAGGACCCTTGTTGGCAAATTATGGAAAGCTCAACTCCAACTCATCACCCCAGGTGCCCGAGACGTCCAGGGATAGGTCTGACTCGGGGGTTCCAACGATGGCCTCAGGACGTGGTCTCCCTTTTTATCTGTCATTCACTTTTCACCTGTGGGACTCCCTTCTGCCTTGTGGGTGTCTGTGGGGTCTCGACTCACTTCCTGTCAGCCATGAGTCCCCTGGAAACAGAAGTCCTTCTCCCTGAGTCACCTGACAAAAATAACAGGTCTGGGGCTGGGTCGGGGCTCAGAGGTAGAGGGCTTGCCTAGCGTGCGTGAGGCACTGGGTTCGATCCTCAGTAAAATAAAATAAAGGTATTGTGTCCACCTACAACTCAAAGATAAATGTTTTTTAAAAATAACAGGGCTGATTCTCATCGGCCCAAACTGAAAGGATGGATAGGCAGTTAACTTCGGCCAGGGTCACATGACATGCCCTAGGTAGACGTCCTAGGTAGGTGGGCCCCACCCAGATCACATCTCTAAGGAAAATTGGGAGATTCTTACCAGAAGAAGTGAGAGCAGATGCTGAGCACGGAAACAGCAACCACCGTGATGTCCCTCTTCACTCTTGGCCACCCTCCAAGTCTAGATCATCACTGTTCCATCTGACTTCAGTTTTCAGTATTTCCATCATCTTAACCAACTCTAAACAGCCCTGAATATTTTCAACTTAAAAAAAAAAAAGGTACCCTGATGGCTCGCTATGGTCTAACCCATGAGAGCCAATGTCCAAGACCTGAATCCCAAACTTTCACACTGTGACCCTAACATAATTCACCCTCATTACCGTCTTTCCTCCACTCACCGAGTGCCTGGCATTTCAGCCAAACAAGACTAGCTCCATTCTTCCAGTGCACCTTCTGTTTGCTCTCTTCTGTGCCCTGCACCTGGAATGCTCACCAACCCCCATTTTCATTTCTTCCAATCCTTGAAATCAAGCCAACCCTAGAAGAATCATGTCTGTAGCATCCACAGCACCTCCAGTTCTCTCATCCGACTGGTCTCACCTCTGATGCTCATCACCTTCACCTGGTCCCCAGCACTCCTGTCATAGTTTAGTTCACATAAGACCCTAATGTGAACAGCAGAACATCAACCCAGCCTCTGTGTTGATCGGGACTCTTTCAGTTGCAAGAAACTCAACCAAAACTTCTTTCAATGCAAAAGTCATTGGCTCAGTCACACACACACAGAGCAAGGATTGCAGACCTGGTTGGATGTTCTTATTCTCTCTGTCCATCTGTCTCTCATCTCATTTTTGCTTTGCTTGATGATGGCCTCATTTCCTCCACCGTCGATAGTCTCCTGGGCACAGTGGAGACGGTGTCTTTTCCTGACTCCAGCCTTCACCGTCTTTACAAACTGGAAGACTATCTCCCCCCGACAAATCTTGCACCAAAATTCTGGAGAGGAGTCCAGCTGGGCTGGGGCCACAGGACCTTCCCTAAGCTAGCCACTGGACCTGAGGAGGAAGGTTCCTGATAGCCCAGGCCTACCTCACAGGGACGCTAAGAAAGAGGGGTTCATGGTCAGAAGACAAGAAAAGAGAGAAAGATAGTCCTTTGGCCCTCTGCCCTCAAAACCCCAAGCATGACTGATTCACCCAGGGCATTACCAACCTGGTCGCTGCTGGCAGTGATAGCGGGACAGGTGGGAAGCCAACGACCACTCCCGTGACAGCCCTCTTCTGCTGAGCCCCGTGGGCCAGACACAAAGCACTTTACATGTGCTACCTCACTGATTCCTCATGACAACTCTTGGAGGTCAGTACAGTTCATCCCATTTTACAGATGAGAAAAGTGAGGTCCAAAAAGGGTACCTTGTTTTCCAAGGTCCCCTGGCTAAGAAGTGGAGGAACCAGATTCCAACCCCAGGAGCCAGGTCCCAGGGCTGCCCCCCCCCCATCCGTGCACAGGAAGCAGGAGAACTCTGCCTCTCCGCCTGGTCCTGCCTCTTATCTGGACCAAGTCTCCTGCCCTGAAACGGCCCAGAAGCCAGGCAGCAGGTGAAGGCCACTCAAATGACAGGCGGGAGGGGTACAGTGAGGAGGGGAACCAGACGTCCCCATCTCTCCTCGAAGATTCTGGACTGTCTCCGATTCCATACTGAACAAGACCCCTCCATACTCCATTCCTCCAGGGGATCGGGGATGCCTTCGGTTGTCTCTAACCAGTGGTGTGACCCTCCCTTCCCCTCCTGGGACCTGTCTGCCTGTCTACAGCATGGGCCCTGCTGGGGCTGGCACCCCTGGCTCCCAGGATTCCGTTGGTCCTCACCAACTTCCAGCCAGTGCTGCCTTCCTGGGGGACACTACTCCGGACTCCTACCTTGTCCACCTGCCCCTCCCCAGGGCCCCCGCATCCCTGCCGCCACCCTGTCCAGTCTCTGCCTATCTACCTGCCTGTCTGCCCGTCCAACCTCAGCTGTCCCATTCCCTCAAGGCCCTGCCTAGAAGCTACCGACCATCCGTGTGAAGTTACACGACCTGGGGTGGGATTAGAGGTGGGACAGGAGGAGACAATGGCCTGGCCCATCCCAAGATTTCAGCAGCATTGACATTTTGGCTGGCAGCAAGGCTTTAAGACAGCATGAGTCCCAGAGGGAGAATGGATGAGTAGCACTCCCCACCCTGTGAGAGTGTGTGTGAGTGTGTGTGAGTGTGTGTGTGTGTGTGTGTGTGTGTGTGTGTGTGCGCCTGGGATTACAGGTTGAACAACCCTTCCCTGGGCGTCAAGACACAGTCCTTGAAACCTTCAAGGCAGTGGGTGGGAGGATGACCCTCGGGCACTGGGTGACAGGGCAGGGCAGCCCGTGGGCGCGCTTGGACCTTTATGGCACAGAGCACCACTCCGCACAGCCCCAGCCGGCCACGGTGTCAGCCGCATCGCCCAGTGCCCCACCCCATTCCCGAGGACCAAAGGCACCCCTTCTGGAGAAGAGAAAGAGGGGGCTTCATCATTAATAGCGCTGGCGGCAAGGTAAAGCCGCCCGCCCGCCCCGGCACCCGCGCCCATAATTATGCCGCAGCTGCTTTCATCCCCGCCGCGCGCGCGCCGAAAGTTTATTGTTGTATTTCGGCCTTTTTTCAGTCTCCTCTGCTTTCATGCCAGGGGAAGGGTGCTGAGGGGTCAAAGCATCCTCCCCCAGCGCCTCTCCCTGCTTCAGCCCTTTTAGAAAAACACCCAAAGCCATAATTTGTCTTAGAATTTCTTTTGAAACAGCTACAAGAAAGACTAACGACTGCTCTTTTCTCTCTGTTTCTGATTCCAGCCATCCCTTTATCTGGCTTTCATTAGAGCCTCGGCCGCGCCTCTTTTGTGGGAGAGACTTGAGGGAGCCGAGGCAGTTTCCCAGCCGCTGTGATGTTGCTAAAGATTAAAAAGGAGCTTTGAAGCTGCACCAGTTCTCTCTGCGCCCCCTCGGTACAGGACCTCAGAAAGACCCAAGCCATCTGGCAAACCTGACATAAAGACAAAATAAAGTGATTGAAACAGTCTCTTCAAAGCCACAATGGCAGATTTGTTGATTTGGGCGTTATCTTTCATGCGAGGCCCTCAGAAGTCACCAGAACACCTAGGTAATCTCGGGCAGGCCTGACTGGAGTGGATGCAGCCCTCCAGGAGGAGGCTGGGAGAGGGGCCGGGCCTCGCCTGGCAGGGGCTGAGAAACAGACCCAACGCCACCGGAGGGGGACCGTGAAACTCAGCCACTGGATTCAGAGGGCCTGGACCGTGGTTGCAGGAAAGCCTCCTCACCCCAGCTCCACCTGCTGCTGTCCTGCCTGAGGAGGGCGCCTGGCTGGCTGGCCGGACGAGTCAGGCTGGGAAGCTGATTCAGAGCTGTCCTGAACAGAAGGGGCGTGGCCAGAGATGGAAGGCCACTGCCCTGATGGCGACAGTGTGTTAGTGACATCCGGGCCGCTTTTAGTATCAGAATCCGATTTTCATTGCTCCCACCTGGGCAGATGGCCGACTACTAGGGCCCATGAGAGGGTCTCTGGACAGACCGATCCCTGGACCAGCAAAGATCCGAAAGACACAGAAACAAAGCACTCTGACCCGCTGCCTGATGCTCATGTCACCAGGAATGAGACCCTCTCTGGGTCTTAGCTTGCTCTCCTTTCCAAAAGGACCTGGGCCTGCCCTGATAGGCAGGGTTTCTCTTTCCCTGCTGGGAGGCAGTGCCTGGAGCCCAAGGCCTTGGGTCGTGGGTGCTCTGCTGGCCTGGGTGGGAAATCTGGAGGGAGTAACGGCTAGCGCTACAGCTGAACAGCCCCTCTGCACTCAACTTCCATCCAGGAGTTTGGGGGACACGACTCTACACACCCACACTGATGAGACCCCAGATGAAGTGCTCCTCTCTTGGTACCTCTGTTGCTCTGGAGGTAAAATTCTGTGGTTGGAGTGCACCGGACGTTCAGGTGCTGCAGAGAACTGAGGTGCCCTGGACACTCCGGAAGGACTCAACGGAGTCGGAGGGAGCAGAGCAGGTGGTCTCAGGTCCTCCCTCTGGCTCCAAACAGCTACTCTGCTTTTATGTGCTCCATACACTGGGCTTCAGAATACGATCCCCAGGCTTATTTTAAGGTTCTGCTGATCAAAACATCCATACGACTTAAAAGCCGCAGGCCTCGAGGGCCTCTGATCCTTCCTCTGACCTCTTCGGAACCTGCCGTTCTAACTAGACCCCCATGAGCACCGTAAGAACCAAACTGCATTCTACCCAGTTTTTGCAAAATAATGAATTCACAAAGTTTGGCCATCAATCAACGACCAAGACTCTATTAAAGACCTATTATGTTGACACTAGGAAAATGTGAGACCTGCCTGTCCTCAGACACCAAGCCCAGATAACAGGGGATATGTCAAGCCACCACCTGTTTCCTAACCCAGGGAGAGGAGACCTCTGCCCACAGGCCTCGGAGACAACCCACCCACCTCCATCTTTTGTGGTCTACGTACTGCCTCTGGCCAAATGCAGGACCAGGATCTGAGCTCTTCCTCCACCCCTGCCCCATTAGAGGACCCACAGGGGAAAGGGCTCCTCAGGGCTGGCCCTCACTGTCCTCCTCCCTCCCAGGGGCCCAGCAGGCCCTGGCAGCAGGAGGGGAGGCTGACAGTGGGTTTCCTGGCATCTTCACATTGACGTGCCCACGTAAGATTCAGCTCAACTCCCCAGAGGAGCAGAGCAGTCTGTCCATCCAGCCCTGAAGGGAACCTTCCCAGTAGCCAGTTTTCCTCTCCTTTTCTAACTGTGGTTCCAAAACCTTCACTCTATGGCAAACTCCTACTCATCCTTCAAAACCCATCTCCAGTGTCCTGCAATCTGAGGAACATTTCTGAGCTTTCTCCCTCCGTTCACGTGGCACTTCATCCCCATCTGTCTCAGGGATCTCAGAAATTAAATGACAACATTTTTCCCCCCAGGAAGAGGGCACCTGTCTGGAAGTGAAAGGATCTCAGATCAGATGTCAGCTCCCTTATTCATCAGCTTTGAGAACTTGGACAGGTCCCTTGGCCTCATTGATCCTTAGTTTCCTCATCTGTAAAGAAGAGAATATTTATCCTCTAGGGTTGTTTTTCAAATTTAAATTGCAAATTAAATAGGGTAACATATGCAACAGAGCCTAAAATCATATCCAACACCTAGAAGCCCCAAGAGACATGAGTTCATTTCTTCTGCAGTAGATGTGAGCTTCTCGAGGACAGGACCCGTCTCTGTTCATTCACTCATCTTGGATCACAGAACTCCCGCAGAGAACCGAGCCCTGAGCCAGCTGCAGGGCTGCACAGCAGGTCACGGTGCAGACTCTCTCCCTGGCGCATCCATCTCACAGTTGGTCCTCTCCGCCCATGCAACTCCATCACCTCTTTGGGCTGGCACTGTCTCTACCCTTCCCAGGTGGTTTGGTCACAGGGAAGGCCTTCAGAATCCAGGTTGAAAGTTGCCCACCCACTGTCAACCATCGACGGGACCCTCCCCTGCACAAGCCCTCCTCTGAGGGCAGTGTCTTGTTTGAGCCCTGGGAGGACAGTGACTCTTGGGGAGTTCCTGGTCTAAAGGAGGAAATGCTCAGTTCATCCCCGGAGAGTTCTTAGCCTAATGGAAGAGATAGACACACAGTTATCAACATGGAAAACCCCCACTCTAATGGAGGAGCCCTATTTTCCTGGCAAGTCCTATTTTCCCAGTCTGATAGCAGTCAGCGGAGTCCCGTTTCCCCTGATGGAGGAGACACACAGCTCCTAACCCTGGCCCAAGCTATCACTGGGGGGGATGAGACTGTTCCTGTCACAAGGAGACACCCCCTCTGAGGGCAGAAGCTTGAGAGTCAGATGAAGCAGCACCTACAGAGGCAGGAAGTAAGATCAATCTAGGGTCCCTTTGAGAACTGGTGGTCAGTGTCTGTGTTTGTAAACTCAGAAATGATATTCCTGGCTCTGAAGATCACCATCCTAATCCACAGGGCTGGACACAAATGACACAGAATCATCCGCCTCGCAAGCCTCCAGCCAAGTCCTCTCACCAGAGAATCGAGCCAGAGCTGGCCTGAAGCCCCGTCCCTGGCATCGCATGCCAGCCTTGCCAGGGGAGGTTTTCTCACGATCAGGGACATCTGGGCTGGCGCAGCTCCCAGAGGCCACCGACATAAAAAGCGAGGGGCTTGGCGGAAACACCATCTGCACATCATAAAGCCACTTGGTGGTTCCCAGGGGCTGCCTCCAGCTGCGGCTGGGTTGCCCGGGAAAGGCAGAGGAAGGCACCAAGCGGCCAGGAGGTGGGGGCAGGGACAGGATGAAAAAAGGACGGCCAAGAGGGGCAGTTGGGCAGAAATTCTTCCACCTGGCACCCCAAGCACTTGAATATTAATGTCACCTGGCTTGTCTCCCTGTCATCGCCAGGGACTACACTTGGTCACACCTGTCCCAAAGGTGACTTAGTGACAGGGGGCAGCGTGCAGTAGTGCAGGCACTTCTAGAGTTGCACCACCTAAGTTCAAATTCCAGACCTATTTGTGGGATGAGTAGATTACTTTACTCAGCCTCAGTTTTCCTATCTGTATATTGGAGCTGATAATCGCACCTGTGAGCAGCCTCCCTATGAGAATAGAAGTAAACCTGTATTGAGCTGTGCATTGTTAAACTTCAATACTTTTCATTATAAAAGAAGGGATGAGTCCCACCCCTGATACAGTAAGTGCTCAGTCGCTATTGCTTCTTATTATCATCACCGTCATCCTTCCCATCCTGAAGCTACCAGAAGCTTTTGGAACAGGCATCTGCAATGAGTAGAGGTACCCAGGCTATTTCATTGCCCCACCCCTACCCCAGACAAAGCCACGCCCCCAGGCCAAGGCCACAGCTGATTGGACAAGAGGCAAGGCATGGCCCAAGGGAAGCTCATCTATTGGCAGCTGAGCAGAGCCTATCAGATTCTTTGTGGAGACTGTGAACTGGGGTCAGAGAAATGATGATTGTGTTGTGGCAAGAAGAGGCAGAGGAGGGAGTGAGAGAGGAGAGGAAAGAGAGAAGTAAGAAGAAGACAGTCTCCTGAGAGACAGAGAGGAGGAGAGGGCTCCTGTCCTGTATTGTGAGTTTCCAGAAAACATGGCTGTACCTATGAGGTGACTTCTGCCCCAAAGCACTAACGCACATAGGCGTATCCCCCTCCACCCCACGCATGTTCATCCTCTTAACTTTCCTACCCACCTACATCTGAACAACTTCCAGAATGGTGAATCCCAAAGGAGACTGATTCTGTGGAGCGAGACTCGGGAACTGAGAGAATGAGTGGACTAATTCTGGACAGTAGAATTTTTGGAGAGGGTGGGAAGTGGAGAAGACGCAGCGGCTACAGGAGGAAAATACACGTAGGTTCACGAGAGATCCAGTGGAGGGTTAAGTATCTGAACTGAAGTGAATGATCTTTAGAGCAAAATGTCACCGAATTCACAGACCCTGCCATCCTTGGGCTCTGCTCTCCCTGAGTGTGGCTCCGTTCCTGGAGGTTCTGCCGCACACCTCTGGGGACTCAGCTGCCAGTACCTAGAGCTACATTGTCCCATAAACCACATGACAACAGGACGGATTCGGTGTCATGGTTTGGGTTCCCCAGAAGTGTGCCCTGAGTTGGAGTACAAGTGGTTTCCCTGGGAAATGGTCCCAGGTAGGATAAAGGGGAAGTGAGCCAGGGAAGCTACTGGGGTCTGTGAGGGAATTTATCCAGCCACTTACCTCTGTGGCACCCAGAGCCGGACCCCACCGGGGAACTGTGAGACGCAGGGAAGAGCATGCGCCTCAGAGGGAACTGGAGTATGAACCAGCTCCCCTCGCTGTGGCCCAGGGTGGCTGAGACTAGAGCTTCTTAAATTTTGCCCCCATTTGCCTTCCTAGCTACGGAGGCTCCTCCTTGGTGGCACTAACTCCCTGACACTCTGACCTGCCACACACAAAGACAGAACTTGCTCCAGGAGCCTGAGAGCACCCTCAGGCAGAGACCAAAAGACTGGCATTTGGAAGTTCTGCCAGTGTGCACCAGAAAGGCGAATGCCAAGGGGCTGCGTGCAGGGGCATGGGTAAGGTCTTCATCCCTTGATGGATCGCAGAGGGCAGAGGGCGGTGATATGCTAATTGAATTATTCCTAGAGTGGGAGGTGAAAGGTAGGACGATGGGGGGAAGGAGAAGGTGACAGGGTGTGTTCCCTCAGCACCTTACCACACTGGATGATATAAATGGCAGCAGCTCTCAGAAATAAGGCGATGGACCTTGGGCAGCAGGAAAACCACATGCAAATGTCAGGCTGCCAAGTTAATGGGAAGGTGAGGAGGTTGGGTTTGGCTTGTGAAAAGCCCTTCCAGCCAAACCTTCTTGCTGTCACTTGTCCTTATCAAAGTTTAAAGCATTCACCGAGCACTGACCCGGGCCAGGAGTTATGCCAGGCTCTGAGGGGGCACAGATGAAAAGGTGGTGTCATTTCTGTTTTCTGAGAGCGAGGGTGGCAGCGAGGATGGAAATGATAATGACCCCTCTTTCAACTCTCGTTTCATCCAGTCTGTTAATGAGACACCACAGGTTGCAACACAAATCATTTTTTTTTTTGAGTCGCCCAGAAAAACTAAAAACTGCCAATTAAATTATGTCACATCGTGGATTATAAGATTCATCCTAATTTCAAAGCTATCAAATGTAAAAAAAAAAAAAAAGCCTGCACTTTAGAACGGATGGATTATGCTTATATTTTATAGAGTATAAAGAATTTTTCATGAACATTATACCATTCAGTGCTCACCACAAACATACTAGAGGTGACGTCACTGCTATTTATATTGCATTGCATGCAATAGCACTCAGAGAGGTCAAGGGACTTGCTCAAGGTCACAAAACTACTAAATGACCAGAGTGGTACTCAACCCCAGATCTGTTTTCAGAACCAGGACATTGCCACGTTTCTCTGGCACACTTCTTTTTCTCTTAATCCTTCTAACCAAATCCGTACTCCTCGCAGCTCTGCTTGCCTTACCCAGCGCCCCCTCCCTCTGCCCCACCCACCACAGGCGCAGGCTTGAGACAGTTCTGTTCCGGGAGCACTCTTCCTTTCCAGGCAAACCGTCTTCAGGGCCACAGATGGATGGTACAGCCACTCACGCCCTCCCAGCTCCCCTCCAGGCTCTGGCTGGAGGGGAGCCCTTCTCAAACCGGGGCCTCTTCCAGAGACTCTGTTTATAAGGAGCCAGGCCCTTGCCCCTCAGAGCACTTGATTGGAGATGCTGGATGATGGTGTACATTGATGACCTCCTCATGGACTTGCCTCCACGGTCCCACGCTGAGCCCACGTGCAGGGACAGGCTTCACACTGGGTTCAGTGCTCTGCCGCTGCCACCTTTACCTGCTTAATGAGTCTGAACCAAGGAACTGGCATTTTCATTTCTCACTGGACCCTGCAAAGTAGGTAGCTGACCCTGCGAAGAGCCACGTATGTCACTGCTCCTAAAGTCATCTGAGCAAGGAGGTGGTTTTCTTGCCCTGTTCCTGGCACTTCTGAGTCAGCCACCGAAGGTCCTGGTGCCCTCTATATGCTCTGGAAAGCAGCGGTGCCCAGTTCCATGAACAGAGGATGTACTCAGTGAGCATCGGATAAAGGGGTGAATGGAGGGCCTGCGCAGGACACCCACGTGCAGGCGCGCATACACGCATCCGTCTATGTTCTTTCATATGCAAGTGACAGAAATCCAGTTCAAAGAAGATGAAACTCAAAGGAGGAATTCATGGACTCACTCACTGGATTGAAAAGTGTAAAAGCTTGATGAACTTCAGGCTCAGATGGATCGAGGAACAAAGGGCACTGTCACCAGGGCACTGTCACCAGGGCACTGGCTCTTGGCTCTGCTTTCTCTATACTGCCTGTTCTCAGGCAGCATCTCCTCCGAGGGCCCAAGAGCCCCCAGGCTGACATACCACTACCTTAGCACCCTCAGGAGAAGGTGATTCATGCAAAGTTCCCACCAGACAAGCCTCGGTCACATGCCCACTTCTGCACCAATCACTAAGCCAGAGGCTGGGATGTTCTCATTGGCTGGATGCCCGTCACTTGCCCACACCTGGACCAATCACAGGATGCTCTCCCCAGAAGGAGGCTCTCAGGGTGGGAGTCAGGATGCTGTTCTCAGAGAAAGAGGAAACCTGGTGCTAGATGAGGAAAAAACACCCAGTAATAGCTGTAGGGGCTACAGAAAAGGGGAACGGAAAGACAGACACAGCCCAGTTCTCCATCAAAGGGGGAAAGAGATAATAAGCAATTAAGTCTGGGACTGCAAGCGGGATGTCCTTAAAAGGAAACAGGAAAAGAACAGAGGGTTCCATGAGAGAAACTGAAAAAGGACTGGTTGTGCAAGATCTTATAAATCCTTAAAGGGAAGTTTTCTCAGGTGGTGAAAGATGAGAAGGAGCCAGATTTATGAAGAGGGTGGGAACAGCATTCTAGAAGGAGGGAAGAGCAGGTCTGAAAACTCTGCATCTTGTGACTCTGGAAGACTAGACTAGGCAAAGCATGTCTAAAGGGAAATGACTAAAGGGGACAGTGGCAGAAGATGATGTCAGAAGGCAGGGCATAGGGCCAGGTCACAGGGATCCTTGTGGGCCAAGAAAGAAAGATTGGGTTTAATCTGAGTGGCATGGGAAGCCACCAAAGGGTGGTGACCAAGGCAACCATGTATTCTAATCCAATGTATGTTTTCAAAGGTCACTCTGGCTGGGGACGGTGGTGCATGCCTGTAATCCCAGTTACTTAGGGGGTTGAGGCAGGAGGATTGCAGTTCAAGGCCAGCCTGAGCAGCTTACCAAAATCCCATCTCAAAAAATTAAAATAAATGGTCACTCTGGCTGCGGTGGGCAGAGCAGATTGACGATGGGGCAGAGTGGAGGCTTCTGTTTGTCAATGGCATGGCTCTTGCTAAGTCACCACCAAGGGTGCACAGATGTGGGGGCTGTTTCTTCCTAATGGGAACATCTGGGAAGACTTTGAGGAAGGAAATTTACCCCGGGTGAAAGCTGGACGGGAAGGAGAAGGCTTCGCATCCCACTCCGAGCATCTCCCTTCGGAATAAAGGAAGGACCTCTTTTTCCTTCTTCTGCCCCATGTAAAGAAAAGCCCAGGGGCTGGGATGGTGGTTCAGCAGTAGAAAACTCGCCTAGCAAGTGCGAGGCCCTGGGTTCGATCCTCAGCACCACATAAAAATAAATAAATAAAATAAAGATATTGTGTCCAGTTACAACTAAAAAATAAATATTAAAAATAAAAAGAAATGCCCATTCGTCTGTGTCTTCCAAAATGCTTGTGCATACGGTTAAACACCAGTAATGACAAACCAAGAGCAGTTCCGAATGCAGATAACTCATCGATGCTGCAAAAATTGGCATAATTGGCTCAGGGCTGACAAGGTCAGGAGCCTCATGTCTGATCCTCATGGGCCTCCGAAAGGCAAGATCGCACTGAAGAGCGGGTAGAAGATGCCTCCCTGGTTGCAGCTCCCTAAGCAAATGAGCACATTTGCCTCTTTGGTGACCAGGGCAAGTGTCAACCCAGCCAATCAGAATCTAATTCATAGCAAAGAGCTATCCTGCCAGCTCTTTGTTGGTGACCAGTCTCACAAGGGGTGTTAGCATTTCGTGAAGCACATTATGTTTATTAAATATAGCATGTCTCTATCCGGCAAGGAATCTGCCTGTCAGCCCTAGTTTGTGCCGTGTTGGTGAGGTGCCTCTGGGCTCCACTCACCTCCGAGGAGATAAAGGTCCTTGTAGTGTTCATCCTTTCTCCTTGGACTCTCCCAAATAGAGTCCCCTCTGGCACATTGATAGACTGGGCTTAGAAATTGCTATGGTTTTGTTTCTGCTGGGTTCAATTACCTGTTCAGCTTCCATTCTCCAACCTTGTGGGAACCGCAGCCTAATTTTTCTTAGGGATCCCAACTTAGACCAGGTGGTTTAGTTGCCAATAGCCTCACACCCAAGCTCCAAGGGGTAGAAGACTTGTGATCTAGGTTTGAATTGTCCCTGAATCCCACCACCACCATTTACACCCTCTCCGCCCTCACCCTGGCCCCCTGATGATGATTGGTTCCAGGTAGGCACATGATCTAAATCGGTCCACTGAGATAAAGCCATGACTTTTGATGCCCCACTAGACAAAGTAACATTCATTCTGGACTGTAATCGACAAGGATGACAGCCTGGACACCATTAGAGCTTAATTGGCAAGTGGATCAGTGAAGACAGTAGAGACAAAGAGCCAAGAGACAAAGCATGCCTGAATCTTGTGACATCATTTGAGCTCCTGGATGTAGCCCTGCCTGAAGCTTACTTTATTAGGGATGAATTTCTGACTGTCACACAGAGACTAAACAATACAAGGGAAAGAACCAGGCATCTGGTTTTCTAGTTCAGTACTCTCACCTGCATCATGTTCCAGGTGACTGTATCCAGCCACACACATCTCCTCTAATCTACAGTGTAGCTTTATAGTCCGCTGAAATATGGGTATTTCAAAAATAAAAACATTTGATCACAATAGCGTTTTATCTAATTGAATCACAGAGCCATGGAAGGGTCCTTGGGGATCTTATCATTGAGTGGTTTTTAAAGATTTTTGGCAACTCCTTGTCTCAAATGAAATCTTAAGCAGAGCTCCTATGTATAAGAAATAAAAAATGGTATCTTTTTAGTTCAAGTGCATTTTATCTTTTAAGTTAAAAGTTTTAATTTTTACTTTTATAATCCATGAAGATTCAAATTTTAATGTGTTGTTTTCAAGGTATAGAATTTGATAATATAATACTTTTGCATGTGTGGGGCTCTTTTAATCATTATTTTTAAAAAAATATATAGTTGAATCTGATTATTCTCAGTAATTATATAAAGTCACCTCAGAAACTGAATTAGCCAATACCAAACCGTTGCTCCTAGGAGATATACTGGGTTAAGTTCCTGCAATCCTCTTCTTAGAACACATTTGTGAACTGATCAATATGTAACCTGTTTTATGTGTGTTTCTTTGTAAAGACACCTTGTATTGTTGACTCATTAACTCTGAACTCGTGGCAGACAGCAAATAACTCATGGCTGAAGGAAGCTTTTTTATTGATTTTATTTTTTTAAGTACATGACAGCGAAATGCATTACAACTCTTATTACACATACAGAGCATAATTTTTCATATCTTTGTACATAATGTATGTTCAGGCCAATTCATGCCTTTATACATGTACTTTCTTTGCATTACAATTCTTATTACACATAAAAAAACTTATTTAAAATACTTTTAACTATTAAAATAATGATTAAAGTATGGGTGTCAACATACTTCAATCATTTTTTTTTAATTTTTATTTTTTAGTTCTACTTGGACACAATACCTTTATTTTATTTATTTATTTACCTATATGTGGTGCTGAGGATTGAACCCAGGGCCTTGCACGTGCTAGGCGAGCACTCCACCGCTGAGCCACAACCCCAACCCCTAATTATTATTTTTAATAGTTAAAAGTATTTTAAATAAGTTGTTTGGTTTTTTTTTTTTAAGTTTCTTAGCTCTTCTCCTTTTTCCTTTGGGCTTGTGAGTAAAAATAATGGGAGCCTGAGTTTGTGTGACTGTCAAAGATCTTTTGGTGTCCTGTTCTAACTTTATAGAGAGGTTCTATTTTTCTTGTCCAAGAATATCAAGTGAAGGCATGATCTAATGTTCTAAAATGGTGCTTCTCAAACTTTAATACATGTATATGAATCACCCGGGGATCTTGTTAAAAATGTGGATTCCAATTCCACAGTTCTGAGCTAGGGCCTGAAGTTCTGCATTGCTAACAAGTTCCCATGTGCTGCAGATACAGCTGGTCCACAGACCACACTTTGAGTAGCCAGGTTCTAGGATACACCACAGAGGAGCATCCTGAATATACCCTTGAGTCAAGGAAATGAGAATCACTTCCAAATTCTAATTTGAGGAACAAATTGGAAAATGTCTGTAATGACATATACCAACATGTCACAGAAAGGGATGGGCTTATGAGCAGTTTAAAATGTCTTTCCAGGCCCATCTGTATTTTCAAATATATCTGTGAGGAACCCATAATTGCTTAGGCAGAAAATAAGTTTAAAACTAAGTTTTAACAGAATCAAGAAAAATCTAAGATGCACACAAATCTTTAAAATAAAACTTTTTTTCAGACACTGACAGAGGAGAAGCACTTCTCCACGGCAACGGAGTTTAAAAGCAACCGCCGAGCCCTCTTTCTGCAGCCCTGGAGATGGTGAGGCCCAGAGAGGGAAGGGACGTGCCCAGTTTTCACAGCGGGTTTTGGCAGAGCCAGGGCTATGTGAGTAAAACTAACGGGTACCTGAGTTTATGCGACTGTCAAAGTCCTCTGGGTGGGCTGGGGATGTGACTCAAGCGGTAGCATGCTAGCCTGGCATGCTTGCAGCGCTGGGTTCAATCCTCAGCACCACATACAAATAAAGATGTTATGTCCACTGAAAACTAAAAAAAAATTTAAACAATAAAAATAAAAATAAAAAAATAAAAAATAAAAAAAAGTCCTCTGGGTGTCCTGGAGCGGCCCAGGGCCACAGTCTGGTAGGAGTGGGCCAAGCACACAGCCACTTGTTACAGGGGGAATTCAAACTCCAAGGAGCAAAAGGTAAACAGGAGCCTGGGCCTGAGCTGGTGTCCCAGCCCAGGGCTCCCAGAAGGCACCCAGCCACCTCCATCTCTGGATCTAGTTTTCCTGTACTTTACTGAGTGGCGTCCACACCCCACCTGACTCCTGGCATTCGAGGCCTGGGTGATCCCGCCTCTGCTTCTCTGCTCCTCAGTGCGCCAGCATGCGTGACTCTGTGCCCTGGAACCCCCTTTCCCCAGCCCTGAACAGAGCCTCCACGGCTGGCCCTGCTCTCTGCATCCTCTGCCTGCCCCCGGTCCCTCCTCCAGTCTCCTCTGCTTCCGTCTTGTCCTCCACCCAGCTAGTCCATCTACAGGTCCCCCCGGCTCCACCTCCTCACTCTGCCCTCCTCATTCACTCCAGAGGTCCCAAAGCCTATTTTCAGGCCTCCCCCCTCCTCCGAGCCCCAGAGCCATCATTCAGTTTCCTCCTTGGCACTGCCTCTCAGGTCCTTCACAGGCACCCCTAGCCCCCCAAGTCTTCCTCCTAAACTCTCAGAGCATCCATTGCACCAGCCATGTCCCCAGGCTGGTCCGAGCCACCACCCTCTCCACTTGGAGACCATGACTCTTTCTAGCCAGTCTCTGACTTGTCTCCTAAACCCCCTCCCTTTCCTCCTCCTTGCAGAAGCTGACCGGTTCCACATAGAATGCAAATCCAGCCATGCTGGGGGTGCCTCCCCAGGCCCTGCCCAGCCCGCCTCACTTCTCCGTGATATCTTCCTCCCCATCTTGCTCCAAGCCTGGGGGGCCGTCTCTCTGCCCTGAATGCACCCAGCTGGGCTCCTGTGGATCCCTCTGTCTGTCTGGTGGGTAGAGTTGATGTTCCCAGAAGCCCACTTTCCCAGAGGGGCACCCCCCAGAGAGGGATGCAGCTGCGACTGCTGGCTGCTAAGAGGCCCCAGCCATCAGCTGCTTTGGAGAATGGCCCTGGGACAAACCAAGTCCCCTCTGCAGCTGAGGACCCCAGAGCAGACCCCACTAGCAGGTGCAGACTATGAAAAGTCATCCCGCCCCCCACGGAGGGACCACTCTTCAGTGCAATTGTGTCCCACGGCCCCACTCAGCCTGCCACTGCCACAGGATCAGGCTGAAACTGAGCCCCTGACTTCACTTCCACCCTGGCCTGGCCTGCTCCTCTCCTGAAATCAGACTGTCCCTGATGGCCGCCCCAGCTGACCCCTATCTCTACGAGGCCTCCGGTTAGGGCACCTGACCTGAGACTCCTCTCCAGATCCAGGGGGGTCAGAGCCGAATTCCAACAGTGCCCTGGGGCCTTCCTACAGAACAGCCCAACAGAATCCAGGAACTACCCAGGCAGTCAATAGGGGCTCACTGCAGATGCGCTTGACAGGACCGATGGGTCCAGAGAGAAACTTTAAATTGCTTATAACCGCACCACTTTCTGTGACATTTGGTATATGTCATTCCAGATATTTTCCAATTTATTTCTCAAATTGGCCATGAGTCTCCCTCACGAGGCTGTGGACTCTGGGAGGACAGATCGGGTCTCTTTCTCCCGTCACCTTCCTAGCATCTAGCGTCCCCTGGCACATAGTAGGCACACAACAGATACCAGGTGGAGGAGGTTGACGGAGGGAGAAGCTCGCGTTGCCTCCTTCTGATCTGATAGAAAGCTCCAAGCTCATCCCTGTCCCGGCCAGGGTCTGGGTCCCTGTGGATTTCGGGGCTGACAGCAAGGAGCCCTGTGGCGTGCCCCCCTGAGGCCAGCCAGCAGCTCAGGACCCCGCGGTGCAGGCGGCCCCGGCGGGGCCCCACATGGACGGCTGCCATCTGCTGCCTTTCTTCTGCTCCCTCAAAAGCAGGTGACGGGGTGGCTCTGCCAGTGACCGTGAGCAACCCTGGAAGCTGCACTGTCAACAACCTGTCACAGCGAATCACCTCAGGCCACTGATCCCCAAAGAGCTGCCCACTGAACGAGCCTCTCCCCGCGGCCCTGACAAGCTGGCACCATGAAGGCCCACACTGGCCCCTGCCGCCAAACTGGGGCAGCTGCCACCTCCCTCCCTCGCCAGAGCTCCCTGCCCCGAGTCCCCAGGAGGCGGGTCCTGCCCGGCCTGTCCTGCTCCCTGACCCTCGGGAGGCCTTCCCCGACCAGGAGCCCCCACATTGCCCACTTCTGCTCACCCCCTGCCAACTGCTGTCCCCCCTCCTCAGAGGACAAAACTGGGGTTCAGACAGGAAGGCAGCAGTAACCCAGGACACCCCACCTTGGAAGTTCCTCGTCCCCCTCTGCTGCTGCCCGAGGGGACTTGAGGAACGAGGCCAGCAGAGGCGAGAGGCTCAGAAGCCCGTGACGTGCAGGACTCTGGGTCCATCTGGCTGGGGAGCTGGCTCCAGAAGTCCCTCTATCACTTGGCTCTAGAGGGACATCTATGAAGTGAAGGGCCACCGAGGGGTCTCCAGAAACCAGGCCACTGAGCTGGGCCCACACGCCCCACGCCTGCCCCCACCATGGGAGGTCACTCTCCACCCCGGGATCAGGTGGCCAGGACATCAGCTGTGTCCCAGAGTGACCCCTCCACAGGAGCACCAAGGCCTGAGGCCCACCGCAGGGGAAACGCAGCACACAACAGAGCAGCTGATCTCCTGAGGCCCAGAGCCGGCCCGGCCTCGGCCCCTGGACACCACTCGTCTGCCGTCTGCCGAAAGGCGAGGCTGGAGAGGGGCCAACTCTGAGCTCAGCCAGGCAGAGATTTCCTGGGAATGCCACACCCCCCAGTGGCCAGCCTTCCACGGTGCCTCTCTCTCCTCCATAGGCTCTCCCCGAGACCACTGAGACGTCACCTCTGTCCCAGAAAGAACCCAGGGAGAAAGGAGGGAGGGGCACTGTGGCAGCACAGGGGTAGGTATTCGTTTGTGCATTCAACAGATATCTTTTGAGGCCTGTGCTGAGCTAACTCTGTGGTAAGTGCAGGTGACAGAGCTAGAAAGGAAACAGATCCCATCCCTGTTCTCAGGGTGCTGAGAGTCCTGCGGAGGAGGAAGACAAGAAACAGGTGCACAGACAGGTTAACATGACCTCAGAGGATGTGAGTGTCACAAAGAGAACCCAAGGAGTGTGAGCCCAGAGGCAGGAAAGGGCTGCTGTGGTTTCAGAGAAACATCTCTGAAGTGTCACAGTGGAGATCAGGAAGATATGGAGGCAGAAGCTAAGGGGAAAGTGTTCTAAGTATACAGAGAAGCAGACCAAGGTCCTGGGGCAGAAAGTAGCCAGAAGCACGTGAGAAGCCAGTGTGGCTGAGTTGCAGCCATGGGGGTTGGAAAGTTAGTGGGGCCAGACCTGAAAGCCAAGGTGTAATTGTGGCTTTGACTCTGAGTGCGATGGGGAGCCATGAGCATTGCACAGGGAAATGACATCACCTGAATTACCTTCTTAAATAATCACAAATTAAAAATTAACATGAGCAGTGGCAATTATTCAGCACTTACTATACACCAGGTATTACACTCCGTGCTCTGACCTCATTATCTTCTGTCATCCTTACAACCTCCTCATTGCCAAAGCAGACCTGATTAAACTCCCCTGTGCTGAGGAGGAGACAGAGGTTCAGAGTGGGAGAATAAGCCCTTTTAGGATGAGCCAAAGTTACTGAGCTGATGAGTCTGAAGCCAGACCTGAGCAAGGTTTGTCTGTTTCCAGAGAGGTAGGCATTCCCTGGCCTGCGTCTCAGTCCTGAGTCCCATCTGTTAGATGGTGACTTGACACCACATCAGCAGGGTCTTCTCAACCCTGCAGAGAATACTTGTAGTCAGTTCCAGCTTGGTGGCTCTAGGAAGTCACTCTCCCTACTGTCCCCAGCTCCACCTTCTACAAGATGGACATATGTATCCTCCTCCTGGAGTCGCAGAGAGGACACGGACCACAGGACTGACCTGGTAGCAGGTGGAGTGCAAGGACTCGACAGAATTGCGTTAGTTATTCATCCAAAGCTTAGGGACTGTGTCCTGGGGACCTATCTGCCAGTCAGTCCATCCTGAGAACAGGAGGCAACCCTTCTCCTCCGAGACAGAGCCCAGCAGCAAGCCAGGATACGAGGGAAGCGAGAGAAGATGCAGATGCTGGGGAGGAGGAACCCAAGTACAGAGCTTCCCCTCCCCAGGATCGGGCTCTTGGTCTTCAGCCAGGAAGTATGTAGGAGCAAGAAGGCTCTGTCTGTCTCCCTCTGCCACCATCTTTTTTTTTGGCTGCTGTTTGGTTCGGGGCGGGGGGCGGGGTACCGAGGATTGAACTCAGGGGCACTCAAACACTGAGCCCCATCCCCAGTCCTGTTTTGTATTTTATTTAGAGACAGGGGCTCACTGAGTTGCTCAGCGCCTCACCATTGCTGAGGCTGTCTTTGAACTCACGATCCTCCTGCCTCAGCCTCCCGAGCTGCTGGGATTGTAGACATGCTCCACAGCTTTAATCTGTCAGCATCTTGCTGCTGCTGAGACCTCCTCTTTGGGACCAAGTCAGAATCTTTCCCCTCTCCAGGTCTCACAAAACCTGAAGCTCCCTGATTGAAGAATCGTTCCATCAGGTTAAGCAGCTCCTTGTAGCTCCACTGGAGCCACGAAAATCCATAAACATCAATTAACAATGACCGTCATTGTCCAGATAATCTTCTGATCTTTTCCAATGCATGCTCATCCTTATAGACACCTACGCATCCTCTTCTGGACTTGGTTGTAATTTAACCCTGTACCAAACTCGCAGGAAGGGAAGTTGGAGCTGATCCGATCTGGTCCTGTTTTTGAAGAGCAGTGTGGTGAGGGGGGTTAGAAGGTGGGATTTGGAGGTAGGCAGGCATGGATTCAAAGTCCAGGTAAGCAAGCCACGTGATCTTAGATCAACCACCTGGCTTCCTGGGGCTCCGGTTTCCTCATCTGTGAAATGGGGATACCAGGCCAGGGTAAGGAGAGAAGCGGGTAACGGGCAACACCTCAGCCAAGTGCCTTCCCTAGGCAACTGCTTCATTAACGGTAGCTCTCGAGATGTCACTTCAGTCCTTCTTGCTGAGATCCACAGCAGGGACACAGTTCTTTCTGAGGGAAGGCTCTTGTCCAAGCTGTCACCACTGTGGAACAAAGTTACTCCAAAACTTAATGTTCTAAGTAAATGGACACTCCTAACGTCCACCTTTCTGAGAGTCAGGGGTCTGGGCACAGCTTCCTGGTCCCTCACAAGGGTGCAATCAGGAAGTTGGCCTGGGCCGAGCCCATCTGAAGGCCCCACCAAGGGAGGATTCACTTTGAAGCTCGGGTGGTTGTTGGGAGGATTCAATTCTCCAAGGGCTGTTGGGCCAGGAGCCTTGGAGGACGCAGGCTGGATCCTCAAGCCTTTGCCACATCAGCCTCTCCAAGCATGGCGGCTCTCTTCACCAGAACATGCAAATGGGAAGGCAATGCAGACAGCTGGCTAGCAGGATGGACGCCAGTGGGATCAACCTCATCCCAGAAGGGGCTGCCCATCGACTTTGCTGTATCCTGTGGTTAGAAGCAAGTCCTCGCTCAATGGAAGGACATGAATGCCAGGGGGCAGGAGTCTGGGGTCGTCTTAGATCTGCCTGGTAGAGCATGGTGCAATTAGACTAGCGTTTTCTAGTGCCTTCTGTGTGCCAGGTAGAGGACTGGGGCTGGGAATTCCAGTGGATGAGCTGGGGTTCCTGCCATCCAGGAACTTTTTCTGGGAAGTGTTTTTCTGCTTTGTGCTCTTACCTTCCACTTTTGTGAACATTCTGCCACACAGGAAGATTGCTCTAAAGGGAAGCGACTCGTTCTGTAGTGTAGATGAGATAAGCCGATCCTTTTCCTCCATCAGGGGGAGGTCAGAGAAAAGAGAACCAGCTCTGAGTTTCTTTCTTTAAGATCCAAACCATCACACCAACATACACAGAGATAAGACGGAGAAAGAGAGGACCAATAGCACCAAATAATTGCTTCCCATCTTCCCTCAGGTCAGCTTCATTCTGGCCCCTGCTGGGCATGTAGACCAATAAATCCCTTTTTTACTTACTAGAAGTAATTCAAATTGGGTTTCTGCCACTTGCCAACAATAGGTTTCTAAAATATAAACCTACCATTTCTCTACTGGAAATCAAGATAAAGCTACAAATATTTCTGGGAGAGGTGATCCAGGAATACAAATTGTTTCTGTGTTAGCTTTTTGTTGCTGTAACAAAAATAACTGACATAAGCAACTTAAAAGAGAAAAGATCATTTTGGCTCATGGTTTTAAAAGTTTCAGTCCATAGGAGGCTGGTTCCATTGCTTTGGGCCTAAAGTGAGGCAAAACATCATGGCGGAAGGGCATGATGGCTCGAGGTAGCCAAGAAACAGAACAAGAGCATACAAGGAAAGGGCCAAGGACAAGATATGGTCCCCAAGTACATCTGCCCAGTGACCTACTGCCTCCAACCAGGCTCTACCTGCCTATAGTTTCCACCACCTCCCAGTAGTCCATTCAAATGATGAATCCATCAAATGGATTAATCCACTGATGAGGTTAGCACCCTTATGATCAAATTATTTCCTAACAGCCACACTTTGGGATACTCATGCATTGGGGACCAAGCCTTCAACACAGGAGCTTTGGGGCACATTCCAGATCCCAACGATAACATTTACTAAGGTATAAATGACTGATACTAGATCCTTTCTTGAGACAAGGCAGTGATTATGAGCTAATATGCAGGGTAACCCTAAGGCTAAAAGTACAAGCCAGTTAAGACAGCTTACCAAGTTCACAAACAAAAAGGACTTGTAAAAACCTGGATTTGAATCCTAATCTGCCACTAACTGGCAACTTACTTCTCTGGGCACCCATTTTCTCATTAGTAAAATGAGAAAAGACAATTACTTCCCTTTCCCATCTTACAAGGTGGTCATACAGACAAATATTAACATTATTTTATTTGCCTATAGCCAACACCCCTGCATGTACCATGGTAAGCATATCTTAATGCGTTATGTTTGAGTAAATGTCAATCAAGTAACCTGAGTATCCCAGCCCTCCAGGAGGACTCAGCATCTAAAGACAAGAGTGAAAGAAAAGAGAGAAAGGAAAAAAGAAAGAGTGAGAAGAACTTAAAACCGGATTGCGAAGTGAACATCTGTATACAAACTAATAGTCTGCACCCTGGCTTGGTGGGAGTCCAGCAGATGTATTTTCTTCAGCTTAATTTAATTCCAGCTAATTTAACTTCTCAGTTTTTTCTTTTCATCTTGTCTTTGCTTTTCATAAATCTTTTCTTTTCCTTTTTTGAAAAATTGACATAAACATTAGAAATATTTCTAACAGAGGAAAGTTTAAAATAATTCGCTCCACCTCCAGCGCTGGCCCCCTGAAAGCAACACTGTCCGCAGAGTGTCCATCCACAGCCTTTGAATACAGATGTCAACACTTATTTTCACAAACAGATCTTACTAAACAATACAGCTCCACACCGGGTGGTGGTTGTCTTTAATTCAGACCCTGGAGGCCTTCACCTAAGGCCATCAGGTAAGTGAACCCTCCAGTCACCAGTGGGCGGGGCTTGCTGGACCTGGCCTCGGTTCGGCGGGGTTCAGTGGGTGCTCATAAGGGAGGAACAGAAGCAGGGAAAGTGGGAAGATGGGAGGAATTAGGGAAGGAGAGAGGGCAAAAAAGAAAAGGAAAAAAGGCGGGAAAGAGAAAGGCGGAAAGGAGGAAAAAACAGAGAAAAGGAGGAGAGACTGCAAAGAGGAAAAGAGGGAGGGCAACGGAGAAAAGGGAGATTCAGGAGGCCCCGCCCCGGACCCTCCCCGGACCCGCTCCCGGTCTGCAAGCTGCAGAGCCACCTCCAGCCGCCAGGGGACGCCATGCACAGCCGCCCTGACCCTGAGCGCGTGGCGGGCCCTCTCTCCCGCCCGTGCGCCGGCCGCTCGCCGCTCCGCTGTCGCTGTCCGGCTCCGACCCGTCTCGCGCGCTGCTGTCTTCTCGTGAGGGGCCTCGCGCCGCCGGGCGCGCGCCGTCCCCCTGCCTCGCGGCGCGGGGTCTCGCGGGCCCCGCTCCCGCCCTCCGCTCGCCTGGCCCGGACCGGAAGCGGCGTCGCACGGCCTGGGCCTGGCGCGGGGGGCGGGCTCCGGGGCCCGGTCGGACATGGGCAAGAAGCACAAGAAGCACAAGTCGGATAAACACCTCTACGAGGGTGAGGAGTGGGCTGCCGTGGGGGCGGCGACCCTGCGCGGCGGTCGTCCTCTCGAAATCGCTTAGGCTCGGGCGCCCGAGGTGGGCCGAGGGGGCCGCCCGTCCCACCGCAGGCCCCGACCCGTGGAGGGGGCGCGGCCGGCCCGAAGCCGCGCAGACCCCCGGCGGACCCCCGGCGGGCGGCATTCGAACCGGGCCCCCTGCCGCGGCGGGCGTCAGGCGGGCAGCTGGGAGGTCGCCCCGAGAGGCCCGGGGGCGTTCGGGCGGGAGGCGCAGCCCCGGCTGGCCAGGGCCTGTCATTCAACAGGTGCTTCGGGTGCCCACGCGTGCGGCTCCGCGGCCTGGCTGCGCCTTGGCGCCCCGCTGGACGGCCAGTGCCCCCTTTTAACCGAGGCGCACTCCTTTTGTTCCAGAGTATGTAGAGAAGCCTTTGAAGCTGGTCCTAAAAGTGGGAGGGAACGAAGTCACCGAGCTCTCCACCGGCAGCTCGGGGCACGACTCCAGCCTCTTCGAAGACAAAAACGACCATGACAAACATAAGGACAGAAAACGGAAAAAGAGGAAGAAAGGAGAAAAGCAGGTTCCCGGGGAAGAAAAGGGGAGAAAACGGAGAAGAGTTAAGGTAAAGTGGTTGCATTGTTTCAGCTTTGCTGAAGGCTCGGCTGGCTCAGTTGTCCAGTGCCCACCGTGCCTGTAAAATCTGGAGTGTTTTGAGGTCGAGCGGGGCAGAGTAGAAAATTGAATCAGTGAGTTTCAGCAGTGTTCACGCTTCAGGTGTTTAAGTGGCTTTGGAGCAACTGCTTCCAAGAACACTTTTAAACATCTAAGAAGAGTAAAAAGTCACACTCAAGAAAGCCTCTGTGTTCTAGGTTTGTCGAAAGTAGTCCTTTCAAAATTGAATGGAATCTAATTAACTTTCCTTCCAAGGATAAACAAGTATGTATCTGGAATTATCCCAGAATTCGAGTACTTCCCAAGTTTAACCTGCCACTGAGAAGATGGGAGGAATTAGGGAAGGAGGGAGGGCAAAAAAGAAAAGGAAAAAAGGAAGGAAAGAGAAAGGCAGAAAGGAGGAGAAAAGGAGGAGAGCCAGCAAAGAAAGACTGCAAAGAAAAAAGTAAAGTCAGTTACTGTATCTTGAAGGTAAATCTTTGCATAGGTTGATTTTGTACAACAAAAGTGTCTTATTGCATGGAGTTAAACACACTGGTAAGTCACCCAGTCTTAGAGATTTTCTCTTTGGAATTTCTTAAATCTATTAATTTCTGCTCCAGTTTTTATTGACTTTAGCTATGCTGTGTCAACATACAGTACTATCTAAAGTTTCCATTATCTTTTCTAAATTATAAAAATCATATGTACATATAATCTACATACTTCGTAGTACAGAAGTGACATAATTTTAAATATCCTTTCTTCACCCTAATGCCTTATATCATCTCCATTTCCAGAAGCAACCAGCTGTTTTTTTAATTAATTTTTATTAATAATTAAATTATTCATGAATGTAGTTTTAAAAAGTCAAGAGTATTCAAGGCTTTTAACAACAAGCAGTCCTCTCTATTATATCTTACTGATGTTACAGAAGAATTTAAATTTGCATTCTTGTACTGCTCCACACCCCCAATCACCTACCTCCATTCTCACCATATTGGTGAATCACAAGTATTGGTTAAATAAATATTTGTAATTACTTTAAATTATTGTTCTCTAGAGATAAGTACAGTGTACAAATACAGAGCTGATCTTGACTGACTAGTTAATTGCTTCATTGGTTTATCACTTATTAATGCTTTCCAAACTAATATCTTTGAAAACCCCATCTGTGTCATGTTTTTCAGATGAAAACTGGTTTAGTTACTCACTGGGGCTCCTTTTGCCTGTCTCTAGAACCTATGTCTTCCTCTTTCTTCATTTTTCCCTTTTTCTGCTCTGGTAGAGTGTTGATTTAGAAACTTTCTAAGAAAGCATACATAGTTACATTTTTTATAAGTTCTTACATGTTTGAAAATCTTTAATCTTTCCCTGTAGATTCTTCATATGGGTTGAATGTTTAAATTGGTATGGAGTTTTAGATTGAAAATTACTTTCTCTCAGAATTTGAGAGGTTTTGCTCTATTTTCTTCTGGCTTCCCAGTTTTGCTGTTCAAAAGTGTGTTGACAGGGCTGGGGGTTAGCTTAGTGACAGTGCTCTTGCCTAGCATGTACAGGGCCCTGGGTTCAAGTTCTAGCAGCAGCAGCACCACAATCACCTCTGCAAAAAAAAAAAAAAAAATAGTCTGGTGCCATTTTGATTCTTAGTCCTTTGTGTATGACCTATATTTGCTTCTTTGGGACTTTTGGGATACTCCTCCTTTTGTCGTCAGTGTTTTAACTTTCTCAACAGCTATTTATGCCATCAGAGATGTTTCTTGGAAGTATCACAATTTCCTTCCTTTCATTTTCTCTCTCCTCTCTTTCTGGAACCCTTGTCATTTAGATATTGAACTCCTGAATCAGTCCTCTTAATTTTTTTATGTATCCCTCTCTTGGATTTCTATGTTCTTCAAGGAAAGCCTCTGAAGTTTATCCTCTTTTTTTTTTTTTTTTTTTTAAAAGAGAGAGGGGGAGAGAGAGAATTTTAATATTTATTTTTTAATATTTGGCAGACACAACATCTTTGTTTGTATGTGGTGCTGAGGATCGAACCCGGGCCGCACACATACCAGGCGAGCGTGCTACTGCTTGAGCCACATCCCCAGCCCAGTTTGTCTTCTTTTATTGTATTTTATTTCAAATCTTATATTTTGAATTTCTAAGAACCTGTTGTCTTTTTTAAATAGCATCTTTTTTATTTTATATGCACTATATCTCTTTTCTCTGAAGATATTAAAGTTTTTTTTTTTCCCCTTTTTTCCCCTTTAGTTTTCTTTTGGTCCCATCATATTGTCTTTATCACCCAAGTTCTTCAGGCTATGTCTCTATTATGGTAAAACTGTCCTGTAATTATCTATTTATATTTAAACCTATAGCATAGAAGAGCGAGCTGATAAATATTTTGTGCCTAGGCACAGTTTATCAGTTGCTGGATTTCCCTATAGAGTGACCAAATAGGGATCTGATATTTTGATGGGGAAATCCCTCAGATGTTTACATCTTTTTTTTTTTTTTTTAAGTTGTAGTTGGACACAATGCCTTTATTTATTTTTATGTGGTGCTGAGGATCGAACCCAGCACCTCGCATGTGCTAAATGAGCGCTCTACCGCTGAGCCATAACCCCAGCCCCCAGATGTTTATATCTTACAGATATTTTCTTTGAGTTTCTCACTTTCTCCAGAGAAAAGTTCCCTCTTCCTGGGAGTACAATTTTACCTGACTGCCAGAATTTCTGAACGCAACCAGGGGAAAGAGTGCTGAAGCTCTTACTACTCTTATTATTAAATTCTCTGCTTTCACTCAAGCATCTCTCCCAACTTTTGACTCATCTCAAGGTCTGGAGACTCTGATTCTTCATGACTCCAAGTTCAGAGCTTTTCCAGGGTCCTAGGATCTTGGCTATTGTCATAGGCATCCAGCACTTTGCACATAAACAGTTTCTTACTCTCTGTGTTCTGCACTCCTCCATTTGCCTTCCATCTCTCAAGTGAGTTGACACCTTTCATCTACTGTTGCCTCTTTTGTTCCCTATTTTTGCTGTCATCTTGATTAAATAGAAGTTGAAGTGACCATATTATCTATTTTTGGTTTTAGTTCTGGCAGCTACTGCTATACCACTATTAATAAACTCGTAGCCTTGTTTTATCAACTTTCTCATTTTTAATAACTACATAATATTTAGTTTATGGATGTGCTAGATGTTATTTAATACTACTATTTGTTGTAAGAAGTGCTGCATTGAGCCTCATTTAACAAACTTTTGTACACTTTTATAAGGATATCTTCAGGATAGGATCCTGGAAGTCTCCCCCTCTGTGTTCTAACCAGGCTGTCCTTTTTTTTTTTTTTTTTTTAATATTTATTTTTTAGTTTTCAGTGGACACAACATCTTTATTTTTTTTGTATGTGGTGCTGAGGATCAAACCCAGCGCACCGCGCATGCCAGGCGAGCGCGCTACCGCTTGAGCCACATCCCCAGCCCCCAGGCTGCCCTTTCTTAACTGTGTGATTATCGTTAGCCACCTTATATTTTAATGCCATTGCAAACTAAGATGTATTTGCATCCATAGTTTCATCTGGCTGTAATAATGTAGTATAAGTAGGTGGATGAGGAGTGAAGCAAATTTGCCCAAATTTCCACTTTTCCAGGACTCAAGACTAGGAACCACAGGACATTTTCAGATTCTGGGGTATTATAGTTTCTATAGAAGCTTTTTGGGTCATCCCTTTTGTCTAGACCAGACTGGTCATGGGGAGAGTGGTATGTTTGGGGTTTTTTTTGTTTTGTGTGCAGGTGTTACCTAGGGACGAAGTCTCCAGAAGAGGTTGGCTCTCTGAGCTGTGTTCTGGATCTTCAGGGAGCTTTAGGAGTCATTGGTTTCTTCTTGAAAACTCAGCTGTATGACACCCGTCATCAAAGCAGCCCATGAAGTGTGCTTCTGAGGAGTTGGTGACTCTTAGTTGCATGCAGTAGAATGGAAGAAGAGCATATGAAAAGAATAAATTACACCTTTTCTTTTTAAAATGTTTTTCTAAAAGGCATACATGACTTCTGCTTCTGTTTCATTAGGCAGAAGTTAATCACGTGGCCACTCTAGTTGATAGGGAATCCAGGAGATCTTGTCTTTCAATTGAAAAGAATGAGTGAGGGCACAGTACCCTGCCAAAAATTAGGAATCTGGGTGTAGCTGTTCATACCTGTAATCCCAGCTACTCAGTAGGCTAAAAGGAAGATCACAAATGAAGCCAGCCTCAGCAACTTAGCAAGACCTTGTCTCAAAATTAAAAAATGGAAACCACTGGGTATGTAGCTCAGTGGTAAGCACTTGCTTGGCCTGTGTGAGGCCCTGGGTTCAGTCCCCCAAACCTCAGGGGGAAAAATCAGAAATCTGGTACTTAGAAAAATAAGATAGTTTAGAGGACACACAGAAACACACAAATGTACAACACAAAACCATCTAACTTTTTGAAGTTGTCTTAGTTAAGTGGTGATTTTCTTTTCATTAGGAAGGCTCTGTTGACAACATTAAAGTTTAAACTGCCTCAACAGATATGATCACTAGTATTTCTTTCTGTAGAGCTGCAGAATTTAATTCTGACCAGAGCATTAAGAGTACAGCATGTCTTGGTTTAATCAGTTCATAATCTAGATACCATTCCTATAGAAGTGGGTTAAATTATTTTTTCCTTATGTGTTTGGATGCTGAGCAATTGCCAAAAAATTGTATAATTTAATTCTTGGTGGTGGTTTTTTTGTGGTACAAGGAATCAAATCCAGGGCATTATTGAGCATGCTAAGCACATGTTCTAACAATTACTCTACATCCCCTGCTCAGGATTAATTCTTACAACATTACTAAAAATTAACATTTGTAGAAATTCATACTTAACATTTCAAGTCACATATTCTCATAAAAGGTAAAAATAAGTGGGTGGAATGGCACACACCTATAATCCCAGCGGCTCAGGAGGTGAAGACAGGAAGATAGTGAATTCAAAGCCAGCCTCAGCAGTATAGCAAGGCCCTAATGAACTCAGTGAGATCCTGTCTCTAAATAAAATACAAAATAGGGCTGGGGATGTGGCTCAGTGGTTGAGTACCCCTGAGTTCCATCCCTGGTATACCCCCCAAAAAACAAAGTAAAATAATCACTTGTGAATAAAAGGTGTTCATATCATTTGATTGAGTAATATATGCACAAGAGAATAGTTAAGTAAAACTAAGGTTCAATTCGTAAAATTTTGTGTAGGTAAAATTTTGTAGGTTGATAAAATGAAAATTGTTGGGTATGATAGCACATTCTTCTAATCCCGGCTACTTGGGAGGCTGAAGCAGGAGGGTTGTAAATTCAAGGCCAACCTGGACAACATTTCTTTTCAAGATTCTGTCTCAAATAAGGGCTGGAACTGTAGCTCAATGACAGAATGTTTGTCTAGTGCATGCAAGTTCATGGGTTCAATTTCCAGTACCAAAAAAGAAAAAAATTACAGAAGAGTTTATAAATTATTTTAAGTGAAATATCCCTAAGGTCTGAGATTGTGCCTCAGCATAAAGCGCTTGCCTAGCACATGCGAGGTGGCGGGTTGAATCCTCAGCACCACATAAAAATAAGTAAATAAATAAATAAAGGCATCGTGTCTAACTACAACTAAAAAAAAAATTTTAAAAATCTATTAATATATACACACACATATACATGTGTACACACATCTGTAGCTCCATTGTGACTATTAAAAATTACACGTATAATTTACAAATAACAATTGCTACTTATTTAGCACATATTACATTGCTAGGTTCTATACTGAGTGCTTTATATATATTGTCTTACCATAATTTTGAGAGATTTGATATCATAATTTCTTTATTTTTAATTGAATTAGTCACATAGAATTTTACCATCTTGACCATTTTTAAATGTATAGTTCAATGTTAAGTATGTTTATGTTGTGCAGCTGATGTCTAGAACTTTTTCAAGTTTATTAAACAACTTTCAATTTTTTTCCCTTTGTTCAGCCCCAGAAACCATCATTCTACTTTCTGTTATTATGAGTTTGATTATTTTAGATACCTTACATAATAGAATCATATTTATCTTATTATGACTGGCTTATTTCACTTAGCATAATGTCCTCAACATTCATCTGTGTTGAAGCATGTGTTAAACTTCCTTCCTTTTTAAGGCTGAATGATAATCCATTGTGAGGATATACTACAATTTGTTTATCTGTTCATCAGTTGGTGGACATTCAATTTGCTTCCACCTTTTGCCTAGTATATGAATAATGGTACTATGAACATGAATTGTACAAAAATCTCTTGGAGACTCCATTTTTGGTTCTTTTGAATGTATACAGAGAAGTAGAATTGTTAGATCATGTTATTTTCTTCTTTTTTTTTTTTTTTAACAAATAAGAAAAATGAAGCTCAGCATGGTTAAATAACTTGCCCAGAGTCATGCTGTTAGTAACAGAACAAGAACTCCCTCTTAGATCTTTAGTTGAGGCAGGAGTATCACAGGTTTGAGGCCAGCCTAAGCAACTTAGCAAAACCCTCTCTCAAAATAAAATAAAAAGGACTGGGGATAGAGCTTAGTAGTAGAGCACTCACCTAGCATGTGTGAGGCGCTGGGTTCAATCCTCAGTACCACTTTTAAAAAAAAGAGGTCTTTTAGAGTTGAACAACAAGCTTTCCCCACATACGTGGAAGAATAAAGTCTGCCCTAACAGAAACAGAGTTCTGGTTCTGAAGCTCCGGAAGTCACAGGGATCATCAAGAGGACTTAGGAAGTAACATTTAAATCGTACTTTAGAAATCAGAATTTACTGTATTCCTCTGCATATTCAGTTAACATGATGTCCCTGTATGGTCTGAGGAAAATGGCCCAATCGTAGAAGTGTTCTTTTCACATTATTCACTTTTATATTTTCACAGATGGGATAAAGTCATAAGTATTGTACTTTATGGGCTACTTCATGAAGTCCATATAATGTAAAGATGGCAAGTGTGAGGATATGTACAGGGGACTTAAAGTAGCTCTCTTTTTAAATATAGAATGCATGAAAGAGAGTATAGAATATGATCTGAAAGACAGTAAAGATGACAGAGTAAGGAATTTGAAGTTGATTATGTAGGAAGTGGGGAGTCAGAAACTTCCTGAGTGGAAGAGTGATTGTGATAAAAATTGAGACTTACTAATGTGTTAACAGTATGTAATACTGTTGAAAAGAGTAGAGTCTGCGGAAGGAGACGTACTTTGAAAACATTTTATTGAAATAGCTCAGGTGAGAGGTCTGCATTCCTTTATGGAACGCACCTACTCTTCTAAAAAGCATAGTCCTGACCCAAATGATGTCTTAATGGCTTTGCAGGTGTAGATGTTTTAAAGATACTAAATTAGTCTCATTCTAGGGAAATTAATAAGAAAGGGTAGTCATTTTTAAATTGTTTAAAAATTGAAAGCATTGGCAAATATATTCTTATTTATAAGGCTGAGAGTAAAATTTATAATGAAAATTTAAAACTACTACACAATAAATTCCAATAAGTACTGTTTTATTAAAGCACTATACTAGGTTCCAAAGGGGATATATACTCATAAAAATTAACATCTGCGTGTTTGCTACATGCCAGTTAGTATTCTAAGTTCTTAATGAAGTTTTATTATTTTAACTCTTAAAAGCAGCTCCATGAGGTAGGTACTATTAGTAGTAGTTCATTGAATTGCTTAGTTAACTGAGGCACAGAATATAAAGTAGCTTATCCCTAGTGAGGAAAAGAACAGCAGACGACTGTTGGTACTAAACAGGATGGGAATTCTGTCAAAACTCGATTCATTGACTCATTTGGTGTCACATCTGCCACACCCAGGATCTCAGCCATTATGGCTTTCCCAGATTGACAGAAAATCCTCGCTCTTTCTCAATACTGTTCTAATGTGCATCTCTCCTGAGATTGTCCTTTTAATCACAGAAGATCTTCCAAAGAAGGAAGAACTCAGACTAAGGGCAGATGAGTAGTGTTGCTCCTGTGACAGAAGTGTGCTTATTCATTGGTTCAGATGCCTGTCTTCTAGCCAGACTGTACTAGGCTCACATGATGAAGATAGATGATAGAAAAGGAAGGGAGAATGGGTGAATGAATTCTACAGGAGTTCAGAGTTGGGTTGGGGAATCAACTACAACGGTTAAATAAACTTTATAACCTGTTAATCCTAATAGAGGTTTGAATAAAATGTTCCAGAAGTCCAAGGAGATATGTTTCTCATTCAGCCTTGGAAAGCTAGGGGAAATCATAGAGACAACAGCTCACCTGTGTGGTGAATGCTGCTTTCAACCTAAGGCCAGAAATAAGGCATAGCTACAAAGCAGTGGAACTAAATTTTTATTGGATTCTAAAATCAGCTTTTAAGGGGGAATTCTGAAATTGTTTTGCACATTAAATTTACACATTAGGGGCTGGGGCTCAGTGGTAGAGCACTCGCCTACCCTGTGCAAGGCACTGGGTTTGATCCTCAATACCACATAAAAATAAATAAATAAGATATTGTGTCCAACTACAACTAAAAAAAATTTACACATTAGATATTCATATTCTACACTTTTTTGGGGGGAGGGGGCTACCAGGGATTAAACTCAGGGTCACTCAACCACTGAGCCACATCCCCAGCCCTATTTTGTATTTTATTTAGAGACAGGGTCTCACTGAGTTGCTTAGTGCTTCACCACTGCTGAGGCTGGTTTTTGTTTGTTTTTTAAGAGGGTTTTTTTTTTATATTTATTTTTCAGTTTTCAGTGGACACAACGTCTTTATTTTTTATTTTTTTTAATGTGGTGCTGAGGATCGAACCCAGCGCCCTGCTCATGCCAGGAGAGTGCGTTACTACTTGAGCCACATCCCCAGCCTTGAGGCTGGGTTTGAACTCTCCATCTTCCTATCTCAGCCTCCCTAGCCGCTGGGATTACAGGAGTGCACCACCGTGCCCTGCCACGTTATTCACTTCTGTGTTTTAAAATACATGGATACAGTCATAAGTGCTGTGGGCTACTTCATGAAGTAGTGTAAAGATGGGCAAGTGTGAGTATGTATACAGGGGACATAAAGTAGCTCTCTTTTTCAAGCACAGGATACATGAAGGGGATGCTGCTTTTGTTGTTGCTTCCAAAAGTAGACAGTCTATAGGACAATACTTATTACTGAGGACTTCAGCTAGGTGTATATATCATGTTCCTATTTTATACTGTCTTCTGAAATTAACTAGTACTACAAATACATACTTAGTAAATATTATGTACTAGGCCTTGTTGAGCTTAGGATGCAAAGTTGACTAAGACAAGGGCCTCTAGTTTACTGGAGAAAACTCCAGTAAAAGACAAACGTTTTCTATAATATAGTGCAACAAGTGTTGTGATACTAATACTATGAGCAGAAATTTGCTTTATAAGTATTACAGATTAATAAGATAACTTTCCACTGAGTCATGGACAAATTAGAATCTAGTCTGAAATAAGAACATTGTGTTTGTAATTATGGATATGGCTATTGTTCCTTTCTCCTACCTCAGACCTTCATGTACTAAGGATCCTCTGCCTGCAATTCTTTTCCTACTCACCCCCTCCATTCTTAATCTGCTTGGATTCTTTATCCATTAGCTCTAATTTGGATGTTACTTGTATACAAAAGCCCTTTCCCATTTCTTCAATCCAGATTAGATCACCCAATAATTATTCTGTCCTTGAAATTTTTTTTTTTTTAATGAGTTGTGTAATGTCTGAATCTGCTCTTACATTATGAGCTGCTTTGGAGCAAAACCATGTGCATTTTACCTATCACACTATAACTGTACAATAGAGCCTCATGAATGAATAATTGCTCATTATATGCTAGATAACACACTAAAATTTCACATACACTATCTTATTTAATTCTTCAAACAGTCCTGAATTATTACATCTGTATTGAAGATGAGAAAATTAGACTCAAAAAATGATATGGTTTATTTATAATCTCATCGCTTTGCCATTATTTGTGACGAAACCAGAATTTGAACCCATTTTAAAAGCTATACTACAATGGCATCAGTATTTTTGTTTAGTTTTCTGTATTTAGTTAACAAGATACACTAGCTGCTAACCAGTACTGGGGTCTCATAAAACAGCTACATAACTGAAAAAAAGCATGAACTTGTGGTTTTACATGAATGTGTTACTTCAACAGAAAGTCACAATAGGATTCTATAGTATATTTTTATTATAAAAAAGAAAATTAGAAGGATGGGATCAGAATTTGGGGTAGAGAAGACCTGTGGAGATAAAAGCCTCTTGTATAGATGAGAAACAGACTTAAAACAGTAGGGTAAGTTGTTCAGAGTCACATGTTGGTAAATTAGAAGCTAGTTCTCCCAGGTCCCAACCAGTAGTAGCATGCTACAATACCCATTTTAGCTGAGTGCTGTGGTACATGCCTGTGATCCAAGCAATTTGGGAGACTGAGGCAGGAAGATTGCAAGATCAAGGCCAGCCTCAGCAACTTAGTAGTAAGATTCTGCCTCAAAATAAAAAGGCATGGGAATGTAGCTCAGAGTTAAAGTGCCCCTGGATTCAATCTCCACTACCCCACCATGGGGGTTAGTAATAATCAACAATGAAATTTCCATCTTGGGTGGTAAAGAGATCTGGTAAGAGTAAGTGACATTGGGCTGAGGCTGTAGCTTAGTGGCAGAGCACTTGCCTTGAATGTGTGAGGCACTGGATTCAAGCTTTAGCACCACATAAAAATAAACAAAAAAAGGGATGCCATTCATCTACAGTTACAAAAAATAAGAGTAAATGACTTTGCTTAAGGTCATAGGGTATTTTAAGAATGAAGCTGGACTTCTTAGACCTTGGGTCAACAAACTGGCAATACTATCTGGTTTTTTAAATACATTTTTATTGAAAGAGCCACACCCATGTATTTATAAAATCAGTCAATGGCTGCTTACATTGCTACAACAACAGAGTTTAGTGGTTATAAGACCTTTTGAACTGTAAAGCCTAAATGTTAACTGGATGTTTACAAAAAAGTTTGCTGACTCCGCACTGGCACCTTATCCTAGTTCTGTATCCCTGGGAGAGTGCTTTTAAGTTGTCCTTTCTTCACATTTCACATTTAATAGGAAAGAACTTGTGTCTCTGGGGTCTTTTTCTACAGACTAGATGTTCTAAACCTGCCAACGTACAAAAGATTTATGCTAGTTTTTCTAGGCAAAAGAAACGTACTTTACAAAACAAAAATCACTGCTACAGAATATGTGGTAAGGCTGTAAGAACCAGATGCCAGCCAACCTACATTAATAGCAGGATCAAATGCATAATGAATTCAGTTTGAAACCATGTCTAGGGACATAAAATATCTCTTTTTAGGTACAGAATACACAATAGGAAGTATTGTATAATATAAACTGATTACATATTCTATAGTAGATGCTTTGGAGCCTGAAAATGGAGTGCAAAACTCTGTTAGTAATTCTCAGCACTAGCAATACCCACATGCCCTCAGGCTCTTCCCTATACCTGTTGGACCAGTAATTCTGGGAACAAGGCCTAGCCTTCTGTTTTTTTATCAAGACCTTTAGATGGTGGTGATGAATTGAGTTTGTTGGGTTTTATTTTCTTTGGTGGGGTGTTTTGTTTATTTGTTTTTGAGTTAATAAGATCCTATTCAGAACTCTTGAGCACAAAATGGGTATTTGGGACAATTTTACTTCAAAATTTAGTTTTAGGGCTGGGGTTGTAGCTCAGTGGAAGAGTGCTCATCTTACATGTGAAGGCACTGACTGGGTTCAATCCCCAGCACTACATAAAAAATAAAGTGAAGCTGTTGTGTTCATGTACAACTAAAAAAGTATTTTAAAAAAAATTTAGTTTTAAAAAATGGAAAGTACAATAGCTGTGTGTGATAGTGCATACCTGTAGTCTTAGCTACTCAGGAAGCTGAGGTAGGAGGATCTCTGAAGCACAACAGTTTGAGACTAGCCTGGACAACATAGTAAGATCCCATCTCCAAATCAAAAATGCAGTGTAGAGAGAATAACCAAAACTGACACCTGCATACCAACCATTCAGCTTTAGCATTTGCCTTCAAAATTACTGATAGAATTCAGCATTTTGCCTTCTGTTATTTTTTTATTTTGCTTTTTTTTTTTTTAAAGAAATGAGAGTACAGACATTGGTGAAGAAATTCTCCTGTGTAGCCTTCCAGAATCCCATTCCTCTCTCTCTCTAGAGAAAACCACTGTCTTGAATTTAGTGTGCATCACATGCCTTTTTAAGAATAATCTGCATACATCTTTAAAAAATAAATGCTTATAGGAGCAGATGCAGTGACACATGCCTGTAATCCTAGTGACTCAAGAGACTGAGGTAGAGTCGCAAGTTCAAAGCTACTCTTGGCAACTTGGCAAGACCCTTTCTCATAAATAAAAAGTACTGGAGATGTAACTCAGTGATAGAATGCCCCAGGGTTCAATCCCCAGTACCACCAGAAAAGAAAAAGAAGGAAAAAAAACCCATCAGAATATGTGCTTCAACATTTTTAAACTTTAAATAACTGATCTTATAACATGATTCCATAATTTTGTTTTTTTCTCCAGAAATTTTCAGAATATACCCCATGATGATATAGTATTTTAGTTTATTATTTACTGGCTATTTAAATATGCCATAATTTACTAATCTGTTTTCCTTTTAGTGTCATTGGGTAGTTGCCACTTATTTTATTATTTAAACTACTCAGTAATATTCTTGTACTTATATTTAATGTGTTATGGAAAGAAATTTCTCTGGAGTATATGCTTTGGAAAGGAATAGTTGAGAAATAGGGTAAAAGCTTTTGCAATCTTTGCTAGATAGTGCTAATTGCTTTCTGAATGATTATCCTTGTTTACTTACCCATTTGCAAGGTATGAAAGTCCCATTTCTCTACATTTTTATTAAAACTTCGTCGTTTTCATGTATTTTAATTTTTGCCAATCAGAGAGACTTAAAATGCCTTCTAGTTTTTCAGTTTATTATTAATTTAGTTTGGGGGAGCTTGGATTAGTTTTTATGTTTCTTGACATTTCAAGTTACTTCTGTGTATTACCCCTGATACCCTTTATTCATTTTCTTTTGCCTTTTTTACATGGATTTTTAAAACAAATGTTGTAATAAAAAGTTCGTACTTTTATGAGTATTTGTGTTTCAAGTACTTTATCTCAGTCTATGGCTAGATTTTTGGCTTGGTTTATGAGTTTTAATGCAGCACCAAACTTTAATGTCAGATTTATCAAGTTTTTCCTTAAAGATTTATTATTTTTTGTGTCTTATATGAGAAAATCTTTTCCTACTTTTAGGTCTTAAAGACTCTTTTATCTGAAGTTCTAAAGCTTTGTGTTATACATATCTTTATCTGGAATTTACTTTGGAGTATTGCATAAATAATCTAATTTTATTCTCTTTCCATGTAGATGACTAATTATCCTACCACTACCTTATTGGCTTATAATGTCATCTCTCTGATATACCAACATTTTCCTATCTGTATGGGTCTGTTTCTGGCTCTCTAGTCCAACCCACATTGTCTTTTTTTCGAGACACATTGTGACCTTTTCCAAAACTAATTTAACTGTTCTCCTACTCTTTAAGGCAAACTATATATTCATCTTGTTAAATTCCATGAAAATTTCTGTTTTACATTGGTATTATCTTGAATTTATGGATTACTCTGGAGAGAATTCATGAACATGGTATATCTCCTTTATTCAGCTCTTCTACTATGACTCTCAATAATGTTTTATGGTATGTCCCAAAAGGTTATGGGCATCTTTTAGTATACTTTTTATTCAGTATGTTGTATTGCTTTTTGAATACTGTTATTTTTCTAATTGGTTATTTCTGGCCTAGAGAAGCATTTTTTTATCCTTTTATTTGAATGTTATTCTCTCCTTTTCCAGTAGATGGCAGTAAAATACATTATTTCCTTAACAAGAGTATTCTTTTTTTCCTCACTGAAATTAAAACAACTTATATTATATTTGAAGGTACTGATGCTGATATATTTCTAAATTATCCACCTTTGTCCCATTTAGGAGGATAAAAAGAAGCGAGATCGAGACCGTGTGGAGAACGAAGCAGAGAAAGACCTCCAGGGTCATACCCCTGTAAGATTAGACTTGCCCCCTGAGAAGCCTCTCACAAGCTCTTTAGCCAAACAAGAAGGTAGGAATAACTCTGAATTATTTGTTCTGAATAAAAAGCCTGATATTGTTACAACTAGGGAAAGTGGGCTTCGTTGATGAAATTTTCTCTAAAATTTTCTTATTTTTCTCTTGCTGCATAAGAGCTTTAAATTAGCTTTGGTTTTTGCGTTGATATTCTAAATCTTCAGCATATTAAGATAAATGGAATTTCTGTATAAGATATTATTTAAGAATGTAGATAAAGTCATAGAAATGAAATAGTACTCTCTAGAATTTTCCTTTTTAAAATACCCTTTCCTGTCTTCTTTGCTTCAGAAGTAGAACAGACACCCCTTCAAGAAGCTTTGAATCAACTGATGAGACAATTACAAAGGTAAATGTTTTTCCAACATTTTTATACAGTAGAAATCAAAATGGTAAACAGAGAGGTTCCAAATCACTTCTTCATATTTTTTTTTTTATTCTCTAAAGCCACATTTTGTGACCTAAATCCAAATGTACCTGCTTTTAAAGTGGTTGGTAAATATTTTGCCTGGCAATAGAAATACTACATAAGAACTTTTAGATGTTCTTATTTGGTTGTTTTAACTGGCAGCTTGTAAGGGTTACATAATACCATTAATAACAAATTTCTCTTTTTCCAAAGTAATTTTTGATGTTAAAAAACTTTCAAGCCAGAGTTGGTAGTGCTTGCCTGTAGTCTCAGCTACTTGGGAGGCCGAGGCAAGAGGATTGCTGGCAACATAGTAGTACCCTATTTCAAAATAAAAAATTGAGGGTACTGGAGATTGAACCCAGGGGGCTTTTACCACTGAGCTACATCCCCAACTCTTTTAATTTTTTTATTTTGAGACAGGATCTCACTAAGTTGCTGAGGCTGGCCTTGAACTTTAAATCCTCCTGCCTTAGCTTCCCAGGTTGTTGGGATTGCAGGCATGTGCCACTGTGCTTGGCTGAAAGTAAAAATTTTTTAAAAACTTTAAATCCAGGAATAATTCAGATTATTTCCACTTCGCTAATAGATGGAAATACCTTTTGTATATTTATAGAGCACCTATGCCATGAGTGTTCAGCAGCTGTTAAGTGCAAGAGAAAAAACAAATACCATAAATAGGATGCCTCTTTCTTAAATACAGAAACTCCTTCTAAAAACTTCAGCAGGTAGGGCTGGGGTTGTGGCTCAGCAGTAGAGCACTTGTCTAGTACATACAAGGCCCTGGGTTCGATCCTTGGCACCACATAAAAATAATTAAAATAAAGGTATTGTGTCCAACCACAACTAAAAGAGAAATATTCTTTTTAAATTTTTTTTCTGCAGGTAAATTAAACCAATGTTAAAATCTTTCATTTTATATTTTTGTTTGCTTGTTTGGGAGGGTTTGATACTAGAGATTGAACCCAGGCCCTCATATATTTGAGGCAAGTGCTATATCACTGAGCTAGCTATTCCTGAGCTATATCTCTAGCCTTTTTTTTTTTGGAGACAAGTGTCTTGAGTTGCCCAGGCTGGTCTCCAACTCATGAGTCTCCCAAGTAGCTGTGATTATAGGTGTATGCCACCACACCTGGCAAATGTTTCTTGAAAGGCAAATAAGAACTCACTATTAGAACATTTATTTTAATATTCTTCTTTACTCAGAATTTGAATTTTTATCTCAAAGTTATTTACATTATTGACAGAAGATTCATAGTTACAGGCCTTGCATTCTAATAGTTTACTTTCTTATTACTGTATTGCCCTTTCATCTCACTGTGTTGTCCTTATAAGTCAATGCAGACTATATCATAAATACTTTTAGAAGATAAAGCCTCTAGTGTGGTCTATATTCTCAGTACCTATTTAGCTTTATAATTAAGATCAGAAGTTACTGGCCTTTCCTCATTTTTATTGTTAACAGTCTTTACTTTTGAATAAATCATTCATTTATTATCCCAAAAGACTGAACCGGTAAGTATTGGGTATTCATTTTATCCCAATTAGAAGTTGTGGCTACAAAATATTTGTTTGCCTTTTAGTTTTATTTGTTGTAACATAAGGCCAGAACATAGATTAATAATGTTACCCTAAATAAATCTACTTAAGAGTCTGTCTAAACATGTTACCATTGCTCAGAACATTTTGAGAATTAGAACCCAGAGCCACATTCTTTTATTAAGCCTTAGTGACTGGATGACTTTATTCTTGAGACTCAGAGCTAAGCCTGGTTTTAAAAAAAGAAAAAAGAAAGAAAGACATTGGTAATGCTATTTTTAGTCAAAACTATGTGGGGCTGTATATTAAAATGTCTAATTTTAGGGAGTAAAATTTAGATCATTTGCTCTATAAGGTAGTTGTAAGAGTTTATCCATAGATGAAGACTGGTTTATAAATAGTAACTACTATGGAAAGCTCAGATTTTGATGTGTAAGTTCCAGACTTCATATTTTTTGCCTTTTGTTATCATTTTTTTTTAAAGAGAGAGAATTTTTTAATATCTATTTTTTAGTTTTCGGCAGACACAACATCTTTGTTTGTGTGTGGTGCTGAGGATCGAACCCGGGCCACACGCATGCCAGGCAAGCGCGCTACCACTTGAGCCACATCCCCAGCCCAGCTTTTTGTTATCATTTTTTTAGTCTGCCATTTTTTAAGCGTAAGCATTCTTTGGAAAATAGAGGCAGATATACATAGACCTGATTTCAGATTCTAACTCTATCCTTTTTAGATTAGAACCAATGATTTTACTGTTCTGAGGCTCAGTATCCTCATCTATCAGTGAAGGTACCATTACCTTGGTGAATTTTGTGAAGATCAGATATAAAATACATCATGCAGACCTGGCAACAGGGTAAACAGGGTAAACATGTTTTAAGAATTCTTGCTGTTATGACTTTTTAAGCCATTTTTGCTGTTATTATTTGAAGTGAAACGAAAAAATAAAAACTGATCTGCCAAAGTCCAAAGGGATAAAAAAAGTCAACCTAATGACTTAATCATAAAGACACTGATTGTCAACCCTAGTAACACTAGAAATACCAATTCCTAATATACAAATATCAATACCAGAATTCAGCCTTGATCATACCAATGCTTGGACCTTCCTTAAGAGATTCTGATTTAATAGATCTAGGATAAGTCTTCACCATCCCACCCCTGTTGGAATTTATTTCGAGCTGCTCTGATTCTAATGTACAGCCAGAGTTAAAAACCTGTGATAGCTAGGTGTGGTGGTACATGCCTATAATCCCAGGGCTCAAAAGGCTAAGGCAAGAGAATCGCAAGTTCAAAGCCAGCCTCGCAAAAGCCAGGTGAAGCAATTCATTGAGACCCTGTCTCTAAATAAAATGCAAAATAGGGCTGGAGATGTGGCTCAGTAGTTGAGTGCCCCTGAGTTCAATCCCCAGTACCAAAAACAAACAAACCTGTGATAGAAAACTGGTTTTAGGGGCTACAGATGTAGTTCACTAATAAAGCACTTACCAAACATGTGCAAGGCCCCAAGTTCAATACCCAGTACCAAAAAAAAAAGAAAAGAAAAGAAAACACTGGTTTTTAAAATTTGAGGGTATTAAGAGGATCTTAAAACAATGTCAGTTTTTTACGCAGAATAGAAGTCATATCCATTGATTACAAAATATGTACATGTGGGCCTTCCTGGTGCAAGCATATTAGTTTTAAAACTAACATGAAGAATTGCAGATGTACATTCATAACTATTACTTCTGCCTTTTCCCCATAGTTTCATAAAAGATATGCAGCATTAACCTCCCAAAGCCTGAGACATTGGTCAGTTAGTCTAGTAGGAAATTTATTGTGCTTCATTTTTTCTCTATGTAGAAGGTGCTTTGATTTAGGCTACGTATTTAAAGAGAAAGATTCTGTCTTAAGGGTACAACTAGTGTATACTGTAAATTCTTTCTTTTTTTACAGTGTTGGGGATTGACCCAGGGGTGCTCTACCACTGAGCTTCATCCCATCCCTTTTTTTTTTATTTTATTTTTTTTTTAAAGGGGGGGGGAGAGAGAATTTTTAATATTTATTTATTTTTTAGATCTCTGCGGACACAACATCTTTGTTGGTATGTGGTGCTGAGGATCGAACCCGGGCCGCACACATGCCAGGCGAGCGCGCTACCGCTTGAGCCACATCCCCAGCCCCATCCCATCCCTTTTTGTTTATTATTTTGAGACAGGGTCTTGCTAAGTTGCTTATGCTGGCCTTGAGGTTGCAAACCCTCTGCCTCAGCCTCCTGAGTTCGAATTACAGGTGTGCGCCACCATGCCCAGCTTACGTCTAAAAAAGTTTTTTCCTGATTTCTCATTGACCAATGGATTTGTTTGTAGTAGAAGTAAAAAAATAGCATTGCCTTTTACATATCTTCACAGAAAAGACCCAAGTGCTTTCTTTTCATTTCCTGTGACTGATTTTATTGCTCCTGGTTATTCCATGATCATTAAACACCCCATGGATTTTAGTACCATGAAAGAAAAGATCAAGAACAATGACTACCAGTCCATAGAAGAACTAAAGGTAATTGTAATTATGTGCGTTTTTTTTTTTTAAGAGAGAGTGAGAGAGGAGAGAGAGAGAGAGAGCGAGCGAGAAAGAGAGAGAGAATTTTTAATATTTATTTTTTAGATCTCTGCGGACACAACATCTTTGTTGGTATGTGGTGCTGAGGATCGAACCCGGGCCGCACGCATGCCAGGCGAGCGTGCTACCGCTTGAGCCACATCCCCAGCCCCTTATGTGTGTTTTAATTGTTGAAATAGACCAAGCTATGATACAAAATAATGTGCATCTTTATTAAATTGAGATCATTAGAAATTTGCATATCTGATATTAAGAATTTTGATTGACCTTTTATTTTGCAGAAAACAAAGTTTATTTTAATATTCAAAATCTTACATTTTTCTACTTGAAGAATTAATGATCTTGGTGATAGAAAACCAGATGAAAATCAATCTTCTATTATCTTTTATTTATTATTTTTATGTTAGTGAAGACTTTAATGTTTTCTGAGGTATATTTCCCCAACATTTATAATGAAAAGATGTTAGATTTTTAACTTGAAATCAATATAAGTAAATTAATATTTTAACAAAAGTTGAGTTTTTCTATTTCTAAACATAGAAGGTGTGCATGTCTTCTAATAAAAGAATAAATTGGCTTATGTAAAAAATACTAAGTTTAATTACATTTTCTAGGTTGATGAAAGTGAATTGCTCCCTGTGTTCAATTCTGCTGTATTTGCTGAGCACATTTTTTTTTCAACTTTAAGAGGAAAATAAAATACGTAAAAGAACTGAAATACAACCAAAAATTAATGTATATGTCCAATGTTGTAGTTGAAGTTTTTTTCATATTTAAGTCATTTTGGTACTTGTTTACTTCAGGGTTACATTTTTGTTTTAATTATACAGAAAAAAAGAAACCATATGTGTTTAAAATCTGCACAGAACCACAACAAACTTCAATGGTTTAGATAATAACTATTTTACTTTTATTTTCCCCATAAACATGGTGTTGCTCACTTGATGTAAAGGTTAGATCCAAATCATTTACAGGAGGAAAATGGTAAACATTGTCCTCACTTGGTTTCCTTTTTTCTTTTTCATTTACATGTTGATCAACTGAAATTATGGAAAACAACAATATTTAATTCTTTTTACAGTAATATGAATATGAACGTGTAGGTAAAGTTCCCCTTAATTCTGAAAAGCCTGAAATCCATTATCTCTTATTTGGAGAAATGGAAACTTTTCTCAGTGTTTCATCTGGTGAAAATTAGGTTAAAAATGTGTATTTCAGCATATTTCAGATGTTATTGTTGCTTAATAGAAAAGAATTTCACAGTCTGGGATTTTTTTTTTGTATTTGTTAACAGTTTTCCTCTGATCTTTTGCCTATATAACAGGAAGAAGTAGAAGTTTGTCCCCTGAGTGTTTTTAAGCAGATTCAGGGTTTTTATAACTGAAATAAGGCATTTTTAAGATTGAAGTTTTCCACATTAAGAAAAATGTGTAGGAAGATTCATCTTTTTGAGCAACAGAATGTCGAAATGTAGAGGCTGAGGCACACACCTGTAATCCCAACAACTCTGGAGGCTGAGGCAGGAGGATCATAAATTCAAAACCAGCCTCACCAAATTAACAAGAGACTATCTCAAAAAACAAAACAAAAATTAAAGGGCTGGGGGTATAGTTCAGTGGTTGAACCCCTGTGTTCAGTCCCTGGTACTGAAAAAGGAATCTAAAAGTTGCCTTGGGCTGGGTATTGTAGCTCAGTGAGTTCCTGGGTCTGCTCCAGAAACACAAAACAAATCAATCAATAAAGTCACCTTAACAGATCAGACCTGTTATCATTAGTATGATCCAGTACTTTCTTGCCATTTCATAGGCTTATTTATTTTCTTGCCGGTTTTAGCCAAGGTCATAGTCGTCTGGTGTCTGCTCATTTGCCTGACCCAAAATTATTATATATATTACATATATTTAATAATTCTTGATGGAATGGAAGCTTTTTAGAAAACCTATAGCCACAGTTTTTTCTGGGGTCCTCTGAGTAGCCATGGCTAAGTGTTTGGAGGAACCAGGAGCCTGCTAAAATTACATGAAAATTCTTTCTTGTGTACATGTGTGTGTATATACAGATACATACATATGTAACACTTGAGGAGTACCTACCTCTGTATCTTTCATCAAATTCTTAGAAGTCCAGGATCTAGCAAAATCCTGAGTTATTAGAGACTTGGCCATATATTCTTCATCTATTTTAAATGTAATAGCAAATTTATTTTGACCCTTGAACCAATCTTATCATTTACTTTAAATACAATTCGGTCTACCTAGTCTCATTCCATTTAAGTGTGATATCTAAGCTATCATCATTAGCTATTAAATAGTGAGATTTGAATGTTTTGTTTTAAATTTGGAGGAGTTTATAGGACAATTCTTTGTTAGGTTCTTATCATTTTGACTTAGTAGGGCCTTGGCATGATCAATCTCCTTATAGATACATAAATTTCTTAAACATGAAAAAAATAGTGGAATCAAGTGCTTCAGCATAAGTATGTGTATTTGTGTGTATATACACACACACTTTGCAATTTAAGCCAAAAATACAGTTTTGATAATTTGGCTACTCTAGTCAACAACATGTTTAAACTCCTTGAGGTTGTATAGTTTATTTCATATTGGCATTTTAGAATATTTTGCAAATTATATTTATGATGGCATCCAAACACTTAAAAGAAAAATAGTATGTTTGACGTTTCTGCTCAGATGACTTGAATGTGACAGGAAATATTGTGGTAATTTAGCACCCTTCCCAGTTTTCAGTCAAAATTTGAAATAAAATACTTAATACCCAAATGGAAACTTAAAATATATGTTTTAAAATTAATAGTAATATTTTTAACTACGTGAAACTATTTAGCTAATATTATTAAATATGAGATAGAAGTGTTTTCTTCACATTCTTTTTGTGTACATTAGATTATACTGAAAACTTATTTAAACTTTTCATCTGTATCTAAAGTTTATACAGAGGTACTATAAAATGCTTAAGATTTGGAAACAAATTTAGCAGTATTTGCTTTGTTGGACAGTCTTAAAACTTAATAACTTGCTATGAGTATATTTTTAAGAAACACTGACAGAAAAGAATGTTGTTTTTAAAATTCTTGCAAGGTCTGGGTAATTTCAGGCCAGGAATTGTTTTGTTCTAATGTGTTTTCCCTCTTAATATTCTCTCTGTAGGATAACTTCAAACTAATGTGTACTAATGCCATGATTTATAACAAGCCAGAGACCATTTACTACAAAGCTGCAAAGAAGCTTTTGCACTCAGGAATGAAAATTCTTAGCCAGGTAAAGGAAACTTTTTGTCATAAATAATTATTAATCTATATCCCTTTGTTTTATGAGGATACAGATTTGTCTTGTTGACAGATCATGTTAAAGTAGGAAAAATTGAAACAAAATTTCAATAAAGAAATTTAAAGTAGTAAGGTTCTCATTTGGAGTTGATATACATAAATATTGTCATTCACTTATAATTAAGAGGTTCCTGAATTATTACTCATCAGACAGATTTATTTGCTGTGGGAGAAACATCAAACTGGATTCCAGGATAAGATTGGCTAAAGTGTGAGACCTTTCCAGAGGAAAGCTGTTTCCCTTTATAGTGATGGAATCTAATGTTGCGTTCAGTCCTGTTTCTAATTCCCTTCTAGTGGAAAGAAACAAAAATAAACAAATGAGAAGTAATTTGGAATTGTCTCACAGCCACACAACTTGAATTGTCTGTGCTTCTGCATACCTTCAAGGACACGAATTGGTGCATAGAATGGTGGGAGGAAGGTTTGCAAAACCATAGACCCATCACTGTCAAGCTACCTAAGAGTGCTTAAATATTTAAGATACTTCAGATAATAACAAAAAGTTACGTGAAAGCCCTTGGCAAATAAGACAAGTTGATCACTTTGCATCTTGGGAGAAGAGAAAAACTCGTAAGATAAGTCTCATCTTTGAGGTTTTCTCACAGCTCTGAGTAGGATGAACCTACTATTTAGAAACTAATAGTAGGAAATCGAGGGTCCACCCTGGCACCATACATAAAGAAAGTTTTAATTGTGATTTCCAAGATGATGCTTAGCATAAATGTTCTTATTCCAGGTGAGAACTAGAATAGGGGAAGACTGAAAGATAACAGTCAGCTACAGGAAGGATATTGCAAAGAAGTGAGTGGGCAAGGTACAATACAGGAGAAAGGAATCTGAATTAAAAGCTTGAGCGCAGGCCCTGGAGAATTAAGGAATGGCAAAAATGAACCATGTGTTTTGCATATGGTTTTCTGATTTTTATGGTGCTCGCTGGTATTACAGTTTTATATTTTAAAAATATGCCTTGGTGTGCTGATGTCTGAGTGTCTGTGTGCTTCTCTCTGAGAGATTCTTGGATCCACTTAAACTAAGGAAAGAAAAACATTTGGATTGATGATTATATTTGCACTCCTAATATTTAAACATCAGTTCCCTCCCTTTCCTAAAGACTTGAGAAACTCTGATGTGAGCCAGTGATACATCTTTGACAAAATTTGCACAGAAAAGAACACTATAAAATGTTTGTTCCACTTTTTACAGGAAGATGCTCAGAATCTTAGTCACATTCCAAGTTTCAAAACCTGACAGTGCTTACTTGTTGTCATTGTATTCAAAGTAAAAAAGTGCATTCAGCCAGTTATTCCTTCTAAAATATATACATTGAATTTTGGTGGGAACGTCTAATTTTTTTGTTAACAACTCTGATTTACCATTTTTTTTTTCTTTAATGCAGTTAATATAACATGCAAAAGATTCTGATATCTCTTGAACTTCACTAGGGTTGAGATGGTAGGAAGCACAGAAAGTAAACTTCTCCCCTTTCTCCCTCCCACCTCCTTCTCCTCCTCTTTCTTTCTCTCCCCCATTTCTTCTCCACCCCCCTCTCCCCCTTTAGTTGTCTTCCTTTTTTTTCAGATGTCTTCCTGTGCAGGAGCCCTACCCATCCTGTGTTATAGTTTCCTGTTGACTCTTCTCTCCACCCTAAATGGGAGGGATCCTTACAGCAGTGATTTTTAAATGTTTAAATTTAGACTTAACTGTTAGAGTTAACTGTACTAATAAAAGTACGCCCAAGAGAACCCATCACATCCTTCTGTGAATGGTCTTATCAGAGATAACGTTTTTTTGAATGTCCATTGAAAAGATTGTAGCAGAGTCATTGTCTTTTTTTTTTTTTCAGTTACACCCAGATAGTGACTATTAGTAGTTGTGTTATTTTTATAAAGAATGTACAGATGAATAATTCTTTTGATTTCCTGAATAAATAACTTGAGTAGAGTTCTAAATGATAGTACAAACAGTACTATTCTTAACATAGTGACTTTGCAATCAGACAGGTCAAAGTTCAAGTCCCAGCCTCACCATTTACAAGTGGTATGCCTTAGGCCTTTTTCCTATAAGGAAGTAATATCACTTACCTCATAGAATTATGTCTGGGAGAAGCACTCAATAAAAGCTATATTCATGACAAAGACTCCTTCATTTAATATTGTAAAATTGGGGATCAAAACAATATGCTTGGCCTTTCTCCGTGAGATAGCCTTTATTTGTCAGCTCTGACAAATAAACTCTTCTGTGTTTAAAAAAAAAAACAGTATGCTTAATTTGGAGAAAAAGACATGCTTGCAAAGTAAAATTATTGTACTTTTCCCTATGACTTGTTTGTAAATTTAGAAAATTTTCTCTAATTGAATTTATTTTGTGTATGTTGTGTTTTTTAAAGTTCAGAAATATTCTTATTGTAGTTTTTGCTTCATAAAATATAAAGTGGAAATAAAAAGGTTATTTAGAACTTTGTGATCTGAGCTTAGTTGTTTAATGATTTATTAGTAGCTACCATGTGCCGATCCATTTTTGCTCTTTTGGTACTGGGGATTTAATGCAGAGGTGCTTTACCACTGAGCATATCCCCAGCCCTTATTTTGAGATGAGATCTTGCTCAATTGCATAGGGCCTTGCTAAGTTGCTAAGGATGGCTGTGAACTCGTGATCCTGCCTTAGCTTCCTGAGTTGCTTGGATTATAGGTGTGTGCCACCATACCTGGGGCCAACCTATTTTAGGTGCTAGGTATTTTTTTTAAGTGTGTAGTAAAATTAGACATGTAGTAAAATTGGGTAGGGGATTTTTGAGGTTTTTCAGGGTTTTTTAAATGATACTATTCAATTTGGCAAGGATTCCAAGAAACTTTATAACTAGTATAAACTGATAAAACTTTTCTGGAAGGCAGTAAGTATCAAAAGTCTTAAAAATACTCATTCCCTTTGACCTCTGCTTTTATGAACTTATCCCAAAGAGAGAGAGAAATTCCTATAGAGATTTATTTATAATATTTATGGGACTTTTACTTGTAGTAGTGGAAATTTGGATATCTTAATGTCCAGTTATAGGGTTTATTAAATCATTATAGTTACATAGGACTAAATACTTTATAGCTATTAAAAACATTTTTTTAAATATTTAATGAAATATTATGAGGAACTGATTGTAACTTATTAACTAAAACAAATATTTTTTTCCAGATATTTAGTATAATTCTAATTTGCTAAAAATTTATCATAGCTTAGAATAGTATTGGGATGATAGACCTGTTACACTGTTCCTTCTAGATGATCAGTTAAGGTTTTATTTTCTCTACTCATATTGTTACTTGTCTATGTAAAATGTGTTTTTTCAATAGTTTTAAGATTATTTTAAAAGTCCGATAAAAATGGCAGGATGCATGTTCTTGGGGGAACTTTACATTCTGCGTTACTGGTAGAGCATAGCATGATGAGAAGAGAGGCCCCCATGAGTGACAAGAGGTGTGATGCTAGTCACTGGTTCTGTAACCTTTGGTGAGTCATTTAGAGCTTCGGTGCTGCATTTCTTGTTTGAGCTCTAGTTCTTTCCAGTTTTTATTATTCTGTGAAAGTTTTCCCTACTGTTGTAGTTTATCCAGTGACAACTCTCAGAGTTAAAAGGCAGAACAGTCAATAGGAACAAGTTTGCTTCTTTAAAGTTTACCCAGAAACCTCAACCCCTTAACCACAATGAAAATTTCACAGCATATCATTGCAGTGGAAAATTAAGCATGTTTCACAGAGTAGAAGCAAGGTTTGTTGATAGGTAAGAACATTATGCACTCTAAGAAAGGAATTATGCTAGCAACCATTTGTTCTCCCAGAGGCATGTCATTTTCACACAAAGCAAAATGGCAAAGTCATGAGTGATCCCTGTAGGATACCAGATTATAAAACTCCTTCACATGCTCCATGTTTTAAATACTTAATCATTCTTAAGTTTCAAAAGTCAGGCCAGTCTATTAAATATAAACTTTAAATATACTTTTTTTACTTTGCTCTTTTTAATAAACTATTAAGCTAAAATTTACTTTTTAATTTCATTAATACAAAGAACATTTAGTCTTAATTCATACTCTTCTGTTAACTTTCTAATGGTACAGTAAAGTTGTAAAGCTTTCTCTTACATTGGAAATTAAATGATCTGAATTAAAGGAATAGACTTCATTGTCCTGGTTCCTAAATAGAATACTCTTATGGTATAATTACATTTAATTATTTTTCTTCCCTATTTAATGATAGGATGAGTGCAAACTCTTGGGGAAAAACAATGCATTACTTTTAAAGTCAGTGACAGCCATACAATAAGTATTTTTGAATATTTTTAGGAAAGAATCCAGAGCCTGAAGCAGAGCATAGACTTCATGGCAGACTTGCAGAAAACTCGAAAGCAGAAAGATAGAACAGAGGCCTCTCAGAGTGGGGAAGACAGCGGCTGCTGGTTACGAGAGCGGGAAGACTCTGGAGATGCTGAAACACAAGCCTTTAAAAGCCCCAATAAGGACAATAAAAAGTAAAGAATTTTGGAATATTAAGGTTAAACAGTCATTTTCAAGCTAGTGAATGGGGGGAGGGAATACTGATTCAAGCCTAACTTGGGAAGATAGGTCCCAGTCTATCGGTGGCTGTTGATTTGTATGAATGTCCATTTGGATCATCTGATGTTACCTCCTTCTCATAGAGAGCACTGAATGGAGTTGTCCAGACAGTTCAGTAAACAGTTCTGAATATACATTCTTACTAAATTATTTTTAAAGCCAATAAATAATCTTTAGGAACTCATATTGTCAGGGAATTTATTTAAATAGAACTATTTATTTCAGGGAAAAAAATGTGTATTTATAACCTCATTCCTAATGAGAAAGAAGTTCAGCATAAGCACACTTAGAGTGCCTTCCTAGACAGATGGGCTGTCACTGAGATGTGTGCATGTTTTCCACTAAACGTCAGCTAGTGGGAGCAGTAAAGCCTCTGGTCCTCCTGGCACTGTCCAGCATGGCTGAACAGCAGGCATATCCACTTGCTTACAGCCCTGACTGCCCAGCACCGCACTGTGAACTTCAGGGAGGGCCCACATTAGCACTTTGGGACTTCTCCCATCAGAATAAAAAGAAAGTAAACATGTGACAAGTTTCTTTGTTGTTTCTAAGGTTTACCCATTTCAAATGTCTTGTTTTCTGTTTAAATTTTTAAAAATTGAATTTAAACAACTGTATATTCCCTCCCTTTCAAGGTAATATCTGAAGTAGAATTCATTTTTGTTAATATACCCAAAAAAACATTTCAGACAAGTAACACTGGACAAAAATTGTGGAGGGAAGTAATCACTATATTAGGTCTGTCTTCCTGTTTGTGCATCATTAAGGAACTTATCAGGTTATTAGAGAGCAAAGCTTAAATAGTGACAGTGGTGCAGATGTCTCCACTTACTATATTCATATTTGGAATTCATTTTGATGTTTTGTCTTACTTATATTTTTTAACTTAATGTCTGTTTTAGGAAAGACAAAGATGTGCTTGAAGATAAGTGGAGAAGCAGCAACTTGGAAAGGGAACAGGAGCAGATTGACCGGGCCGTCCAGGAGTCTGGTGGGAAGCTGACCCGGCGGCCAGCCAACAGTCAGGTAAGGGACTCTTCTTCCCCCACCAACTTGGAGCCTCTAAAACTGTTAGCTTTTAAATTTCTTCTGTGTTTTTAATTCATGCTGCCATAGAGCTCTTCATCACTGGAACACTCAGAAGAAAAAGAATATGTTTGTAAAGTTTATGATTACTGTGTGTCCTCTTTTGCTAGGATGTTGTTTTATTGTTTGTATTTTCCAGTGAATTTAATGTGCTCCAAAATTAGAAAGTGAACCACATATTTTAAACTTACAAGAAAACATTTATATCCTGGCCCTTTAAAATCATACTGTTGAGCACATTGTCAAGCACCAAGTGGATTCAGACCTGAGTGAGCAAGTCAGTCCCCTTCTCCAGTCTGCAGTATTCTCCTTTGTTGAGAGTTGGGGAGAACCAGGAGGTGGCCTTCTATAATCTACACAGTCCTTTAAAATTCTGAGATGTCCTTACCTTCGAACTGTCAAGCCTGTCAACACCTGTATACATGGAAGACAGGTGTGAAAGTCAATATTTGAGTTTAATAGACACCTATAATGTTACTTTGATTAAAGCAAGACTTTCTAGTGTGCTTCTTTTATGTGGGAAATAGATAAAACAATTCCATTTGAATATTTTGGGTCATTGCAGTGCGAATTTGAAAGAAGAAAACCAGATGGAACAACAACATTGGGACTTCTCCATCCTGTGGATCCCATTGTAGGAGGTAGGATCACAGCAAGACTGCACATGAACTTTATGCTATTTGGCAAAAGTAATCTGGGTTAACATCTTAAAGTTGCAAACCTAAATTCAACCATATCGTTATCTACAAAGAATTAGACATCATGCATTTCATGATAATGGCTTGCCTTCACTTAGTGTTAATTTATATAACAAATACCCATTTTTATAATATTAGAAGAAAGATAATTGGGAATACAGAAATTGATAATGACACAATTCCTACACTTTAGGAAATAGTCTCTAATAGTCTTTACTGCGGCAAAGCACTGTCTTAGGAATTATAGGTGGAGCTGGGAGTGTAGTGGGGAGCAAAACAGAAGAGACGGGTCCCTTCCCCTTAGATTCTGTGGGTGGGGGAAGGAGGGTATGCAAACTAATTATATAAGGAGATGTCTGTAGTAAATACTACACACTTGTCTGTCATGAACAAAGTACTGGAGAGGAATCGATCAGCCATGATTGTATATAAGAGAAAGTTCCTCCCAAGTGTTTGGGGGTCCCAGAGGACTTACTTAGGAGATGATATTTAAGCAAGTAAGGGACAAAGGAACAGGTAACAGACTGTCAGAACCACAGGTGAAAAAAACCGGAAGCAGGGAAGGGCTTAATGCAGCTGAAGACTAAGTGGGCAAGTCTGTTAATATTAATGCTCCCTAAACATCACTAGAAGAAAGGGAGCCAGAATGCATTTTCTTAACAAGACTCATGTTTTCCTTTCATGTGAACTTTTCATAGTAGAGTTTTATGGTTTTTGGCCACAAAAGATGCCACAGCATTGAAAACATTGCTCTTTGTAGTGTAACTGTGGTGAAAATCTGGTGAGGGAAAATGCAGCTAACTGGATTTAAGTGACTCCCTGAGATGTACCCGTTTCTTTGTCTAGTCTTTGCTCTCAGTCTGGTTTCCTGCTCCTGTGGGCATAATCAGATATGGCCAAAGCTAACTTGAGTCACACACACAACCAGCCACTCTCTCAAGAGGCCACTTGGCTGGTTTCAGGTGGAAGACAGCCTGCTCATTATCTTAGCTTTACCCTCCCGGTGGAGGTGCCAGTACATATTAGGAAGACATATTGCAGATGATTCACCAAGAAGATAGGGTCTTCTGATTTCAGTGTTTGAAGTTTTTTACAGGTGCTTTCATCCCACTGATCACTTGTGGCAATAACCTCAAACCAGCTTTAGGAGAGAAATCACTCTTTCTATTGGAAAATATTGGGGACCACTTTTCTCCTCAAATCATCCTGCTAGGTGCCCTCCTCATGATCTCTGCTTATATCATATAGTCCCAGTTCCAGTACAGGAATTCATTCCTGGTTTACCAAGATCACATTTTTTAAAGGCTATGTGTCATTACAGTAAAAGTATACCTGTTACAGACATTAATTTATCCTTAATGCATTATGAGCTCTTATTTTTAATCCAGGTATTTTTCCTTTACTTAGTCTTTTCTAACCTTCCTACTCTTTTCCCTCCATCTTCTTAACATTAAAAGACCCAGCTTTTAAATCTGTGTTAAATCTGCATGCCTATAATTAGTGACCTGGGAGACTGAAGCAGGAAGATTGAAAGTTCGAGGCCAGAACTTAGTGAGAACCTATCTCAAAATTTAAAAAAAAAAAAAAAATATATATATATATATATATATATATATTTATACACACACACACACATACATACATACATATATATATATATATGTAATATATATTCACACACATATACACAAAGGGTGGTAAAGTGCACCTGGGTTCAGTCCCCAGTACCCTCCCCCTCCCCAGCAAAATCTTATCTTTAAGGATGAAGTATAACAAAATTGTAAAGAATTCTAGGAAGCAATGGAGTATGATGAAAAGGTCCAGATTTTTGGTCCCAGGTCCACAATCCTGCCTTTCTGAATTGAAATTTACTTGTCTTAAAAGTGAATATAGTAAGAGCTACCCAGCTCCTTCACAGTCATGTAGACAAGATGAAGTACATGAAAGCACTCAGCAGAATACCCTATGGATTTTTCCCATGTATGCCTCCTTCATTGTACTTGGTTTTATGTCTCAGAACCAGGCTACTGCCCTGTAAGACTGGGAATGACAACTGGAAGACTTCAGTCTGGAGTGAATACCTTGCAGGGGTTCAAAGAGGATAAAAGGAACAAAGTAACCCCAGGTGAGGCTTCTACATAGTTGCCAAGTTTTTTCTCTACTCTTGCTTCAGGGAGTTAGAGAAAGGAAACGTAATTACCATTCGTTGCTTTATTCACCAGCTCTCTTGGTGGTATTTTTGCAATATGATTTAGATATTTCATTAACTTCAAAAGAAACTAGAAAACTAGGTATTAGTATTCAAAATGAGTTTTGTTCTTTCTATTTTTCCTCTCCCTTTGTGGAAAATAATTCACTTGAATTGCAACTTCACAGGTAGGGTCTTCCCTCTGTGTCTGTGGATGCCATACCCATGGATTCAACCAAATACAGATCAAAAATATTCAGAAAAAAAATCATGTCTGTGCTGTGAGCCTTTTTTCTTATTATCTCTAAATAATATAATAATATATAACAACCATTTTACCATCTGTATCTTAGATTTGTATACAAATCAGTGAAGTAGTAAAAGAAGAGAATAAACTTTTATTAAAGTAAGAAATTAGATTGTCATATAAACTAAAAAATAGTATTATAATAATGTGTTTAATTTTTTCAACAGTGTTATACTTGAATTATGGACCCTACAGTTCTTATGCCCCACATTATGACTCCACATTTGCAAATATCAGCAAGGATGATTCTGATTTAATCTACTCAACCTATGGAGAAGACTCTGACCTTCCAAGTGATTTCAGGTGAGTCACTAGTTAATCAATGTTCAGAAAACAACATTTCTCTAAAATATTAATATACAATATGTGACTTGTGGATAGACTTAGAAAGTTATCCAAAAGGTAGAAAATGTGCTCAGTAATTTTTTTAAGTTAACAATAATAGATCCATAATTGCCTTCCTCTGATGGAAACAAAATATTTTAAAGGAGCTTGTTACCTCAGAATGTTGTTGCTCTACTGTGACATTTTGTGTGTCAATGAGTTATGTTCCACAGTTGATCAGTTTGGAAACCCACGGCACGTTTTCCCCAAGCTCTGAGGCATAGGACACGATGACATGATTCCTAAGGCAACCCAATACAAGCTTGTTTGCCTACCATGCACCTACCCGTGGTCTACCAGACAGACCATTGCAGTTACATTCATCCATCCCTTGTTGCATTTTTCTGTGGGACAGTAACTTCTGTGATCCTATTGAGGATACTGAACACTTTATATCCCATTAACATAATGAGATACGGTGCTGATTTACCAGGACTGTGGCTTAGTGTGAGGCCTTGAGCTTGGATATTTCCTTCTCAGCACTGGTACCTTGTAAACTGTTTTTATGTAAAAGAACTTGACACTAAAGATTAACCAGTTCCCTGGTTTTCTGACAAAGGGAAAGTCTGTTTACTTGTACAGAAATGTGCGGTTTTGCTGTTTTTATAGGTAGGTCCCTAAGTTAGAGATTGGCTGTTTCAGATCAAGCCATCTATATACTTAGACTTCAGCAGCTTAAACAGATTTTTTTTTTTTTGATTATTCATCTATACATTCCACAAATAGGCAGTGCATGCCCACTATGTGGTGAGCATTCTTCTAGATGCTGGGAATTTCACACGGGGAAAGAATAGTGTCAGAGTCTTGTCCCTCCTGTCAGATGGTGACATTGCTTTGGAGAAAGAAAAAGGAAGATAGAATGCTAGGGTGAAGGGGAAAGTGGTCAGAGAGGTAATAGGTGAGAATAGATTGTCACAAGGTCTTGGAGTTTTAAATAAGATGAGAGTCCACTGGTAGATTGTGAGCTTATAATTCTAAAAGGGTTCCTGTGTCTTCTGTGTGGAGAATAGATTCCACCCACTAGGCAGAAGTTGGGAGACTGCTGTCATAAACCAGATGAGAAATGGGCCAGGGGAGTAGCCATTGAGGTGTTAAGAAAGGATCAGTAATTAGTAGGATTTCTCAGCTGGCTGAAGTGGGGTATGAGAGAGAGAGGACAGCATGAGTCCAGCATTTTCAGACTTAGTTTAAAAGATGTAGTTGCCATTCACTGAAGAAACATGCTGAGAAGAGGAAGGCCTTAGAGCATTGCTTGGGATTCAGCATTGCTGCTTTCAATGCATGAGCTTGAGATGCTGGTGAGACATTCAAACCCAGGTGTGACTTGGACAGTTTAGTACACATAAAAATTCTGAGGTGAACGATATCTGTAAGGGGACGGGGTGTGAAAGGGCAGTACACGAAGCCCCAAGGACTGCGCTATCTCTGAGGTCTTATTTTTCCTTGGAGAGCCTTCAGAATGATTTCATTTTCACTGTGATCTTGATATTGTTTAAGTTTTCTGGTGACAATGAATTTATTACTAGTAAATATGTAAGTATAGTCTTGCTTCTAGAGAGAAAGTTTTATATCATGATGTATAAACCAAGGACATCTAATGGAAACAGTTGGTTATGACAGAAGGATTAACAATGGAGATGATTTATGTGGAAGTGACTTTCTCAACTCTCTCTTTTTCAGCATCCATGAGTTTTTGGCCACATGCCAAGATTATCCATATGTTATGGCAGATAGTTTACTGGATGTTTTAACAAAAGGAGGGCATTCCAGGACCCTACAGGAGTTGGAGACGGTAAGAACGCTGCTAAAGAAACAGGGCGATTTATTACTGGCTCAGAAACATTAGTCATTCAGTGTTATGAAACCAAGGATTAGCTAGTGTGACAGCTGAACTCCATGGCCCTCCCAGACAACCCAGCCTGGGTGGAGGCCATGGTGGAAGACAATGAGCGGAAAGGAGTCACCAGCTACCAGGACCTGGGAAGGGCAGAACATGTAGTATCTCCTGATCTTGGGAATGTGGGATTCGAAACTGGGGTTTACAACTCAGAAGTCAGTGGGTACTGTGTACCCTAACAAAAAAGGGGAAAGTCTTCTCACTGGCTTGAAACTAGGTTCACTAAAACAATAGGAAATGCCCTTTTCCTTACTATACAGTTAATAGCCTAGTGGTAGGAACCTTGGGTTAGAAAGTAAAAACTGCCTTATTACTGTTTTTTATTAACACTTATAATCTGTCTCAGTTCATAATATGGAGTAATTCAATCTTAGCTCAAAAATTAGAACCAGAATCTGTCCCTACTGATGTATAGGAGAGTGTATTTTCAGAATGTTCTTGTCATTATAATTAGAGGACCCTACACGTCTTGGAAATCATTGCTCTCTTTTTTTTAAGTACTAGGGATTAAATCCAGGAGTGCTTTACACACACTACCTCCCTAGTCCTTATCGCTAAATTGCTTAGGGCCTGGCACTTGTGATCCTTGAACTTTCCTTTGATGATTTTGGCAATATATTTCAAAATGTAATTTTTCTGCCCTTTGATCCAGCTGTTCCTCTTTTCATAGTTTATCCTAGAAAATCAGAGATTTATATGAGGATACATTGTTTATGATTTTTAGAAATTGGAAATTAGTTATATCACAATACAACCTTTCCAAGAAAGATAAAATTTTAATTGATGTCCATGATGCATATTTCCATGGTTTACGTGTGCATAATCTCTTAACAAGTAGGATTATAGGAATTAAATATTCTCTGTTAACATTTGCATATTTTACAATAATTCTGTACTGTCTGAGAATATTACTTGATTGCTACCCAGTAGTCCCTAGAGTTCCTTTCTTGTAAGAGACTTAACCTATTGTTAAAAACAGATTCCATTTATTTAGTTATAAGCTATTTACCAAATACCTTCTTAAATATATGGATAGGTTTTTGATTAGGCATGGAGCTCAGCATCACCAATAAAAGTATAACAACTCAGGGAGTAGTCTCAAAATGCTAATTACATTTAATTCGTTTTTATTTAAAAAGTTATATTCTAATAATAGACACTCTAATTTCTTTTCTCTTGCCACAAAACTTTGTTTTCTCATTTCTCTATTTGTCAATCCATACTTTTTTTCTTAAAATGTTGTTTTTCTTTTTTCTTACAGTCATTGCCTGAAGATGAAGGCCAGGCTAGGACACTTGACACAGCAAAAGAAATGGAGGTGATTATATTTTATTCTTTTCAAGAAATGTTTAAATGAAGAATAAGCTAAAAGACCTAAGTGATATATTTTAAAGTAAAAATATTCAGTATTACCTATGGTAGAAAAGCTTATCTTGGCCTGTGGAGCTTAGCAGTACTTATAAGGTATTCAGGCATGTAAACAATGGAATCAAAACCAGTTTACATGGAGTGAGTGCATAGGGTGTGGACACCCAGGGTGGAGGAGCTCACTGGTCAGGTTGCTCTGAACAGGGCTAGCAGGATGCAAAGGCGTCTCCCAGCAGTGGGGTCAGATATCTGGAGCAGGTATCTGACAGTGAATGAGAGAGGAGGGCATGTGCACAGCAAGCTCAGAAAATATGACCAGCAGTCCCTGGGGAAACAGGTGGTAAGCCTGTGTATGTGAGGACCCCATGATGAAGTCTTCTCTATAGTGCTGAGAACTAAAATCTTATCCTAGAAATGCCATATAGTGACTTAAACTAGCATACCAATATAAAGGAACAGAATAAGGATGGGGGGGGCGGTTGTGGCAGTGGTAGAGCACTTGCCTAACGTGTGAGGCACTGGGTTTGATTCTGAGCACCATATACACATAAATAAAGGTCCATTGACAACTAAAAAATATTTTTAAAAAATAAAGAATAAGATTTGGGAAATGCAGTGGGATAAAAATTAAAATTACCTAGTTCCTGATATTGGTGATAGTATTATTAACTCATAGGACGTGCAGGAAAAGGAGCACAACTTTGACAGGGAAAGAAGTCATATTTGGTTTCAGATATGACAAGTGTGATGAGGACATTGCCAGAGGTATGGGCCTGGCACTTGAAAATCTGGGCTGTTGTTTGGATCTGGAAGTTGTTAGTGTAAAGGTGGAATTTATTTCAGTCATTAGAGACTACAGGGAGAATGTGGAAAAACGTTGAAGGACAGAACCTTAGAGAAGACCAGTAGTTGAGTCAGGAAGGAAAACCATGGAAGAATGCTAAGCAGGGAGAGAGTTTGCAATATCAAGTGCCATGGAAACCCAAGAACAGGAGGCCCACAAGAGTATTTGTAATCTTGATCAGAGCAATCTCAGTACAATGGTAGAGGCCAAAGATAGACTTTGGTGAATTAAGTAAGTGGAAGAAAATTGGGTTAAATGGAGATTTAAGATTGTGCAGGGGCCGGGGATATAGCTCAGTTGGTAGAGTGCTTGCTTCACATGCACAAGGCCCTGGGTTCAATCCCCAGCACCACCAAAAAAAAAAAAAAAAAAATTGTACAGACTTGAGTTCTCTGAGAGAATAATAGAGATAAAGCTGTTATTTACACAGCCATGTTGTTTTCAGGGAAGGAGCCAAGAAAGATCATGTGCTTAGGGAACAAGAGTGAAAAATCTTTGAAGACTGGGAAAGGAAGTTGGTTAAGAAATAAAAAAGATTATCCAGCTGAAATGGCAAACCATAATACCAGTGCCAGGTTGTAGTTTTTCTCCACTGTACACTTTCTGCCCATATATATGAAGGTAGAGAAGTCAGGTTTTTAAATTGCATATGGACTACAATACCAAACAAAAATGGAATCACCAGCTTTTGGTTACTTATTATCTGGATTGATGTACTCCTCAAAAATAGTGTTGAGGTTATGGAAACTCTGAGTCTTAGGATCCAAAAATAAAACTCCACCCTGCATAAGATTTTGTTTTTTCCATGCAATCCCAATAGCCTAGCTTTGGGTCCTGGACAAGACCCAGGAAGCATCTTATATTAAAGATGTACTATAGAGATGCAAGTGTATGGACTGGGTGGGCCGAAACATTGGACTTTGAGTCTCAGAGACATCAGATAAAAGTACTTCATAATTTAGGTAATTTCTCATTACTTTATCTGTGGAATGGTTGCCATATGAAGCAAATGCTGCAAACCGTATGAGACCTCATTACATTACAGAAAAACGTGGATTTATGGACTCTTATTTTGCTGAAATTTGGGAATAGCATTTTAAAATGGTATGCTGGGGAGACATTTTTAGTAGTCATCAAAATGATAACTTCGAAGTAGAATAACTGCCTATAAACATAGCCATCTTACTAATTTTTACTTAGCACTCTCATAGCTTAGCAAGTTCAAATAACTTCCTTTTTTCTTTTGAAGCAGATTACAGAAGTAGAGCCAGCAGGGCGATTGGACTCTGGCACCCACGACAGGCTCACAGCACTCAAAGCAGTAACAAACTTTGGCGCTCCAATTGAAGTCTTTGACTCTGAAGGTGAGGGTCGCAGACCATAGGTTGCTGGAAATACTGTGCATCACAGTCAGTCAAGACCAATGCCACGTTGGTACAAATTAACCAAGCCACTCGCCACAGCAAGATCTTGCACAGCCAAGTTAAAGAGTAAAACATGGCTGTGGTACTGGTTTCATTGGAGGGGCATTACTTCTTTGAGGGGAGAAGTCTAACCAATAAATAGCTAAGCCTTGAAGCACTGGACTCATTTTATCACATAAGATCAAACACAAGTATGCCTACGTTTTCCTGAGTGTGTTGTGTTCTTCTTACCTTACAGAGGCTGAAGTATTCCAGAGGAAACTCGATGATACCACGAGATTGCTCAGGGAGCTTCAGGAAGCTCAGAATGAGCGGCTGAGCACCAGACCCCCTCCCAATATGATCTGTCTTTTAGGTCCATCATACAGAGAAATGCACCTCGGTATGTAGCACCTCCAGTAAGAGGAGAGTTGGGGGTTGCTTAAAGGAAAATACTTCAAGTAATGACATTACTATAAAGTGACTCTGGAATGAATACCATGGAAAGTGTGTTTTTTGCATTAATGCATTCATGTTCTGTTGTATTTTTTTATTATTTTTTTAATTATCTGAATAAACTGCTTTTCAATGCCTGAAACTGTTTTTATTTTTATTTCTAGCTGAACAGGTGACCAATAATCTTAAAGAACTTGCCCAGCAAGTAACTCCAGGTGACATTGTAAGCATGTATGGAGTTCGAAAAGCAATGGGGATTTCCATTCCTTCCCCCATCATAGAGAACAACTTCGTAGATTTAACAGAAGGTACGTACCCTGTTTCCCTGTGAGTGTGGGAGGGGCAAGTAAAAAGAATATCTCAGTCCATTCCCTAGAGATAGCATTGGAAAGGTTTCTCTGGGATTTTTTGAATATGTCGAGGGTTTTTGTCATTAAAGATAGAACCCAGGGCCTCACACATGCTAGGCAAGTGCCCTATACTAAGTTAAACTAGGACCTTGTCTGTCTGATTTTAAGGTATAAATCTACTTTTACTTTACAATGATGACCTAATAATGCCACCTATTCTCTATCCTTGAGTATGGTACAGAGGGCTATCAACAGTCTACTCAATGCTAGCTTCCTCTTCACTTCCCATTTTTAATTAAAAGGAAAAAAACTTAGTGATGTGGTATTGTCTTTCAGATTTTGAAGAACCTAAGAAGACTGATGTTGCTGAGTGTGGACCTGAAGCCACTGGTATTTGATTATATATTATGTATATATTTTTTTCATTCTGAACTTGAAAATGCATTTGAGAAGATATTAACTATTTGTAAATTGTGTTTTTAATTAAACTTTGGAACAGTTAATTTTAATGTTCCAGAGATTGAACTTCTATTAGGTAATAAAGCTGAACCTGAGAAGAATACTGTGCATATCAGCTAAGTTACCTCTTGGCCTTTTCCCAGGGTATATCTGAGGATGTGATAGGAAATCTTGGAAAGCCTTTCTCATGGTCATCCCTTAAAAAGAAAGTCCTCAAAATAATCAAAACCCTTCATATTTCACATTTTCCATAATTAATTCCCCACTAAAGAAATCAAGACCAGTAGTTCCTAACCTATCAGATTCCATCTTAATTAAAGTGGCCTTCAGAAGAAGCAATATGGCTTTGGGCTAGTGCATACCTAGGCAGCATTCTTTCAGAATAGTGCTAATACTTTTTTCAATAGCCCCATCCAGTGAAGATTTTCCATCATTATACCATGAAAACAAATCCTTAAAATAATTTTAGGATGTGCTGTGCTCCCTGCATACCTGATGGGAATGATGTACTTGTGTGGTAATTAGGTGCCCCACACCCCTTAGAATAAGCAGATGAGATTTATAACACTGATTCTCTTGTTTTTCATTTTTCAGTAATTGGGAACTGCTAAAGGATAAACCAAATAAGATACTAAATCATCCCAGAATAGATCAGGAAATTACCAAACTTAAAAGGAAGTTTATTTCCTGTTTCTCAAAGATCACCTGTGCCTCAGCAGTGCCCCTAAACTAATAATCATTTTTATCAAAAATACAAAGGTCACATACCAAGCAAAGACCATGAAAGACACCCCTCTATCACCAGCCACTAGGCTGAAATGAATGGTGATTTTTCTGAATGTAATCTGTCTAAAAGGCAGTTAGGGCTGGGGTGGAGTTCAATGGGAGAGCATTTGCCTGGCATGCTCAAGGCCCTTGGTTTGATCCCCAACACTGTAAAAATGAAATTTAAAAAAAACATAGCATAAAGTTCAATACAGAGTTCTGTAAAAACTCAGAAAATCCATTTTGTAAAGGAAAATTAATTCTCTTGAGGAAGTTAAAACATGACCTAGTTTGTGTTAAAGTTAAAAAAAACCTATCTGAACTTTTTTTTTTTTTTTTAATCAGGTGTTTTATTTCTAAAATATAATTTTGGACCATCCTTCACTTAGATCTACTTGGCTTAAGTAAGTTCCTAAAGATCAAAAGGATATTTTGAATCAGAACACCTTGAGACGTTCAGGTTTTCCACATTGCTAATTTAATGTATGAAAAGCAGCCTATCACTGGCAGTTTACAAAAATAAAAGATTTAAAGCAGATATTATAGATCTACAAATATTCAATATACAGAACAAATCCTTGTTATTTGCATGCACTGTGAGCAAATTTCTGTACAAAGACCTATTATATACACAAAGTATACAGTGGGTAATGATCATCTGTTTTGTTGGGAAATTTCCTTGGTAAGTAAATCAGAAGACGTCAGTGTTAATTTTCGGTAGACACTGCTAGGTTTTGAGAACACAGATTTCAGTATAGTATTCACCTGAAATCAGCCCTTACTTGAAATGTCAGGGTCAAAGAAGGCTTTTTTCCCTTACCATCATTTTTGTCAGAAAATTCCTTCAGAAAGCAAATTCTTATAACAAATGCATACTGATTCCGATTGTATGCAATACATCAGACTGCCACAAGCCCACCCCAGCACCTTTTACAAATTAGATCAGCCCCCGCCTTCCTCAGGCAGACAAAGCCCCATAAGACAACACAGCAGACAGGTTACATTTTGATCCCCTACAACACCACTTGGCTATACGCTGCTCTGCAATAAGGGTGGCAGCAGCATCCAGGATCTCCAGTCACAGGTAAACCTAGCTGGTTAGTCACTGCTGCAACCCTGTATAATCTTTTGAAGGCTCCAGTAAGATTTTATGAATAACTTCGGGGGCGGGAGCGGGGGGTTGTGGATGACTTTTAGTTATGGATCTCCTGCAATGTAGTGAAACTCAGTGGTGTTGGATCCTAGGGAGGCTCTGGCTGTAAGGTAGCAGTGAAGTCATTTCCGAGCAGGAGCAGGCAGTTTGGTTATTTCTCACCTTGAAACAGGTAGACTTCTTTGGCTCCCTGTGGAGTTGAAGCACCATAAGACGCCATTTCACAAAGCTGGCGTCAAGACTCATTTGGTTTAGAGCAAGAACATCTCAGCATTTATGAGGGGCTGGCTTCCAGGAATAGGAACCTCGACACATCTCATGAAACGTAGATCCTCTGGTTTTAAAGCTCTTCATAGTTAGCTATGCAGACTAAAGAAAGGGAGACACGAGCTGCAGGTTGTCCAGGTTCTCACTATACTAAGAAAAGCAAGATACAGGTGAAGACTGCAGGGCAGAGGTAAAAATGCATGAGTGGTCAGGGAGGAGCACATGACTGTACCCCTGTTCTAGGCTTTCAGCTTACTGAACCTGATCAGAAGGCTTGCATCAGGGTTGCCTGGTTCAGAGACAAACCTGTGCCGCTGCTGCTTTCTGTGAGCTGCTTTCCTTGGAACTCTGTCCCTACAGCCAAGCTTGTCCACACACTGACACTGGACAGTAGTCTTGCATACATGAGTCATTGACTAAAAAATTCACTGGAAGGAGGAGAGTTTTGTCTAGGGTCTGAGAAGTCGTTAGTAAGGATGAAACCCCAATAATGTATCCATTTAAAGCAAACACATGCCAAAGATGACAAGAAATAGCAAGTGTCATTTACAGGTTTTCTCTACTGTTTGTTTCGTGTCAGCATAACGATTTCACACATGTCAACTCCATTTACCAGAATGCTTATGTGAAAAACAAGCCCAGAGCCAGCCCTGCTAGGGAGCAGGGCGGCTCCAACCCATGCCAGGCGGCTTGGCTAAGTACCTAGAAAAAGTGAGTTTCCTTGCACATGCTTACAGGTCACCAAAGTGGATATCTGCCTTAGTCATCCTCTGAGCACCTCCATAGCACCCTGGGAACAAAGTTCTCAAAGTCACAAGCACAACCTCCCAGTGATCCTCTTCCATCTACCTAGACACTGTTACAGACTGACTGCACAGAGGCCCCACCTGCTGCCCCAGGTCACAACCCAGCAGTCACTCAGGCAGGATCCTGGTGTATGTCTAAGTGACCCTTTAGTGCAAGCCCAGAGAAGCCACACAAAGCCATCGGCCAGGAGGTGGCAACGGCTACAACCTGTTTGAATGCCTTTGCCACTGGCGTGGGGCCAAATCTCTCCTTGGCTGGCTCAGGGCAGGAAACTGGCTTCCCAGTGCGTTCTGGCTACACCAGAAGCCCTCAGTTCAGCCCCAGCCCTTGGAACTTGGCAGTGTCTGTACACACAAAGTAAGTCCGCAGCTCGCCTTTGCCTTTGACATTGATCAGTCCCCGGCACTCACAAGAGTAACCTAGTCCCTGGAGGATGGTGCATGTCTCTTCAGTAACCTGAAAAGGAAAAGAAAGCCCGGTCCTCAGAAATAGGGAGATGGTGATGGGGACAAATAGAAGTTGATCACCAAGCAGCATGCATGTCTGCTTTCTCTCAAGAAGGTGATGGCTAAGAGTCACAGTGAAGTGGTGGTAGACTTAGGCTTTAGGCTCAGGACACTTCAGCTGTGGGGAGGGTCTTCCCTCTCTGTCACCTGCTCCCCAGTGGGTTCTTACCTGGATTTTCCCAAGCTCTCCAGTGCTCTCCATGCGGCTGGCAACGTTGACCGTGTTTCCCCAGATGTCATATTGAGGTTTTCGTGCCCCAATTACTCCAGCAATCACAGGCCCATGGTTTATGCCTGCCAGTAATGTTTACAGTTGGCTGATCACAGAGGCAAAGCCTCAGGCCTCTGCCCTTAGGGGAAGCCACAGAGTTGTCCCCCAACCACAGAAAGGGTTAACAAAACAGTCTGCAATGTGATATGGCCCTTGGAATGTAAGAAAGGCAAGCCCTGGCCTGTTCTTGTTCAGATTCTCCAAGACAGGAAGTCTGGGTTTGTTGCTAACACTTTTCTAGTACCTGCCAGTCTCCCTTTTAACAACAAGTAAATAGGCCAATCCTGAGCTAGCAGTCACCAGTTAGCTTTAATAACTTTGCTTTGTTCTTAGTGTATTTTAAGGCCACCTCTTTACAGCTGTGAAAACTTCCAGAGGTAACTATACATGCAATATGCAAAGGTCAGGATAATAATGCAGCTGCCAGGCTCATCAGATCAGAGGGATTTCAGGAACTTAATAATGTGATGGCCAGTGCAGCTTGGCCATGCAGACTTAGAGAGGGCTTGCTTAAGCAGGAGCTGCACCATCTTCCCAATCCTGGCTGGCCACCCTGCCAGCCCACCCGGACGCTCACCAACTCGGAGGCGGAAGGAATTGAAGGAGTGCCTGTTGATGCCATCCAGCTTGCTCATCAGGGCAGTGCTGAATTCTACCATGACACCTATATGGGTATGCTGTCGATCCAGGTCCTGCAGGGCACAGAGCATGCAAAGTCCTTCCCCACCATTCCTTCCACAGATCCCTCGACCATCAGGCTTGTGGGCATTGGTGTACCCAGCATCAATGTGAATTCCAACAGTGGCCACTGTGGGCAGAGGGTTGTCCCACAGTCAAGATCTCCATGCTGAGCCATGGAAGTTCCTTTGCCCATCCCTCACAGGACAGGAGTGTTAGGAAGGCATCTCCTTTAAGTAGGAAGATGGCATTCCCTCCTGGGGCTTGAGTACCTGGTTTTCATGCCCAGAGGGGACACTGAGCCCCGCAGCTGCCATGTAGGTGCTGCCAATGGTCTTGATCTTCTCCACGCCACTGAACTTGGGCTTTAACAGCAGCTGCAGACAAAGGGGAGACACACTGCAGCCTCAGGCACCCAGGTGCTAAGAAAGAACATGTGACCCTCCTCCCTCCCCACTTAAGTGGTCATGTTTCTGAGGCTCTGAACTAAGTGTAGTCTTATACATGGCGACCCCTTGCCTCCCTCACCCCTTCCATTCCCGTCAGCTTTCTTCAACCCTTTAAAGCATCGGACACACAGCTGCTTTAGGAAGGTGGATTAGCTGTCTCCAGCAGAGTTGGACCCAAACAGTCCTCTGAAACAGCCAATAGCATTGGGCACAACTAAAAATCAGCCTGTTCAATAAGAACCTGAATCTAATCTTAGCAAGCTGCCTGTCGCAGAGATTAATATCTTGGCAAAGCATTTGCCAAGTAAAACAAAAAAGACAAATGTGTTCGCATTACTGAGTTCTGAATCTAGTGGCATCCTACCACAGAGCTACATCCTCAGCCCTTTTTATTTTGAGACAGGGCATCACTGAGTTGCCCAGGCTGGCCTCCAACTTGTGATCTTCTGGAGGCCTCAGCCTCCTGGTCATTGGGTTTACAGGCATGTGCCATCGCATCCGGCAAATATGTTCCTTTGTTTCCCCTCCCCAGGGAAGCCGCCTCATGTTGTGTTGTTTGGTGCTGGGATGGAACCCAGGGCCTCATGCATGCTAGGGACACACATTGCCAACAGAGCTACACGTGGAGCCTGTGACGTCACGTGTTTAAATTGAGTTCAGAATGCCTGAGCCTCAACCTTGCTCTTCGTGCAGGCAGGAAGGCCCAGAGCCCCAGGACTAGGCTGAACGCGTACCTCATCAAAGTCAGCGATGATCTCATTTAACAGGCGCAGACACTCCAGCCCTTCTTTGTTGACATCGCACTCTGTGTAGAACACTTTGAAATCCGGCACAGATGCAAACATGACACACACACAGTCGTAGGACTGATGGTACCAGTCCTGGCACAGGGTAGGGAAGAAACAGGCCCTGATGGCTACATAGCATCTGAAGGGGACAGGGATGCAGACAATACTAAACTTCCCCTGGGCTTCCAGAAAGGGAGACGGAGCATGGTTCCCGGCCCTGGTCGCGCAGGTAGTATGCCAGGATTGTTAGAACCCGGGGTGATTCTGAACTGGTTGGTCGAGGAGCAGGAGGATCAAGCTGATGTGATGCCCTTGTGAGCACCCTGGGTGTTTGTGTACAGCTGGGGCTGAGGCCCCTAGATTACGAGATGGGTTTATACTGAGCAAGTCATGGGACCTAGGTTTCCTTATCTAGAAAATTCTGCACACAGAGCTGGAGGGAGTAGAGATGTTTTCATCAGTATGGAACATGCAGATTACTAACACTGGAACATATATTGGACGTCACAGCAATCCAGGACAGTCAGCCCACTTTTCACACCAAGACCCAGGGAAGTAAGGCATCTGGCCCCCAACTCGGAGCCCGTGCTTTTGTAACTACCAGCACAGGCTGGCTCCTGGGCACGGGGGTGGAGGCCAAGACCCAGGAATGCAAACCAGCACTCAGCAGCTCTGCACCTGCGCCCAGGCTCTGTGTCTGCACCTTCTGTCTCCTAACCACATGCTGAGCCCCTTCCTCCCACTGCACCTCATTCAGCTTGTCGCCGATGAAGTGGGCAGCCACATGGGCCGGCAGCACATTCTCCAGGAGAAGGCGGTTCACATTCTCCATAGTTTCAAATTCTTCATGTTCCTTCTTGAACTTTTTCTTCCACAAACAGTCCAGGCGACAATAATAGTCAATCTGCAAATGGAAAACAGTGTCCATCCATAGGACAACACCCACCTAAGGAGCTGGTGGGCACAGCTCTGACCTTACCCAGCCCACAGTGCTGCCCAGCCTGAACCCAGCTCAGCCCATCCCACTGTGACCTGGGGAGGCCAGGACTGGGGACCAGAGCTTCTACGACAGGATTCTGCTGTCTTCATGCTCGAGGCCCCTCCCCCAAAGGCCCTGTCTGCCTGCCCGTTACAAGAGGCTAGGGGCCGAGCTAGGGCCCGTGTGCACCTGTCTGGAGAGCATGACGAAGGTGGCATAGAACAGGACCAGGTAGAAGTTGATCATGGTCTTCAGGTCACTCAGAGAACAGCCAGTGGTACTGTTGGATGCAGGAGGGTAGGAGTCAGCATCGGCCTCGGCCCCAAGTATGAGTGTGCGTGGCCCTGCACATGCCAAGTGTGGGGCAGGCAGAGGTGAGCGGGTAGCTGCAGCCGCACAGGGAATGGGGGAAGGGGGGGCCTCAGGGGACATTGGAGCTCGTCCCTGAAGGACCAGAGGCAGCTGTGGTGGGATATGAAGGCAGCCAAGAGTTCTCTTGTGGGAGGGAGGGTGCAGTCAGGGCAGGAACCTGCAGATTGGCATAAGGACCCAGCAGGGCAAGGGCAGATAGATCTCTCCCTGTGTCTCCAAGCTCCTGGCCTCTTAGTGCAAGGGAGCCCCCACCCCAGCTTTCCCCAGCTTCCCCATCAGCACCTGTCCAAGAAGGGACCAAAAGCATCTGCTCTTGCTGAAACAGGACATGCCTCAAAGACGGGCGACCTGGCTCAAGTCTCCCCTCACCCCTAAGCTGGCCCAGAATAGATGGCCGGTGGCTTCTGCTGGACTAGCACTTCCCCCAGAGAATCCCCCAGTGAGTCACATTCTCAGTTCTGAGTACAGGAGACCTGTGGCCTGTGCCATGACTGTCCCTTCAATAAAACAGAAACCCTGCCATCTCTCAAAAATGTCCAGCCCAAATGGGACCGAGAATGCAGACACGCCCCAGCTTGACCACGCACCAAGTCAACCCAGTGTGCCACAACGGACCACGGGGGACACAGGCAGCGGTACCCCACGCCTTAGAGCAGGCTGCATCTGGCCCTACCTGAAGGTGCTGTTGGTCTTGGTGAGGTTGTCCAGACCGGGGCCACAGCAGTCACCCTTCCAACAGAGGGAGAGATTGAAGAGCACCAGGTAGGCCACCAGCGCCACTGTCAATAGCACGACCTTCAGCTCCAGGTTCATGCGCAAGAAGACGGAGCAGGAGATAAAACCCAGGATGCAGCTGCAGGTGTAATACTGGGGAGATGGGAGGCATTACTCAGGGTGGCAGAAGTCACCCCATCGTGTCCCATCACCAGGAAGCTCACCTCCAGAGCAGTCACCAAAGGGAAATAGGATAGCAACACACACCCCAGCTGCCTGGTCCCTTCCACCTGTGGGCTCACAGAGCCGGGTGTCCGCAGCATGACTCATCCTGACCACTGCTCAACAAAAAGCGGCCGCACATCGGAGAGTCTGTGGCAGGACACTGCTCTGTGGTTTTGCCATTTGTGGCAAGTGAGCTTGTTTTAAGGAAAAAAACTGGTAAGTAAAACTCCAGACCAGGGTGGGGGCAGGGTGTGCACACCTGGTCAGCTTCCCTGTCAAGTCCTGCTGGAGCTCATCTGCCCCAAGGGCGTCTCTGTCCACGGGACTCTCCTGCTCAAGATCACACTGTAGCTCCCCACTGGCCCCAGAAGAAAGACCACGCTCTTCTCCCTGGCATTCCTGCCCCCCCAACCTGGACCAAACCTCCCCCTCCGGCTGTGTCCCCCAACTCTCCCCACCCAGGGTACAAATCCCCTGAAACCCTACCAAGGCACTCAGTTCTCACATTGTCCCCTCCCTTCTCCCATCAAGAATCTGTCTGCCTTTTGGAGACCTGCTCAAAACTCATGGCCGCTCCCCACACCTCAGTCCCACGGTCTCACTCAGGTTGTCTTAGCCCTGCCACACAGACCTTGGTGTGGTAGTGACCTGCCTGGGCCCTGTGGACCTCATCCATCGACCTCTGATAAAATGGTCTGGGCAGGGGCAGTGACCTGGGATACACCCACCAGCACAGCTGACACTCACCCCTCCCTCCCAGCCTCAAGCTAAGATCAAGCAGCCAGGACCCAGACCCTCCCTGTCCCCAGGCCTAGCCCAGCACCACCTGCTTGAGCCGTCTCCTCCGCCTCTGGGGAGACACTGGACCCCCTCCTCCATACCCCATGGTCACGTGGACTCAGAACCAGCGCTCTTAATGCCAGGACTGCATCCCGTGCCAGGAGCATCCCAGGGAGGACACAGTGCCCAAAGGGCTGGCCTGGGGTCTGGGCTCCACTTGGAGCCAGGAGGACACTCACCGGCAGGAGCTCACACACGGTTCTGTTTCTGCTGCTGCTTGTGGCCCACAGGCTCGTCTCATTGCCACCAGGCAGCGCCGGAGCTGGGAAAGGCATCAGTGGCTACAGAGGAGACAGGTCCTCATTAGGGGACATCCAAAGGATGAACCTTGGGACCTGCCAGGGCCAAGAGAAGCTGGCCCAAGACAACCACAGGCACCACGGGCACCCCAGGCAGCCTGAAGCTGTGCGACAGACAGCTCTAAGCTCCTGTGAGCGGCTTCCCCGCCCTCCACAGCAACCTCCCGTCACAGTGCAGAGAGGGCTGGAGAGAAGGGCATCGGAAAAAATTATTGGTGCATCAGAGGCAGAGAGGAGGGTCAGCACTTCCTAGGAGCTCCCTTCTGCAGGGACCCTGAGAGACGCACGGAGCACACTCCCCACACCACGCTCTAGAGGGTCAGGCACGGGGCGGAGGGGCCTGGGCTCTAGAGGAGGGAGCTGGCCAGGACTCTGCAAGTCTCAGAGACAGTGGGGCAGGCTGTCCTCTGACAGGAGGAGGAAGGAACATCAGACACTGTTGTGGCTCTAGCACCAAGTCCTTGTGTAGCCAGCCTCAAAAGTGCCCTGGGTGTCCCAAGTCCTTGTTGGACCAGATGCAGAGCCCTGAGCCCAGGACCTCACAGGGCCCTCCACTGAGCTCCTGAGGAGCTAAACAGATGCAGCCATTAAGGCAACCCGCTAGAGGACTCTAGAGTCTACAGGTCCCAGGGTCAAAGACGGCTCCTCCACCCAGGAAGCATCCCCCAGGTCCCTGCCCTGGCCTCCCTCCCACACCCCAAGCTGACCAAGTTGACGATGGCGACGGTGAGCAGGCTGCCAATGGTCAGCACAGCCAGGGACAGCCTCAGCAGGGGCTGGGTCTCCACCCGCTCAGAGATGGCCTGGAGCGTCCCCCGGGCTGGGCAGCACCTCTGTGGACACAAGGGGTCAAGTCATCCAGAGCTAGCAGCAGGGACAGGAGGGACAGGCCACCCGAGGGGAGCCATGGAGAGCCACTAGCAGGCGGGGGAGGTTGTCCTTGAGGCAGAAGCAGCCCCCCAGCCCCTGGACACAGCAAAGGCCCAGACAACAGGGCTCACCAGGGTGGGCTTCTGGGAGGGTCCCAGGCAGGGAGGGAAGGAAGGGCCACGGGGACCGAGTGATCACAGACCGCAGCACAGGGCCTCGGCCACTCACCAGGAACTCAGAGGCAAAGCACAGGCCCAGCACCAGCCCCAGCAGGCAGGCCACCAGCCCGAAGGACACACCCAGAGCTGCCATCCTAGATGGGAGGAAAAAACCTGTGCCAGGGGTCATGTGCCCAGGGCCTGTCCCAGGGCCCCAGTCCTCCAGCCCACAGTCACCTGCTCCTCCCCAACTGCCACTGCACGCCCAGCAAGGGGAGCTCTGAAACCTGTGTGCGACTACCCCGCTAGTAAAACTCAAGGCCTGGCCGAGTCACGACACCCAGGTCAACGTCACGTGCCTTTTGGGCCAAGTATGCAAGAAACGAGTGACACTGTGGACCCTGGCCCACAAAAATTATAGAAAAGCATCCCCCATTTTGTCTTTATGCATCCCAAACCTCAATTTCAGTCCATCCGTTGGCCTAACTGCCCTTCTAGAAACCGCTAGGGCTTGTCCCCTCATTCTTGTCCCCCACCAGCAGGGCCCAGAGCTAGCAGCCAGAGTCTCAGGACTCCTGCTCCTGGCTGGATGTCATGAACCCTCTAGGCCCATCTCCCACCTCTGAGAGGGAGGTGACGTTACCTATGTTTTCCAAATCCACCCCTCAAGGACTCCAAACCCTAAAATGCCTGCAGGTTTCACAGATGACAGGGGACCAGAAAGCAACGCCAGAGCAGGGCCACACCCCTGGGCTCAGCTGCGGGGACTCCAGGGTCTGTGGGTTCTGAACAGCAGGTGCTTCCAGCCCCATCCTGAGGCTCCTGGAGGGTCCCTGCTGGGTCCTGCCCAGATCACCACCCTCCAGCAGGACCCCAGTGGCTTGGCCATCTGTCCCGACTCAGACTGACCTGGGCATCACTAGGACGTGGACGAGCAAGATGCAGACGAAGACGAGGCTGGCGCAGGCGAAGTCATGGCGGGCCCGGGGGATGGGGGCCAGGCGGTACTGAGAGTGACAGGACTGTGAGGGGCAGCGGCCTGTGGGGCCCAGTGCCTCCCAGTCCAGGCTGACACTTTAAGAACTACCTCACACCCCTCCTTGAGCTCCAAGGGACATGACATTTGATGACTTTCGCCCACTGGCATTTCAGTTTCTTTGTTATGTGGACAAGGGAGCCCTGCCTCCCTCCCCCACCCACCCAGGCCTCTGACTCATGTCCCCACGGACAGAAACCTGGTCAGTAAGTTACCCTACACCAAAGGAGCAGGCTGGGCCTGGGTCCCCGAGCTGGCAGGTGGCAGACCCCAGTGCTAGCCCTCTACACAGGTACCACTGCGCGGTCACAGCTCCACCAGGGGCTGGTAAGGAAGGCGAGGCTCAGAGGGCAGGGTCCCCAGCCAGCCCAGGCCCTCCTCCACCTTCAGGGCCCTTTTCCTGGTAACCAACCTCCCTCCCTGGGGAGCCCCAGGGAAGAGGAGGCCCCTCCCTTTCAATCCAGGTCCCCGAGGGTGGGAACCCCTCCTACAGCCACACCCAAGGCTAAGGACAGGCTCTGGAACCTCTGAGACCGTCTATGAAATGGGGAGCGGCCCCATGTGGGCAAGAGTTAAATTACGTAATGACATGTGTGCCCAGGACCTGCCAGAACCCGAGCACCCCACAGGCACAGTCACCACTGGCCAAAACGCAGACCCTGCAGGTCCCCCCCAGGCTGAATCCGGGGTGGTTTCTCTCACGGGGAGGCCCGTGCCATCCCTGGCCCATGGCAGCTAAGTTCTGGCCGCAGATAGAGCAAGTTTTCCAGACCCCGAGGCAAATCCCTAGTGGGGGGTCCCAGGTCAAGGAGTGAGGCCGATAGGAAAGAGAGGCAGCCCCCAAGCTGGGGCTGTCCTGGGCCCCCACCCACCCCCAGCAGCCAGCTGTGGACACTCCATGACCTTGTTGGCTGCCCTGTGGCCCGGGCTCCCACCTCAGGCCTGGACAACCCTGTTCCTCTGGAGTGGTGGCTGCCCAGGGCCCTCACCTCACGCTCAAAGCTCTTCTCCAGGAAGATGGACCCAAAGGTGTAGAAGTCGTCCGACTTTGAGCAGCAGGGCCTGGGGGGGCAGCGTGAAATGGAGGCCTGGATGAGTGGAGGCCTTACCCTGAGGGGAGCCCATACCAGGACAGGGAAGGGGCTACGGGGCCCAGAGCTGGGGCTAGGCCACCGCCACAGGCACGAGGTGGGCCTACCCACAGGGGGACCCCACTCAGTGGGAGAAGGGGAAGGGGAGGCACAGGTCTTGGGCGTCACCTGGTGGAGCTTAGGCCCTCGATGGCTGAGAGCATCTCGTCGTCGTAGGAGTCGTCTTCTGACCGCCGCTTGGGGGATGCGCTCCTGGAATCAGACACCCCAACTGCATCACCCCCGGGAGCCACCCCACGGGCCCAGAGGCAGGAGTGTGGGTGAGCTGAGTCGCCACGGGATCACCAGGTGTCCAACAGCGGTCCCCAGCTTCGTGTGGGAGGGCAAAGGGACAGATGAGTCCCACTAAGGCCCCCAGAGGGCAAGTGAAGGTCCAGCATCACCCAGCAAGAAGCAGAGGAGAGAGTCCCCAGGGCCACCTCTGCTTCTCACAGGCCAGCACTGGGTCCCTCCCGGCACCTCACACCGACCCACCACAGGGTGGGCGCACAACAGGCGCTCCATCATGGCTCTTCAGAAGAGCCAGGGACCCGGAAGTGCTAGAATACTTTGACTTGGCCTCCACAGAGGTCCTGGGCTGGGCCTTGAGGGGCTGCCTTCCTGGTAAGGGCCATCTGCCTGGAGGAGGTGACGGCGGCAAGGTGGGGGCAGCCCACGTACCTGTCAGGGATCCGGTGGCGCCGCAGAGGAATGGCCTGAAAGGGAAGGGAGAAGCGGGAACAGTTATTCCCAGCACCTGGGCCTGCGGTCCATCTCGGGCTGGGTTTACCACCGCCAGCTAGGGACAGGGGTCACAGGGGTGGAGGTGGGAGCCGGCCAGCACTTCCCCAGCAGACCCAGAGGAGGAGGCAGGGCAGAGACCAAAGCCACTTTACGGCTGGAGAAGTGAGGCTTGGAGAGAGGGGCCCCTTCTGCCTCTGCTCCCCCAGGCCCTCATCCAGGCCCTGAACCCAGCTCTCTGGATAGGAGGGACCTACCTTAGGTCTCCGCCCATTGGGGACAGGGGTCTCACTGCTGCTCACACTCTCCCGGTGGCTGAGGTGCGCAAAGGGCCGCGCAGCCCCCCAGGACTCCAGGTAGCGGGTCATGCGCACGGAAGCCCGCATCTTCAAGGCCGCGTCCCCCCGGGGCTTGGGCAGGTGTGGGCTGGGCGGGGGCGGCTGCTGGCTCTGCAGGCAGACACAGAGGAGGCCTGTCCCACCTGCTGCCCCAGCCCACCCTCCAGCTCTCAGAGTGTGACCCTGCTTGGAGCACTGGCTGATCTGTCAAAAGGGGAAGTGACAAAACAGTCCCTCCGCTGCGCTGCCTGAGAGTCAGGCCAGGCTGTGGGGACCCCGGCTCCGCTCCTGTCCCGGGCCAGGAAAAGGCTGGTGTTCACACACCCCGTGCCCAGCCCCTGCTCCCCTCCGCAGGGAAAGAAAGGGCTAAGGTCCTCATCCTAAGGCCACGTGCCACTCTTGGGCCTGAACTCCCAGGGGCCCTTCCAGGGAGGACCCGGGAGGAGCAGCAGGCAGCGGGCCTCCTGCCGTGCCACCCTGTGTGCTCAGGCGTCCTTCCTTCCTGAGGGGAGCAGCAGGAGCAAGAGCCGGGCTGGCCAGCACCCGGAGACTTGGCCAACCGAGGTGCCAGCCTCCTCAGGGCAGCCTTCCAAGGGAGTTCCCCTGGCACGGCCCCCGGCCACAGCATGGGGCCATCACCTGCCACGTGCCTGCTAGGGCTGGCACCATGCCAGGGACCCAGTGCTGAGCCAGCCCTGAATGAGGGGCCAGTCCTGCCTCCTCCTCTGGTGCCACTGGGCCAGCCCCTCCCCCTATAAAAACAACCCACTGGGACCTCCTCCAATCGGGTGGCCAGGTGGGGCTGGAAAAGAGGAAAGCGAGAAAGAGAGAGGTCCCCCAAGGTCACTGGAGCCAACCGGCCACCTTGGGCCTTCTGAGAGTCCCCTCACCCCACCCCAACATTCCTAACATTGTCTCGCCCTCTAGGAGCCCTGTCCCCTGGGCCCCTGCCAATACCCACAGGAAGGAGCACCTAGAGCCGCAAACACTCGCTAAGCCGCAAGTGGCAAGTTTCCTGGAAACGTCTGGCCTCCTTTGGGGATGAAACCCTCAAGCCCTTCGGCCAGCTGTCTGCCCGCCCCCAAGGAACAGGCGCGAGGTGGACCTCAGAGAGGGTTCCAGGGTCTGAGGAGCACCAAGGCCTACAGTAAGCAGGAACGCACTGGTCTAGAGTGGGGACATTTCTGTCACCCCCTCCACTGTTGGCAACTCTGCCTGCACAGCACCCAGCCACTCAAGTTCAAGTTCAAAGTCACTGACTTAGCATAAGAATTAAAAAAGTAAGTGTATACTAAAGACCCAAGTCAAAATGTGTCTGTTCAGAACTGTGGGAATTGTTCCAGACCCACAGAGGGCACCTGTGGGCGGCCCAGCAAGGCCACCACTGGACCACCACATCCCCCCCAGGCCTCAGATGCCAGATCTGGAAAACAGCCCCTGTCCACCCAGGGGAGCTGCATCCGGACAAGGGATGGAGCATGGTGCAGGTGCTGGGAGCTGACCCAAGGCCTCATGCCTGCTGGGAAAGCGCTCTACCATGAGCCACACCCCGGCCCTTTTCATGTACTTTGAGACAGGGTTTTACTAGTTGTCCAGGCCTCAAATCTGTGATCCTCCTGCCTCAGCCTCTGAAGTCCTTGGGACGCCAGGGATGCCTTTTAAATTTTCAATTATGTGAATGCTTAGAATTAAACAAAGATGGGAAGAAGGTGGGGTGGCCGATTATGCAGACGCACTGCACAAGACACTAAACGCCATCACTGTTCACCTGAAGTCGGGTCTGAGCAGGCGTCCTGCCGTTTTACTTGCTCAATGTGGCAGCCCTGCAGGGGGGGTTTTGGAGCTTTGGCCGCAGCTGCCCTTGGGGTGGGGGCGCTGCTTTGTTCATTCTGAAGCCACGTAAGCCCCTGCTCTGTGCTGAGCACTGTCTGGGTGCAGGGCTGCAGGGCTGGAGAGGGGACCTGCCCTTAGGCACTCAAGAGGAGGAGACTGGGGAAGGACAACTGAGCAGGAGCCTCCAGGGCAGAGGAGGAGTGAGGAGGACCAGGAGGGATCTGAGAGGCTAACTCCACGTGAGTGGGATGTGGCAGGGCCCAGGGCACTTCAGCAGGGTGAAGCCAGCGGGAATCCTGGGAGCAGCCAAGTCAGGCAGTAGATGCTGGGTGCCCCCTGGGCTGTCCCCAGGCAAAGCCAAGACCAGAGAGCAAGAGCCCACCATGGCTGGCATTCCTGAGCAGGCCCCAGGGATGATTCATCCTCCCTCCAGCAGAAAAGCAGGACCTGGGTTGGGGGCAGGCAGCTGACAGGCCAAGGAGGCCCATCTGCTGACCCCACTGCCCCTCCATGGAGAGCAGCCTGGGGCAGGCTGGGCCCCAGGAGAAGGGTGGCCGGCACTAGCCAGCCAGGGGCAGGCACAGCTGAGAGCCCAGGACCCTCAGGGTGTCTGTCTATTGCTTTCCCGAGTCTTGGCCAAAGCACGCTTTTGAACAGGTGTCTTTTGGAAACTGGGGAGCATGTAACCTCAGGAAAATGAGCTACGGGCAGTACTACGTACGAAGGATGTGCCGTGACAGCGGGGAAGGCCTCCCTCGGCTGAGGCCCTCCCCTAGGGAGGGAGGCCTTGGCATTATTCCCATTTCACAGCAAAGAGCACTGAGGCCCAGGGACAGGGAGCTCACCCCCAGCCCAGGCTGGTCCCTTTCCCACCTGGCCACAGCCTTGAAAAGAACTCTCCCTCCGTGGGCATCTCCCCAGCGTGGACCATCCAGCCCAGCCTCCCCCAGCTCCTCATCCTGAGGCCCAGGGCCCTCGTACCCGGGGGTCGATGACAAGGTAGGTGCGGATGTTCATCTCTTTCAGGTAAGGGTCTCGCTGCTGCCCCTGTCCATCCTCCACCTCATACGCCTTGTCCAGATGATTCAACGTGGCCTCTGTAATGTGCACCCGGCTGGGGGAGACCCAAGTCAGATGACCAGAGAGGGCTGGTCCCCACCTGAGACGCACAGCAGGCAGGACCAGGCCCCAGACCAGCTGCCCCACTGCAAGGACGTTGACTCCCCCCTTACCCCACACCTGAACCCACCCTGACCCCCGTCAGCCCAGAGTCAGCCCCTGGCCTCTGTCCCTGCCCCAGTGAGCCTCACCCAGGGACTCCAGCCGCCTCCATCCTGTTGGCCAGGGACACGTCATGGGACCACACATCGTACTGCCACTTGCGCAGCCCGATGACCCCGCACAGCACGTTCCCAGAATGTATGCCCACTCGCATGCTGATGTCCACACCGGTGGCCTCCCGTACCTGCCTGGGGCAGAGCGGCCCGGTTACCCCACCTTAGCAGGGGTTGCAGGGTGCATCCTGAGCCCTCAGAGGCTGGAGGTCCTAGGACAGGGGGGGCTAGAGGAACAGGACAGCCTGACACAGCTGTCACCTGTCCCTGGGAGGGCACAAGCAGATGTGGCCATCCCTGAGGGCAGGGTAGGAGTGGAAACTCCAATGTTCTGGTCACCGTGGCTCATCCTGATGGGCCTGGGTGTCCGTCCATTCCACCCCGGGTGTCCCCTGTCTGGCGGCCCTTCTGGGTCTGAAAAGGCTGCCAGGGTGGACAGAGGGGGCCCAGGCACCACCCACTACCCAGCACAGACAAAGGATGTGGGGGTCAGCCCTGAGGGCCTGCCCTTCCCCCAGCATCTGGGAAAAGCAGCCCTGGAAGCACTTGGTACGAGGAGCATGGAGCTCATGTGACACCCCCAAACAGGGGCAGGGCCTCTGCAGCCCTTTGATGAGTGGGTGAGGGACAGGGAACAGCTGGTGCCATGCATCCACCAACAGGACTCAGGGTGGGCCCAGCCCACCACGGCCATGAGCACATGGTACAGGCAGGACCTGCCCAAGGTGGGGTGGGGTACCGCCCGTGTGATGGGGTACCGCCCCAGGTACAGATGCCACAGGCTGATTCTGTCCAGCGACTGTCCTTGTAGCAACAGTCATTCTGGGTGGGATTTCAGGAAGGAGAGTCCACTGGTGTGGGTTGACACCTGGGAGCCACAGGCAGCGGGCCCCACCCACACTGGGCAGTTCACCCAGCCCACCTGGCCTCCACCTGGCCTCCACTGCTTGACCACCGAGCCAGTGCTTCCCAGAGAGCCTCATGGGGAGCTGCGGGGTGCAGGCAGGAGCCCGGGGGGCTCGAGTCTCCCTGCAGCCTGAGGGTGGGTCCCCAACTCCAGGGGCAGGAGGCAGATGGAGCCTTGGGGTCCTAACTCTAACTCTGGAAGGTCCTCCACTGTCTCCCTAGACCTTCATGCTGTTGCTAAGACTCAGTCCTTGGAGAGGCAGGGCCCAGCTGCCTCCTGCTCCTATCACCAGGCTCTGAGCTTCTGAGATCTGAGGCTCAGAGCCACCAGGGGGCCAAGGGGAGAGAGGCCAGAGGACCAGGTCTGAACGCTCTGCTGTGGCCTGCCCAGGAAGCCACCCCCCCACCGGCCTCGGTTTCCTCGTCTGTAAAACAGCGGTGGTCCTGCCCTGGGAGGTCAGTGCCCGGCCTGCACCTACTTAATGGCCTCACATATGTCCAGCCCCATCTTCACGCAGTTCCGGGCGTGGGTGGGCAGCGACACGGGCAAGCCGGACACGCAGTAGTAGCAGTCGCCCAGGATCTTGATCCGCATGCACTCGTTGGCCTGCGGGGCGAGGAGAGGCCTGGTTGGTGGGAGCCAGAGGCCTTTCTGCCCAGGGCTGCTCTCAGGGCACAGCCACCAGGGGTTGCCTCCAAAGCAGCCAAAGGATTGGGGACCTGGGAACCCACCAGGAGGAACCCCAACCCAGCCCGGGGAGTGAAAGCGAATGTGAGTCAGGGCCTCTAGGGAGGGGCGGCCTTTGTTTCATTTGTCCATGTAATGTTTGAGCATCTACTGTATACTTAGTCCTGGGTCAGATGATAGGACACAGCAGTGAAGGAGACAGAGTAGGTGCCTGTAGCTGTGGCATCTGGGAGCCCTGGACACAGACAGATCCATCTGTAGGATGCCCAAGGGTGACAAGAGCTACGGGAAAGGGAGGCCCAGGAAGTAGAGGAAGTGCCCAGGAAGCTAGAGACCTTGAGAAGAGAACATGAGAAAGACCCGGAGGGATAGAGTGAGCCAGGCCGGGAAGAAGAGCATTCCAGCACATGCAAAGGCCCTGAGGCCAGGAAGTTATCTGAAACACAACCAGGCAGCCAGCAAGGCTAAAGTGGAGGGATTCTGGAAGGAGAAGAGGTTGCAGGGACCTCAAGTCAAGGGTCAGTAGGTTAAGCCAAGAGATGGCCCTGCTGCCAGCCTCTGGGGAGTGGGGACAGAGCAGAGAGGAAAGGCAGGCTGGGAGGGAGGCCAGAAGACAGTGAGGCTGAGTCCTCATAGGAAAATGCTCATGGAGAGCTGTCTTGGGCCCACCTGGGGTCATGCTTCGGCCAGCAGACCCCCTAGGCCCTGGGCAAGAGCAGCCACAGGTACCCAGCCTTGTGGGTGGGGTGTGGGGGATCTGAGAAGAAGCCTCAGACAGACTCGAGCCGTCGCCTGCAATCTCACCTGTACCCTGCCCTCTGCCCCTTGGCTTGGTGCTGCAGGTGGGGAGGAGCCAAGGGGCTGGAGTACAGACACCCCAAATCCCTCCCGCAGGCTGGCCAGCACCAGCCTGTTGCTGCCACACACCGTGGCCAGGTCTGGCCCCTGTGCTGGGCCCAGCCTCCCTCCCTCACCCATCAGACCTGGGGGTGACTGTCCAGTGCCACTGACCCCAGCGCCCAGGTACGGCCCAGCACCTGTCCACCCTGAGAGCAGCCCTTTACCAAGCCTCCTCCAGGGACCCACCTGGAGTGTGTGCCCCTCCCTTCCTGCAGGGCCCTGACTGGGTGGCCAGAGAAGCACAAGGACAGCGGCTTTGCTGGAGGGCAGGTGTCTGGAGAGCACAGGCTCAGGGCCAGGCACTGCCCGGGACCCAGCCCCCACTGTCAGGATTCAGGAGACGCCACAGGTCCCCAGCTGCTCCTGCATGTGGCTGTCACTAGGAAGCTGGGGAGGCAGGGTCCCAAGGCTCTTGGGAGGAGGGAACAGTCCTGGACTCTGATCACTCACAGGAGGAGAGGCTGGGGCCACACTGCCTGTGTCTGCGTAGACACTGGCCACTTGGCTGGGAGGCCTGCACCTGCCAGGGGCTCCCGTTCCATATGAATGAGGGCAGCCTGGGGCCCACTGCGAAAGGGAAGGCTGTGTCAAGGGGACAGGCAGGTCCTTGGGCTTCTTGTCAGGGGAAGGCCAGCTGTGCCCCAGACCCTGGCCCCTGGGGTGCAACCTCACGTCTGGTGCCACCCAGGTGCCCCACCTGCTGGTTCAGAGGTGGTCAGCTCCTGCAGGAAGGCCCCAGATCACACAGACCCTCGGAGTCCTCAGTCTTCAAGGTGACAGCCACCAGAGCTCCCCTGGGCAGCGCAGGCCCCCGGCGGCTGGTTACCGTCTGCAGTGGGGAGCTTGCCCCCTGCTCTGGGGAGCCCCTCCTGGGCAGGCAGTCCCTCCCAGGACTGAGCATCTGGCCACAAAACCCTGTGGGGCCAGACTTGCTTCTCAACCAGTTCTGGACATTGACCCTCTACAGTGGCCCAAGAGGCTCTTCAAAGCCCTGAAGGGTGTGGGCACTGGCAAGTTTGATTTTCCAGGCGGTTCCCATGTGCAGCCAGGACAGACAGCCACCCCCTTCCACGTCCCCTTCCATCTCTGCTCAGCAGCCACCACTTCCAGGAAACTGGCCCTGACCACCTGAGGCTGGGCACCGTCATACTCCCTGAGCATCCTGGGAACAGGTCACACTCCTCACTCAGCCATTAGGTCCTTGCATCCTGGTGACTGTCCCCTGCTCCTTGCACACGGCCACATTCATTCCATGGGCACAAAGAGCCGGTCACTCCCTCCAGGCTTCCGCCCCAGCTGTCCCCTGCCTGGGGCTCTGCTCCCTTTCTTTCTCAGGTCTCTTTTGTAGGTTTCTCAACTTTCACATGTAGGCGACTCCCCAGGGATCTTGTCAAAGCAGACCCAGGGGAGGCCAGGCATTCCGCAGTCCCCCCGGCCTCCCAGGTGAGGCTGAAGCTGTGGCTATGTGCGGAAGGATGAAGCCGTCTCCTCCAGGCAGCCGCCCGGAGTCCCACCTGAGCTCCCGAGCCCACCCATCCCCGGGGATGCACTGCTGGCCCCCCCACGGCCTCGCACTCTGGGGCCACAGGATTCTGGCTGCTGTGGCCACCACCGGACCCCACCTCTACCGGAGGGTGCCGGGATGCTCGGCTTCAGCAGGTCCCCTGCCCCTGTGCCCGGCACAGCTCTGAGTGCACGGCTCCCCGCCAAGGCAGCGGGGTGGCGGGGCGGCGGGCAGGCTCACCTTGGCGATCTGGTCGAACTTGCCGAAGAGCTCGTTCAGCACCACCACCAGCTCCTTGGGGGAGCAGTCGCTGGCCAGCCGCGTGAAGCCCACGATGTCCGCGTACAGGATGCTGGGGGACAGGCAGGGCGTGAGGGCACAGCCCTGCGAGGCAGGCAGCAGACAAACAGGGCGCCATCCGGGTCTCCAAGAGCCCACCGTGTGCCTCTGCCACTCCTCATCCTCCCAGGGACAGGAGACCCTCCCAGCCACAGACCCCGAAGACTCCAAAGGCTCCGGATTACAGCAAAACGGAGCAGAAGCCACAGCTGCAGGACCCCTGCAATGCCCAGGGCACGCTCCCTCCCTGAGTCTGGATCATCGCCCCGAGCAGGAACACACCCCCTGACCCACCCCCTGGTTAGATGCAGCTCCTGCCCAGCCACCTCCGCGCCCAGCTCTTCACAAGACCTCACCCAGCCCTGGGGGGTCCCGTCCCACAGATCAGCAAACTGAGGCTCAGGCGGGACAGCTGTGCTTTCCCCCCCATCTCCCTGGGCAGAATCTGTGATCTCCTGATGGATCCTCAGCCCAGACGGATGGCAGTGGGGTGGGGTGCTGGCACCCAGCGCTGAGCCCTGGGCCCCGGCCGCACCGACTCCCAACTCCCAGGAAGACTCTGTGGCCCCTTAGAATCAGCCAAGCCCAGGCACTGGGACTGGGGGGCTTCACTGAGCCCTGGGGGCTTCACCTCCTTTGGGGCTGTGTCCTGTGGAGAGCCACTGAAAGGACGCTTCCCTCCCAAGGCCACATTTGCTCACTCGGGGTTCATGGCTTCAGGAAGACACCGGGTCTCCCCCAGCACCAGCCTCCTGTTCAAGAACCCTGACCTGACCCTACTCCTGGGGAGACACTGCCCCGAGTGTCCTGGCAGGAAGCCCCCACTCGGAACGCAGCCCTGGCCCGCTGCCCACCTGACGTTCTGGTGCCGCTTGACGTAGAGGCTGTGGAAGTTGTTGTCGGGCATGTAGCGGCGGTCCCCATGCTCCTTGAGCCGCTCGATGATGGCCAGCTTCATGCCCATGGAGATGTGGGCGGGCAGCACCGACAGCAGCAGGTTCTCCTAGGCACCGTGGGGGGGCGGGGACGGGCAGGGTGGCATCAGGCGCCAGGCCTGGCCCACCTGGCCCCTCCCTCATTCTTGGCAGACTGACGTCCAGCACCAACCCAGCCAGGCACCTGCCCTCCCACGTCCCCAGCCGCTCCCTGTGTGACACCTGAGTGGGTCTGGTATGCACCCCAGGAGCACAGTTGCCCAAGTGTCCGCAGCCCAACAGAGAAAGCAGGAGAACTGGGGTGTTCTGGGGTTGGGGGGCAGCCGGGAGAGGCCAGAGGTCACCTACAGAGGAAGGGGGTCCTCACTTGCTGGCGCTTTTCAATGCGCAGCTTCCGGCGGATCTGGATGCACTTGACGGTGTAGGTGAAGAGGTCCCGGGACGCGTCCTGCATCTGGTGCTTATGGAAGGCGCCCGCGAAGTTCCCACACAGGAAGATGGTGGCATTGGCCAGCAGCTGGGGGGCCCAGGGCAGGGCTCGGTATTGGCTGGCTTGTCCACCCCCACCCTGCCCCGGGCCCTGGGCAGGTGACGATGACCCCCCTTTCACATCCCTGACCCCCAGTGCAGTCAGAGGAGCACTCTTCCCGGGGCAGGCCAGGACAGGGAGGCCGGGACTCTCCTAATGAGTAGCTGGGATCACGGACCACGGTCCGGGCCCTGCTCTGCCTAGTGCCTGGGCGCCCGAGAGGCGGAGGCAGCCGGCTCACGGAGCCCAGGCCAGGGGGCAGCACCCAAGGCGGTGGTAGAAGGCAGAGCAGAGCACCCTGCTGGCCCTCCGGGGGCTCTGGCCTCGACCCCACGCGGACGTCCAGGCCAGGAAGGAGGAGAACACATCTCCAGGTCCCCGCTGACTTAATAAAGGTTTCTCTCGCTCAACACACAAACCCAGAGAGCCTCCAGGATATTCCCAGCCCCACCAGGCCGGAGCCGGGGGAGAGAGAAGCCTCGGGGGCAAGATGTCACTCAAGCAGCATCAAACCCAGCAGGTCGGCCTGAGGCCACAGGGACACTCTAGGCCAGCAGAGTAAGGCCAGGGGGACAGAGCCCTGTCCAGGGAAGTTCTGGGCAGCCGTCCATCCGTCAGCATGGCCCCAAGGCCTTGGGGTTCGGCTCATCCCCACGGAGCCTTGGCTGCCCTGAGTCGAAAGCCACCCTCCCCCCCAGACCCTCCCCTCCCCGCCCACCCCCCCCTCACCTGCAGCCCCATCCAGGCGCTGGGGGTAGCGAAGGCCCCCATCAGAGCAGCACACACCAGCAGGTGAGAGACGGTGGACAGCACCCCCACGGCCACGGCCCCCCGCGTGCTGAAGGGCAGCAGCGTGTACACCACGAAGACCACGAACAGGAAGAAGGGCACCTGGGGACAGGCGGCAGGAGGCTAGGCCTGGGCACGGCGGGGGGGGGGGGGTGCCTGCAGCTTCATCCCTGGGTCCTCTGATGGCCCCGCGGCTCTCCTGTGGTGACTCAGCCACAGACAGCGGAGCAAGGTCTGGCCTGCCCTGCTGACCTCCCGCCTGCTGACCACCCCAGGAGGGAGGCTCCTCACCCCTATGACCTGGGGACCCCCGGCCTGGCTCCCCCCAGGACCCTCCCCCCGGAAGGGCAGTGAAGACACTGGCCCCCCTCCAGCCCCTGCCCTGACCCCTGCTGGAGCCTTCAGTCTTTATGGCCTCCCTGGGCCTCAGCCCGAAGCCACAGGAGGGCCCCAGACCCTGGCTGTTCTGGTCACAGTGTGCCACCCCTTGGCAACAGAGGCCACCCAGGCCAGGCCCAGACCCAAGTCTGGGACTCGAGCCAGCGGAGAAAGGGCTCTTTGAGCTGGGGTGGCACACGGATGGGTGAGCAGCGGGAGCGGCTGCGGCCATCTGAGTGGACATGGTCAGGTCTGGCCGTCCTGCTGGGCCCAGGCCTGACCCTTCCTGGCATGAGAGCCAGGGCCCCCTGCATCGTGAGCTGGAGGGCGTTATCTCTGCCCACACAGGGGCCACCTGAAATGCCAGAGCCGGACAGCAGGGGACACACCTCAACCTCCGCCCCCTCCCTCTGCAGGGGGCTGGGCCCACCCAGGTCTCCGAGTCACCGCCCGTGAGACCGGCCATGGCCAAGGTGTCCACGCAGGCGCGTTCTCCAGAAGGGACCCGCTGCCCGTGAGGGATACGGGGCGCACAGGTGGCAGGGAGCATCCAACCCCAGAGACACGGTCCCGGCCCTGTTACCTGCTCCCACGCACAGGCTGCCCTCCTCCAGGAATCCAGCACCAGCACGTAGCCCAGCGTCACCAGGCAGGCCCAGGCGAGCAGCGCCAGGGCCCTGAGCCACCTCCGGACGAGGCACTCGATGTACACCAGCACATACAGAGCCACAAACACAGCCAAGGCCAAGGAGGCCGTGCCCAGGACCGCCTGGTGTCGGGAGGGGTCCTGGACAGAGCAAGAGGCGTGTCAATGCTTGGGCTCTCTCCAGCGGAGGGCCACCTCCTCCAGGAAGCCCACCCAGCCTCACTTCTGTGGTCCTCCATGTCGGGGGTGGTGGTGCCCCGACACCTGGTTCTTCCTACCCTCAGGCCTGTATCTAGTTGTCACCTCCACTAGGACTTCCTTCCCCCAGTTACCTGGGGGGCCTAAGGCCCCGTGAGGACCCTCCACCCAACCTCCCCACGAGGCAGCCTCTACGTCCTCCAGTTCCATGGCACCCTGTGCGTACCTGAGGAAGACAGGTGTGACCCCAGGAGCCCAGGGCAGGGCTCCTCCCCCGGCAAAGCCTTGGGGTCATGGTTTGGATTTAGATTGTCCCCCAAAGCCTCATGTGTTGAAGGACTAGTTCCCAATGAGCAGGGTTCAGAGGTGGGGCTCCGGGAAGAGACTGGATCAGGAGGCTCTGAGCTCACTAACAGGTCGACCCACCGGTGCATTAATAAAGGGACGGCATTGTTGGGAGGCGGCAGAGACTGCAGGAATTGGGGTCTGGTTGGAAGATCATGGGGGTGTGCCCTGGAAGAGTGCATCCTGTCTCCAGCCCTTTTCTTGGTCCTTCTCTCTGCTTCCCAGCCACTAGGAGGTGACAGCTCCGCTCCACCACACCCTTCTACCATGATGCTCTGCTTCACCCCAGGCCAGGGCAATGGAGCCAGCCAGTCTTGGACTGAAACCATGAGCAACATCAATCTTTCCTCCTCTAAGTTGTTTTTCTCAGGTATTTTGTCATAGCCATGGAAACCTGACTAACACACTTGGAAAGTGCCTGGAAGAAGGGAAATGGAGCCTGACTTAGTGCACAGTGGTTTCTGGGTGAGGAAAGCAGGCATCCTGCACAGGGAAGGTTCTGGAGCAAAGGCAGAGGGTAACAGGGCGGGCCTGGGAAGAAAGTTGCACAGCTGGCACTGTGCCAGGAGGTCCCCGCACAGATCCTAAGCTCCATGAGGGCAGAGGCCTACTGCCATACAGTCAGCCCTCCAAAACCAGCTGTCTGGGGGCTGGGGATGTGGCTCAAGCGGTAGCGCGCTCGCCTGGCATGCGTGCGGCCTGGACCACGTAGCAAGACCCTATCTCAGAGTGAAAATCAGAAGGCTGGGGAGGCAGCCCAGAGGTAGACTGCTCCTGGGTTCCGCCCCGAGTACCAAAGAACAAAAGGGAGGAGGCAGAGAACAGTGAGACCAGGGGTGACGGGAGCCGCCTGCTGTGCCTGGGGACGTGGGTCAGAGGCCGTCCCTGACCAGGTCCCCAGCAGAACCCAGGTTCATGGTGGAGAAAAGCGAGGGCCGTTTTTTGGCCCCGTTAATGTGGGATCTAAAACCAGCTCAGACTTCCAGATGCGATCCAGCTCAGCCCGCCTCCCAGCAGCCTGACCGCCACGGTCAGCACTTCACAGAGCGGGACGAGGCTTCGAGACGATGACGACCGGCCCCAGGCCTCACGAGCCACGTCCCAGCTCAGATCTGAAGCCCAGAGACCGGGCCACCCCCGGACTCACCCCGTGGCTGAAAGCGATGGCCACCAGCGCCACGCAGGCGGCCCCGGCCACGGCGAGCAGCAGGAGCAGCAGCGGCCCGTGCTGGCTGGTGAGGCGGTACTTCTCGTAGAGCGCGGCCTGGTCGGCGCCCTCCTCGCCCTCGTTGAGGAAGTAGCGCCCCTTGGCCGGCATCGTCCTCCTCTGCAGCCGTGGTCCTGCCGCCCACTCGGGAGCCCCCGCAGCCTGGGGGCATCTGCAGCGGCCTCCTCACAGGTCTAGGCCCAGGGCCTCTCCCCAGCTGGCGATCCGGGCTGGCCAGAGGTCCCCTGAGCCTGCAGCTCCATGGGGACACAGGCCTGCGATGGGCCAGCCTCCTCCCTGGGGTCCAGGACGGGCTGAAGGCACACCCCGCGTCCTCAGCTCTGCGGAGACAAAGCAGACCCGGGGTGTGACGCGGGCTGGCTCCAGGGCCTTTCCGGGACAGCACTGTCCCGTGCAGTAGCCGCTGGCCTCGTGTGGCTATTTGAAAGTGAATTTAAAGTAATTAAAAATAAAACTGAAAATCCGGCTGCACAAGCCACTTTTCAAAGGTCCCACAGCCAAGCCACACGTGGCTGGCAGCCACTGCAGCGGGTGGCGTGGACACAGCCCTCCTAGCACGCTGCTGCTCCGGAGGTCTGCTACCGTCCCCATGTCAGACTGCGACCCACCTCGATGAATTCCGCACACGGGGTCAGGTGCAAATCTTGGTCACTGAATTTCGGCAGAGCTACCTCTGACATAAATCAGGAGCACGGGCCGGGGGCTGTGTCCAGGCTCTGTCCTGTCCCCTGGGTCCTTGTGCAAGCACCACACTCCCTGGGATCCTGGGGCCTTTTGGTGAGTCTAGGGTCTCTAGGTCCAGGGGGTTCCAACTGTGATCCTGGCAGCCCTGGGACCTGGGGACTGCCTCAGGGCCCAGAGGGGACTGGGAGGCTGAGGGGCCCGGGCTCAGAGCCCAACCAGGGTATCCCCCTGCATCTGAGAGACATTACTTTCACAGGAAGTCTGGGGTCTGCTTCTCTTAAAACGACCCACTGATAAATTTAAATGGTCCGCAAGCCCCAGTCAAAGGAAGCAGAGTGGAACCAGCTCCGCCCACTCGTCAGAGCATCCACTCATTCCCAAAGGGCTTTAATGACACCTGTCTCCATGGCCGTGGGTGGCTGGTTGACTCTCTCCAGGACTCCCAGGGTCCACAGGGAGAACGCCAACCCCCACACGCACCTCTAAATGTAATCAGTCCTCAGTCCACGGGAGGCGTCTCCTGAGCTTTTACCAGACACCGGGCCACACATGCTGTGGGGCTCGCAGAACGAGATGCGGCCCCTCCCAATCCAAGGCTCCCCTAAAACAGCTCTTGGCAGTAACCACGGCAGCAGCCCTGTCACACCAGGCCTCTGCCCCCACGCTCATCTTTGTAACCTGCGGAGGCCAGCCGTTTCACAGATGCAGAGCTGAGCCCAGAGAGGCACGGTGGCTGGCTCAGGATCACACAGTGGGCGCTGGTTGCGGGAGGGGCTGTGAGTCAAACCCGGGTCCACCAGCTCCCCATCACAGATCCTCGGCCCCAGCTTCCCCACAAACATCCCAGGGGACCAAACCAGATGCCACAAAACATGAACAGCAACACTGACCACCGTACTGGGGTCACCAGGCTGAGAAAGCCAATGCCAGGGGGCTGGGACCCTCTACGGCTGCCCCACCCTCCAGACAGTTCCCAGACAGAGCCGCGGCCGAGGGTGCGTGCACACAGGCGTAAGAGTGCACACACGCACGTCCCCGCCCACATGTTCGTCCCCGCCCACATTCTCATCCCCTCACCCTGGGTCACCTAGTGTCCAGACGCTGACCTGCCCCTCCAGGCCCACAGAGCCGGGCACAGAGGCAGGAGCTGCTGCAGGGTCCCCGGGCCGTGGGAACCCAGGCCGGCCAGCCCTCCTCTGGGGCGCTAACTAGGCCACTTCCTGGGCAACGGTGGGTGGGAAAGGAGGTGGACAATGGGCAGCCCTGGGCACAGGATCAGCACATCCAGGGACCTCATCCAGCTCCCCCACCAGCCGGGCTGTGCGGGGGGGGGGGGGGGGGGGGGCAGGGCTGTGCGGGCAGGGCTGGGGGCTGGGAGGAGCACGGCAGGGGGCCCCCCCAGGGCGTCTCCACAGCCAGCTCCTCTAGGCACTGCCCCCAGACCCCGAGGCCCCGCCTGGGAGGGTCCCAGCCCCTGTGCATGGGCAGCTCTCCTACCAGTCGCCAACTTACCAGCAACGGGGAGGCCCCTTGTCCCATCTGCCACCAGCGGTCCTGCAGCCTGGGCCTGCGCACTCCTGACGGGCAGCTCCCTGCTCCGGGCACTTCTTCTGGCCCAACCTTAGGCGGAGCCAAGCCCTGACTCCCTGCTGCTCCCCACCCCTACCCCATGGTCCTGTCCAAACTCTAAAGCCACCTGCTGAGCTGGGGCCCCTTCACTTGGAGGGCCTATGGTCCCAGAGACCCCTACTGCCACCATACCTCCTGACCACCCTATTGGCAGAGTGGCCCCACCTGATGAGGAGGGGACAGTGGGATGGCGACTCTTGCTCCCGCCGGGCAGCCCCTGGACCCCTGCTTCCAGCATCACCTGATGAGGTGTGGCCCATCAGCACAGGCCCGCCCAAGCCCCAGTCACCGAGGACATTCCAGTGAGAATCCTCTTGGGGACATTTGCTACCCCAGGGATGAAGCTGCTAGCAGGTCCCCAAGCCCCTACAAGGAGAAAGTCCCCTTGGAAATGACACCAAACGGAGAACTGGGGATCCAGCGGCCTGACCCCCCCAGGGCCCGAAACTCAAGCCCCCGAGGGCCCCTCAAACACTGGATCCCTTTCAGCTTGAGCCAGTGTGAGTTTCTGTCACTGCAACTAAGCCCCAGGCCTCACATCCGGCTCCCTGACCCGGTCTATTCTGTCCGAGAAGCCCTTGTGGCCCTTCCGTGTGTCCAGAACCAAGGGACCCACTTAGCACACAGTGAGAGTGACCTGCAGATGCAGCCCACTCTGGCTGAGTCCTGCTCTGCAAGGGAGCTGGGCCTCAGGCCACCACAGCCCCAGCTCAGGCCTTGTCACCATGCCCCAGGCCACCACAGCCCTAGCTCAGCCAGGCTACAGAAGACCTAAGGCAGCAGACCAGCAGGAGACCCAGGGCTGCGGGAGGCTGGGGCAGGCAGGAGCTCTCTGGTCCTCTCCAGGGGCCTCCAGAGAGGCTTTCCCCGGGGAGAACTTAGGGACCCAGAGGGAGCCTTAGGCCTAAAGGAGTAAGCCAGGCCACCTTGGTGGGCCTCAGCCCCCTGCAGCCCAGGTCCTGCGCAGCGTCTTCCTGTTAGACACTGACATCTCTTTCCACCCTGCACACTACCCCGTGGGTATGACCCCTGCTCCCATTTCACAGACAGGAACTGAGGCAGGTTCAGTTGCTGCCCATGTTCACACAGACGGTAAAAGGGGTAGGACTTGCACACCGGCCACCCAAGGTCCACCCCTTGTCCTGCCTGTCCCCCTCTGGGGCTGATACCCACAAAACCCTAACATCTGAAGGTGCCAAACCCTTCCTTGCCCTTGCCCCAAGAGGCCCAGGAGAGAACTCTGGCCAAGGGGCGTTGGGGGGAGCTAAGCAGACACAGACCATCCCTTCTGCCCTGCAGGAGGAGGTGGGCAGTGAGATCCCGGAAGGCCTCCTCCTCCAGGAAGCCCCAGTACCCCTGGCTCCTCCCTCACCTGCAGCGGGGGACTCGGTCACATGCGGACTCAAGGCCAGTGTTCCCAGCTGGGAGAAGGACTGGGAACAGGAGGCTGGGACACCCCAGGCTGGGTCCCCAGGTGCCAAGAGGACCTGCTGCAGAGGACCTGGCTGATCTGGCAGCTCCCCCAGCCCGCTGCTGTGGGTGCTGTGCTCCTGTCCACCCCCGGCTGTCCCAGATGCAGACGGGCCCTCACTTCCTCACCCCAACGAGCCGGCGGGAGCCCCGCTGCTTCCTCTGGCCGCGCTCAGTAGGCCCCGGGCTGCGCAGGGCCTGGGGCCCTGGCGGCCTCAGGAAAGGGAAGTGGGGCCTGGAGGCGTGAGGGCAGGCGGCCTGCAGGGGAGGCTCTGCTCGCCCTGGGCCCACATCCCGCCAGCGATCACACCAGTGACCCACCACAGCAGTCTGGCCCCCAGGCTGGCTGGGCCCTTAGCCCCCCTGGGGACAGAGTCACCGCCTCAGAGACCTTGAACTCTGTGAAGCTGCTCTGCCCAGCACCAGGCCCAGCAAGGGGCGACCTCGACGGGGACAGAGGGATTCCTCGCTCCCTGTCCTCACCCCTGTCCCCAGAGCCTGGCCTCAGGCCTCTGCACCTCTGCTCCCCCCGCCCTTCCTCCACACACCCCGCAGCTGCCCCCAGCAGGCGCTGCACACCCGCGTCCCTTGGTGGGGGGAGCCAGCAGAGTGAGGGCCAGGAGGCGGAGGGCGGGAAGCAGCGGCGCGGGAGGGCGAGCCGGGCGCGGGAGGGCGGGTGCCGGGCAGAGGAACGGGAGCACTGCGCCCACCTCTCGGGTGGCCAGCACCCGAGGGAGGAGCCCAGATCCCGGTCCGGCTCTGCCGCCACTGACCTGGGCCCTCTCCCCTCGGTACTGATGACCCAGTGGTCTGCACGTGTCCGGCCAGGGCTGCAGGGACAAAGCTGTGAGTGACCCGGGCCAGCACTGCTGTCCCCCAGACCCTGCAGGACCCCCAGGGGACTCGGCCTCAGCCCCCAGGCTCTGGACCTGCGGACCCTCACCCACCTGCTCTGTGATCCAGAGCAAGACCCTGGCCGACCCGGGCTCCATTCACTGGCTCAGGGGCACCGGGTCAGACTGGGCTGGGGGAGGCCAACTGGCTCCGAGGAGAACCAGGTACTGGACGGAGTGGACGGAAGAAGGACCAATCCTACGGGTAGAGGGGCGGGAGCTGTTCTCTACAGCTGAAATGCTCCCTCTGCGTCCTTCCCTGGGCTCAGCAGGACCTGAAGTCCTCTCTCCTTTAACATGAAACACAGGAGTCCAGCTCGGCCAGCCCGGCCAGTTCCCGTGAACAAAGCCTGCTCAGTCGGCGGTCGGCCATCCATTCTCCCCTCTTCATTTTCCTTCAGCAGATGTGCATGAGCACCTACTATGTGCCGGGCACCAGGCCAGGGACCCGCAGGCAGCCATCTAGCTGTGCAGGCATCAGCTCCCGGAGGCAGAGACCTGGCCCCTGCCGCCACCCCCTCAGCCAGGACTCCGCACACTGTGGGTGGCGGGTGCCCGGCAACAGCGCTCCTCAGCCCCCGGCCCATGGAGCAGGCTCCCTGCTGCAAGGAGCAGCTGCATGTACCCCACCCTCAGCCAGCTCCACCACCGAGGGTTCCCTTCTGTAGACTGGGAACCCCTTCTCACCACAGTGAGCAGATTCCTGGCCCCTCTTCCCTTGATAAGGAAGAACAGAAGGGCAAGTGTCAAGGGCCTCTCAGGAGGTGCCAGGCCTGCCCAGGACACAGCCAGGAGGCATGAAGGGGGCTGGGATGTGGGGAAAGACAGGCACCAGGGACCTGGAGGGCAGGAAGGACGCACATTTGAGTCTCAACTCCTACTGAAGCAGCCTGTTGGAAGGTGACAGTCCAGGAGGCAGACAGACAGACAGCGGAGCAACCTCAACAGGAGGAATTCCAAAGAGACCTCAAGAAGACTCCCAGAATGCTGTTGTGTGTCACCTGTGTCTAACCTGATACAAAACTGAAAATCTCTGGAGAAGACGGATAAACCCTGTTGTTTAAGTAAACAATTAACTACATGGTTAAAAAAAAAAAAAAAAAAAAGCATAATCAAGACAGGTGACAGATAAGGGAAGCAAATGAAGCTAATCTCCCTCATATGTAAAGAGCTCCTGCAATTAAATAAAGATCATAACCCAATAGGAAAACATATGATCAGGAAGCTCACAGAAAAGGCAATTAAAATGGCTTTTAAACATTTGGAAAAGACATGACTTTCCCCCATAATAGTAAACACAAAACTACCATGAAAAACCTTCAATTGGCAAAGATGACTGCATTTCTTAAATGGGGTTTTTGGTTTTGTTTTCTTTTTCTGGTACTGGGGATGGAACTCAAGGACATTCAACCACTGAGCCACACCCTCAGCCCTATTTTGTATTTTATTTGGAGACAGAGTCTCACTGAGTTGCTTAGGGCCTCGCCACTGCTGAGACTGGCTTTGAACTTGTGATCCTCCTGCCTTCACCTGCCAAGCCGCTGGGATGACAGGCAGGCATCACCGTGCCGGCCATAAATGTGTGTTTGAAACAGGTACTTACATCGCCTCCAGGGCAAGACTGAGTCAGCACAACCCCTGGGAAGGCAGGTTGGGGTTCCTAACAAAGGCACCACTGTATACACATACCTTTTGACATAGCCAATCTACTTCAAGTCATTCACCTACAGACACTCTCACCTGTGTGAATGACAGACGTGCCAGGTGACTCACGATGGCATTCTGCATAATAGTGAGTGGCTGAAACCAGGTGTCTACCTATCAGGAACTGGCGACATGGATCATGGTACTCTACCTTCCTGCAGTGGGATACTATGCAGCTTGAGATCCTGTGGAAACCTCTCCTAGTCAAAGCACGGAGCAGAACAGAGGAAGGAACAGAGGAAGGAACACAGAAAACCAAAACTCGCTTTGGCAGAGAGGCCAGATGGCACTTCTCTTTTTCAGTTTCCATTCCTATTGTTGTGTTGCTTGTGCAAGTGTAAAAAAAAAAAAATTTCTTAATATCTATTTTTTAAAAAAGAATCCCAGGTCCATCTTTTCTAAGCTGCGTGACCCTGTGCCTCAGTTTCCACTTTTGAAATAAGGGGAGAGAATACCAGTCTGAGCACACGGGGCCCTGGGAGGATTCCGTGGGTCCTGCAGGAGGGTGTTGGGCCTGCGTCTGTCACAGACGGCCACGTCTGGGTGGCCCCTGTTGTGAGGTGGCAGGTGAGTGGCCCAGAGCAGCCCTTCCCCCCGTCACCTGCAGCCTGCCTGAGCCTGTGGCACTGCAGGGGTGGGACAGGCCCGGCTCCCCCTCTGCCCTGGGGACCTCTGGGTGGAGAGAGCAGGGGTCACCATCTCGGGATGGCACTTGGTGCCATGAGTGGCCCCACCGGTTGGTGACACTGGCTGGGCCAGGGACCATCCCTGGAGCCCACCCAGGGAGGGGGAGGTGAGGACGCTGGCCCCAGCCAGGGGAGCTCCCCGGTGGCATCCCAGGGGACACAGAGCCTTCCCCAAGCTTCAGGCCACCCTCGGGGCGCGCCCTGCAGGGGGAGACTGGACAGCAGCACCCCTGCCACCCGCCTGGCCCCTCTTCACCTTCCCGAGTGGGCGCTGGGCGGTGGGCGGAGCCAGGCCTCCTCTCCCAGGGCTCTCCCCCCAACTCCCCGGATCCTAACTCGGATCCTAACCCGGATCCTAACCCGCTGGTCCAGACCTGCCAGCTACAGTTCCCTCCTGCTGGGACAGGAGCTCAGGCCTGCCCTGCTCCAAGTCCAGGCTCGGTGTCCTGTGCCACCCTCTGCCCCACCGCAGGGAAAGTGACGCCACTGAGCACACCCCCCCACGCAGTCCCCAATCACAGGAAGTGCTGCGCGCACTCCTTCCTCTGTCCCATTTAAAGGTCCCCGTGCAGCCAGCGCAGGGGTGCGCACCTGGGATCCCAGCAGCAGGGTTACAAGTTTGAGGCCAGCCTTGCTCAGCAACTGCGGGAGACCCTGTCTCAAAATAAAAAAGTAATCAAGGGTAGAGGATGTGGCCCTTGGCACAGTGCCCTTGGGTTGACCCCCCCAGCCCTGGGGGTGGGGGAACCCCCTGCACATATTAGCAAATCGAAGGCTCTGACAAGTCCTGCAGGAAACCCCCTGAATCAGTCCTAGCGACGCCCTGTTGGCGGGACTCATGTCTGGCCATGAATATCAGTGGACTTCCTTTAGGGACAGGCTCACTTGGACCTCCCGTGGTGACTTGGCCACTACCCTCTCCCTTTCTGACAGGCTGGGGAGCTCCCTCAGGCTGGGGCCCCATTACCCCACCTCCACCTGACCCTGGGTTGTACCAGAAGGCTGCGTGGTGGGGAGGGGGACAGGCCCATGCCCCTACTTGTGGGCCAGGGGACCAGTCCTGACGGTGGCCTCCCTGGGTGAGGGCCAGGGGGTACTGGAGAAGAGGGCCTGGGAAGCACTCCAGGTCTCTCCAGTGCCAGTGGGCTCGGCCTCCCTCTCAGGCCTCCCTCCCAGGCCTCCCTCTCAGGCCTCCCCCTCAGGCCCCTCAGGCAGTCTTCAGGTGGGAAGTGACCTGCCCCTGGGGACAGCAGGCTGGAAAAGGACTCTGAATGCCCACCAGTTAACCGCTCCTGCCTACATTTCCTGACTGGCCGGGCCACGCAGGGAGATGGCCACCTGCCTCAGTTTCCCCGTGGGCCCCATGCAGGTCGGGGCAGGGGACAGAGCCCGGGGCTGAACACCAGGAGACCCGAGGTCCTGTCCCCGCTCTGCCCCAAGCCGTGTGACCTGGGCAGCTCCTCACCCTGTCCAGGCTGGCTCCTTGGGCCCCTCTAAGGCCCTTCCCTCTCGGCAGAGGCCAGCCCGTGGGTGGCAGAGGCGCCCGCCACCCAGCACGCGGCCCACCCGAGGCCACCGAGACGTCACTGCCCGGCCGGGCTCCCCGTCCCCATGGCAGACCTGAAGCCACCTCCTGCCCCAGCTTCCAGCCCACTTGCCGGGGCTTCCTGCGACCTCCCCCAAGACAGGGCCATGCGGGGGACAGGGGCTGCGGGGAGGCCAGGCTGAGGGCGGAAGAGCCTTGTGCAGGGGAAGGAGCCCCACCCGCCTCCCCACCAAACCACAGCCCCGGCTTCCGGGACTGCAGCCCCACCACAGGGGGCCCAAGCCCTGCTCCTCCCCTTCCCTGCAGGCTCTCACCTCCAGGCTGGCCTCCAGGCCTGCAGGCAGGGCACTGGTGGAGCCTCAGGCCACGGGCCTCCCCGAGGCGGCCCCCAGGGCTCCCACAGCTGTCCAGAGCCCCGGGAACAACCACCCGTGCCCGCTCAGCCCTGGCCACAGAACTCCAGCGCTTCCCGGCCTCCTGGGTGGGTGTGTGATCCACTGATCTCGCTTCCCCAAATACGCCCCACCCTTCGGCCTCCTCCTGCCGCCTCCCACCTCCACGGCTGGGAGGGCTCCTGCCGCCTGTCACAACCAGCCCCCGGCCACCTCCTCCAGGAAGGCGGCCGGCCCCTCCCCAGTCTGGCCTCGGCTGGTGCAGCACCCACGCCCAGCTCCCAGCCTCCCACAGCACCAGGTGGACCATCAGAGCCGCAGCCACACACGGCTCAGGGCCAGGCTCCAACCCGGGCCCCATCCCGTCTGCCTGAGCTCTGGCAGGTCACTAGCCTCTGAGGACCCGAGCTCTCCCCAGTGATGGAGAGGAGCCCTGCCTCCCGCCACGCCCTGTTCTGGCAGTGAAATCGCCTCCTGGCTGTAAACCTCCTCATAAATCCAGAAACACCGCACCGGGGAAGGGGCCCACCTGCCACAGGGGGTCGGCCTAGGGCTCCAGACCCACCCACCAAGGGCTCACGGGGCGCAGGGGAGCAGCTGAAGCCACAATAAGACAGATAGGCCCCTGTGCCGCTCACGCTGGGGGCAGGAGGCACACCACAGATGAGCTGAGTGAGGAAAGGCAAATGCCCAGGTGGGCAGGGGTGAAGCCGGGGTCCGCAGAGTCTAGTGGGAACACAGGATCCACCTGGGAGGAGCTGTGTGGCTCTATACATGTTCATTAACCTCTCTGGTCCTGAGTTTTCTCACCAAAAGAATGCACGGGTAATGGTTCCTAGCTCTCAAGGGCTTCACAGAGGAGGGTATGCAGCGAGTGCCAACACACGGCATTATGTCAGCCGGCTCCAGACACAAGGGATTGGCGGCCTGGGAAATGGGCACCACGTCCACATTTCAAGTCCCAGGGGTCTCCCTTCCACTTCTCTTCCCTCAGGGACTGGCCCAGGCCCTGCCTGGCACCACCGCACCCCCTCCTCAGGGACAGAGGGGTGGCTCCAGGGAGTCTGGGTGTTTCAAAGGAGGCCACTTCCCATGCCCAGGCCCCTATTAGAGCAGCCTCCGTGACTTCAAAGGCTCCTCCGCCGGGGGCCCTGGGAGACAGGTGTGGGAGGCGGCAGGGCCGGGCCAGCAGCAGGCAGAGCTCCAGCCCCGCCCACACTGTCAGGCGATTCCCAGGATGCAGGACCAGCCTGCCCACTGCAGAGGTGGACACTGAGGCCCGAAGGAGGGGCAGTGGCTCCGGGGGACGGAGCAGGACAGGAGGAGCCCAGGTGACCAGCCCCAAGTTCACCTCCTCCTGAGAGAGACCCGGGGAACGGGCAGGAGCCAAGGGCCCAGCGCCCCCAGCTCGGCTCCAGCCAGAACTCACCCTGGGCTGGCCCTGAGGAGCGCCTGGTCCCCCCTTTCCTGTCTGCTCTCCTCCGCAGCCAGTCAGCACCACTGAGGCCCAGGCTGAGCCCCAGAGCCCACCGCAGGGCAGACTGGCCAGACCTGGGGCAGCACAGAACCAGAGCAGGGGCCGGAGAGGCCTGGACCCCGAAAAACAAAAAGATGCCAAGCAGGTCACTGTGGGTCCCCGTGACCATGGGGGCTCTGGGCCCTTGGAGCCAAGCAGTGACACCACCCACAAGAGTCCCACCAGGGACCTCAGGGTCCCCAAACCCAGTCCAAGGACTGTGGCCACTCCTCCCCTGAAATCACCCCCAGGCTCCCATGGCCCAGGGGCGGAGGTGGGCCTCAGGGGAAGCGCAGCTGAGAGCTGAGGACGTCCCTGGGCCCCTTTCCCTCGGGGGAGTCCCTTCCGACCATCAGCATGGCAGAGGGGACAGAGGGACAGAGGCACAGGGAAGGAGCGGACAGGAGGGTCCGCCCAGCACCCAGGCACAGTAACGGCCAGGGGCGGCTGCGGGCGTGGGGTGTCACTTGAGCTTCTCCCTGGGCTCAAGCACCCCCGAAAGGGGTCACATTCCAAGGTACGAGGCCAGGGGACAGCCAGGTGGGCTGAGGAGCAAGTTGAGGAGGGACTGGCCCAGAGTGGGTGACAAGGGACAGGGGCAGAGCTGAGAGGGAGGTGGGCCAGGTCAAGGAGGTGACAGCCGGAGGCAGTGGCAGGTCGGGCCAGATGCCTGTGGCTAGCCAGGGGGCTGTGCCACCCTCCTTAGTGGAGCCAGGGCCCTGGGCGGAGGAGGCGGGCGGAACTCCCCACACCCAGGCTCCGGGGGCTGCGGCCTCTCAGGGACGGGAAGCGTCTTTCCTGCATCTGACGCTCCATGAACCCAGCTGGACGCCGCATCAGCCCCGTTTTACAGATCAACTGAGGCACAGAGAGACACAGCGATGGACCCAAGAAACGCAGGCTCCCGGGGAGTCCTGCCCCCCCCACCTCCCAGGTCCCCCAGAGCCTCCCAGGCTCCAGCCAAGGCAGAGGACAGCCCCATGACAATGACAGCTCTTCCACTAGGTGCCACCAGGGCAGTTCATGAACCCCATTGAATCCCTCGGCCCTCGGAGGCCTTGGGGACCACCAGCAGCCCCACGTCACAGATGCCAGACAAGCTCCGTCACACGCCGCGGGCAGAGTGGCACTGGAATCAGACCAGGGTGCCATCGGGCTGTCTCGGGAGGTGGGGGCCGGACTGGTGACCTCCACGAGACGCTGGCTCTCCGGCTGGTGGTCACGCACCGCCCCACTCACTGTCCAGACTGACCCAGCTCTCGGCTCCGCGGCTCTGACCCTCTGCCTGCTCCCCGGGAGGCCTGGAACGTTCTCAAGCCAGGTTACGGACAGCCCTCTGCCTGGGCAAGAGGAGAGGGCAGGTGGCCACCACCTCAGTGCGAAGGGGCCCCACCTCCTCTTCCTGCGGGAATGTGGGGGAGGCAGGCAGCACAGGGTCAGGCCACCAGCCCCTCGGGATGACCTGGGCAGTGGTGGAACAGCAGGGACAGACCGCCCCCGTGTCCGGATCATCCCGCTCCCTGATGTGTGGGACCTGACCTCAGGTCCAGGAAGGCAGTGCCCAGCGGGGGCATGAGGGCCCTCTGTTGGACCAGCCACCTGAGAGGCCCTGAAGTGACGCTGGGCCAGCCACAGGGGACTGTCTTAGAGGAAGCTGACTTCTCACCTGGCCGGGAGACCACCCCGCCACTGACTCCTCCGCACCCACCAGGGCCCCCGTCCCAGCTTCGCCAAAGGTGAGGGGTGGTATCCCAACCCCACTCCAGACCTCAAATACGGGGAGGTTTTCAGAGACCAGCTCACGGGGTGATCCGAGAGAGGACGGTACCCCGGGTCTCTGCGTCCACCTCCGTCACCTGGGGCGGGGTGACCGGTACCCACCACACAGGCAAGAGGCGGGGAATGGGCCAGACTAATAGCTACAGATGGCAGAGGGTGGTGCCCGCCCCCCACGCGACACCGCAGTGGACCTTGGTCCTCCTTTGGTCCATCACTCCTGCCCCGTCGCACCTGTCCACACCCACCCCCGTTCCCACACAAAACTCCAGAATGCCCAGGTTCTCGGAGACGGGAGGACACCCCCCCAGCAGAGCGAGAGGCTCAGGCGCCCGCGCCTCCTCTCCAGCCCGCGGGCTCGCCATTCAGTGCCCCTTTGGCTTGTCCAAGACAAGAGCGCTTTCACCGTGTCACCGACCCGTGTCCTCTTCTCGACCTTTTCCCCTAACAAGCACCAATGCAAGCCCTGAAGCTTTCAGTGTGCCGTCCACACACAGCAAGACCCCGCCCCAGCACCGTCCGCCTGCCCACCGCTGTCTGAGAGCTGGGTGACAGCCCTTCCAAGCCCACTATGGCCTCCAGTGCAGGCCCTGGAGCAGGGACCCTCCCCACCTCAGGCTCTTCACTGCCCCCAGGGTTGGCCAGGGAGCAGACCCTAGCCCAGCTGTGCTGACCCTGAAGCCCAGTGGACGACAGGAGAGAGGTACCCGCTCCCCCTGTGTCCACACACGTGTGCTTTGATGAGTGCATGGAGAGGTCTGGAAGGCGGACGCCCTCCTGACGGTCTACCTTAGTTCCGGGGCCTGGGCTGGGAGGGACAGAGGAGGGCCGTTCCCTTTCCCGAGGCAGCTGCAGCGCCTCCGACTTGGGTGTGTGCCACGCTCGGGGTTTAAAAGCTGTTTCCTTCTCTTATTTGCAGAGTTGGAGAGGGAACCCGGTCCCCCAGGGCTCGCAAGCTACACCCCCGCCTCCGCTCGCCGAGGGTTTTTCGGTTTTGTTTTATTGAGTCGGATCCTTTGCCAGGTTTTTACTTTCTTTGAAAAGAGTGAAATGTGCTCGAAAACGTGGAATCTCCATCCTGAAAACAAACGTCTGGGCACCGAGGTTCCCAGCACCGAGGAGGAGGCCGGGGCCAAGGCGCAGCACCGCGGCCAGAGCCTGATGGCCGTCATCTCCCGTCCTCTGTTGACCAGGAGCCACCGGCCAGCCCCCTCCCCGCCAGCCATCCCAGCCAGGCCCACTGGGCTCAATTCCTGCCACCCGCCAGGGCACAGGCCTGTCCCGCCCGTCCCCTGAGACGGCACGCGGTCCCCACACCCGCGCCCAGCTTTACCTGGTTCTCCGGGTGCCCCTCGGCGGGCAGGCCAGGCTCTGTGCCTGCAGGGACGTCCTCAGAGGGCTCCCGGGTCACCATGCGGAGGCCCTCCACCGGCTGCTACCTAACGGGAGTGAGTCACAGCGACCGCCACTTCCTGCTCTGGCGGCGCCCCAGGAAGGCTGCTGTGCGCCCCGCTGCGGGGTGTGTGGGCCCCTCTCCCCGCCTGGCCAGCCGGGCCCTCGACGGACGGACGGGAGCGGGGCAGCTGCCAGCCCAGGCCAGGCTCCAGTGACTTCACGGAAATTTGAAGCTCGAAGCTGGAACAATTTTGAAAAAAAAAAAAAATAATAAAACAAAAAACCAAGAGGCTGGAGCTGCGGCCGGGGTAGGCGCCCGCCTGGTGAGCGCGGCCCGGTGGATCCCCGGCACCACAGGGACAAAAAGGACCAAGACCTCCGTCAGGAGCCCCAGGACGCCGGCTCTAGGCAGGGCTGGCCCTCCTCGGCCCCAGGCAGACAGTGGGGCCTGCGCCTGGCCGTGCCTCTCACGCCCTCCACTTCCTGGGCTCAGTTTCCCACCCACAGTGCAGTGGGGTGCTCAGGAGATGGCCTGAGAGGTCCCAGTCTTCCAGGACAGCCTGCTGCCCCCCACTCCACATCGCCTGGCTGCAGCGTCCAGGGCCGGGAAGGCCGAGCGCAGCCTTGGAGTTTCCATTGCCAACAGTGGAGCCCCGGAGAGCCCCGCAGACGGGCACCATGAGGCCAGGGATCAGCCCAGCTCCCCTTCCATCCTGCTGGGCTTCCGCTTCCCCGCTGGGTCATGGGGAGCCCAGTGGTGAGACACCAGGAAGGACCAGAGAGCAGGGACCTCCGAGACAGAGGGGCTGGGGGGCTGGGGCTGGGGGGCTCCGGCTGGTCCTCAGGGACCCCTGCTGAGATGCGCCTGGGTCTCCCCACATCCCACCTCGGGTGTCAGACACTCCTGGGCCTCCCGCCCCTGCCTGTCCCACCACAGCGTCTCTGTTGCTCTGTCCCCCAGAAGGTGGCTATACCACCAGCACCTCTGTCCCCGACGCCCAGCGCTAGTTGGACACAGAGTGGGACTGCACACAGCAAGGCTCTTCTATGCCAGACCCTGTGCTGGGAACTAGCAAGTGACCTAAGTATCTGTCACCTTGGGGGGAGACAAGCATCGGATTCGCTCTGGGCTATTCCAAAAGCCAAAGGAGGGGGTGAAGGACCTCACAAGGAGCCTGGCCATTGCTCTCCCTCCTTTTAACACCCATCTCCCAGGCCTGGGCATTCCAAAACAGAAAAGGAATGGACATCACTAGAGGGGAAAGATCAGCCCTGGACCCGAGAAGGGATTCACAGCGGATATGTCTGACCAAAGATTCCTCTCCAGAATATATAAAGATCACCCACAAATCAAGAAGAAGATTGAGAGCTGGGGTCGTGGCTCAGTGGTAGAGCGCTTGCCTAGCATGTGTGAGGCACTGGTTTCAATCCTCACACCACATGAAAGTAAATAAATAAAAGATATTGTGTCCATCTACAACTAAAAAAATATATATATTTTAAAAAAAGAAAAAGAGGGCTGGGATCATGGCTCAGTGGTAGAGCGCTTGCCTAGCATGTGGGAGGCCCTGGGTTTGATCCCTGGCAACATATAAAAAAATAAACAAATAAAATAACGTTATCGTGTCCATCTACAACTAAAAAAATATTTAAAAAAGAAGAAGAAGGAGGAAGAGGAGGAGGTGGAGGAGGTGAAGGAGGAGGAGGTGGAGGAGGAAGAGGAGGAGGAGGAGGAGACACCATGCTGGGCAATGATTTGGGAGGCTGAAGCAGGAGGATTGCAAATTAAAGGCCAGCCTCAGCAACTTAGCAAGATCCTGTCTCAAAATCTTTAAAAATGAAATAAAAAGAGCTGGGAATGATGTAGCTCGGTGGTAGAGTGTCCCTGAGTTTGATTCCCAGGACCAGGGCAGGGGGACCCTGCCTAAGGGTGCATTACACCACTAGAATGACTAAAATTAAAAGGAAAATACCAAGTGTTGACAAGAATGTGGAGCAACTCCAAATCCCGCGTACCCTGGTAAGAATGCAGAACGGTGCCTCCACACTGGAAAATCCTCCTGCAGTGTGGACTCGGCTAACCACAGGCTTCCCTAGTGACTCAGCAATCCAGCTCAGACATTTACCCGAAAGAAGTGGGTACATGTGCCCACAAAAGACCTGCCTCCCAAGGTTCAGCTCCGTCCTAACAGTAAACTGGAAACAATCCAAATGCCCTGCAACGGGGAACGGAGAAACACGTTTCACAGGTGTATACCACACTCAGCCACAGATAGGAGCAGGTGGTCCCCCCACGCCATGGGCGAGCGGCACCGCAGCGAGCAGAGCCAGAGGACCCGCTCATTCCTACCTGTTTCCACTCACGTGAGACTTCAGAAAAGTCCACCTCATCTACGTGACAGAGCGGGACAGGTTCACCCCTGGAGGATGCTGACTGGGAAGGGACACAGGGGACCTTCTGGGGGCTGACGATGTTCTCAGTCTCAAGCTGGTGCTGGGAACGTGGGTGTGTGAGAAGGAAAAGTGACCGCTCCGGCCGCTCAGTGTGCACTCTTGACTGTGTGTAAATCACACTTTAACAGCATTGACTGATCCCTGGTCCCTTTGTTTACTTTGGAGGATGTGGCGCTCGCTGTAGGCTGCGGGAACACGGGCCTGACTGAGTCTGGCCAGAGCCAGGTGCAGAGCCAAAGCCGGGGTGAGCCGGGCCCAGAGGCTTGCGGGGGACAGGATGTGTGGAACCTGTCCAGGGACAGCAGCGAGCAGGGAGGCTGGGGGTCAGCAGGGGTGAGCTGTCCCTCTCCAAGGCAGGCAAAGTCCAGGGAATGGCCAGGTGGGGAGCAAGTGACCCCGATCGCACCTGAAAGATCACACCTTGTGTCCACCATGAGGTCCTCCTGTGTGCAGAGGCCAGGGCCCCTGTGGTCAGCAGCGGACGCCAAGACTTCACACACTGGGCCCACATAATCCCTCATCAACCCCACGAGGGCGGGCCTGCTACCATCCCTCCTGCACAGAAGAGGAAACCGAGGCTCAGAGAGGCCACCTGCCAAAGCGCACAGACAGAAGCCCAGTCGGGACTCAGTCTCACCCCATCCACTCCACAGCCTGAGCTCTCAGACTCTCATGGCTGACCCTCCCGGGAGAAAGGAAAGGCTTCCTTGGGGACTAAGTGCCCCCAACAAGATCACCAAGCCCTGACAGGCCGTGACCCCAGGCCTACAGAGCAGCCTCCCTGCTCTCCTCCAGCTCCCCCAAGAAGGGGGGCCTCCGGCCCTTAGAGCATCAGGAAGCATCAGGTCCTGTGTGCTCAAGGGGCCAGGGCCTGCAGCATGGGCCAGCCCTCTCCTCGCCCCCTGCCCTGTTCCTGGTGCTAGGGACACAGAAGTGACTTGGGCACAAACCCTGTCATGCAAGTTCCAGCCTGGGGGAGGGTCTCACCAAGGCACGGCACAGAGAAGGCAGGGAGACACCCTAAAGGCAAGTGATGGGGTCCGACACACAGGAGAGAGGCCTCAGCCGCCAGGGGGAGGTCTGGGGGGGCCCAAGACCAGGCCGCGAAATAGTGGGCAGGAGGAATAAAACTGCAGCAAAACAAGGCGGACAGAGCTGTCAGTCGGCCAAGGGACAAACGAGGCTGAGCGCTGAGCAAACAGCTTGGCGCCTTCGACAAACCCAGATGTCCAGCCCCTCCCCCGCGGGAGGAAGCCCATCGCCCCCCAGCGCCTTGCAAACTCTGGGCACGCTTCTGCAGGACAGGGGCATGGGAGGGAAACAAGGGTCCCCACCGGTCACCTCTCTCCCGCCACCAGGCGGGGAGCAGGCTCCCCACACCCCAGCAGAGCCCTGGCAGGGGTCTGAGCAGTCAGGCTGGCCACTGGCCACCACCCCAGCCCCTGGCCCAGGGGCAATGAAGAGCAGCCTGGAGTGGGAGTCGCAGTGGATGGCCTCAGCGAAGGCACAGGACCCCGGGAGCCCATCTGTGAAGTCACAACCTCACAGTCCAGCTCCATGGGGGCCCAGGGGCCAAGTGAGAAGACACGGGGGACAGAGAAGTGCTCAGTTAGCACCAGCAGGCCAGGGAGGCCGCCAAAACTGTGCTCTAGACTCGGGCTCCCCTTCCCACCTGTCCCCACGGCTGGCCCATGCCTCCTGCGTCAGGTCCTGGCCCCTCAGGCCCCCAGACCCAGCCCGACTCGTCTTGCCACCCTGTGTCCCACTGTGGCCCACTGTCCAGCCGCCCGACTCTCCTTGGGCCTTTCTCGGGCCTTTCTACCTCCTGAAAGGGTCAAGGCCATCCACCCTGCCAAGTCAGGCAGGAATGTCACCTCTTCCAGGAAGCGTCCCCCCAGGTCCTATCGTCACCATCACCGGGTCACAGTGCCACAGAGCCCCCTTGGCCCCCCTGGGGAGGACATTCATGGCCACCCTTTCTGTCGTGGCCATTTGACTCCTGTCAGCAGCTCCTATTCCCACAGGAAGTGGCTCTCAGCCCTCCAGGGTGGGCTCCTGACCAGGGCACCCGAGGGACAGGGGTGGGACTCAGGGAGGGCCACTGAGGCCCCGTCTTGTCGGAACTCCACGCAGAAGCCACTGGCCTTTCACCGGGCTGCTAGGACGGAAGCCGGGAGCCCCGGGCCCCTCTTGGTGGTCAGCCTCCTGCCTTAGTCCCCACGTTACCTGTGACCCGTCACACGGGTGGCTTCTGGGGTCCTGAAAGGCGTCACGGCGGCACCTTAGTCTTAGCTGGTCCCCTCTAGAGGAAGCCAGGGCCAGGGCAGGAGGCCGCCCAGCAGGCCTGTGGCAGAGCGCTGCTGCAGGAGCCCAGGCCTCTGCCCCCCAAGACCGAGCCCCGGGAAGCCCCAGGCCTTCAGATGCCAACAGCTGGACTGACACCCTGCCCACAGACCACCTCAGCAGGGACCCCAGCCACGGCCACCCAGCCGAGCCCCGTGGCTGACCCACAGAGGCTGTGGATGACTGCGGAATGTCACGCAGCAGCGGACAGTGGACACCTTCAAGTGCAGCAGAGAGACGGGGGGCCCCAGGTCACTCACACCAGCTCCCCAAGACCTCCATGACAGCAGCCACCAGGGCCCCTTTCACCCCTGCCTTGGGCCGGAGGGGGGTTTGGCTCTTCCCCTCGAAGAAACCCGTCTCATCCCGCTCTCTCACGCAGCCCGTGCCCCCCTGGCCCGCTCACCGAGGGCGAGGACAGCTGCCCAGCACCCGGAGCGCAGGAAGCCCTGGGGACCTTCCTGCCAGATTGCCCCGGTACCCAGCTCTGCATCAAGAACCCGGAGCCCGCTGTGCGGCCAGGAGCCAGAGCTCCCGAGGACAGAGCAGGCTCCGCCACACTGGGACACCTCTCTGGGACAGGCGCAGCCTTGTGGTCCCGTCACTCAGTGTCCTTTCAGATGGATTTTGCCCCCGGGGGTTGGGTGGCATTCCAGGGCATCCGCCCACGTCCTCTGGGACCTCTGGCCTCGTCTGTCCCTTCCCACTGAGGGCTCGGGATGAGCAGGGACCCTGCACCTTTGCCATCAGAATGAGCTCCCCGAAGCCCTCCCTCCAGGTAGGACTCTGAATGGCCACGGCCTGGCTCCAGCCCAGCAGGAGAAGGAGGATGCAGCCCACACCCTGTGGGTGGTGCGGCCTGGGGGAGTGGGGCTGGCCCCACCGCCCCGGGGTCTGCCAGGCGTGGGGGACAGGACTGTGAAGGGCCAGGGCAGCTGGGGTCACGGCGGGTTGAGTAACAGAGAATCCGCAAAGAACAGATGTGAGAGCGAGGCCCTGCCAACCAGGAGGCCCGTGTCCTTTGGAAAACTTTGCAGCTGGGCAGACGCCTGTCCTTCCCTGCACCCAGCCCCGTGTGACCCTCAGAAGAGCAGGAGGAAGATGGCGTCCTCCAGGAAGGTCCTGGGAAAGGGGGACAGATGCTGCCAAGGGAAGAAAGTGGCTCAGGCCCAGCACATAGGGCTACGGGTGCAGCCCGGGGCCAGGCACAGGCCCGTGTCCGCCCCTCCCCCCAAAAAAACATATTCCAAATCTTGGGAATTATTACTAAATGATAGAATTTAGAAGGGTTTTTGTTTAAATTCCATCTTTTTTTTTTTTTTTTGGTACCAAGGATTGAACTCAAGAGCCCTCGACCACTGAGCCACATCCCTGTTTTGTATTTTATTTAGAGATTAGAAATGGGGTCTCACTGAATTCCTTAGAGCCTCACCGTTGCTGAGGCTGGCTCTGAACTCTCCATCCTCCTGCCTCCGCCTCCTGAGCCACTGAGATTACAGGTGTGCCCCGCTCACATCACTCTTTGCTTATCTGTTGTTAAATTTTTCTCTAATAAAACTACACCAACCAGTTACAAGATCACAGGGGGAAAAGCAACTAAAGGAAGAAAGAGCAGGAATAAGGGGAAAGAATGCACCGAGTTCAGGAGTCCCCCAGCCAGCACCAAACTCGGCATCCCTCCTAGGCCAGGCAAAAACTGGAGCCCCCCCCCAAAAAATAAATTATGTTAAAGCCATCAAATATCAGTGGCGGACTACACAAGGAGCTTCCACAAGACAAGCCCACCTCCCAGAAGTGTGCAATGCCATCTCCAAGGTAGACGGAGCCTGTGCCTACAACCCATTACAGGATGCAGGGGGCAGGGCCATGCAGACAGGAAGCTCTACTGCAGAAAGGCACCTGCTTCCACCAAACCTCCACGGAGACAGGGGACAGACGAGTCCCAACTCCACGGACGACAGAATGGAGAACCACCTCATTAGGTGCATTAGGATTTGGATCCTGATTTTATTTAAAAAAAAAAAAAAAAAACTAAAAAAGTACATTTTTTGAGATTTATGAAACAATTGGAACCCTGACTCATTATGATCTTATAAACTATTGCTGATCTTTGGATGCAATGTTACATTTTTATTGTAAATTGTGTTTATGGAATACAAAATTCTCTCTGTACAATGTGGAATGATTAAGTCAAGCTAATTAACATATCCCTCACTTCAGATGTTTACCATGTTTTTGTGGTGAGAACATTAAAAATTTGGAAATATACGTTGTGGGCTGTGCTGTGATGCTTTTCTTTTTTTTTTTTTTAATGGTACCAGGAATTGAACCCAGCGATGCTCAACCACTGAGCCCCATCCCCAGCCTTATTTTGTATTTTATTTAGAGACAGGGTCTTGCTGAGTTGCTTGGGGCCTTGCTAAATTGCTGAGGCTGGCTTTGAACTCGTGATCCTCCTGCCTCAGCCTCCCTCCCCCTGACTTCTATTGGTTTCGACGCTATTATAAACAGGGTCTTTACATTTTTCTCTTTGGGATATTTTATTTTTAGTGTACTGAAATGCTACTGAATGTTGTGTGCTGATTGTGTGTCAGGCAACCTTACTGTATTCGTTTATCAGTTCTAACAGTTTTCTGATGGTCACAAGTTTTGTGTTTTTTTAAGCGTCCTTATCTCTTCACCACGTAGGGCCAGTTTTCACAGATGCAGTGATACTGGAGGGGGACGCAGAGATGCCTCCAGGCTGGCCAGAGTCAGGAGCTGGAGACCCTGCGGCCGGGGGAGTCTGGGGGTCAGCACGCTCCCCCTCCCTCTCTGTAGGTCTACTTTCCCATCAGGAAATGTGGACACCCTGCCAGCGCAGAGCTCTCCCATCTGCTGTCTCATCCGAGTGGCATACAGGGAAGAGGTCATTTTGGGCCCCTTTCTACCGATGAGGGAGGGATGTGTGGTCCTGAGAGGGCAGTGACTCACCCGGGGACTCCAAGCCAGCAGCACAGAACCCGCCAGCCCTGCCCCCGGCCGGGGGAGGGGGACAGTCGGGAGAGACAGAGTCAGAGACAGACACACAGACACAGGCCCTGCCCACTGCCTCCTGGAAGCAGTCAGAGACAGACACACAGACACAGGCCCTGCCCACTGCCTCCCGGAAGCCTCCGGGTCACCTGCCAGCCACCTTCCCCTCCCCAGGGCCTCCCACCTCACCCACAGGGGCTCAGAGGCGCGAGCAGCTGCCTGGGCGGCATCGTCTGCCTCTCCTGGTGGCGCTGTCTCCTGGGAGCCCCTCCCCAGCTCACCCTCTGACCACAGCAGAGCTCACCCAGGAGCTGGAAGCTCAGCGACTGGGACAGACAGGCCGCCAGACACGGCCTACCGCAGACCTGCATCCAGTCTGCGGGCGCCACGGTGGGGAAATGGACCTGCTTTTATTCACCCTAAGAATCCCCAGTGGATGGAGACCGCAGTTACCGGCTGCCGCGTGCATCAGGCTCGCTGCACAGATACTGGAAACAACCTACATGTCCAGCAACAGGGGACAGAGGAAGTCATCTGGCGCTCCTCCCGGGTGGAGCGCTGAGCTGACCTGAAGTCTGTCTGAGAACCTTGTTTCTCCGGCCCAACCCCCACAAAGCCTGGGACACACAAGACCCTCCCCAGAGGACTACAAGGCGGGTTGTGAGGCTCAACACTTTTTTTTCTTATCATTTGTTTGAGAAAAAAAAAGTCATTTGCAGGGACCTACGTCAATATGAAACGGGTTATTTCAAACAGCCAAGATTCCCCCCCTGCTGTATTTTCTGATTTTTCAAGAACCAAATGTGAATTCTTTCTGTAATTCATACTAAAGTCATTTAGAAATAAGAAGCAAGCTGATTCTCCTCCTCCCAACAGGGGCGCTCAGAGCCGTGGCCAGGGGCAGAGCTCGGCTTCCGCCCCAGCACCAGGCTGCCTGGCTGGGAGAGCTGTGAGGGTCACGTGGCCTCTGAACTCCAGTGTCCCCACCTGTCACCAAACTGCACTCCTCCTGCCACCTGCACTGACATGCCTCTGTGAGATGGGGACCGTAGGGCACATCTGCAAGGGCACCCAGACAAGGCCACCCAGCCGCTGCCCACCCCAGGCACAGGGGTGCCCACGTCCAGCCTTTGCTCACTGGGGCTGGTGGGAGCCGCTGGTCAGAGCCCAGCCCCACATGCAGAGAGGGCCCTGCCACCCTCCAGGGAGGCCCAGGATGCCCAGTCCTTAGGGAAAGACCCCGGGGCTCAGGGAAGAGGCTCGGGACCCGAGGCTCACCAGCAGACCAGGGCAAAAGCCACCGCGGGAGCCCTCTGGGAGCCCCTCCTGTACCCTCCTCACGGGGATCCACCCTGTACCCCTCTTCAGAGCCAGGCACACAGGGCTGCAGGCAGGATGCGAGGACCAGGAACACAACGGGACATGGCAGACTGTAGCCTCAAGCTCCGCGGCCCAGCCCCCGCAGCACCCCAATCCCCACGGCACCCCAGCCCCACACCCACGCCCTGCGTGCTCACATGGCCACGGAGCACGGCTGGATGGAGGAGCAGGCGGGGGAGAGAAGAACCTGGGGTCCCTTCCCCACGACGGCAAACCCAGAACCCCTGGAGGCCAACAGGGGACACTGATCAGTCAGGCCACTGGCCAGGTAAGGACCGGAGCAAACTAAGTCCTAGGTCCTGTGTGAGGAGGAGAGGTCGCTGAGCATGAGCCAGCAACTGCCACGCAGCCGCACGGCTGGAGGTGCTGGCCTTCTGAGTTTGGCAAAGGAAACTACAAATCTGGGTTTTTATGCAAAATCTTGTGGTTTTCAAATGTTGGCTATTCATCCAAAATACACTGTACTTCTGCAGTCCTTCTGTTAGTGCCTGAACTTCTATTAGTGCTGTGTGGCCCTGAGCAAACCACTTAACCTCTCTGGATTTCAGTAGTGTGATCTGTAAGGGGGAAAACCTAAACCTGCCTCTGGTTTGTTGTGACAATGAGACAAGTCAAACTGCCGAGGCTAATGGTAACAAAGCAGCAATAACAAGGTGACATTCACAGAGGGCTGAGCACCATTCTAAGTGACATGAATTGTTGTTAAGTCCTGTTCTGAGGTTAGAACTTAGGATCCTACTGTCTCGGCCTCTTGAGTTGCTGGGATCACAACTTTGAACTTGAAATATTATACACATAGTAGGTTTTTTCTTTTTCTTTTTCTTTTTGTGGTGCTGGGAATTGGACCCAGGGAAGCCAGCACTCTACCAACTGAGCTAGATACCAGCCCGGGTTTAGCAGTTGATGGACCTTTACTTTATTCATTTGTTTTATGTGGTGGGGAGAATCCAACCCAGGGCCTCACATGTGCTAGGCCAGCGCTCTACCACTGAGCCACCAGCCCAGCCCTGAATTTGAAATATTTTAAAAACTTCAGAAAAGTTAAGTACAAAGAACGCTCCTGAATTCTACCCAGATTTGTCTCTTTGTGTTATTTTGCCTCCTTTTCTTTATTTTATGGCTACTTACGGGCTTCTTTTTAGCATTTGAGCATAGAGGACTTAGGCTGTGTCCATTTACCCCTAAATGTGTTTGCACGTATTTCCTAAGAACGTGGATCCACATGAACAGTGATGAGAGCACTGACGTCAGTGCTTTGTGGTCCACATCCAGGCTCATCAACGTCCGTGTCCACAGGAGCTCTCTAGAGTCTTCTCCAGCTGCAGTTCACCTTCTGCATCTCACCGCCATGTCCTTTTGGCCTCCTTTCATCTGGAACTGATCCTAGGCCTTTGAGATCCACGTCCTCATTCCCATTTTGCAAAGAGGTGGAAGCGCTTGCCCGATGTCACACAGCTAGGAAGTGTGGAGCCTGGGGACTCCCTCCCCAGCCTGCGCTCTCCTCCCCAGGCCCCGGAGCTGGCAGAGAGCAGCCTTTGTGTTCATAACTGGAAACAGGGGCCCCTTCTGCTCACGTGGAAGCCTCCTCATGCAACAGGTGGTCACTGCTGAAGGAGGGCCCTCCCTCCCGCTCACAATGACAGGGCCTCCCGCTGCTGGCTCCCTGCACCTGGCCCTGGCTGGATGCCACGCCTCGACCCCGTGGGCCCCATTTAACCATTTCCAAATAGTGTGCTCAGGTGCGGAGGAGCCACCTGCCTCTAGCAAACAGGGGGACAGAGAGGGTAGGGCAGAGCCGCCCTGTTTCTCTCTTAAAGTCACAGTCCGGGTCCAAATGTCCGAAAGGCAGAGGGTGGTAAACGCCCTGGAGACGGAGCTTGAAGTCCTGGAGCCCTAAGAGTCCCAGGTCCTGCCCCTCACCACAGAGCACCCAGGCTGCAGGGCCCACCCAGGTCCGCCACGGCACTAGAAAGGGCTGCGCTGGAGGGAGGGGCGAGAGGATGGGGGTCACACACAGTCCGCCGCACCTGGGAAGCGGAGAGGGGCCTGCAGGTGGATCCTGCAGACTCAGCCTCCTCAGCAAGATCGGCAGGTCCCTGACCCCAGCCCAGGCCACAGGGAGGTGAAATCATCCAGTCCCCTGGGGACCAGAGCTCCACCCCACAATTCCAGGCTGGGCAACACTGGCTCCCAAATCTTGGGGCCTGGAGCTGTCAATGACCCCAGTGCCACTGCCCCTGGCCTGGTGCCCCCCAGGAGAGGGCCTGCCGTCGCTCACTCCCCATCTAGCCAGTCTCCAGGCCGTGTCCATCAAAAAGCTCTCCAGCTGTCACGAGCCACAGATCTCAACAGGCACACAGCGGAGGAGAGGAGGCGACCCTGCAATGAGAAACTCTGCAACTGACCGACCGGGGCTGCCGAGTCCCAGGCCCTTCTGTTAGGTTTCTCGCTAATTTGTAAGGAAACACCTCACAACCTTGGGACTCCACCGGAAGCTCGAGGCAGCCCCCAGACCTCACCTGCAAACCCAAGTCCAAGTAGCCACTCAGGAGTGCTTTTGAGAACTTACTAAAACAAACACAAGAGGAATAATGGCTTTTCTTCCTTATTGTTGATGTGGTGAAAATACAAAAAGCACGAATAAGTAAGAAGATGATCTGTCAACAACCCCCCCCCAAAGATACCCCTGAACAGACCCCTCCCTGTTCTCCTCTGGTTCACAGTAGACACATTGGCCTGCAGGCTGTGGGTGGTCAAGGTCACCCACTCTGTCTTCCCCATAGGCCAGTGGCCTTCAGAGGGCAGGCCCCACCTGGTGCAGGCAGCCCACTTAAGACCCCCAGCTGCATTCAGCCAGGGCCCGACATAAGCATCATCAGTTCTGTCCGCTCAGCTGCAGAGGAAGAGGATCCAAAAGGTGGGGATCGGAAGCAAAGGTCGGAACTGCCACCAGGTCATGGGTAGGAACAGGAAGAAGGGAGGGGTGGTCAGGCAGAAGCAATGCCATCTCCCCTTGGGGGGTAATTAACAGGCCCATCTGGGACTCAGCCTTCAGGTCTGAGTTGGGCTCACTCGTGGGTACTCGGCTCAAACTGCACCAAGCACTAACTTGCTATGAGACCGGTTTCCCCCCATAAACAGGGCTTCCAGTCCCGACATTTTTCCTCTCTCCAGTACTGGGGACTGAACCCAGGATCTCACCCTGCTGGGAAAGTGCTCTCACCCCCACCCCCTTCCTAACTTGTGATCAAAGGATGTGCAAAATTTGCAAGCAGGTCCCAGGCTCAGGTCCTCCATGACAGGCCCAGGGGCGCCCACTCTCAAATGTCCAGGCGCATGGTCGTACTGCCTGAGGGTGGCCGCACACCTTTTAGGGCTAGAGGCTACATATGGGGACCCAGTTCACCAAGGTGATGCTGCCCGTGGCTCTTCCCAAGATCTGCCTGCCACTCCTGCGGGACCTTCTCATAGACCTGGGGTCCCACCCCACACCCCCAGCTAAGCCAAGGTCCAAGGTGGACAAGCTCGTCCCCCGTGGGCCACCCGCCCACATCCTACAGCAGCTCTTGCATCCTAGCCCCTGTCTCCAGGCCCCTCGGTGCCATCCTGTCTGAGGGATGGTCTGAGCGCAGTCTCCGCTGTCCCTCAGGTCTCTGTCTTGTCATCCTAAGGTGGAGCGTCCCCAGTCCCTGCCGCTGGGGACCGTCTGGGAAGCCTCCCGGGCAGTGTCTGAGAGGGAGGGGGTGACAGAGAAGCCCTGACCCACCTGAGAGCTCCAAGCCTCCGTGGCCGGGCATCCCGCTCAGTCCCGCACCCCAAGACTGGGGAAGGACACCCAGGAGGGGCCCGCCCGCGCCCGCGGGCCTCCTCCCACCCGCGACCCGGGCGTCCCCGGGTCCCGCCCGCTCCCACCGGGCCTGGCCGGAGCCCCCGCCCGCGGCCACCTCGCCCCGCGCCCGCGCTCACCTGCAGCCCGGCTCCGCGCCGCCGCCTCCGCCCGAGTGGCCGCCCGAGTGGCCGCGGGCGGGCCCTGCGCTCCGGGCGGGGGCGGAGAGGCCGCAGGCGCCCCCCGCTGGCCGCCCTGCCCAGGCGACGCAGCCCGGGGTGGCCGGGCGCCCTCCCGCCGCGCCCCGCTCCGCGTCCCCGGAAAGGTGGGGGGCGCACCGCCATCCCGCTCGGCGCCGCCGCCCACCCGAGCCGGCCCGCAGGACTGCGCCTCCGAGTAACTCACGCTCTGGCTCGCGAGCTCCGGGCGCCCCCGCCCCGTCCCCTGCCCGGTCCCCAGGAGCAATCGCTTCCCAGCCCTCGCTCCAGACCTGGCCGCCCTCCAGGGAGGGCCGCGTTCGGGAAGGCGCTCCAGCGGGTGCGCTCGGGCCAAGGTGAGGAAGCTGTGGCCCAAACTCTGACTCAGGCCCCGACCTCCCGGGAGGGTCCAGGGTGGGAGCCGCCCACTGGCCGCCCTGGTGAGCACCGGCTTTATAGACCTGGCCTTCGCAGACACCAGGAGGACAAAGGCTGCCTAAGAAAGTGGCGTGCGACCTCATAGTGACCCCTATAACCCAGCCCTATAACCCAGGGTGGGGCCCAGAGTTGGCAGAAAAGAAAAAAAAAATCTGTTGGGTTTCCTCCAAGGCAGAGGCACCCAGGCTGGGAGAGCACCTCTGAGTCAGGCTGGGAGGGCTGCAGGCGAAAGGAGGGAGAATCAGCCTAAGGAGTGTGTTTAACTGGAGACTCCCCAGGCCCCTCCCGCCACCTTGTCCAGACACCTGAGTGAGGTCCTCACTGCGGTGGGTTCCCAGGGCATTCCTTGGAAACGGAGGCCCAGCTGCTCAGGAGTTTAACCAGTACCAGGCCATCTTGTGACACACAGGTTGAAGGAAGCCTGGACTACCTGGAACTCTCTGGTGGGACACTGTGACCAGGCAAACACCCTAAGGCCAAACACCCTGAGTTATCACAGTCACCCACAGCCGGCCTGGAACCCAGCCCAGCGACACTCACTTTGGAACCACGCTGAGGAATCGGATGGTGGAGTGCAGGAAAGTGAAGACCTAGCCCCCACTCCAGGTGTCCTACCTGAGGCTCACACCGCGTCCTTAGCAGATCCTCCCAGCTCCCCCGCGGCACCTCCTCTGGCCTCCTCTGAGCGCCAGGCAAGGTAAGACATTGGCTGTCTGGGCTCAAGCCGCTCCACTGTCAACCCCACCACCGACAGCCCTGCCCAGGTCACCAGAGCATTCCCAAGAACTCTCCTGAGCAGCTAGGCCTCCCAGGAGGGGGCCCTGGCAGTAGGCAGATGGTGACCCTCACCAGGGGCAGCTTCTGACCAGCCCATCCTGCGCCACAGCCCTCCCCAACAGCACCCACGCAGCAGGGAACCCACCTGTTTGGCCCCAGGCCTCCAGAACAGCAAGTGCCTTTGCCCTTGGGCTTTCCAAGCAGAGCCCAAGGTGCTCCTTGTCCAGGAGCCGTGCTGTGGCTTCCGTCCCTGCCCTCTGTGTCATCTTCCCACAAACCCATGACCAACTCCTCTGACAGCAGTTAGTTAAAAAGAGCTGGAGAAAGTGAGGTAGCCCCCGGTCGGCTGTCAGACATCCCCCTCCTGCCTCTGCTGGGACTCCCCAGTGACAGTCGCCTGGTGCCACATTCAGTCCTCCATCAGCAGCTCAAACCGGCCACCAGCAGTCTCCCAGACGTTTGATGGAGACCCACTGCCTGGCCCCACTTCTGATTCAGTAGCTGTGGGATGGGAGAGCAAGCCTTCTGCCACTTCGGGGCCTGCGGTCAGAGATGGGGGAGCCAGGCTCTGAAGCTCCGTCTCCCAGCAGGGCTGGGATCCTACTGCCAGAGTCTGCTCCCAGGGAATCTGCATTATTTCAAAAACCAGGTGAGTGCAGATAAGGATGGTACTTCAAACCGGAAGGACCAACACGGGATGGTTTCTGTTGAGAGTCGGCCACCATCTGAGGAAAAACTGTCTGATACCACCTCATACCCAGGCTTTAAAAAGAAGGGGAAAAAAAAAAAGTTAAAGATGTTTGTGTTTGAAAACAAAACCAAGAAAATATTTTGGTGAATTTGGAGTGGAGGAGAACGTTGGAGTCCTGGCTGAAGGGCTCCAGGTTAGAGCGGGCTGGCTCTGCCCAGGTGGGGGCCTCTCCCGACGGCCACATCCTGACTCTAATCATCAGCCATGTCGAAGAACTCCTGGACACATTTGCTTGAAGAGAGACCTCTGGGTGCTCAGGTCAGTGTCTGGGGCTTGCAGCAGTTTGGGGACCTGGCCTCACAGTGCGGGGAGAGGGTTTTAAGCCACTCGCCCATCACCCCGTCACAGTGGGAGCTGAAACCACTCATTTCAGTCAACTCAACCCTACCCTTTACCAGGCAACGGAGATCACCACCAGGTTGTCAGCACGAGGGCACACAGCCCGGTGTCCTGTCAGATCCTTCCACTCTGCCTCTTGTCACTTGGGGGCCTAGGGATGGCCTTCCCAGCCAAGTGGCCCTTGCTGCCCACCTCTGAGGAGGAAGGGGTCACCTCGTGATTATCGAGGCTCATGGGGACCTGAGCGCAGGCAACGCGGCTCACGTTGTTACCCAGAAAGGGGATTCTGTACTTCACCGTAGAAAAGCAAACGGTCCAGAGAAGAAGTGGCCATTTCCGCCCACCCCTCCTTTGTGCCACTCCCCGAGACGCTGATTCTAAGGTTGGGAGATGCTCGGTCCCACTCTTCTCTCTGGCTGATCCATACTTAGTTGGAAAACCGGCCAGGAAGATGGCAGACTGAGCCCTGATCTATTCTTGCTGCCTCCCCAAACCAGTCAGATGGCAGTAAGAGGATTTTTTTTTTTTTTCAAAAAAATTCGAGGGCTCTGGAAGGGGGAGGCAGGTGTTTTGGGGCTACTGACTCAGTGCCTCAGCCAACAGTCCTGCCCACGCTGGTGGCTGGGACAAGAATCCAACCCAGTTGTCCTGGGCCAGCTCCAAATCCTCAGAACTAGGAGGCTGGCAGGCGGCGGGGGGAGTGGGGGTAGGGAGGAGCTGGAACGACAGGGGGGACATCTAAAAGGCAGGGGCACCAGTGTCTCCCACGCCTGGCAAAGGCTGGAGAGGTTTTCTCGGGGAAAAGGTAAAGAATCTCTGAATGGAGGAAAACCAAGCCTAGCTTCAGGCAGGGCTACCCAACTGAGAACAGGGACACTGAAAAGCTAGTTCTATATGGAAAGCTGAGACCCCATCTCCAATGCAGTCCTTCTCCCAGGATGTTGGCAGCCAAGCCCCCCAGGCTAGACAGAGAATCTGGGGACCCCCACAGCCTGCTCACCCCTATGAAGGGCCACATTGCCTCACAAAGCTTGCCCTGGTTCTTTTTTTTTTTTTTTTTTTTTTTTTAAAGAGAGAGTGAGAGAGGAGAGAGAGAGGAGAGAGAGAGAGAATTTTTTTTAATGTTTATTTTTTAGTTCTGGGCGGACACAACATCTTTGTTGGTATGTGGTGCTGAGGATCGAACCCGGGCCGCACGCATGCCAGGCGAGCGCGCTACCGCTTGAGCCACATCCCCAGCCCTTGCCCTGGTTCTTAATAAAGGCAACCAGAAATCCAAGGAAAGCCTCTAACCCCAAAGAGTTCAAAACAATGAAAGAGCTAACAGCAGGCAGACAAAAGACTTTTGATAACAAAATGGTGTCATTCACATCCTCAGAAACTCCAAAAATATATTGAAACCATATTTTTGGTTTTGGTTCCCAGAATTAAACCTAGAGGTGCTTCACCACTGAACTACATCCCCAACCCTTTTTATTTTTTGAGACAGGGTCTCACTGAGTTGCTGAAGTTGGCCTCAAATTTGTGATCCTCCTGCCTCAGCCTCCCACGTTGCTAGGATTACAGGCACAAGCCACTGGATTTTTTTTTAAACTAGGGACATCTGGGGGTGGAAAACTTGGAAAGGAAGAACAAAATAGCAGAACTGCAAAATTCACAGGAGGGTTGGAAAGTTGAACAGAAAGTCAGAGGTGAAAAATAGGGAACATAAGAAAACTAGAGATTCTGTCCAAGAGACCCAATGTCTAAATAACTGTGGAGTGCCTTAGAAAACAGGAGGGAGGGAAGTAAATAGGAGTTCAAGATGTCTCAGTTACTGAAGAATGTGTCACAGGATCAAATGCACCCATATCATCAAGTACCCAGTATAAAAAATGAAAACCTGATTTCCACAACATTTCAGAACACTGGGAACAAAGAGAAGATCACAAAAGTTTTAAGAGAAGGAAGAAAGGTCACAGACAGCTTTAGACTTCTGCCAACAGCCCTGGGAGGGATGAAGCCATACTTTAAAATTCTGAAGGAAAAATGTTTTCCAACCCAGAATTCTATATCCAGCTAAACTATCCTTGAGCCCAAACATTTTCAGATGTTTATAGCCTGTGCACTCTTCTCCAAGAAGCTACTAGGGGACATGCACCAGTGAAAGGAGAGAGTTTATCAAGAAAGAGGGAAACACAGGACACGGAGAAAAAGAGCCGCAACATGGATGGATGAAGAAGGAGGCCCCCTGGCAAAGGTGGAGAGGGGACAGGATGATGCTGGCACACCAAGCACAGCTGGTCAGAAGCTATAGGACAGACACCTCTGGCAAGATGAATGTGCTCAAATACCTGATGCAGATGAGAACTTGCAGGGCTTAAAACACTGGCAGAGTTTGGGATGAATTAGTAAACTGCATGAAAAACAAAAACAAACACAAACTCCAAGAAAAACAAAAAAAACCTGTTCAGAAAAAAAAAAATCAGGCTGGGGGTGTGGCACAGTGGTAAATCATGTGCTTTGTAAGCATCAAGCCTCAGGTTCACTCACCACTGCCAAAAATAAAGATGTAATTTCCAGAACTAAAAATCAAAAGGTGTAATAAAGGTATGTTATTTAGAAACATGGAGATCAACACTCCCCCTCCACACACACACACACACCGTCCAAACAAAAATCCCACCAAAAGATGAAAGTGGCTGTCTCAAGAGGAGAGTGTGCGGAAAGGGCCTGGGGGTTGGGGGGAAGCTTTTAGAACCATTTGGCTTTAAATTAAGACAAAACTGAAAACTCACCCTGCTTTTCACTCTCTTGGTTGGGCCCAGCCCAACTCCAGGCCCACCTCTACCTGCTTGTGTCTCTAACACACCGGCTCTGGCAGGCTTTGTCCAGTGTCACCTTTCATCTCTGCCCATCTCCTGGGGGGGAGATAGCTTGAGTATGTAAACTTGGTCTGTGACAGCACATTTTTCTTGGGAAAAAAAAATTTTTTTTCCTTCTTTTTGTAGTACTGAGGATTGAACCCAAGGGCACTCTAAACCACATTTCCAGACCTTTCTGAGACGGGGTCTTGCTAAATTGTTGAGGCTGGCCTCTAATTTGCAACCCTCAGGAGCCTCAAGTAGCTGGGATTACAGGTGTTTGCCACCATTCTGGTGGTACTGGGCATTGAACCCCAGGGGGGCTTTACCGCTGTATTGTATCCCCATCCCTTTTTTTTAATCTTTGGAGACAGGGTCTTGCTAAGTTACTAAGGCTGTCTTTAAACTTATGATTCTCCTGCCTCTGCCTTCTGAATCTTTGGGATTACAGGTGTGAGTCACCATGCCAGGCTTGAAATAAGTTTTGAAAAATAAAGACTCATGGTATTATGCACCTTAAGACTGCTTTGAGTATGCTCATGCAAAGCCACATGCATGAAGCTACTCACTGAGTGATATAAGTGCAAAATGGTTTGCAACCTAAATTGAGCAATAACTCTTTAAAAAAGCTGACATGTAAACAGTCCAATTTATACTTTCAATAAGCCTCTCCCTTTGTTTCAGTGTTGACTTTAAACATGAAAAGCTTTCTCTCTATTCATGTATGTAGGCTTTGGATGGATCCTATTGAGCAAAATTTTAATTCCACATTTTCAAAACAGGAGTTGGTTACTTGCCTTAAACACACACACACACACACACACACACACACACACACAAGCAAGATGCAGGGGCATGTGCTTGTAATCCCAGGGACCCAGCGCAGGGGGATTGCAAGTTAGAGGTCAGCGTCAGCAATCTGACAGGGCCCTGCTTCAAAAATTCAAAGGTGAATGAAAGGCAGCAGTGGCCTGGGGAGGCAGCTCAGTAGCAGAGCACTTGACTGCAAGCCCTGGGTTCAGTCCCCAGAACAATAAATAATACATAAAATGAAAACTAAAAGGAGCTGAGGATGTAGCTCAGGGGTAGAATGCTTGCCTCACACATGCAGGCTCCCGACTTCAATCCCCGGTACCACAAAACAAACAAACAAAAAGCCACACACATACAATTAGTCAACTTACAATAAAAATATTTTGAATCACATTTCCAACCCCTGCTGCCCACTTTTGCTTCATCCCAAATGGATTATTCCAGATTGCTAGTTTATTTAGACTTTAAAATTGTTTTCCTAGACAAGAAAGAAATATTAAGTGTTTTATGTAAAAAGGTGAAATGTTCCCAACTTACAAGTCAAAAGAAGCCTGGCACAGTGGCCATGCCTGTAATCCCCGTTACTTGGGAGACTGAGGCAGGAGGATCACAAGTGCAAGGTCAGCCCCGGCAATGTAGCAAGACCCTGTCTCAAAATAAAAAATAAAAAGGGCTGGGGATGTAGCTCAGTGGCACGGAACCCCCGAGTTCCATTCCCAATATTGCAAAAAAGAAAAAAAAAAGTCAAAGAAGTTGCATTCCTAAGCTAACGTGGTAACTCTAGAACATTTCATAATAGACTTCTAAATGCCAATTACAGCAGAAATTCTATAATCACACGAGAACCTAACAAAGTTATTCCAAGGAAAACATCTTTAAAAAATACTGCTGTGCTAAGGCTTGGCGAGAGGCTGTCTGGCTTCCCCACAGCTAGCTTTCATCCTCTTAACAACTTTTTCCATCAGATTTCCCCAACAAAACCGGAGGCCTTCTCTACCCTAAGCAACTCACCTTCCCCGCAGGGCCCCAGCCCTCTACTCACCATGTGGTCCCTTCCACTTAAAGTCAGATAACTCTGTTTTAGGCGTTTTAAAGGTTGCTGCTGCAGTTACCAGAGGGTCTTAAAAAAGATTGAGTTTTTAATGGGTGGGTGATGGAAAGCGGTCAAAGTAATGGATATTTTCTCATCAGTTTTGCCAAGGGCAAAGTTTTCTAAAAAGTGGAAATATAGAAAAACAGGGCACTGTCTCAGATGAGCACATTGCAACACTGAACTTCTAGCAAATTAAAAGAGGAAACACTTCTTAAAGCAACTCATGATGTTCACCCAAGAGAATGTAAAACTAGGGGGAATTTTTTTCTTAGTAAACTTGATTCAGAAGAAAATTCCATCATATGGCAATGTTTTATAAAATCCCAATCTAAGGTGGGATTAGACAACTAAGGTGACCGACAACTACTGGCCATTTCACAGAAGTTCATTAGTTTATTCATCTTGGGGATCTGACATGTAAGTTTCCCAAAGGAACCTGCAAGCAAAGTCATCATAACAGAAAGGAAACAGATGGGTGGTGTACTGACATCGGGAGACCTCTTTCTATGGTCTGCGATTTGCAGATTACTACTTCATGACAGAGGAGAAAATGCACCCCCACCCCAAAAACTTATATGTGTGCACTCGCGTGCGCGCACACACACATACACACACACACAGGATACATTGCAAAATATAAAAATGCCTGACTCTGGGGCCTTAAGTAGAATTGGGAAGTTTAAGGCAACTGAATTCTTTTTAGACATTTATCTATTATTTACATTTCTTCACAATGGATCATACATTCACTAGATCTAACCAGATGGACAAAACTGTCCCTGTCACCTACTATGCAAGGAACATCTGGGATGTTACTGAAAAGGAGCGCATGATTTCAGGGATTCTGGGAGCACTTCCAGTTTGATGTTCGAGAGAGAGGAAAACTAGACCTGGAGTGGGCAGTTCTCTGTGTGCTACTGAGCTACTTCCTCCTAAATGGACAACCTGGAGGCTCACCATTCAGTATTCCACCACTCTGAGGGGGTCCCAGGCAGAGGACTACTGATTCTTCTCCCTTTTGTATTCTGAAAACATGCTTTCTGTGGCCCACTCTTGTTCTTAACCCCACTTCTCTTGTTGCAAAGAACCGTCTCCACCATGCTATGCAGTCTGGGCAGCTTGTTGCTCCAACAACCCATGGTTGAAGTGACCAGTTTCCTGGTGCAGCAGGCACAGAGCCTTGCATGAAAGCAAGGATAAACTGGGCTGCTGGGCTGGGTCGTGGCTCAGTGGCTGAGCGGCTGAGCGCTTGCCTAGCGTGTGTGAGGCACTGGGTTCGATCCTCAGCACCGCATATAAATAAATAAAGGTCCATTGACAACTAAATATATATATGTGGGTTGGCATTTGCAAATAACCAAATTCTGTGGGGTCAGCATCTATGGCTGTGAGGAGACCAGAGTGGTTTCAGTCTAGGACAAGGCAGCAGGAAAACAGCATTCTGAAGTAGCTCTTCACTTCATGAGGATGAAAACCAGGCTTGAGATCATTAGGGGACCCACAGAAATACTATATACACAAGAAAACCTCTACTTCTGAAAGGGCTGAATTACAAAAAAAAAAGAAAAAGAAAAAAGCCATTTGGGTTTTATATAAAGGCTCATACGAGAGGTTCTGAAGAAAAATGAAAGCACAAAGCCTTTATTAAATTGCAGGTTATGAATAATAAACCCAATGGTAGGCATGGGGGTGGGGGTCAGATGTGCATAGAAATGCAATTTATAAAAATTTCAAGGCAAACAATTGACATCTTTGAAGACACTGTAGTTAGCTTATATAAAAAAGCTTCCAGGTGTGCAATTCATTCATAGTTTTCAGAACTGGTGCCCAGTGATATGACCTCAGGAAATGTCGAGATTTCATAAACCATTTGTATCAAATCTCTCTCTCTGGTAAACTCCTTAGTGCCTCTGCAGCGGTAACTGGACAAGACTGGAAAGGTTTCGAGATGATTCAAACCTCCAGCACCTCACAGGAATCCGAATTTCTTAACACAGAAGGCAATGCTAATCAAGGAAGGAAATAAATAAAAGGTTATTAAAAATACTGACTTCACCAAACTTTCTATATACACTTATCTATTGTATGAATCACTAAAAAAATGTTTATGCCAATAGCCCTTCTCACTTTATGTCCAGAAACTACAGCAGCTACCTCACTTTTAACCTTTAATGCGTAGGTTTAAGACAGTGCTGTTTGCTAGTCCGTAAGGTATGAACATCTATAAAACAGTAGGCCTTTAAAAGAAAAATTAGCTTCTGCAAATTTCACTATATAAAAATCAGGATCTCCAAATTAATTTTAGGGATAAACAATATTATGATAAACTATAATTACACATAAAAGGTACCAATGAAATGACCTATGGAACAACTATGAATAGGACGGATCCCAAATTGAAAGGTGAAGATGAATTTAAACTCAAAGAATGTGGCTGACAAGCCGTCATCCCGCTCTCCTTCTTTTTTTTTTTTTTTTTTTTTTTTTAACAAATGTTTTTTTTTAAAGAGAGAGAATTTTTTTAATATTTATTTTTTAGTTCTCGGCGGACACAACATCTTTGTTGGTATGTGGTGCTGAGGATCGAACCCGGGCCGCACGCATGCCAGGCGAGCGCGCTACCGCTTGAGCCACATCCCCAGCCCCCGCTCTCCTTCAAAGAGATGGGTGACTAAACTCTGGGAAGCAAGTACTCTTCACCAGTACTGGCTTTAGAGACTACTTCCTCAAGTCCTCCTGGACCTCACCGCTGGTCCCAACACTCAGGTCAAGACCAGCTTGGTTTGCTCCATCACCTCTCAGTGGTACTATTTGTGTTTTGTTTCCATACCATCTTGAAGATAAAACAAAGTCGCTAAGGAAAAAAAAAAATCCTCCAGACTGTGTCCTTAGCAGAGACCGCCCCCATTATCAAACTTCACAGAAGTCTAGGCAGGGAAAGGCAGTCAAGGGTCCCCAAACTCCAAAAGTTCAAGTTAAAATGTAAAAATAAACATGACGTGCAGATACCAATACAAACTTCCACCAAGACACCCAGCTGAGTGAATATCTGATGTCCACGTTATCGTCTGTTCTTACTGATACGGTCAACATGTCTGCTCAGGAAACCCCGGAGACGCCTCCAACTTAAAATAACTAAGCAGATGCTCTCTCTCCATCTGTCTGCTTCCACCTCTTCCTCTCAGGCTAGCACACCATGGGTTAGGTTAAACACCAAGTAGAAAATGTCAAGACCAAGCACACGTTTAAATACAACAGCAATCCCCTCACCCCCAAGATACAGTAAAACAGTGTTAACTATTTGTTAACAAGACTGTCCTTAAATATTTAATCCCGAATACTACAGCTCGGCAGGCTTCTAAAGCAATTTTTCTGGCTAATAATTTTGTCAACCATTTGTACATACATTTAGCTCAATTATTTTTGATCCACGCTAAACAAAAAACCAAGTTGCTTAATGTGAGGGGTCAAGACAGCCCACGAGAAGAGAGGGTCAAGAAAAAAAGCGTTGGGCTACGTCAAGTTCTCAAGCCAGGCGAAAAAATTCCACAGTGAAATCTGGCTTTTTTCTGAACTATGCGAAGGATCAAGGAGCATATTAAATGTGCTCTTTACCATTTAATCCACCCATAAATGTTTTGACAAAATAGCAGGCAGCTAGTCTCGTGGTTTAGAAAAGGCAAGATGAAAACTTCCAAGGAACTGCATACACAAATCTTTGATCCCAATTTAATAGTACATTAAACATTTCACTAGATGAACTATACCACTGATGAAAATTACTATAAAGAGTAACTATTAAACATAACTTCCCTACAATTAAGTTTAATAGAGCCTTTTATAGAATCCTCACCAAATACTGTCTGTAGATGTTGCTCTCTACCTATTGAAACAGTTTCATTAGCCAGGAGACTAAGAACAGATGGATAAGAATAAATCCATCTGATCATTAACATTTCAATATCCATCACAGCAGAACTGGGACTTTCTTCTTTAACAGTTTACCATTTAATCTTTGAAAAATTAATTGTGAAGCAGCAATTCCCTTGAAACAGTCTTAAAGTGACTTAAACATGAAATCAACAACATGCTAGAATTAAAGGAATCCATCAGTTTTGACCTGGAGTTCAATATTAAAGTAATCCTGAGCCAATATAGTCACGAGCAATACAAATACCAGCAAAACTTACCATTAGACCCTGTAACGGGCATTTCTAGAGTTGCTACAGAACAAACTGGTAACACATCTCCTGTCCTTGGGGAAGTCCATTCAATGAAAACCAGCCACAGCCACAGGTCCTGGGCTTCACGCTGTCATACTGTCCTCTGACATGCCTATGAGCTTTGAAAACCCCAAACACCAGTCCACAGATTTAGGCAAACACGATTCGCACTTACCCCTACACGGGGGAGGAAATGCCAAGAAAACACACGGTGCCTCAAGACTCCAGAGCCCATGTTCTGCCCTGTGGAGACGTCACCCAGGAATGAGAGGAGCCAAATCAAATGCCCTCAGATGTTAACAAGAAGCTCAAAATACAAGTAAATACTCGAAACAGGACAAAAACGGAGCAGGATCACCTGAAGACCAGAGGCCCCACGTGTAAAGACGGCAGATTCTACCGGTGGAAGCCAGACTCGGCACAAGGGCAACACTGCCAACCAGAGCAAAGACCAGGCACCACCACAGACTGAGAGCTGGAGGGGAAGAGCATTACCTTTAGCATCAGAAACTCAGGTTTTGAACTGACACCCCTCAGACCCATCAGCGCCTCTACAGACCAGTCTTTACACTCTCTTAGGACTGGGTACACATTCGTGACCTCCAGAGAAATGTCACCACCTTGAGGTAGAATTTGTGAAGTCCGCTTCTACAAGTACTAGGCAAAGGAGGGTTATGATGCATGGATACGGATGGACTGTAATAGTTACATGACACATTTCTGATAATATCACAAGATCTTTGTCGAAAGCATTAAAACTCAAAAGAAATAAGACAGGAGTCAAATACAGAGATGAAATGTACAAAACAAATGAGCAGGCAAACTAAAAGTTCTTGAAAGTATTTTACTTCAGATTGAAAAATGAACAGTTTCCACACTGCTCATTCAAGATACACAGTATTCACGAATACAATGCTGGTCATTTGAGGAAATGTATACACACCTCAATTTCTCCTTCATGCTTTTTTCTTTTAGAAAGATACTGTTTACCAAAAAGAAACTTCAGCAGTACAGGAAAAACTATTTTCCCAATAAATTTACGAAAACCTAAGATTCCCAATGGAATCAAGATTATCTTCCCGCTACCACCACCTTAATATAATCACATGCTTATTGGAACACTAATAGTCGCACCCTACAAGTACATTTACTTTCAACAATGAGGGTGATTCTTTAAAAAAAAAAAAAAAAAAAAGACTTCAGTGTGGTAAATGTAACAAGGATCTCTGCAAGTATTAAGTGTCTGAAATAGGCAGCTAATACTGGATTTAATATTTTATAAATAATTGTTCCCTTAGCGGTAAACATAAGTCTACACATTCACAATAGTCCTACAAAATAAATACTGTGATTATGCACAATATGTTATGACAAACTAGTTTCAAAAAACAAAAGCTCGACATCTTGATAAAAATTCAGATCAGAATAAAATGTGACTCTAAAATTTAAAACATTGTCAAAATAACATCACATTTAAAATCTTCCACAGTTTACACAAGTACTATGAGTTTCCAGTTTTGGAACATATTTTTCCTTTGTGAATTAAAATACGAACATATTGAAAATTGTTAATTTCAGTGATGACATCAGTTTTGGTCTTACTTTAGCATTATTTTCTTTATAAAAAGTTGCACTAAGTGTCCATTAATGGTCTGATTGGTCTTCAATATTTCATAAATGTATATAAAAGAAACTCCTAAAAGCCAATAGTACTTTATATGTATATATATATATAAAAGAATCTCTTCTCTGAAATGGCCGTATTTAATAGAGCCACGCACACTGATGCTAACAGAAGAGCTTTCGCCTTGGAAGAAAACATTTTCAGAAATGTCACTTACATTCTATCATATTAATATCCCCAACTGAGTTTCAAACCCAACAGGTGATGAATAACAGAATTATACATCTCATTTGCACTCAAAAGCTGACCACAACCAAAATTTACAGTATGATTTAAAACAAGCCAATGTTTAAAAAAGTTTTAATTAAAGATAACAATTCCATGAAAGGAGAGGATAAAGAATGGGATGACAAGAAGTATTTGGTCTTAATAAGGCAATACAAAATAGATCCATTATCAAAGACCATTTAATTTTTAAAGATCGACAATACCAAAAGCATAAAGTGGAGTATAAGAAAATAGTTTTTTATAAGTATGATTTAATTAAAGCTGTTTACAGTTATTCTCTCCCACAGTAGTTAAGCATGAGTTTAAAAGAATAAGAGATGAGGAACGCAAGCACACGGAGCACACAGGGTCAGAGGGCCAGCATGCAAAGTCTGTGGAGCTCGAGGTTCGATGCGACAGGAGCGAGGCAGACGGGCGGCCCTGTTTCCTACTAGGAAGAAGTGGGGAGGGCAGGGGAGGAAAGAGAGAGAGATAGAAAGACTGCAAAGGAAACAAACACAAAGTCATGTAATTGCCAATTGCCCAAAATGACAGCACTATAGAAAACAGTTGCAATTCTCAGAGATGACTAGAGATTTTTCAGTGTTTACACAAAAGTACATAGTACATTTTTTTTCTTTTTTTCTTTTTTTTTTACAAAATAAAATAAACATCATTTGCCACCATAAACCTTTTCTTTAGAGAGGAAAAAATTTCGCAGCAGGTCACAAGGGTTCTATTAAGTCATTTTCAATGCTGAGGAAAACAAACTGAGTAATAGAACTAATCACTTCCCTATATATGGATGTCAAGATGACAATTCAGATTATTCTTCAAACTAATCCTGAGAAGAAATCTGTTTACAATTCAAACAGTAATGTTATGTAAAAAGTATTAACAAATCCACTATTACAAATATCAATTTCCTATATGGTCTTCTATATATACACACACAATAAAATGGTAAATATATGCAAAAATATTAAAAAAAAAACATGCACAGATCACTTTCCCCTTTGGAATCTGGACTTCCTATAAGATACTTTGTTTGCCTTCCCACCCATCCTCTGACATTGTTTTCTGTTTCTATCACCCTACCCACACTGAATACTATTCCCTATAACTCTGCATAAAGCCAATGAGAAATATATTTATTTTACATTCAAGCTTTAAATTCTTAAAATGACCCTGTTGTAGCATATGACTTATCAAATAAGCAGCCTTTTTTTTTTCCCCTTTTTTGCTTGCTTTTGTTTTTGCAGTTGTCAGTCTTCATGATCCATTCCGTGGCGAGCTGGGAAAAAACGCAGTTGCTAAATCAATGTCTGAACAGTGTGAGGCTCCTGCGTCTCCCAGGAGTCCCTATGCAACTGTCCTGAGCATGAGATCATTGCACACAGAAGACAGTCCATCGCACAGCGCCGACTATCTACAAAGGTCTGAGAGGGGCGCGTCCCTCTTGTGTTTCCTCTTTTTGCCATGGTAATACTGATTATTGGATTTGCCTTGATGCTGTTTGTTTGTCATCAAGGAACCATGGCTTGTTTGAGTTGTACCTTGGAAGCCTTTGCTGGAAGAACGGAAGAGCCTTGCTGATCCATGCTGCAGAAAAAGAAAGCGGTCAAAGAGACATCAGTGTTGTGGGTCAGCAAACCTGCATCCTGAGGGTGCCCTCCGCACTAGAAACTGGTTGACTAGAGTGACCATGCTGACCACTGGCTTAGCTAGCAGGCAGAAAGAGAGGGCTGACCACAGGGGCTAACTCCTTTGAGCTCTAAAACTCTTACATTATTTTTAAAATGGAAATATTGAAATGCTAGGCCACTATCTCGTCTTCCCGACAGTGTTCTCTCAAGGAACCTGCCAGGTCACATGCCACACTCTAGGCGGTAGTACTGGAAGGTGGCCCTGGACAGGCACAACTGCACAGGCCGACTGGGGACATCAGCATAGCAGCCACTCCCTTCCTGCTCTCCTTACCTGTGACTTTCTCTATCAGCCCTGTCACCTTATCGCTGTGACTCAATGAGCTTGGGTTTGGTGCATGTGATTCAGGCTGTGGCATTAAGTGGATTTAGCAGGTCTAATCAGACAGGAGGTGACTGACAAGCCAGTGGTCTCTGCTACCAAGAGGCCTATCCCCTGGGTTCCAGCTGAGAGGGTAAGAGGGCCTTGGACCAGAGCCCAATACCAATGGCTTGCATTCTCCCTCACTCAGACTCATTACTCATGGTTAATAATAATTGTAGGCAACCAAAAACTTACAGCATCTCGGTGGCCTACTTCAGTCAGCTGACCCTTATGCCTCACAGCTGCTTGATGTGGGTGCCGAACATTATCAAAAGCTACGTCACCCCCAGGTATGCACACTGCTGCCATGGAGCCACACCAAAACTGTTTGGGTGTAGTTTAATTTCAAGTACAACTAAAACCTTTCTGTAACTTGATCCTCTGTGTGTGTATGTGTGTGTGTGTGTGTGTGTGTATGTGTGTGTGTGTGTGTGTGTGTGTTTGGGGGGGGGGGTTGGGGGTGGAGTAGGGAGTGGAATCCAGGGCTTCAAGAATGCTTAAGCACATACTTTACCACTGAGCTACCTCCCCCAGCCTTGATGCAATTTTTTTTATGCTGAAACTGTAATAAGGCGGGTTGGCTAGAAATGTCTTAGGGACCAGTTACTAGGTTCCCACCAAGATGGATGCTACAATGTCTCATAAATGGCCTCAGAATGAACCATTACTAGAAATACCACCATGCTTTGGAATCTCTTAGAACAAAACAGGTTTTCTCTTTAACCCAGAGTTTCAAACCCAGGATAACCATTATTCACACAAAAGAAATTCTAACTACTCTGTATTGGACATGAACAATTGAAAACACAAATTCCACACACCTGGGATTTGTTGGTACTGTTGGATGTGTTAGTGGTTTGGGTGCTCTGCATTTTCCCAACTGCCTGAGAGGACTCCAAGGTCACATCTTGTGACCCTACTCGGTTCCCAGTAGACGGCCGGCAAAGCAGCTGTTTCGGGGTTTTGCATGGTGTCGCATCAGAATCCTAACACAAGCCACACAAGTTATAATGTGATGAAATGGTAATGTACGTAGTCAATATTCAGAAATGAGAACAATTTCAGCTGAGTACTCATCAGAATAAACTGAAACATTCGGGAGTTAAGGAGGTACAATGAGGAACTTGTAAGTTTTGTAAAGTGTTGTAAAATGAAGTGATTAAGTTTTCCTTCCAATATTTTAAAGTGACTCAGTTTACCACAGGGCTTCCTTCATCGTCAAGTTCACTGCTGACATCAGATTTGTTAACAGTCTGTGAAGGAGCTCACAGAGGTCGCAGTGGATCTGAGTGGGTTTTTACCTACAGAAAATGTGTCATGGTGCCCTGGAAAGAGCATGGTAAGGAGCAAGGGACCTAGGTCCCAGTTCTGGTTCAATATCTTCAATTAAATACAAGATGGTGAACTGAGAGTCCGTGAAGACAGAGTCCTCCAACCCAATGTGCTGAGGGTGCAGCCCTCCCACAGGAGCAGGCTCAGCCCCGTCTAATCTGGACTGACTGGGTCTGGACAGTCTTGCCCTTCACCCTGGAGCACTGCCCAGCATGCATTTCAGTCACGGTGTCTCAGTCCCTCACGCTCCATCTCAAGGTGGTCTCTGCTCCTGTCCTCAATCTCCTCATGCCCGTGACTGAGGTGTCTAGCTCAGCATTCTGCCCTCCAGAGCACTGCTCTGGGATCTAGCAAGGCACAGAGATTCTGCACACAAACAGGTAGGTCTCCATGAAGACATGGGGTCATCGGTCACAACAAAAAATTAACGTCCCCTACGTTTTTACATTTCTTTTTTTCACACTCCTAATAATATCAAAATTCAAATAATAGGTAAGTCCATTTTAAATGTGAAGTAAATTTAAATTCACCTTGATAAAGAAAATTAACTTTGATGTAATTGACACTTAAAAGTCAATCAGGACAGAGATAAAATATTAGAGGCTGGGAAAGAGGAATTAGGAGGAACTACCAATAGTACAAAGGTTCTTTCTGGGGTGAAGAAAATATTCTTCAACTAGAGACTGGTGATGGCTGTATAACATTGTGAATATATTTAAAAACGTTGAATTTATACATTTAATTTTAAGTGGTAAAATTTAAGAAGTGTAAATCATATCTCCTCCTTTAAAAATCCAATCAGGAAGCTCAAAAACATTATTCTATGAAAGAAGCCTTACAAAAAAAGAGTGTATGTTGCATGATTTCACTTATATGAAATTATGGAACAAGCAAAACTTATCTATGGTATTAGAAAAACCATAGTAGTGGTTCTCTCTGAGGGTAGGATTGCGGGCTGATTAGCAAGTGTCTCCCTGGGGTGGTGGCAATGTTTTATACCTTGTTAGTATTTAGGGTTACAAATGTGAATGCATTTGATAAAAATTCAGTGCAATTAGGATTCCCTTTATGTCAATTTTATAGCAAAAGAAAAAACTACAACAAATATTTAAGTCTAGTAAATAAATATACATTACAGAAGTTTGAAAGAAGCATACAGAGGCCTGTAATCTGCTTTCAGATAGATCAAAGAATAAGACCAATTAGTGGATAGCAGGATGGATGGATGTAGGTCTATGTTTACAAGTCAGATGTTAATGGTGGAATCTGCCGGGTGTGGTGGCGCACACCTGTAATCCCAGTGGCTTGGGAGGCTGAGGCAGGAGGATTGAGAGTTCAAAGCCAGCCTCAGCAAAAGTGAGGTGCTAATAAACTCAATGAGATCCTGTCTCTAAATAATATAAAAAATAGGGCTGGGATGTGGCTCAGTGGTCTAGTGCCCTTGAGTTCAATAATCCACAATGCTTGCTCCCCAAATGTTAATGGTAGAATGTAGTGGTGGATACAGAGACTTCACTAAAATTCTCTATTGTTCTATGTATAAAAAAGCTTGAGAAAAAGGTTAAGTGTGAAAGTTGCTAAAATTTCCCAGTAACAGAAAAGGAAGCAGCCTTAGCCCTCTGGTCAGAGGGAACCCGATGTCAGAGAACATGTAAGCACTGAAGTTTCCAAGGGCCAAATCTTTTATACTTACAACGTCACTAGAGCTGGACTGCGTGGCAGAAGAGGAGGACACTGGACCTGATGAAGAGTTTGAAGAGTGTTTACTAAGAGATTCCGAAGTTTTACTTCTACATTTTCCAAGGGCTTCATTTTCTTCAGACAGATTATTATTACATTTATCTAACTGCTGAGTATCTACTATCAAGGTAACACCATTTCCTGAAAGAGTGGCAAAAGATTGGAAAACGTTTCTTCCCATTAAAAACACACAACACAGAAAAACCTCTAAGACTCAGTCAATCAATGAAAACATTCTTACCATTACACGAAGGCTCAGGCCTGTTCTGCAAGCCCCACTGTTTTGATATCCAATCTCTGTATGTGGCGACTTCATCCGTTACTCTAATTATTCTACCTAATATGCTGCATGTGTTTGAAAAAAAGAAGGGGGGGTACATTAATTTGAAAATAAGAAGTCACAACCAATTTTGACACAATGGGCTGATCTGAGTTAAACTCTTACCTCTCTGTTTCGTTGTTAGGATAGTACTTTGCTATTGGCGATACAGCATGACTCAAAACAACGTAGGCATAATCAAAGGCCTGTTTCACTTGCATGGCCCCATACGAACTCCTTCCAACATCATTACCTTTAAAAGAAATGTATATGAAAAGTAGTAAGCTTGACTACTGCTTCATGTGAGTCAAATGTCGACAAGCCTACTTTTGGGAGGGCAAGGGCAAGAGTTATCCAGCTACACAGCTCCACCCAGAAACCGAGTTGTCAGTTGCTCCCATAGTTCCCCAATCTCTGAACATGGAGTCTGTCCTTTATCATGACGTATAAAGTGTCCAAGAAGGACTCTCCTCTCACACCTGCAAAGAGTAACGCAAGCAAAAGAAAAAGCTGCCTATTCTCCCCTAGGAGTGAAACCAAGCTAAAACAGAAATACTTGTAGGTTTGGGGGTTTTACTAACTATGTACATATTTCTCATGCTAAATTGTGAGGTCCTAAAAAGGAAGATCTGTCTTACTGGGGAAAAAAAAAAACAAACTTTTTTTTTTTTTTGGGTACAAGGGAAGGAAACCAGGGGTGTTTAACCACTGAGCCACATCTCCAGCCCTTTTTATTTTTCATTTTGAAACAGGGTCTCACTAAGGTCCTAGGGCCTCAATAAATTGCTGAGGCTGGCTTTGAATTTGCTATCCTCCTGCCTCAGCCTCCAGAGTCACTGGTATTATATAGGCATGCGTCACCACACCCAGCTTACTTTGTGAGGAGAAGGCTCCCATTCCGTATTTCCTCAATAAACAAACACATAGAACTATTAATGTTTATAGAACACCTCAATAAACCATAAAAGGGCTCTTAGGCAATTATAGTAGCTCTTCATTCCTTTTCCTGACTCATGTATTCAAAGTTGCAAATTCAAGCAAATGACTAAAAGCACTTCCACTAAAATCCAATAATGCAGAATCTAAATATTTTACAATTGCATCAGGAAAAGATATTGCCTAGAAAAAATAAGATAAAAGCAAACAAATATAACCAATTATTTTTTGTTCACTTTTAAGCCAACGCAAAACTGGAAAAAGCATAGGGGATTACGCAAAACCGAAGAGAAAAAGCAGTAGTCCAAAAGACAGTCTCCCTGAACCATGAGTCTGGAGGTGTACTACCACCAAGATCATGCCTCTGAGGACTTCACAAATGTCCTTACTGTCCTGGCCGACAGCTGCTGCAGTCACCAGCAGGAAGAACCAAGAAAAGGAAACATGGCTGCCAAACTAGAGCTGCACACCCCGACCCGACAGGGAACCCCTACAGGCCCTGGGTTTCAAGGGTCAAAGGATTCCAACCCCAGTCATCTGAAGTCTGCAAGGTGCTTCACTAGGGGGTGTTCTGTTTATTTCAGTACGTTTGCTGATAAAATATTTGAGAAAAAAATGACAACAGAGTCATCCTGCATTTGGCATCCACAGAAAGGCTAAAAGCACACAATGCCTGACAAGGTCCTCTCTCTGAACACCCACAAATTTACCTAATTTCAATACCTGGTTGTAAAGGGTCTTCAATATAAAGCATTGATGGCCGGTAGCCATCTAGCATATTTTTCTGTACTTCATCTTTGGCCACATATGAACCACCATCCTTTATCCGGATGCCAGTCTTTAAATAATTGAAGTGTCGTCCATATAATTCAAAAAATTCTATTAAGAGAACACCATAGTTTGTATTGGGGATGCAAGCATCTTCCCTGGGATGTAACTAAAAAGAGAAAAAAAAAAAAAAAAAAAGGAAGAAATTATTTTGAATTTTCTCTCAATTATCAGGGAGGGGCTGACATCCTAATTTCTGTAAGCAGTATCATTATAATTTGGGTTTAACATAAAAGTCAACAAATACAGCAATAAATGGCTGAAATGCTGTCACAGACAACCTATAAAACAATCCCATGGGCGCAAAACTGGTGGGATACAATTTGCCAGGCTGAATTCTGCCCCAGGAGCTGACAAGGCTGCGTGCCCCTCCCCACATCCGGGAGGTCACCCTGACTCATAGCAGAGGCTGCGGCTGGCAGCAGCACCACACAGACGCACCCGACGCAGCTCTAACTCATCCACCCACAGAGCAGGTCTCCACCCCAGCTAAACTAGATCAGAGGCTTGGAAGACATCCTTGTTTTGGGCATGTGTCCTATCGTTTGCAGTTACGGAACCAGACTACACCTCTGCACGGCAAACACTGCAACACATGGGATTGAAAACCACAAATACTCTCCCCGGGAATTTTTAAATACTTATCTGCTAAATTATAAAAGGTCCAGTTTAAGGGAAAAGTCATAAGTAATCAAGAAAAGCATTCAAATAAAGCTTGATTTAAATTTTTTCCTGAAATGTCTTCTCAGCTGACTTATTTATTTTTATTTGTACACTCGTACAGCACATCCATGAGACTTACCTGAAGGAAACTGACTGCCATTAAAAAGAGACTATAAGAACCAATTCCACCTGTAAATACTTCATTAAGGTCCCTCTGTAATAAGAATTGTTTCAATACTAAAACCAAGTATGGCAATACAGGATATTTCTGAAAAATAAATAAAATAATATTTTCAATGAATTCTGTATCCGTAATAGCTCTTGGCAACTAGCAGGAGCATAAACTGGTCCTTACATTATAAAATTTGGTAGAGATATACAATATACTTAAGTTTCTGTTTTAAAGCTAAGCAATTTTTTAAAAAAGCCATTAAAAACTAAACCACAGTAACATAAATAATGGCACCCATGTACCCACTAAGGATGGAAACACTAACAGTATACATTTGATGATGCTCACTATGACCATGAGCATAATATTCATTTGTGAACACATAACAGAAATAGTACAAGAACAAAGTCTCTCGACATCTTAAAGCACCAAATCAGTGGAATTTGAAAGAACTACTTTTCTAAGAACTACTTTGAAACCATCTATGGCGGTTTAAAGGTCCTTAAAATTATTCTGTTAGGGGCTGGGGATGTGGCTCAAGCGGTAGCGCGCTCGCCTGGCATGCGTGCGACCCGGGTTCGATCCTCAGCACCACATACCAACAAAGATGTTGTGTCCGCCGAGAACTAAAAAATAAATATTAAAATTCTCTCTCTCTCTCTCTCTCTCAAAAAAAAAAAAAAAATCATTCTGTTACAACCCTAGAGCATGAACAGTCTTGCCTGCTGTTTCCCTGTGGCCAGTGAGCTCTCCTTTCCACACTACAGGGAACGGGCACGCGAGAGCTGGTGAAGACGTACAGCAGCGAGTCCGTCTTTGGCTTGCGCACTCTACAGTGCTCTCTACAAGCCAGGCCCTCGCCTGGGACACCGAGGGCAATAAAGCAGGCCAAACATATGGAAAGATGCCATTCCTATTAGAGAGATTTCTATCCCCTTCTTCATTCTTTGTTTTTTGCTTTGGGTTTTGGTATGGGAAATAAACTCAGGGTGTTAAATTACAGAGCTACATCCCTAGTTCTTTTTGTTTTATTTTTGCTTTTTTTTTTGGTCCTTTTTATTTTGAGACAAGGTCTCACTAAGTTGTGGAGGCTGGTCTTGAACTTATCGAATCTCCTGTCTTAGCCTCCCAAGTTGCTGGGATTATAGGTGAGATGTCTCGCCCAGCTTTACTTTTGTCTTTGTTATGGACTTTCTACAGTGAACACAACAAGTTCCTTAGGAAAGTTAAAAGTTTATGCTTTTCTAAATCATCAAGTAGCAAGTATGAAAAAGAACAACAAAAACATGGAGAAATAACCAAAATCCCAATGACTTGGGAGGCTACGGAAGGAAAATCACAAGTTCGAAGTCAGACTCGGTAATTTAGTTAAAGTCTGAGTACCACAAAATAAGAAGGAAAAAAGGAGAGAGAGAGAGAGAGAGAGAGAGAGAGAGAGAGAGAGAGAGAGAGAGAGAGAAATAAGCATTTGTAAACATTATGGTTGACATCAGAGTAGATCCAGGTTTATAAAGTCTCCAGCTGATGGCTAAGTATATAAGATGTTCTGAGGATAATGTTGCAAATTCTTCCTTATTTTGAAAGAAGATAACAAAACACGAACAAGTTATAATTACTTCAAGATAAAGTAAGAAAAACTGTAGGCACCACCTTAGAGGTGACTTGGAAATTAAAACAGAGAAAAGACTCCCTAGGGAGGTTCTTAATCTAAAACCTGAGATTAAAAACTGACAGCCGTCAATCATGCAACATGATCTCAGCCCTCACGTTCCTATGCGTAAGGATCCAGAGCACAGTATTTCTTCAAAAGCATTCTAAACCCTTAATTCTTTCTTGAGGTCACATTATAATTACAGATCATCACAAGCAGATTCAAGGAAAGCAAAACAGGTACACAGAAAAGGGAAAAACATTTGTCAGCAACACACACATAAAAACAGCTTGGCTGGGCTAAGAGTAGCACTCACCTAGCATGCTCGGGCCAGCGGCCACTCCCAGCAATGGCGGGGCGGGGGCTGGGGGTTTGGCAAAGAACAGCAGAATACAACCACAACCACAACAGAAAAAATCACATTTACATTTCCTGACAGTTTCATCATACAGACACGACAGAGCCTCTGACCTTGGTAAAATCTTTGATGAGGTCTGCTGCTCTCACGCCATTCTGGACATTAAAGCTGATATCAACTTTCACTTCAGTAAACGAATCTGTTAATTTAATAATAGGTACCTGGAAAGAGAACAAGCAGAGGCTGAAATTCTAGATCCCAATTAAAAGACAAAACCAGGGAATGGTTGGTGTCTAACCTTCTCAAAAAGACACAAAACACTGAGTGTTCTGAATACTATGTACCACAATTAACTGCTACAGATACTTTACAGTATGTATTCAGCAATTAACTTATACAATATATTTATTAAGAATGTGTTTTGGTATCCAAACAACTTTAGTTATTAATTTATTATTTATTGCATATATTTAAGGTGTACAACAGTGATTGTTTTTGAGATACACCTATTTTGTGTGTATGGTACTGGGGCGGGGGGTAAAGCCAGGGTCACTCTACTACTGAGCCCAACCCCTCTTTCTAAATTATATTTTGAGATGGGATAAGATAGTCAGGCTTGCATTGAACTTACAACCCTCTTGCCTCAGCTACTGGCAGTTGAACCCAGAGCTTTGCACGGGCTAGGCACGTCTTCTACCGCAGAGCTACATCCCTAGCCTTTTTTTTACATTTTATTATGAGATAGGGTCTTACTAAGCTACTCAGCCTGGCCTCAAACTTTTGATGTTCTTGCCTCAGTCTCCTGAGCAGCTGGAATTACAGGTATGTGCCATTATGCCTAATACCACATCAATTCGTATAGTTATATTAACTGGCATATAGTTGCACTGAGAATTTTGAAATCATATAAAATCTCAATATTATATATACTTTGGAGAACAATTTCCAACTATAAGATTAAAAATTATCTAAACATTTCATATCACCAAACTATTTCTCATCAGAAAATCACTAGGTTCTTCAGTCATACACAAATAGCCCAAAAAGCCACCTAACAGGAAAAGAATATAAAATGTAAGGATTACTCTCAAATAAAAACTGATCAGATGATTTATGTGAGGTATTATGAGCTCTCAAAATAATACCGTTTTCACCATGCATTTTTGCCAGGCCCAGCAAACTCAGAGGCTGAGGCAGGAGGACTACAAATTCAAGTCAGTCTGGGGGTGTAGCTCAGAGATAGAGCATCCTTGGATTTACTCCCCAGTACTGCAAAAGAGAAAACTTGGGCCAGCAAACTTGTGTACAAATTAACTTTTTCAATGAAAACTATGATCAAAGAAAACCTAGTAGGCAAAAACCAAAAAAAAAATTTAAAAAAACAAAAATTCTAACACAGATATATTTGTTTCTACATTTGAGTTTCCATGAAAGTTCTTTAATGGTCACTCCAGCTAAGGTTAAAATATAATCGACTTAGAAAACATCAAGCATATACATTTTTCAATGACACAATAGAATGGCAACATCTGTGTGACTATAAACTGCTCAACAGAAATCCACATTTTTATTATACTTAAAAAAAAAACAAAACTCTATATAGTCTTATGTATGAAAACGTTGGGTTATTTCTTAAATGCGCAGCCAGAGTAAGGTAACTTGTTTCACAAACAGAACACTGTTCATGTACAAGCAGCGAGACATTCAAAAAATCAAAAAACCACTGACTCACAGTCCGACTGTGTTCAAACACTGAAGCTTCATGTCAACAAACAGAGGTGTGAAGAACTTACAGTCGCTTTGTCTAGAACTTTCACCGAATCCTCATCTGCAACTTTGTGTTTCCGAAGGGCTTCCTCCAGGGTCCAGAGGGGTAGGTTTTCCCACTTCCCAAACACCACAAGATCGATGTCACTAAACATAGAGAACACATGCGACAGAGTTGAGGAGGCAAGAAACAGCACCCGTTTTACATCAGATCACACTCCTAGACTTCAAGGTGGTACAGTGGAAACCTTGTCCCTTTCTGCCCAATGAAGACCAAGTATGGCGATGATGGGTTTCAGAGAAGGTTGATGATTTTTAACAACCTCCTTTTCTCAGTCACTGCACAGAACACAGACCTCAGGAAACGGTGGTTTTGAAAGAAGTAAAACTTCAAAAATGCTGGTTAATGTTTCTTTTTATAAAGGTTTCTGGCCCTAAAGACTTAGCTATCTAGATGAGATTAACTGTGACTTAAAACATATTAAATGCAGCCAGGCATGGTGGCACGCGCCTATAATCCCAGCAGCTTGAGACTCTGAGAAAGGAGGGTCACAAGTTCAAAGGCGGCCTCAGAAAAAGTGAGGCCCTAAGCAACTCAGTGAGACCCTGTCTCTAAATGAAATACAAAATAGGGCTAGGGATGAGGCTCAGTGGTTGAGTGCCCCCGAGTTCAATCCCCAGTACCCCAAAAATAAATAAGAACAACATACAAGTTGAAGAGCAGTGTCTGGCTTGTACTGTTTGTATAAACACACAAATATCTCTGGAAGGGCATTTAAGAAACTGGTATCAGGGATGTTCCAAAGAGAACCTGGGCAGGAGCAGGAGTGTGCCTTTTCTAAATCTGAATTATGAAATGTACTACCTATTCCTAAAATTTAATAATTTTTTTAGAATGACTTTTTGGCTTTTGCTGAAGCTTAGAGCTTAAATAAGGAAAAATACTAAAGACCTTGAATTTGAATGTTCTACATACAGCTTGTGTAGGGCAAGGACAGCATTGGAAAGAATGAAAACGGCTAGGATATTCCCACTTTAGCACATTTGAAGAGTTGGGAGAAAGTGAACCAAATCAAGCTCAATCAAAAGACACAATGGAATAGCCAGTGCAGCGGCCTACTCCTATAACCCCAGCTACCTGGGAGGCCGAAGCAGGAGAACTGCAAGTCTGAAGCCAGCCTGGGCAATTTAGCAAGACCCTGTCTCAAAATAAAGTAGACAGAGTTGGAGACGTGACTCTGTGGTAGGGTGCTCAAGGGTTCAATCCCCAGACACACAACACTATAGAACGCTTTCCTTGGTAAAGACCATGTCTTTTAATTCTTAAGAGAGCAAGGACGCACTGCTTCAGAGAAATATCACCATTCTCAAAAGGGGTCCTCCCAGGCTACGAGTCAAGAGAGCCCTCCTTAGAACAGACTGAGTTGGAGCAAGGGTCCTAAAGGGGCCAAGACCTCCTCAGAGTTGTGCAGCCTCCTTGTCTGGGTCAGGATGCTGAAACCACATCTAGCTGCATGATTTCTTCACTGAAAAAAGAGAGGCCTCACATAGTACATCCAGTTCCACGCTCTAATCATGACACTACAGTGGAGAGGTCCTGTGGCTAGTAAATTCTCTGCAGGGTAGTCAATTTCTAAAACTAGTAACTAACTGATTTTACTGCTACATGTTCCCTTTTACATTTCTCTGCATCATTTCAGTCTGGAAAAGATGATCTGAAGTAACATTCTACTTTTAGGTAATGCAAATTCAGGTAAATGAATTTCTATTTCACATATCTCACTGTCTTGTTCTATTCTCACACATGCAATAGACAAAATTCACATACTCTATAAAAATGTATAATCCCTTGAAAGCTTCACAAACGTACTAACCTAGTAGGTAAATACAGGCCAGTTTTAAAACTTCCAAATATCTGGACCTGGAACAGAAAAAGAAGTACATTAAGGTATCAGCTATGGCACCAAGTTGTGGAGTTGTGCAGGTCTTGGCTACCCTCTACTGGAACTTTTTAGTACTACAAGAGCATTTTTTCCTAACCACACTTCAAAAAGTAGGGATTCTGTACCTCACAGGCAGACATTCAGAATACAATTTAAATATATCAGGTTCAAATATGAAACATATAGACCAAATATTTCAAAAGCAATATTCAGGTCACTATGTTCCCTTATAATTCAAGCACAATCACAAATCCTTAATTTTTGTTCTCTAAGCAGGAGTTTTCTCATAGATCACTATTAGTCAGACTACTCCAAGTACAAGACAAGCACTGGCTTATAGACCTCTCCACAGAGAAAAATCAGCGCTGTGGCAGAAAACCTGGGCGCATTCTATCTCAACTTATGGAGAACGGTGGAACTCAGGCAGGTATACATATGCATATAACTGCAACACAGGATAAACGAGGGGAAAAAGAAGCTCTGCCTCTGACGTGAGATAGACGTGGGAAGTCAGCCATAGCCTCATGTTCCTCTCTGGGGGGGAAAAATTAAATAAGTAATAAATGAAAAGGGCTAGGCATAGTGGTGCACACCTGTAATCCTAGGTACTTAGGAGGCAAAAGCAGGAGGCCCAAAAGTATGAGGTCAAGCTAGGCAACTTAGCAAGACCCTGTCTCAAAATAAAACTTTGAAAAGGGCTGGGTGTGTAGCTCAGTGGTAGAGTGCTTGCCTAGCATGTGTAAGGCCCTGGGTTAGATCCCCAGTACTGAAGTGGAGGTTTAAAAAAAAAAAAACAAACACCCTCAAACAACAAAATGTCAACGATAAAATCTGCCACTTCAGAAGGATGAGGCTCAATTCAGATCAGGGTTTCTCAACCTCAGCTGTGGTACGTTGAGCTGCCTCTCTGGTCTCTACCCACTAGATGTCAGTAGTGCCTCCCAAGTTGTGAAAACCAAAAATGTCTAGACACTGCCAAAGGCCCCTGGGGAGCAGAATCAGCCCAGCTGAGAGTCAGATCATACAAGAAGAAGTAATAATGCTGCATATAGTAGCTGCTCAATAAAACACTAGTGTCTTCCCTTTACCTACAGTGTTGTATTTAAGACTCTTTTGTTTTGCTAAAGGACATTAACATAAGGGATTCTTATGTTAGATTTTAAAAGTAACATAAATTACTTAAAAAAAATTTTTTTTTAGTATTGATGGGCTTTTATTTTATTCATTTATTTATATGTAGTGCTGAGAATCAAACCCAGTGCCTTGCACATGTGAGGCAAGTGCTCTACCACTGAGCCACGATCCCAGCCCACTTTTTTTAAGGTACAAAATTGTGGACTAAGTCCTTAAGTCCTAAAGAGTAAAGTATTAACTTAATATCAATAACAAAAAACACAAATAAGTAAAGAAGAAATCCTGGGCAAATATTTTGCTGAGTGGGGACGGATGCGGGACAAAGATACCAATTTCAAGAGAGGCAGGGCCAGGCATGGCGACACATGCCTGTAATCCCAGAGACTTGAGAGGCTGAGGCTGGAGGCTAGCTTGGGCAATTTAAGGAGACCTTGTCTCAAAACTTACAAAAATTAAAAGGGCTGGTGATGTAGCTCAGGGGTAAAGTGCTCCTTGAGTTCAATCCTTAGTATCATGAGGGGGTGGGGGGACAGACCTGGGCTATGCACTCCTCCCAAAAAAGAACTTCAAGTGACAAATTCTTACATGACCTTTTCATTCATCTATAAACAATTACAATGTTTATGCTGGCAGGTTGGAACAAAATAGCAATGAGGTTTTAATAAATCACATGCAATAACAAATTACTATAATAAGGTTACACTTGTCTTCTCCTTACACTTAATGATTCCTAAATTTAGTTCTCCTTTAGTGGTTACTAACTAGCACCAAAGGAAAAAAAATTAAGGCAGGCATCTGAGTCAATGAACATAATTACCAAGCCCCAAACTTTAAAGGCTGAAAATTATTTGCCTTTAAAATTTAATTAGACCTTAACTCTTACAAAAGCACTCACACTGTATGTGGGGGTCTTTGCCTGAGATGCCAACAGGTAAGCTTCCATCAGAGGACAGGGACCCTACCCTACGCCCCAGCGGCCCCATGGGGGGACTCACGTCAGCGCTGGGCCAGAGCTCCTTGATCACACTCTCGATCCTGCTCACCACCTCCATCCGCATCTTCTCCTCCTCGGGCCTCGGAGACATGTATTCATAAAAATCACTGATTTCTTCATGCAGACTGAAGAGAAAAGCAGGAAAAATATGAGCAGGCCAATCTAATGAGAGAACAGTTTCTTAAGTAATTTTCTCTAATTAAATCTTACCAGATAATTCAGCTGATGACCTTACAGTCATTGATTTTTACCTTAATTTTAATGTTATATCTCATTTTAGGTAAAATCGAAATGTACAGAATTTAATCAAAAAGGCAAAATAATTAAATAAAATAAAAACTCCCTGTGTAGAGCCCTTGCTGGCTGCTGGTGACTTTAAAGAAGGGGAACCACAGCGCAGGCCCTGCTCTCGGCCTGTGACTTGCCATCCAGCTGCCGATGCTGGGGGGGCTGCCCCTCCTGCTCTGCCGGCCATGCTCGTCTTTCACAGTGTCTCCTCGTGGATGAAGCATCCAATGACAACCAGTGGACATCAGCCGTGTCTTGAAAACAATGGCCCCATGAAGGGGCCAGGGCTTCCAGAGACGGTGACGCTCCAGGCAGTGAGCCAAGGGCAAGGGCTGTGGGGGGAGGATGGAGACTCCTGGGGAGGCAGACTACGGACAGCACCTGGTGCGCTGGGGGCAGCTCAGGGTAGAGCGCCCGCCTAGCCCAGCAGGGCCCTGGGTTCAATCTAAAGCACCCCAAACAAACCGCAGCAGCGGCTCAGGCTTTTCCCTGTGGCACAGGGGGCTGTTCCAGTGTTTCTGAGGGACTCAGAAGGATTGCAAAAACACAGTGGTTTTCAGACTGGCAACTCTGCAACCATGCATCAGCAAAGGGATGAGACTGTGGCGAGGAGAACAGGTCCTGAGTGACGACGGGCTCAAGAGGACGGCCCCGAAGATGGAGGAGGGGGCTGCAGAAACATCACACACACAGGCGGCAGGAGATGCAGGGACCAACCAAGCAATGGTCAGGACAAAAGGGCAAACGGGGCTGGCAATGAGTGGAAGGAGTTGGAGCCAAGAGGGAGAAGAGCACTGCTCCCGAGCTGCTGAGACTGCGGGGGCTCCTGGGGGCGGGGAACGGACTGAAGGGATGCTAGAGAAGCCCTTCATGGCTTCCCTCAGAGCCACCACACAGGACGGGGCTGCCTGCAGGTGGTGGGAGCTGGAGCCTGCAAGACCAAGATGGTTTAAGGAAGTAAAAACTATCTGTGTCCCACCCTCCGCTGGACATGACTCTTGACACATGGAACATGATGACTTTATAAAAATGTGACTGATTAAGCAATTGACAGTTCCTGCCTCTTCCTATTCTTTTTTTTTAGACAGAGTCAAAAACTTAAGCTGTAGACATGAGTTCTGCATGCGGGCAGCTGGGTTCCCTGGACAGGTGACTGTGCATTTTCTGTGTGCAGCCCCGTGTGCTCAGGTACAGCAGGGCTGGCAGGCAGGAGTCTTTTGGGGCTGGAAGGAATGATGTACTGAAAGCATTTGCCTGTTTGCCGTGAAATTCTGCATCAACCTGGACCTTAAAACTCCAGAGGTCGGAGGGTGAATTCAGCAGCCACCCTAGCGGAGTTCTGCTTTTCCTTGCTGTTTCTGGGTCTCACAGGACCTTTAAACTTCTAGTGTTTGAGGGTTTGTGTTTGTTTAAATTCCCAGGTTTTATTACATTCTCTTACAGGCAACAGCGGAGAGTCGCAGGAAGGTGCACAGCCTGGGCTCTCTTCAGCACAGCAGGATGGCGACGCCAAGACACGGAGCCGAGCAGGCGGGTGCTTCTTGGCTCATTAGGTGTTTGCTACGAATTATCAGAGTTTACTTGTAGTGCTAAGAAGACCTCTATAGAACATTTGCATTCTAACCAGTGCAAACACCTAAATTTGACTATATTGTCCGTTTTCTAACTCAAACCTAGGTGACAGGTACCTAGCCCAAACACCAGCTAAGTTCAAGTCCTGGGAAACGCACGGTAATTCATTTTGTAAACATTACTGAATGCTTAGGGGGAAATGGGTTTGTCAAATACGACCCTTGCCTTTCAACAGTGAAAACAAAAGTTGTCTAAATACTTTGTGGAGAGCGCAATGAATATATTCTGCACTGATCCACCACAAGCAGGTTTCCGACAGACGGAGGGGAGCTCTCCAGGGACCACGGCTGCCCAGGATGGAAGGCACTAACAAGACAGTGCAGTCCCCACTGCTGCCCGAGGGAGGACACCAGATGACCTGAGCAAACACAGGTCCATAAGAGGGATTTCTGAATTAGGGGGAAAGTTAAGAGAAGATCTTAATATTTGCTTCTCATCACAGGGATTCTAGGTTTATTAACATGCTGATTACTATATGTTTATAAGATAAGCTCTTAAAACAGGACTACCCTAAATATTTAATATTCCATGCAACCATCTTGCTATTTAAGGAAATATGGTTCTATGGGCTGTTGCATTTCTTTTATTGATGAAGACCTGATGTATTAGAAAGGGGAAGGAGGAATAAGGAGAAAGCGGAGGCCAGCCAGGCCTCAGGACCGTCCGACCACACCAATCACCACCTCACCGCTCCCTATGTCTAACCAGCCATGTGTGAAAGGGCTAGATATGGAGGGTATGTACCTCAGATAAATAAGAAGTCTCAGGCCAGATGATCCCATGTTCAACTCAGCAACTTGGTAAGAAGGTCTCATAATAAAATAAAAAGGGGGGCTGGGCTGCAGCTCAGTGGCAGAGCGCTCGCCTAGCACCTGTGAGGCCCTGGGTTCAATCCTCAGCACCACATGAAAATAAGTAAATAAAATAAAGGTATTTTGTCTATCTAAACTAAAAAATTAAAAATAAAATAAAAAGGGCTGGGGATAGGGCTCAGTGGTAAAGTGCCTGTGGGTTCAATCCCCAGTAGTGAACTAAAAAAAGAAAGAAAGAAATCTTGGTCCATATGTGGGTAATCAACTTCCAGTACTGATTTTTAAAATTTCTGTGGAGTTCCATGGACTGGGTAAAAAAGTGTTAAAAAAAAAATGCGGTAGGAACTCAATTGTTTTTCAATGCCCCCTTTACCCCTGGTAGACCTTCAAGTGCCGAAATGCCTGAACAAAGGGAGGAAACTAAAGACACTTTGTAAGCTTGCTTTCACGTTAATGCAACTTTAAGCCTCTGTAATCATCTAACTTCACAGAGAAACCTTCACTTTTTCCTATGTTTGGATCAAAACTCAGTAAGATTAATTATTAAAATAGTGTGAAAAACAGAAATTCTGGTGGTTCATTTTCAGAATCTAGTATTCAGCCTTAATTGGATCCAACTGTAGCCTTTCCCTTTTGCCCGCCCTAATTCTAAAATTAGCCAATTGCCTAGATTGTCACCCCAAACTCCTCCAATCAGAGCGAAGGGCAGCCCTGTGTTAGGTTAGAGATAAAAGCGGAGATATAAGCAGACACCTCTCGCCCAGGAGCACCTGCTGGCCAGGTTCTGTAGCCGCCCTTCTGCAAGGCTTTGTCTTGCCCACCCACTTTGGAGCAAGTGTTTGATTTCTTGTGGCACCTTGTTACTTCTAACAGTAAGTACTGAGCAGCACACACTCAGTTTCCTGGTTTCTCATACAAAGTTTTAAAATACTGTTCTTCTGTGAGCTGAACAAACGTGCCCCCCGCTTCCTGGTATACAACTCCTAAAATCCTTGGAATCTCTAAAGCACAGTTTTTTAAAATGCTAGTGAGCTGACTGATGGTTGGTGGCACCTAGGTAGCTTTAGGATTGAGGCTGGTCACCAGAAGGACTAAGGCAGGGTTACAGAGTTAGAGTTGGGACTTCCAGCCCCACCCACTTTCCTCAAGTGATGGAGAGAGGAACTGAAGGTTGAGATGATCACCAATGGCCAGTGACTTAATCAAGCATCCATAAAAACCTAAAAGGACTGGGTTCAGAGAGCCTGCAGACAGACGGACACACACACACGTGAACTTCCACAAAGGTATACAAAACACACCCATGTGCGGGGAAAATGACAACTCCCAGTTCCACAGGGACAGAAGCTCCTGCACTGGAAGCCCAGACCTCACCTGATGGATCTCATCACCTGGTTATTTATTTGTACCCTTTGAAATATCCTTTATAAAATAAACCAGTGAGCGCGCTTCCCTGAGTTCTATGAGCTGCTCTACCAAATGAACTGACCTAAGGAAGCTACTACAGTGACCCCAACTGAGAGGTGACTCTCAGAAGCCGATAACCCCACGTAGAGCCTGCAACCAGTATGTGCGGAATCTCCAGGGAAGCATTAGGACTGACTGAATGAGAGGACCCCCAGCTAGTGTCCGGGTGCAGAGCTGAGGCTTGCTTGGTCCAGTGGGAGACCCCCACATCTGGCTACTGTGAAGTACAGGAGAAACTGGGTTTGTTTTTTCTATATGAATATCCTTTGTTTGGATATCAGTATTTTCTCTTAAAAAGGAAAAGCAAGAAAACACACTACTGCTTTGTAAGGCAAAGTGATATAAAAAAAAAAAACGTACATTATTTTCAAGATTAATGTGATGAGGAGATGCCAAAACATAGTTCCCGTATTTATAAAAGTGCAACTCACGGACAATTTTGGTCAAAACAAGAGATGTGAAAAAAAAACAAAACAAAACACTTTTTGTTTGGAGGAGAGCTCTACTACAGAGGTAGAATTGCTAGCCTTCTGTGGTCGAAACGCGTTTTCGAAGGCACATGAGGAGGGGAGGAAGTCAAGAATGGCCCTCAAAGGCTAATGTCTTTGGTATAAAAGGGAAGAACACGCTTCACACTTCAGGATGCAGCTGGGCGGCCCAGGGTGGGCGGGAGCTGCCCAGGAGCTGCTGGCCCACAGTACCGGAGCCCAGCGAAGCGCCCCCTCCTCCCAGAGGACCGGCCGGGGCCCCTCTGCGGCTGCACTCTGGTGGGTGCTCCTCCAAGCATCTACTCAGGTGCTGGCCACCCTGCTGCTGGGAGAACTCTGCTCAGCCTGCAACCCGCCCAAGGCCACCGCCACATCACTATTAAATTTTCCAGGCATTTAACTAAAAAAGTCCCCTTTAATTATCAACATGAAGCTCAGGGGAAGACACTGACAAAGTTCTACTCAATGACTGTCAACAAGACAACTCCCCACGGGCCCTGAAAAGAAACCTGCACGGTAATAACACCCAATTTTGAAAAGGACACATGGAAAAGGCAGTCACATACTTCGTATGGCAGTGTAATCACCATGACCTCTCCAGAGGTGCTTATGCTAAAAAAGAACAAATACCAGATCTTCCAGAAACATCTCCACGAAGGAACAAGGATATCTGTGTAAGAACGTCCACCACAGCGTTTGTTATTTGTAAATACTAAAATATTTAGAAACAGCACCAATGTCCGTCGATGGGATCCAATTAAATGATCACAAAAGCACTTAGTGACCTTCTCTTCACAGCCAATAATCCCTGAAAAAGAATGAAGTAAAGCTCCAGGAGTGGACAAAGATCTAGATGATGCTAAATTAAAATAAAGAGTACAGGGGCTGGGGATGTGGCTCAAGCGGTAGCACACTCGCCTGGCATCCTCAGCACCACATACCAACAAAGATGTTGTGTCCGCCGAGAACTAAGAAATAAATATTAAAAATTCTCTCTCTCTCTCTCCTCTCTCACTGTCTCTTTAAAAAATAAAAAAAATTAAGAGTACAATAAAGGTATGTTGAGCAGGACATGTGCATTGGAGAGAGAGACAAACACACAAGAAAGGAGACACGGTGTCTTTCTATTCATATCACAAACCAGTGGAACTGGGAAGTTAGGGAGATTTACCGTTCTACCTTTCTATACCATTACCACTTTTTTTTTTTTTTTTAACCACCAGCATGCATTAGTCTGTCTGCTTTTCATCTGCTTAGTGAGACCATGGCCATGAGCTCTGTTGTCTTCTACAGTTTTCCATATGAAAACCACTGTGTGTGGGTCCAGGGCTCAGTGGTAGAGCACTTGCCCAGCACATGTGAGGCACTGGGTTTGATTCTCAATACCACACAAAAATAAATAAATAAAACAAAGATTAAAAAAAAAAAACCCACTGTGTGCACAAGCACCCCTGTGTGAGTGCAGCCCTCTGCCTCCAGAGAACCGCTCTACATTCCAAACTATTAACAGTGGTTAAATCCAGAGTTTGACTGCGGAGGGACAAGATTTGCTTCTTAAAATGTAAACCACATTCTAAAAATGAAGATATTAATGACCATTGTTATCTTAAAAAAACAGACCTTCATATCGAGAAAAAAATATTCATTAAAGAAAATAACATTTTAAGGAGAAAAAACTCATTTTTAAAATATTTTTTTGTATGTGTTTCAAATTATTCTTAATAATCCAGTCTTCCATACTAAAAAGTTACAGAATTCACAACTGGGAGCATGGGGCATTGAAGGGATTCAGCCTGAGCAGGGTGGACACCAGGGGACCTGGGCACACAGCACTGGCGCACAGACCTGCACCTGAGGAGCCACTGTATGCCGGACTGCAGGGCGCATGGTGAGTTTCCATTAACGCCTGACTCATCCTTTCCAGGGATTTCTATCCTCAAGTGTGTATGTATCTGCAAGAATTTCCAGAATAGACAAAAGCTGCTGGCAGTACCTTCCTCTGAGGTGGGACTGAGGTCTGAAGTGGCAGGGACTTACCCTTTTGTGCTGCTTGATTTTTCTCATACACGAGTCACCAGGAGAAGCAACTCAAACCCTAGGGGGATGCAGGGAAAGCTGAGTGACAACTTCAGAAGGCTCCAGAATTCAAGTTAAACAAAGAAAGTCACTCACACATCAGCTCCTCTACTTTCAGCAACCAGCTAGATACTTCCACTGAGCTGTCACTTCAAACCCAACAGACCGAATGAAACTCCTCGTCTTTCTCCCATCCTACCCCTAGGATCACACTTTCCTCTATGAATTATTGTTTCCCCAAATGAAAACTTCAGAGTCTTCCCCGCTCACCCTTCTTTATCTTCTGGAGCTAACTAGTCTCCAAATGCTTCTACTGAAAACCAAAACCAAAGGCTTCCAGCCCAGCCCCACTCGGCTTGACTCAGGTCCTCCCCGCTCAACCGGAGGACACTGTGGCAGCCTCCACACGAGTGGTCGGCCACTTGCCTCCATTTCTACAGGCCAACTCCATGTGTGACCATCAAGGTCACCTTCCACCACTGTGTCGCTTCCACACTCTACAGGAGCACTGTGCCCTCCCTTCTCCCAGTGCAGTCCCACAGAACTGTGCTGGAACATGCCAGATCTTTTTAGAAAAGCTGCTGCAAAGGCAGCCCCATGGCTTACCAAGACCCAACCCCCCACCCACCAACCGGAAATCTCAGGGGAAAAATGACTTCAGAGACTGCGCAAACAAAACCGTGGAGTGTAAGGGCCTACTGTGCAGAGCCCAGAGCCACTCCCTCAGGAAGGCAACATTCATCCATGCCCTGGGGATGTGTCTAGTGGTCACAAAAGGGAGATGACTGACCTCCAGGATCCAAGGTAATGCATAGGTGGTGGGGCAGCACTAACAGATCATAAGGGAGGGGCCAATCTGGCCGGGAACCACGGAGAGCCTTAACAGCTAAGGAGGCAATTTTGCTTCTCAGAATGCAGCCAAAGGACCTGTCTGCTATGCTTTGAAGATGGGTTCTAAGTAAATATCCACAAAGAACATGTAATTTTTAATTTTTTTCCAGTACTGGGAATTAAACCCAAAGCCCTGCACAGGCCAGGCAAGCACTCTACCACTGTTTTTAAAATTTTCTCAGGGTCTTGCTAAATTGTCCAAGCTGGCCACAGATCTGCAATCCTCCTGCCTCGCCTACCAAATCAATGTGCCTGGCAACATGTAATTTTTTAAAACCAAAATACTCCTCCCTTTTCTTTTGGTGTTAGGGATGCTAAGCATGCATTCTACCACGGAACTACCCCCCAAAAGGCTTTATAAAAAGTTTCTATGATGTGTCCAATTTTCTATAGTACTGATAAGAATATGAGGTCATGTGACCAAAGTCATGCTTAACTAAATGGGAAGATCACCAATACCAAAGCTGAAAGGAAAAAGCCCTTCCCCCTCTTCTACTCAGGCACAAGAAACTTACGCCCCTGAATAACTCTCACCATCTCCTCTAAGATTGAAAAAAAAAAAAAAGTGAAGCAAAAATATATGATTGACAATGTAAAATTATTTAAAAGGAGAGAGCACACATATCTTTTATAAATGCTATACCATGGCTATTCATCTTTAAATGTCATGTTTGCTTTTAAAACCCCTCCTACAACAGAACATGGGAACAAAAGCACAGAGAATGTAGAGTAATCTATATGTTCTAGACTACAACATTTTCATTTTTTCCCTCCTTTTAAGAGATATTCATATGTGCTTTCCTAGAAACTTAGAACATTCTTTTTCACATGACATCGCTGGTTGTCCTCCATTTCTGGACCTTATTTTTTAGACCAATGGCTCAGAGGGATGGATTTGTTTTGTCTTGTTTTTGTTTTGGTACTAGGGATCAAACCCAGGGCCTGACACATGCTAGGCAAGAGCTCTACCACTGAGCCATGTTCCCAGCCCCAGAAGGAAGGTTTTCAGCTGATGACATCTCTGTCCCTTCCCCATTTGGCTTCTTTCCCTGGCCACTGTCAGCACCGACCCTGCCATTGCTTTCCACCAATTACAACATAAGGTAAAGGGAGAAAAAGAAAAGAAATCATTACCAAAGAGTTACTTTATCTACTTGTATTCAATAATTCTTTCCCCTTCAAGGAAAAATTCTCAACAACTTCCTGACCACTCCGAGTAGACCTAACCAAATCTGGGTGAAGTTAAGAAGCCTAAAGAAGAATGGCTGGTAATCCTCCCCAACTAAGATCAGCTATCTTGGGTGTTGGTGGGAGCTTAGTTAATGAATTTATTCCTCAAGTGGAAGGCCATCGTATATTTGTTGAGCTAAAGAAACACAAATACACACAAACATACACACACACACACACACACACACATATACACACAGGCTGAATCTCTTTCTTACCTATAAGGTCCAAATACCAGTAAGAATAAATAAATAATTCATCCTATAAGAACTATTATATTCTTAACTATAATAACAAAATACCAATATATTTGATTCACTCGATTCTAATATCACATATTTTTTATTTGTCTTTGGTGGAGAGGTTAGGATTTAAGAACAGGCACTATTCTAAATTTACAATTAACATGTTGCCACATCTTCCCAGGTAAGGGTAGTGATAAAGAAGCAGGGGGGTTTCACCTATAGAAAGCCTACCTATGAAACTCTCAATGTCCAAAACATTAAATGTGGTTATTTGTTTAATAAATAATTTATATTAAATAGGGCAAGCTCCCAATGCATATTTAAAATACTTTAACTATTAATAGTGATTATCATGGATAATGAAACTGGAACAGTTTCATTTACCTTGGAGAAAGGCTGTCACAATTTACTTTCTTTTTCTGTACTGTAGAGATCTTTTGGATAAGTGCTGGTATTACCTAAGGATTATTTAAGACCTTAAGCAAAAAAAACAAAACAAACTGATTCACAAAGAATACATTTTTACATATATCTAAAACAAAGTGCATAAAGCCATGTTGACTTTAATGAGGTCCTACGCTTTTTCTACATTTACAAAAACATTAAAAGAAAAATGTAAATTTAGAAGTATACAAAAACACATAAGAAAAAGAAAAATCACCTATATATCCCGCTCCTTGTAACAGCAAAATATAGCCAGTAGTGACTCTAGGCCAAAGACCTGAAACAAACTGCTTTGCTATAGGTATCATTTCAGTCAGTGGAAAAATACAGACCATATCACTATTCATGGCATCTGATATGATAAAAATGAATTCTTAATGATTGTACATTCTAGAATATGAATATACCATAACTTAGGCTGCTTCTAATTTTCACTACTGAGCACATGTATATGTAATCAACTCTAATTTTTTCCTAAAAATAAATTCTCAGAAGTTCAATCCCTGGCCACGTATAGTAATACACACCTTTAATCTCAGCTCCAGAGCCAGAGGCAGGAGGATGGATGGCAAGCTCAAGGACAACGTAGGTATCTTAGCAAGACTCTATAGCAAAATAAAAAGGGCTGGGGGTGTAGCTCAGTGGCTGAGGGCACCCCTGGATTCAATGCCAAAAAGTAAAACCCCTATGGAAAGGATATGAACAATTAATACTTTTGAAAAATATTCTCAAAATTCACTCCACCAAAAATGATAAAAATCCTTCTCCAACCTCCATACCAATGAAGAGGCGGTTTTATTTTTATTTATTTATTTGGTACCAGGGATTGAACCCAGAGGTGCTTAACCACAGAGCAACATCCCCAGCCCTCTTTTCTTTTTTTTAAATATATTTTAGACAAAGTCTCACCAAGTTGCTAAGGCTGGCTTTGAACTTGCAATTCTCCTACTTCACACTCCAGAGCCATTGGGATTACAGGTGTGTGCTACTGTACCCACGTTTACTGGACATTTGTATGCTTTCTGTTTCAAGTCATTTCAATAAACATTGTGCTGAAATATAGTTGTTTAAAAACTATGATCTGGAATCACATCTATTTGTCACTCCTGTTACCTGGGCATACTGGGGCCAGTCCTTCACCTACCAAAGTCTGTTTCCAACTGTACACTTAGGACAGCGACAATGCTACCTTGGAAGGTTTCTGCAGGGATTCAACAGGAGCGTGGAAAGGGCTTAGCACAGGCTTTACTGTTTACTTAGCACAGAGTGAGCCCTCAGGAAATGTCAGCTACTGCTAATGATTAACAAAAATGTCATTCTGAAAGTTAGAAATATAAAACTTAATGCATGTGCAGGTTTGATCGAGCCATCAGGTCATCAGTCTGCAAGCTCTGCTTTTAAGTCTCCCTATATATTTCAAAAAGCTTAAAAAAAAAGAGATAGAAAAAACCATCTGAGTATCAAGAGGATGAGAAGAAAAGCCACAGACTGGAAGAAAAGATTTGCAAAAGGCTAATATTCAAAATACACACCAAACACTTAAAACTCAATAAGCAAACAAACAACCCATTTAGAAAACAGGCAAAAGACCTAAACAGATACCTGACCAGGGAAGATGGTAAGTAAGTATATTAAAAAGATGTTCAACATCATATGTCATTAGGGAATTGCAAATTTAAAAAGTGATACATTACTACACACCTATTAGAATGGACAAAAACCAAGACACTGACAATACCAAATGTTGAGGGAAGACGTGGGGCAACAGGAAATCTCATTTTCTGCTAGTGGGAATGCAAAATGGTATGGCCACTTTGGAAGAGTTTTTGTAGTTTCTTACAAAACTAAACATACAAGCCTAGGCTGCAGGTCAGTGGCAAAGTGTTTGCCCAGCATGTGAGAGGTCCTGGGTTCCATCCCCAGCACAGCAAGAAAAACAAACAACAACAACAAAACACCAACACTAAACATACCTCACCAAAGACCAGTAATCATGCTTCTCAGTATTTACCCAAAGAAGCTGAAAATATGTACATACAAAAACCTTACCATGGATATTTACAGCAGCTTTATGCATAATTGCCAAAACTTGGAAGCAACCAAGATGTCCTTCAGTAGGTGAGTGGATAAACAAACTGGTACATCCTTACTTGTTTCTAAAAAGAAACAAGCTATCAATCCAGGAAAAGGCAGTGAAGAATCTTAAATGCAAAGAAGCAATTTGAAAAGGCTACATACGTGACAGCATGGAAAAAGCAAAACTGGTGACCTTAAAGAGATCAGTGGGTGCCCAGGCTTGGGAGGCAGCGCTACTCTATGTGATACTGTAATAATGGGTACATGCCATTACATATTTATCAAATCTCACAGAGCAGTACATTGAGTAAACCTTAATGTAAATATGGACATTTGATAATGGGTCATTATAGACTAACTGTAACAAATGTACCACTGGTGCAATATCTCCTTGGGGGAAAACCTGTACCTTCTACTCAATTTTGCTATGAACCTAAAACAGTTCTAAAATATAAAGTCTGTAAAAAATGTTTAAAAAAAAAACCTGACTGCATTTTCTTCTAGTTGTTTACTCTTTCCTATCGAACTGTCACTTATTCATTTGCTATTTAACCAAATATGGTAAGAGGCAGGGGTGTGTTATAGTCCTCTCCCTTATCCATGGGGAATTCATTCCAAAGCCCCCAATAGATGCCTCAAAGAATGGACTGTATTGAATCCCGTAGATACTATGTTTTCTCCTACACATACATAGCTGTGATACTATGTTTTTTTCCCATACATACATGGCTATGATATTACAAATTAAGCAGAACAACAGATTAAAACAACAACTGAACAATTATAACAATATACTGTAGTAAAGGTTATGTGAGTGTGGTGTTTCTCTCTGTCTCAAAATATCACACTACACTTTGATCTTTTCACTTAAAAGTTTAGTACTTTACCACTAAACTTCTCTTCAGCAAATCCAAATTGACAGCATCATTCCTACTGCCTTTGCGGCCATTAGTAAGCAAAATCAGGGTTTACTTACTTGAACACAGCATCAGGAAGATTCTGTGATTCTGTAACCCAGACAAGACAGCCTGAGTGACCAAGGGGTGTGTAGAGTATACAGCACCAATAGGCTGGACAAATGGATGATTCAAGTCCTGCCAGGCCAGTGTGAGATTTCATGCCACTCAGAACAACACAGGATTTAAAACGTATGGCTTGTTTCTAGAATTTTCCATGTAATATTTTTCAGATCTTGGTTGGCAGTAGAAAGCAAAACCACAGATACAGAGAAACTACTTCAACTGTTTTTTTTTTTTCCAAACATTGAAGAAAGTATCCAGCCCCCTTTACTGAATAGTCTATTCTCTTCTCAATGACAGAGGACATACTTGCTGTTCCAGTCTGCCCAGGAGCCAGTCCCCTGCTCCCCTCCAGGATCCTATGGCCAAATTGTTTAACAGAGGGAACAGTTTTGGTCCCTACCGTTCCATGTGTCCCTACTATAAAGCCCGCTGTCAGTCCTGGAGGGGAGCAGGCATGGGTGGCCACCAGTTAAAGCAGTGTCCCCGTGGTCCTGACACAGAGATGGGCACAGGGCTCAGCAGCCCACACGGTGTCTTCCTGAGGTTTTTACATACTGACAGTAAGGAAGGTCCCTTTCTTCTCTGACCAGGAGCTATAAAAATAGAAGCCTGGAACCTTTTTTCCTAGTTTACTGAAGTTGTACTTTTTTACAGACAAATTTCATTTTAAGACTGCACTCAATAACTATTTTCAAGAAGCACCTGTTCCACTTTTTACAGAATAAAGCAAATGGTAGCTTCCTCATTTGATGATGATGATGTCAATAAAGAAACTAAAATCCACAACTCTATAAAGTGGCTTTCTCCTAACCAAATTTCACAAATAAGCCACTAATATTATGGTAATGACAAGTGTTTACAGTCAAACCAATCCAGTATACTAAAATATAATCCTTTTTTCCTGATATTCCCAATTATGTAATATTCTTAACCCAACAAATAGCAAATAAAACAAAATAAAATCAATATATCTGATACTTCCATTGCTCAACCAACAGCAGATCACAGGATGACATTTGGATATGCCTAAGATTTAATAAGATTTCCTATGATTCTGTGTTTACAAAAATCATCTGCGCTGTGTTGTTTCCCCTTGTTAAATCTCTCAGACCAAATTTATCTTTGACACTTCTGTTTCCTTTACCACCTAACTTCTCTTCAATTTGCTGTCTACAGAAACCAGGGAAGCACATCCATGTGAGATATACTGTGAAGCACTAAACACACTATTTCTTTCACTCCAAAATAAGTCCTGGAATGAGTACTATTCTAAGCAATTTCTACTGTGTCTATAGTAAGCAACTTAATAGCACTTTATCGAAATAATGCTTACTCATGAACCTTTTCTATAGACTCCCACTAAAGTGTCTTATTCCCCCAACAGTCTAAGATCTTTAAGACCCATGGACAAAGTAAGAGACCCAATAGACAGCCCACCAAATTTTAAAATAGATATTTATGTCTTAATATGTGTATATGTGTTGTGTGTGTGTGTACACATATATTCATGTTTTTGGAAGACATCACAAACATTTTGATCATTCTGAAGAGAACCTATAATTGTCTAAGTTCGTTAGTTACTAACATAAAATGAAAAATGTAAGTATTGCAAAACTCTGCTTTGTACATGCTAAAATTTAATAATGATAAATATGCTATAATATTGCACCAGACATAATTTAAAGCCTTCTTTCTATTTTCATAACTCAGGGCCTTCATTATACATACCCATAACCATCCAGTATCATTCAGAACAACTTTTTTTAAACTATTTTTTAGTTATAGATGGATGCAATTATCTTTATTTTGTTTATTCATTTTTATGTGGTGCTGAGGATCGAACCCAGTGCCTCACATGGGCAAGGCAAGCGCTCTGTCACTGAGCCACAACTCCAGCCCATCAGAGCAACTTAAGAGTCTGAATTTGGGCTCTGTTATTGGCTTATTCTTAGTGTATCATTCTGACTTCCTCCCTGTCCCTCATCTAGTTTCTATTCAACTTACTATTGTCACTAAAGAACAGTCAAACCACTGAGAGCCTAAGGGTTTTTCCAAAAGAACCAAGTTCACAGTTCAATGCTAGACTTTGAAAATTATATTGATGTGACATGGGCACTTTCTTACACTTTCCTATCTGTGCTTTGGAGGAACCTCGCTTTTGGACAAAGCATCTAAATTTGGATGGTACTCATATTTTTCAAAGAACTCTGACCTGTTCTCTGATTCAAGGATCCACAATAATACTACAAGGTAGACTAGGCAGAGTTAATTTCTAATTAATTATAAGGGTTTTGTTTTGTTTTGTTTGGTACCAGGGATTGAACTCAGGAGCACTCCAACCACTATGCCACATCCCCAACCCTATTTTTGTAATTTTCTTCAGAAACAGGGTTTCATTGAGTTGCTTATCACCTCGCCATTGCTGAGGCTGGTTCTGAACTCTCAATAATCCTCCTGCGTCAGTCTCCTGAGCTGTTGGGATTTCAGGTGTGCGACACTGGCACCTGTCCTCTAATCGTAAGATTTTTTTTAATGGAGACTAATGCATTTCCCTAACGTCCAGAAAACCAATGACAGTACCAAATCTGAAATCAGATCTTCTCACTTGAACACAGCAACCACTAGGACCACAGAAGTCTCTGCCTGATCACAGAACCCCAGGCTCTTTGGCCTTTAAACTCAGCAGCCCCCTGAGTTCCCAGGCCTTTGGTCTCAGACCGAGAGTTACGCTACTACTGGCTTTTGGTTCTGAAAAATCCAGACTTGGACTGAAAGGAGTTAACAATACCAGCATCCCAGGGTTTCCAACATGTAGACAGCCTGTCAGCCTCCAATATCACATGCACCAGTTCTCTGCAGAAATACTTTCTTGTCTATTTCTCTAACTACAGCCTATCAGTTCTGCCTCACTGGAGACCCTGACTAATAAAATTTTGGTACTGAGAGTGGAGTTGTTGCTATTAACAAACATGTCAAAATGCTGAAGTAGCTTTGAAACTGGGTAGTGGGTAGAGGCTGGAAGAATTTGGAGAAGCAGGCTAGCAAATGCCACGAATGCAGTGAACGGGCACTAAGGACAATCCTGGCGAGGGCGCATAATACAAGGGCTCTCATGCTTGCTCTCTTGCCCTTCTGCCTTCCCCCATGGGATGACACAGCAAAAAGGCATTCACTAGATATATAGGCCCTTTGACTTTGGACTTCTCAGCCTTCGGAGCTGCAAGAAACAAATCTCCTCTGTAAATTACCTCATCTGTTACAGCAGCACAAAACAGTAAGACACCAACTTTCCTCATTCTCATTCCCTTCATCTGTAAAACAGGGATGTTAAAAGTCCACTCCAGAGTTCTTTGAAGCACCAACACGATGCATGGGCCAACGTACTTTCAAGTGCCCACCTTACTCTCAGGCTTCAGTTGCCTTGAACTCACACACAAAGAGCAATGACAGGAGTCATTTCTCTAAAACAGTCACTTAGTGTGGTGGCACCAGCCATCCTCCTTATACGTTCAGAAATCCCTCCACTCCTCCTTGTTACCTACGTTCCCGTGAACACTGACGGAAGGTGATGGCATGGTAAGCACCGTGCCAGGCCCTGGTCCAGTCACTCGATCTTTATTACATCAGACACGTGTCCCATCTGAGATTCCAAGATGTACTCCTTTGGGCTTGTCATTCCTCTGCACCAGCCTGACTCCTTTACCCTTTGCCAAAACCAAAAAGTTAACAAAAGTGTTTCAAAAAATAACAAGTACCACATGGTGCCACACCACCAACATCTACTGATTCCTCGATACCAGAGGTCAGCAGACATATTCAAAAGGTAAAAACAAGGCCAGTTTTCATATAACCACAAGCTAAGAGTGTTTTTGTCTTTTTTAAATGGTTGAAAAGAAGTCAAAAGAAAATTATACTGGGGACACATGAAAATTATATACAACTCAATGCACTGTACGTAAATAATTTTTATTGGACTAGAGCCTCCCTCATTTGAATGTCAGTGACAGCAGGGTTGAGTGGCTGAAACAAAACCAAAGGACCAACTGAGCTTAAAATATTACTATCTTTATAGGGAAAGTCTGCTGACCCATTCTTACATAGATTCCATAACATTCAAGAGCAATTCCAAGCTGGGTGTGGTGGGGAACACCTATAATCCCAGCAAGTTCCAAGGCAGCCTCAGAAACTTAGAGAGACCACCAGCAATTCAGCATGACCCTAAAACTCTATCACAAAATTTAAAATATAAAAAGACTAGGGAAGTAATTCAGTGGGAGGTGCCCTCAGGCTCAATCCCTAGTACAAAAGAGAAAAATAACTTGAAGCTGGGCACCAAGACATGTATCTGTAAGCCCAGCAATCCTAGCTAAGGGAGAAAGACGGCCAGTTCAAGGCCAGCCGAGGCACTTAGTTAGACCCTGGCTCAAAATACAATATAAAGAAAAGGGCTAAGGGGCTAGGGCTGGGCGCGGGGCATACGCCTGTGATCCCAGAGGCACGAGAGGTGGAGTCAGGATTGACAGCCAGGCTCAGCAATGGCGAGGAGCTAAGCAACTCAGTGAGACCCTGTCACTAAATAAAATACAAAATAGGGCTGAGGATGTGGCTCAGTGGTTGAGTGTCCCCGGTACACGTCCCCACCCCCAAAAAAGAAAATAACAGGGTTGGGGATGTAACTCAGTGGTAGAGCACCCCTGAATTCAATCCCCAGTACTGGGGGTGGGGAGGGAAGGTAACTTGATAAAGTCTACCAAATGATGTCACTTAGTTTTCTGACTGCCTATTATTCGGGGTTAAAAAAACTGTAGAAGAGGTTTATAGTTTTGGTAAGTACTGTAGTAGTAACCTTATCTCCTCAATATCCTCCACACTTCCATCCCAGTTCACATTAAAGTGTTAATTAAGAATGGTGCTTTGAAAAAAAAAAAAAAAAAAAAGAATGGTGCTTTGACACTGAGCTACATCCCTAGCTCATTCATTCCTTTGTTCTTTTCTTCTTTCCCTCCCTCCCTCCCTTCCTTCCTCTCTCTTTCTCAAGACAGGGTCTCATTAAATTGGTAAGGACGGTCTCAAACTTGCCATCTTCCTGCCTCTGTTTCCCAAGTGGCTGGCATTACAGGGCATACACCACAACGCGTTATACTACTGATATTTTACAAAGGCTTTGTGTTAATCAAGCTTTTAGTTAAAATTTAGTTATACATTAAGATTTTAAATCCATTTAAAAAGTAGCCATTAGATTGGGCATCGTGGCACACACCTGTAATATCAATGATTTGGGAGGCTGAGGCAGGAGGATCTCAAGTCTGAGGCCTGCTTGGGCAACTTAGTAAGATCCTGCCACAAAATAAAAAAATAAATAAAAAGAGCTGAGGATGTAGCTCATTTGAAGAATGCTCTTGGGTTCAATTCCTAATATCACAAAAAATAAAAAGTAAATCAAAGTAGCCATTAGGATGGCTCCTATGGGGGAAAAAGAAAATAACAAATGTTAGCAAGAATGTGGCAAAACTGGAATCCTTGTCCTTTGCTTGTGGGACTGTCAAGTGGGATAGCCACTGGTGGAAAGAAGTGTGGCAGTTCACCAAAAAATAAAAATAAAAAATGGAGGCGGGGGAGAGAGAGAGACAATCACTATAAGATCCATCGATTCCACTTCTGGGTAAGAATTGAAAGCAGGGTCTCAGATAACTGTACACCTACATTCACAGCAGCATCAGTCATGGTGTGGAACCTCCTAGGTATCAATGCAAAGATAAATGGAGAAACAAAATGTGATATTCAGATACAATGGAATATTATTTAGCCTTAAAAAGGAAGGAAATTCTGACAAGTCTGAGAATCTTGAGGACATTATGCTGAATGAAATAAGCCAGTTACAAAAGGACAAATACCTTTTGATCCCATTTACATGGGGTCCTTAGAGTAGTGAAATCTCTGTCATAAAGACAATGTAGAATGGTGGCTAACAGGGTGGGGAAAATGGGAATGAGTGTTTAACCAATACAGAGTTTTAGTTAAGGAAAAAAACTTGTGCAAAAGGATGATGGTAACAACCATGTGAATGTATTTAATGCCAAACAGAACAAACTTATGGCTAAAGATAGTAAATCTTATGTTACGTATATTTCGTAACAATTTTAATACATGGTTACCCAAAAGACTTGTCATTAATAAAATGAAGTAATGGGTTTTCTGGGAAAGGAGCTGAACTCAGGTCACTTTTTTTTTTCTTTTTTCTTTTCTTTTTTTTTTTTGAGAAAAAGAAAATAGAAGGTTTATTGCTTTGGTAGCCAAGGAGAAACACAGAGGATCCTGTCCCAAAGGCTGTGATTCTGTCCGTCAACAGGAACAGCGGGCTTTTAAGGAGGTGATCCAAAGGCTGCATTCTACATGTTCTCTGCTAGAGTTGTGGTTCACTTGAGGTCTTCTGGTACCATCCCCAAAGTCTATGGTAGGTGTGTACTCAAGGACAGATAAACTGCCTAACATGGGGAAGAAAGGCAATCCTGTTTCCCCTGAGATTAGGGAAGGAGAGATTAGGGAGGGAGAAATGTGGTTCAAGATTCACTAATAGGGGGAGAGATTATGGAGGAGAAGGGAGAGAGGAAGAGAAAGAAATGTGTCCACTTTAAAAATAAGTTGCAGCAAGGGTTATGTTCAAAGCATCAAGTGGACCACTGTCAATTTCCACATTCCATTTCTATGGAAAAAATGGGCCATGACATCTCCAAACTGCTTCCTGCTGAAAGGGGGTGAAGTTGGGAGAAGAGACCCAAAGTCCTTGTTCTGTATCAGGTAGGGTGTGCACCTTTAGCAGCGGAGCAGTCCAGAGGTCCACAGCTGCCGATGGCAGGTAACTAGATAAGGCATACACGGGCAAGGGTCATACAAATGGCTTAAGTTGTCATGACTTTCCTGAGTCCAGTTTCCTTTTTCTCAAAGTGGACCACGATGGAGCAACCTGGCTCCTAACTCTCCTGCAGCTGGCTCTCACCAAGTTCGCCAGCCACCTTGCATCCTCAGCAGGGAAGGTGGGTTCCTTGGAGAGCCAGGCCTGCTAAAGAAAGCTGGAGTGCAGGCTGCTCTCAGGCCCATCTGGGGTGCCAAATTTGTTGCCAAAAGCTTGGTCCTTGTTCCCAAGGCCGATCCAATAATGACAACTCAGTTTTGAGAAAAAGGAAACAGGTTTATTGTTTTGCTAGCAAGGAGAAACATAGGGAACTCCTGTCCCAAAGGCGTTCTTCCCAGTCATTTCTAAGCAGCGTTAAGGAGTAGCTGTGGTTTTGGTTTAGGTAACCATGCAGAAATGTGGTTCAAGATTCTTTCAGGACTCAGCATCACGGGTCTGTGCTTGGTTATCCCTGGAGTGGCCACTGCCTACATCCATCCACAAGTTCTCTAATAGGGAAAAAGAAAAAAGGTTGCCTATTTTCCCTGAGTAGAGTTTGATAGAAAGAAACAGGCACATATCTGGAGTTAATCATTATTATATATCAAAGGGTTTGGAGAAAACTGATTACAGAAGCATTTTCCTGATCGAGGGAAAAAACTTAGTTGTGGTCATCTACCCCTGCTAGAAAGTTATGTGATATATTACGTGGCATGCAGTGTTATGCAATACATAATCAAACTAAAATGAAAACCAAACTAAAATGAAAAAGCAAAAGATGTGATATTGTGGTATATCCATACAATGAATATAAAAAGAATAAAGTGCTGATGCAGCTACAACATGGATAATTTTTTTTTTTATTAAGTGTATGGTGCTGGAGATGGACCCAGGTCCTTACGCATGCCAGGCAGCTGCTCTACTACTGAGCTTCATTCCTAGCCCTGGATTAATCTTTAAAACAGAAAGACGGCACAGACACAATAGACCACATGTTATGTAATTCCATTTACATGAAATATGCAGAACAGGCAAATCCTCAGAGACAGAAAGTAGATTATTGGTTGCCAGGGGCTGGGGAGGGGCCTACTGGGGAAAAACTAACTGCTCAATGAGTGCAGGAGTTCTATTTAGAGATAAAATGTTCTGGAATTAGTGGCAATGGTTGCACGACACTGTGACTGTACTTAATGTCCCCAACTGTACACTTTAAAATGGTCACAAGAGTAATTTTATGTTTTGCATATTTTATCACAATAAAAAAAAGCATTAAAAATTCGAAGCAGCAGCAGCAGTAGCAGCCACCGCCACCGGCAGTTAACAGTCACATATCAGGTGGCTAATCTGCAGGGATCACTGAAGAATTCTCACTATGAAAATTTTTAAAATCCTGTCCTACTATCAATCATAGAAATATGTTATTTCACACTCATATTCTTAGTTGGGTGAAAAGAAATACCAAAAATACCATCTGCTCAATAAATATGACGCTGTGGTTATTACTTAATTTTAAAAAATTTAATAGAAATATTAAACCATTTCCTGAAATTAGATTAAGGCACTACTTCATGTCATGCATACAAGGTAAACAATGATTTGATCTGGGTGTTACAAAAGAGTTCACATCCATGAAAAAGGCCTCCCTTAGCTGGCGAGGTAGCACACAACAGTAATTCTGGCTAGTTGGGAGGCTGAGGTAGGAGGATTGCCAAGTTCAAGGCCAGACTGGGTAACTCAGCTAGACCCTGTCTCAAATTAAAATGTTAAAAAAAGACTGAGGGTGTAGCTCAGTGGTAGAGCACTTGCCCAGCACGTGTGAGGCACTAGGTTCAATTCCCAGTAGGAAAGAAAGAAAGGAGCGAGAGAAACACACCATTCCAAGACAGCTTAGAGCCTCAGGTTTTCTCTTTCCACATCTGCCCCCAGACCTGTCTGAAGACCTGAGAAACTATTTTTTCAAAAAATGCTTTAGAAGAAGCCATCTTCAAGTAGAAGAAACAAGTGCCAAGAGCATTTATAATCAACAGAACATGAAGGCTCTTTCTTTGCAGCTTTATCTCAGCATAACTTGCTTCCAATATTTTAAGACCAAATTGGCACAGCCTCACACTTTAAATAGGGACAACTCTGTTGAGAATTTAACTGTGAGAAGACAAGATACTCCAGGGTCATGAAAACCACATTAAAAAAAAAAAAAAAAAAAAAAAACCAATGTAGTAAAAGCCAACTTGCAGAATCTTGTCAGTAAAATCATTCTTAAATACAAACATCATGTGTAAAATTGAAAATGTAAGCTTTTAGTTTGGTTGTATTCAATGGAAAAAGCAGTAAGATACAAGTTATAAAACAAGCTGAAGTTACACTGGAGTCAAGGAAAAGATGGGTCACCAGGTGCAACAGGACTCCCCACTACCATCACTCAGGGAGCAGCAACAGTGAGGTGCCCTGTCAAAGGTCACTGTGGGAAAAGCAGAGGGTTGGGGGGGAAAAAAAGCACAACTAGCTCCTCCTGCCAAACTAAAATGTCAGCATCTCTATTAACTGTTTAAACTTGGGAGAGAAATTAAACGTATAAACAGCACATGACATAAAGCAATGTCTTTCAACCTCAAGCAAGTGTCTCAAACTACTCTGCAGACACTTCAGGTCCATACAGTCACTATGAGAATTTTTAAAGTGTGTTTTCATTTCAAAATTACATTTAAAACACTAGCATAAGCCTGTTCTGGATCGCCCAGATGCTTCCTTGGAAACCCAGAGCTGCCAGGGGGTTTCCCAGCCCACACGCACTGATGCGTTTACCGCCAGGCCAAGGCTAAACAATAGGATTTTAATTTAGCTGGTTGAGAACAGAATAAGGCAGTGTCCCACCCCATATATGGGCCCACATGCCATGTAAAGGGCAGAGGGTATACCTGCCGTGTCTGGTTTTCAGAAAACAGAGAGAAGGGAAGTTAGCCTGGCAAGGTGACGGAGGCATCCCCAAGCCCCCACGCCAGCCAGGGCAAGCAATACCTCAAGAGTGGCATTGAGAATGAAAAATCACCTGCTCCATAAAATTACAAAATTTTAATTTTAGTGAGTTTGCCATTTTATCTGTATTTATTTATATACTTGTTTTCTTTTATAATCTTAAAACATAAGAAGTTTATATTTTTATGCATTCTAAAGTAACATTACAATAAAAAATAAGAGTAACAAGACCATTCACAGTAGGAAAGGACAATCTGTTCAATATTTATTCCTGGGCAAACTGGATATCCACTTACAAAAGAATAAAGCTGGACCCTTGATTTCCCATGTATAACAGTTAACTCAAAATGAATTAAAGACCTGAACTCAAGAGTTAGAACTATAAATCTCAGGGAAGAAAACACTAAGGAAAAACTTCACATATCACTCTACTTGGCAATAATTTCCCAGATGACACCAAATGCACACGTAACAAAAAAGAAAAAATAAACTGGACTTAAAATTGGAAATTTTTGTTCATCAAAGGGCACTACCAATGAAAACAAATAATCCACAAAATGAGAGAAAATAATTGCAAATCGTACACCTGATAAGGGATAATATCCAGAATACATAAAGAACTCCTGAAAAACTCCTATGACTCAACAATGACCAAAACAAAACAAAACCCTCAATTTAAAAATGGGCAAAAGATTTGAAAAGACATTTTTCCAAAATTATGCAAATGGCCAATAAGCACATGAAAAGATACTCAACAAACAGAGTCATTAGAGAAATGAAAATCAAAACCACACTCTGAGCCAGGCTTGCTGGTGCACACCTGTAATCCCAGCAGCTCAGGAGGCTAAGCCAACCTCAGAAATGGTGAGGCACTAAGCAACTCAGTGAGACCCTTTCTCTAAATAAAAAATACAAAATAGGGCTGGGGATGTGGCACAGTGGTTAAGTGTCCCCAGGTTCAATCCCTGGTACAAAAAAAAAAAAAAAAAAAAAAACCCAGAAAAGCAGAAACCACACTCTGATATCACTTTATACCCACTAGGATTGCTACAACATTCATTTATTTATCTTATTTTTTTATGGTATTGAGCATTGAACCAGGGGTGCTCTACCACTAAGCTACATTTCCATCCCTTTTCTTATTTTGAGATAAGCTCACTAAATTGCCCAAGCTGGCCTGGAACTTGTGATCTTCCTGCCTCGGTCGCGGAGTAGCTGGGATTTATAGGAATGCACCATGGTACTCGTCATGGATTGCTACATTCAAAAACAGGAAAATATATAGTGCTGGTGAGGATGGGGAGAAACTGAAATCCTCAAACTTTGAGTGTTTGGGTATGTAAAATGGTTTAGCCATGATAGAAAACAGGCAAGTTCCTCAAAAAGTTAAACATATGCAGAGCACATGCCTATAATCCCAATTCAGAGAGGCTAAGACAGGAGAATCTTGAGTTCAAGGCCAGCCTGGACAACTAAGCAAAACCCCCATCACCACACACACACACACACACACACACAAAAAGTTAAACCATAATGTAGTGTATATGTAGTGTATAATAAGACAGATAATGGCACATATGCTAATGAATGCATAAACACAGATCACAGCGTATAAACATGGATGGAAAAGACACATATCTTCCTTGCAGGAGGGAGTCACCTCTAAAAAAGGAAGGGCTAAACATCAGTGTATCAAAGAGTGTGCAAGTGTATCTGCACAGTTGTATCCCCTTAGAGAAGAGTGGAGATGGGGGAGGAAAAGACAAGGGAACTTAAATGTGTTAAATCAAGATAAATCAGATATTACTCTTTATCATCTCCACATCTGAAATATTTAAGAAAATAAAATCTGAAATGCTTAAAAAATCAAAAGTTGCCATAATCAGGAATTCAAACTTTCCGCAGTCACTCTACACAATGAGTGAAAAGACACTGGTCAATGTTCCAGAATGTTCCAGTTAGAGTACCTTGGAACCAGGCACAGTGGTGCACACCTATAATCCGAGCAACTCAGGAGGCTGTGCTAGGAGGATTACGAGTTTGAGACCAGCCTGGGCAACCTAGGGAGGCCTTAAGCATTTAGCAAGACACTGTCTCAAAATAAAGAATTAAAGTCTGAGAATGTAGCTCAGTGACAAAGCACCCCTGGGTTCAAACACTAAGATCACAAAATCAAAAAGAGCACCTTGGACTTCCCTGCCCTTCCCATTCCACAGACCTGCGATGCCATCAACAGGCATCTAGAATTGCCAATCACAATTTACTAGCCACACTCATCCCTTCCTCTAAACTACTGCTACTATGGTTTTTGCCTGCTTCCAAATTTCTAAGTAAAATAAACATTAATTCCCACATTTTCTATCAATATATAAGTAAATCCATACCAGGCTAACAGTATAGATAAGATTGGTTGATAATCATTGTAAGTAACTGAAAACTGTCATTAATAAAATACAAAAATTCCTATAAGAGCCAGGGACTGGGAAGCAACTGCAACTTGAAGCTTATTGCTTTGTTAGTTACTCTCAGACTAAAGATCTAATTCACCAGGTGAAAACCACCCTAGGGCTACTTTCAGTCTCTCTGTGTCTATCTCTGTCTCAGTCACTCCCTCTCTCTGTCCTTTTCCCCCTTATTAATGTAAGAGTACACTGGGCTCAGAACACCACAGAGACCCCAAACCAGAAATATTCCTACACATCTACTCAAGAAACTGAAAATGTATACTCAACACAAAAACATAAATGTCCACAGTAACACTGTTCATAATACTCAAAAATTTAAAACAATTTATCAACCAATGAACGGATAAACAAAAAACAGCATGTCGATACAATGGAATATGATTCAAGCACATAAAGGATGAAGAATTGGTATGTGCTACAACACGGATGAACCTTGAAGACGTTACTGTATACAGAGGAAGACAGACACAAAGGGCCATATAATCTATGACTCCACTAATATGAAATGTCCAGAACCATCAAATCCGTGGAGACAAAAAGCAGACTGGTGGTACCCTCAGCTGAGGGCTGGGGAGAAATGGGGAGTGAATGCTTTTTATTTTGGGATGATGAAAATGTTCCAAAAATTATTCTGGTGATGGCTATACAACTCTATGAATATTTTTAAAACCAATGGAACTGTACATTTTAAACGGGTGAATTATATTTCCATGATATTATTTAAAAAAAATTTTAAAGGAAGGAAAGTTATTAAAGCCACTAAACAGACTGTACTTGAACTTCCACCTTAGATGCGACCATAAAACAAAATAAGAGAACAAAGAGACTCTAATATCAATAAAAAGAAGACTTGTACAGCAGAGGAATTAATGACTTACATAAACCCCTAACAACAATTTGATATTTCAGTTAACAGGCAAATTGTTTCCCTTTTTGAATACTGAAAACATTTGCTAGTCGTTTTTGTATTAGGACCTACAGGGTATCTAGGAATCCCAGGGTCACCGTTTATATGTAGTATTAAAAGAGGGAGGTTTTTTGGGTTTTTTTTTTTTTAACAACTGAGCCACATCCCCAGCCCTTTGTATTTTTTATTTTGAGAAAGGATCTCACTAAATTGCTGGGATAGCCTTGAACTTGCAATCCTACTGCCTCAGGCTCCCAAATCGCTGGGATTACAGGCATGTGTCACCATACCCAGTTTAATATTAAGAGTTTTAATTCAAGTATTTCATGGTACAATCCCAACACCTTTCCACATGTCACTAGAGAATCCATGAGTCTACATCTGCCCAATTCTCTTGGGCACTACTGCTTTTACAGGTTAATCTCTGTGTTAATACACACAGCTCCAAAGACCCTTTTCATCATTAATTTCCTTACTAAGGAGCTCACATTACATGTCCTTATTATATTCACCCTTACTTAGAGCGCTTGTTTTACTTTATGCCAGGTTCTTCTCAATAGAAGACACAACTGAATTGCTGAATCCCTCACCTTTTTTTTTCCCCCTCAAGCAAAAAATTCATTTTTTTTTTTTTTTTTTTTTGGAGCTGGGATGGAACTTAGGTCTTGTGCATGCTAGGCAAGGGCTCTACCACTGAGCTACACCCCTCCCCTCCTCTTATCCTATCCAGTTCCTATGCTTGAGATCTTTTAGCCAAGGACAGACAATTTTCTAATTTAGTGGTGCCAAGTACACAATTACTTCATTTTGAGGTAAGAAAATGATTAGGCAGAATGGGGGGGGCACTAAAACACTAGAGAAATGTCAAAGTAGAATCAACTGTACAGCTAACTCATTCACACATACATCAACAAACTCATAAGCCAAAAAACTCACAGCTACTATACCAAGAAAAAAATAAGTAAAATGATAAAAACCTGATCTACGTGGGAGGCAAAGAGGGGCCAAGGGAGTAAAGTGTTAGGTTTCCCTCCTTTGCTGCTAACCTTCAAAATCTTTCTAGCAACATATAATAAGAAACCCAGCCATCTTATTGTGAGCAACAGATGGAGATACTGGCTTTTTTTTACAATAAGCAATAACAACAAAAAAGCAATTTACATGTCCAACAGTAGGGAAATGCTCAAGTAAAGCACAGTATATTTGCATTGGAAAACACACACACACCCCCGACAAAAAAAAAACTTCACATGCAGACCACGTAGATACACAGAAAAGACAAGGCAGAGTGTGAAATGAAGGAAGCATTGAAAACTTTCATGATGATGAAAATTCTTTCTGTCGTCTCCTTTTCTGCTCTCTACCTATCCATGGGTTTGAAGCGCAGATATTCAAGTAGTAGTCCTCCTAACATCTTCAAAACTATTTTTTAAGTGATCTTTTACACTGATACAAATATTAAGAGTTTATGAAGACAAAGTAGTTGATGCTTTATAATGAAGAGGTTCTTTGAAATCCCTGGCTTTTTTTGGTGTTATTTTTATAGTCAAGCTGAACAAATATACAAGAAAAAAATTTAAATACATAACCGAAAATTTCTAATACATATGAAAAGTGAAGGCCAAAGAAAATGAAGAACACATCAAGTTTTCTCTTAAGGTCTGTTAAAGTTTTGATACACTTAATTCTAACTACCGTGATCCTTTTCTCATCACTAATAGAACTCAACATTTTTTATAAATGTTTCCAAGTCAGCACCTAGCACACTGTCACTGAGCCTACAGACACTTAAGGTCAGCTCAGCCCACCCAGAAATATTCCTCACATTAATGACAACTGAAAGAAAAAAAAGTAACACATACTCTGCTACTTTGTGTCTTAACAAATATTTATAAGATCAACGGAGTCCAGCAAATTCTGAGAGCCTGCCTCACCTCTCTCTATCTACCCTGCAGCACAGGCTGGCTGGAGGACAATCCGGTAGGATTTGCCAAACATTCAACACATATCCCCTGTTCAGTGAGCACAGCACACATGCGCAGGGAGGCATATACAAGAACCGGCACTGCAGCACTGGATTAGGAAATATGAAAAACCACCTTTGTGTTCACCAGCAGGAGGACGGCTTTAAAAGGTATGGGATAGCGGGGGAGTAGTTGTAGATGCCTATAATCCCAGTGACTAGAGAGACTGAGCAGGAGGATCTCAAGTTTGAGGCCAGCCTCAGCAACTTAGCGAGACTGGTATAGTATGGTATAGTCTTGCCCCTGGCTGAGATTTCCATTTTACAGGTTGCCAACTGTTTAATGAATAAAACTAAACATGTTAGCTTTTTTTTAAAAAAGTTTTTATTTCAGTAATTTCAGTTCCCCGTGGTCAACTGCAGTTTGAAACTAAATGAAAAATTCCAGAAATAAACTACTTATAACTTTTAAATTACACAGCATTCTGAGTAGCAAGAGGCAATCACATACCGTCCCTCTCCATAGGGGAGGGGGTGGGCAGTGAACCAACCCTTAGTGCAATGCACCCTCACTAGGTACTGCCCACTCTCCCTCCCATCAGTCACTCACCGGCCGTCCTGGCTATCAGATTCACTGTCCCAACTGCTTGTGATCAAGGAACCCTTATTTTACTTAATGGCTATAAAGGGCAAGAATAGTGATGCTGCAATTTAGACATGTCATAGAAATACCAAAACAAGCTTCCTTTGAATGACAAGGTGAAAGTCCTTAAGGAAAAAAAATTATATTCTGAGGTTGCTCAGACCTACTGTAAGAACAAATCTGTTTGTGAAATTGTGAAGAAGGAAAAAGAAATTCATGCTGGTTTTGCTATTGCACCTCAAACTGCAAAAGTTATTGATATAGTGTGTGATAAGTGCTTAGTTACGATGGAAAAGGTAAAAATAAAAGGGCTGGGAATGTGGCCCAGAGGTTGAGCACCCCTGGATTCAATTCAGATACCAAAAAAAAAAGGGAAAAGGCACAAAATATGTGGGCAGAAGACATGAACCGAAAACATGATGGTAATGTGTTAAACTAGAAGTGCTAAGACTATACAAGAATTTTGGCAAGGGATCCCTTGAGACAAGTGACACCAATCCATTTACTGCAAAAGTAAGACTTAGTGACAGGAATTCAGATTCAGGAATAGTTTGGGACTGAAAAATTGGCTGCTGTTTGATTATTTCTTACTATGACTAACTTATAAACTTTATCACAGGTTTTAGGGAAAAACAGTGTAAGGTAAATGACTAGATAGTAGGCTCAGATACACAATGGGGTCTTGGAACATATCCCCCACAAAAAAGGGGGGGCTACTAACACAACCAAACCACTGAAGTCCATGTAGCACTACATAAACTCTACATGAACAAATTCCCAAGACACATTATGTGGAAAGTACAAGCGAAAAACAAAATATGTATTATAATAGCACTGATACAAAACATAAAATAATATGCACTTTCTTTGGTCAGTCTTACGTGGTAGAAAAAGGATCTTCTGAACCCAATACAATTACTACATCCCAGGCTGGGACTAAAAATGGTGGTTACATGAGACTCCTACCTTTTCCATATAGTTTAAAGTTTTTATGAGGACAATAAATTAATGCTTTCCTTTTCTAAATTTTAAGAAAAATCTCTGGATCATAAATTATAGGCAATTTATCTAATATTCCATTAAGGGAATTCAAATCCATTAGTGTGGGTGGTTTCAGATTGATAAAGGGCATTCAGGGCATACTGTCTTCACATTGAAATATACAAACACACCCCCCTCTGTGACCAATATCAATAGTGTCTTGCTGAAAAACAAATCTAGTCCAAAAATAAAAAACCTCCAGCATTTTTAATGCAAGACCAAATTTTCTTTAAAAAAATCTTACATATTAAAACCTCAAATTCTTCATAAGCATTTTTAATATTTTTTATTTATTTAGATATTTTAAATTTTAATCCAAAAAAACGACAGTATTATAAAAGCCTGAGTCAAAACTTCACTTCATTAAAATAATGTCTGTTGCCCACAAGCCCCCATGCCCATCTGGTTTTAATTATTACATATATAAAAATGAGTGGAGAGGCAGAGTTACTGTCTCTTGCAATAATTTTTAAAGACTCCCAGCATCTCATCTCCCTCCCAGAGTAGACACCCCTCCACAAGTGGGACCTGAGCTACCTGAACTCCCTAGGTGTTCCTGTTAATGGGCCCAGTTTAGAAACCCAAACTTTAAGAGATCATTTGAGAACAATCCTCCATTGTGCTTAGTATGATTATTATTTTTAAAAAACATGAGAACCACCATCCTGTACAGGCCTATGCAGTCAGTGACTCCATGCATGGGTTCCATCATCAAATTTTCTTCACTTCCCGAGATTGCCACTGCGGTGCAAGTAACTGATCTGGAAATCACTCTCACCAAGCCCATTAAGCAGAGCACCATTATCTGCATGGACTGTGGGAGACAGTGGGCACAGAAAGAGATGAGGTTAAATACCAATCCCTAGTTTTATTTGGTATCACAGGCTGAGCCTGACAAAACCCGATTCTGGTGGAGCCCTGGGACCCATTAGAGATTAGGGCTAAGCAGCCCTGGCTGTAGGAAAAGATAGTTGTGGAACTTAGTAATAAGTGATTTAACTTTGCTGAGGCTGGTTGATTGGTAATTTTTTTCTTTCCTTTTTTCTTTTGGCAATGCTGGGGATAGACCCAGGGTGTCACGCATGGTAGGCAAATGCTCTACCACGAGTTACATCCCCAACAAAGTTACCAATTTTCAAAACCAAGGACTGGGTTCCTCTGGCCTCTGAAGGTCCTCATACCCTATAAGGGTTCTACTCTACGACTACAATCAGTCAAGTGGATAAGCAGCATGATCTTAAAAGGAATGCATATATGTCTTCTACAAGTATCAGATTTATCATAGACATAGAGTTTCATGCTGATTTTACACAAAAATTTTACTCTTCAAACTCTTTTACAAAACCCTAAATATAATATATATTTGCTCATACTACTGGGGAATGAGCTCAGGGGCTCTCTACTACTGAGCTACATCCTCAGCCCTTTTCAGTTTTTAAGACTGGGTCTTGTTAAGTTGTTTCAGGTCTTGCTAAATTGCTGAGGCTGGCCTCCAACTTGCATCCTTCTACTTCAGCCTCCCAAGTAGCTGGTATTACAGGTACACATGCACCACCAGACCTTGAAAATGTATTACGTTTTATCAGGCCAATCACTGATGAAAATTAAACTGGTCACTTAAGTTCCAAAAAATAGTATAAACATCCAGAATAAGGTAAATCATTAAAATAACTCTTGAAACCTTTTCACAGTTGATACCACTCTGGGTTTTTTTGTTTTTGTTTTGAGGGGGCAGGTACTAGATATTGAACTCAGGGGCACTCAATCACTAATCCACATCCCCAGCCTTATTTTGCATTTTATTTAGAGAGTTGCTTAGCACCTTGCTTTTTCTGAGGCTGGCTTTGAACTCGCGATCCTCCTGCCTCAGCTTCCTGAGCCCCTAGAATTACAGGCATGTGCCCCCTTGGCCAGCACCACTCTGGTTTACAAAAATTTTTCCCTCAGCAACTTAGCAAGACCCTGTCTCAAAATAAATAAAACTAAAAAGGTATGGGATGTGGTTCATGGTTAAGTGCCCTAAGTCCCCAGTATCAAATAAATAAATTGTGATAAAAATATATATTACATAAAATTTACCATTTTAACCATTTTTAAGTATATGATTATATGGCATTAAGTACATTCATCTTGGTGTTCAATTATTACCACTGTCCATCTTCAGAACTTTGTAACCCTTCTTCACTGGCATGATTTCAAGATTCACCCATGTTGCAGCATGTGCCAGAATTTCCTTCCTTTTTAAGGTTAAATAAGGCTTTGCATGTGTAGAGGACATTCTGGTTATCAATACATCTATTGATGGACACTAAGGATGCCTCACTCTGTCTGTTTTAACCAATCTTGTACTGTGAAGTCACATATAATAAAGATGAGAGAACCTTTTAGCATTAGCATTTCATATACACACACACACACACACACAGAGAGAGATATACATAAACACACATACATTTTCAGCCACATACCTTAACAAATTTTTTAAAATAAAAATAATAAAATGTCTGCTCTCAGGACACAGAGAATTAAAGTCAAATCCAGTAACAGAAAGAAAGCCGAAAAATCCCAAAATATATACTTAAGATCAAACAACACACTGCTACACAGTAGATGGGTTCAAAAAGTCACAAGAGTATGTCTAAAATGAAGATGAAAATACAACTCTTCAAAACGTGTGGGATGCTGGGAAAGTTCTTACAGAAAAACTGATAGCACTGGATACAAACATCAGGAAAGAATAAAGATCTATAAACCAATAATCTAAGCTTCCACTTTAAGAAACTAAGAAGAGATGAACAAATTAAATCCACAGTAAACAGAAGAAAATAAAATTAGAGCAGAAATCAATGAAATTGAAAACTAAAAATCAACAGAGAAAAACCAATAAAACCAAAAACTGGTTCTTGGAAAAGATCAATAAAAGTGATAAAGATAAAAGAGAGAAGACAAATTACTAATAGCAGAAATGAAACAAGGGTAATCACTAGTGATTCTCTGGACATTAAAAGGATAATAAAGGAATGTTACCAAGGATTCTTTGCCCATGAATTTGATAACCTAGATGAAATGGACCAACTCCTTGAAAAACACAACAAACCAAAACTTAGACAAGAAGGAAAGGCATCTCAATAGACCTAACTATCTAATAAGAAAACTCAATCAATAATTAATAAACTTCTACAGCAGAAAGTACCAGGCCCAGATGGCTTCACTGATAAATCTACCAAACTTTTAAGTTAGAAATTATCTCAGTTCTCTCCAAATTTAGCAGAGAGAATACTTGCTAACTCATTCTATAAAGCTAGCATCACCCTACCCATAAACCAGATGGAAAGAACCAGAAAAACAAGGAAAACTATAGACCAAAATCTCTCCTGAATATAGCTGCATAAATTCTGAACAAAATACTAGGCAAATTGAATCCAACAATGTACAAAAAGAATTATAAACCATAACCAAGTGGAATTACTCCAGGTATGTAAACCTGGTTCAAAATTCAAGAATAATCTAATCTATTATACCAAGAAAAGAAAATAAACCCTATGATCATATCAACACATGCAAAATAAATTTTTATGAACTCCAAGACCCCTTCATGACAAAAACTCCCAGTGAACTAGAAATAGGGGAGAAGTTCTTCAACTTGAAAAAGGACATCTACAAAAATCCTACAATTAACATCAGGCTTAATGGTGAAAAATTACGTTTTCCCACCATTAAGATTAAGAACAGGGCTGGGGATATAGCTCAGTTGGTAGGGTGCTTGCCTCACATGCACAAGGCCCTGGGTTCAATCCCCAGCACCACCAAAAAAAAAAAAAAAGATTAAGAACAAGGAAAGATGTCCGTTCTCACCACTCTTAGTCAACAGCATACCAGAAGTCCTAAGCTAATGAAATAAGAAAAAGAAAAGACAAACAAATTGGGAAGGAAGAAATCAAATCTTCTTGATAATAATGATGCCTATGTAGAAAAGATAAACAAAAAAACTTCTGGACCTTAGCAGCTACCACCGCCAAAGACAGGTGGAAAAACTCTTGTGAGAAGCAACGACTTCTCCCTCCTCCCACTGGAACTATGAACACCGAGTTGGTGTCATCACAGCCTCCACAGCCTGATACAGCCTGACAGGTATCTGAAGTAAAAGGGGCATTTAAATCAATGGTATTGAGATGAAACGTAATGGTTCAAACGATGAACACAACACAACAGGAAGACTTCGCAGGCTACTATTGGGTTGCAGCAAAAAGAGGAAAAGGATAATAGTCCCATTTTGTCAAGGTTTGAAAATTATGCCAAATGGGGATAACACTGGTGATGGAAGACCAGGGAGAAGCCCAGCAGAGGCCTTCGTGCAGTCTGCTTCACAGGAGATCGCAGAACATGCTCCGGGGAAACACAAGAAAGGACACAGGGTACAGAGATCTTCAGAAATAGCAGAAGTGAAATCAAAGGATTTCATGATCCACCAAGAAGACTGCCAAAGAGCCACTGGAATCATGTGACAGGCCAAAAGGAGTAAGAGGGGGTTCTTATGGAGCTGAGCATGGAGGTATGTGTGAAAGACTGCGACGAGGAGGTGATGGGTACGATGGTAGCTATCATAATTAGGGCTGCGGCTCTGATGGCTTCAATGACTGACTGAGATGGAAGAGGTATGGGAGGTCACAGCTATGGTGGAGCTGCTGAGCAAGTTCAGGTTTTCATGATATCATTTTGTACACAAAAGGGTTGCCTTTTCCTGCAACTGAAGATGACATTGCTGATGATTCTTCTCAATACTAAACCCAATGAGTTCATAGTGATATTGAGCTGATGGCAGAGCAACAGGAGAGGCAAACAGAGTGTGTGACACATGAAGATACGCGTCTATACATAAGAGCGATACACTGAACTCTTCTTCAACTCCACTCCCAGGGCAGCTCTGGAATGGGAAGTTCTGGAATGGCAGGCTGTGGCAGAGATGGAATGAATGATCAGGATATGGATTTGTGGGAGAATGAGAATCAGGAACAGTCACAGTGGAGGATATGGTACTCCTGACGGCTTGGGTGGCTAGACCATGGTGGTGGAGGCAGTAGAGGTGACTGTGGCATGAGTGGCAGGCAACTGGGTTGTGATGAACTGAAACAGAGCTAATAGATCCTAACACAGCATCTGGTCTACTAGACTTTCTTACAGATTTCTTCTATTTTAAGAACTTTACAATGATTAAAGGAATATATTTTTTAATTATTTGATTTTGATGAGAAGATCTTTTTCTGAAGGTTTTATTCGTTGTATACTTTGACTTAAAAATATATCCTTATACTTAAATAAAAACTTATGGTAATAATAAGTAACTATAAATACATAGTAAATTTTAAGATACTCGGTATTATATAAGAGTTTAAATACCAAGAACAAATTTTAATACAAAGAACTCCTAAAAATCAATAGTAAGAGATTGGGAATATAGCTTAGTTGGTAGAGTGCTCGTCTCTCATGCAAAAGGCCCTGAGTTCAATCCCCAGTGCTTGCGCGCACACACACACACACACACACACACACACACACACAAAAGTCAACAGTAAGAAAACAATCCAGTTAGATTATGGTCAAAATATCAAAATAGACACTTAACCAATGCATACAGAGCAAAAAGCAGATTAAAAGATGCTGTCTTGCTGGGCAGAGACACACACCTGTAATCCCCAAGGCATGGAGGTTGAGGCAGGAGGATTCCAAGTTCAAAGCCAGTCTCAGTGACTTAGCGAGGCCCTAACCAACTTGATGAGACCCTGTCTCTAAATGAGATGTGGCTCAGTGGTTAAGCACCCCTGGGTTCAATCCCCATTACCAACTAAACAAAACAAAGAAGCTTAGTTCATATTTTATGAGACTATAACAGAAGTATAAACAGTAGAAATTTACTTCACTCACAGTTCTGGAAATTGGAAGGCTCAAGATCCAGAGGACTTATCTAATGAGAGTCTTCTTGTTCCCCCAAATAGGAAAGCATTACCTGGTAAGACTGTGAGAAAGGCAAGAGGGGTCTAGTATGCTTGTGTAAGAAACCCACTCTCAAGACAACTGTAGTCTGGGGATATAGCTCAGTTGGTAGAGTGCTTGCCTCACATGCACAAGGCCCTGGGTTCAATCCCCAGCACTACCACCAAAAAAAAAAGAAAAAAAGAAGGACTCAAGACAACTGTAGATGACAATGTCAATTCATTCAAGAAGGCAGAGTCCTCATGACCTGATCATCTCTTAAATGTCCCATATCTCAACACTGATGCACTGGGGACTAAGTTTCTAACACATGAACATATGGGGGACACATTCAAACCCTAGCAGACATGTCACTAGAGAATTATACATTAAAACACCACCACCACACATCTACTAGAATGGCAAAAAGCCAAAACATTGACACCAGGAATGTTAGGGAAGATGCCGAGTAACAGGAAATCTCATTTTCTGCTAGTGGGAACGCAAAATGGTTCAGCCTTACAAAACTAAACATACTCTTACTATACAATCCAACAATCAAGCTCCTTGGTATTTACCCAAAGGAGCTAAAAATGTGATCATACAAAAACCTACACATAGTTGTTTATAGCAGCTTTATGCACAACTGCCAAAACTCGGAAGCAACCAAGATGTCCTTCAGTAGGTGAATGGATAAACAAATTGGTACATCCTTACAATGGAATATTACTCAGCACTAAAAAGAAATGAGCTATCAAGCCAGCGAAAGGCACTGTAGAATCTTAAATGCATGCTGCAAAGTGAAAGAAACCAATCTAAAAAGGCTACATACTGTCAGATTCCAAACATTGCCAAAACCCAGAGAATCTGTAACATCAAAGAGTGAATCCTAATGTAAAATTACTGACTTTAGTTAATATTAATGTGTCACTATTTGGCTCATCAATTTTAACTAATGTTCCACCCTACTTCATAACAGCAGTGGAAACTAGGGGGAAGGGCCTTTGAAAATTGATATTTTCTGCTCAATATTTCCATAAACCTGAAACTTAAGTACTAAGAAAAAAAAACTATTAAATGCCTTGGGAAGGGGAAATGGAGGAAGGGTGTCTTGAGAATAGAAAAGTCCTTTCACATGCCCATTGTGCCCTTTCTCAGAGATGTTGCCTGCTGTCTTCCCCAGAAGGGGCTGCCACAACCCCCAAGGGAAGCCCAAGCCAACCCACACCAGGCGGCCAGCTCTGCACACCTTCCTGGAGTCGCCTTTACACAGCCACCATGCTTGCCCCACAGCTTCTGTTAAGTAAACAGTGGCCTTTAAAATAAATATTTGATATGGGGGGGAGCATTTGACACATTTACTCTGAGTAGGAAATTTTCCTTTGAGGCTGTGTGGTTTATTCACCTGAAGGCGGGAAAGATTCCTACTAAGGTCACAAACATTAGCACAGAAGAAGAAACACAATCTAAGTTTAATTTCAAGAAGAAATCAATGCATTATTCCTGGCCACGGAGCTAAAGCTGGGTGAACTTTGTCTCCTGAACAGAGGCTCAGGGGTCATAGGTCTGCTGTGGCTTCCTTCATTTAAAACAGGCTGAAGGCAAAGGCCGGGGTATGGCTGTAGCAAAGGACTCCCCTGACACTCCCAGCCATTACCAGAACTCGGGGTTCACCACCGGGGGAATCAACTCCCCTTTCAACAACAGCACCAGTCATCCCAAAGCCCACTTCTGCTTCCTGTGGCCCACCCTGTTTCTCCTCCTGGGGACAACAGCTCATTACCAAAGCCAATTCTTACTATTAGCTTGCTTTCCCTCCTAAGAACTGTACTCTTGGCTGGGGGGGATGTAGCTCAGTGGCAGAGTGTTGGTCTAGCATGCACCAGGTCCTGAGTCTCAGCCTCAGTACTGCTTTAAAAAAAAAAACAAAACTATACCCTCATGATAACCAAAACTAACAAGGGAAAATTTATCCTTTTGAAAGCATTACAGCTAACAATTAAAAAAAGGATCAAGAGAATTAGAACAAATTACCATCCCAATAAATTAATAAATATAGGCAATAATCATTAATTATTCATTTCATTAAAAAAAAAACATTCCGACACTATGGGTCTTTTCAGAGCACACATCACACAACCTAAGAACTGTTCTTGAAAAAGAAAAAAAGAAAGAAAATCTACACAAGTCTCTAGCTCTAGTTACAAATTTACAGAAAATAAAGGGGCCAAAAGAACATATTAAACTGACAGCCATGGGAATACACTCAGCAAAATCCAAGAACTAGAAAATCTATAGGAAAAAACGACCTAATTCAACAAATAAGTTTAATGGGAGGGGGGGGGGGACAGATGCCAGATAAACCTACAGATTAAAAGGTTTAAATATCAGTGAAAGAATCTATTTGACCAGGTATGGTGGCACAAGCCTGCAATCCCAGCTACTCAGGATAAGGCAGAAGGATCTCAAGTTCAAGGCCAGCCTATGCAATTTAGCAGGACCCCGACTCCCAATTAAAAAATGATAAGGGCTATACATATGGTATAGTGATAGAGTGCCCCTGGATTCAATTCACAGAACAGAAAGAACAGAAACTAATTAATTTACAATGATTGATGATGCTAAAGAAAAAATTTCATTTTGACAGAATCAAAACTGTCTACACATGGCCAATAAGGGAAAAATAATGGGCCAAGTCCCAACTCTTAATCCAGAAAGTACTTCAGATAAAAATTTATCCTAGGATAGATCTGAAGTACGCATTTACACAGTCTGCAGATATACCAATACTGCAAAAACCGTTCACCAGCATGGCAGGCTGGTGCAGGCTCATAATCCCAGCTACACTGGAGGCTGAGGCAGGAAAATCACTTATGCCTACAAATTCAAGACCAGCTTGGGGACAGACAGAGACCCTGTCTAAAAAAATAAAAAAAGAAACAAACACTAAAAAGAACTTTAAAGACAAATTTTAAATGATACTACTAAGAATGAAACCAAAGTAAAACTTGTACACTGAGGGGTTTTGTTGCTGTGGTTACTGTTTAGGTGCTGGGATCTGTGTGCAGAAGGCAAGCATCTACCACTGGAGCTCTACCTCCAGCCAATTGAGGCCTTTTCAGTCACAATTTTACTTGGAGATTTCTAAGTGGAAAAGTTATCATTAGTTTTTAATTAATTATGATTAAAATTAGGTGGAAGTTTGAGTATATAGCTCAGTGGTAGAATGTTTGCCTACAATGAACAAGGCCCGGGTTCAACCCTCAGCACTGCGATTATTAGAATTAGGTGGGATTATTTATGAAAATGTTAATATGAAGAGTGATAACACCAAATGCTGGAGAGGATACAGAGACTCTGGATTTCTTTTATGTACACTGCTGGTAGGAACATAACATAATGTAGCTATTCTAGAAAATGATTAGCAATTTCTTTAAAAACAAAATATGTACTTACTTGGCACTTCTGGACACTTCTCTCTCAAAAATTAAAACTATTTCACATAAGACTGTGTACATCAATTTCACAGCAGCTTTATTTTTAATAGTCAAAAATTAGAAACCATCTTTCTGGAATGTCTCTCAGCAGGTGAATGGTTTAAAAAAGTAGGCAATAAACTATTTGTTCATGAAACAATTCCCATGACTCTCAAAGGAATTACAGTGAAAGGGAAAAGACAAAGTTACATACTTTTTGATTTTTATAGTGTTCTCAAAATGGCAAAATTACAGATACCGGGAACAGATCAGTGGTTGCCAGTGGTTAAGTATGAGAAGGAAGGGTGTGCGTGTGTGTGTGTGTGTGTGTGTGTGTGATTTCAAAGGGGCAATACCAAGGAGCCTTAAGGTGATGGAATAGTTTCACATTCTTTTTTGATACTGTTGTTTCCCTCACGGAGAAATGAATTCAGGTCACAGCAGTTGAGAGCACCAAAACCAATCCAGTCCTGTATCTTGACAGTTGGAAGCAGTTACATGAATCAATACATGTGAGAAAATCATACAGAACTACACACACACACACACACACACACACACACACACACACACACACACAATAAGTACATGTGAAACCGGTGAAATCTAAAACAGGCTATGGAGGGGTGAGACTGTGCTCAGCATGTATGAGGCACTAGGTTCAATCCTCAGTACCACATAAAAATAAATAAATAAAATAAAGGCCTATCAACAACTTAATTTTTTTTTAATTAAAATAGGCTATGGATTGTAACAATGTCAATTTTCTGTGTTTCTTTGTGAAAAAAACAGCTGTCCAGCTCTCTACAGAGCTGTCCTATCAGCTCTGAAGGAAAGAGTTATGTCAGATATTACCAGTAGGGGAAACTGAGCAAAGGAAATATAAGAGCTATCTATATTAGTTTTTGCAACTTCCTATAAATCTATAAATTATTTCAAAATAAAAAGTGAAAAAAGAATAGATGGAGCTATGTATAAAGAGATTAATTATAACAAATGGAAAAGATTTAGCATAGTATTTGAAACATGGTAATAAAGTTTCCATTTTACTGATTACTTTTGTTAAATCAACTGACCTGGAAGCAAAGGATTCTTCACTAAATACATATTTCAGAAGAAGGCGAGACTTGAGCTAGAATTCCTAAGCTTAGTTACCATTTACTGTACAAAATCTCTAGGCACAATTTTAAGATTTTTTTCAGACTTGAAATTGTCCAAGTGAATAAGAAACCAGTGGAACATGCATGGCTCCACATTTAATTTTTTCCTAAAATCTTTACTCCAATCTCCATGTGGCCAAGCTTCTGAGTATATGAAAGTCTTTTGCATCATCAAGTAATTTTATCAGAATTAAATGTATTATCTACTGTGTGGTTGCAAAAATGAAAAATCTAGCTCAAGGCCATCTTCAACTTCAATCTATAATCACTTATTTTAAAAAATAATTATGTGTCATCTTAAAAATAGTAAAACAAATTTGAAGACTTTCTGGTCTTTACAGCAACTGAGTCTCTAGCAAATATCTGGGGGTGGAAAGGACATTCTGCCAGCCAGCCTCTGAGCAGATAGGAGGCTGTCTAGCCCTCTACAGAGCTGTCCTATCAGCTCTGAAGGGAAGAGCAAAGACCAGCTGCTGGCAACTGGACCCTGGTTCTTCAAAGCAGCATCTACAGCCCCATCAAGAATACTTTGTACCTGTGTGTATAAGTGGTTAATATAGTCTCTAGTGCCGTGGGTGTGATCTTGAAATAGTTTCCTCCACTAAATGTTACTCTAACTGAGTCAAAAGAATAGAGAATAGAAAGCTGTGTGAAAGCATACATCACTCCGCTTTTCTACTTCCCACAGGAAAAGTGCTTTTAATTTTTCTCAGCTTCAACAGGTATAAGAATACCTAACCATTCATTGCAATCCATGTCTACACCATTCCTGTGACACATAGATAATGTGAGAACCAATAAGTAAGACAACCATCTGACCAGTCCAGCATCAGCAAGGGAGCCCCTTCCTATGGGCCCTCTGGACTCTGAACACTAGGCCCTCTGGCAGCAGTTTTGTGGAAGGAGTTGAAATGTGGGGCATTGAGCACCTAGGATCAGAACTGTTGAAGCACACAAGTCCTCCCTGCCTCGGACTCCCTAGTACCCTTTCACATCTTCTCTCTCCTGCAATGTCCTAAACCTGTGTGAACAGGGGTGGACTCCAAAAAGCTCCAGTCACTGTTTCCTTTGGCTTTTCAATGGCTAAAAAACGTAATGGGGATGGAAAAAAAAAGAGTCCATACAATGAAATGCCAATGACTCTTGACAGTAACAGGGTCACTGGTGACAGATAGTGGTGGAAGAGGCAAGCTGTGGCATGAAAGTAACAGCTGAAAACAGTGTGCCGGATTTGAGGAAATTCTCAGATACATATTACACTGTAAGTGTACACTCTACAGCCTAATACCTTCTTTAAAATACATCTCTCTACATAAATCAGTCAATAACCTGAAGGTCCCAGTTCAGTAAAGAATTACTATGAGCTACATATGCAAATGCACATAATTAAAACTTAACACAAACACCAGGTCTCTCTAAATTCTTTCCTACTTAATCTGCCTGATTGCTGTGAAGCCCAACAATAACACCAATCCCCTGATGACATTATATAGAAATAAGCCATTAATGCCAGTGCCAAAGTGAACCATCAGCACCTCGGGTTTACTGTGATCGAGTGAACCACGAGTACTAGGAGAATGGCACACGTGGGACAACACTGTCCACTGCAGCACAGAGCACAGCACTCACCGCGAGTCTCAGCCCCTGCTCAGTTTTCCACCCAAACACCACCGAACCTTCTGCCCCAAACCAACAGTCCTTCCAGCCCCTATTTTCAATAACACAAACATTTCCCCAGTCACTCAAGTTCAAAGCTATAGATCATTAAAATCACCAAGGGAAGATTCATCCTTATCTTGTAAAAACTTCTCGCATTCATTCATCCTTCCATCCCCCAATTCCTACCAGCCTAGTTCAAGCAATTAGTCATTAAACTTAAATTTCCCAGGGCTAGGGGTACAGCTCAGCAGTAGAACATTTATCTAGCATTATCATGTCCAAGGCCCTGGACTCAACCCCTAGCACTGGGGAGAAAAATTAAGTTTCCCAATGGGGTCTCCTTGATGTCCCCTCAAACAAATTCACATTCCAAGCCATTACTGTGAACAAGTCATCCAAGCCTTGACAAACCACCTACCCATCTCACAGTGTGGCCAACACAAACCTATTCTCATGAACTTGGACAAGCACCAAGTGCCTTACACAAGAAGTTTCTGGACACTCAGGCTCGGGACTAAGGGCTCTGGATATCAGTAAATTCTCTGTGTTTGCAACTTTCTGCTATCCCTTCTTTCTCCATGGTGATCAACAATTAAATCTTTGAAAAGAAAAGGGCTTATGGCTCATTTTCACTGACGAGCAGAAAGAGCTGGTGGACTACAACCTATACTACAGCCAGCTCTCAAGGGGAATGAAACCTGAAGTCGAAGAAAACGGATAAATGGAAGCAATGTTGGAAGGAATAAAAAGATAAATAAAAGAAAATAAACTCCATGGGCCTATGGTTACACAGGGACAAAGGCCAAGATGGCAAATGCGCCCAGGGGAGTTTCATTTTGAAAGACTACGATGAAATCCAAATATTTTATGCTACATTAAAGATATTTCCATCCCCCAATAGGTAAGAGAGAGCACGCTTATAAAAGGAAGCTAACAGACATTTGCTCTACTAAGAACATGAACCAAGCACAAGAGTTCTGAGGACCAAACAGCAACAACTTGGGCATTGGAAAAAGCCAGGATTTGAACTGTAGCTCAAAGGAGTGTCCAGGAAATAAGTCAACCAGTTTGCTGATGTTGAGAAACCAAGATATAAAAGAGCAGTACACACTATCCCAGAATTACAACCCACTTTTCACACTGAGGGGAAGAGGGGGCACCCAGGATATCTCATGTTCCTATCTAAATAGCCAACCCAGAAGCCAGGAACCACCACAATTTGTTAATCTACTAGCAAAGTAGCAGTCACATTCTAAGAATGCAGAAAATGTTGGTAACAGTTTTACTATATTTAATCTCAGAATAGTGAATACTGAGGTACACTGATTCCAGACTTTGTACATACCTGTATTAAAAACAGCAAAACTTCCTTAAAAGAAATAAAGATCCACAAATCAAAACTTATCCACAGATCAAAAATTATCAAGCAACCAGACACTCTTACACAAGCACTATTCAGAACTGTTTAATATATCTTTCAAAACAGGAAGGTCTCAGAATTGAACATTTGAAAAATTTTTAACTGCTGACACTCTTAAAAGGAAGGGGCAAAAAAGTGGAAAGTCGGAGGAAGTGATAAGCTGTTTTAAAACAATTTACAATCAGTTTTTAAACAGTAATCCCACTGGGAAATGAAAATTCCTCTCCTAATCCCTTTGAGAGCAATACAATATTTGAATCAGGAACAAGAACACTTTGCTTCTACAAAGTTCAAATGTGAACCTTTTGCAGTATCCTTTACATTAAATAGCAAGTAGAGGGGCAAACAATTTCTGATTTAACCAAAAAACAAAAAAAAAGAGGTGGCAGGACTTTGGATTTATAATATACCTTTTCTAAAAACATATATAAGAGACTTCAGTAAAATGCAATTAGGGAACTTCAAGGTTTTGGTTGACAGTGATTACTTAACTGGAGCTTATTCCTGTAAAACGAAACTACCAGAACCCCTCAATATCAATTTGCTTGTCACTAAACCACAACTTTATGCTTAAACTTGGAAATGCTAACAGGATGGAACCACAAGCCTTTAATAAAATGTGATGACCATGGAGAGCGCCCTTGAAGCTTAGCAACAAAGGACTCAACCCTAAAGGATTCCCCTCTGGAAAGTGAGGGCAGATTTGACATATACCCCAGCAGAAGTCCAAAAGCGCATGACTGCATTTTCCATAAAAGGTGGGAGTAGTAATAGTAGCATATAGCAGACACCAACCCACTAGAAGCAGATGGAACCCACCAACTCATTTTACCCAGACCTTCAAAAAGGTACACAGATCTGTCTCTCCTTGCCAAACAGGGCTGATCTGAATGGGTGAATCTAAGAAAAGGTTCACTCGGGATTACTAATTGGTGATTTCATTTGTGTATGCTAGCCTCAATGTAAAACAGGACCTGAAAAATGAAAAGCAATTTGAAAGCTGGTTTTCTATACTCAGTCTCCTCACCCCCCCCATACTCACTCTCTCTCTCTCACACACACACACACACACACACACACACACACGGCCCAAAACCTGTATTTTACAAAAGAAAAATGACTCAGTAACCTTTTCCAGCACAAGAGCTCTTCCAGAAGGGAAATCTAGATGGAAACATTCCAGGCTTATGTACATAATTCACCAGGGGTCAGGTAAGATTCCATTTTGTAAGAGCTGAACTTTAAACAGAAAGTCACTAGTGGTGCAACATTCACCCATTAGCATAAAGTTACCCCCTAGAATGAAAAGCACTGGCTCCCTCTGCCAAGATGACAACTTTACAGTGAGAAGCCGAGCCCCGGACCATGAACTCCTGGAAAGTTCTATCAGGGCCTCAGAAGAGCTACCACCTCTACTAGCCTAAACTTAGCTGTCACCTCAGCCCTCCCTCCCCAAAGACAGGGCATCCTTAAAACCGGAAATTTTTTTAAAAAAAATAAAATTAAAAGATGGGCCAAAGAGTCAAAAGTAGGCAATGCCTTTCAGGGCTGACATGATTCCTGTCTGGGATTGGGGGAGGGGAGGAGCATTCTGGATGTTTCTATTCTTGGCAAGGAAAGCACCTCCAGGTCCTAAACCATCGAAAGACACCAACGCAGTTATGTTTTCAGGGAATGAATGATACGACCATGCTAAGGAATCTCGGAGTATGATGGTGGGGACAAAGGTGTGGAGGGCTGGAGGGGGGCTCAGGGGACAGAAGGTGGGACTAAGGGGAGGGCCCAAGCGATGGATAAAGGGGGCTCAGGGAAGGTGTGGACGGTTAGGAGAGAGGGGAGGAAGGTGTGGATGACTAAGGAAGGCGAGGGGAGGTTGTGGATGGCTCAGAGGAGGTCCACAAGGCTGGACGGCTAGAGAGGGCTGGGGGGAGGTATGGATGGCTGCGGGATGGGGGTTTGGGCCACAGTCTCCCCCCGCCCAGCGTGGAGCAGCAGCCGAGGCAGGCCGTGGGGGTGGCCTCTCTGGGGCTCCCCCACCCTCTCTGTGGGCGTGTGCCCGGCTGCGCGTGTGCACGGGCCAGACCAGCAGGCCGCAGGGCCAGTACTCACCCCACGACTCCCTGGTTGTAGTTCCTCCGCTTCCACGGGGTCCCGCTGTACACGCCCCCGCTGCCGTCCACCCGGCCGCCCCCCGCGGCCCGCCCTCCACTGGGCTGCAGCAGGCTGTAGTTGAGTCCGTAGGTGCTGGCCTTGTTGTCGCGCTTCCTCTTGTTGCTGCTGCCCGAGGCCGGGTCCGCGGGCTCGGCGGCAGGGACGGCGGCCGAGGGGTGCGGGGACGAGGACGCCGAGGGGGACGAGGACGCCGAGGGGCCCGCGGCAGCCCGGCGGGCCCAGGCCGCCGGCTGGTGGTGGTTGTTGTTGTTGTTGGTCGTCTCTAGGGGCAGGAAGTCCCGCTGCTCCGCGGGCAGCGCGTGGCCGCCCAGCAGGCGCTCCCCGGAGCGGTACATGCCGGCCGGGGCCGGAGCCGGGGCCGCGCCGCCGGGGCTGCCGGTGCTGCTGCCGCTCCCGCCGGTGGCCGTGCTGCTGCCGCCGCCGCCGCCGCTCGCGCCGCCGCTGCTGTGACAGTGGTGGTTGAAGTAGAGGTTCCTCAGCCCCTGGGTCGTCTCCCAGATCTGCATCCACAGACTGTTGGACGGTCCGAGCTGCTCTGGCTGGAACCAGGCGATCCTCGGATCCATCAAACGGCGGCGGCCGCTGCCCCCGCCCCTCCTGGCCGCCCGCAGGGCCGCCGCCGCCGCCGCCGCCGCCTCAGGCGCACGCCCGGCCTCGGCTGCCGCTGCTGCTGCCGCTGCTGCCGCTGCTGCTGCTCGGGGCCCGCCGCGGGCGGCGCGGTCGCGCAGGGAGCCGGGACGGCGCCGGCGGCGTCGCTCCCGCCCTCGGGGGCTCCGCGGGCCCTCCCCCCCTCCCTCCGCCCCTCCGCCGAGCCCCTGTCACTGGGGTCCCCGTGCAAATGGCGGCGGTGGCGGCAGCTCCGGAGAAGGGCGAGCGACGGCGGCAGCGGCGGCGGCAGCGGCGGCGGGACGCGCCTGCTCGGTAGCGTCCTCGCTCCTCCGGCCCCGGGGCGGGGCCTCCGCCGGCTCCGCCCCGCTCGCTCCGCCCCGCCCCGCCCGCCGCCCGCGCTCGCCCCGCCCCCGCCGCCCGCCAGCCCCGCACCCCCGGGGCCGCGCCGTGCGTCACAGAGGCCGCGGCGCGGCGCGACGGGGGCCGCAACTGCCCTGGCCAACCGTCCCCGAGCCGGCCGCGGCGGGGGCCAGCGTACCTGGCGTCCGGGCCCCTCCGAGGCGCGCGCTACCGCCCGGCCTCCGCTTCCTGGTCGCTGAGACTGGGGAGGCCGCGCGAGGTCGCCGCCGGCTCCGCTGGGGAAGGGACTCTGGGAGGCGCCGCCCCGCCCCTGGCCCCTCCCCCACCCCGCGGCCTCGGGGACTCCGGGGGTCTGCCGGCAACTCACCCCCAGCTCGTTTCCTAAAACACTTTTTCCGGTGGCGTGGGGACACACCCCCAAGGGGGAGGAAAATTTGCCGCCACTCGCCCTCCCGGCCCGCATGGGGCACTGCGTGCCCGCGAGCCGCGCCGGTTCCCGGAGGCTCCCCGCGCCCCGCCCTGCTGCGCGCTGGCCAGGGTGCGTGAGCCGCAGGCCTTGGCAGAGGATGGATCCCCTCACCCCACCCGAGACGGAGAAACCGGCTCCCAAACGCAAAGGTGGACGGACGCACATCTTCGTTCCGGTTGGGGGAGGTCACGAACCTTAAGTGAAAACCCACTTTACACAGGTGCGCGCACACATGCACCGGCACAGGACTGCTCAGCCTGTGAAGAAACTGGAGCTGCCCTGGGTGCACCAACAGCCTGAGAAAATCCTTCCAGTTCAGTTTCTTAACGGAAATCTTACACTCAAACGGTTTCCAAAACCTTTGAATCCTAAAATGAAGACCATATTATATATATCCTCATTTAGAGATTTTTCCGAAAGGAAAAATCCGTGTAGGGCAAGAAAAAGAGAAAAGGAATTTTTTTTTTTTCCAAACTGGGAATTTAACGCTGGTGCACTTTACCACCGAGCTACATCCCATCCCTTTTCATTTTATTTTTTAAAAATTTGAGACAGGACAGCAACTAAGTTGCTTAGGGCCTCGCTAAGTTGCTGAGACTGGCCTCAAAGTTGAGATGCTTCAGTCTCCAAAATCCCTAGTATTACAGACTTGGCGCCACCACACCCTGCAGAAAAAGGGAATTTTCAGTATTTCCAGTTCATCATGAGGAAAAAAGAATAAGCGCAACCAATGTGTGACCTTTAAGGTTGGTGCAAATTACAGAACAAGTCCCTGACACCTGATTTCAGCCTTCTGCTTTGGGAGCTCAATATCCTGGAAAGTGTTTTTGGCAAAGAATGAAAAACTATTTATCAAAGAATGAAGCATCGCTCTACCCTTTTTCTTGCTAAAAGAATATCATGGCCATAAATACAAACATACACAAGAAAGACTTTCAGAATGCTGGTTCGTTTTATTTGTTGTTATTGCTTTGCTAGAAATTAGTATTAAAAGTTTCTTCAGAATGAAATTTGCTATATGCTAAGATTTGCATAAGCCAGGAAAATAAGTAATGATTATTTTTTATGCTATTCACATTAGTGAACAAAAATAAAACGTGGTATAGAAATAGATTTCATTTGATGCCTTCAAATTTGTTTTAAAATTTTAAATAAAAAACTGAGAGTAAAGCTCAGTGGTAAAGTACTTGCCTAGCATTCACCAGGCCCTGGGTTCAATTCCTATCACCTATAAAAGAAAATTAAAAAAAAAAAAAAAAAAAGCCAAGCCAGGTGCAGTAGTGCACCCCTATAACCCCAGCAGCTCTGGAGGTTGAGGCAGGAGGATTGTGAGTTTAAAGCCAGCATCAGCAAATTAGAAAGACCCTAAGCAACTCAGTGAAACCCTGTCTCTAAGTACTAAAAAAGGGCTGGGAGTTTGGCTCAGTGATTAAGCACCCTGGTTTCAATCCCCCTGCCCCCAGCAAAATATAACCAAGAAAACAATCATTACCAAAAGTCCCACTATCCAGAAATACCCACTCTGAAGACTTTGTTAAACACTCTTCTAAATATTCACTTCATGCACATACAAACGTTAAAATACAGGTACATCATTTCTCCAAATGTCCAAGAGTACATTATATGCCACTGATATCTAAAGCAGAGTGTTCAAGATTATTCATAGTACATGCCAGAAATTGGCATTTGTTATATTTAAGGGCACTATTAAGAACTACCAAAGTTTGGCAAAACAATCAAATGAGGTCTAAGGGATATAGCCACTGGTAGAGTGCTTGCCCAGTATGGACCAGACCCTGGAGTCCATCCCCAGAACCGCCCTCCACAAAGATCAAAGGAGATAACCTATATAAAAGTACTTTGTAAACTAAAATGTGGCCTGAAAGGCAAGACTTAACTGTGTTTTCATTCAGCAGCAGGAGAAGCTGACTCGTTAACTCTCCCTGCAACTTAGCCATGTTTCAAGGTATTCAGCAAATTTTGGTTGAATGAATATCATCCATGCCAGGCTGAGCTAATTGCTTTAGAGGAGGTAAATAATCAACTGGGGCGTTTGGCTGCATTCCATGAGTTTACTGTCTGGTTGGGGAGGCAAAAAGAGGTAAATATTTAATCTGAAATTGTACTCATTCAATTAATTCAACAAATATGTCTTGAGCAATTATTATATGCCAGATTCTGAGGATATAGCAATGAGCAATCCTGATAAGGTCCTGCCTTCAAGGACCTTGTATTCCAGTGTGTAAGGTGAGAGTATAAAGTCAGACAGTGATGAACGCTGTGAGAAAAGGAAAGCAGGCTAAAGGGATAGTGACCATAAGCTATTTTTAGGAGGGCTAATCAGGGAAGGCTGCTCTGAGGAAGTGATATTTGAGCAGGGATTTAAGCAAGGGAATAGCCTTTACCATCTAAGGAATGATCTATTAGAGGGGGTAGCAAGTCCAAAGGCCCTGAGGCAGGAATATGCTTTGTGTGCAAAATGATACAGCAGTATGGTTGAGTGTTGACTTGTGTCATGGTATAGAATCACAAAGTAAATATTCTGGAAGCTTCTTTAACAATCCAACCCGAAGGAAAACACATGAGTAATTTCATATACAAAAATATATTCACTTTCCCCAGCCAATCTGCAGTGCTCTGCCTTGGGGTAATCTACTGCCGCCTCCAAGGAGATAGACTACACTAATTTCAGTAATCAACTTTAATTACTCAATTTTTTCCTATCACTATTTTGAACAAAAAAACAGACATTTATTACATTTTTTCAGAACCATCTGCATTAAACTGATGAGTCAAAAACAATAGCACTTTCTCACATAATCTAGTGCCCTATTCATTCTCAATATTCTTGTTTCTGAAGGGGAAAATGTTGAATTGATGGTCTTAACTTAGAGATTTACTGAAACACCAAAGTTCTCTAGGGAAAAATAAATGGGTGGAGAGATGGAAAGAAAATTATCCAAGAATCACCAAAATTTAAATGTTTTTATTGATTTATTAAATTGAATAAAAAAGAAAGGGAATTGTATATACAAACTACCATATGGTAGTAATGTCATTAATAATTGTCATTGTAACTAAATCTTCAACAGTGTGTGATTAAATTAGTCCACTCTGGAGTTTATGATTACCATGACCAATAGTTACATGGTAATTACACCTTCAGTATTTAGGTTATGAAACATTTGCTTCAGGTATTAATAATCTTGGACATAGGCTCCATTTGCAAACTTTCCCCTTTTTGCCCAAAATATACATCTTTACACCATGTTATTTTCATATATGCATAGAGGATTCCAGCTATAGAAATCTTTTCAATGAGCCTTTGAAATCATAAGCAAAGTTGAAGCTTGTGTTTTTTTTTTTTTTCTTCAAGACAGTCTAATTTTCTTCCATTTCCACTGTCCTACAAACAAAATTGTTCAGGTTGTATGCCTCTCTGAGGTCTTTGGTGTGTGTATATATGTGAGTGATGATTAATTTTATGTGTCAGCTTGATTGGGACGCAGGGTGCTCAGATTAAACATGATTTCTGGGTGTGCCTGGCCGGCTGCTTCTAAATGAGATTAGCGTTTGAATCAGTGACTGAGTAAAGCAGGTGGGCATCACCCAATCCCAACAACCAATTCACAAAGGGTCTGAAGAGAATAAGCTGAAGAAGGGGAAATTTGCTCTCTGCTCGACTGCTTGAGCTGGGACATCAGACTTCTCCTGCTCTGGACTGGGACATATCTCATCAGCCCTGAGATTCACAGGAATAACAACCAGCTTTCCTGGGTCTCCAGCCTGCAGGTGGCAGATTCAGGGATTTCTCGGCCTCTACAAGTGCGTGAGCCAATTCCATCGTAAACCTTTAATATTTAATAAATATTCTTTTTTAATATATTTTTAAAATTTTTTAATACTTATTATTTTTTTTTTTTTTTTAGTTTTCGGCGGACACAACATCTTTGTTTGTATGTGGTGCTGAGGATCGAACCCGGGCCGCACGCATGCCAGGCAAGCGCGCTACTGCTTGAGCCACATCCCAGCCCCTAATAAATATTCTTTAATAAAGGTTATATTCCTGGAATATATCCTATTATGCCTCTCTGGAGAACCCTAATAGATTTTGGTCCTGAGAGTGGTTCTGGAGGAGCAGAATGTTATGGATGAGTTTTTTACATTGGTTTTGGTGTTTTGGGAATTAGCTTTCTAATCTGATTAGATATAAAGATGCTAACATCTCTATTTCCAGTGGCAAGGAGAGCTCTGATAGTCCATGGAGTGATCTGGCAATAAAGAATCAAAGAATGTCTGCTTTGGATACTCCATATATGATACTTTTAAACATTTTTGGAAACTTAATGAATATAATGAAATTGCTCCTAATGTCACTGGACAAAGTGACATAAGGCCCCCTGGATGGGGGCTGGGGTTGTAGCCCAGTGGTAGAGTGCTTGCCTGGCATGTATGATGCACTGGGTTTGGTCTTCAGCACCACATAAAATAAATAAATAAAATAAAAGTATTGTGTCTGTCTACAACTAAAAAATATATATACATATTTAAAAAGAAAGAAACGGGTGGGCTTGCCAGTTGTAATGATGTATATCTATAATCCCAGCTACTTAGGAGACTGAGGCAGGAGGATCAAAAGTTCAAGGCCAGGGGCTGGGGATGTGGCTCAAGCGGTAGCGCACTCGCCTGGCATGCGTGTGGCCCGGGTTCCATCCTCAGCACCACATACAAGCAAAGATGTTGTGTCCGCCGAAAACTAAAAAATAAATGTTAAAAATTCTCTCTCTCTCTCTCTCTCTCTCTCTCTCTCTCTCTCCAAAATAATAATAATAATAAAAAAGTTCAAGGCCAGCCTGGGTAACTTAGTAAGACTCTATGTCTTAAAATAAAATTTTAAAAGGACTGGGGAGGTAACTCTCAAGACCAAAATCTATTAGGGTGCAGAAAAGCATAATAGGATATATTCCAGGAATATAACCTTTATTAAAGAATATTTATTAAATATTAAAGGTTTATAAAGGAATTGGCTCACGCACTTGTAGAGGCTGAGAAATCCTCCTCCAATCTGCCACCTGCAGGCTGGAGACCCAGGAAAGCTGGTTTTGTATTCCTGTGAATCTCAGGGCTGGTGAGATAAGTCCCAGTCTAGAGTAGGAGAAGTCTGATGTCCCAGCTCAAGCAGTCAGGCAGAGAGCAAATTTCCCCTTCCTCAGTTTATTTTGTTCTACTCAGGCCCTCTGTGAATTGGTTGTTGGGCTGGGTGATGAAAGAACATTTGCATGGCATGTACGAAGTTCTGGGTTTAATCCCCAGTACCACACAGAGTGGGGGCAAGAGAAGGAGGAAGGATAGGGTCAAGGATTCAAATCAACAGCTCAAGGGATGCATAAATGACTTAGAGTTTCTGTGTGTTCCCCAAAGGAGACCCTTATCTCCTGTAGCCATAGAGCTGAGATTGCTGAACGTCACATGCAGAAACTCACCCTGTCACTGGCTGAACTACAGGCAGACTGAATTCCCAGCCTCATAGGGTGTCTACTGTTAAAGTGAAGTTGTTGATTTGGAATGAATAAGATGCTGTAAATTGGAAAGGGTTTGTGTAGGAAGGCCCTGATGAGGGGCCTTAGGATCCTCAATCCCAACGAATCTTCATTACAGTGGAAGAGGCCTTCTATGTCAAGTGGAAGAAACATCTCCACCCCAGTGTATTGATGGATCCCTCTATGACCCCTGTCCCCCCAGATTAAGAATTAACTGTGCATAGCCTGAGGAGACTCTGATGGCCTCCCTTGAGGCAGTGGCCTTAGAAGACATGCTGGTTCTCCTCAAGACCCACCCCCACCTCCACTCTTTGCTTCTAGGCCGATAACTAGACTCAAGTCCCAGAAGGCCCCTAAAGGTGAAGTACAAGTGTGGCCCGTAAGGAGGTGTGCTACATTCCAAAAGAACCACTTGAGTTTTCTAAGTTATAAAGACAGAAATTGAGGAGTGTGTAAGGGAATGGATTTTAAGGATTAGATATAATGGTGGAAAGAACTAAAGGCAAAGCAGCCTGGATTGATTGACAGGGGCCCCTGCGGAGTCTGCCTTTGATGTCGCAGCTCAAGGAGTTTGAAAGTGCTCTGAGTGTGCTTGTTTCATTGGTTGGCTTAAACATGGACCAAACTGTGGCCCAACTTGAGTAAATTGATTTATGTGGAGCTTTTTTTACTGTGTGTGTGTGTGTGTGTATGTGTGTGTGTGTATGCCGGGGATTGAACACAGGGCTTCATGCATGTTAACAAGTGCTCTACCACTGAACATCATCTCTAGGCACAGACTGAGCAAAATGGAAATGACCTGCCTTGGTGTAATGTAGGGGGGATTCAAAGGCTTAGAGAGAGTGGACTTTTAGAGTGGATTTGTCATTTAAGACCTACTCACCTACACTAAGAACTTCCAAAACACATACCTTTCACCAATACTGTGAGAAATAAACTTTCGAGGTGGCCCCAGCACCCTTGAAGAACTCTCTGATTGCTCTTCTCTGTAGACCAGGCCAAATGAGAATTATGGTCCCAGAATATGGAAGCTTAAAGGCAGTGGGAATAATTGGATCTTACCCCTGCCGGGGTGGGGGGGTCAAGTTTTGGCATTCAGCCAACCAAGGCAAGGTGGGCACAGTTACTAGAGTGGCCAACAGAATCAAGGCAGCAATCAGAACAGTCTGATTAATGCAGGCCTTTGGTGCTGGCTAGTTGATCGCAGTGTTCATAGAAGACAAATAGAAAGGATGCTTCCATATTCTTACTGGATCTGTGTAAGCAGAAAAGTTTCAGTTCAAGTAAACGGAAATCTGAGTCAAAAAACTGGCTTAGCCCCTCATTGAATTCCTAGACTTCAGCCTGTTTACAGACTCAGAGCCCCTTGATGGAAGGGAGTCCTGGTCCCCTTATGGAAAGACACCAGTATGCTTAATAAAAAAACGTGTCGTGTTAATTTTTTTTCCTAGTCTTCCTCAAAGGGACCTATGATCCTCTACCAGGGCACCAGTACACTGGGGGAAAGGAAATAATCAGATCTTCCAGGAAGTTCTGAAACTGGCTATCTGCTGACACTATTCCAGGATGCCAAAATATTACTGTGGCTTTTCTGCCCTCTTCATCCTCCTTGGGCACTGCTCCTGCTACACTATACTTGCTCCAAGTTGGAGTCTGGGTTCTTGAGAGCACTGCAGGCAGCCCCCTCGATCCATCTTCATGATTATCTACCTGGACCTCATCAACCATGATGAAATGTTCTCAGACGTTTACAAGATCTGGGAGATCACAGGTTGGGCCTGCAGGTGGAGGACAAGATGTTTGGTAGGACAGAGGGTAACATTGGTGACTTGCTCATTGGTGGAAGAGCAACCTCTGAACGCCCCAGGGAAGAAAGTACTGAAAGCATGGTCATCACTGGTGCTGAAACCCTGAACCAGGACTTAGAAAAAAAAACAACTTCACAAAAGCAGCCTTTGATGAGGAGTACATCAAAGATGACATGAAGTCAGGCAAAGACAAACTTGAATTTAGGATTATAGGCCTGTGCCACTGCACCTAGTGAGGTATTTTTTTCTTTTTTTTTGTGTGTGTGTTTTGTTTGTTTATTTGTTTTTAAGAAAAAGAGATAGGTCATGTAGGCTTTCTAAAATTTAAGTGCATTTAAACTCAAAACAAAGCCAGGTTCAGTGGCACATGCCTATAATCCCAGCAACTCAGGAGGCTGAGGCAGGAGGATCACAACTTTGAATCTAGCCTCAGCAATTTAGGGGGGTACTATGTCCTGTCCAAATAAAATAAAAAAGGGCTCAGGATGTAGCTCAGTGGTAGAACATCCTTGGGTTCAATCCCCAGTACCACAAAGAGGAAAAAAAAAAAAAAACCTTCAAAATAAAAACACATACAAACCTCACTGTGGCCCACCAAGTAGAAGCTTACCAGGGCCAGGTAAGCACCCAATTGGCTCTCAAATCCATCTCATTATTTTCCCAGTTCTAGAATGCATAATTTGAATAGATATACTCAACACCAAGCAGAATCCACGTATTGACTCCTGTGTCTGTGGGGAGAGGGTTATTATGATGGGAAAGATCAAGCAGAACTCAACCAGAAATATCTCAAACTAGGAGAATAGTAAACCAAAAAGAGCACATTCCTGGAAGAGTTGCAGAGATTAGTGCTGCCATCAAAGACTTGAAGGATGCAGAAGTGGCAGTTCTAACCACATCCCCATTCAATATGTCTATTTGGCCTGTGCAGAGATAGATGGATCTTGAAGAAAGACAGCAGACTGTTCTATGCTTAACCAGGAGGTGACTCTAATTGCAGCTGCTGAACCAGGTGTGATTTCATTGCTTGAAACATCCCCTTGAACCTGGTTTGTGGCCGTTAAGCTGGCAAATGCCTTTCCCTCCATTTCTATCAACAAGACCCACTCACTATGGCAGACCCAGCTATGGCCACTGGTGAGCGCTCAGTCTGCAAGCAGTGGAGACCAACACTGAGATGCTGATATTCCCTAGGGTAATCAGCCAGCTACTCAGCAGCAAGTTGATCACAATGGACTATTTCTATTGTGAAAGGGGCAGCGTTTTGCTCTTACTATAATAGATTCTTACTGTAGAATCTATATGAATTCACCTTCTCTGCAAACCACCATCCTGTGGCCTTGTAGAACGTCTTATCCACTGTCACTCACTGTAGTCCCCTCAGCTTTGCTTCTGACCAAGGAGCTCAGATTGTAGCAAAACAAGTTCAGCAATGGGCCCCTGCTCATGGAACTCCCGGATCTTACCATGCTCCCACCATTCTGCAGCTGCTGGTTTGTTAGAACAGTGGGAAATGGCCTTTTGAACATTCAGTTGTGGCACCATATATGACATGCAGCAGTGCCTTGCGGAGCTGCGGCAAAGTTCTCCAAAAGGCTGCATATGGGGTTCAGAGGTACAGGAATCCAGAGGTGCAAATGGGAATGGCATTACTCATTGTTGCCCCCAATGACCCACTAGTAAAATTTTGCTTCCTTTCCCAAAAAATCTTACGCCCTGATGGCCTAGAGATTTTAGTTCCAGAGAGAGGAATCCGTCCATCCGGAGACACAATGATGATTCATTCTATTGAACTTGAAATCAAGCTTGACGCCCAGCCATCTAGAGCTCCCCAATCCCCTGAGTCAAAAGACATAGGAGGGAATTCTGTAATAGTTGGAGTGATTGATCCTGAATACCAGGGAGAACTTGGACCACGACTCCGAATGCTCCCCGATGGTCCATATGGTAAAGGGAACTTGGACTTCTCCTACAGCGGAGGTAAGGAAGAGAATGTTTGCAATACAAGAGGTCCCTTAGGGCATTTATCATCATCATCACCATCATCATTGGTATTAACATCACACCTTGTGATTAGATTCAGTAGAAAAAAAAAATGCAACAACCTAATGCAGGAAGGGCCACTGAGGGCCCAGACACCTTAGGAATGAAGGTGTGGCTCACCATACCAAGTGAAGAGCCAAGACCTGCTGAGTGCCAGCTGAAGGCAAAGGGGACACAGAATGGGTAGGGGAAGAAGGAAGTTATAAATACTAGCCATGGCCACAGGCCAGCCAAGGACATGAAGAGCACAATGTCCATGAATATTTCCTCCTTATTTTGTTATGAATATGTGCGTGAGTGTGTGTTTCTTTTACCCTCTTATCCCTTTATCATGCACCAGAAGGTATGTTGACCTTATATCATAGATTTTGAGTGTCAGTTTTACGTCACAGCATCTAAGTTATGGACTATCAAGGAGAAGAGTAAATATCCCTCAAGGACTTTGTCATTCAGGTTTCTATCATAATAAATACCTGAGAAGATTAACTTACAAAGACAATCAGTTTGTTTTAGTTTCAGAGGTTTCAGTCTGTGATGGGTTGGCCCTGTTTAACCTGTGGTGAGACAGCACATCATGGTGGGAATACATGGTGGATCAATACCACTCAGAGACGGATGGACTGGGGATGTGGCTCAGGGGTAGAGTGCTCACCTAAAAACGTGCGAGGCCCTAGGTTTGATCCTCAGCACCACATAAAAATAAATAAAATAAAGGTATTATGTCCAACTACAACTAAAAAACAAAATATTTTAAAAAAACCACTCAGGGCCAGGTTAGGTGACGCAGGCCTGTAATCCCAGCAGCTCAGGAGGCTGAGGCAGGAGGATCACAAGTTCAAAGCCAGCCTCAGCAAAAGCAAGGTGCTAAGCAGCTCCTTGAGACTCTGTCTCTAAATAAAACACAAAATAGGGCTGGGGATGTGGCTCAGTGGTCGAGTGCCCCTGAGTTCAATCTCTAGACCCCACTACCACCAAAATCCTCTTTAAAGACTCATCCCTCCATGACCTAAAGACCTCCCAGTAGTAGGTCCCACCTCCTAAAGGCTCTGATACCTCCTGACACTGGGAAGCAAGCCTTTTTCTCATGGATGTATTGGGGTGCGGGGGGACACACATCTCTCCTGGGAAAGGGGTTAGTGAATTTTCAGTGCTACGCAGAATAAGTGAATCATGTTAGGCAGAATTATAGCCTTGTCATTGCCTTTATTTAGAGATTAAGCATGGTTTAAGGAGATGGGCCAAAGTCCTGTGTTGAAAGGGGTAAACTTGGGATGATTAATTTTATGTGTCAACTTGATTGGGATGCAGGGTGCCCAGATTAAACATGATTGCTGGGTGTGCCTGGCCGGCTGCTTCTGAATGAGATTAGCATTGGAATCAGTGACTGAGTAAATCAGATTGATTCCCCCAGTATGAGTGGGCATCACCCAATCCCACCAACCAAATCACAGAGGGCCTGAATAGAACAAAATTAGCTGAGGAAGGGGAAATTTGCTCTCTGCCCGACTGCCTGAGCTGGGACGTCAGACTTTTCCAGACCTGAACTAGGAGCACCAGCCCTCAGATTCACAGGAATACAAGACTGGCTTTCCTGGGCCTCCATCTTGCAGTTTGGGCAGATTGGAGGGCTTCTGAGCCAATTCCTTATAATAAATCATAGATAATAAAAGAGATCTTATTGATTCTATTTCTCTGGAAAATCCTAATACTGTGTGTGTGTGTGTGTGTGTGTGTGTGTGTGTGTGTGTGTGAAGTGCTTTATTGGCAGGAGAATTGGGGAGATGTTGGTCAAAGGGAATAAATTTCAATTAGATAGGAGACAAAAGTTTTTGAGATCTATTGAACACTATGGTAAATACAGCTAATAACAATGTAATAGGTATTTCAAAATTGCTAAGGGAGTGGACTAAATGTTCACTCTATAGGCAAAGGCTTGTAATCTCAGCGGCTGATGTTAGGAGGATCAAAAGTTCAAGGCCAGCCTGGACAATTTAGTGAGATCCGGTCTCAAAATAAAATTTAACAAGGGCTGTGGATGTGGCCCAGTGCCAGGGTGCTTGTCTTGCTTGCATGAGGCCCTGGACTGGGTATGTGAGGTAATGGATACGTTAATAACTTGATTCAGTAATTTCATTATGAATGTATCAAAATATGACATTATGACCCATAGGTAAATATAATCATTATTTATCAATTTCAAATTTTGTAAAAAGACTTTATTGGGTCTGAGGACATAACTCAGTGGTGGAGCATATGCTTCGCTTGCGTGATGCCCTGGTTTCAATCCCCAGCACCAAAATTTTAAAAACTTAAATAAACACTTTAGTGAAAGTCTAGTTTACGTACTATAAAATTCACCCATTTGGAGCATACAATTCAATGATTTTTAGTGAACGAACAGGATTGTGCAACCATAACCACCATCCTAGTTTAGAATACTTCCATCCCCCAAAAGATCTTTTTTTTTTTTTTTTTTTAAAGAGAGAGTGAGAGACAGAGGGGGACAGAGAGAGAGAGAGAATTTTAACATTTATTTATTTTTTCTTAGTTCTTGGCGGACACAACATCTTTGTTGGTATGTGGTGCTGCTGAGGATCGAACCCGGGCCGCACGCATGCTAGGCGAGCGCGCTACCGCTTGAGCCACATCCCCAGCCCCCCCCAAAAGATCTTTAAGGCACACATGCAGTCAATCACTTTTCCCAACCCCAGCCCCAGGAAGCCACAATTTACCTTCTCTGGATTTGCCTTTTCTGCAAAATCTCTGTTTTGACTGGTATTTGTATAGAACTTGAACATGGTGGGTACCATACGTCCCACAAAATTGCTAGCCCCGACTAATGACCGAAGGGGAGAGGGAAAAAGCAAGTTAGACTGAGAAGGAGCACATTGTCTAATAATTTTGGCCAATCTATAAAAGTCCAGACATTTTTCAGATTCATGTTTCCATAAAGCTATTAAGGGGACTCCCTCTACCATCATTGTTGTTTATTTGGTGTGGTACTGGAGATCAAACCCAGGCCTGGCTCATGCTAAAATGCACCCTACCACTAAGCTACATATCCAGCCCTTTTTATTTTTTTATTTTGAAACCATGTCTGGTTAAGATGCCCAGGTTGACCTTGAACTTGTGGTCCTCCTTTCTCAGCCTCCCGAGTCTGGTGGGATTCTAGGCATGTTCTACTGCACCCAGCTCCCAGCCCCCGACTTTATTGTTAGGAAGGAAGCAGTGTCCTTAAGCAGTGCATACAAAGTAGTGATGGTCCCTGGCAGCCACACTGGAGAAAACACTCAGAAACCCCACCAAGACCCCACCCCTGAAAGTTGTGCATTTTACTATTTTATCTTTCAGACACATCCCTGGCTTGCAGACTGGAGGCTGGGGAATACCCCAGACAAGGTGGCCTTGCCTTAGAAGGTGCTCATGGACAACTGCTATGTCACCTGTCATTCAATAATCCAAGCAGCAAATTTCCATTTATAAAGATGAAGGCTCCTCTTGAGTTTTACCCCAGGAGGTTCTCTTGCTAAGGCCTGCATCGCTTGAAATGCAGGGCAAACCTTCTTCTCAAAGATGAGTTACTGGGTCATGAAAAATGGACTTTCCAATCCCATGTATGACACACAGTCTTCTTATTACTGTTTCTTGTCTCCCCTTGTTTTGAGATGGGGGTCTCACCTAGTTGAGTGCAAGTGATCCTCCCAACTCATCTTCTCGAGTCTCTGAGACTGAGCTGTGCACCATCACACCTGGATTTTCCATTTATATTTTCTTTCCTTATTTCTATTTTATTAAGTCAATTATTATCTTCCTGCTCCTCCCACATTCACACCATCCCCAGCCTGTCCCCAACGTGCCTCCAGAACATATAGTAAACCTACTCACTGCCCACCCTGCCCTCCCTGTCCGCTCAGTCCTCGCCTAGGCCACCACAGACCTGTCCATCTGTTGGTCAAGGACCATCCACACTGCAAACCCCCGTTCCAGCACCAGGCTAGACTTCCCAAACCACCAATTTGAACATGTCACTATCTTAAAGTGTGTAATAAAATCAAACTCTAGATTCCTTTTTGTCCCTCAAACCCCTTCCCCTCATTGTCTTCCACATCTCACTACATGGTGATTCCATTCTTCAAGTGGCTGAGGCCAGACTCCTTGACATCAACCTGAACTTTCTCCTTCCTTCCCGCCACATGTCCATCCCACCACTGGGGCTCCGAGCTGCCTTTAGGTGACAGTCACCTTCTTCCCAGCAAATGCACCATTTGGGCTCAAAACACCCTAGTTTCTTGCTGAGATTTTAGGACTGGCCACCCTGCTTCCCCCCAAGCCTCCCTTCCAGTTATTCCCATCCAGCAACAAGGTGACCCTTTGAAGAGGTAAGCCAAACCATTTTTCTCCTATGCCTTAAATTTCCTAGTGACTCTGCCTCACACTCAAGATCATTAACACAACCCCAAGGCCCTACCTGGTTCCATCCTGTCTCCTGTGTGGCCTTGTATCCTGCTACGTGACCTCTGTGCTCTGGGCATCTGGGTCCCCTCACTGTTCTAGAACTTTCCGGTGTGCTCACAGGCAGGGCCTGTGTGCTTCTCCTTGTCTGATAGAACACCCTTCTCCCAACTCTGTGCAGGCCCCTCATTTCCTTTGGGCCTCTGCTCCAATGCTGCCGTCCTGAGAGGCCTTTCCGACTCTGTCTTTTCTGCTGCATTTACCCTTCTGCTTCAGCACTGATTTCCAGAACCCGACAGACTAGTATTTGTCTAGTCATTTGCTGCCCCTGCTCCCCCTGGAAATGGGAGCTCCATGGCAAGAGGGCCTTGGTTTGCCATGACTCTGAGACGGTCTCCCATGATTCCACTCCCCAGTGACCATCTTTATGCCAGTCCCTCTCCTTCAGGGTGGGTGGGACCTGTGGCCAAGGGACAGTCTCTCATTCCCATGACTGTGTTGTGTGTGGAAGACTCCATCTTGATGGCAGATTTACTAGATCTAATTTCTTTCTGGCCTGGAAGAAATGAGCTCCATTTGTGACCTGCCCAAAGGCAGCCGCTGGGGACTGAGGCTTCAGCTCTGGCCAACAGCTGGTTAAAAACCAGAACTGTCAGCCTATCACCACCAGGAGACAATCCTACAGCAGCTGGAGTGGCTCCTAAGCAGATTTGTCTCCAACTGGGCATCCAGATGAGTGGGAAGTCCTGCTGACCTGTGGAGCTTAGCCCAGTGAGAACCTGAGACACACACACACACACACACACACACACACACACACACACTAACATTATAACACTGTTATAATGTTTCTATAACTCAGTGCAACAGAGCCCCCAACTCTTGACCCACAATATCAGAGAGACGGCTGGGGATGTAGCCCAGAAATAAGATGATTGCCTAGCTTGCATGAGGCTCTGGGTTCAACCCCAACACTAGGAAGAGGGAAAAAAAAAAACTTTTGTTTTGTTTCACATCACTAAATTTATGGTAATATGTTATACAGCCATGGAAAACTAGCACATTTTGTCCTTAGTTTTATCCTAGGTACTTAGAATAGAATCCAGCACATTAGCAGTTCAATAAATATTTGTTGAATGAATGTATTATTATGGAAAAGCAAATAGAGCAAACAAAGTAGACAACTGTTATAATGTTATTGTATTTGTGTGTGTGTGTGTGTGTGTGTGTGTCTTGGTAAATGCAGAATCTCTCTAGGATACACCAAAACACAAAACACCAAAACAAAGTAGTCCCCTAACTTCAAACTTCTTTTTTTTAAGAGAGAGAGAGAGAATTTTTTAATATATTTATTTCTTAGTTTTCAGCGGACACAACATCTTTGTTTGTATGTGATGCTGAGGATGGAACCCGGGCCACACGCATGCCAGGTGAGCGCGCTACCGCTTGAGCCACATCCCCAGCCCCTAACTTCAAACTTTTAAGACTTCCTAATGAAATCATTCTTCGGCTCTTTCTGCTTTCCTCAGTCCTCTGTCTTTGCCTTCCAAAAAGCATCCTGGTCTTTGGTCACTTCTACCAAATCCCCCAGGATGTTTTGTGGTGAGCATCTTTAATAAAAGAATAGCCACAGGCAGAGTCAGACTGTACTCATCCACCTGCACGCAATGCTTCTGACTACCTTGCAGAGAAGCAGAAAGGCAAATTTCGTTTCCAGATATGGGTAAAGCCAAGCCACAGGGCCTATCCAGGCCTAAAATGCTAAATAGAGGGTGCCAGGCCGTCCCCTGCTGTTGTGTAACCAGCCTAAGCAGACATTTCATTTGAATGATACAAGTTATGGATTTACCTAGAAATTTTGGATGGTCTCATGGTAAGCTTTGAAAAGTATGGTCCAAGTAATCAGGGTAGGGGGCAATTATTATATTTGTTTGATTGCTGTGAAAAAGAAACCCAAAGGAAAATTTTCATGCAGAGGGCAAATGGACAGAACCCATTCATAGCAAGATAGCAAGAGAGAGTGAGCTAGAGGGTACGGCCCAGAGCCCTGGGAAGGGGCACCACTTGGGCCAGAAATAGCAGCTGTTCCAAATGGCTAACCCCTAATCTGTTTTGAAATTAGCCTATGTAACCAACCTAAGACATGACAAAAAATAGTTCTCTTAGGGTAGGAGAGGGTATTCGAGACACAGCGAGTAGAATATTCTCTAGATATTGTTCTGAGGGGGGAGGGAACCTAATTCCCTCATTAATTACTTATTTACCCTCAGTAATTAATTAATGAGGAACCTTGACCACACACACACACAAAAAAAATCTTATTGATTTTGTTCAAAGTTCTAAAACTGGATCTGAAAACACATAAGCATAATTAATGTTCAATGATTAACCAATATCTATGAATTGATGACTAAAAAACAGTGAGTTGTAAAACATCCCTGAATAATAGCTTCTTAAATCTCTCTCTCTCTCTCTCTCTCTCTCTCTCTCTCTCTCTCTCTCTCTGAGTGTGTGTGTGTGTGTGTGTGTGTAAGTAAGTAAAACTACAATTTCTCACAAGTGACAGTATGGCTACATCTATTTCATTGTTCAATCTGTTCAAGCAACACATCTTGCCAATGTAGCTACAAGGTCATGACTTTGAACCCTCTGAAGACCAAAAGCTGGGCTTGGCCTCTTGGTCAAAATAACATCTTTTCCAAGAAACATCTGGATACTTGAGTAAATAGCTGAGTTTCTCATTCATTCATTCATTTATTCTACTAATATTTAACATTGGGGTACAAAGTGGCCTAAGTTAGGGTCCAATGTTCCACAGGTGTGTCCTAGTCAATATGTAATTATGGTCAAATTCCTTTTCTATGGGCTGGAATTGGAGCTCTGGCTGGAGGGTCCTGAAGGATGCATTTCTTAATGGGGAACCTGCAGCCCCTTGGAGCAGAGTGTCCTGGTGAGATTCTCTCTGACTCCCAAGTGATGAGAAGGACAAAGGAAAAATGATCAGGAAGAATCTAGCTCAGCACATGCCAAAGAACAAATATTGGACATCTCCCCCAATCTTTCTAACAACGATAGGGACACATGTAGTAACTTCTGTCCTGAAACTGTTCAAATCTGTCTCACACTCTGATCAGGCACTTGAGAAAATTTGACACCCATGTGAGCTTATGCTCATTGATGATATTATATAACTTATAGTTCATTTTCCCAAGTGACTATGAATTAAATATCTTGCCACCAAATATGAGACCCCAAAATAATGTTCTCTTACCTTTATTTCTTATATAGCCATTCCAACCAATGAAATATGAAAGAAGCCAAAGAAAATGGAAAGTGAATAAGAAAGTTATTTGAAGCGCCCCTGTGGAATGAGACAAGCTCTCCTGTAATAGCGCACAGGAGACTTCCAGGAACAGAGAGGAGCAATAGAGAATTCATTCATTATGGACTGGGAATGTAGCTCAGCATTGTACCGCTTGCCTAGCATGTGTGAGGTCCTGGGTTTGATCCCTAGCACCACCAAAATAAACTCAAAAACAAAAGAATTCCTCATTAAATTTCACATAAACATTCAGGAAAAGCTTAACATCAAGACTATGTTAAAATTAAATACCTTTTTTGTGTCTAGCAGATGTCAAAGATGAAGGGATGTGAAGGGATGGGAGAGAAGAGTCGTGTTTGCTCTGTGGGGAAGGAAAAGTGGAACAAAAGATTCGGGGTAGTATTTTGATGCAATCAAAATAAATGTGCACGTCCTATTAGTACAACCACTAAGGAGATCAGTATGGAGGATCTTCAAAAGACTAGGAACCACCATATGACCCAGCTATGCTTCTCCTCGGTATTTATTCTAAAGAATTAAAGTCAGCCGGGCATTGTGGCGAATGCCTGTAATCCCAGTGGCTCTGGAGACTGAAGCAGAAGGATCGCAAGTTCAATGCCAGCCTTAGCAATTTAGCAAGGCCCTAAGCAACTTAGGGAGACCTTGTTTCAAAATAAAAAGTAAAAAATGGGATGGGGATGTGGCTCAGTGGTTGAGAGCACCTATGTTCAATTTCTGGTACAAAAAAAAGAAAGAAAGAAAGAAAGAGAAAAAAAATAAATTTAAGTCAGCAAAATACAGTGATACATGCATACCCATGTTTATAGCAGCACAATTCACAATAGCCCAAATATGAAACCAGCCAAGGTATCCATTGTTGGATGAATGGATAAAGAAAACGTGGTATATAAGAATGAACACAATACACAATGAAGTTGCATTCAATCATAAATAATGTTATTTGCAGGAAAATGGATGAAACCTTAGAACATTATGTTAAATAAAATAACCAAAATCAGAAAGTCAAATGTCATATGTTTTTCTCTCATATGTGAAAACTAGAGAAGAAAAGGAAAAAATTGGGGGAATCTTATGAAAATTGAAGGGAGATCAGTATAGAGGAGGGGACTGGTAGGAGGGAGGAGGGGAGACAGTGGGGGAAATGCTGGGGAAAGATAATGACCAAATTATGTTGTCATATATGTGCATGTACGAATATGTGACAACAAATCACATCATTGTATACAACTATAATGCACGAATAAAAAAAAAAAAAGGAAAAAAATGTGCATTTGCTTTGACCAAATATATCAGCCTGCTCAGGCTTCCCTAACTGAATACCACAGCCTGGGTGACTTCACCAAAAGAAATTTATTTTCTCATAGTTCTGGAGGCTGGAAGTCCAAGATGAAGGTGCCATCAGGGTTGGTGGCTAATGAGGCCTTTTCCTAGCCTGTAGATGGCCACTGGCTCATTGTGTCCTCGTGACTCATTGTGTCCTCTGTGCACATGCAGAGAAAGAGAGATCTGGTGTCTCATCCTCTTCTTGTGATATGAGTCCCCAGTCCTATCAGATTAGGGGCCACCTTTAGGACCTTATTCCCCCACCCCAATACCTCATGCTGTGCTGTACACCTGTAATCCCCACAGCTCAGGAGGCCGAGGCAGGAGATTTCTAGTTCAAAGCCAGCCTCAGCAACTTAGCCAGACCTTAAGCAACTCAGTGAGATCCTGTCTCTAAAAAAAAAAAAAAAAAAAGAAAGAAAAATAGAAAAGAAGGCTGGGGATGTGGCTCAGTGGTTAAGCTCACTTGGTACAAAAAAAAAAAATTTACTCCCCTAAAGACCCTACCTCCAAATACATTGAGGGTTAGGACTTCAACTGATGAATTTGGGAAGGACACAGTTTTATTCATAAAACCAGTAAATCAAGTTTTAGGAATATTTCCTACATGTATGTTTGTATATATGCATAAAAGTCTTTAAATAAGAATGCCTCAAGTCACGTTGTCTGCAACAACCAGGGACTAGAAACAACCTCAGCGTCCATGGAGAGGGGACCAGTTATACAAATTAAGTCCCATTCAATCAACAAAGAACTACCACACAGGCTTTGCTGTGAACGAGCCAGCACTCAACACGCTGATATGAAGAACTTACTGAAATACTTCAAATGAAGAAAGCAAGGTGTAAGGAAGCATGTGCACTATGATCCAATTTCTGTAATAATCATAATAAAATCTTAAGCACCAACTTTCTTTTCTGAAAGAATACACACACACACAATGGCACTCATTACCTTGAAGGGGTAGATTTGGATCATGGGAAAGGATTTGTTTCTTATACCCTCTGTACTATAATTTTGCCCACCCCCATATGTGTGTGTAGGTATTATTTTTATGACAGTACTTGTAAAAAATACTGTGTTTGTGTGTGTGTGTGTGTGTGTGTGTGTGTGTGTGTGTGTGTGTGTGTTAGTTACTAGGAATTGAACCCAAGGGTGCTTTACCACTGAGCTGCATTCTCAACCCTTTTTTAAAAAATTTGAGACAGGGTCTCTTTAAGTTACTCAAGGCCTTGCTAAGTTATTGAAGCTGGCCTTGAACTTGCAATCCTCCTGCCTGAGCCTTACAAGTTGCTGGGATTACAGGTATGCACCACCATGCCCAGTTGCTGTGAACATTTCTGTGTGAGTTTTTATGTGAATACCTGTTTTTTCATTCTTTTGGGTCCATACCTGGGAATGGAATTTCTGGATCATATGGGAATTCTACATTTAATTTTTTGAGAATGAATATTACCTCTCTATTGTGTTTAAACATAATTACATGTCATGAATGAGAACACATAGGACAGGATCTTGAATGTTCTTTTAATAAGTATCTCATTGACCATTGGTATTATTTATCTTCATTAAAGCAGTAATTTGGGTTTAACAATATATTTACCTTGGAGCTGCTAGATGTCCATATAAAATAGACCCTCCAATGTTCTTGCTGTTGAATTAAGCTGAAACACTGTATCTCAAGAGGACATATGTAGTCTCTTGATAACCTTAATATCCTTAGGCAAAACTCAATGCAATAAGTAGCAATTATCTTGATTTTAGAGATGTTTACTTGTTTGTTTATTAAAAGCCCACTACTGGATAACTATCATAAAAGAATAGAAAATATTGGGCTGGGAGTCTAGTTCAGTTGTACAGCATTTGCCTAGCATTTAGGAGGCCCTAGACTTATCTTCAGTATTGAATTAAAAAAAAAAAGTTTAAAATGGTAACTTTTATGTTGCATATATTGTAACAAAAAAAGAATGTATCTTTTTTAATCAAACGCCCCTGAGTTCAATCCCTGGTACCCCCTCCCCAAAAGAAAGATATCATGTATCTTAGCATGCACGAGACTCTGGGGTTTGATCGCCAAACAATCCCTTAGAGATCTCTCCGTGTGAGCATGCACAGAGCTATTTTCTTCCTTTAACTCCAGCAGAACTCCATCATGACACCATATGGTAGCGACTTAACCACACCTCTGTAGATGAACATGTTTGCAGTCTTTCACTATTATAAACACTGCTGTCGGGAAATTCTTACAGAAGCTCAAATTATTTTTACCTGTTAAAAATAGGTCTTTTAATAACTTTATTTTCATTGCTTTAAATGTATGAATCCTCAATGCCCATCCAAGGAATCATGCATGATGTTAGTTGTTTTGGTTTGGATCTGAAATGTCCCCCAAAGACTCATGTGTTGGAGACTTGGTCCCCAATGTAACCATGTTCAGAAGTGGGGCTTCGAGGAAGTGGTGGGGTCATGATGGCTCTGACCTCGTCAGTGGATATCAATGAATGGGCTCCCAAGGTGGCGGAAACTGTAGGCGGTAGGGCATGGTAGGAGGAAGTAGGCTACCAGAGGCGAGCCCTGGGAAGGTGTTTCTCGTCCCCCATCCCCTCCTGTTTCTGTCTGTGCTCCCAGGCTACCATGAGGTCATCAGCTTTGACCTGCCATCATGTTCTGCCTTACCTCCGGCCCAAAGTAATGGAGCCAGTCGACCATGAACTGAGATCTCAGAAACCATGGGCCCCAATAAGTCTTTCCTTCTTTGCATTGATCTTGCTTAGGTCAAAGGGATGAAAAGCTAACACAGTGGTGATTCCTGCCCTCTGCACCCACCCCTCAACCCCAGACGCAGAAATGGAGGCACAGTGTGGATAAGCAACTTCCTAAATTTTTTATTCCTGTCTTTCCTGGGTGAAAATGAATTTTTTTTTTTTCAAACTGGAGAGTACTACTCTGATTTTTCAGTATCTCATTTTATGTCATTCCTGTTAGGCAAGAATTGACCATTGGCTTTTCATCTGTGGTTTGGAGTATTTCCAGCCACACACTCAGAGAGCACGACTCACAGATTAGCCTTGAAGTTACTTTTTTGGATCTCAGAACATACCAGCAATTTTGATTTTTAGGGCGAAAGGTTTCTCTCTTGAATTTCTTTACCGTGTAATTGGCAATGACTTTTGTGGCAGGAGTGGGGGAGGGACAGTGTATTTTCCCACTGGCATTTTTAATGTCTATATTTTTTTTCAATTCAAAGGACTGTGTTGTTCTAATCTTAAATACATCTAAATATAATTAAATCCAGGATCCAATTAATTTCCATCAAACAGAAATTTGGTCTGACAAATAATTTCTGGTTCTGTAGAAGGAAATGAGTTTGATAAATAGAAACAAGAATTATCTTCTATTCCAAAGCAAGAAATCTCAGATAAACACTCTTTGTATTGACAAGCACTGCTTTACAGGTGTGACTAATATATGGAACTGTCACCCAGAATGTAAGTGTCTGGATTTACAAATATTTATTTCTTACACACCCTCTTAAAGCACAATTTAAATACAACTCAAATATGTCTTGTGCTGCTTTGGATGACCAGTCAGTGAGCAAGGGTTCAAGAGCAACCAGTTTATGTGAGAGGTGATCCAAGTAGTAGGAAGGAGGAAGGGCTGGGGCTGGGGCTGGGGCTGGGGCTGGGGCTCAGTGGTAGAGCGCTTGCCGAGCATGTGTGAGGCACTAGGTTCGATCCTCAGCCCGAATGTAAATAAATAAATAAAATAAAGGTCCAAGTTCTAAGAATGAGGGTGAATTCGTCGGCAAGTCCCTGGAAAGCAGGAAAGGAGTGAGTGCTAAATAACACACGGCTTCCAGATGCCCTGTTCTTTCTAGAACCTTCTTTAAAACAGTGAGAAAATCAAGAACACTGGGGGGGGGGGTGTCTCAGTTTCTTAGGTTTCTGGTTCTTATTTTCCTTTCAAATGTAAAGGGAAGGAATCTGCACCAATTTATGGAATTGGAAATGTAACATTCTAAATAAATGTATGTCAGATGGTGATATGGACTAAAATAAGGGGGTGCAGAGTGTGCGTAGCTGTTTGTTTTGGCTTTTTCTTTTGCAGTGCTGGTCTTGGAACCCAAGGCTCTGCACTCTCAAGGCTAGCACTCTACCCCTGAGCTATCCCGGCTCTGTATAGTTTTTTTGGGGGGTACCAGGGATTGAACCCAGGGGTGCTTAACCATTGAGCCACATCCTCCCAAGCCACTGGGATTATAGGCATGCACCACTGTGCCCAACTGAATAGCTATTTTAGATGAGGGGTATGGGAAGTCTCTCTGCTAAATGGACATTATTTATATATATATATATATATATATATATATATATATATATATATATATATTACTTTATAGTTTTTTTTTAATTTAAAGATTTTTTTAAATAATGTTTTTAGTTGTAGATGGGCACAATACCTTTCTTTGATTTACTTATATGTGGTGCTGAGGATAGAAACCAGTGCCTCACACATGCGAGGCAAGTGCTATTCCACTAAGCTATAACCCCACCCCTAAAATAGTTTATTTTTATTAACATGTATTAATTGTACATATTAATAGGGTTCATGATATTTCTTTTTAATTTTTTGGCAGGACTAGTGATTGAACTTAGGGATGCTCTACCATTGAACTACATCCCCAGCCCTTTTGATTTTTTATTTTGAGATACGGTGTCACTTAGTTGCTGAGCCTGGCCTTGAATTTGTAATCCTCCTGCCTCTACCTCCTGAGGTGCTGGGATTCAGTGTGATGTTTCAATTTTAACCATATGGAAGTCACTGATCTTCTCCCCTGTTATCCACCCTCCCCTTGCCCCTTTCCAACCTTTAACAACCACTCTGCACATCGAGGTTGATGTTTCTTAGCTTCCACATATGACAGAGCAGTGGTACTTGGCTATCTTTTGCTTATTTCACTAATTTCACTCTAATTTCATTCATTTTGCTGCAAATGATAAGATTTTATTCTTCTCTGCGGCTGAATAATAATAACACTATTCCACTGTGGATACACACATTTTCTTTATCCATTTATCTGTTGATGGGCACCTAAGCCAATTCCATGCCTTGGGTGTTATGAATCATGTCCCAGTAAACATGGATATGCAGGTATCTCTTTGGTACTGATTTCAAGTATACCAAAGAGATTGCTGGGTCCTACCGCTGTTCTAGCTTTTTGAGGAAACTCTACACTGTTCTCCATAATGGCTATACTAATTTATGTGCCACCAACTTGTTTGGCAGTTCCTCTGACTGTGATAAAGATATCTCTCTTTTTTGTGGTTCTAGGGATTGAATCCAGGGCCTCATACCTGCTAGGCAAGTGTTCTATAGCAGTTATACCCCCAGACCCAGACCTCATTGTTATTTTGATTTGTATTTTCCTGGTAACTAATGACATTGAACTTTTTTTTCATATATTTGTTGGCTATTTGTATTTCTTTTGTTCTTGTTGTTGCTTTGCACTACTGGGGTCTGAAGCCAGGGGTACTCTACCATTGGGCTACATTCTCACTTCTATTTATTTATTTAGGTGCAGGATATGGAACCCAGAACCTTGCACATGCTAGGCAAGTGCTCTTCCACTGAGCTACCTCTCCAGCCCTCTTTATTTTGAGACAGGGTCTTCCTAGGTTGTCCAGATTGGCCTCAGCCTTACAATTATCTTCTCCCATGCTCCACAGTTGCTGGGATTACAGGCATGCACCACCATGTCTAGCAGTATTTCTCTTTTGAAATATATTAACTCTTCCTGGAGATGGAACCTAGAACCTTGCACAAGCTAAGCATATGCTCTACCACTGGGCTATATCCCCAACCCTGAGTATATCTATTTTTCTTACCCTTTAACAATTAAAATTCTAGGATCTAGTGCATAGATATTCCCTAGAATTTTCACCAAAGTATTGTCTATCAGTCCAAAAGACAACATAATTTGAACATGTACTTAGGTAAGAAGCATTATATCTCTATAGCCTTTAATATGTTTGAGGTACTTATCTGTATTTTACAAATATTAAGTTCATCTTCAACAACTAATCTGTAAAGTACCTAGTGATGTCATTATCCCCTTTTTCCAGATGAGCAAACTGAGGCATAGAAATTAAGTCATCTTTGGAACATTTGGAGAAATTGTTTTTGCTGAAGGCCATTGCCAATTAGGAATGACGCATCGAAATTTCCTTGCCAGCGTACCCCATGTTAAATGGACTTGCCTTGGAAATTTGCTGTGACATTGCAGGTGACCTTGCTCAAGGACCAGGGTGGATCCAGGTTTAAGGTGTATCCTGCAGGTTTTAGGAAGTATCCTGGTTTAGGATAATTTGGGTTTAAGGCGTTCCCGGTTTAAGACAATCTGGGTTTTAGGGAAGTTCCAGGTTGAAGGTTATTGCTGCTGGGAATAGGGCGTTCCTGCTGCCTGAGTTCCCATTGAATTCTCATGGAATTCAGAAAGCATTTTGGGATGTGAATTGGGCGTTGGGAGAACTCGGATTTCCCCAGAACGTGTGTAGAGGCCGCTGTGAGTTCGGGAATAAAGAATTGTTGTTTCGGGGCTGGGGATGTGGCTCAAGCGGTAGCGCGCTCGCCTGGCATGTGTGCGGCCCAGGTTCGATCCTCAGCACCACATACCAACAAAGATGTTGTGTCCGCCGATAATAATATTATTCTATTATTATAGAGAATAATAATTCTCTCTCTCTCACTCTCTCTTTAAAAAAAAAAAAAAAAAAAGAATTGCTGTTTGAATCTACAAGGTGTGTGGTGGCTTGTGATCTTGTGCCCAGCCAAGACTCCACATTACTTTGTAACTTAAGGTGAAAGTCAAAGACCAATGTGAAAAAAATTTCCATTCCTTAATATTGTCTTTTCTTTTTTCAATATTTTTTAGATGTTGATGGACCTTTATTTTATTCATTTATTTATATGTGGTGCTTAGAATCAAACCCAGGGCCTCACACATGCCAGGCAAGCGCTCTACCACTGAGCTACAACTCCAGCCCTGCTTAGTATGGCTTTTATATATATATATATATATATATATATATATATTTTTTTTTTTTTTTTTACTTAGTTTATCAAGGTGGGTGCAGTGGCACATCCCAGCAACTTTGGAGGATGAGGCAGGAGGATCACAAGTTCAAAGCTAGTCTCAGCAACTTAAGTGAGGCCCTGAGCAATTTAGTGCGACTTTGTCTCTAAATAAAATATAAAAAAGGGGCTGGGGATGTGGCTCAGTGGTAAAGCACCCCTGGGTTCAATCTGTGGTACAGAAACAAAAATTGCACATGAATTTAATGCCTTTCACATCCTGATAAAATATACTGATAAACCAAAAATAATATTTTGGGCGGCACTGGGATTGAACTCAGGGGCACGCTACCACTGAGTTTCATCCCCAGCAGTTTTTATTTTTATTTATTTATTTTTTAATTTGAGACAGGGTCTTGTTAACCTGCTCAAGCTGTCCTTGAACTTGTGATCCTCCTGTCTCAGCTTCTTACAGGCATGTGCCACTGGGCAAGTTTTAATGAAAATCATTGCATAATGTGAAGTTGTCGATTTCATTGAAGGGTATAATGTGTTAAAGACAGTAATCACTTTTAACTTAATTTCCATCTTTGAATACTCTTTTTCTAAAAAAAAAATGAAAAAAGGGAGAAGTCAAAATTAATTGAAACAGTCTTGTGAAATCTTCTCTCTCCATGTTCCCTACCTGTTCCATTATATATAATTTAAAATCTGATGGCTCTAAAAGCAAATTTGTTATTCCCTTAATTCAACAACATTCATTCAAAGAATCTTTATTTCTTCTTATTTTACTTAAATAACTTTAATTATCTTTATGTTAAACAAACTTGGGAAATTGGATTCTACAAAGGAGAGTAACAAAGTGTTTTTCCTGGTTTCACGCTTGCTAAATGGAAGTAATTGAAGCTAAGAGCTCCTTAATCAGAAAGAATTTGTTCTTTTCATGAATTTTGCTGAAAGCATTAAAATTTCAGGGCAACTCTGTTCTCATAATTAGAATTATTCCTATGTAAGATTAAGGAGGATAAAAATACATCGAGGCAAACAGTGAAAACAACTTGCTTGTAATTTCTCTCTCTGCCTAAAAAAAAAAAAAAAAAAGACTCAAGTTAATTCAGTTCACCAAAAAGAGGGAAAAAAAAAAAAACTCAGTAAAATGGATCAAAATAGTTCCAACTAAAGAAATAAATCTCTTATTGGGCAAAATTTGAGAATCTTCCCCAATAGGAAGACATACGATTTTTTTGGTTAGATAATTACACTAATGGATGCTTTTAACTCAAAGGAGGGAAAAGATAAAATGAGCATTAACCAAGACCTTGAAACTCTCCATGTTTTTTAAATAACAGAAAGAGTAAGCAGCCTACGAGGTTTGGGGAAAAGAAAAAAAAAAATCCAACAACTTCCTTCAAAAGGAAATTAAGAATTCACGGCTGAGTGCCTCCTCAGGGCCAGCTACAGGGGTGCTCTGTCTGGCTGGGCCTTGCCGCCCCTCTCCCCACACAGCCCACTGCTCATCCAACACCGCGCACTGGAAACCCAGGCCTCGTGGAATTTTCCATTGCTCTCTCCAGGGCATGGCCCATTCGCTCCGCGATTCAGTAAGAGGGACAGTGACAATGTGACTCCTTCCTCCAGAGACTGCCCAGGGTCTTTTTTTCTTGTTCATAAATTTTTTGTGAAGTCGGGTCTGTTGTCGTCCATTCCAAATCCTCACCTCACCCACTCCAGCTTGCTCTGATCTGACTTACGATCTTGTCACCCATGGAAACAGCTCTTGCTAAATCACTGGTGACATCCAAGTCACTTCTCCTCTTAACTTTGGTCTGAATTCCAAGGTTAGTTTTTTTTTTTTTTTGTCACTATGATAAAACGTCTGAGTCAATCAACTTAGATGAGGAAACTGGCTCACAGTTTCAGAGGTTGCTAGGCCTGGTACGGAGACAGGAAGGGGCTGAGATCCCCAAATTCCCTTCAAGGGCAACCCCACACTTGCCTTCAGTCAGTCCCATCCCCTCCCAATAGCACCACATGGAGGACCCAGCCTTCCACACCTGGGCCTCTGGGGAACATTCCAGATCAAACTGTAGCACACCCTGTTGGCCACTTCCTCCTGGAAACCTTTCTTTACTTCCCTGACTCTACTGGTGTTTCTTCTTCCTCCTTCTCAGGTTACTTCTTTTATGTTTCTTTTCAAGTTCATCCTCCCTCTAGGCCATGAAAAACTCGATTTCTTCCAGGCTTCACCTCAATGCTCCTTCTTCCTACTTTTTCTGAGTCTTGCCAAGTGGCTGAGGCTGGCCTTGAACTTGAGATCCTCCTGCCTCGGCCTCCTGAGTAGCTGAGATCACAGGTGTGTGGCCTGTGCCCAACCACAGATCCTTTCAAGGAGCCCACAAGGTCGAGACTATATTCCCAGCCACGCTGAAAGGCTTCTTGCCTGTTTTTGGTTTTGGCTTTGTTGGTCTGTCTGTGTTTTGTACCTTGAGCACCAAAGCAATCGTGGGTTAAACTGTTGGCGGCACCAAGTTGTACTTGTTTCTTTCTCACTGTTATGGTCTGGATATGGAGTGTCCCCCAAAGGCTTGTGTGTGGAAGGCTCGGTCCCCAAAGCAGCAGTGTTCAGAGGTGGGGATTAGTCCATTGATGAATTTTGACTTGATGGGATTGTTTTGAGATGGAGGGAACTCTAGGAGGTGGGGCCCAGGGAACCACTGGAGGATGAACTGGAAGGTGGTATCTGGTTCAGGCTCCTTCCTGCACTTCCTGGCTGCCCTGATGTAAACAGCTTCCCCCCACCACGCCCTTCCACCATGACGTTCCTGCCTCGCCACAGCCCTAAAAGCAGGAGAGCCAGTGGACCATGGGGTCCAACCTCTGGAACTGGGTGCCCAAAGAACTTTTCCTCCTTTAAGTTACTTTTCTTGGGTATTTCGTCACAGCACGGAAAGCTAACGCACCATATATTCACAGGGGGAAAAAATTAACATGTATGCTGAAGAACGTGCTTAAAAATATTAAATTTCATATCAATATTAGAGGCTTGGGATGTAGCTCAGTGGTAGAGTGTATGCTTAGCGTGTGCAAGGTCCTGGGTTCCATTCCTGGCACCTCACACATGTAAAAAATTCATTTTATGAAGCCTTGACTCTTAAGTCCGTGTCTTTGCCCATCTAGATATGTTATTTTAGCACCAATTTTTGAAAAGACTATTATTTTTCTATTGAATTAGTTTGGACCTTAATTTTAAAAAAGAAATCAGTGGATCATATAATTAGGGGTCTGCTCCTGGACTCAATTTTGTCCCATTGATCTCTGTGTCTTTCCTTATGCCAATGCCACATGGACTCACTCGCTTCATAGTAAGTTTTAAGATCAGGCAGCGGGGTGTGTGTGCATAGCGTACAACAGGTAGAGAGGAGGCTCCCCTCTTTCTTTGCCAGGGGTGCTGTGGGGAGTGCTGGCAGGACATGATGGTGGTGGGTCTGGGCACCTTGGAACCACTCCCTCCCTCCCTCTTGTCCCTGCTACTCCCCGCTGGAATGCAGATGTTCAGCGGCCAGCAGGCCTACACTGGGGGACTCACCACACAGAGGGCCTGCCTGGCTACAGGCTCGTCTTCCTTACTACTGCCTTCTGCGATCTGCAGAATCTCGTCTGGCAAAGGATTCCAACCAGAGTTCTTCCCCGGGATCCGTCTTTGCCCCCAATCGGCATTTTTCTCTGTATCTAGACTCATCCACGGAGTCTGCGTCAGCACCTCCATCTTCCCCAGACTTGGTCTGTGGGACATCAATAAAATTTCCTCTCCTCAGTATCAGACAACAGCTGTGGTCCTCAGGTCAAAGGCAAGGGCAAGAAGAAGAGCAGCCCAGAATGGCCAATAAAGTCGATTCTTTGTACAAATAAAATCAATAAAATAAGATCAGGCAATGTGAATCTTCCGATTTTGTTTTAGTTTTTAAGAGTCGTTCTGATCCTGCTGCGGTGGCATGGACCTGTGATCCCAGCTGCCTGGGAGTTCGAGACTAGTCTGGGCAACTCTAAATAAATAAGCATTTTAAAAAGGACTCAGGGGCTGGGGCTGGGGCTCAGTGGCAGAGCACTTGCCCAGCATGTATGAGGCACTGGGTTCAATCCTCAGAATCACATAAAAAAAATAACAATAACAATAAATAAAGGCATTCTGTCCATCTACAACTACCAAAAAATAAAAAAATAAAAAATAAAAAAAGGAATGGGGATATAGCTTAATGGTACAGCATCACTGGGTTAAATCCCCAGTATTGTAAGCAATGAAGGTTGTTTTGGAAAAAAAAAAAAAGTCGTTTTGAATATTCCATGCCTTCTGCATTTCCATGTAAAGTTTAGACTGACTTGTTAATTCCTCTAAAAAGCCTAGAGTTGTGTCGAACCTCTAGGTTGATATCTGGGGTTAGGGCTGTAGACCATTGTTAGAGTACTTACATGGGCAAGGCCCTGTGTTCAACCCCCCCCACAATGAAAAAGAGCAACAAGACCCAAGACAGATCAGTTTGGGCAGAGCCGACATCTTCCCACCCATGAACATGGTATACTTCTTCACTTATTTAGGTTTTGATTTCTTTCCACAATGTTTTGTAGTTCTGTTTGTAGTACTGAGGATCAAATCTAGGGGTGCTCTACATCCCTAGGCCTTTAAAAAATATTTTGATTTTGACACAGAGTCTCACCAAGTTTTCCAGACTGGCCTTGAACTTTTCTCCTCCTGCCTCAGCATCCAGAGTAGCTGGGGTTACAGGCGGGCACTACTTCACCGGCCTGCTTTGTAGTTTTTAATGTGCAGATATGGTATATTTTCTATAAATTTATTTTTACATGTATTTTTGGATGCTACTGAGATACGATTATTATAATTATTCTTTGGAATTGTGCATTGCTAGCGTATAGAAGTGCAACTTACTGTTTTGTATATCGCTCCTATCACCTGTGACCTTGCTAATTTCACTTACAAGTTCTAGTAGCTTCTTTGAATGTTCCTTAGGATCTTCTACATCCAATAATAATAATGTCAACTATAAATAGTGTGGCTTTTTATTTTCCAACAGTATATCTCTCCGTTATGTATTTATTTAGCCTGATTACACCAATTATGATCTCTACTATAAGAGTGAATAAAAGTGGTGAGATGCTGGGTGCAATGGTGCATGCCTGTAATTCCAACAACACAGGAGGCTGGGAGGCAAGAGGATCCCAACTTAGAGGCCAGCCTCAACAATTTAGGGAGACTCTCAGCAACTCAGAGAAATGCTATCTCAAAACAAAAAATATAAAAAAGGTCTGGGGATGTAGCTCAGTGGTAAAGCAACCCTGGGTTCAATCCCAGTCCAAATAAATAAACCTGGAGAGAATGGAAATCCTTTCCTTGTTTCTGATCTTGGGCAGACCTAATTCGAGTCTTTCATCTTTAAGCGCATGGTTAGCTGTGAGTTTGTGGAGACCTTTATAAGGCTGAGACTGGTTACCAGTTTGCAAAGAGTATTAGATCTCTGTTAAACACTTTTTCTGCACCTATCAAGATGGCCGTCTGGTTTTCACTTTCATTTTATACAACGAAGGAATCAATGGACTTGAATGGAAATGAAATTTTTTGTCTCAAAAAAAATTAATGATGAAGTGGCAAAATCCTCTCTGGGCCTGAAAAGGGGGCAATGCAATATCTGCCTTTGAGCTCTTAGGATCTGCTTTTGCAGTGCCGGGGACTGAACCCTGGGCTGGGCACCCACTGGACCACATTCTACCCTGAGCTCCATCCCCAGCCCCACCTGGTTTGGTTGAAGTCGAGGAGGAGGGAGACCTAGTCTCACACAGACTCTAAACGCTGTCGTGGTAACCCCACTCCCTTTTTTTAGTGGTAGGAGTAGGAAAAGGTATCTGACCTAATCCCAGCCATTGATATGCCAGGCATAGCTCAGTGGCCGCTGCTGGGGAATCCTTTCTGCTCCTCTTGGGCACAGACTGAGACCACACTTCTCAGTCTCCCTTCTTGTCAGGGTAGGGTGAGAGGCTAGTTCTTGGCCAACAGAATGTAAACTAAAACAGTGTTTGCCACTTTGGAGCTTGGCTTCAAGTGTGAGTGTGTGTGAGTGTATGTGTGAGTGTGTGTGAGTGTGTGTGTGTGTGTGTGTGTGTGTGTGTGTTACTAGGGATTTAACCAGGGGTGCTCTGCCTCTGAGCTCTAACCCCAGTCCTGTTTTTTGTTTAAATTTTCTTTTAAGACAGGGTCTTATTAAGCTGTCCAGACTGGCCTTGAACCTGGGATCCTCCTGCCTCAGCCTCCTGAGTCTCTAGCATTATAGGCATGTGCTACCATACCCAGCTTGGCTCCAAAATTTTGAATGAGATCCTTAAGTCACTTTCTTCTACTTTCCCAACCACGAGGCTATAAGAATGACTCCAAGGTGGCAGAAGCCTGCAAAAGAAGGTTCCTAGATCCTTCAAAGAGAGACTCAAATTGCATAGGACTGTGATTTGAATGGGGAATAAATGTGCATTGGGTTAGCTACTTTATATTCAGGTTGTTTGTTATAGAACATAACATTAGGGACCATGACAAAAACCGAGTGGTTTCTCTGGAAGAGATTCTAGGAAACGTACGTAGTTCTTAACAAGACACTTACTGACTGGGCATGGTGGCACACACCTGTCTTGCCAATAATTCAGGAGGCTAAGGCAGAAAGATTGCAAATTTGAGGCCAGCCTCAGCAACTTAGTGAGACTCTTATCTCGAAATAAAAAATAATCAGGGCTGAGGATGTGGCTCAGTGGTTAAGCAGCCCTGAGTTCAATTCCCAGTACCAAAAAAAGGACAGTCAAGGCCAGGTGTGGTGGCAAACTACTGTAACCCCAGCTATCCAGAGGACGGAAGTGGGGCCAGCCTTACAATTTCAAAATAAAAATAAAAAGTACTGGGGAGGTAGCTTGGTGGAAAGGCGCCTCTGGACTTAACCCCCAGTACCAGAAGTTGGGGGAAAGTGAAAGAGCGGCATAACGAGAAAAAAGAAAAGTTCCTGCTCTCATCTTCCTGCCACGGAGGGGAGTGGCCCGAGTGTGAATGGAGGCCCAGGGAGAACACAGCCAGGATCCGTGCACTTGGTGAGACCAGTGAGTCGCTAGATTAACCAGTTCTCTCCTTTTTTTTTTTTTCCCTGTAAGAGAACAAATTCATTAACGATTTAAGATCATGGAACCGCACTTTTTGTTATCTGCCCTCAAAATCATCTTGATATTAAACCAAAACTCTTGGGAGGAAGGAATCTCTGAAATACAAGGGTTCATGGAGTGCTCCGAGGCTAGCCAGCCAAAGGGCCAAGTCCTGGGACAGGGTCTGCAGATTCCCAGCTGGAGGGTGAGGGGGCACCACGGAACGTCCTCGGAACCAGAGCTAAGGACAGTCCTGTGAGCTCTGGGGAAGGACAGCTCTGTGCCCTGCTCTGGCTAGAGATGGGGCGTGGGGAAGAACGGGGGGAGCTCTGGGACAGCAGGGCGTCTGTAAGGAGGAGTCAGTGTCAGGTCCAGGAAGGTTCTACAGAACCAAGCGGTGGCCCTGGAGGTCAAGTCCAGGTTTCAACTTAAACATTCTTTTTTTTTTTTTTTTTTTTTAAATTTCCTGCAGCTGTTCACTGATTGACTTCCTTATCTCTTCTTTCCTCTCTCTCTGGCCCTTGAAATGAACCTTAGGAGAATTTTTCCTTTATCACGGATACAGCTACGTACCAAAAATAAGCCCACCGGCTTCCCCCACTCTCATTTTGGTAAACGGAACATCATCCAATGAACCCTACAGCCACCACCTGAGTCAACCGTGACAGTTCCTCTTAGGGTCCCCCCTCACGTTAACCCTTCACCATTTGTTGTTGAGTCCCTCCAGGTCAACACTACCCTTTCACTCAGTCCACTGCTTCTGTACTTCTCTGGGAAAGCCTTTCCTGACCTCCCTGACTGGGTCAAGCTCTTATAGCATGAGCAGCATCCACCCTTTCTTGGTAGCATTTGTTGTTTTGGTTATTTGACATTGATGATGTCTCTCCCACTGGCCATGAATTCTGCAGAGACAAGGACCATGTCGTTCTTGCCGACTTTGGAGTCCTGATTGTCTATCGGTGAGCCCGCACAGTTAGGGTCCTCATCAATGCACTCATGATGCTATGCGTGTCCAAAACAGTGACTCCTGATCTTGTCTGGGGAGTTGGAGAATGTTCCCTTATGAATTGCCTTTTGAGCTGAATTTTGAAGGACAAATAGGAATTAACTAGATGAAGTGGGAAAAGAAGGCAGGCGGGGGGAGTCATGTGTGGAGGAGCATGGGACATTCAAACAACTGAGGAGGAGAAAGGCTGAGGCGGGCGGTAGCATAAACCTGTAACCCCAAGGACTTGGGAGGCTGAGGCAGGAGGATCCCTTGTTTGAGGACAGCCTGAGAGACTTAGCAAGACTTTGTCTCAAAAAAAAAAAAAAAAAAACGTAAAAAAATGGTAAAAACAACAATAATAATAACGGCTGTGAATGTGGGTCAGTGGTAGAGTATCCTTGGGTTCAATCCCCAGTACCATCACCAAAAAAAAAAAAAAAAAAAAGAGAAAGAAAAGAGAAAAAAGTAGTTGTACTATCTCAGGCAACATGGCAGGTGATTTTCCTACTTGCAGGTTCTGGAAGGATTTTGAACTTCATCTTGTGGGTAATGGGAACCACTGAACAGCTACAATGCAAAAGCAAGAAAGAAGTTTATTTCAAAAAGGTTTGTTCCCGGGGTCTGTTACACAACATGGTGACTGTGGTGAACAGCGATATATCATGTACTTAAACATTGCTTAGAGAGTAGATTTTAAGTGTTCTCACCAGAAATGAGTAAGGTAATTTATATGTTAATTAGCTTGATTTACCATTCCACAAAGAATTTACCATTCTACATGTTTCAGAATATCATGTTGTACATCATGAATCTATGCAATTTATTGTGGATTTACGTGGATTTAAAGTTGAAAAAGGTTATCATAATTTCTTTGGTACTGAGGTTGAACTCAGGAGCTCTTTACCATTGAGCTACATTCCCAGCCCTTTAAATTTTTTAAATTTTGAGACAGGGTCTTGCTAAGTTGCTGAGGCTGGCCTCGAATTTGGCCAACCTCCTGCCTCAGCCCCACTAGTTGCTGGGATTACAGGTATGCACCACATGCCTGGTTTGAAAAAGATCATCCTTTTTTTTTTTTTTCAAATACATATATGTGTATATGTATGTGTGTGTGTGTGTGTGTGTGTGTGTGTGTGTGTGTTGTAGATGGACACAGATACCTTTATCTTATTTATTTATTTTTATGTGGTGCTGAGGATCGAACCCAGGCTAGCACTCTGCCACTGAGCCACAATCCCAACCCAAAATAGATTATTTTTATTCCAATGTGGAGAGAAGGTAAAATGGGGGCAATATTTGTTTTATAAAAAAAATCAAATGTTAAGTGAGGAAATTTGCAAATATACTATTGCATTTTTCAAGTGTTCAGAAAAAAAATGTATATTCCTGTGATAACTCGGAATAAGAACCCAGTGGCATTGGAAGACTTTTTTTTAAAAAATATTTTCAGTTGTGGATGGACACAATACCTTTATTTGATTGACTTATTTTTATGGGGTGCTGAGGATCGAACCCAGGGCTCCGAGTGCTGGCAGGTGCTCTACCACTGAGCCCAGCCCCTGGAAGGACTTTCTGTGCTGTGCTCCGGGGAGCCGAGCTGGAACATGGACTCTGGAGTCCTTGACTGTAGGAGGTCCCTGAAGACAGGCGTTAGAGTGGACACCGTGGAGAACAAGTGGGGTGAGAGGGAAGGGGACCCTGCCTGAGGATGGACTCTGGGGAACATGAAGAGTTCAGAAGCAGGCTGAGGACAGCAGTGTGACCGAAAGGGAAATCAGCAGAGCCAATCTGGAGCTTCGTGGAGGGAGGGGTCCAAAATGTAGAAAAATTCACAGAAAGGAAGGCAGGCAAGTGCCCACACAGGAAGTACCCAGGGGACCTTGAAATGCAGGGTCAGGGAAGCAGGGGGAGGAGGGGGTGGAGCCGGCCTCTTCTGGCAGAGGCTGGAAGGGAAGTGAGAAAGAGAGGCCAGCCAGGTGATCTTTGAGAAGGGCCAGTCTCTGTTATGATGTAATCTCCATCCCCAATCTGATGTGTGTGTTTGTGTGTGTGTGTATAATTTTTTTTTTTTTGTCTTTTTTTAAGAGGACATTTTGTTTTGTTGGGTACCGGGTATTGAACTCAGGTGCACTCAGCCAATGAGCCACATCCCCAGCCCCTTTTTGTATTTTATTTAGAGACAGGGTCTCGCTGAGTGACTAAAGGCCTTGCTAAATTGCTGAGACTGGGTTTGAACTCATGATCCTCCTGTCTCAGCCTCCTGAGCTCCTGGGATCACAGGCATGCCCAATGGATGGAGCCCAGCCAGATTCCATTCTTTAAACTGCTGGAAGGCTCAAAAGGATGTTTCAAAGTGCTGTCTCAAGAACAGGCCAAGAAAAACAAGTTCACTTCAATCTATCAAGCTAAGATGTAACAAAATAGCAAGTAGAGATGAAGTAATTTCCAGTGTTCAAGGAAAAAAGATCCATCCTAAGACCTAAACATGATTCTCATGTGTATTACATCCATGAATTACTGTTAAAGGGAGGAAAAAAGCCAATTTTCAGAACATTGTTTCCATGACAATGTATATATGTATAGGTGGACTGCTATGGTTTAGCTGTGGTTTGACCTGCCAAAATTTGTATTGGACTTAATTTCCCAAAGTTAGTGTTAGGAGATGGTGGGACCTTGAAGAAGTAATTCAGACTTGCTCCCTGTCTCTTGCCTTGGGACTCTGCTAGCAGGAAGGCCATCACCAGATGCAGACCCTCAAATCTGAACTATAATTTTGAACTTAAGTAAATCTTTCCTTTAACAAGTTACCCAGCCTTGGGTACTTTGTCATAGCAACATGAAACGGACTAAGATATGAATGTATTCAGAAAAAGTTCCAGAATGCTACTTACTAATCAGGGTTTTGGCTACAAGCAGCAGCAATTCATCATGGTGATAAAAAATGAGTTTATTAGGGCTTGGATTACAGCTCAGTTGGTAGAGTGCTTGCCTTGCATGCATAAAGCCCTGTGCATGTTGTGTTGTCAATCCCCAGCATAACAACCACCTCAACAACAACAACAACAAAAGAGTTGATTATCAAGGTATAGAGCTCACAAAATGAGGTTGAGGATAGGGTAGAAGAATAAGGTTCTAAAAATAGGTAGGCTATGGAACACAGTTCAGTATGGATTCTGTACAGACATGGGCATGGTCTAGCAAGACGCTACCCCAGGGATAGGGGTGTAGCTTAGAGTGAGGGTGTGTGCTTAGCAATGGACGAGGCCCTGGGTCCAATCCCCAGGATGCACTCTCGCGCGCGCACGCACACACACACACACACACACACACACACACACAGAGAGAGAGAGAAAAAAGAAAAAGGAAGAAAATGAAAAGAAGAAAAAAGAAACACCATAACAATCACAGACCTTGTTACTACCATGTACATCTCAGGTCACCTAACAACTCTGCAGTGCTCCTACAACACTCCAAGTCTTGGGGCACAGGCATCCAAAGGAGCAGAATTATCTTGGTGACAGAAAATCTAATAGTGTCATAGTCTACTTAAAACAGAAGACTCACATCTAAGCATTAACAAGATAGAGACAAGGACAGACTTTATTTGAAGGGGATAAAATATCTGAACTAAACATACACTATGGAGCCTGGCATGGTGGTGGCATGCACCTGTAATTCCAGCTACTCAGGAGGCTGAGGCAGGCCGTTCAAGGCCAATTCAGAAAACAGAGTGAGACAGATGTCTCAAAAGAAAAAAGAAAAAAAAAAAAGAATTCTCACATAAACTAAAGATTCATTCTTTATAAAATGACCTTCCAAAGTAAATGCTTTAAAATACTCTTACATAACTTTACCACAGGATTTCTGGATGTGGCAGAGAGTTCTGAAGTTGTTGATGTTCTATATATGGATAAAATTCAATCAGTATTGGCCCATGCAATTTCAACAAGGCAGGAGCAAGCCCACAACAGAGCTGGGTAAACAGGAACACTGAAGAGATAAGACTTTCCCCTATCTCCATGGTTCAAAGGTATTTCTTTTAAAGACTAAATAAAGACAAAAAGATAAAACTGCAAAAAGAGAAATGTAATTAAGTGACTGACATTTAAATATCAATTCTCTTTGAAAATAAAGTGTTTCCATTTCACTTATTTTTTATTTTTACTTTTTGCAGTTGTAGATGGAGAGAATGCCTTTATTTTATTAATTTTTATGTGGTGCTGAGGATCCAGCCCAGTGCCTCACACATGCTAGGCAAGCGCTCTGCCACTGAGCTACAAGCCTAGCCCCAAGTGTTTCCATTTAAAGGCAAAAAAAAAAAAAAAAAAGTAAAGTAGTGGTTTTGACTTCCTTGGGTAAACATGCTATAGCAGGTGGAATATTTAAATTATCTTTGGCCAGAAACAGGTTACCAAATGACTGTAGTAAGACCTTACTTATCAATAATTACTTGGATCTAATTGTATCGAATTCTCCAATTAAAAGAAAGAATGACTCAATGGAGAAAAAAAAAATAAGACCCAACTCTACGTTGCTTGTAAGAAACTCATTCCCCTCTCAGGGCACACACAGAGTGGAGGTGGAGTCATGGAGTAAGACATTCCCTGTAAATGGAACCCCAAAGGAAGCAGGTGTAGCCACCCTTATACCAAATAAAATGGGTTTTAAATCAACAGCAGTAAAAAGAGACAAGATTCCTACATAAGGACAAAGGGGTCAAGTGAGCAAGAGGAAATGATTCTAAAAATATATGAATATCAGAGCACCCCAATATATACATAAAGCAATTATTAACAGACCTAAAATGACAGACAGACTTCAGTACAGTAATAGCTGGGGACTCTAACAGCCCACTTTCAGCAATGGACTCATCCAGTTGGAAAATCAACAAAGAAACGGCAGAGTTAAACTGCACCCTAGACCAAAGGGACCCATCAGACCTCTGTAGAACATTCCACCAAACTGCAGAATTCGTACCTCCTCGTGTGCGTTCTGAGGGACACTCAGAAGAGTGTTGGGACACTCTTCAAGAAGGACAGATCAAAAGTAATGGAAATGCTTTTTATATTCATTGTACTGGATACCTACAGGTCAAAACTGAACAAACTGAATACTTCAAATGTGCGTTTTATTATACTTCAATTTTCCCTTAATAAAGCTTTGGGGGAAATAAAAGGGAAAAAAGAGGATAGATCCACAAAACAAGTCTTCAACAAATGTTTAAAAACTGAAATCATAACAACTATTGTTTATAAACACAATGTAATAAAACTAGAAATCTAAGCTGGGGTGTGGGTCAGTGGTAGAGTGCTTGCCTAGCATGTGCAAGACTCTGGGTTCGATCCTCAGCACCATGTAAAAATAAATAAATAAAATAAAGATATCATGTCCAACTACTATTCAAAAATAAATGTTAAAAAAAAAACTAGAAATCTAACAAGAAAAACTTTGGAAACTATACAAATACATGGAAATTAACTTACTTTTGAACAAGCAATAGATCAAGGAGGAAATCAAGAACGAAATTTATAATTTTCTTGAACAGATGAAAATGGAGATACAACGTACTAAAACCTATGGGATACAGCAAAATGTAGTACTAAGAAGTTTATAGCAACCGATGTTTATGTAAAAAATGCAGAAACTCCTGAGTAGCTATAATCCCAGCTACTCAGAGGCGAAACAGGAGGATTGCAAGTTCAACAGCCTTTGCATTCACTGATAAAATAAAAAATAAAAAGTACTGGCATGCTGTGACAGCTCAGGGGTAGAGCACCCAGTACCAAAAAAAAAAAAAAAGACCAAAAAGGTAATATAATAGATTAGTAATACACAGAGCTGTTTTTTAAAAAAGATAAACAAATAGATAGATCTTCAGCTAGACTTTAAAAAGAGAAAGAAAATTCAAATAAGTAAAATCAGAAATGAGAAGGGAGACATTCTCGCCTGTGCCCCCCACAGGCAGTGGAAACGGGGTTCCCTTGGTGGAACGGGCTGGCTGAGAAACAAAAGCCAAGAAAAACAGAAGGATAAAAAATATCACAGAACACAGAAAGCAGCTTCCAAAGTGGGGGCAGGGTGGGCAAGCCAATCGGAAGGATCGAGCTTCTAGACTCTGGCCCAAATGGAGCCCACAGCTGCTTTATTTATATCGAGAAACTTCAAAGGCCTTCCTTAGAATGTTCTTCAGCAGAAAAGGTTAAAGGTGGGCTGTCCAGTTCCCAATGGGTCGCACCCATCTCTGGAGCTACTCTGAGGTATCTTCCCAGCAGAGTGGAGATAAAGATCACATGCATTGGGCAATCTATTGCTGCGGGAGAGTCACAGATAGCGTGCAATGCCAAACTTAAATCTCCCAGGCTTCTATACCAAGAGAAAAGCCTCGTGTAATTCACGGATGGCTTCCTGCAAGACACTACAACTGACACCACAAAAATACAAAGGATCACTAGAGATTATTATGAACAACCATGTGCCAACAGATTTGATGACCTACAAGAAATGGACGAACCTCTAGACACGTATATACCTCACCCAGACTGGATCATGAGGAAATAGAATGCCTGAACAGACCAACAACAGGGAACAAGATTGAATCGGAAATAAGGCGTCCCACCAACGAAAAACCCAGGACCACATGGTCTCACTGCTGAAATCTGCCAAGCACTTAAAGAAGAACTAATTCTAATTTTCCTTAAGCGATTCCAAACACATTCTATGAGGTCAGCATTATTACCCTGAAACCAAAACCAGAAAAGGATAAAATAACAACAACAAAAGAATATGACAAGCCAATATCCTTCGTGAGCACAGATGCAAAAATCCTTAACAAAATATGCAAACCAAATCCAACAGTCCATTAAAGAGATTACTCACAAGGGACTGGGGATGCAGCTCAGTGGTAATGTACCGCCTAGCATGCACAGGGCCCTGGGTTTGATCGTCTGCACAGAAAAAGAATAAAGAAAAACCACCCTCCAGTGGGATTCATCCCAGTGACGCATGGAGGAGGATGGGGCAGATAACATACTACAGAACGGGGAAAAGCCGGGAGCTTCCTAAGATCTGGAATGAGACAAGGGCGCCCGCTTTCACCATTCATTCAGCAGAGGGCTGGAAGTCCTCTGCAACCAGAATGGTGAAAGAAAGAAATAGAGGACATCCAAAAGAAGAAGTCAGATTGTCACTCTTCGCCGATGACAAAGTCTTATATATAGAAAACCCCAAAAGAAACGACTAGAAGAAACCAATTCAGCAAAGTTAGAGGATACAAAATCAACATACAAAAATCAGCAGCAATTGCTATACGCTAATAACAAGTTTTGTGAAATAGAAATCAAGAAAGCAATCTCATATAAAATAACTACAAAAAACATACAGGGTCAAATTTAACTAAAGAAGTAAAAGACGTCTTTGATGAAAAATCATAAAACTTTGATGAGAGAAGTTGAAAAGGAACCCAAAAGCAGAAAGACATCCCATGTTCATGGATTGGAAACACTGATATGGTTAAAATGTCCCTACCACCCAACATGATCTGCAGATTTGACATCATTCCTATCAAAATACCAGGAAAAAAAAATTCCGAAAATTTATACAAAAAAAGTATATTAAAAAAACCCTAAGTCATCTTGAGCAAAAAGAATAAAGCAGGAGGCATTCCACCACTACTAGTTCTAGTAATCAAATTACTAGTTCTATTAATCAAAATGAGCATGCAACTGGCATAAAAATAGACACACAGATGAATGGAACAGGACAGACAGCCTACAGGTCAACCCATACACCCAGTCAACTGACTATTGACAAAAATGCTAGGAGAAGCACTGGAGCCCTGGAGAAGGACAGTCTTTTCAGTGAGTGGTACTAAGACAACTGACATCCACATGCAGAAGAAAGAAACCAGGTCCCTCTCACCAGTGACAAAAACCAACTTAAACGTTTTCAAGGTTTAGCTACCTAAGACCTGAAACTATGAATCTTCCAGAAGAAAATGGGAAAGGTTCAGGGTATTGGGACAGGCAAGCTTTTTTTTTTTTTTTTTTTTTTTTTTTTTGATAAGACCCCAAAAGTATAGCACACAAAAGTGAAAGAAGACAGATGGGATCACATCAAACTAACCAGCTACTATATGGTAAAGGAGACTGAACACAATGAAGAGACAACCTACAGAATGGGAGAAAACATTTACAAACTAATAGATCTCAACAGGTGTTTCCTAAAAGAAGATATACAAATGACAGCAGGTATATGAAAAGGTGCTTAATATCACTGATCATAAGGCAATGTAAAAACACAAAATTACTTCACCCCAGTAAGAAGAGGTACTGCTCAAAACACTAAAAACAGGTGCTGGTGAGGATATGGAGAAAAGGGAACCCTTCTTTGCACACCGTTGGTAGGAGTGTCAGTTACTATAGGCACTATGGAAAAATGGTATGGAGGCTACTCAAACAACTAAAAACAAAACTAACCAAAAACTACCACCACATGATCCAACAGTCCTGCTATTGGATATATATATCCAAAGGAAATGAAACCCGTATGGTAGAGAGACATCTGTATGTCTATGATCACTGTCACACTACTCACAAGAGCCAAGAAATGGAAACAACTTAAGTGTCCAACAACAGATAGTTAAAAATGTGCTATCGGGGCTGGGGATGTGGCTCAAGTGGTAGCGCTCTCGCCTGACATGCGTGCGGCCCGGGTTCGATCCTCAGCACCACATAACAACAAAGATGTTGTGTCCGCCGAGAATTAAACAATAAAACATTAAAAATTCTCTCTCTCTCTCTCCTCTCTCACTCTTTTTTTTAAAAAAAAAGTGCTATATATACACAAAGTATATATATACACAAAGTATAGTATTCAGCCATAAAAAAGTATGGAAAGGAATCCTGTTGTTTGTAACAACAGGAAATCCTGTTTCCATCATGGATGGAATTGGACATCATTATGTGTAATAAGCCAGACAGAAAGACAAGTATAACATAATCTCATGTGGAATTCTTAAAAGTTGATCTCATAGAATCTGAGAGCAGAATGGTGGTCATCAGAGGCTGTGGAGAGTCGAGGGGTGAGGGGGATGGGAAGGCTGATCAGATAGAAGCAGGGAGTTTGTGCCACTGCTTAGCAGGGGACTACAGATAACACAACACTGCATCCTAACATGTCAAAAAGCCAGAAGAAAGGACTTCATGGGTTTTTAAGATAAAAAAATGATGAATAATTGAGAAAATAAATGTTTAACATGATTTAAGTGTTACACAATGTACACACGCTTGGAAAAATTACACTCAGTTAAAAAAATAAAACCCCCCAGATCCTTGGTCAGGTGCAGCAGTGCCTGTCTAGAGTCCCAGCTACTCGGGAAGTTGAGGAAGGAAAACTGTTTGAACCCATGAGGACCCGGCCAGCCTGAACCACACAGCAAGACTCTCAATCTTAAAAAAAAAAAAAAAAAAAAGTTCTAAAACAAAGGATCACCACGGAGTTCCTACCCCGATACTTACAGTGCTGTGTATTTCTAAGGCACTGTTCTGGATGATTTAAAATATATATATATATACACACACATATATACATCAATGATAAATTTTCAAATCTCCATTGGCGACTCTTCTGATCCGGCAAATGGCTGGGTGACGGAGATGTGCCACGTGCTCCTCCCAATGACGTGCATTGAAATTTCCACCTCAATCCCCGGTTGTCCCACTGTCATTCAAGGACATTGAGAGGTAATACTGGAAAGTCCTGCTGTCAGTCTTTTTTCAGGTCTCATATATTTGAAGCCATATTCCTTAGCAAGCAAACCACCCAGGAATAGGAATATTTGGTGAAAAAAAGATTGTAAAAAAAGGTTTTGTAAGACACAAAGCTTTCAATTAAAAAGTCATTTATTCAAAAATATTTTCTACCAGTTCTCATTCTATGATCAAATTAAATCAAGGGGCAGTGTTACAAAACAACAGCTGATCAGACCTTCCTGTTTAAGAGGATGGCGATCACCTCGTTTAGCTCATCAGTACAATCTTTGGAGGGTGACATACAAACACAATTCACTAATTTCTTCACAAAAGTTCATAATTGGTACATACTACTTCATACCAAAAAAATACTTTGCAAAGTTTGTCTTCATATTTCAGTTATAGATTCAGCTAATATAAAGTGATACAGGCTTTAATAAAATACCCAAGCAATGATCTGGGCTTTCCTTTCTTGCAAAATTCAAGGACAATGATATTGAGGTTTCGTTCCACCTGAGGCTGAGCTGCATTTCCATGTTTTGTTTCGAGTGATGACAACCCACTGGGGACAACAGTGAGCACACTAGAAATGCTCGGGGATCTCAAGGCTTAACCAGGAGTTTCCGACAGGATTTGAACCTCAAATTAATGTTCAGAATAAAGGCATTAAAAAAGGCCTCTAAGAAACATATAAAGGAATCTCTTTAGTATTCCCAGCCAAAAATACTTTGGGGAAGAACTTGTCGTTCCCCCTCTCTCTTCTTTGCAGCGGAGAGAGGGACCCAGAGCCTTGCACATCTAAGCGAGTGCTCTCCACTGAGCTCCCTCCTCTAGCCTGGATCTCTCTTCCCGTGGTTCAAGAAGTTAGTCTTTTCTCAACAGTTTCTTGATAAGCAACAAACCTTCTCAAATTCATCTTCACATTGTCGAGAACACATAGCTGATCTGGACTGTATTTACCCCTCCCTTCTTTTCGTATCTGTGAAGAAAAAATTTATTTATAAAGTATTTCATTTGGGGTATATTTAATCATTTTTTTGAATAAGACCGCTGCAAGAATGTGGTAAAACAGTTTTACTTCCAAGGTAAACAGCACACAGAACATGAAGAATAAAGATAACTTAAAATGTACATCTTTAAAATGATAGTTACAAAAATAACCAAGACTTTTAAAAATAACTCTAGACTTTTAAAAACTGAGTTTCACGGCATGTGAGACATGTCTCCCCTCTGGTCTAGACAGATAGCTTTCAAGTTCTAGTGTGTAACAGTACCACCCGGAAGGTTTGTTTAAAAAAATGGGTTGGTGGGCCATCCACCGAGTTCCTGATGCAGAAGGTCTGGGGGTGGGGCTGAAAATTCCCAACAAGGTACCTGGTGCTGCTGGTGCTGCTGGTACCTTCATGAGGGCACCTTGGGGGCTGGGGTTGTGGCTCAGAGGTAGAGCACTCGCCGAGCACACGTGAGGCACTGGGTTTGATCCTCAGCACCACATGAAAATAAAGCATTGTGTCCGTTTACAACTAAAAAACATGTATTTAAAAGAAAAAGAGGGCACCTTGGAGAAACACTGCTCTACTGAAGTGCTTAATAGAATGTGTGGTATTATATTTCAATGCAACTTGAGGCTAAATAGGTACTAAACATTTTTCAATGCAACTGTGGCTGGTTTCCCACAAAAGGGCTTCACATAAGCAACTGCAGGTGGGGGCTGGGGATGCGGCTCAGGGGTAGAGCACTTGCCCAGCATGTACGAGGCCCTGGGTTCAGTTCCCAGCACTGTAAAACAAGAAACAACAAAACCCCAAAACTGTAGGCTAGCCTTCCAGCTAACAAAAAAAAATTCATTAGGGCTCTATACCTTTGAGAAAAGAAATAGTGAGAAATGTAATTACCGCAGCAAAGCAGACTAAGTAGATAAATCAATTTGAACAATAGATTGAACAGACAGAAGCAAATGTCTAATTTAAAATCTAAAATACTGGGCTGGAAATGTGTTCAGTACTAGAATTTCATGCTAGCATGCTTGAGGCATTGGGTTTGATCCCTAGCACTATGAAAAAGGAAAAAAAAAAAAACATCCTAAAATATACAATGATAAATATTTGTATTTTTTCAGAATTACATAATTTTAAAATTGAAATTTAGATAAAAAATTGACACATGACTCAACTTGTTTTTAAAATGCCTACAGGGTGGAGGTGTATCAAAGAGGAGGAGCAGGTGCTTGCTGACAGGAGTGAGGCTCTAGGTTCAATGTGTAGCGCTCCCACATGCACACATACACAAAGATCCTGGCTGCTGCCGTACCTGTCCCCCCCAAAGGTTTTTGAAATTATTTTTGATTCAAAGTTAGGTTTGTTATTTGTGATAAACATAATAGATAGATAAAATTGCTAATAAAGGTAGTAATAGCTACATTCTCCAGGATAGGAGGACTTTGAGTTTGCCTCTTTTCAAAAGAAAATTTCCATAATAATAAAATCAAGATTTGATGTACTGTATGATATAAAATACATTTAAAATGTACATGAAAGTGCTTTGTTAGCTATAAACTACAGCATTTATGTATATGAAGACCCCCTCCTTTTTGCAGACTGGGAATTGAACCTAGAGCCTCACACATGCTAGACAAGCTTTCTATAAGTGAGCTACATCCCCAGTCCTTTTGAAAAACACTTTTTTTTTTTTTGAGCTAGGGTCTTGCCAAACTGCCCACACTAGCCTCAAAATTGGCAATCCTCCTGCCTCAGCCTCCCTAGTAGCTGGGAGGGCTACAGGCGTGTGCCACCACTCCTGGCTATATAAAGTACTTTAACAGTACTAACGTGTTAAAGAAATGAGGAACTTGTCAGATGTCATTCTGGCTCCAATTACAGTGATTCAAAGTCGGTGTGGAGCTATGACTCAGTCAAGAAGCATTTCACAAAGTACTGGGGATGAACTGCAATGTTAATCACTGAGATTTACAGGAATTCGACAGGCACAGGCCTCTAAACTGCAAGGTGCTAACTACACACACCCTCTTTCCCAGAGAATGCCGGGACCTGTGCACTCATGTAAGACAGCTACAAACCTTCATCTTGAAGACTGGCTGGAACTCTTTCAGAGCTGATAACAATTTAATTTGAACCGAGGCTTTTTCAGCTTCTTCACCATCTGCAAAAACATCAAAGAGAGCATCCAGAGCTTCTCCTGCTACCACAAGGGAAGGATCTTTGGTGGCAACCTCAAGCAGAAAGTGCCCAATGGTCTGGAAACAGCAAACACATTACAACATGACTAAGGTCAGCCTCCAGATGAATGCTAACTTCAAATGAGGCAATGATTCATACACACTGTTTTCTATAAAACACCAGGGGAGAAATGAAAACTTTTAAAGGACCAAACACTTTACAAATACTTATAAATATACCAATTATAACACCAGCAAGATAAACTAAACATATTATGGTTCCTAGGTAAAGTGAATGAAGACCCATAAATGATATATGAAAAATTGATTTTGAAAATCATTAAATTTCTCTTTTCCTCTCTCAAATACAATTCTCTGATATTAAAATACATAGAAATCTTATCTGTAATGAAAAAAATCTGCTTTTAAAAGTATGTAAAAAACACTAGGATAATTTAAAAAATAACCCAACACTTCATCTCATTTTGCTTTATTTACTGTTGATTTTTAGCATCCATTCTTTCCTTCTCCTTGCATGATTAGCTAGCAAAGGACTGTCCCAGGGTAACCTCCCTCTACTTTGGCTACTCTGCATCACCCTTTATGCCTCGAGGGTGGTGTGCAATTCAGCATTATGGGGAGGGGACAGAAATGCTCAGGACACTGAGCCCAAAGTCCAGCTGTGCCCTAAGTAACAGGGTGACTGCTGGACAGTGAGTCAACCTCGCCAGGCTTCAGTTTTCTCATCTAAATTTACGAGGTCTACATAACCTCTAAGAGAGTGTAGACATGTCATATTCTAGAATGTAACACAAAGCACACAGAACCACCTAGGAAGTCGTCTTATTAAAAACAATTCATGTGAACAGAATCCAGCTTTAGCTCCAAGTTCCAGGAAATACAGAGGATAAAGGAAGAATCCCAATCCTGTGAGAAAACCATCAGATAAATCAAGAAAACTGAACACTGTTAACTGATCTAGGAGTCGAGAGTAGATAGTGCTGGGAGAACTGTTCTGGATCAACAGAGACAGAGAAGATCCCAAATCAAACATATGGAATTTACTGATTCACACAAACTAAATAGGTCTCTCCCAAGAAAACTGGAAAAGTATGAACACAGAACAGATATTAGACATATTAAGAAATAACTGTTAACTGTATGAGGCATGATAATGACATAGGAACTATCCCTATTTTTAAGAGATGCTTACTGAGCCACAGGGGCCAAATTCCATGTTGTCTTTCGTTTACTTTAACGTATCCAGCAGACTGCACGACGAGTACAGGATTGAATGGTAACTGTTAACTCTGCTGTGGGCACACAACTCATTGTACTTTTTCTTTACCCTTCATCCTCCATATTTGGAAACATGATTAAATAAGAACATTTTAAAACTTTATATTTGAGAAAAACTTGCTGTTCAACTAGAATGGACCTCGGCAGCCAGTCTTATGGGCAAAGGAGCAACCCCATTTCACCTGTGTGTTGCACACACATGCCACGCAGCCAAGCGTGGCTCACTCTCACCTGTGTGCACATTTACCAGACATCTCTGGAAGGATACAGAAGGAACAGATAACAGTGGCAAATGGGAGCACTGTTAGAAGTGGAGGTCGATCTTTTCATTATATACTGTTGTACTGTTTGAAATTTCTTGCTATGTTCATGTATCATTTTTCTGAAGGGACGCGTAAAATAATTAGTCATCACTATAAAGTTTTTAGCAGGTTAAGAGGTGCTTTACATAAACAGTTTATTAACCATTAGTCAGCAATCAGCACTCTAGCAGTTTTTAGTGCATTGAAGGGTCATTTCACTACTGCTGACCGTTGAGTGATGCCGTGTACCTCTAGCAGGGCAGTTCCTGAGCAACTGTGCTGAGATCGAGTGCTGAAAGCAAACGTGTCCAGTGAATTCCTAGTGTGCTGGCGCTACCAGAGTTGCTGTTTGTAATTTGTGGAGCGATTAATTATTTGTATTTCTCAGAAATGTATTAGGTGGATTTTCATCAGCAGGAAAATATAACATCTTTAAAAATTCTGCAATTGGTCTTTCACTGAAGACAAATTTATTTTTGAAAAGGTATCTCCAGAGTAAAGTTAAATGACAAAATGAGGCTCAACATTTTACACACTTAGCTAATACCCGTAGCTAGAGCAAGTCAAAGGGCACATTCTAATAATATAACTTAGCAACTTTCTGATATGATATCTTCTCATCATGCTACAGAAGTTTTTAAAAATCCTACACCAACAGATACACTTCTTCCATTTCTAAAATTTTAACATTGTAGGTTAGAAGCAAATTGTTTTACCTTAAGAGTTTCAAGTGTACCAGCTTCTTTGGCGAGGACGCTGCCTGTGATTCCTAAAATGCTAACGACATTCACTCGGACCCCGATGTTGCTACTGTGAATGCCTGCCTTGCAGAAGGCCATCAGCTGATCAGGTGTCATGCACTGTTGGAAGAGCAGAGGGGCATTCCCAGGGTTAGACTCAACCAAATCCAGGAGCACGTGAAGCCAGGGCTGATGGCATCTCTTCTATAGCTGTATGGCGCTGGGAGCCGTAGGAACGCCTGGCTGAGAAGTTATTATGTATTCTGATCATTCCCAAATACAGCTGGAAATTCTGAGCTAAGACGAGTCCGTTCATGTCACTGTCATTATCCAATCTACAAGAGGGGCTTCAGGTCCTATTAGTTTCATTGAAGACTTTCATTCCAGATGTACACAGACTGAGATCTTAATTCCCTTTTAATGTTGATCATAAAGGTTTTGACAGTATAACAGAATCATGTAGGTTTTAAAAAATAGGCTGAATCTATACAAGGTAAGAACTTTAATATGTTTTGTCATAAAGTATTAAAGACTGATATTACATAGTGCTTCCACCAAGTGGTGGTAATTTTCAGTTTAAGATAATTTCTTTTTCAATACTGAGGAGTAAACCCAGAGGTACTCTACCACTGAGCTACATCTCCAGTCCTTTTCATTTACTTTTAGATATTTTTTTAGTTATAGAGGGACACGACATCTTTATTTTATTTATTTATTTTTATATGGTGCTGAGGATCAAACCCAGTGCCTCACACAAGGCAGGAGAGGACTCTACCACTAAACCACAACCCCAGCCCCAGTCCTTTATTTATTTATTTATTTTTAAATTTTGATACAGGGTCTTGTAGATTGCCCAGGCTGGTCTTGAACTTGTGATCTTCCTGCCTCAGTCTCCTGAGTTGTTGAGATTACAGATATGCGCCGTTGTGCCTAGGAGTTAAATCTAACATGAGCACATATTTAGGCACAAGGACCATGAAAGAGCGTGACTGTCGGGACATAGGCAATCTTTGGTGAGAAGCAGCACAGGGTGGTGATGAAGAGCTTGGATCTGGAGCCAGACACTCCAGGCTCCAATCCTAGCTTCACTCCCACTTGGCAGTCCATTTTCCCATTGGTAAAATGAGGGTGATAAAAGTCTTCATCACACTTGTGACAGGGGTAAATGATGCATGTAAAACACTCACTAGTTATTATTTGTAAAATTTATAAATTCTAAATCTCATACTCATTTCTCAATCATGGGCATTGCTTACGGGCAACAGACTATGGGTCAGGCTCTCAGAAGATACTATAAGTCAAAAGCGGCCTCACTGTTCTTGTCAGGACTTTTGGTCCCAGCAGTGAGAAAGTGACCAAAACAACAACTAAGCTAGCACTACAGGTTCCTCATGGCTCGGACGAGGCTGCTGTGAATCATACAGACAAGCTGCACCACTGCAGGTGATTCGTGAAGAAGCTTCGGAATGTGTACAAACCAACAAGGTAAAGAACGGACAGGAAGCAAGACAGCTGAATTCTAGGGGGGTTGCTGGCACTCAGCAAACCAAGCTCTTGGTTCCTTCTCCCTGCGAAGCTTGGGAGAGTCAGAGTTCTTCCGGTTTGAACACTTTATGCTCATGTGTCGTATACATACATTACGGTTTAGATATGAGATGTCCCTCAAAAGCTCATATGTGAGACAATGCAAGAAGTTTAGCAGTGAAAGGCCTGGGCTAGAGCATTTTAACCTCATCAGTGCATTAATCCCAACAGGTGGTGACTATAGGCACAGAAGGTGTGGCAGGAGGAGGTGACTCACTGGAGGTTAGCCTTTGGGGTACATATATATTTTGTCCTTGGTGAGGGGAGTCTCTCTCTCTGCTTCTTGATGCCATATTCTAAGCCACCTTCCTCCATCATATTCTTCTGCCACACTTTGAGCCCAGAACAATGGAGCCAGCGGTCTGTGGACTGAAACCATGCGTGTGCCAAATAAACTTTTCCTCCTCTATAATTGTTCTTGGCAGGACTTTTGGTCACAGCAATGAAAAGCTGACTACAACAACTAACCTAATAATTCAAGATCTTAATATGTACGAACGATTATCATTAACTGAGCATAAACTGAGTAATTTTTTTTTTAAATTACCAGACTGATGCAGAAAATGATACCTGTACAATATGGAAAAATCAATAAACACTTTATATTCCTATAAGGTTATAAGGTTATCTGATCCCCACCAAAAGCCATATGGCGGACTATGTATTATCAGCATTTCCATTTCATAAAAAGTGAGGGCCCAAAATTATGTCCTTGGAAAAAATCCTCAAACATACAAAGAAACCTTTTTAAATCATAAAGAATACAATACTAACATGAAATCAACAGCACCTGCTATATTTAATAGTAAAACATCATTCCCATTAAACTCTGATAAGGTTTGGGGAGCACTGCTTGAAAGGGTGGCTTTGGAGGGATCAAAGACAAGGTCCCTGGAGAAAAGGAGGCCCCAAAGCTGCACTACTGGGAGACCTTATCTCAAAATCTTGAAAAAGTAAAGTCTGCCAGCATAACTCAGTGGTAGAATGCCCCGGGATTTAATCACCAGTACTGTATTAAAAAAAAAAAAAAAAAAAGAGTGAGATTCCGATATGTGCCAGCTGCATCATGGAGAAACCGCACCCACACTACCTGGTCACAGACAAGAAAGGGGAGCAGTGGTTACCAGAGAGCGGGGCAGAAGGGAGTCAGTGTGTAATGGGTTCAGTTTCAGTTTGGCAAAGTGAAAAACGTGTAAAGACAGTGGTGATGGGTACGCAGTAGTGCACACTTGGCACCACTGAAGTGTACATTTAAAAATGGATGAAACAGCAAATTTGATGTTTCACCACAAAAAAAGAGAAGATATTTAAAGCTGGGGCATAGCTCAGTGGTAAAGCACGTGCCTAGTATAGTCTACCTTTTTAGTCTTTATCATTCTGTTTTTTATTTCATGGTTTTTAAATATTTTTTTTTAATTAAATCCAGGGGTGTTAAAAAAAGAAAAAAAAAACAAAGCTAACAAAAAAGTAATTTCTTTTTGCTGGGCAAAGTGGTGCATGCCTATAATTTCAGCTACTTGGGCCTAAAATAGGAGGATTGCAAATTCAAGGCCAACAGCCTGGGCAACCTAATTGAGACCCTGTCTCAAAACAAAAAATTAAAAGGGCTGGGGATGTAGCTCCGTGGTAGAGCATGCCTACTTTAATCCCTGCCCCCCTCTCTGTCTCACACACACACACAAGCACACACAAAAGTAATATTCCCCCCTTATTTATAAAAGTGAAAACTACAGCTAACTTTATTATAAGCATACACAGAATTCTTTCAAGCAACTTTAAAACACAGTACTCTAGGGTGGGGAGGTAGTTCAGAGGTACAGCACTTTCCTAGCATGAACAAGGCCTTGGGTTCCATTCCTAGCACCACCAACACAGACACACACAGACACACACACACATACACAAACACACATACACACACACAGCAAAACACCATACCCTTCTTCTTTAACCTGGAAATACCAGTGTGAACTTTATTTTGCTATTCCCTGGCTATTTCAACAAAAAGGCTTAAAAGTGATGACAACACGGTGGCCATAACCCCCCCCCCCCAAATTCAGTTTTCCACCAAAGAAATCAGGGCTTTTAGAAAAATATTTTCACGTTTTAAGCAGGAAAATTACAAGGTGAGTCTGAGACATTTTCTTTAACTTGAAAAGCAAAAAATGATAAAAAATCTAGGGTTTGAATGTAGAGTTCATGTCAAAGAGACACAGAAACCAATCTGAAGGGATTCCTATTATGTAAAGATTGGTTTTTGCATGAAAGAAAAATATGAATCCATATTTTAAAAACCCTAAGATCACAATCTTCAATCACCAGTACCACAAAAGGGAAAGAGAAAAAAAAAAGCCAATGATATTCAAAAAATATTTTCAACATATGTATCCAACAAGAACTTAAATCAATAAAAAAAGCACCTGTGTGTATTGCTCCACATTCTCTTTCAAGCATTTCTGTTTTCTTTTTACAAAGATTGTACGTTACTCTTGTAATAGAAATAAGGGTTTTAAAAAATTAGTTAATTTCACCTTCATAATACAGAATCTTCTTAAGTTTCACATAAAAAAGCTTAAAACCCCTACCTGAGAAATGTTCTTGGAGGCCATTGTTTGTAAAAGGGCCCGCAAGGCACCACTTATGGCTTCTAGAAAGTCATCGTGTTTAGCAAAATCTAAAACACAAACAAAACATGAAGATAAAATGTAAGTCTTCTCTTTCTCCAGGACAAGCTATTTTGTAGAAAAAGAAACAGGATCAAAACAGAACATGTTAAGTAAATTCATCAGCTATGATTAATAAAAATAATCTAGGTATTTAAGCCCAGATGTACAGTGTGCACCAATTCTGACAATGAAACATATAAATGACAAGCTAGGGCCTGGTGGAACTGTCACAACAAGGGTGTGTCCCACAGACGGTCCTCGACTTGTGGGCTCTGGGTTTCATGTGATCCACGTTCTGGCACATGACGAGCCTGAGCCAGTGCTGCCAACTGAGTCCAGCCTTGTGCAGAGCCCCGTCACAGCGCTGGGCACACCTGTGGTACAGTCACCTCCTTGTCCAGTGCTTCCTTGTCCACCGAGGACACAGCGGAGGGAAGAACTGCTGCTTGCGCAGAGACCCAACTTCTCCTTCACATTCCTGCTCCTCGTCACCACTTCTTTCTAGCTGTTCCTTCTGGCCATGCAGGATAGACCCAAGAGCAGCCATAAACAACTGTGCCAACACAGCCACATACAGGCCAGGGAGGGTCGCGCAGCAAGCTGGCTCCCCGTCCCCTCTTATAGGAAAGGAAAGCAATTCCCTTGGTGCTGTAGACGGTACTTTCCAAAATGGCCACAGCAGTATTCCCAGTTCTGCGTGATCTCCTGGAGGCCAGCCACTTCCGATAAAGATTGGAGCCTGTTATTCTACTCTTTAAGTCTGGGTAGGACTCTCTGATTTCTCAACAAACGAAACATACAAATGACAGGATGGGGGCCTAAAAGCGAATGACTCGTGTGTGTCAGATGGAAGTCATTTGCTTTTATGACCTTCTTCTCCCTTAACTCTAGCCCTTGGAGCTGGGCCACCATGTTGTGAGAAAGCCTGGTCACGTGAAGGGGTCATCTGTGGGTGTTCTGCTTCCCAGTTCTAGCACCAAATTTCAAACGAGTAAAAAACTTCCGATGATGCGGCCCCGAGCCCTCAAGGCTTCCAGCAGAGGCTCTAGATTAGTATTCCTCCATCTCAGCACTACGGATACTCAGGACAGGATCACTAATGCTCTGTCATGTAGGCACAGGGGTCTCCTGTTCACTGGAGGAAGTTTATCGCATCCCTGGACAAAATAATTTAGATTCCACTAGCAATTTCCAAGTTGTAACAATCGAAAATACCTCCAGACCTGCCAAATGTCCCTGCAGGTGGTGGTGCAAAATTGTCTCTGTCGAGATTCACTGCCTTAGACACCAATGGAGACAAACAATGTCCATGGTACCCTAAATGGGCGACCCAGAGGAACAGTGAAATAACAAATTGGTTGTTGGATTTTTGAGTCAGGATCTCACTATGTTGCCCATGCTGGTCTTGAACTCCTGAGCTACCGTGCCCAGCTTGATTATTGTTGTTTTAAGCTATAACATTTTGGGGTAGTCTGTCGTATAGCAATAGAAATCTTGTGGTACCTGGGACCCTGTCCCAGTCCTGACCCCCTTTTAGGTTGCCTGGGTGAGAGATAAAGAGGTGACTTCCCACAAATTTTTTTTTTTTCCAGGGGCACTGGGGATTGAACCAAGGGGCATTTTGCCACTGAACTATATCCCTAGCCTATTTTATTTTGAGACAGGGTTTTGCTAAGTTGCTTAGGGTCTTACTAAGTTGCTGAGGCTGTCCTCAAATTTGCAATCCTCTTCCTCAGCCTCCTGAGTCAAGAGGATTATGGGTGACACCACCATGCTTGGCTCCTTCCCACAAACTTTAAAGCTTATTAAATTTTTTGGTCCTTTCATTTTCAGATATATATTATGCACCAAAGTAGGGGATTTCCTGTAATTATCACAGGCCATAGAACAAGATAGATTTAGGATCAGATGGGCCGGGGATGAAGTCCTGCCTGACATTATGTGACCCTTGCCACTTCACTTTGGTCTCAGGTCACGTGTTACCTCCTCAGAGAGGACTTCTGCACTTGCTGAGCCCAGCACTTCACACCACTCTGCTGTTAATTTTTTCTTTATAGCTGAAATTACATTAAACATTATGTCAGAATGCAAGCTCCACAAACAAGTGCCCCTGCCTAACTCTTCAGACCACTATTCCTAGGACCTAGATAGTGTACGGCATAAAGTAAGTGCTCAACGAACATATGCCAAACCATGAATGATCTGAAGAGGCCCCGTAACCTTTCTAAATCTCAGCTTCCTCTCCAGGAAAAGGGGACAATAAAGTATATTTCCCAACATTTGGCACCTATTATAGGCTCTTGAAAATTCATGTGAGGTTGTTACTATTTAACTTTAAGAAGTTACCATATTGGCTCTTGGTTTAATGCTCCAAGAGTAGCTCTAGAAATTCACAAACTCCACATAAAACAATTAAGCTACAGTTGTGGCATGATAAACTTACTCAGTTAAAAAAAAAAAAAACAAATCTCAGAGTCAATCTTTTCTCATTCTTTCTCAGGAAAATAAAATTATCTTAGATCTAGAATGATAATGTGAACTAAACACCATTTTACATTATGTATAATTTGCACTTTACAGAAGATGCTTGGGCGATTTTTATTTAATTCATATTTTTGGCCAAATATCCAGATTTGGGGAAGGCACTTTAAACCTCCTTGCTTTTCAGCTAAATTTTCAGTAAAAGGTCAACAGATATGGTGTTGTCAGGGAAATTAGGTAAACAACAAAAGTTAGACAAGAGGTTAATTCAAAATGTCCTTCCCCTCAAGAATGCTACGCAATATCTAAGAATGTGTAGCAGGTCTAAATGTAGGTAAATAATCAGCCTAGGAGTAATCAAGAAGCAAATTGTATTTGTGAGTTTTTCAGACTTACTTTCTAGATGGGATACCACCATTCTAACCAAAAAAATAACTTTCTAATGACCAGAATCTGGGAAAACAGAAAACCCTAAATGATTTTAGAACTCATGTAATGGAGCAAAACTGACCAACTGACCCAATGCAAAGACACAACATAGCTAAGGATCTGATGTTTTGAAAATCAACAGCTTTTAATGAAGGAGACAAAGATACTACAAAAACACTTTTTATCCTTGATGTCAGCCACAAATATAATGTAGGTATGTACAGAGAATCACAAATTTTGTAGCTATTCAGGTCTGTATTCTGTATTTTAGTGTCAAAAATAAAACGAGCCAGGGCTGGGGCTGTAGTGCTCAGTGGAGGAGCACTTGCTGAGCATGCACAAGGCCCGGGTTTGATCCCCAGCACTGCAAAAACCAAAACCAATACCAAAAGTTAAAACAAGTTAGATAGAAGAGCTGGGGTTGTGGATCAGTGGTAGAGCACTTGCCTAGCAAGTGCGAGGCACTGGGTTCGATTCTCAGCAGCACATATAAGTACATAAATAAAAAATATAGGTCCATCGACAACTAAAAAAACATTTAAAAAAAAGAAGGGCTGGGATTGTAGCTCAGTGGTAGAGCACTTGCCTAGCATGTGTGAGGCACTGGGTTCCAGGCTCAGTACTACATAATAATAAATAAATAAAGTTACTGTGCCCGTCTTCAACTGGGGGGTGGGCGGTGGAAATAAGTTAGATAGAGTTATATGAACCTCATACCTTTAACTCTAAGTAGAGAAATTTAGCCTGTCCTCTCCACCAAAACTTTTCCAATAACAGTTCATAGTATCTATATAGAATCTCTAGGATTACATTATTTAATAAATCCCAAAGGTTTAGAAGGACTACATTATAATATCTTGTCTCAATACTGTGTGATTGTTTTTTAAATCAGATTTCATTCTAAGAAAATTTACTGCTATTCCAAAACAAATAACAACTATTATTATTTATTTGTTTTTGGTTCCAAGGATTGAACCCAGGGCCACTTACCCACTGAGCCACAACCCCAGCCCTTTCAGGTCTCACTGAGTTGCTTAGCCCCTCACTAAGTTGCTGAGGCTGGCTTTGAATTTGCGATCCTCCTGCCTCAGCCTCTGAGCTCTGGGATCTCAGGTGTGTACCACTGCACCCAGCTCTATTATTATTTCTGAACCACTTTTTAATTCCATTTCTCTGAATACCAATGTTAAGGGATACAAAAGCCACAGATAGGATACAAGGATAGACTCCGAGCAATGGGGACAGTTCAGAGACATTTTAATGGCAATCTTTCCCCAGCAACAACCTTCTCTGTTTGCAATCCAAACCCTTTCATACACAGGAGATCAATTAAAATTACAAATCACTGGGAATAATGGAGCCCACATCATTAGATAGGGAGCTTTTCAAAACTACTGATGTGACAGTGACCTGCAGTAGGTGATTTCTATAAAAATAACATTATAGCTCTCAGGAAATATTAAAACGTTCTTAATAGCAGCACATCATATTTCTGCACTTTTTTTTTTAAGATTATTATTATTCTTTTAAAGATGGAGCTGGGGATACAGCTCAGTTGGTAGAGTTCTTGCCTCGCATGCACAAGGCCCTGGGTTCAATCCCCAGCACCACAAAAAAACAAAAATGAAAAGTCATGAAACTGGAATTAATTTAAGATCAAAGTGCTTAGTTATATTTCCCCACAATTCAAAACACTCCTTTCTTCTCCAGGACTCAGCTTGGTGTGGTTTTCCTGTGGTCTGTGCATTGATGAATGTGCAGCTCAATGAGTGCACGCAGCCAGACAAGCCAGGACAAACACATCGAAGTGTTCCTGTCCGGCTGAGGCAGGTGCGTTTACTTCACTTGAAACAAACTCCTCCTGCTGCTGGGGATGGGACTGGGGCACCTTGACTGGACTGAGAAATGGCTTGGAGGCAAGAGAGGGGCAGCTTGTAGATCTAGGGTTGGGCAGGGCTTGGAAGCAGTAAAACTCTGGGGTATGGCCTGTTCACCCAAGGCCCTGGCTGTGGACTTCCCTGTTCGGTCCTGCCCTCTGCTCAGACCATAAGAATGGGTGGATGGTTGTGGGCATCAGCAATATGGGCTCCTCCTTCCCACCCCACGGGACATCTTGCTGGACTGATGGGAAGCAGAATGCCAGCAAAGGTCAGTGAAGGCGTCCCCTACCACATGCAAGGTCTCTATGAGGTTGGGAGAGAAATATGAAGCGACAGTCACTGCTCAGGCTGACAAGCCTCTCAATATGCCACTGCTCAGAGGGACTGAGTGAGCTCCTCCAGCTGAAGCAGATCGAGTTAAAATGGGATTCTACTATAATAGACTATGAAATCTGTTAAAAGAACATGTATCAAACCCGGTACAGACAGGTCACTTAATAAATCAGCCAGGTGCGATGGAGAAGAACGCTTGTAATCCCAGTGACTAGGGAGGCTGAGGCAGGAGGATCACAAATTCAAAGTCAGCTACTTAGCGGTGCTCTAAGCAACTTAGTGAGACACTCTATTGAAATAAAAGATAAAAAGGGATGGGGATGTGGCTTGGTGGGTAAGCATCTATGGGTTTAATCCCTGGTGCCAAAAAACAATAAGGGAGTCTTACAGAATCTGTACTGGTCCTAAAGGCTACCCAATTCATTACTGGGCCAATTAAATCCTGTTAAATTAAAAAAATATATATGTTTGGGATTTTCCTCAATGGTAGAGTACTTGCCCAGCATATACAAGGAACTGGGTTCAATTTCTGGTACCACAAAAAAAAAAAAAAAAGTTTAACCATGGTATGTTACCCTATCTAGGTTTCTGAGTACAAATGAAATTAATCCATTATCAGAGACCTGTAAATTAAAAGATTCAATTCCTACACTGCAAAAATGTTTGGAGAGAGATACGGGTTTGATAAAAGCTAGGTGCAGAATTATGTGTGATTTTATACCATTTCCCACCTCTTTCCTTTCCCCAAGTGTCCCAGAGAATCTTTCTGAAACCAAATATAAGAAAATGGTGACTTGGTTCCGGGAGAGAAACTGGCTGGGACAAAGGAGTAACATGGTCCACTTTACATCCTCTAATAATTTTTGAATTTTGTTCCACATACAATGTATGTATTACCCAGTCAAATTTAAATTCCTATAATTAAGAAAAAAAATACAGAATTGCCAAAATATCTTAATGAGGACCTGATGTTATATATGATTTCAGCCTTAATTGTCCTGACATAATTGGAAATAATCATAATAAAGAAGAAAAACGCCCCCCTCCATCCCTGCTGGCATGCCTGGTTTGACTCTCACCACTGGTGACTGTAAACACACGCCCGCTAGTGACTGGGAAGGTTTCTGCAGGATTGATGATTAAACAACACACAATCACAAAGCCCATGGTCTGCCCCTTAAAAATTCTGCTCTGTCCCAGTAGTCTTTCTGATCAATTCCTAAATATTTACCTGGCTGAGAAAAAAGAAGTTGTGACAGGTGCTGTGAGAGTGTTTGGAGGGCTGGAACTCCTCCTAGATGGTCCACATCCAGGAGTGACACCAGACTCTGAAGACACACGAGGGCTCTACACTGAATAGTGTTCATTCTGCAAAGGGAGAGAAATGATGCCACCTCTTTAAAATTTATCCAGCAGAACTCAGTGTTAACTTTTAACCTAAGCTTCAAGGTCTGACGGGAATATCTGTAAGTACAAGGGGGTCCGTGGGCAGGTCACAAAGAATCGTAAAGTGGGCTGTTAATCTGCCAATCAAACTGTTCACGCACAGAGGGTTCTGATGTACACCGTTTCCTGAGCCATAAGGAACTTCTGGGTCTTGGGAGGAGTTAGAAATTTTTATTTAATGTTCTAACACTTCACCTAATGACCAGCTTTTTGTAAAAATATATTTTTAATTGTAGATGGACACAATATATTTATTTATTTTTGTGGAGCTGAGGATCGAACCCAGGGCCTCATGCATGCGAGGCAAGTGCTCTACCACTGAGCTACAGCCCCAGCCCTGACCAACTTTTTTTTTAATATTTATTTTTTAGTTGTAGTTGGACCCAATACCTTTATTTTATTTATTCATTTTTATGTGGTGCTGAGGATCAAACCCAGGGCTTGCAAATGCTAGGCGAGCGCTCTACCACTGAGCCACAGCCCCATCCCATGACCAACGTTTTTGAAAAAGAAAAGTTCTTTAAAAAAAAAAAATTTAAAAATAAAGTTCTTACTTTCTAATCAAAGGTTTCCACGTAGGGTTCCTTGAACATATGTCAAGTGCAACCTTGTTTGGGGAGGCAGTTTTCTCAAAAACCTAGGTTTAAAAAAGGCAGTAGGGCAAAGGTCAGAGATCTTCATCTTACACACGATTTCTTTATGAAGCGTCTACACATTACTTCCAAGTAAAATGTTGAGGATGACCAAGAAAGAATGATCTTTTGGCTCATTTCCAGGCCTGCTGGTTCTGTTCAAGCTGGAAGTGTGTGCTCACTGCTTGTGCACACAGGATGCACAGCTCTCTGAAGCCTTCCCCACACTCTGTCAGAGCCCAGAACGAAGGCGGCTTACCTTCTTTGGGATGAGGCAGTTGGTGAGAGCGGAGTGAATCTCATGGGAGAGGCAGAGTGGGGACAGCAGCTGCCCCCCACACTCACTGAAGGAGTTCTCCATGCACGCATCGCTCTCGTCACTGCTGGAAAGCTCTTCCCACTCATCGTCAGAGGGATCTGGGAAGAGTGCAGACCACCTGTAGCTGGATGCTAAAGGAAATCCCCTGGAAGCCGCCCCGCCTGGGGGAAAGGTCTACATGTCAACTGGGCACAAACCTTCACTGAAGCACATGTTGACGACAATTTCCAGAGCCGTCTGCTGAGCTGTCAGCACTGCTATGGTTTCTCTCAGTTCCTTGTCAGTGGGCTTAAAAAAAAAAAGGAGAGGGGGGATGCCAAATTATTTTTGCATGAATTTTCTTAGCGAAATCCCACTAGAAGATTTTTGCCCTTGGAAGGGAGAGTATGGGGGTGGGGTAGGTAGAAGAAAAGCTATGAAGGACTGAAGTACCAACAAGCATTCTCACTCCCTTGGCACGGTCTAGCAGGCCACTGTTAACTGGGATTCCATCTATCTGCATGGTTATTCTCTAAAGCGTTGCTTAGTGAGCTGGAGAGAACAGATAGATATTCAGGAATTTTGAACTAAATTCACCCTGAAACTTAATCTAGTGTGTTAAGAAGTCAAAAATACTAAGATTAAAACAAAAGTTCATTTCAGATGCCAAGCACTTAAACACAGCAAACCTGCTTCAGGACACTGACTTCCTCTTGGAAAGACTGCATTAATAACCCTGCTAAAAGCCTTATGTGACCAACAGAGCCTCGCCAGGAGCACACAGCTTGCTTCCTGGCTGTTTCTGAAGATGAAAATAAATACTCCTTTAAGATTAAAAAAAGAGGAAGACATTTTTCTCTGAAAATATATAGCATCAATTTAACTTCACCAATTAACATTTCTTAAAATGGGTATTTAAATTTATATACTTAAATTTTCACGACCTAAATTCTTAAATAACCAATGGAAAAGTGAAATAGACACAATGATATTCCAAAAGACTGTATCCAACTTGAAAAAGACTGTATCCACTAAAGACAATGTATACTTTATTGTCGAAATGTTTCTAAATTTTAGCAGTATTCTAATCATCTTCATGGCTGTGTAACCTTCCATTAAATGGATACACTGTGACTTACTAAGCACTCACTCCACTCGCATGAAATATTTCAGATTACAATAACCCTTCAGATTCTCAGTTCTACCTCTGTAGATTTAGCCAAATCAACCTACCTACTTACCTGCCTTCCTTCCTTCCTTTCTTTTTGGATAGATTCTCACTAGGTTGCCAAGGCCAGTCTCAAATTCCTGGGTTCAATTGATCCTCCTGCCTAAGCCTCCTGTGTAGCTGGGACTATAGGCACATGTCATTGTGCCTGCCTAACCAACTTTGGATCAAAAAGCTGGGGCTGTGGCTCAGCAGTAGTGCACTTGCCTGGTGTGAGTGAGGCACTGGGTTTGAGTCTCAGTACTGCATGTAAATAAATAAAATAATGGTCTATCAACAACTAAAAAACTTATTTAAAAATTTTTTTTGGGAAAAAAAAATTGTACTATACTAAACATGTACAGACTTTTTCCTTGTCAATATCCCCTAAACAATAGAACAACAATATTTACATTATACCAAGTGGTACAAATAATCTAAGGACTATTGAAAGCACACGTAAGGACATGTGTAGGCTGTATGCAACAATGATGCCATTTTATATATAGGACTCCAGCATTTGAGGATTTTGAAATCCAAGCAGGGTCCTGAAACCAACTGATCCCCTGTGGATACGGATGGCCAATTGGACTGGGATATCTTAATTCCTCAGACAGACATATTGGATCCAAGGGTACAAGCACATTGATAAGTCCTAGACACCATCCCATTTTCCTTTCCAGGATGCTCTCATTCATTTAAAAACCTCACTAACAACTTCTTTGCCCAAGAATTTAACTGCAACTTTAGGCTATGTCCTTTTAAAGAAGAGGAGGGGGTCAGTCAGGGTGGCACACACCTGTAATTCCAGTTACTCAGGAGGCTGAGGCAGGAGGATCCCAAGTTTGAGGACAGCCTAGGTAACTCAGTGAGAAGTGAGAACTCGAATCAAAATAAAATTTTAAAAAAGGTCTGGGGATGTAGCTCAGTAATATGAGTGTTTTTCTAGCACTGACAAGGCCCCGAGTTCAATCCCTAGCACCACATGCACACACAAACACACACACATACAAACAAAAAACAGCAATTTTCTAATTTGATAGATGTAACTCGTGGATTCCTACATTTGTGTTCCATTTATTACCACTAACAATGTAAATAAAATTGTTCCTCTTTATGTGTGTGTGATACTCAACTCAACAAACCTTTGTCAGAGTAGATCCAAGCTAAAGGAGACTTGTTGCCCTCTTCTCATGTATGTAGAATGCCTGAAGATGAGGCTTAGAAGGAAATTAGGATCTACTTTATGTAACTGCTGCTCAGAACATTTCTCTGCTTATTGTTATCAAGCTGACAAAAAGAATCAATCTAGATGAAATGTTATGACATCTGAGATTTGCTTTCAAGTAACCACAGAGAAAGGGGAGAGTGAGTGGGAAACAGAAGAAATCAAACAGATTTCGACAGGATCAATGATAACTGTGGGGGTGGGGGAGGCATGTATTTAAAAAAAAACACACTAAACAGCTTTCTTTATGTATTTGTGGCTATGCTATTAAATGACGTGATTAAGGGTTTTAATTCTAAAAGACTCCAGCAGAAACCACTAGGCAGCGTAAAAGACCACAGCTGACTCCACATCTGTATTCCTGGCACGCGTGAGCATGGTGCTAGCACCCCACTGGCACTTGGCGATGGCTCCAGCATGTTAATCAGCCCGGCCACTCAGGTAGGTCAAGACTTTAAAAGGCAAGTTTTGCTGAAGGAAACACTGCACTTTATGAGCACATTTTTTTTGGTGTGTGTGTGTGAACCCAGGACCTTGAACATGGTAAGCATGTTCTCTACCGCCGAGCGCCTCTATTAAAAAAACAAACAAAACTCATATAAAAATAAATGCTCTACGTAACAATATTTACTCCCTTAAGGAGTCCCTGGGAGCCAGGCTGGAGACGGGCAGCAGCACACTGGAATGTCCTCTTCCTACCCATGCCAGGGGCCTTCACCAGGCTGCTGCTCTCTTTGCCTTCTAAGAAAGCACAGGCACTCTGTCCCCAAAGCCTTCTTAGCCAGCCGTCTCCTCTGCTCCAGGCAGGGATGAGACGCCTGACTCTACAGAAACCACGCCCTCAGAAATCTAGCCCGGCCCTGTCACTGTTCTCAGCACAGGCCTCACGACCACAGCTGTGTGGCTCTGTCTTCCTGAGTCGGAGGAGCGGTCCCTGAAGACAGGCACCATGTCTTCATCATCCATCCTCACCATCAGGAGCACAGTCAAGGACAGAGCATGAATAAAGCTCGATCCTCTGTCCTCCAGCCCATTTTCTTTCCTCCTCCAGAGAAATGTTCTCCCAAAGTCTGCTGAAGGTTTGTCTTGGCTGAAATGACTCCTGACCCCGACTCACCCTCACCCCACACATGCCCACCAGCAGAGGCACACCACAGTCGTCCAACCTTTGCTCGTCAGCAGTGGGTAGAGGTTTGGCCTGTCATTCTACTAAGGCTAAACACTTAAATAAGAGAGACCAGAAAACAAGGGACAATCTGGCAAAGAACAAATTCCTTTAGTTTGAAGACAATCTGGGAGATAATGTGGAACCAAAGAGAGAGGCAGAAGATTTAGGAAGACAACCTTTTTTTTTTTTTTTTTCTTTTGGTACTGGGGATTGAACCCAGGGGTGTTTTAACACTGAGCCACAGCCTCAGGCCCTTTTTACTTTGAGAGAGAGAGTCTCGCCAAGCTGCTTTGGGCCTCACTAAGGTGCTGAAGCTAGCCTCAAGCTTGCAATTCCCCGCCTCTGCCTCCCAAGTAACTAGGATCATAGGTGTACCCCACAGTGCCCTGCGATAACTGGGTTATTTCTGAAGCATTACAAAATAATTGGTCTGTCTCATCTGAGATTCTCTCCTGCATGCAAATTTCATTTAGGCAAAAGTTTGTTTTTTTTTTTTTTTCCTCTCTTCTGATGTTCTAATGAGAATCAACGGGAAAATTGACTAACTTTTATTGAAGTTCACTTTGCTACAGTACTTTTCTGTAAAGCTAAGGATACCTGTTGAAAGAAAATTGCTGTATTAGTCCATGTTTTGGAGCATCAATCTGACTTACTGGAAGTAAATCGGAAACAAAATTTTTCCTTCTGACTTTTCTTTTGTGAGGAATTTCTTCCATTTCAACGTCTTCAATCAAATCATCACCATTAACGTTCTTTAACGTTTCCTCTGTCTCTGCCGCAGTCTTTAATCTCTGAGTTTCAGCCTCCTTCATCCGAATAACTATTTCGCCAGCATCCATTTCCAAGACTTCGGATAAGATCTTTAGTATGGCATTTATGATCTCTGCCTGACTCTTAGACGGAATGACGTCCTTCAGATTCCAGATTGTGCCTGTGAAAAAAGGAGCACAAGGACACGAGCCTCGTCTGTGAGTCTTACGGGGACTCGGGTTCCACAGGCTGGTTCTCCAGGCTCAGGCGTCATTTTGAAATGTCTGGACCCCAGTCCCTTTGTTCAGCTTTTACTAACTGTCAAAAGGTCCCGCACAGAGGCGGCACCTTTGTTAGGACCCTTGACCTTCACTTCCTGCCTCGGCACACAGGCCTTTCTCTAATTCAGACCTATCAGCAGGCCCAGAGAAGGCCTACCAGGTTTCTGGTGAAATGAAAACCCGAGTTGCCTTGTTTTCTTTCATCTTAACCCACGTTGCTCTCCTGAGCAACTTTTTATATTCCAAGAGTGGAACAGAATGCACCAAAACTCCAAGTTCCTGGCATTTTGCTTATCAAAACAGAACAGGAGCTGCCATTAAGTAGTTAGATGAATGTCTTTGAAAAATGACTGCAATAGAACATTGAGGCAAAAGAACTGCAAGTTTGAGGCCAGCCTTAGTAACTTAGCAAGACCCTGTCTTATTTTTTTTTTTTTTTCTTTTTGGTGCTACTGGGGATTGAACCCAGGTGCTTTACCACTGAGCCACATCCCTAATCCTTTATATTTTTTATTTTGAGACAGGGTCTCCCTAAGTTGCTTAGGGCCTCAATAAGTTGCTGAGGCTGGCCTTGAACTTGTTATCTTCCTGCCTCGGACTCCTCAGTTGCTGAGATTATATGCGTTTGCCACCATGCCTGGGTAAGATGGTAAATTTTATGTTATATACATTTTACCGCAGTTCAAAACAAACAAAAAAAAAAAACAGACACAGCTGGATGTGGTGGTGCACTCCCAGCGACTCAGGAGGCCGAGGCAAGACAACAGCAGAGGCCAACCTGCATACCCTAGCAAGACCCTGTCTCAAAATAAAAAATAAACAGAGTTTGGGATGTAGTTAATTCCCAGAACTGGGAGAAAAAAAATGTAAAAACCCACCAAAAAACCTCTAAGATAAAATGACCTCTGCAAAACCAAAGGGCAAAAGGAAACACATACAGACGTTGTATGCAATACATTAATACTCAACAGAGCCTCGGAGCGGTTCTTACTGCTGTATTCAGAGATACTGGGATGAAAAGGAGGGGCAGGAAGAACTCAGGGAAAAGTAAGTGGCTGTGTCTTGGATACCTGGAGTCAATCTCTCTCTCTCTCTCTTTTTTATATTTATCTTTTAGTTTTAGGTGGACACAATATCTTTATTTTTATGTGGTGCTGAGGATTAAACCCAGTGTCCCCCGCATGCCAGGTGAGCGTGCTACCACTTGAGCCACATCTCTAGCCCCTGGAGTCAATCTCTTAAAGCATCGGTGCATAATTAAGAGGAGGTGCTGATAGAACATGTCTTTATCAGACAACAGCAGTTTGTCACAATCAAAACAAATCTCTTCTAACAGACTTCATAACTATGGGCAGTAACTACGTGAATTAAGGGTCTTCACTTAAATATATAATTTCAGGACAGATGTAAGCACAGAAAACCCTAATGCGGTGAAATGAAAGAAAGACTGAACTTTGGGTCCCACCTCTATTAAAAGTTACCAAGAAAACCCACACTGTCTCATTTGGCTAAATGTTACCTGCTACCAATGTCTTTAATAAAATGTATTCCATGGAACTGACAGGACAGAGCATTGCCGATTCTAGCACCTGCAACACTGTAGCACTGAAAGATTTCAGGAGCTCTGGGTTATCTTCAGTCACTGTCTGCAAACAGTGTGCTAGAAGACAAAAAATGCGATACTTAGAAACAAGTGAATTATGACTCGGATAATTTAAACCAGTACAACTCATCAAAAGTGTGCATCTTTAAAGCTTCTGTAGACATATGTAGCTTTGTAGGATACATACACTTTACCTCAAGAATGGGAAATGCAAATGAAGCCTTCCAAACTCTCCCTGTAGTACACAATCTTTTTTTCCCTAATTCTTTATAGATGTATACTTTAATTAAATAAAATTTAAAAGGCTCTTAAATGTAGCAAATTTCTAATAATTATAAATGTTTTTAATGGTTTAACCTCAATTCATATACTTATCATGGATCAGTAGCACACAGCTTATGGACCAAATGCCAGTCTATGGATCAAATTCTTACAGCTGTGTTTTTGAAACAAACCCTAAATTTTGGGAAACTCTGGCTTCCTTTCAATTCATCATGATCTTAAAAGCTAGAATGCTTTCTAATGAAATGATAGTTCTTTGAGGAAAAAAAATCATTTTTCATAAAAATATGAGCAAATTGAGAGATGGGTAAAACATTAATTGCTGTGTATTTCATTTAGCACTTCTTCCCTTACATTAAAACAAAACAATGGATTACAACTTGCATATTACAAAACATTATTGTTATCATAATACAAGTTCAAAAGAAGCTATATTAATATACAGGATAGGATCTTATAAATTTACTTTATTACATCTAAGCCTTGTTTAGCTTTTAAAACAAAAGTAAAGACATTTTTAAAAAATAATCACGACTTTAGTTAAATACAGAAAGAAAACAGTCTAATAAAATACAAAGTAACTTTACTCCAACACATTCAAAAAAGCCCACTAGAGGAAAAAGAATAAACAAACAAAATAAACAAACAAAAATTCTACAAGTACAGATAGTTTTTCTTTTAAAACTTAAAAATTCATTTTCTTAAAATTCTCTTATAATAAAAACCATCCTAAGATTAAATTACCTACAGTTTTCCTAAACAGTTTAACTGTTTTTTGAAATCCTCATTTTACTTATAAAACTACCCCAAAGGGCTGAGGATATAGCTCAGTTGGTAGAGTAGCTTGCATGTAAAAGGCCTGGGTCTCAGCACCACAAAATAAATAAATAAATAAATAATAAACAAACAAACAAAAAATTACTCCTACCAGATTCCATTTTGAAAAGTTCATTTTAAAATTTTTTCCAAAAGTATTTATACTCTTTCCCCCTTTTTCTCTTCTCTTAGAGCCAGGCATGATGGCGCATGCCTGTAATCCCAGTGATTTAGGAGGCTGAGACAGGAGGACTGCAAGTTCAAGGCTAGCCTCCACAACTTAGCAAAGCCCTAAGCAACTTAGTGAGACCCTGTGTTAAAAACTAAAAAAGGGGGCTGGGGATGTGGCTCAAGCGGTAACGTGCTCGCCTGGCATGCGTGGGGTGCTGGGTTCAATCCTCAGCACCGCATAAAAATAAAAAAATAAAGATGTTGTGTCCACCGAAAACTGAAAAATAAATAAAAAATAAAAAAAAAAAAAACCACAAAACAAAAAAAACCTAAAAAAGGCCAGGTTCGGTGGAGCATGCCTGTAATCCCAGCAACTCAGGAGGCTAAGACAGGAAGATTGCAGGTTCAAAGCCACTCTCAGCAATAGCGAAGCCTTAAGCAACTTAGTGAGACCTTGTCTCTAAATAAAATTAAAAATAGGGCTGGGGATGTGGCTCAGTAGTTGAGTGCCCCTGAGTGTAATCACCAGTTTAAACAAAACAAAACAAAACAAAAAACTAAAAAAGGGCTAGGGATATAACTCAGTGGTAAAGCACCTCTGGGTTCAATTTCCAGTATGTGTGTGTGTGCATGCGTGCGTATGTATATTTATGTATGTGTGGGGTGTGTGTGTGTGTGCGCGCGTGTGTATTATCCATTAGAGCCAAGAGAAGCAGAGAGCTTTTCTCCTTGCCAGGAGAAAGGCAGAGTTAAATAAAAGGACAGCTGGATACCTGCAAAGCTCTTCATCAGCTCTCAGCCAGAATTCTGTAGAACTGCCCACCCTGCTGAGCCAAGGGTCCCTCACGGCTCCAGTCCAACATACAGAAGGTGGGGGACCAAGGCAGTTGAAATTGTTGGACTTCGCACTCCTGCCCCATAAAGGGGCAGGCCTGAGTGAAAGTTCAATCATTCTATTCCTCTCTCAAAAAGCAAAACAAAAACAAAAAGAACAAAACAAAACAGCACACGCTATCAGTTTTCTGCCCGGAGTGCGAGACAGTGCTACAAGACATTTAAGTAAGTTTAGACTCCAATTAACTTTGGATCAAAGGCCTGGAAGTTGTGGGTTACTGTTTTTCATAACTGGAGATAAAACTTCAAAATTTAATAAAGGCATCTAAGCAATAACAGTCTAGAAACCACATATGCTCGTATAATTATCTTCCTCCCTTTCACAGCAAAAAGCAGAATTAAATGAGTAAGTAAAGAATTAATCACAGATTTAAAAAGATTCAGAGCAGAATTCCCCGGCCACACGTTCATATGCAATGAGACCCAAACTGCTCCTGCAGAATAAGTATGCTGCTTCTGAGTGCAAATTTTTGAATAAGGTTACACATGTATTTAATAAATGTCACCTTTTCTTCACTTACCTACTGAAATAGCCAGGTCAACATTGGTGGAAAACCTACTTAAATACTTTAATACAATCTCCAAACACCCTTCTTTGTTGAATATAGATACTGCTCTACTACTGCATTCACTAAATTGAAGGGGGGAAAAAAAGTTTTACTATTCACATTTTAACATTAGGAAATCAACCACAAAAACCCCCACACAGAAAAACAGAACCAAAGAGCTGGCATCAAAACCCCCCACTTGATAGATGAAGTAACATTCACATTCACATTCACATTCGCTGCCCATGAAAACTAGTTGTCTAATTTACTTCCATCATGGGTGGACTTCAGTCCATCTCTTTACCATGGAAGTTCCCTTACAGCAGTTTAGACTGGAGGAGATTTAGAAATCATTTAATGCAACTCTCCATTTTACAGATGAGAAAACCCAGGGTCTAAAAGGTAAAGGGATCTATCTGGAGATCACACATCTCATTAGTGGCAGTGATGGCCCAGTTTTCCTGGGTCCAGCCTGCTGCTATTCTTTCCACGCCAGCACAATAAAAAAAGCTCACATAAGGACGAAAGGTTTCTTTTCATAGAGAAAGCACAGATTTAAGAGAAATTTATATTTTATCCATCACAATTATAATCTCATCAAGTGGAATATGCAATCTGCAACAGAGATAATTACTCTAATAAATAATTACATTTGAAATTATACTGCCTTTTAATAAAAGAATCAGAGAGCTATCATTGTTACTAATGAGCATACACACTAAATACAGGGTAAACAGAGCTGATTATAATAATCTTACCCATGTTTCTTCCGTACATACCACATACACACAGGACATGCTGATGGGGCCGACAGAGCTGACTGCATTATTACATTAAAGCTGTTCTCCAAGAACAATATTTTCTGTCTGTCTATTTACCTTCCTCCCTCTAATTATTGTGGCACTGAAGTTAAGCCAGGAAAACAAGGCATACATGAGTAAAGATAATGTGAAACAGAATCTATGAAACAAAAGTATTAACTCGAAGGTAATTATTTATGAGAGTAAGTATCTCTATTGCAAAAATGATAAAGATAGGGCTCATAGGTGTTTGAGAAAGAGAAATCACGTTAGACTATATTCAGGCTATTTTTCTAAGTAATTAAAAAAAAAAAAAACTTTCCATATCAATGATTTACAGGGGTTGGAGGTATACCTCCCTGGTACAGGGCACGCTTAGCATGCTCCAGACCCTGGGTTCAGTACCCAGCATCAATCAACCAATGAATTATTTGGTGCACAGAAAATAGCCCCCATCAGTTTGCTCCAGTGCCATTTCCTTTTATCCTATCTCCCAGTATTTCTGTTGGGAAATATTTCTCGTGGCAGGTTTAGGATAAAATCACAGGCCAAGTTCAGACTGCTACATAGACAGCTTTACAGGATTCAATTTAATGTATTCTAAGAAACACCTGTGCCTTTCTGAAATAAGGAACTATGACAGAAACCTGCTATAAATATGGTCATAAAAAAGGGGAGAAAAAGCAAATCAGTTTGTTTCTAGCCACTTTCATTCTAGCAGCAGGTATGCTCTACCCCAAGGGCACTAAAATCACGGAATGGAAAGTGTCTTCTTCCCACTGGGGCCAAAGGACTCTTCTTGTGTATGTACTTCACACTCAAATGATCACTGCCAGGAAAGAGGAGTCAGGCACCAAAGCTTGTGGCCTTCCTCTCATTCCTGACACCAAAGCAGGTAGGCACTGGGGTGACAGTGTGAAGGCAACTGCGGCCTGGGACAGGAAGGAAGGAGCTGAGGCGGAGAGAGGAACATCAGGTGCTAATGGCGATGATTCCTCTTATTTTAGTCAGTAGCGATAACTGGGGGGATGAGATATAAAATGAGAAAAGGTGCACAGAAGCTATGAGGAAGAGGAGGGCAGGATGGCTGATCTCACGTCACCCGATACGTCATGGATGCACTGGCCTAACCCCGGGGAGCGGCACAGAGCAGCCTGGCAGCAAGAACAGCACATTGAAAAGCACCTTACCATATATTCCACAGCACGTTCACAGCCTCATTGGCTATGTTCTCAATAGAATTTTTGCTCTGATCTTTTTTCTCCTGTGGAGACATCTCATTTGAGTCCAGTCCAGCACTACACTGCAACCAAATATCATGATTAGCGCCCTGGTTCAAAAGAATAATTAAACAAATAGTGAAGAAACACAAAAAACAAAACATTGGAAACGACAGTGGTTAACAAGCCTATCCATTCTCAGAAGCACTACCACTCCCACAACCTTGCATCCCTTTGGCAAGAAATATGGACAGAGGGCTGCGGCGGAAGCTCATTGGTAGAGTGCCCGCCTCACGCATGTGAGGCATTGGGTTTGATCCTCAGCACCACATAAAAATAAATAAAGATATTGTGTCCAACTACAATATATATATAAAGAATACGGACAAGAAAGGTTCTTAAATCATTGGCAAACTAGATAGAAAACATTCACATTTTAAAATGCAAGAATAAAACCAAGATAAAGTATTGTAGCTTATGTGAAAAAACAGTAAGAAAGGCAAAGAAATGTTAAGAGCTAGCATCTGTATAGCACCTCTTGAGGCACCATTCTAAGCACCTGACATATACCAATTAAGCCATTTAATCCCCACAGCGAACCTTGGAGGTGGGTGACTAGCATGCCTAACCTCATCAGATGGCTAGGAAACTGAGGCGCTGGGAGGCTGCTGAAGGTGCAGCTTAGCATGTGGTGAGGCCGGTCCAGAGCCAGCATGCTCTACCACTCTGCAACCGCAGCCCATAACAAGAACTTCTCAATCTAGGTCTCCGCTATCATTCCCATATTTGGATCAGATGATTCTTTGTTGTGAGAAGACTGCCCCCTGCGTTAAAGGAGGGTCAGCAACATCCCTGGCCTCTATTCACTATATGCCAGCAGCAACCCTTACCCCTCCCCTCCAAACTGTGACAATCTGAATGTCTTCAGATGTTGTCAGATGTTCCCTGTGGAGCAAAATCACCCCCAGTCAAGCATCATTGCTCTAATAGAAATAATACTGATGCCTGGCATCAAAACAAAATCTTGGGCTGGGGCTGCAGCTCAGTGGTAGAGCACTTGCAGAGCACGAGTCAGTCCCTGGGTTCAATTCTCAGCACCACATAAAAAATAAATAGAATAAAGGTATTATGCAAAAAAAAATCTTTAAAAAAATAAGGTTTAAAAAATATGTTTAAAAATAATGTTTTTTATCTAGTTTGCCATTTAGGTAGCCTTAAATGAAAGTTAACAGTTAATATAGAATAGTGGACTGGGGATGTAGCCCAGTGGTTATACACTTGTGTAGGAGGCACAAGGCCCTGGGTGAATGGGAGAGAGAGTGTGAGTGTGTGTGTTTGTGTGTGAGAAAGTGGGCGTTCCTTAACAACCAAACTGTACCATGTGATAAGAATGGTGTGATATTAAACATAAGAACTCAATACGATCTTCGTTAGTTCATAAAGTCTGTGTCCTGGCTCTGTCATCTATAAAATGAGGATAATAATACCTGCCTATTATGGCTTGGATATAAGGTATCCCCCCAAAACTCCAGTGTTAATCCAGGAATATTCAGAGGTAAAATGACTGAATTATGAATGTTATAAGCTAATCAGTCCATCCTAATTTGAATGGACTGAGTGGTCAACATGGCATGATGTTCTGGTCAAGAACAACGAAGCCCGCAGACTATAGACTGGACCTCTAAACTGAGAGCCAAAATGAACTCTTCCTCCTCTAAGTTGTTCTTGTCAGGTATTCTGGTTACAACAACAAAAAGCTGACTAATCCACGGCTGCAGCCTGGGGGTACAGTTCAGCAGAAGGGCACTTGCCTAGCATGCACTGGCCCTGGGTGTGATCCCAGCACTGCAAGAAAAAGAATCCTGTCTCACAGGATTGCTGTGAGGATTAAATTAACATGCACAACATAAAAACAATACCTGGTACATAAGATGCAATCAACACACTTTAACTATTTTCACTGTATAAAATTTAAAGTCTAAAAAGTGGATATAAGGTATCTGCGTAGTTTTAGGAAGGTCTTTTCCAACTATCATATAAATATAAGGAAACAGGGTCAAAATAAGAGAGATTGGGATCAATGATGAGAGTAGATCAAAATTTCTGTAGGATGTTTTAAGGAAAGACAAAGAACACCAAAATACTGAAAAAAAAAAAAAGTCCATCTTAGCTTGCCTTCAAAAAGCAACGGAAGCTTTTTGGAAGCTGCCATTCAGATACCTTAAAAACTGCATACCTCTTTTAGCAGTGCCACCAGAGGAGTCATGACGTCCTTAGTTACCATGTCATCGCAAATTTCAAAGCCTCCACAAGCACTGAGGTTTCTACATAAGAAGTTTAAAACATGTTTTACTTTCATATCACAAGGCACAAAATACTATTAGGCCCTCAAATTAATTTCTACCTTTAACCATATGTACATTTTACCAAAGGAAATCTTCATTATTTCTGTCATATGCTACAAAACCAATCCACAGAATTCCACCTGTTCTCGTCCTTACTCTACTAGATGTAAATCACTAGTTATTCTACTAGATATTCTACTAGATGACTTTATTATTTAGTAATTTAACTGAGGTAGCACACAGGTGCTTGGCTAAAGGAAAGGGAAAAGGAGGACTTTAGGAAAGTGAATAAATTACATCTTGTATGAAGGGACCATTTCTTGCAATCAAGACTGCAAGAGGGGTTGGGGGTATGGCTTAGTGGTAGAAGATTTGCCTGTCATGTAGGAAGCCCTGGGTATGATCCCCAGAACTGCCCAAATAAGACTACAAGGGCAAGAGCAGGTGAGGCTACTGGGAATTACACAGTCTGAAGCAGCCCTGGCTACATTTAATTTTAACTGAGAAAACACTGCTTGCCTTCTGAATGCACAGCTTTGTACCAGCTCTAAAAACATAGAAATAAAGTCAGAAGATGCCCTTAAAATATTCCAGGTGCTCCCGGTTTGTATTAGGAGGAATGGTAGGGCTTTCCACATACCACTTTCTCCCCAGAGGTAGGATGTTCAACCACCCTCTATCAAGTGGGCAATTCCCACTCATCCCTTAATCTCACCTCAAACATCATTGGTTCAGGATTTTCTTCCCTGAACTACTAGTTATATCCTCTCAAAGAAAGCATCTTTTGCACTTCCTACTGATTGGAATTGCACACTTAATGTAATTGTTTGGTTAATGCTTGTCTACCTCAATAGATATTCATTAAGTAAAGAAATTATGTCGGCCTTCCTCATTACCCCATGCCCAGACCCTAGCCAGTGCCTGGCACATAATAGGCATGTGATACAAAATTGCTGTCAGTGATGGAAACATAAATAATACATATACACCGAAATGTAAGAACAACAAGTCATTACTTCTACTCTTGCCCCCCCTACAGTCCATTCTTTATACAGCCACCAAAGTAAAAAGACCATGTCACTCCCCTGCTTAGAGTAGGTCCTTTGGCTCCACAATACCCTCCACCTTATCCAGCTCTCCCACCAGGGCTCCTACAACTCCCCACTCCTACTCTACTGAGCCACACACTAACCCTTCTGCTGTTTAACCACATCAGTCAAGCCGTGTGCTGCCTCACTTCTCTGCTATTGCCGGTCCTCTCATGGGGAATGCTCTTCCCCCTATTTCCCCATGCCTGGCTCTCTCATTCTTCAGGTCTCAGTTCACAAACGTCCCTAGAAAGCACCCAATTTAAACTTCCCACCGGCAAATCATCATTCTCATGTCTTTCCAGAGCACTTCTATCTAATATCATCTATCATTTTACTAGTTTTCTCTCCCCATCAACGTAGCTCCTGCAAAGATAGGATCTTGGCTGTCATGCTCAACGCCCTGCCTGCACTTAGACCAATTCCTAGCACAAACTGGAAGAGGTCAGATAACTGAGTGACTCTCTGGAGGGTTCAAGGAGAGGAAGAAATGAGAGCCAGGTTTGAAGGCAAGGAGCCTGGCCAGGTGGCTGCTGCCAACCGACAGATGAAATGAGGGGGTCCTGGTGTCCTCTGAAGTCTAGATGAAGCGTAGGTTCACATCCCCAGACTCCTGCCACTGTGCGACCAGGAGCAGGTTTTTCGCCCTTCCAAGCGCCTGGGAATGAATCAAGGAGAGTGCGTGCCTGGCAAACATAAAGCGCTGGCTGACCGCTGTGAGCCCAGGCTCAGAGGACAGCAGCGGTGTGCACCACCCCGGACCCTCTCCCGGCTCACCTCAGCGCGCCGGCCGCCGTCTCCCTAACAGCCAGGCTGGGGTCGAGCAGCAGCGGCCCGAGTCGGCGCACAGCATCTCGGCGAGCCAGACCCGGGAGCACCGGCTTCTGCTGCACCAGGCGGGCCAGCCCCGCGCAGGCGCACTCGCGAACCTCGGCGGTCGGGTGCTGGAGCTGCGGGACAGGAGCAAGGTGTCAGGGGACGCAGTGCGCACGCGCGCCCGGGGCTTGGCGCTGGAGCTCGGTCGGCCCCAGCCCAGTACCCGCTCCCCGGGTCTGGCGGTGTTCTCGCCTCACTCACCTTTTCCAGCAGCTCCGCCGCTGGCCCGTCGTCATCTTCCTCTCCGTTCTCTGCTGCTGCCGCCTCGGCCTGACAGTTGCCGGTAGGGGAGAACTGAGGTCGCTTGAAGCGTTTCGTCCGGCTCTTTCCCATGGCGACGCGCGCTGTGGGGATGGGCCGAGAAAGGAAGGCAACAGCAGACTGTGGGGGCTGCGGAGCTCGTGATAAGGCCTCGTCGCTGAGGGGTATTCGTGTTCTGCTTAGCTGGGCCGGGTGACGGCCCGAGCACACATGGAGAAGGAGCGCGCATGCGTGCGTCGCGTTGGCGGCGGGGAGGGGGCTGGCACGGGGATTGCGCAGGCGTGTAAGAGGGTGTGGGCGGGGCCATCCCTGGCAGGAGGCGGAGTCCTGTGCTTTCTCCTGAGAATGACAGGGTCTCCGCCTCCATCCAATAAATGCATAGCTTTTAAGTGAACTCTGTAAGGAAGGAAAGTTCCGTCTCGCGGTAATCCTGTCCTCCAGGAGTTGACTGTCTACCAAGGGAAATAACATATTTCCAAAGCATATTTTAGAAAGTAATTCCAGAGATGCAGTTCCCATACAGAAATGCAGGCCTAGCAAAGATCTACTTTAAATATAAGGAAACTTTGGCGCTACCAATTTATATATTTTTTTTTGAGAGAGAATTTTTCATATCTATTTTTTAGTTCTCGGCGGACACAACATCTTTGTTGGTATGTGGTGCTGAGGATCGAACCCGGGTCGCACGCATGCCAGGCGAGCGCGCTACCGCTTGAGCCACATCCCCTGCCCACCAATTTATATTGATAGGATTTTTTCCCTAGATCTCTCTTATCTGGCCACAGGTTCTGTGTCTTCCTAGTCCAAGTTACTGTCTTCATTGTCTCTCCATTTCCATCCTGCCTACCCCCACAGAGCAGTTGTGTGACATTTTCAAAATATCTCTCTACTTTCTCTTTATTTTCACTCCCTTGCTTAAAAATCTTTCAATGGCCAAAGGCACCTCCACTGACTTTGTAGTCAGGGATAGGTCTTTCTTGTGTGTGTGTTGTTGTTGTTGTTGTTTTCTTTTTTGGTGCTGGGGATTGAACCCAGGGCCTTGTGCATGCAAGGGGAGCACTCTACCAACTGAGCTATATCCCCAGACCCAGGTTTCTCTTGAAACAGTTTATACCTTGTTCCTTTGTTACAAAGCACAGGTCAAGATTACAGTCGTGAAACACAGTTTCTTTGTGTAGCTGTACAGTTACCAGCTTAACACCATCCTGTGAGGACAAAATGAACAGTTTCCACACAACACTGTATTTCCAACACTAGCCCAGGGTCTGGCACAAAATTGGCATACAACTTCTTGAATGAATGGAGACTACATAGATCAGGAAATCTAGATGGAGTAAAATGATAAGAATTTTGAAGAGATAAAACCAAATTCCTGCTTTTCTCTGTGTGGATAAGCAAGAAAAAAAATTGTTCAGAAACCATAACTGGTGCCTAGTATGGTGGTGCACCACTGTAATCCCAGGTACTTGGAAGGCTGAGGCAGGAGGATGGCAAGTTCCAAGCCAGCTTGGGCAACTTAGCAAGACCCTGAAAATAAATAAATAAATAAAAGGGCTGCAATGTAGCTCAGTGGTAGAGTGCTCCTGGCTGGGTTCAATCAGGAAAGAAAGAAAGCTAAATACTACCCTTGACTTCTGTTTCTCCCCCTTACATGTTTGTAATGTGACCTGCTCTGCAGAACATGCTCTGCACCACTTCTTAAAAACCTGACAATCCCTTTTGTGGCTGCAGAATCCAGGTGGCCACAGCACCCTGCTATGTAGGGCCAACACCTCATCTCCAGCCAGAGAAGCCTCTTCCGCCTTCCCAAAACCATATTTGGACCATTCTTTTCCTCAGCCTGGGGAACTGGAGAGCTCAGCAAACTTCCACTGCTCCCTCTGACATGGATCATTTCCACTTTCCTGGTATACAGTCTCAGATCTATTTACAACTGTAGGGACTTGTTGTGGGAGGGAAGGGAAACATAAAAAAAAAAAAAAAGAGAGATGGCCAGCCCATTGGACCTGGCCTGTTGTCCTCACCCTCCCTGCTGTTCCATTAGATATACCACACTTGGGCCCTCCATGTATTTCATGTCCTCTGCGACTCTCTTTTTTAGAGTTGTCCATGAATTGTCATCAAAGATGTGCATGAGGGGACTGGGGCTGTAGCTCAGTGGCAGAACACTTTCCTAGCACTTGTTAGGCACTGGGTTTGATCCTTTGCACCACATAAAAATAAACAATAAAATAAAGGCGTGTTGTCCATCTACAACTACATTTTTGTTGTTGTTTTTTTTTAAAGTATGTATGTAGGGGCTGGGAGGCAGCATGCAACCGGGATGCCTGAGTGCTGCCCTCACTAGCCTGGGAGCTCCTGGGAGGAAGGCCATGATAGCATTTGTATTAGCAGTACAGCTCAATGAAAGTCCCTGGGGCGTCTACTCCTGCTGTATGGTTACTGCCCTCTGTCTCAGCTGGCCCTATACAAAATGACCAGGCAGTCATCAGCAAGGAATGTCATTGCTGTCAGTCCTCTGCAAGATGATGGACTCTGGTTATTCCAGATCTGCCACCAATGAGCTGTAATGACCAAGGGAAGCTTTCTCTATTCAGAAAGACTTTGAGGGGTCTCAAAATATCAAAGGGCTGGGAACCATTTTGATCATTTTTGGGGAGAAAAAAGGAAATTATTTTTGGAAAGAAAATAGCATGTTGACGGCCTCCTGAGCATGTGGGACAGACACTATTGTTGCTGACCTCCCATCTGGGCCTCAATTTGCCATGGCAGGTATGATGATAATGGGATTACTGATAGCTAGCCCAAGAAAGTCCACTGCAAAGGGACCTGATGCCCACTAAATGTCACATCGTTCATTCATTCATTTAATAAATATCTACTACTGTATGCTTCCTATGTGTCAGGCACAATACTGGGTGCTAGGGATAAGGAGATAATTAAGACCCAGTCTCTGATGTTAACACAGCTACTATACAAGTAAACTGTTAAGGAAGATTATCCCAAGCTTAGAAGTGAGGAAAAAAGGGCTGGGGATGTGGCTCAAGCGGTTGCGCGCTCGCCTGGCATGTGTGAGGCCCGGGTTCGATCCTCAGCACCACATACCAACAAAGATGTTGTGTCCGCCGAGAACTAAAAAATAAAGATTAAAAAAAATTCTCTCTCTCACTCTCTCTTAAAAAAAAAAATGACCATTTAAAAAAAAAAAAAAGAAGAAGTGAGGAAAAAAGATGATTGCATATTTTTTAAATGGGCCCAGGGTTTGACAGACCTGTTGAAGGATTCTGCAGGGCACTACTATCCAGCAGAAATTTCTACAGTGAGGAAATCGTTCTCCACCCTGTCGAGTACAGTGGCCACAAGCCACATGTGGTTATCAAGCACTGGAAATGTGGCTGGTGCAACTGAGGAGCTCCATTTTCAATTTTAATTCATTTTAATTTTTAAACAGCTCTTTTACTTTCCATGGTGGCTCCAGATTAGTAAAGCAAAGCTTCAGAGCAGTGGGTCTGAACCAGGGGAAATTTTGCTCTCCAGAGGAGAGATGGCCGTGTTTGGGGATGCTTTGGTTGTCACAACTGTGGAGGGGCCACTGGCATCTAACAGGTAGAGGCAGGCATGGTTGACATGGTGGGCTGGGAGGGACATCCTGTGCATTCTAGCATATTCAACAGCACACTAGATACCAGGAACAACCCCCAGTTGTGATTAGCCAAACACGTCTTCAGTGATGGCCATATGTCCCTTGAGAGGCAAAATCACCTTTGGCTGAGAATTGCTACTCCAGAGTAAAATATGAAACTGAGAGAAATCCTGAATAAGTCCGTTAATTTCACTTCTTTTAGTTTGAATTTCACACTCACTAATTTTGGAGGTCATGTATTACTAATTTTGCATGAGCCTTGCCATCCATGGCACCTCTGACGTGTGGATCATGATGGTAATGGTCACCTGGTTAACTTTTCATGAACTTGAAGGCTGATGTGGTGAAACCACTGACTCTTCACTTGGGCCTGTGTAAGTGTTCGGTGGATTACCTCTTTGATGTCAGGAGGCTGAAAATTCCACCCTCAGATCATGGTGATGCTGCCATTTTCTGACCATGTGCCCTAGGAGGAGCTGTGAAGACTGATTATGCATTCACAGACCACTGGTTACTTCACTTCCAATCACCTTTCCCCCTCCTAAAACCACTTAGCTTCTTTATCTTATGAATCTCAGGGAGGAGGCTTTGAGAGTTGGTCTCTGATCTTCAAGCTTGGCCACCTTAATAATAAACTGGCTCCCGCTACTTTGGAGTTTCTGTTGAGTTCTTAGCAATTTAGCAAGGCTCTAAGCAACTTAGTGAGACCCTGACTTAAAATAAAAAATAAAGAAGACTGGGGATGTAGCTCAGTGGTAAAGTACCTGTGGGTTCAAACCCTAGTACCAAACGAACGATACATTGTTTTGGTGATTGGTGTCTTACACGGTGGGCAAAAGGGACCTTGTTTGTTTACATATGAAGAGAAAAACTTAAGAAAGTATATATACCAAAATGTCACCTGTGTTTGCTTTTGAGTGGAATTTAAGGAGATTTCTTTTCTTTCTTTCTGAATCTTTTATTTGGCACTGGGGAATTGAACCCAGGAGCACTTTATTACACATACCCAGTCCTTTTTATTTTTTGTTTTGAGACAGGGAATATATCTTTGTCCTTGCAATCTATTACTTGTTTTTGTGATTGTTTGGACCAAGAGGACATTGTAAAAGAGAATACCTGGGATGGTCATGTTGCATCTGCTTGAATGGATTTATTTCTAGTTCAAATTGCCCCAAATCCTAACTCTCCCAACAGGCATTAGTTTCTTTTTCTTTTCTTTCTTTCTTTTTTATTTTTGTTTTGGAGTGCTGAGGAAACACTTTAAGCTGATCTGCATCCTCACCAATGCTGGTATTGTCGGCTTTCCTCACTCTAGCCCATCTTAGCTGGTGTGTAGCAACTGGAATTCTCAACACATTGATGGATGATAGGGATGTAAAATGGCACAATTGTTTTAGGAAACAGTTTGGCAGTTTCTCATAAAGCTAATATGCAGGTTGAGGATGTGGTTCGGTGGTAGAGCACTTGCCTAGCCTACGAGAGGCCCGGGGTTCCATTCCTAGTACCAAAAAAATAAAAGCTACATATACTTAGCCTAAGACCCAGCAATTCCACTCCAAGATAATCCCAAGAAAGGTGAATGTATCCACACAGATTTGTACAAGACAATTCACAGAAGCTTTATTAATAATAGCCCCAAACTGAAAATAGCCCACATGCCCATCAATAGGTAAATAAGTAAATTTTTAAAATAAATAGGAACAAGTTACTAACATATGTATTTACATAGATAAAAATCTCGAAAACATGTTGAGAAAAAGAAGACCAAAAAGATTATGGTATTATATAATTATACTATAATTTCATTTACATGGAGCTCTAGAAAAGACTAATGTAATCTATAGAGTCAGAAGCAGGGCAGAAGTTGCCTGGGACCAGGGGTTGGGGACAGAACTTGACAAAAGAGTCTTTCAAGGTAACAGAAATGTTCTGTATCTTGCTTATGGTGATTGTTACATGGGCACTACATTTATTAAAATTCATCAAACTGTACAATTACGCTGGGTACATTTTATTATATATAAATTAACCTAAATAAAGTTGATTGTTTTGTGTGTATTTTGTGCTGGGATTGAACCCAGAGCTTGCACATAGTAGGCTAGTGCTCTACCTGGGAGTTACACCCCAGCCCCAAAGCTGATTAAAGAAAAGCTCACAGAATCTATCCCTTCTTTGACTGGTTCTCCAGATTCATGGATAATCATAAAGGTCTCCCCTCTCCCTCTTGAGAGTAGGCATCCCTCACTGCATACACACTGCTCTAAGAGCTTTGACAATCCCCTGCAACCTTAATGTCCCCTTCAGATGTGAGGGGACTGAGGTTCAGAGTTAAGTGACTTTCCTAAGAGTACATGATTTGTCAATGACAAAGGCAGAATTTACCTACACAGTTACACTTTGTAGTTTGTGTACAGTTTCTCCCTTTTAAAAATATATCTCATTTTTGCTTATTTCAACATGAATCTTATTTTGTTTGTGTGGGTTGTTTATTGTTTGTTTTTTGAGACAGGGTGTCTTTGCGATGCCCAGGCTGGTGCCCAATTCCTGAGCATGAGCAGTCTTCTTGCCTTGGCCTCCTAAAGAGCTGGAATTATGGGTGCACGCCACTACACCTAGGGGTTCTTGATTAGATTGTCAATGTTTTAATTAGGAGGTTAATATAAGTATTTCTCACTTTTGAACTAAGAAGTCCATCAAACCACACTCGTTTCCTGCACAATTCTTCATTTTCCTGATTTTTTTTAAAGAGAGAGAGAGAGAGAGAGAGAGAGAGAGAGAGAGAGAGAAATTTTTTTTTAATATTTCTTTTTTAGTTTTTGGCAGACATAACATCTTTGTATGTGGTGCTGAGGATCAAACCCGGGCCGCACGCATGCCAGGCGAGCGCACTACCGCTTGAGCCACATCCCCAGCCTTTCCTGATGTTAATAACTGATTTTTTTAATTATCCTGTTTTCCCATCAATGTCATTATTTTCCCCAAAGTCTAACATCTTTATCTATCAACAATATGTTCCATACTTTCAAACATATCTATTCCAAGGTTTTCCTGGTGGTCTCCCTCCTGAGTCTCTCTCTCTCTACCTCTCTCTCTCCCTCTCTCTCTCTCTCTCTCTCTCTCTCTCACACACACACACACACACACACACACACACACACACATTTCAACATGAACGGTCTATGCTGATGGACCTTTATTTATTTATTTATATGTGGTGCTGAGAATCAAACCCAGTGCCTCACACGTTAGTCAAGGGCTCTACCACTGAGCCACAATCCAGCCCCTGAGTCACTCTTATTGGACTGAGTGCTCTCCAGTTTTTTATTTTTTTGCTTTTTTTTCCAATTGGGACTGAACTCAGGGGCACTCCACCACTGAGCCACATCCCGTGGACTGGGTGCTATCTAAAGATGCTACGTGGCACTTGCCCTGGACTTTCGCTGTGGCTTCTGTGTCGGATTCCCCATTTCCTGTGTGGCTATTAGTACATGAAGAGGCAGTACTGAAGTTCACACTGGTTCACAGTGCTGGTTTGCTGTAGAGCCAGCCCTTGGCAGAAATCACTGGACATTACTTATTGGAAAAGTGTTCCTTGTGCACAAATGTCATCAGATATAGAGATTTCAAAAACCTAGCTCATAGGTTGTGTTTCCCCCAAACTATTACTATTTGAGTTTCCTTTATCTGGATCTTAATTCAAACAAATCAACAGGAAAAGAGGTATTTATGGTTGGGAGTATAACTCAGTGGTACAGCATGTACTTAGTATGTGCAAAGATCTGGTTTTGATCCTCAGTACAGACAGAGAAAGACAGATTTATGAGATAGTTGGGGAAGGTTGAGCTGAATATTTGAAGATATAAAATTATTGGGTTTGTTTTTGTGTGTGTGTGGTACAGTTATTGTGATTATGGTAAAAGAGTCTTTGTCTTTTGGAAATATTTCCTGAAATATTTTTAGATGAAATGATGTGTGGGATGTTTCAAATTAATCCTTTGTGGGACTGAGGGAATAAATAAGTAAAAATAGGGTGCATATAAGAAAGAAGACTTGCTATAATAGTTGGGGGGCCCATTATATTATCTTCTCTACTTTTACATGTGTTCAAAAATTTCCATAACACTTTGTGGTTTGCTTTTTAAAATGGTGTTCAGGGTAGAACAGGGGAAAAAAAGGTCTGATATTAATACATAATTTTAGGAAATTTAAAATTTAAAGATCAACTCCTAGCAAGGATATATTTCTCTTCTGATTTATTGACTAAACTTATAGATTTATTTTATTTTTCCTACTGTTATTTAAACTACAAACCTTTCAAGAACCCGCCCCCACATACACACACATACCAAGCCAGGTGCAGTGGCTCTTGCCTATAATCCCAGTTACTTGGGGAACTGAGACAGGAGGATCACAAGTTCAGGGCCAGCCTGCAAAACTTAGACCCTGTCTCAAAATAAAAAGGGCTGGGCTGGGGATGTGGCTCAAGCGGTAGCGCGCTTGCCTGGCATGTGTGTGGCCCGGGTTCGAGCCTCAGCATCACATACAAGCAAAGATGTTGTGTCCACCGAAAACTGAAAAATAAATATTAAAATTCTCTCTCTCTCTCTCAAAAATAAATAAATAAATAAAAAGGGCTGAGGATGTAGCTCAGTGGTAATGTGCCTGTCTAGCATATACAGGCCCTAGGTTAAATCCGCATCTACACAAAAAGAACCCCCAAAACTACATGAACAACATGATATAATAAAATTTTATGATGTAGTGTATTCATATACAAACATAATTTAAATACCAAAGTCAAGATTTATTCATTCATTCAACTGACAGTAATTGAGCATTTCCCACATGCCAGGTACTCCTGTGTGTTAAAGACACCGTGATAATCATGATTTCTGTTACTATAACAAAACACCTGAGCTAATACTTAAACAGAAGACAGGTTTATTTTAACACAGTTTTGTAGGTGTCAGTTGCTTTAGGACCTGTGGCGAGGCAGCACATCATGGCAAGGAGTGTGTAGCGGAACAAAATGCTACTCACCTCATGGCCAGGATGTGAAGGAGGGGTTGGGGTTCAGGTACCTGCATCAAGGGCATGCTTCTGATGACTGGGAAAACCCCCACTAGGCCGTGTATCTTAAAGGTTCTACCACCCCTCAGGCACCATGGGCTGAGATCATGCTTTCAATACAGGGGTCTTGGGGAACACTTCTTCAAACCACAGAAGATACATCAATGACAAGAACTTAGAATAGGGACTCAAAATAAAAATTTGTAATTTAAAAAATGGAAAATTATATTTCTTACATATACTACTTAATTTATCCCTGAAGATGATTCTGAAAGATAGCTACGAATAGACCTAAGTGAAGAAAGTAGGGTTTGGAGAGAGCAAGTCACTCGTCCAAGTGTTTGATGGAGGAAACCAGGACTGTAATCCAAATCAGTGCGCCAAGCTGGGGGGCTCCGCCACACGCATCCCTACACCCTCTTACCTGGTAGTCAGCTAGCGCTGGGCTGTCTGGAAGCAGCTTCCTAGTCTGCATACAGATCAGGGCTCCTCAAAGTGTGACCCTTGAGCCTCGTAGAGCAGAGGAAAGAGAATGGGAGAGGGGAGGGAGGGTGGAAGGGGACAGGGGGCATCGTGAACTGAAACCCAATTCCATGATGTATGAGTTTGTTGGGATGAACCCAACTCCTACACATAACTATAAGGCTCCAATAAAAATATTAAAATAAAAAGGTATGTTCCTTGGAACACTGCTTCTGTTGCAATACTCCAGCAATCAGGTGAACAGAAAGCTTTGCCTGATTAAACAGATTATTTAAAACATATTGGGTACCTTAGAATTTTGGAGTCCAGAAAGATTGGCTCAAGGATTAAACTCTCAGAAAAAAATAGTCCAAAGCCTTTCCATACAACTGGTCTGAGGAGGAAAGTGATGGCACCATCCCTGAACATCACCGAGTGCCCAGCAGCATGCCTGTGCCCCACATGCAAGGTGCTGGGGAAGTTTTCTGTTTGTCACCGGGAGGCTGGACTGACTGCTGGCATCTCCCAAACTTAGTGAGGCCACTCAAGAGGAGCTGGGCAGACAGAACCCATGTCCAACATCTGGATTCACCATGAATGATCACAAGTCTTCAATGAAACAGCAAGGAAACGGGCAGGCACACAGTGACAGGGCCCCCAGGAGGGTTTTAGAACGTGAGGGATCCCTAAGGGGAAGAGGTCATCACTTGGTGTGACCAGGAGGGTCACAGGTTGGAGGCCAGCCTTGGCAGCTTACCCAGACCCTGTCTCAAAAAATAAAAGGGTTAGGGGTGTAGCTCAGTGATAAAGCACTCCTGGGCTCAATCCCCAGTGCCACAAAACCAAACCAACCCCAAACTTAGTAACAAATATCCTCTTCTTTTTTTGCCTCTGACACAAACTTACACAGCAAACATCAGTTGTACCCGAAACATCCGTTTTAAAAATGTTTGTGCTCCATGATGAAGCAGACAAGGTGGATTTCCTGTTTTTAATGGGGGAGGAAAAGGAGAGGGAAGATAGAAAATGTTCTTACCCTTATAGAAGGATAAACAGAGTTTGGATTCTGAGGGCAAACAAGAAATTTCTGTTTCAACAGGACAAAGAGTGTTTAAACTCAGCTGACGAAGGCTGAGCCTTTGTCACAGAGGAATTTTAGTCTACAAAATGCCATCTAAGAGGCCAGTTCTAAGGGAGCAAAAACTCTCAAAAAGCAGCATTGCCAGGTAGTCACCAGCTTGATTGCTTTCAGTGAGGTTACCTGAACACCAAGATGCCACTTTAGTTTCTTCTTCATTAGAGGCCAAATATTCATTTAATCCACTATTCAGGAATCTGCTTAGTTCAAAACATAAGCAGAGCTTCCTGCCCAAGGATGCCACAGAGGAAGCATTGTTGAAGTCCCCCTTTGCGCTGCCATTAGGTCTGTCAAGTCTCCTCCAGAGCGGGAACAGCTGTGGAAGCTCTTCATTGGAGGGCTGAACTTTCAAACGACTGATCGGAGTCTGAGAAGCCATTCTGAGCAGTGGAGAAGACTCTGGGGCTACATGGTAATGAGAGGTCTGAACACTAAGTGCTCCTGGGGCTTTGGGTTTGTCACTCCTGCCACTGTGGAGGGGGTGGATGCAGTATGAACATCAGGCCTAACAGATGGAAGAGTGTGGAACCAAAGACTCTCAAAAACCAGGGACTACTTAACTGTGAAAACAGTCTTTGTTGGTGGCATTAAGATGGCACTGGAGAACATCACCTACAAAGCTTATTTTGAACAATTTGGGAAAATAGAAGTGATTAAAATCACGACAGACTGAGGCAGTGGAACATGGATGACCACACTGTTAGATTATTGTCACTCAAAAATATACTGTGGAGTCTGGGTCCCAACTAGGAAGTGAGGAGAGCCCTGCCAAGCAAGAGAGGGCTAGTGCTTTGTGTGGCCAAAAAGGTCAAAGTGGTTCTGAAAACTTTGGTGATGATCATAGAGACAGCTTTAGAGACAATGACAACTTCAGTGCTGGCTTTGATGTCAACCATGGTGGGCTGGATATGCTGGCAGTGGACAGAAGCAGTTTGGAGGTGGTGGACACTACAATGATTTTGGCAGTTTCAACAATCAACCTTAAACTGAAGTTAACTGGAGGGAGCAGCTCTGGTCCTTACGGTGGAAGAGGTCAATACTTGTCAAACTATGAAACCAAGGTGGCTCTGGTGGGCAGGTGCAGGAGCCAAGGAAGTCACAGGTTTTAATTACTGCCAGAAAACAAGCCTAGCAGGAGAGGGAAACCACAGCAGTGACAGTGAAGCTAGAGGTTAGAGCACATTTGTAAACTGAGCCAAGCACAGTGTGGCAGGGCCTAGCTGCTACAGAAAACTTTTTAGACAATGCTCACATTTGTTGGCAAAAAATCCCCAGGACTGTATTTGTGACTAACAGAATATTTTTAGTTTCTGTTCTGTGGAAAGTGTAAAGCATTCCATCAAGATTTTTAAAGCACATTTAAAAATGTTGGTTATCGCCATTAAAATGTTGCAAAGTTACAACAATTATTTTTAGCTTTTTTACTTTGATGATTTGGTATGACAACTAATCTTACAGAGAACGGACCCTCGGCCACACAGCTTTAAGTGTTTTACATGAATGAAGATTTCAATACTTGGCATTAGGGCTGGAGTTGTGGCTCAGAGGTAGAGTGCTTGCCTCAGTGCGGGACTCTGGGTTGGATCCTCAGCACCACATAAAAATAAGTGAAATAAAGGTATTGTGTCCCAATTACAACTAAAAAATAAATACATATAAAAAAAGACTGGCATTAGACCTATATCCTATATATCCATCTTCCTTTATCTAGGATATTGGTATTATGGCCATTTAATAAGTGAAGAAACTAAGGTTACATAATTTGACTTGTTAGAAAACTAGCAAGCAGCAAACCTAATTCAAAACCCAGTCTGACCTATAGGCCTACACTCTTAACCATATTATAAAGACTTTTATTTTTGTTTTTATTTTGAAACAGGGCCTCACTAAGTTGCTGAGGCTGGCCTGGAACTTGTGATCCTCTTGCCCCAGCCTCCCAAATCACTGGGATTACATATGAATACCACCATGTCTGGCTTGGCTATCTTTAAATCCTGGGAACCCAGAGTAAGGTCATCACAAGTCTGAGACTGCTTTCCCTACTTGTAAAATTAGAGAACTGTTCAACTTAACTCTCCCAACAGTGTGGAAGGAGGGAGGAGAGGATGGAGGTGGTGTTGAGAAACACATGTGGCAGGGATCCTTGAGCCATTTCATCTGGAGCAAAATTTTTTTGGGGAAATGAGATGTTCTGGTAGAAATAAAGTGAAGAAACTCTCTGGAAGGGTAACAGAATTTTTTTTTTTTTTTTTTGGAGCCAATGGACTCCAAGTAGTCTGGCATCAGGATATACCTTTCAAGTGCATGCAGATGCATACAGGCATATTTTTCTAGGGGAGAAGAGTCAAGATTTTTATTAAATATTCAAGAGTTCATAATTCCAAAAACAATTTAAGGACCTATAATGTCCCTCTTCAGCTTTATAGTCTTGGAGGAAACTGGCAATCTAAATTTGTAAAAAGCAACATGAGAAAACCTGCACTTTCTGATTAAAAGCCAAATGTTACTAGGTTATGATTAATAAGACATATTAAAGGTAACAATAACCTAATAAATTAGGTACCTACAATTAATGCTTCAAATTTGCTCTACTGGATACAGAGTTAAGGTAAATTATCTCATTTGGAATTGGCCTTTATCTGATACAGACAGTGTGTTTAAAATATTTTTTTTCAGAGTTACATACTTACAATAAAGCAAAGAAAAAAGTCTAATCACTAGTTATATATAAAGTATTTATTTTTATGCACATATTTACCTACAAAATTTACAGAAAATAAAACAAAGCATAATATATATAGAATACCCTCTAAGACTTCTTAGGAGCAGAGGGTTTTATTGCTGCAGTTCGAAGAAAAAATTTTTTACATGTGAAAGCCAAGATGAATACATTTATGTTAAATGGCAGCCTTGTTAAAAAGTTTTTGTCTTATTATTGAAATTTCAGCTTTATGTTAAATGAAATTTAAAAGATTGCTCATGAAATAATTTAAACTTCCAAAATCTTCTATTAAACAGGTAAAAGGCACCTCCAGTACTTTAAAATATTTACAGCAATCCCAATAGTTTAATTTTAAGGGTTATTATAGTACATGTGGCTGTTATACATACACAGTATGTCATTAACGCTCTCTAAACAGTGAGAATTGTAGACTCTAGTTTGTGGCACTGCTCCTATGTTATCCTGGGAATGGAGCAGGACACTCAGTCACACCTGTATAGTACTAGTGTAACAGTATATCCACCACAGCATTCAATCCAATTATCTAAAGCGACGACTATCAAATCCCCAAACAATACATAATTTATAACTAAAATTGTACATTCAGAAGACTTTGGGTGTTCTTAAAATTCTTAAAAAAATATAAAGTATATTTAGCATTAAATGAAAACAGTGAACTGAAAAATATGACAATAGTTGTGAGAGGTCAGTATCTGGTTTAACAAAAATTGTCAAAACATCTATAATTTCTTACAACATAATGGAGATGAGTTTTCCTCAGTCTAAGCGGAATCCAATGTTTTTCCTGCAGTACAATTAAAAGAGGAGTCACGAATGAAAGGCACACATAATAGCTGGTTTTGAAGAGCTGTGGGGATGGCAAGCAGATGTTCCTGAAAACACTGGTGCAGGAGAACAAAGTCCACACAACATTTTCCTCTTTAACATTGGCATTGATTTGCTATTTACAGTAGTTTGCAAAAATACATTATAAAAACTGAATGAGGTTCTGTTTCTAAGTTTAACTTAGTAACATACATACATACTTCATCTGCAAAAATCTTCGCAGGTGCTGAAGTACTAAAGTGACACTAATACTGAACACAGGTAATCAAAGGTACCAAAGCACTGATAACTTGAGTCATCACCATCATCAGGATAATTTGGGTATATATTGCACACTTCTTGTCAGTTGTTCTATAACCTTCACATATCCAGCTGCAAAAGGAATCCTTTATGGCTTTTTGCTGTATCACTTATTTGAAGAAAAGACTGTTTTAGGTCCTATAACAATGAATGCAGATTGTCATTGAACGTGAGGCCTAGGTTTCAAAATTAGTTTTCCCGTCTGTAAAAAAGAAAAATAATTTTTTCAATATAGTTCTATTAACATACATTTATTTATAAGCTTTAAAGGACATTTGCAGGAAATCAGAAATACTTAAAAATAGAAATACTTCTCTATACTTAGTCAATACTAAACAATTAATAGTTATGTCTTCAAAGTTTCCTTTTTATGGACTGAATTATTACTTTAACACACATGCACAAAGTTCTGGGTTCAATTTCCAGCATCAGAAACATAAAAAATAAAACCACACATATACATCTTTATTTGAAGAACCTGCCCACTGGTTACCTAGAAACCAGCCAATCAATCCACTTGATAAAATGCCAAACTGGTACAATTTATACTTCTTACCAAAGTCTGACACAAAAACCATTTCTCCTTTCCAACTTAAAAAAGTTTTAATTTCCTCACAAAAAAAGTAAAATGGTTTAGAACAACATTTACACACTGCTCTTTAATTATGTTTGAAATTTCATAAATAAATACTTTTTCCATTGTTTTATTCAGTATGCCGGTAAAACTGTGTAAGCTGAGTCAAGTTTACAAAAAAAAAAAAAATCAATAAAAATAATAGTTAAGTGCATGTTACATAATCCAAACAGTTCTGGGAATTTATCTTATGGAAACTAGATTCAAGTGTACAGATATACATACTATTAACAATGCATTTATTCAATATTTATCAAACACCTACTATGTGCCAGGACCTGTGTGAAGTGCTGGGATCCAGTAATGAACTAGACCAAGTCCCCTACCATCATGGAGCTTAAGTTCCATCATAGAATACAAGCACATATAGTATGGAAAGTAGGGAAACAACTGTATGTCCAATGGGGGATTAAATTATGATTCATAAAAATGGGACAATATGCAAATAAAAAAATCAAGACCGAAAATGAGATAAAGGACCTGCATGTGATTATTGCCCAATAACTGGTGGTGAAAGAAGCAAATTTGAAAAATCTAGACCATATTCCTTTTATAAGTCAATAAGAGGGCTTGGGGATTTAGCTCAGTAGAGGGTGGTTACTCACATGCATGAGACTCTGAGTTCAATCAGGAGCCCCCAGCACTCCTGCTCCCCAAGTCAATGAGAATATAAAACATGGTGGTTATCTTCACTGGTGAAATTTCAGATGGTTTTAATTATTTTTATCTTCAGTTTAAATGTGTTAAACTGTATGGATTTTGTTTACCTCTTGATTATTTCACTTAAATTTTGATCACTTAGTTTTTGGTTATTTCTTGATACCTTAGAATACTTTTTCCATTGTTTTACTGAGGCATAATTTTGATGCAAGAAAATGTGCAAAGGGCTGAGGGTATAGCTCAGTGGTACAGCATTTGCCCAGCATGTGTAAGGCACTAGGTTTTAGGCTCAGAGTGAACATACACTCAAACAACCAACAATGACCAAAGCAAAACAAAACAAAAAACAGAAAAGAATCTTGTAGTTTTGAATTTGATAAACATGATGTTCATGTAGCCACCACTCTGAGCAAGCTATGGAACATTACCACCCAGAAAAATCCTCTGTGCCCTATTCCAGCCAATGGTGTCTATTCCCTACTCCACAGGGCCATAACCACTTTCAGCTTGGCCCGTATTTGATTTGTGAATAAACTAGATCACATGTCTTCTTTTGTATCTGCTTCTTTCAATGTATTTCTGAGTTTCATCCATGTTAATTCATGTTTCACAATTTGTCCCTTTTAAATACTGAGTTCCACTGCATGCATATACCACTATTTATTTATCCACAGGCTTAGCCTATTTTAAATCTATTTTTAATCATAAGATATTAATGCAATCCCATTATATATATATATATAAAAAAATCAATACAGATACGCTAAGGCCATACTTTCTACCTAACTCAAATTCTAATTCTCTCCAGAAACTAATTCCAGTATGGGTTTATATTCACAAATATAAATAATAAAAATTTCATGTCTCATACATGAAAATATTTACAGGTGAAATGTATCACTTGGGATTTGTTTCAAAATAATCAGGAGAAGAATGTAGGCAAAGGAACATATAAAATAGGAATGGCTTTGAGTTGATTACTGACACTAGGTACATGGAAGCACATTATACTCTTCTCTTTAATTATATTGGAACATTTCCATAATTAAAACTTTAAAAATGTATCATACTATACATATTGTTTGGTAATATGTATATTTTATGCCTAACATTCTGTTTTGGAAATCTCCCTTAGATTTATTTATTTTCTAAGACATGGCTACATCACAGTCAATTTTACTACTCCCTTGTAAAGAAACAAAGATTGTTTCCATTTTTTCAGTACTGCAAAAGATGTACAGTTAATAACCTTGTATTTGCTTCCTTCTTTCCAAGTGCAATGGTTCCCCACCAGGTGGGTAGAATGGATACATCTGGAGGCCTAAGCCTGCACATTACAATTTATAACAACAATGAAAAGCTGCTCTCCAAAATGGCTGAACCAGTTTAAATTCCCAACACAGCAATATATGGGTACATCCATTTTACCATTAGTAATAGAGTTATCAAGGTATTTAACTTTTGCCGATAAGACAGGTAAAGCAAATGGAACTATTTCACTTTGCATTTCCCTGATAAAAATGTCTAGTCTCATGCTGCCAAGGATGGCCCCAAATTCCTAAGCTCAATTATCTTCCTGTCTCAGTCTCTGGAGTAGCTGGGATTACAGGCATGTGACATTGTGACCAGTTATCAATGTCTTTTTAAACATATTTAAGACTTTAATCTATATGGAATTTAGTTTTTTTATTGATGCAAGGGGAGAGCTAAATTCATTTCATTCCAAATGAAGAGCCAATTCTTTCTCTTACTTTGAAATACTATCTTTTATCCTCTAATTCTAAAAAAAAAAATGTGTGTTCAGTCTTTATTCTTCTCTATTGATCCAGCTGTTTTCTTATTGCCTTTTTTTCCTTTTTTGTGGTGCTGGGAATGGAACTCAAGGCCTCACACATGCTAGGCAAATGCTCTACTGCTGAGTTACATTCCCAGCCCCCTCATGCTTCTTTTGAGTTTTTATTCTAATTTTATATAATGAACAGGTATTACTTAATTTTTTAAATGGAGGTAAAAAATACTTTTATAAATAAAACAAGCAAATAGAAGGTAACAATCAAAACCATGAGATACTTGCAATGCACTGGTCCTCAATCTACTGTTTAAAACACAGCAGGCCATCTATCTATAGCCCACCAATTAATGTATGCCTTATTTTACAAAGATACTGAATACCACAAGATATAAACCAATATGTTTTGAGCTATTTGGGGCCAATATTTGTCATATTTTATTGAATCTAAGATGGCTTCAATTTTAGGACATATCATGACTGCATGCTATTAATAATGATTAAACTGTCAACTCTGCCAATTTAATTGATACTATTGATTATTACATGTACCTCAATTGTAGAGATACTAAAATGTAGAAAACTGTGTCTTCGAATCAACACTATAAGAGACATTCTATTAATTTCAGAGATAATTTATTATTAATAAAATGTCTGTTTTTCTAAACACTTGAGTTCTTTCATGTAGTTCTACAATTTTCTAACAAAAAGAATACTTACATCATCACAAGACATATTGTACTCTGCTAATACTGTTCGACATCGAGCTGCTATACTGAAGAAATGTGGTCAAAGAAAAATTTCTCATTTAAAAATAAGTTTCTAATAAGCACCTAGATAACCGAGAAAATGCTTTAGTTTTGTTCAGAGAATAAAGTCAATTGGTAGTAAAGGATACATTGACGGTGCAACTACTCTCTTGTGTATTCCAGCAAAGAACAAACCTATTAGAGTGATACAGCTAATTGTGAAAAATGGATGATTCCATAATGATGTGAAGAAGGACACCTGTAAAAGAAAAGTGAAATATAAAAATGTTAAAATCTTAAGATATTGATTGCAATCTCCCCACTTGTACAGAAATAAATGTAGTATTTTCATTATCTAAAGTACAAGAATTTGATGACTTCCAATAATCCTAGTTATCTTTATTGCTACTCTGTAAAACTGAAAATGATGTGTATAAGATACACATATAGCCTCAATATAGCAAGACAATACAGCAATATCCAGTCTATTCATTTCAAATACTTGAATCATTACAAATTCATTCCTATAATCAAATATTTACTAAATTCTGTGTTCAGTGAATGAAGATGAGGCCTGTAGTTAAATGTGATCTAGCTACTTTCCCTGTAAAAATTTCCTTAAGAGTGGGGCCAGCTCTGACATTCACAACCTGGTCCTGGTCAAATCTCTACCCCTGCCACACTTCCCCACACGTTACCTTCCCTAAGTGGCTAACTCCTACACACAAACCCTTATGGGCTCAGCTTCAGCAACACCATTCTTCCTCCAGGCAAAAAAATGAGTTTGGTTTTGAAACTACTGAGATTTTTAATGGTTACAGAATATTCAAGCAGAGAAAAAATGATTCATGGCTATCTGAATAAAACTAGAATTCAAGAGAAAGAAAAGACTTTTTTTTAGATCTGAGTATAATCTCAGATGATAGTAGAAAACGGGACAAAACACAATTCTAAGATATGCAGAGTTTAGGACCTACGATTAGAATAAGAGAGGGCATCTAAAACACATGACTGGGGAATAAAACAGGCTGAACAGAGAGAGAACAAGCATTTAAGAGAATCTAGGAGAAATCAAATTGGATCAGTTAACTAGATGGGACTAATAAATTCAAGCTAAGCACATCCCTACTCCACTTCAGATGTGTCCTATTTTTTTATTTGTTCTTTTTAAATATACATAGCAGTAGAGTATATCTGACATAACATACACGGAGTGTAACTTATTCTAATTAGAACCCCATTCTTGTGGTTGTACATAATGTGAAGTTTCACTGGTTGTGTAGTCTCACATGAACACAGGAAGATGAGTCCTATTTTTTAAGACAGAGAAGTAAACACGTGCATATTTCAAAACAAAGAAAAGCACCAGGTAGATGGTTCAGCAAGGCAATATTTAAAAAAAATCTGCCAAGTAAAGAGATGAAAAGCTGAATATATCAGGACAGAAGAAGCACACCAAAAAGACGAGATCCTAAAGAGAGGCTAATATTCCAGAGGAGTGTTTTCCTAAAACCTCTGAGGACTGTTTTGATTCCTGTAAGCCAGCTGTGTGGTCTGCACAGTTAGCAGATATAATGCTTTACTTTCTAATTTTAATTATGTCAGTCAGTTTTAGCCTCTTTTCCTCCATATTAACAATCAACTGCCGCCAAACAGCAGCTGTCCCCTTTGACCAGGCATCTGCTGCATCCCTTCTCTCACAGTCTCTTCCAGCTAGCATATGGCTTCTGCGTTTGCAACTCCTGCTTCAGTCACAACTGCTGGTTAAGACTCGTCAGGTCTGGGGTTATTAAATACTGAAATAAAAAGAGCCAACCCTAAGGCTAATGGTGATATTCTCACCTAATTTAGAAAATTATATTAACTACATAGTTTTGGTTCTATTTCAAATTACATTTAATTTTGTGTTTTATTAAGATCTCAACTAGCTGAAATCAGCTTATATTTTTCCCAATTAGAAGTCAGACTCATTTCCCAAGATAGATCTTTTTCAATCTTCTTGCCAGCCTCTTTCTACTCTCGCCCTAAAGATGAGTACCAAACGCAGTCTTGAGATCAGAATTTTACAAATGAACACACAGGAGAGTTTCCTGTCTGCCATAAAACCCCTCTATTAACATAAAACTCCATCACCAACTTCCCTTACTTCCTTATCCTTTTATATATCCCCTTTGGTGAATAGTCAGGGAGACTATATGCTAAATAAACCCTGGCCACCTGAAATTCCATTTAAACTGATAACAAAAAGCCTTACTCTGTTTTTCTCTTGTATAACCTAAAAGCTTATAAATAAAATTACAAGAAGTAGTGTTTTAATTAGAGTTTAAGGGGGGCAGGGAGGGTGTACCTCAGTGGTAGAATGCTTCCCTAGCATATATGAAGCACTGGGTTCAATCCTCAGCACCACATAAAAATAAATAAATAAATAAAATAAAGGTATTGCATCCATCTACAATTAGAAAAATAAAAATAAATTAAAAATTTTAAAAAGAAGAAAGGGGTTTTTAAGATTTGTGAAAATTATAACATTGTTATTATCTAAATAAAAACTGCACTGGGGGAAATAGTTCATGAAAAATTGAAGACTACTGCTTCTCTAATAAAAAAGCCAAAGTTTGAAATTAAGGCACAATATAGTAGAAAGAGGCAGAAATTTGAGAAACATTTTATCAGCTTTCATCAAAGAATGCTTCAAGAAATAACATTATGAAATCTGTTATTGCATTTGGTGTAGAAATGTTCTTGCACAGTGCCCAATGGGAGATTTCTTGGCATTTCCTATATTAAACTCCAGGCAGGAAATTTTTTACAGATAAATGCTGAGAAAGAAAAACTTTGCTAGCTCAAGGACTGATACATGTGTTCTCCTCAGACAACGAAAAGTGTAGAATTAACCTGTGACTTCACTGATTAGGTAACTCAGATTAATTGATAACTCAATTCTGGTATGGGGTTACATAGCCTATATACCAATAACCTGGTTTCCTTCCTGGTTTTGACCTCCTGGTCTTTTTTTTTTTTTTTTTTTAAAGATACCTTTATTCCATTTATTTATTTGTATGTGGTGCTGAGGATTGAAGCCAGGGTCTCACAAGTTCTAGGCAAGCACTCTACTGCTGAGCTATAGCCCCAGTCCCGCTAATCGGGTTTTTAATCACACTTAGTTTGCTATTTTGTCATGTTTCCTATAAATCACCCCAAAAGCTTTATGGGATGAAGAAACGTATTAATAGAGATAACTCAGAAGAAAATATAATTTATAAAAGCTGGCACTGATGACACTAAATAAACAAAGCAGGACAGAGATGTTCACACTGAAATAAAAATGAGATGTAAAAAAAATGGAAAATCTGTTCACAAACTCAGCAGTGAATTGAGAAATAACATAAATGGAGTAACATTTCTTAGGCCTTTTCCCTTGTAAAAATAATTCACAACAGTCAAAGTTTTCCTTAAGCAAATTAATGTAGGGCATATTTTAATAGAATGATTAATATCATTAGTAGTAGTTACAGGTAGCATATTAATAATACTTTACAATTAACAAAGAACTACTAGATCTCATTTAATCTACTAAAGATTTTAAAACGAAACTTCTACCTTTTGTGTCTCAGGATCTATTAACCAGTTCCAGGCACCAGTAGCTGTACAGACAGATACCACTATAAGCAGCACTGATGAAAGATAAACACGAAATTAGTAAGCAAATGTACCCTTAATACATGACACTACAACCACCAGTTCCTAATAAATGACAGTCAAGGAATGTAGCACTTCATTAAATAAAAAATTCATTGATTGGATTAAAGAATTAGGAGAATTGCCACAAGACCTTGAGGAATTCTCCTAAATATTCTGAACCTCAGTAATTGATAACAACTTCCTTATTAGTTAAAATTTATGAGAATGAAGATTAATGAAATTAAAACCAAGAATCCAGATGGTGAAACTTTAATATAAGATTCTATGTTATATAACTTTCACTGTGCTTTGTGATGATTTTGCAGATCTGATAAACAACCAAAAACTTCTCATTTTTTAATGTAAACAAGCCAAACAAAGACTCCTTTTTGAATGCACTGAGAATTCTGTTTAAAGGGTGCTGCCCTGCAGACAACTGCCTGCTGTTGAATTAACAAAGGTCAGTGTTAGAAGTATGGAGTCAGTGTGGAGCAGACCAATCAATATCAGATTTCCCATAAGGACTTAAAGGAAAGTGAGCATAGAAATTACAGCTAGTTTAGAGCTTGTAAAAGGTTTATTTTTTCCTACTAAGCTAGACTTATTTTAGAAATTCTAAATAGATCAGAAATAAAACTTAAGCATGAATGGTGTTACTAAAGAACTGTAAATGGGCATGAAGAGCTAGTTTATATTCTGAAGGTGAGGACAGCTGCATATCTTTCAGTTAGGATACATAAAACTTTCAAATATGCAGATCAAAAAAAATACTAAAACCTTATTTCTTCCAGAGTTGGAAGAGTTAAATCACTGAAAAAATTAATTTAATAACAAAATCAAAATTTCAAATTTATGTTCTGAGCTAAAAGAAATTTCAATTTCTTTTTTTAAATGTGGATATTTTATTTTTTATTTATTCTAATTAAACTCAATTTCTTATAATTCTGTATTTCCAGAAACAAATATACAATATCACCCAATTTTCTTCAAATGAAGTAAAACCAAAATTAAAATACCAGAAAGAACCTTATACACATGCTTTTTATTTGATTGGCGCATTAACCAAGCTGATGTCATTTATATTTCAGCACTGAGACACATGTCAGAGGAAGAGTAAAGTGTATTCATTGTATCATTTTATAAAACAGCAGCATCATATGCATTTTAAAAGATTCTCAAATAATAGTGAAACAAATTTTTGGGGGAGCAATTCCTAGTTAAACCAGAGAATATGATAAAATCATTACTTCAGGATTCTGACCAACCAGAATTGAAGTATATGATTAAAACTTCACAAATAGATCTAATAAAAATTTCACAAAAAAATTCTGATGTGGGAGGAAAAACCCTTAACTTCAACATTTCTTTTTTGGTCCTGCAAACTAAGTTACAATTAGAAATGAATTATGTTTTTGGGGTGCGGATATAGCTCAGAGGTAGAGTACTTGCCTAGCAAGCTTGAGGCCCTGGGCTCCATCCCCAGTACCACCATAAAAAAAAGTATGACCTCAATGTATGCTACTGTACTTTCTTCTAGGCAGGAATTAAATTTCAACTGTGAACATCCAAGATATTAGCTCATTATGTCCCATGGTCTTATACAGAATTTGAAAACTTAGAACTTAATGAATTAAGACTGGTCCACAGCCAGCATGGTGGAACATTCAGTTATTAGAGAGGCAGGGACAGGAGGATCACTTGAGCCCAGAAGTTGAGACCAGCCTGGATAACATGAGACCCCACTGAAAAAAAGAACTGGTCCTAACACAAGTTAGCAAAGCTTTTTGTTTGATATCTCTTCACTTGTGTATTTGTCCATATTTCCTACATAGTATTTTTAAATGGGGCAGTAACTATAATTCATTCAAATAATATTTTGCAGCACTGATATTTATGAATAGATAGTAATAATGTGAATTGCTTGTCTGGGTCAGGCTCCAAAGCTGTGCAATTATGCAGTAAAATTCAACTAAGAAATTTAATAATCTTGGCAGATACACACTAAATATTATGATTTTAAATTTTTTGATGCTGGGGACTGAACCAAAGGCCTGGCACAAACTAAGCACATACTCTACCACTAAGTTATAAGTTCCAGCCAAAATGTAGTTTTTCTTTTTCTACTACTGGGGATTGAAACTGGGGTGCACTACCACTGGGCTACATTCCCAGCCCTTTTCATTTTATTTTTGAGACAAGCTTGCTAAGTTGCTGAGGCTGGCCTCAAACTTTTTTTTTTTTAAATTATTTATTTATTTAGTTTTCGGCGGACTCAACATCTTTGTTGGTATGTGGTGCTGAGGATTGAACTCGGGCCGCAAGCATGCCAGGCCAGTGCGCTACCGCTTGAGCCACATCCCCAGCCCTGGCCTCAAACTTTTGATCCTCCTGCCTAGGCCTCTTGAGTTGCTAGAATTACAGGTGTGTGCCACTCCATCAAGCATTTTTTTTTTTTTTTTGAGCGCTGGGGATTGAATACAGGAACAGTCTACCACTGAGCTATATCCCCAGCCCTTTTCATTTTTAGATAGGTTCTCATGATATTGCTCAGCTGGCCTTGAACTGAGTTCTCTTGTCCCAGCCTTGGTGGTAGCTGGGATTACAAATTCACTCCACTGTACCCAGCTGCCTTTTCTTAAAATTTATTTCAATACTTTGTAGGCAAATTGTAAAACTGTTAAAAAGGGTAATAAAATTTGTATTACTTGTGTTCTTATCTAAATAGTTATAGTATCTTTTATAACAAATTAAAGTGTATGTATTTTTTTGGGAAAAATTAAAATTCATCCATAAAAAATATAGTGTTCTTTTAGAGTAGCCAGTTACAATGTTCCTTTTCTTAAATATTTCTTTGTAATGCCTTGTTTGTGATGTTAAATAAAGTTTAAAATTGTTTAAAGAAAAATCTTATGAATTAGTAAAGCAAGCATTTGTTAATCAGAAGTTTTATGTAAAAGCAAATCAGTCCTTCTAAGGGATAAAAGATCAACTATCAGTTTATCCTCCCATACAAAACATTGAGGAACTTACTTCTCCAACGTCCAGTGGCAGGTTGCAAACAATGAATATATTCAGTAAGTCTCCTCTCGAAAGCCTTGAGATCTAGGTAAAAAGATTTCGGTTCTCTAATTAGCCACTCCAACTCTTTTTGAATCTATCAAAAGGAAATTTTAGATAGACTAAGTGCTTCAGATCTCACACACCAACTTATGTGTATCACTGCACTGTTTATTTACTGTAACAGTTTTAACCACGTGACAAAAACATTAGATTTCCAATTTCACGTTGAGGAAATTGGCTGGTTCACTTTTAGAAGCTTCAAAAACTGGTAGGTGGAAAATCAGCAACTTCAACGGGCACCAAAACCCAAGGGCGGAAGGCTGCAAATCAAAGAATTAAAAAGAAGTTGTCGAGTTCTAATTCTCTTGGAACCAAGAACTTTCTACTAGAACACCACCAAAACCTTCGAGGACTGCCATTATCCGGTTGCGCCTTCTAAGTCTATTTCTTTACTAGACTTATTGACACTTGTAACGTGTGTGTGCGTGCATATGTATATGTGTGTGTGTGTGTGTGTGTAAAAACTCTAGCCTTTATCCTTATCCCTCTGCAAGGGTTACAAGGTGATCTGGGTGGCACCATCAAAGCGCCTACACCTTGCTCTAAGACCGGGCGCCCGAGGTGCTTGCTCTGTAAAGGAGGTAGGGTTTCATTTCCACGCTGGCGTTTTTAAACCTTCAGACCTCGAAGCACTTCCTAACCCCGAAAGTTACCGGAAACCACGGAACCAACGAGGGATTCAGCTCTCAGCTCGTGAGGTTATCGGGTATGGAATGAAACCGAGTCAGCACCCCGTAACCTGCGAGGGGCAAGCGTTCGCCAATGAACAGAAAATAAAAGTGCAGCCCTGCAGGAGCTCCGCGGTCCAGGCCGGGGTGGCTGGGGCGGCTAGAGAGGGGGCGCGGGGGAGGAGAGAGCTGACGCGCCGCCCCCGGCATGGGGCCACCTCGCCGGCCCCTGCGCACCCCCAGAAGCTCCGGGCCGCATCACTCCATCCTCCACGGCCTCCGCTGTCCGAGGGGGGGGTCTCCGCGACGCCGCCCCCACCCCCGAGCCCCGCCGGTTACCGGGAGGAGCCCCAGGACCATCCTGGGTGACCCGCCTTACCTTCCGCCTGCTCCAGCGAGTTCATTTCGGGCGGCAACTCCGGTCACCGCCGCTGCCCCGTCCGCATCGCAGCCCCGCGGCCCCCGCCCGGCCCACAGCGCCAACTCCCACCTCTAACCGCTCCCTTCTACCCCTCCCCGTCGCACCGCCCCTTACCTAGATCCGCTGCGCTCATTGGGTACCTCTGCCCGACTCGCCAACTAAGACGATTTTCTATTGGCTAATTTTCGCACTAGCCTCGGGATCCAGCGTTGGACGGTCAGCCGGAGGGACCAAGAACTGCTGGAGGCCGGACTGATGTAACGCTGATGCCGCCTCCTGCCCCGGGGAGGAACTGCAGGTTACCCGAATCGTTTCGTTCATTCTTACACTCCTTCCTAATTCCCTGCTTGCTTCTTTCATTCATCAAATTGATCGCCCACTACCTTCCGGGCAATATTCTGGTCGGTATCGAGGGATATAGAAATCCACAGGTTTCCCCCTCCCCTCCAGGAGCTCAAGGAGAAATCAAATATGTACAGAACTAGGTAGAACTCCAAATGGTGGATTCTCTTAATTATGGCACCTCTTTCCCAGATACCCAACCCCTTAAACATTTCTTTCTTGCTTTCTTCTGACGTCACGTATCTTTTATAAACCATAAAGAAATCTCAATATCTATAACTTTAAAAAAGATCTGGGAAAAAAAAAAGATCTGTAAGGGGTTGAGTACACTTATATTTGATGACTGTGCATTCTTGCCTATTTCCTGGTGATGATTCATTTATTCAAGAGTGATTGCATGACGTGCTAGGCACTTTATACAGTTATGAGCAAGATAGACAAGATTCCTGCCCTCAAAGTGTAGGAGTTATAGCAAGCAATAAACATGTAAATAAGTAATTTATTTCAGATAAGGATAATTTTATGAAAGAAATAGCAGGGGAATAAGATATGAGATAAAGTAGGTTAACAGGAGTAGTATTTGAACTGAGAACACCAAGATGACAGAGAAGTATCCAGCCGTGCAAAGATGAGGACTAAGAAGGTTCGAAGCAGCTGGCCTCCCCCGCCTGCACTACCGGTATTTTGTGTATTTTATTCACTCTCAACTTTCTACTTCCTCCCTTTCCAGCAGCATTCATTGACATACCCACTATTATTTCATTTGGTAGGTTCCTCTACTGTAGCACTTTTCCACGTTTTCCATTTAGGGAGACTGCCTCTGGACCAAACCCTTTACGTGCATTATCTTATTTAAACTTGCACAGTGATATTTTTTAAACTGTGGGTCAAACCCTTTAGGTCAAGAAATCCATTTAATGACCCATAACCATTATTTTTTAATGAACTAAACTAAAATTTTAAAGTAACATCATTGGGAATGAGGATATATTTAGTTTCCTGGTCATTTGTTTTAGCCGTGTGTATAGGGCTTTGTGTTCTTATCAAAATGTAAATTGTATATACCTAACTGAGGGTTCCAGTAAACAAAAGCTTTTTTGAAAATTTGAAAGGCAGGTATTCATAGGCCAATTTTACCACTGAGAAAAGCAAAATGAGCCCAGGTCTTAGAATTACCATCATAGCCCGGATGGAGGCCTTAAGTCAAACTACCCCTTTTGACTTCTTGCTCAATGTTCCATTTCTCTATCTCAAAGTCCAGTTCATCACATTTCTCTTTGGCACCAAGCAGTGCTTAGAGAACCGCCATTGAACATCCGTTTTATGACAGGCTCTCCTGGGCTAGATGCTGGGGAGGTGAGCAGTGAGACAAACTGAGGAAGAGGATAAGTGGGAGGTTTGCTAATTTGCCTTCAAAAGAGGCAACTGTGATCTTTGCAGGGCTTTTGTTTGCCTGAGTGGCGTGTGCAAATTTTGAGCAAGAGCCTGGGATAAGAGAGGGAAGAGGAAGGGCTGTCTCCTGGCCTCTTCCCTCTCCATTCTTTGTTTTCAAACATGCTCAAACAAATGTTGAGCGTTGCCTTTGCAGAGGTGAATTTTATTAGCCCATCATGGGCCTTTATCTGTATGGATCATAGTGTGACTGCTGTTGACTGGTGACGAGTCCTTGCTTCCCCAATGTTGAAGAATAACACCAGAGAGCACACCGAGGCAAGGTCAGAGTGGAAAATTAGAAGTTTATTAAAGGACAGCAGAAAAGACTTCTCCCGGAGGAAGAAGGGGACCCAAGAAGTGGAATCCGTTGAAGGATGAATGTGTTCCCCTTTTTATAGTTTTTGGTGATGGAATGTAGGTGGGAAGGCCGGAAGGGTTGGAACACAGGTGGGCCAAAGAAGTAATCTGGGCACTTCTGAGTCAAGTTTGCTGTTCATTAACGTTTCTTTGGGATGGGATATCTTCAAATCTGTTGGGGGCTGTTTCCTGGACTTCATTAACATTTCGAGAGTTGCTCAACTTTTCCAGAAATTCATTCTCAACATGGCCTCCATTTTAGATTTCACTCGATGTTAGACCTGATTTACCTAACTACACTGACTACCTAATTTTAAATCTGGCTTCAGTAGGACTTAAGTAGGGGAGGAGTAGAGGAAAATAGAACCCAGAGTCCCACTAAGGAATTTGGAACCTATAGCAATGAGGAGACCAAAGGGAACAGATTTATAGAAACATCATATTGATACGATTTCACAAGAAGATAGTTCCAGACCCTGGGATGTGAGCTGAGGGTACTAGGACTGCCTGTAATCCCAACAACTGGAGAGGTTGAGGCAGGAGGATCAAAAGCTCAGGGCCAGCCTGGGCAACTTAAAAGGACCCTGTCTCGAAATATAAAATAGGAAGGGCTGGGCATGTAGCTCAGTGTTCGAGAGCCCCTGGGTTCAATCCCAGTGAAACACACAGACACACACCAAGACAAAACACCAAAGACCTTAAACCCTGGTGGTAAGATGAAAGTAGGCTTCTAAGAGGGATAGCTAAAGAAATAGCTAAGGTTCGTGATCTTTCATTGGGGGGTCTGGCACTCTGTTTTGAGAGGGAGCTCTGTGGCCACGGGGTGCTATCACACCACTTCAGAGATAAGGATAGATTAGCAAATGAGTTGACTAATCCCCAAACCCCTAGCTGGAGCTCTTCTCATCCACCTTCTCCACCTGGTGCAGAAGGTCAATGATAGACTCAACCTGATCTTTTCTTAAAATTGGGAGCCATCTCACCACAAAGCCATGAAAAGTTAATTTCGGCTTTACTATAAATTACTGCAAATTCTGAACCTGCTTGGAATGCCTGCCCGTGCCTTGAACTCACCCATGCCTGGCTCTCTGACCAGATAGCAGCCCTCTCTGAAACTTAGTGACACCTCATAAATATTGGCCTTCCCTGGCCAGACAACGACCCTCTCTGAGTCTCTAATGGTCCTCGTAAATTCTGATGTTGGGGCCAGCAAAAAATGTAAACTACCATTTGTGTGATGCTCCTCAGAGTTCTGTTATCTGTAACCCCCCCTTTGTGTAACTTTCTGGGCTATAAAGCTGGGCTGCAGGAAAGCTGGGGTTGCTGTCTTGTTCCCACCGTTTTGGGAGGGAGAGGCAGCCCGGCCGGTAGAAATAATAAGCTTGCTTTAATTTGATTTTAATTGGAGTCAGTGGTCTTTTCTTGTGTCCTGGTGTAACAGTCAGTGGGCTCCACCCTACACACGGATTAATGTTCTATCCCTTCTCACCACCAGCACTGCGGCCACCACACCACCACATAGATCCTGTTACTACAAGCGCCTGTCACTGGTCCTCCGCTTCCATCCTTGTTCCCAGTAGTGGTTTGTAAAACACCAAAAGATACTGTTTCTCTCTTCAGCTTAGAACTCCCCCACTGGCTCTGCAAAGTTACTCTGACTATGCTTTATCATACTGTTTTCCTCCTCAAAAAATTTTGCAAGCTGGGCCTGGTGCTGCATGTATGTGATCCTGTTGAATCAGGAGGCTGAGGCAGGCAGATGGAAATTTCAAGGCTAAGCTCAGCAATGTAGCCAGGCCCTAAGCAGCTTAGCGGGACTCTGTCTCAAGATAAAAAATTAGAAGGGCCAGGAGTGTGGCTCCATGATAAACAACAACAACAACAAAAAAAACCTAGGTTCAATCCCCAGTGCTGCAGATAAATAACTAAATAAAATAATTTTGACAAACTCCTCACACACTTTTTAGGTGACATCTAAAAATTCCATCATGGATTTCAAAATTTATAAAAAGATGTGATTTCTGGTACAGGGTAGATACTGACTTTCAGAAATAAAGCAATTTCATTTTTTTTCTCTTTTTTTGCAGTGCTGGGGATTGAACCCAGGCCTTGTACATGCAAGACAAACACTCTACCGCCTGAGTTATATCCCCAGCCCCCAGATTTTATTATTTTTATGAAGTATTCAAAGGCATCTAAACACTATGCAATTTGATATCTACCATCATCCCTTTAAAAATATATGATTATGTCTTATGAATATATATGATTATGTCTTATGAATATAGATACAAAAACCCTTTTAGAAAACCGTTAGCAAATCAACTTTAACAATATAAAAACAAGATTATGTTGAGAGCCACAGTTTAGTCGGAATGACGCCTGGCATTTTGCTGGAGGGAATGGTTGAAAGGTGTCCCTGCTTTGGGATTAGGGCGGCTCCAGGATTAGGGCGGATCCTGCTGCCTCAGGTGCCGCTACTTTGGAGTTCTTGTGGAGTTCTGGGGTGGGGGGGCGTTGTGAGAGAATTGGCACTAGGAGCCCGGTGGAGGGAGTATGTTCCCAGGAAGTGTGTGTAGACTGCCGGTGAGAGTTTGGGAATAAAGAGTTGCTGTTTGAACCTACAAGGTTTGGTGGCGGCTCAGTTATTTTGTGCCCAGCCAGACTGCGGCAAGATTATACACCACAGTGAAATGTGATTTATTGCAGGAATGCAAAGTTGGTTTAGCATCAGAAAATTCGTCATTCAAAATAGCAACAGAATAGAGAACAACAATCCCATGATTTGATGAGGATGTCAAGAATTGGGGGTGCTCAAACATTGCTAATATCAATTTAAAATGGTGCAGCCACTTTGGAAAACAGTTTGACAGTCCCTCAAAAAGATAAGCACACAGTCATTATATGAACCTGCAATTTCACTCCTATGTATATACCCAGCAGAAATGAAAAGACATTCATGCAAAAACTCAGCTGTGGATGTATAGAGAAGAACTGTTTATAGTAGCCAAAGAATGGAAACAACTGAAATGTTCAGCAACTAATGAATGGATGAACACACGAAGCTCCATGTTAGGCAATGGAATAGTATTCAATAATAAAAAGGAATGAATTTCTGATACATGTTGCTAAATGGATGAACCTTGGAAGCATGGTAAGTGAAAGAGGTCAAATACAAAAGACAACATACTATATGTTTCCATTTATGTGAAATATCCAGAGTAGGTAAGTCTACAGAGATGGTAGACTTATGGTTGCCAGCCATTTGGGAAAAAAGAAAATGGGGAATGTTGACAAAGAGTAATAGATTCCTACCCAGGGGAATGCAAACGTACAGGAATTACATAGACAAGATGGTTGCACAACTTTATAAATATACTTAAAACCACTAACTTGTACACGTTAGAAGGGTGAATTTTATGGCTTGTAAATTATATCTCAATTTTTAAATATGGGGGGGATCTCCCAATTATATTAATAGCTGCAGAATAATCATTTGACAAAATCCAACTTTCATGATAAAAAAATCACTTGACAGAGTAGGAATAGAAGGAAACTTCTTCTATGTGATAAAAGACATCTATAAAACCCATACTTAGCAACACACTTTAAAAATTTTGTTTAGTTGTGGGTAGACAAAATACCTTTATTTTATTTATTCATTTATATAGTGCAGAGTATTAAACCTAGTGCCTTTTGTGTGCTAGGCAAGCCCTCTACCACTGAGCTACCACCCTAGCCCTTAGCTTCACACTTAAGGTGTAAGACTGTATGCTTTCCTCTAAGATCAGGAACAAGACAAGATTATCCACTGTTGTTCAACATTGTACTGGAGGTTCTCACCAGGGTAGTTTAGGCAAGAAAATGGATCAAAAGAACTCTGATCAGAAGAAAGAAGTAAAACTCTGTAGATGGCATGATCTTTTCTGTAAAACCCAAGAAATTAGCAAATAAGAACTAGCACATGAACTTGCAGTGTTGCAGGGTACAAGATCAACACACGAAATCAATTGCATTTCTCTACACTCCAATGAACAGTCCAAAGATGAAATTAACAGAACAATTCTTATCATCACTGAGAATAAACCACTTAAGAATAAACTGAGTGGTGGCACACACCTGTAATCCCAGCAATTTGGGGAATTGAGGCAGGAGGACTGCAAGTCTGAGGTTAGCCTTGGTAACTTAGACCCTGTCTCAACATGAGAGATAAAAAGGATCGGGATGTAGTTCAGTGATAGAGCACCCCAGGTTCAAACTCCAGTGTAAAAAAAATAAGTAAATTTAGCAAAAGAAAGGCAAAACTACAAAAACATTATAATTACACTGAAAGAAAATGACCATTCCTAAATAAATGTAAAGGCAGATCACATTCCTAGATTAGAAGACATTGTCAAGAAGGCACTGCTCCTCAAAATGATCAGTGCAGGGGCTGGGGATGTGGCTCAAGCGGTGGCGCGCTCGCCTGGCATGCGTGCGGCCCGGGTTCGATCCTCAGCAGCACCACATACCAACAAAGATGTTGTGTCCGCCAAGAACTAAGAAAAAATAAATAGATGTTAAAAATTCTCTCTCTCTCTCTCTGTCCCCCTCTCTCTCACTCTCTCTTTAAAAAAAAAAAAAATGATCAGTGCAATCCCAATTAAAATATAAGATTTTTTCGTTTGTTTTGTAGACATTGACAAATTGATTCTAAATTTCATGTGGACATGCAAGGGATCTAAAACAGCCAAAATAATTTTGGAGAAAACAAATGAAGATGGAAGTCTCACACTTCTCAATTTCAAAACTTACTACAAAGCTATAGTAATCAAGACTGTGGCACTGGCCTGTACCATGCAAATGTATAGCTGGACATAGGAATCAATGGAATGGACTTGAGGGTTTAGAAATAAACTCTGTATTTATGATCAACTAATTCTTGACAAGAGTGCAGAGATAATTCAGTGGGGAAAGAATAGTCCTTTCAACAATTGATATTGGGACAACTGAATGTCCACATGCCTAAGAATGAGTTGAACCCCTTCCTCACACCATACACAAAAGTCAATGCCCAGTGGATCAAGTAGGAGCTAAAACTAATAAGTCATTTAGAAGAAAACTTAGGAGTAAATCTTTTTGACTTGGAGCTGGGCAAAGCTTTCTCAGATACAATACCAAAAGTGAGGGAGCAAAGAAAAATGCATAAACGGAACTTCAACCAAGTTAAAACTTGCCAGACACTGCGGTGCATGATTATAATCCCAGTGACTGAGGAGGCTGAAGCAGGAGGACTGCAGATTGAAGGTCAGCCTAGGCAATTTGGTGAGACACTGTCTCGAAATAAAAAATAACAGGAGGTATATCTGTCCTGGACATTTAACCCTGACCCTAACACTAACCGGTAGTTCAATACCAAGTACTAGGGGAAAAAAATTCAGAACTTTGTGCATCAAAGGTTTTCACTGAGAAAAAGAAAATAGAAATCACAAAACCTGAGAATACATTTGTGAATCATGCATCTGATAAGGGACTCAGAATTTATTTAAAAAAGAAAAGAAACCCTCATACAACTCAACAATGAAAAGACAAGTAACCCAATTAAAACACAGAGAATCTGAATAAATATTTCTTCAAAAGAAGATGTACAAAAGGCCAACAATCAGATGAAAAGAGGCTCAACATCATTAACCATCAGGGAGATGCAAATCAAATTACAACACAGTGAAATATTACTTAATATTTATTAAGATGAGTATTATAGTAACAACAAGAAAATAACAAAAAACAACAAGTGTTGTGGAGGATATAAAGAAATTGGAACACTTAAATATTGCATTTAGTAATTTAAAATGGTGTAGCCTCATTGAAGAAATAGTTTGGCAGTTTCTTAAAAAGTTAAGCATAAAATCACTGTGTGACGCAGCAATCCAACTCCTACCTAGCTGTGAAAAGTGAAACATACATTCACACAAAGACTTATGTGTACCAGGTGTGGTGGCACATGCCTATAATCCTAGTGACTCAGGAGGCTAAGACAGGAGCATCTCAAGTTCAAGGCTAGCCTGGGCAATGTTGTGGGGACCCTGTTTCAAAATAAAAAATGAAAAGAGATTGGGGGTATCTCAGTGGTAGAATGTCCCTGGGTTCAATCTCCAACACTGACAAAAATTGAAACAAACAAAAAAGACTAATATGTAGCATTATTTCTAATAGTAAAAAAGCAGAACAGATGTCCACAGGCCAATGAATGGAATATTATTCAGCAATAAAAAGAAGTTTTGGCCAATGCTACTGAGGTAGGACAGAAGGAATAAGAAATAGGTGGAGGGGAGATGTAAAGGTAATGAGGTCTGAATTCAGAAGTTCCACATCATTTTCCAGGTCTGTGACTCTCTAAGCCACAGTATTTCCTGGAGGCTGTTGTTCCCAAATCCTGGAAACTCAGTAGATCTATCTGTCCACTGTTAATCGCCCCCACCAACAAGTAGATTAAAGGAAGAAAGATGCAATATCTTGGGGAACTTATAATTTAGGGGAATTTCTGACGTTACAAAATGATCCATCAGATAAGGAAGACCTGTCTGTAAAACTGGAGATCCTGATTGGCCAGACCACCATAAATCCTCTTGAGACCCCCAGACTGATATCTATCCTATATACCTCCCCCTACCCACCTCTCACTGTGTCAGGCTGACTTTAAAAGAAGAGCCTGGATCCCCCCAAAATGAACCTCTCCATGTGGAGAAGGCCCCCATTCTCCCTTGAGTGAGTGTATTCCTTAATTCACCCCAAAAGGCGTCTCTCTCTTGAGAATGCCCCATTCTTCCTTAACAGGAATCTACTTTCCTAAATAAACCTCTGTCTGTGCCTCTGACTGCTGCGTGCTGAAATTCTCTTCTATCAGGTGAGCCAAGGACTTCACTGGTTCTGAGTCGCGTTCCCCCTTCTCTCTGGGAACTCCTCAGATCCTTCTTTGGAGACTCCGCAACATAGATGAACCTCGAGGACATTGTGCTCTGTAAAATAATCCGGTCACCAGGTGACAAACCCTGTGTGAGGCTCCTTGCACGAAAGACCTAGAGAGTCCTCAAATTCGTGAAGATAGGAATTGAATGCAGGTTGCTAGGGGCGGGAGAAGAGGAGAGTGATGGTTTAATAGCTGTAGACTTTCAGTTTTGCAAGAAGAAAAGCGTTCTCTGGTTGGACATGGGTGTTAAAAGACAAAAATTACAACATATTTTAAGATCTTTCTTGGCTTTTACTTGTGGTTCTAGACTAGAGGAATACTTCACTCTATAAAATAGAATGAGTGCTCTGATGAGCTGAGCAGAGGAGTTTGGTTTTATAGACAGAAAGGGGCTGAGGAAGGCAGAAACAGAGAACAGAAACTAGATTGGTTGTTTGGAAGTTGTTATCCTTGGAAAGGCTAAAGTAGGGAGGACCTGCCAGGTGGCTGAAACTGCATGGCTTGCTGATAGGGCTGTTATCTCTCATCCTTCTGATTTTTCAGAAGGTCAGAGAACCAACTTGTTTTGGTTTGGTGACATGAAACTTTAGCAGGAGGGACTCCGTTTTGTTCTTCTGGGCCTCGTGCAGAAGCTCAGTCCAAACCAATGGTGATGGTTGTACCCTATACATGTCTCTAATACCACTGTTAGGTTTAAACATGGATAAGGGATGGGGATGTAGCTCAGGGATAGACAGAGTGTTTGCCCAGCATGCACAAGGCCCTGGGTTCTAAAGCCAGCACTGGGGGTGGGGGGTGGATGACCCATAAGATGAATGCTTTTTATCCTCCAAAAACTGTTAGCAAAGATGCGTTTAACTCACAATATGACAGTGTTCCCCACTGCTCCTGAGCATATGGGCTTGCACATGCAAGCACCCTACCCCTCCGCTACAACCCAGTCGTATTTTATGTCTTGTATTTTCATCAAAAGCTTGAAGGAGCTGACTTTGCTCATTTAATTGATAGACACTGCTCACCATAGACTCTAATTGGCAAAGCCAGTCCTTATGGTCAAATCCGTCAGTGGAATCAGACTTTGTTTTTGTCAGAAATTTTGCTTCAGTTTTCAATACAAATCCCCATGAAAATCTACATGAGCCCAAATTGTTCATCTCCAAAGCAATTGCTTGGCTCCTAACAGAAAATCTCTACCAGACCAGTAGACCACGGATGTAGGATGGACGGGTTGAAGGTGTCCTTAATTCAAATAAGATGTCCTCTTCTTCCTGCAGCTGGGTCCCCTCTCCTGTGACCAGGGTCGGGCCCCATCGTCAGTCATGGTGAGAGGGGGCCTTTCTCTTGTGGAGTCAAAGGGGGTTGTGACGGGGGAGTGGAAGACCCCAGGTCCCAGAGGGCAGATTCTAGGAGTCATGGTCTTCCTCCCTCCCTCCGCCAGGAGGCCCAGGGAAGCCATCTCAAAGGACATGGCGCTTAAGTCTCTTCACCCATCTTCATGGTTTTAGTAAATGACCCAGCATCTTGACAGTCCCTCAGCAAGAACCCAGGGGTTGTCCTTGCTTCCGTTCTTAACCTCACATTCATGATTCTATTACCTCCCAGATCAATCCCACAGCTGGTCACTGCCACCTCCCCCACAATCACCTCAGTGCAGGCTTCCGACCATCACTGTTGCCTAGGGTCAGCACAGAAGGACCAGGTCAGACGGAGGATCAGCCAAAAGCCTTTGTTCAGGAGCAGAGTCATGCCTCTGGTGGACCCGCCATCCTGGTGGAAGACGAGTTACTGAACAAAGGAGGGGACTGGATGACATAGTTATGCCAAGAGGTGACTTATTTAGTGAGCAGTCAGCTTGGGCACTCAGGAACACCGGGGTCAGTTTGGGTGAAATGGGAGTGGGGTCTGGGGTCAGCGGTCAGTCTCCGGGAGTTATCTTACTGGACCGGGTGGAGGGCCTGGGGAAAGGATTTGTTTAGGGAAGGATCTATGCTTTGGCCTCTTCCCAGAGGCTGCTTTTCTAGGTTTGATGGACACCTTCTCCCTAGGGCTTTGTCACCGGGAAAGAATGTTCTGGGAAGGGATTTGTGCTCTCCATGTCCGGCTTTCCTTCTCACTCCCCTTTTCCCAGGCCTGACTATTTTGGGGTTTGTCATTTTCCATATCTAATTCCTAGAAGATTCCAATAGTGTCTCCTCACGTTGCCTCTGGTCCCTCTGCTAATCCTCCTTCACCCAGTGACCTCCTGCCCCTCCTCAGTTCCCATTGTTTTCTTTGCACTTTGAATAAAATCTGAATGATATCTGACCTTGCAGAATGACCAAGTTGTCCTGGGCAAACCAGGACAGCTGGTCCCTCTGCTCGAGGCCTGCAGGCTCTGATCCTATCTGCCCTGTGAATCCCGCCCCGCCTACTCCTCTTCTCCCGACCCACCCGCCCCCCAGGCTTGCTGGGCTCCAGCCCCGTGGGTTCCTTGAAAGACCCGCGCTTGTCTCTGGATCTTGCACTTGCTGGTTGGTCTCTTTGGCCCTTCCTTGCCCGGCTTGTTCATGGAACAGGCTTCGGCTCAGGGCACCCTCCTCAAACAGGCGTTGGGTGGCCCCAGCTCAGTACTTCCCCTGCCATGACCACTGGCCCCCTGCTCCTCCTCCGTGCCCGCTGTGGCATTTGAAGGTCTCTGTGCCTCACTGCTCTCTCCCACAAAATAGAGTCAGGTGCCATCCTCAAAGGACGGCGGAAGAGACGTCATGAGAGATACCTTGCCAGGCCCTCGACCATTTCTAGATCATCAGAAGTGCTTCGTGTTATCTGTAAAGATTGCCCGTCCCCCTTCCCCTCCGTACCTGTGAATGTCTGATAGAATCACATGAATTTGCTCCATGTCGAATGTCCGTCTCTCCAGTGCGAATGTGGACTGATTTAAGGCCAAGGTCTATTTTACGTCCCTCAGGAACTGGATGACCACACAGGCACGTGAATGTGATGAATGTCACTGAGCCACACTAAAAAGAGTTAGGATGATATATTCCATTTTTATGTGTGATAATGCAGCAATTAAAAAAAATAACAGAAGGAATGGCAATAGAGTAGAGGGAGAGATGGAGGGAGGGAGGAGGGAAGAGAAGGGATTGTACTGGGGACTGAAATGGAGCAAATTATATTATAGGCATTCACGATTATGTCAAAATGAACCCCACAATTATTTAAGACTATAAAGCACTAATAAAAACATGAATTTTGAAAAAGAAAAAAACATAAATCTTGAAAAGAAAAAAAAGGTTAAGATGGATATTCAACATCACTAATCTTCAGGGAAATGCAGATCAGAACCATAATGAGACACCACCCTCACCCCAGTAAGGACAGCCATTACCAACAGCCAAGGTCAACAAGTGCTGGCGAGGATGTGGAGGAAGGGCACTTCCTTACACACTTTTGGCGGGAGGGTGAAGTAGAACAGTCACTACAGAAAACAGCATGGAGTTTCCCCAGAAAGTTACACACAGGGCTGAGGATGTAACTCAGAGTTACAGCGCTAGCCTCGTATGCATGAGGCCCTGGATTTGATTCCCAGGACTGCAAGAACACAAACAAATATAAAAATAGAACTACCAAATGACCCAGCAGTCCCACTCCTGGGTGTATCTCCAAAGGAAGCGAAGTCAGTATGGCAAAGAGACATCTGCATTCTCATGTTCATGCAGCACCATTCACAACAGCTAAGAAATGGGAACAGCCTAAGTGTCCATCAGTGAATGAATGGATAAAGAAAATGTGGTATATACATATAGTGGAATATTATTCAGTGATAAAAAAGATGAAATCCTGTTGTTTGCAATAATGTGGATGGAACTAGAGATCATTATATAACGTGAAATAAGACAGGCACAGAAAGACAAATGTGTCACATGATCTCACTAATATGTAGAATCTAAAAAAAAATTTTTTTGACCTTATAGAAAAGGTGAGAGCAGAGTGGTGGTTGCCAGAGGCTGGGAAGGGTGGAGGTGAGGTAGGTTGTTCAATGTCACAGTTGGGAGCAAGAAGCTCTCGTGTGCTATTGAAGAGGAGGGTGATCATAAATAACAATAATATACTCTATATTTCAAAAAGCTAGAAGAAAGCATTTTGAAAGTTTTTACAGTAAAGAAATGGTAAATATTAGAGGAAATAGTCACATTTAACCTCATTCAAATACTACACAATGTCTACATTCATTGGAACATCAAATGTTGGCCTTATGTGGTGACAAACACCTGTAATCTCAGCACCTGGGGAGGCTGAGGATCATAAGACTTGGCAAATAGTAAGACCCTGTCTCAAAATAAACAGTAAAGAGGGCTGGGGATGTAGCTCAGTGATAAAGTGCCCCTGGGTTCAATGCCCAGCACTGCAAAAAACAAAAACAAGAGTAAAAAAAAAGTTTCCCACTAATATGTACAATTTTTCAGTCTAAAAATAAATTTAAGTGAAAACAAAAATTGTTTAGATTTTAAAAATTTGAAAAGTATGGTAAATTTATATATACATTTTATGTTATGTATATTCACCATGGTTAAAAAACAACACTGATGTCACCTAGTAAAATTCAAAGACTTTGCTTGTTAAAAAAAAAAAAAAAAAGCTTATTCTGAGCCTGCGGGCTCCTGAGAGGCGGTGGCTGATGCTCCACCATTACTTCTCATGGGCAGGCGCACCCTCCCAGGGGACTGAGGGACAGGGAGGGAGTCCCAGGAGACCCTGCAAGGCTGGAGTGCTCTGAGAGGCTGCGTCCTAATCCACTGGGTGAGTTGGCCTCAGGCTGAGCTCTGATGTCTGGTTTTGTCACTCTCCCAGGCAGCACAGGGTCTCCGCAGGGGGACCAAACTGTGGCATTCAGCAGCCAAGAAGCCTGCTTACAGGATTGTCCTGAGGGCCGTCTGGGGTGACACATGCCAAGTGCCCGTGCACATGAGTGCTATAAAAGCCTTATATGGGAGTGCACAGGTCCATTTTGGCACCGCCCTTGGTTCCCTTTGTTCATGTGTCTGTCCCTGTCCAACACCACACTCCTGCTCAGGAGCGTCTTGAGTAATCGCAGCCCTCTGTTCTTCATATCCACTTTAGACTCAGCTGGGCAAGTTTCATGAGAAGCTCTGTCAAAACTCAGGAGTTGCACTAACTCTGGAAATTATTTTGAGGAACTGACATCTCTAGGATATTGATTATTCCATCAGTAATCTCATTTATTTAGATCTTCTTTAAAGTCCTATAGAAATGACTTGACCATACTGTAGGATAGTTTTTTTGTTTTCTTTTGATGGTGCTGGGGATTGAACCCAGGGCCTTGTGCATGCGAGGCAAGTGCTTCTCCAGTCCAGGATTTTTTGTTTTTCTCTTTTTGCTTTGTTGTTGCTGCACTGAGGACCAAACCCAGGGCCTCACACATGCTAGGCAAACACGGTACCACTTGAGCTCCATGCTCAGTTACCTTATTGTATGTTTAAGATGTAAGTTAGCCCTCCTCCCTGCCCTGATCCTAACTTGGTAAAATTCTTCCACTTTCCTGCTTTCTCCCCACCGCCCCTCTTTGTGCAGTGCTGGGATCAAACCTAGAGCCTCCACACGCTAGGCAAGGCTCTGCCTCTGAGCTCGGAGCTCCATCCCCAGCCACGCACTAGGTCTTTTTTTTTTTTTTTTTTCTTTTTTTACTGTGGACTGAATCCAGGGTGCTTCAGGAATCAAATCAAATCCAGGAACTCAGACCCAAAAGAGAACCAAACTCCATCATCATCATTTCCATTTGTTTTTCATTGTTATGTGGAAGCTTCCAAAAGAAACTAAGATTTCAAAATTGCTTCCTTCAAAGATTTCTTGGTCCAAGCAAATGAAAAATGTGAAGAATTTAAGACTTGTCTCTTTTCGGCCCTGTCTGCACTGATCCCATCCTGAGCCCCGAGACTCCACACCTTCCCTCCTTCTGGGTTCCTCCACTCCCTGCTCCACCTCTCTCCCTGACCTGTTTTCCTGCTAGCTAGAACTCTATCCCTAGACATTTTTTTAATATTCATTTTTTAGTTGTACTTGGACCCAATGCCTTTATTTTATCTCTTTATTTATATGTGGTGCTGAGGATCGAACCCAGGGCCTCATAGTGCTAGGTGAGTGCTCTACTGCTGAGCCACAACCCCAGCCCCTCTTAGACATTTTTAATTTCTAATTTTTTAAATATTTATTTAATTGTTGATGGACCTTTATTTTATTTATTTGTATGCAGTGCTGAGAATCGAACACAGTGCCTCACACATGCTAGGCAAGGGCTCTACCACTGAACCACAACCTCAGCTCTAATTTTTTATTTTGAGTCAGGGTCTCATTACGTTGCTGAGGGCCTCGCCAAGTTGCTGAGGCTGGCTTTGAACTTGTGATCCTCAAGTTTGGTTAACGTGTTTTTTTGGTGGTCATTTCAAGACTGCCATTCAATAATTCTGGAGTTTCCAGCAGAATTTCAAACTCTCAACTAAGAAGCAATGTATGCTCCCAAGGTCTCTGTTGCTTAGGAGCATTTCCAACCTTGACAGTCACCTCTGTCTTACAATGGATTTTAACTCTGATTTCTTGTTGTTGAGTTCCTAAATGTTGAACTTATTTTGTCTCATTGGAATGAGAAAACAGTTTTCGAAGTTTTATTTTCTTGGCTCTTTTTTAGTTATATATGACAGCAGGATGATTTTTTATAGAATTATACAAACAAAGAATATATATATATTTAAAATATTTGTATTTGTTATTGATGGACCTTTACTTATTTATTTGCTTATATGTGGTGCTGAGAATCAAACCCAGTGCCTCACACATGCTAGGCAAGTGCTCTACCACTGAGTCACAACCTCAGCCCCAAGGAGCATATCTTATTCTAATTAGGACCCTATTTGAACTTTTTCTCCTTGGTGGAAACCTTCCTTATTACTGACAATTTTACCGTGTTATAATTATCTTATCACATTTTTTCTTTTTCTTTTTTTGTAGTACTGGGATTGAACCTGGGAGTGCTCTGCCTCTGAACTACATCCCATGCCTTTTTAAAATTTTATTTTGAGACAGGGTCTTGCTAAGTTGCCTGGGCCAGCCTTGAACTTGGAATCCTGCTGCCTCAGCCTCCTGAGCTACTGGGATTACAGGGATGCACCACGGAGCCCACTGCCGCCACTTTTTGTGAGCCTATAAGAGAAAGTTCATAAGAAAAGAGGACGAACATAGGTCTGATAATTCTGCTCTCAGGCTGGCCAGGAGGGCCGACCAGTTGAGAAGGTTGGTGAGATGGCATCCTTAGAGGTACGTTTTTGTCTTAGTTTAATCTATGAAAACCTCAGTTTCCCAAGTCTTATCTTGATTTTACATGAGAGTCTGGTTCTGGGAAATATCTTCTCTCCAAGCCTTTTATTCTCCAGGAGATGAATAATTGATGGATCTGCGATGGGAGAGAGCCAATCATTAGATGGTTCTCCAAAGCAACCTGCGACTGTTGAGCTTGTCTCAGTCTGAGGTTGGTGGTCGTCTTCTGCGTGTGTTTTCCACATAACTCTTTTCTGAGCTTATCTTTCTAAATACTGTAATTTCACCCAGAGACTTTAGAATTTCAATGGGCTCTTAGAATTACTTGAACCATTTTGGGGAACTTAGCATGAAAAGGGGTCAGACTGGAGGTGGAGCTCAGTGGCAGAGCACACTTAGCAGAGCACAGCTTAGCACAGGGAAGCCCTGGGTTTGATCCCCAGCAACAACCCCACCATGCAAAAAGGGACTCAGACCCCAAAGGCAACCAAACTCCATCATCTAATCGTTTCCATTTGTTTTTCATTGTTATGTGGAAGCTTCCAAAAGAAACTAAGATTTCAAAATTGCTTCCTTCAAAGATTTCTTGGTCCAGGCAAATGAAAAATGTGAAGAATTTAAGACTTTGTCTCTTTTAGGCCCTGTCCGTGCCAATCCCATCCTGAGCCTAGAGACCTCCACTCTGTCCTTCCTTCTGTCTCCTGAGAAACTGATGTGACTCCATTTTTGAAAAAAATAAATAACAGCAGCTTCTACCTCAAGGCCTGGCCAAAGAAAGGGGGCGTGACCCTTGTCCTTGGAAAAACCCACAGAGCACTCCTAGGCACACACCCACCCTGCTGAGCTGTTTGTCTACAACTAACAGGAGAGGTCTGTGGTGCCAGGTGTCCCTGACTCAGTCAGGCTAGGTGAGGACCCATGGCAACCCCCTAGCCGCCACCAATCAGCATGAGACAGGGAAATACCTGGGATGCCAGATGACCCCCCAGTAGTTTATGGTGGTTGGTAACATGTTGGGAAACCCTGTGGTTTAGCATGTACACCCCTCGTGGCCTAAACCGATCAGTTCAAATGAATCCTCCTCTTGTACTAACCAATCAGCCCTCCCCAACTTGTTCCCGCCACTGAATGTGCTAATCAATGTTAAGAGTTGTTTTTTATTTTCCCACAGTATGGAATGATCTGCTGTGTGATGTTGTGAAGCATAGAGTATCCCCCCAAAACCTATAAAATCTCACTGAACAAAGGACCAGGACTCATTCCCTCAGTCCATCGAAATATACAATGGAATATTATCCAGCTTCAAAAAAAGGGAGATTCTGACACAGGTTACAATATGGCTGAACCATATTGAGAATGTGATGCTGAGATAAGCCAGATACAAAAGGCCAATCATTGAATGATTCCACTTATGTGAAGTATCCAGAGAGGTCAAATTCATAGAGACAGAAAATAGAATGAGTCAGGTGCGATAGCACACACCCTTAATCCCAGCAGCTTTGGAGGCTGAGGCAGGAGGATCTCAAGTTCAAAGCCGACTTCAGCAACTTAGTGAGGTCCTAAGGAACTTAGCAAGATGCTGTCTCAAAACAAAAAATAAAAAAGGGCTGGGGATGTGGCTCAGTGGTAAAGTGCCTCTGAGTTCAATGCCCAGTACCAAACCAAACAAAAACCAAGAAAGTGGGATGGTGGCTGCCAGGGATGGGGCGAGGACAAGGGGGAGCTGCTGTTTAACGCATAAAGAGATTCAGTTTTGTAAAAGGAAGAGTTCTGGAGATGGTGGTGGTGACACAATGTGTATGCACTCAATGCCACCAGGTCTTTCCCTCCTTTTGTGTACATCCAGAGGGGAGCCCGTTTTTTTTTTTTTTAATAAATTTTATTTCTTTGCTGAGATTTTTAAATTTTTTATCATTTATTTTAAGATAATTTTTATGATTTTGTTGGCTGCCTAAAATCCTTGTTGGATAGTTCCAGCATCTGATTCACCTTAGTGCTGATGTCGGTTGATGGTCTTTTCTCATCCAAATTGGCCTTTCTTGGTTCCTGGTGACTTTGCACTGTAAACAGAGATCGTATTGGAAAGCTCGGGGCCTGTTCAACTCCTTCATTGAGCGGCGGTCATTCTTCTTGCCATTTAGTTCCCAGGTCTTGGCCTGACTTCACGGGCTGAGGTTTCGACGATGGCTTAGAGAGCTGCTTGGTTTTCTTTGCCACGGGAGCTGCCCCTAGTGACTGCTGGTGTGGCCTATGGGGACAGGAGAGGGACATCTCAGCTCACGGGACAAACGCTTTCCTGGAAGGCCACTTGGAGAGGACGCCACCTGCTTTGGGTACTAGAGTCTCTCCTGAGCTGGGGTGTGCTGTGCGGGGATCCCCCTGCCAGGCTGCCTCAGAGTTTCTTCTGGTCAGGGGTGGGGGTATTGGACACACGAGATTAGAGGCTTCCAGAGACTCTTCTGGCTGGATCCTTCTTCTTCATTCTTGCCCAGATGTGTCTCTGTAGGGGTATAGAGTCTTAGTTCCTCTGGGACAAAGAGGCTTCCTGTTTCAGACTGCATGTGTGTGTGTGTGTGTGTGTGTGTGTGTGTGTGTGTGTGTCTAGCTCCTGCTGCATGCTTTGGTATCTCTTGGCCACAAAGGCCAGTCTCAGGCTCAGTGAAGAAAGTGGCCTCTGTCTCAGTCCACTCTGCATTGCTATAACAGAATACCCGAGATTCTGTATAACCTGAGGGTATGAAGAAAAAAGGTTCATTTGGCTTATGATTCTGCTGGCTAAAAAGTACAAACTGGTGCTAGTGTCTGATGAGGGTCCCCTGGGCTTGGTGGAGAGGTGGATATTGTACACAGAAGCAGAAAGGAGCACATGTGCCATCAGGAAGCAGAGAGTGGCCAGGTTAGCTTTTTTTTTTTTTTTTTTTAATAAACAACGTGCTCTGGAGAGAATGAATCCACTCCTGTGAGATCTGAGAGAGCTGGCCCATGCAAAACAGCACTAATCCATCCAGAGGGTGCACCTCCAGTATCTAACTACTTCCATGAGGCCCCCTCTCCTAGAGTTTCTGTCCGCTCAGCTCCACCACGCTGGAGACTCAGCTTCCACACATGGACCTTGGGAGGACAAGCCCTATTCAAACCAATGAGACCTGGTCACTTGTTGGGGACCCATCTATCCCCTTGCTGGTGGGTGGGGCTCACTTGGAATGGTTACAGGTCGGCCTGCTCAGTCTGGGGGGGAAAGAGCACGCCTGAGCTGTTTTCCGTAGCAGGGTCTCAGGGAAAGGCCAGGTCCAGGTGGCGTCTGGGAGGAACTGCAATCCCCCATCAGCTGGCCTTCCTACCATTCAGGGTCCTCCTTCGGTTGCCTCTTTTGTCATTTCCAGGGATTACAGTTCTGCTTAGAGGGGAGGAGTGGGGAGAAATGGGTCTGAGTCCCCTTAGTCCATCAGGTGCTTCTGAGCACTGCACAAACTCCCGGGTACCCACCCCTAGACTCACGTCTCTCAGCTGGGAGATGGTTTCACCCTCTGACTGTTGGAAGGCCCTGGAGGATGCTCAGATTCCTCCAGAAACAGACAACAGGAGGCGGAGGCGGGGTGGGGGTGGGGAATAGCTATGCAGGGCTATCAGTTTGAGTAGATGCAAAACTCTGGATCAAAACCTCCCCCGTCATTCTTGTTTTGCTTTTAAAAGCTTCTTTGGCTCATTCTGTCATTCTGCTCTTTGTTGTCTGTCCTCTTACTTTATGGTTGAGATGGAAAGAATTTCTTTTATGTTAACCTTTCTTCTAGGTTTAAGAACTTCAATGCTTATTTTTTTTTTCTGGTGGGTGTGATATTTATAGCTGGTTACAAATAGCTGATTCAACAGCCAGTCCTGGGAGGGGGGGGACCAATCACAAATCACTATTATCATAAAATGAAAACACTAAAAAAATTAAAAAACAAAAACCAAAAAAACTCCAAAACCAACAACAACAAAAAAGAAAGCAAAAGCAACAGATGCTCTGTGCGTGTTTCCATTTTGCTTCATGGTCTTCCTTCCATTGCGCCTGTTCCCCAATCAGACCAAGAACTCACCCTCTTAGATAGGAGGACGTACGGGCAGCAGGAATAAACCAAAAAGCTCTTCTTTGAAGGTCAGTGTAATCATAGAAACTCCAGCCTGATCCATCTGACAGTGTGATTCCCAGGAAATGAGAGAGACTAGACCCAGTCCTGAGATCTGCGTCCACACAAACACAAAACAAGTTAGCTTCAGGTTTCACACGGGAAGGAAGCTTAGCTGCCAGATCATGGGGCTTCCTCCTCCTGGTCCCTCATTTCTTTAGCTCAGGAGAAAAGAACTCTTCATTTTCCAAATAACCCCAGGATGTGCAGAATTTAAGATGGCTCCAGCGTCTTTCACATCCCTTACATCGAGGGGCAGGGTCTACGTCCCCTTCTCTTGAGTCTTGGCTGATGCTTTGATCTATGGAGTAGGGCCATAATGACGTCGTCGTGTGCTGTAAGGTAGGGCTGTAAACCAGGCAATAACTGAACTCTCTGCTTTAGGGAACTCATCCAAACCAATTTGTCTGGACAGTTTGCTGAATGAGCTCTCCTATCAGGACAATAGATAGCTCCTGGGGAAAATAGCTGCCCATCAAACAGCAGTTTAACTTATTAAGACTTGCTTTAAGACCCAGCCTTGCTGTGTTCACCAATCCTAAAATATCATGCGATGAAATTTGGCCAATGCCAATGAATTCCTGCCATGAAAGACTGCCGTGAACCACTTGAGCCCAGACCCAACCCTATAAATTGTTTCTCTTTGCGCCCCCCTCCCCCTTCTGAGAAACTGCTAAGATTGGCAGGTATGGTTTCTCCATTACCACAGAAGATCTAACACAGCTACCTTTGCTTGATCACAGATTTTCTGGCAGTCTTTTGAGGAACTGACTATCTTCAAAGGAAGCATTGATTTATGAAACATGAGCATGTGTATATTTATCTATCTGTGTGTGTCCTGGGCAGTGACATAAGATCTCTAGCAACCGTGGATGGTGGCCATGGCTTTGGGGCCATCTCTCTGATGTCAGAACATCAGCTGACAGGTGCAGAAATTTCGTCTTCTCTGCCACACGCTCCACGTTTTGAACAGTTTCTGCACACATGTACACACACGTGCACAATTGATTTTGGTACTGGGGTGTGAACCCAGGAGCACTTAACACTGAACTACATTCCCATTCCCTTTTGCTTCGTGGTCTTCCTTCCATTGCGCCCTATTATTGGGTCTAGTCTCCCCATTATTTTTTATTTTGAGACAGGGTCTTGCTAAGCTGCCCAGGCTGGCCTTTAACTTGCAACCCTCCTGTCTCTGGGATTACGGGTGTGCACCCCTTTGCCTGCTTGGCTGGCACACAAATACTGAATATTGAGTAAATGAGAGAGTGATCTGGTTGCGGAAACAAGGAAAATAAAAAGACAAAGGAAATGAAAGGAAAGAAGGGAAAGTAGTGATTGAAATAGACAGGGAAGGGAAAAGTTAACAAGCAAAGGAGGCTGGGTGGGTATAGAACAGTGCTAGAGTGTGATTGGGAGGCCCTGGGCTCCAAACCAAGAAAGGAAGAGAGGAAGAGGAAGAGAAGGAGAAGGGAGAGCAAACAGGGCATGGTGGCACACACCTCTAACCCAAATGACTTGGGAAGTAGAGGCAGGAGGATCGAAAGTTTGAGGCCAGCCTGAGCGATTTAGTAAGACTCTGTCTCAAAATAAAAATAAAAAAGGATTGGGGATGGTTTGATCCCAGCAATACACAACGCGCGCGCGCACACACACACACACACACACACACACACACACACACACACACACAGAATTATTTTCCGGGAAAGCAGGACAGAGCAAAGTTCAGAGCAAGGATAGCTGTGCGCACTCTGAACTAGCACCTAGCACCGTGCCTGAGTTGGGGCGTCGGAGGCCAGTGTTGGCTGCTCTTGGGTTAAGAGATGAGCTTGAGGGTTCTGCCTGGTCTTAAATTTCAGCAGGTACAGCAGGGTTAGGTTTGTTTTGGAGCTAAATGCCTGAAGGAATCTATCAAGTCACTATCACTCTTGAAAGACCTGGATTCTTGAAAGCCTCCCAATTAAAAAAAATGTTTTTGTTGTCTTTGTATTTTGCTCCACTCTCAGAGGCAGCGGAGGCTAAGACGGCCCCTGCCTTTTCCATAGTGAGAATGAGAGCAGAAAAGAGGAAGCGTCCATTCAGTGTTGGCTTCCTCGGTATGCAGAATGTGCTAGAATCCGCGGCATGTGCCCTTGGGCAGATGACCATCACTGTCTTCTAGGAGGAGGTCTCATTTTGCCAGTTCTGTGGCAGTGGACTGAGAGGTAGGGTGCCCCTCTTCCCAAGCTCCTGGTGGAAAAACACATTTTCCCTTTGTAAATTGACAGCTGGAGTATTTTTTCATTATAGTTCTAAAGAGTTGCAAAGGATATCCGTACCAACCTATTCTGTTTATTGCATATATGTTTTAACTATATTTTGAGCAAAATCTAAGTTGCAGATTTAGTTCGTTGGTTTATAAAAATTGTCTGGCCAAGCACCTAATTGGCTAACTTGGGCCTTAGGCCTTACTGTCGAATCCAGAAGTCTGACTTCTTTTTTTGGGTACCAGACATTAAACCCACGGAACTCTATCACTGAGTCCTTTTAATTCCTTACATTGAGGTGGGGTCTTGCTAACTTTCTCAGGATGGTCTCTAACTTGCAATTCTCCTGCCTCAGCCTCCTGAGTAGCTGGGATTATAGGCATGTGGCACTGCACCCTCCTTTGACTTCTTCTTCTTCTTTTTTTAAAGAAAGTTTTATTGAGGTATTATTTTATGTATCATAAAACAGACTCTTTTTTAACTTACTGTGCTTGCACTGAATACAGGTTCTTTATCACATATATGATTTACAGATATTTTCTTAATTGTATCTTTTGAAACCCAGAGTATTGAAATTTTGTTGAATTTTTACTTGTTGTTTTTTTAAATGTTTGTTTTTGTTGCCAATAGAAGAAATCTTCCCAACCCTCGGCTATGAATATTTATTCCTGTGGTTTCTTCTAAGAGGTTTGACTTGCTCATTTAGATCTGATTTATTGATTTATTTTGTAGTACTGGGAATAGAACCCAGGGGTGACCCTGAGCCACATCCCCTGCCCTTTTCTTTTAAAAATATGGAGACAGGCTCTCGCTAAGTTGCTGAGGCTGAACTCTGACTTTGTGATCTTCTTGCTTCAGCCTCCTGAGGCTCTGGGATCACAGGCACAGGCCACAGTGGCCCCGTGCTAAGATGCATTTTGGGTTGATTTTTGAGTATGGTGTGATCTTATTTAAAAAATCTGTAAATCTAAAAATCTAAAACAGACTTGTTAGTGTCCATCCCCATGAAGAATGCTCCAGTCTTCAGGTGAATGGACCTTCATGCCATGGGCACTGGTGACATAAGGCTCTGTTCCCGGCGGTATTTTCCGCTGAACACCTTTGCTTTACTCTGCCTTCTCCACTTTCTTTCATCTTGTTCTGAGGTTGTGTAGCCAGGGCAGGTTCTGAGCAGTGGGAGATGGGTCTTTCTTTTGTACTGTTGGGTGAGGAGAAGGAGGTCGCAGGCCCTTTCTCAGCCTGTTGGTGTGGCTCGGTTTGGACGAGCCCTGATGGAAGCAGAGGGTCTGCGTTGATTGGTCTCAGGAGGTGTGCTCCTGAACCCCACAGAAGGTCTTCCCACCCTGGGCCCTGCATGCCTGCAGATCAAAATCCAGCTCAGGTATCCATGTTTCCAGGCACTGATTTCCCTCAGCCACCTCTGTGTTGCTTCATCTCTCCCCAAAACAACCTTGCACATGACCTTTTGTTTTGTTACCTAAATCTGTATTCATTTGTTTGTTTGTTCATTCATTCAACCACAAATGTTTAATGCCTGCTATGTGCCAGGTGCTGCATTTGGCACTTAGATGTTATAGCAAGCCAAGAAATAGGTCATTTCTTCCTTCCTGGAGCATTCAGTCCAGTGGAAGAGATAATGTTAATTAAATAGTCACATGGACAAATGGAAAATTTTGGGTACATAAAACTTGTATAACATGAACTCTCAGAAGAGAAACTGCCCTGAATTGTTGGGAGGGTCGGGAAGGCCTTTCCGAGCAGACGAGACTTAGCTGAGTTGAAGGAAGGGCAATGAGGTATGAGTGGAGGGTGTGCATGGGTAGACATTTCTGGTGGAGGTGTCAGCATGTGCAAAGGCCCTGAGCTGGCTTCAGAGTTCCCAGGAACTACCAGGTTAATGGGGTGAGCTGACAGTTAAGAAATGGGTGCTCTTCTTAGGCCTGAAGGACTTAAAAAAAGGCTTTCACTTATATTCTTCATTATAGATTTTTAAACCTCAGACCAAAAATTTAAGTCAAGAAAAAAGAACTGTAAGTCTTTGTGACCTTGGATTAGACAGTGTTTTCTTATATATGACTCCCAAATCGTAAGGAGCCAAAGAAAAAGTAGATAAACTGAATTTCATCAAAATTTTAAAAATTATGCTTCCAAGGGCACTATCAAGAAAGTGAAAAAGCAATCCATAGAATGTGAAACGATATTTACTTGTAAATATTATATCTAAAAAGAGTCTAGCCTCCAGAATATCAGGAATTCTTAAGACTTAACAACCAAAAGAAAACAGCCCTAGTTAAAAATGGGCAAAAGCAGGGCTCCCTGGTGCATACCTGTAATCCTAGAGACTCTGGAGGCTGGGGCAAGAGGATTGCAAGTTTGAGGCTGGCCTGGGCAACTTAGTGAGGCCCTAAGCAACTTAGCAAGACCCTGTCTCAAAATAAAAAAGTAAAAAGGGCTGTGGATGTGGATGTGGATGTGGCAAAACACCGCTGGGTTAAATACCTGGTAGTAAAAAAAAAAAATAACAAAAGATTTGAGTAGACATTTCTCTATGCAAATGGTCAATAAGCACATGAAAAGATGACCAGCATTATTAGTGGCTAGAGAAATCCACATCAAAACCACAATGAGATACCACTTCACACCTGCTGGGGTTGTAATAATGATAATAATAATGCTAATGATAATATGAGCTTGCATAACAATACACTGCATGCTTTATAGCTTTTAAACAACAAACATCTATTTCCCTCAGTACTGAAGGCTGGGAAGAACAAGGTACCAGCACACACACACATTGTCTGGAGAGGGCCTGATTTCCTGGTTCATAGATGGTACCTTCCCACTGTGTCCTCCCATGGTAAAGGGGCTACTGGTTCTCTGGGGTCTCTTTTGGGAACTAATCCCAATCATCTCCCAAAGACCCTACCTCTCAGCACCATCACCTTGGGGATTAGTTTTCAACATATGAATTTTGTAGCAGCACAAAGCATTTGCTGATAGTAATGATAAAACAGAGAATGGCAGTATTGCTGAAGATGCGGAGGGTCTGGGGTTGCAGCTCAGTGCTAGGGTGTCTATCATATGTGAGGCACTGGTTCAATCCTCCGCAGCACATAAAAATAAATAAGTAAATAAAATAAAGATCCATTGATCACTAAAAAATATTTTTAAAAAAGATGTGGATAAATTGGTATTCTTATATTGCTAGTGTGAATGTAAAATGGTACAGCCCCTGTGAAAAACACTCTGGCAATTTCTCAGAAAGTCAAACATACAGTTATTACATGACCCAGGATTCTTCTGAATGTACACCCCAAAAAGTGAAAATTCATGTTCACCCAAAGAATTGTGCTACAGCCAGGCATGGTGGTGCATGCCTGTAATCCCAGCAGCTCAGGAGGCTGTGGCAGCAGGATCATGAGTTCAAAGCCAGCCTCAGCAACTTAGCGAGGACCTAAGCAACCTAGCAAGACCCTGTCTGAAAATTAAAAAAACAAAAAGGACTGGGGATGTGGCTCAGTGGTAACGCACCTGGTTAAATCCCTAGCGAAAGAAAGAAAGAAAGAAAGAAAGAAAGAAAGGAAGGAAGGAAGGAAGGAAGGAAGGAAGGAAGGAAGGAAGGAAGGAAGGAAGAAAGAAAGAATTATCCTGCAAGTGTTCCCAACAGCTTTTATTCATAATAGCAAAAGAGGAAACAACCAAATGACCCCCAGCTGGTGAGTGGATGGACAGAGGGTGCATAGCCATGTAGTGGAGTATTAGCCTTTCCAAGGAAGACAGATTTTGTGCTCTAGATTTTGAATGTTCCCTGAAGGCGCAGGCGCTGATTGGTCCCCAGCCAGTGGCACTGTTGGGAGGTTGTGGGACCCTTGGGACCTGCAGCCTAGCAGTTATTGGGGGCGTGTCCCTAAAAGTTTTATTGGAAGCCCCGCATTTCCTGTTTCTTTGAACCCTGACCACCAGGAGGTGGAGCGGCCTCTTCCATCCTGTGCTCCCGCCCTGATGGACTAGCAACCGCTGACACCTTAAGCCAAATTAACCTTTCTTCAAGTTGAGCGTCTCAGGTGTTGTGTCCCATTAATGGGAGGCTGACGAACACAGCCCCGACGTGGACGAGCTTGATGTGCTCAACAGTTTGGTGTATTCCACTTACACGACACGTCCAGAGTAGACAGGTGCCTGACCCTGAAGGTAGATCAATGGTGGTCAGAGGCTGAGTGGGATTGTTACTAGTTTGTTTGTTTTGTGTTTTTTTTTTTGGGGGGGGGGTGATTGCACAACTTCACGAATGTACTAAAGAGCACATACCATAAAATTTACCTTTTAAAAGTGAGTTGTAGCTCAATAAAAAATGCTCCTTAACTTAGTGCTTCGTTTTCCTCCACTTTATTGTGTCTACCTTTTAGTCTTAAAGATCTCAGCTTCTTTCAGGAGGTTGATTAATAAATCAATTCATTAAGCCAAAAAGCTGGCCCCAGATACCAGCAATTTTGGCTTTTTCTGTCTCCTTTATTTAGTGGCAGAGATGCCAGACGTATGGTGCTGCTAAAGGAAGGGTCAGGTATCAAAGGGGAACTGAAATCAGTCGAGTAAAACCCATGTTTTTAAAAAAGTGTGTCATTATTTGTTGCTGTGTTGGGGTTCAGACCCAGGGCCTCGTGCGTGCGTGCTAGGCGAGCACTCTGCCACTGAGCTACACCCTAGGGTGCTTTTTTAATTTACATGTTTTTTTAGTTCCTCCTTACCTCTCTTCCAATCCTTGTGACATCCTGCCCCTGTTTCCTTGATCTTCCTTAAAGTCTCCACCCCTCCTTGGTACCAGGGATTGAACCCAGGAGCACTGTACCACTGAGCTACATCCCAGCACTTTTTAAAAAATTATTATTTTAAGACAGGGACTTGGGGCTGGGGATGTGGCTCAGTTGGTAAAGTGCTTGCCTGGCATGCACAAGGCCCTGGGTTCCATCCCCAGCACCACACACACACACACACACACACACAAACAAAACAAAACAAAACAAAAAGACAGGGTCTCACTGAGTTACTGAGGCTGGTGTTGAACTTGCTGAACTTTTGATCCTCTTGCCTCAGCCTCCTGAGTTGCTGGGATTACAGGTGTGCACCACCACACCCACACCCAGACCTTCAATGGTTTGCTTGACTTAAACTTTTTCTTTTTCCTTTTCTCATGGTGCTGAGAATTGAACCAGGCCTCGTGCACGCTAGGCAAGTGCTCTACGACGGAGCCACATCCTCAGCGCTAGACCCCTGCTCCCAGGAGAGAACCAGAGCTGGCAGGGTGTCTCTTGGTTGTGTGTTTGCTTGTCAATTGGCTATAATGGGATAGGAAACGGGGTTGGAAGCAAGCATTGCTGCTTGTAACACTTCCCAGAGCTGCTGATACTGAGAAAATGGTTTTCTAATTTAATCCTAAAAAATATTGTTTCCCTCGGACGTCAGATGTCTTCACTGGCCAGGCTCCATAGAAGACAATATGGAAGACAGTCCGTAGCTAAAAGGTAAAGCAAGATATTCTTTAAATGTATGTCTTGGTTTTTAGGTGAAGACACACATGTACCTATCAAATTTTAATTTTGGCAATTGTTGCTGATTTCATTTTTAGTTTGTATAATTAGAAAACTGACATTTTTAATTCTTTCCTGATGGCATAAGTAACACACATTTTAAAAGAACTTTCCATTTTGGAATAATTATAGACTCAACACTGAATGGGTGATAGAAAATGGCACATTATTCTCTCTCTGCACCTGTCCTAAACTTTTGCCAGGGTTAACAGTTTGATTTTGGGGTTTTGTTTTTGTTTCAGAGTACTAGGGATTGAACACAGGGCCTCATGCACATGAGGCAAGAGCTCTACCACTGAGCTACATCCCCAACCCTTGGTGTGTTTGTTTTAAATGTTTTATTATATTGTTGGTAAATTTGTGGACGAATCATCCAATCTCCTATTTAAAGAGAGTTTGCAAGCTTCATTTCTTATGAATGTGCATTAACATTCACCTCCGCAAATGCCAAAGTAGATACCATCAAATATTTTTAGTATTGTTTTTATACATTATTTACAAGCTCTGTGGTCCTCGATCAGAACTTAATTGCTCCCAAAGATCCTAAGCTGGGCCCACCACCCCACTGGGGCATGCTTCTCAAACTTTAGGATGCCCAAGAAACACCTGGGAAGAGATTCTTAAAAGTGCAATTCTCTGCTGGACGTGGTGGCACATGCCTGTCTTCCCAGAAACTTGGGAGGCTGAGGTAGGAGGATTGAGAATTCAAAGTCAGCCTCAACAAAAGTGAGGCGCTAAGCAACTCAGTGAGACTCCGTCTCTAAAGAAATACAAAATAGGGCTGGGGATGTGGCTCAGTGGTTGAGCCCTCCTGAGTTCAATCCCTGGTCCCCCCATCACCTGCCGAAATTCAATTTCCTGAGCCCCAGCCCTGCTGTTTTTAAAGGCCTGAGGCCCAGGGACCAGCATTTTTAATCAACATAGCTCAAGTGATTCGTGTTATAAGTCTTGGAACCATTTTAAAAATCCTGCAGCATCAAATTGCTGGTGCCAGCTCTCTGGAAACCTTGCAGCCTGCTAAGCACAGCTTCAGGTGCTTGGGACATTGGGCTGGTTGTTCCTGGTAGCAGTCAGGTTACTTGTAATAAAAGCCTGTCTGGGTAGGTGCTGCTATCGATCTGGATACACATATTGGACTCTCAGACTGGCCCCCATTACATTCCTGGTGTTTAGCTGGTTGTCTGCCTGGCTCAGAGCAGGTACCCTTGTTGGTGTTGACCAAGAGAACAAATGTTTATTTATGCACACACACACACGCACACACACACACACTCACACACTGCTTAAGCAGCAGTCATCTTTGCTATAACCTAATAAAAAGGAGAGTAGGAAATAAACTGCAAAACTTGTCTATAGAAGCCTTCAAAACCATAGGCATTTGGACCATACATTTGTTTTCTGCTACTGTAATATTAAGTTTTCACAGACTTAATAGCTTAAAAGAACACAAATTTATCACCTTACAGTTCTGTGAGTCTCACTAGGCTTAAATCGAGGTGTAAACAGCTGCATTCCTTCCTGGAGGGGCTGTGGGAGAGAACCCCCCCTCCTTCCTCCTTCAGCTCTTTGGCAGAGTTGGCTTCCTGGTGGGTGTAGGACTGAGGTCTCCATGTCTTTGCCAGCTGTCCCCTGTGGGTTGTTCTACCTGCCACTTACATTCCTTGGCTTGCAGCCCCCTTCTTCCATCTTTAAAGCCACCAATGGGACGTTCGTCTCACACTTCAGAATCCCATCCTCCTCCAGCTCATCTCTTTGATTGCAGCCTGGTGTGATTAGGTCCACCCTGATATCCAGGACCGTCCCTCCATCTCAACGTCCATAACCTTCATGAGACCTCTAGTCCCCTTTGCCAGGTACGTTAACAAATTCACGGACCTGGGGATTCAGGTGTGGACATCCTGCTGGCTCAGTCTCATAAGGGGGTAAAAATACAGAATATATATTTGCAAACGTGTATGTACAGTTTTCCCATTTGTGGAAGAAAACTTATCCTTTTCCCACTGACTTGTCTTGACACCTTATCAAAAATCACTTGACCACAGATGTAGGAGTGTACTTCTGGGCTCTGCATTCTGGGCTCTTGTTTTATATATCTCCCTTTATATAAATCTTGATTTAGGCAGTGCCATGCTGTTTTGATTGTTGTTCTTTTCTGCATCAACTAAGATAATCATGTGGATTTTTTGTGCATACTTTTATGATGATGCATTACATTGATTGATTTTCATTTATTAAACCATCTTTGTATTTCAGGAATGAAGGCCTCTTGATTAAGGTGCAGAATTGTTTTTTTTTTTTTTTTAAGGAAATGCTGGTTTCCACTGCGTTTATTACTAATATAAAAAAATATTAAAAAGAAAAAAAATCATTCTCAGTTCTCCAACGCTCTCATCCCTCCCTCTTGCCCACACAACTCCTGACCCATTTTCTCAGGGCCAGCTCAAAACTGAACCTGTTCACTGCCGTTTTCACAGAAAACAACCAGTGCCAGGGATGTGAGGGAAGAGTGTCAGAAGAGAGCAACAGTACTGTCCAGGTTCCACCCATAGATAGGCCAGGTGGAGATTCACAGAATTCAAATGAAAGGGCTGGTGGCTTCACAATGACATAGTCTAACTAAGACAGGCTGAAAAGGAGCTGGGTAGGGAGGCCCATCTGAGGCTTTACAAGACATCATTGGCCAGTGTCAGACCAAGAATAATCAACTCCAGGAGAAGTACAGGGAGGACCAGGGAGGCAGTCTTGTGGAGTTTCACGATTCTCCCAAGTTGGGATGTGGGGAAAGTCTAGAGGGCACCAAGAGCCTCACTCATTTTGGCAGAAAAACTTATTCTAGTGTTGGGAAATCACAAAAATGCCACGGACAGTGAGAGAGGCTACGAGGGGATGCACAGTGTCACAAAGCACAGTGATCACAGACCACAGCGGTGGGGATCATGCTACTGACAGAGAAACTAGGAAATCCAAAAGCAGGGGCAGTTGCCTTTCAGGGAGCAACTCTGTACCAGTCACCCAAACTTGACCCCAGGTCAGAAAACCTGGCGAGTTTCCCAAGCAGCTGAAAACACTGGGATGTCACATAAAAAGGACTTAAAATAAGCAGCTAAAGTGGGTAGGAAACCGCTCCAGGGCTCTCAGGGATTGAGGGCAGTACTGGGGACAGGTGGACAGATGCACGAGAAACAGCACCAAAGAGGTTTCCTGTTCAGCAGTCATTTGGCGAAAGGGAAGAAGATCCAGGAGGCAGTTGAAGGGAGCAAGGGGTCCCGAAGGCATGTCTCTGGAGGCTGGATCAGAATACAGAGCGCGCTGCGCACCAGTGATGAAACACAACTCTGGACCCCAGACCAGGGAGGTGGTGGATAGGGTGGACGTGTCATTGACCGAGGGTGTTGGGTGGAAGAGCTTCACAGCAGCCATCACAGGGCCACAGGGAAATACATGGCCGCTGGGTCACAGAGGGCTCCTTCCAGCCTGGATGGGAAGGCACAGTCTCACAGAGGAGGTCCATTGACGCCTGGGTGGTAGAAGGCACAGAGGTCTTCATCTCTACAGTGGCCCTTTTTCGAAAAGTGTCGACAGACTGGGCAGTCAGATTTGTCTGGGGCCGAGGCCTCCCCGGATTGGGCCTCTGCCCCGGGGAGGAGGTGGGAGACTCAGCAGTGGAGGAATCATCAGTCCCCTTGATCCTGGAGGACCTCTGTGAAGAGCTGACTTGGGGTCACCAGGCTTTCCATTGGCCATGGGAGGAGGGCCCAGAAGGCTGGGTGGTCCTATGGGACTCTCATCCTCCTCATCTCCAGTCTCTTCCCGCTCGGGCAGTGGTGGCTGCTGTGGTGGCGGCTGCTGTTGCTGATTCTGCTTCTTTCGTTTCAGCATCGTGGCTGCGGCAATGGCTGCAGCGGGATTTGGAGGGCAGTGAGGAAGGGCCAGAATTGTTTTAATGAGCTGCTCAATTCTGTTTCCTAATATTTTGTTGAAGCTATTCATATATTCATACTGAAGGTATTCAATATTCATAGGGCAGATTGGTCTATCATTTTCTTATCGTGTCTTTTTCTGGCTTTAGCGTCAGGGTAACTCTGGTCTCATGGAATGAACTGGGAAGTGTTCAGCTTTTGAAAGAGCCTGAGAAAGATTCTTGTTAGCTTTTCTTTAAATGTTTGGTAGAATTCACCAGCAAAGCCATCTGCTCATGGGCTGTTCTTTTTTTGGGAATTTTTCAATTATTGATCCAATCATCTTGCTAGTTTGGAATTTATTCAGTCTTTTTATTTCTCTATGATTCAGTCTTGGTAGTTTGAATTCCAGAATTCGTATGATCTTCGTATGACAGAATCTAGGAATTTGTCCATTTTGTGTAGATCAGCCTTTTTTGTTGTTGTTGTTTTTATTCTTTCCTTGTTCCAGGGATTGAACTCAGGTGATTTACCACAGAACCACATCCCCAGGGCTTTTTACTTTAAATTTTTTAAATATATATATATATTTTTAGTTGTGGATGAATCTTTATTTATTTGTTTATATGCATTGCTGAGGATCAAACCCAGGGCCTCACACATGCTAGGCAAGTGCCCTACCACTGAGCCACAACCCCCAGCCCCTTATTTTTTTATTTTGAGACAGGGTATTGCTAAGTTGCTTGGGGCCTAACTATATTGCTGAGGCCGGCTTTGAACTTTTGATCCTCCTGCCTCACTCTTCTGAGCCATAGGAATTAAAGACCATGTGCCACGGTGCCTGGCTGGTCATCCAGTTTTTTTGATATACAGTTGTTCAAAGCACTGCCTTATAATTCTTTTTACTTCTGCAAGATTTGTATTTATTGTATCTTTTTCATATCGAATTTTAGTTATTTGTGTAATCTCTGTTTTTTCCTTTGTCTGCCTAGCTGAAGCTTTGTCAATTCTGTTGATCTTTTTGAAGAACTAACTCTTGGTTTGATGATGTTTTACTATGCTTTGATTTATTTGTTGCCTATTACATCTTTATGATTTCTTTACTTCTGTTATTTTTAGATTTTGTTTGTTTTTCTTTTTCTAGTTTTTTTCAGGTGTGAACTGAGGTTGACTTCAGATCTTTCTTTTCCTGTGTAAACATTTCCAGCTCTAAGTTTTCCTTTAGCATTGTTTTTACTGCATCTCCTAAGTGTTGATAAGTGCTATTTTTATCTCATTCTGTCTCAAGATATTTTCTAATTGCCCTTATGATTTTTCTCTTTAGCTTCTTGTTTAAGAGTGCATTATTTAATTTCTACATACTTGTGGGTTTTCTTTCTACTGTTGATTTCTAGTTTCATTCTATTGTAATCATCAAAGACAATTTATGTGATTTCAGTGTTTTAAACTGTTTTAAAAAATAATAAAATGTTCTAAAATTTGTCTGTGGGCCTGGATGTGGTCTACCCCAGAGAGTGTTCAATGAGCATTTGAAATATGTGTGTTTTGCTGTTGGTGGGGACGCTGTTCTGCAGTGGTTGAGGTAAGAAAGCCCTCTTAATCTAGAGGTCCCCTAAATTTTTTTCTTTTTAAAATATCTTGTTTTAAAGTACTGGACAGAATAACCCCCACATTTGAAAAATGTCACCCAAACAGCAGGGCGGGGCAAGTCATAATTCATTGAGTTAAAGATGCTTCATAATCTATTTATTCTTCTATTATTTATCAGTCGGCCTACTTCTTAATACCCTTTATCAATTCTCTAGTTTTTCTAAAATATAGTTTCAATTTGAAATATAAAACATTTATCTTTAATTTTTAAAGTTATAGATGAACACAATATTTTTCTTTTTTTTTAAAGAGAGAGTGAGAGAGGAGAGAGAGAGAGAGAGAGAGAGAGAGAGAGAGAGAGAGAGAGAGAGAGAGAATTTTTAATATTTATTTTTTAGTTCTCGGTGGACACAACATCTTTGTTGGTATGTGGTGCTGAGGATCGAACCCAGGCCACACGCATGCCAGGCGAGCGCGCTACCGCTTGAGCCACATCCCCAACCCCACAATATTTTTCTTGAAATTTATTTTTATGTGGTGCTGAGGATTGAGGAAGGGTTTTTTAAAAAATATTTTAGTTGTAGATGGACACAATACCTTTATTTTATTTATTTATGTGGTGCTGAGGTTTGAACCCAGTGCTTCACATGTAGCTCTACCACTGAGCTACAACTCCAGCCCAAAGGAGGGTTTTAATATACGTGGGTTGTTAGAGTAATTCCCACATTTGAGACATGTCACCAAGACAGCTGGATGGGGTAAAGCAGACATTTATTTATTACATATTAAGTGGGCAGCAAAGTCTTAACTATTGTATTGCTAGGGTTTGGAGAGACCTATGGTTTAAACTAATAAGGTCAACAACAAATGTTTAAGATTCTGCATGCAAAATTGATAAATGTGTTGCTGATGAAACCTAAGAGTATATTCTCTTGTCCAAAGAGAGTCTTCTAAGTCGCTTCAAAGACACTAAAATGTAAATAGTATGAGGTCACCTGTGATGTTCTTAAAATTTGTTTTAGTTATGGGAAAGTTATTAATACATTGACCTCTGCATGTTATATATGGAAGAAGAGGAGAATAAAAGCCCCGGACATAGCAGCCTTTCTATATTTATGCAGCATTTTCCGAGAAAGAGACATATACTCTGGCAGATGTAACTATTCTAGGTTCCTGGAAAGTCATGTTTCAAAATTTCATCGGCTTACAGTGAAGAGAGCATTCGACTGAGGGTCAGAAGATCGGAGTTAAGTGCTGCCTACTACTTACCTTGAGACCTTGAACTTCCTAAGTACTTGTTTAATTAATGAATCAACTACCTTCTTTCCTCTCTCAGCACTGGTTTCTCACCTGAAAAACACAGATGACAGCGTGGGCCCCACAGGGTAGTAGTGAGGAGAGTTGGAATAGTGGATAGAAAATATCATACAGTCCTGGCTAAGTCTTGTATTGACCTAGGAGGTAGAATGTTCTGGATTCTAGGTTGAACCATCAGCTTCTTGTTATGTGTTACCCAAGCCGTCTCCCAATTTTCATTTTAGTTTTTTTTGGTAATTTGTCATCAGGAATGAAGGGAGAGACCTACCTACAGTATTCTGGGTAGTGAAAAGTTTGTTGGAAGTTGACAGGTTGATCCTTGGTTTTGGCAATCTGACTCGACGAGTTGGGTGAATTGGTTTCCTGGACTTGGTCACACCTGCCTGATTTGAGAAAATCTGAGGCTCCTGAACTTGCAAAGTGGAAGACCTGTGGGGACCTCTACCAAAGTCAAGCTGTCTCCTGGGGCCTCCTCAGCCTGGCATGGTCTTTCACACTGGCCATCTTAAAACTACAGTGACGAGTTTCCCTGGGAAATCTTCTGACATCAGAAGTGACAGAATCAGAAATTGTCCATCAAGACAAATTCCCTGGTGTGTGTTCCTCAAATACTTCTCAGTGCCCTTGAATGAGATTTTCTTCATTAGATTAATCTGGATACGGCAGGTGTGTGTACATACACACGTATATTTATGTATACGTGAATCATTTCTAGTTACAATGATTCATGAAAGGAGAATTTGTAAGTCAAACATGCCGAAGCAACTGTTCAGTTAATATTAACTGGTTTGAAGAACATGGTATTCAGACCCTCTACTCCTCCAGTCTCGTTTTAGTATCTTTTTTTTTCCCCCAATACCCACAGGACCCTGAATTAGTTATTCGTACGTTAGTTTCCTAGGGCAACCATAACTGGGTGGCACATCACAATAGAAATGTATTCTCTTACTCTTCTGGGAGATAGAAGTCTGAAATCAGTGGGTTGGCTGGGCAGTTCCCTTGGGAGAATCTGTTCCATCCTCCTTCCTGGTTTCTAGTTGATGCCAGCCATCCTTAGTGTTTCCTGGCTCACAGTTGCCTCCCTCCAGGATCTACTGTCACATGGTGTTCACCTGTTTCTGTGTCCAGATTTCTTAGTGATATTAGTCCTTGCACTGGGACCCATCCTAATCTAGAAGGATCTTGTTTTAATTTAATTACATCTGTAAAGATCTTATTTTCAAGTGGAGTTGTGCTTCCCACCCTCATTATCCGTGGTTTGCTTTCTGCAGTTTAAGTTACTCAGAGTTACCCGTGAACCAAAAATACTAAAGGGACTATTCCAGAAATAAACAATTGATAAATTTCAAGTTGTACAACATTCTGAGAGGTGTAGTGAGATCTCAGCCCTTCCTCCTTTGTCTTATCTAGGACATGAATCATCCCTTTGTGCAGTGTTTCCACTCTAGATATACTACTCCCCTGGTAGTAACTGAGCAGCTGTCTCAGTTATCAGGTTGATTGTTGTGGTATTGCAGTGCTTGTGTTCAATTAACCCGTATTTTAGTTAATATTGACTCCAAAGTATAAGAGTAGTGATGTTGGCAATTCAGATATACCAAAGAGAAGTTGTAAAAGGCTTCCTTTAATAGAAAAGGTGAAAGCGCAATAAGGTATTTTGAGAGACAGAGACAGAGACACAGAGAGAGACTACATTCATACAACTTTTATTACAGCATGTTGGTAACATTGTTCTATTTTTCTTATTAGTTATTGTTGTTATTATGGTGTAGATATATTGTATCCTCCAGAAGCTCATATGCAAGACAATGCAAAAAAGTTTAGCGGTGAAATGATTGGGTTGTGAGAGTTTAACCCAATCAGTGCATTAATCCTTCATAAGGATTAAAACTAAGTGGTTACTATAGGTGGGTAGGTTGTACCTGGAGGAGGTGGGTCATTGGGAACATACCTTTGGGGCTTATATTTTGTCATGATGAGGAGAGCTCTCTTTGTGCACACCTCTCTTTCTCTCTCTCTCTCTCTCTCTCTCTCTCTCTCTCTCTCTCTCTCTCTCTCCCCACCCCCCATTCCTCTCTCCTTCTCTCTCTCTTTCCTTCCTGGTTCCATGTCCTGAGCTGCTTTTCTCTGCCACAACCTTCTTCCACTGTGATGTTCTGCCTTGAGGAATGGAGTCAGCCATCTACAGACTGAGACCTCTGAATCCATAAGCCCCAAATAAACTTTTCCTCCTTAAAATTGTTCTTGTTGGGTCTTTTGTTCACAGCAGCAAAAAGCTGGCTAAAACAGTTGTTAACCTCTTACCATGCCTAATTTATAAATTAAACTTTATGGATATGTGCGTACGTACAGGGAAGCCCTGGTACATTTGGAGTTCACTTCCATCCTCGGTTTCAGGCATCCACTGGGGGTCTTGGAACAAATCTCCCACAGATAAGTGGGGATTCCTGTAAGGTCACATTCCCAGATATCAGAGGGTAGAACTTCAACGTCTTTTGAGGGGGGTCACAGTTCACCCTGAATAGAATAAACTGAATATTTACAGTGAAGCTTGGAAATTTTACCTTATAGAAAACTGAGTGTCCTTGCTAAAGACTTAAGTCACACACCCTGTTGTAGTATGTGTAACAGAGCAGAGAAGGGTGTAGTAGCTGGCTCTTTTTGTTGTTGTTGTAGATGGACACAATACATTTATTTTAATTTTTTTCTGTGGTGCTGAGGATGGAACCCACTGCCTCCCACGTGCTAGACAAGCGCTCCTCCACTGAGCCAGAGTCCCGCCCAGTAGCCAGCTCTGTCGATGTTTAAGATCACTCAGCGAAGGAGTAATCTGATCCCACTGATGCTCCACATTGTTCATTTCTGATAAAAGTTTGAATTGTTCTATTTTTTTTTTCTCCTTCCAAGAAAAAAAATATCTTGCAGTAGTTTTCACTGTTTGTTTTAGTTTTGGGGAGAAAGGCATTAAAATTCCCACTAAGAACACTTCTTAATTATGGCATATGATATAATTAGGATCAAGGTCTGGGCTAGTTATGTCAATTTGATGATTTTTTTTTTGAAGGTTAGAATTTTAGAGGAATATGCAGATTTGTCTGGAGGCCTCTGTTGTTGGAGCAGTGACCTTTTCCACGTGTTCTGTGAATGTTTATTTAGACCGTGCTGGGGACACACTTTGAAGCACGTGCTCAGTAGATTTTCGATGCTCAGCCACTATTTCTACTTATTTGTTAATAAAATTGGATTTCCAGCTCACGCAGGTGTCTTGAAGGTGGAATGAGTAAAAAGTAGACCTGTCCATCTATCTTACGAAATGGGGGGTTTCAGAGGATGGTAGGACACTGTCCACACCCCTCCCACTTATCCCCAGCCTTGGGCGGGGTTTCTAGCACTTTCCACAGGTTTCAGCGGATCTGCCAGGGCCTCAGCAGCACGTGATTTGTCCAGAAAGTTCCAATTCTTGCTCATCTTCTGCATTCCCTGGATGACGTCTCCCAACGACTAGCATCAGCACATCTTTTTTTTTTCTATTTTTTCCACTTATATTTACAAAATAATAAGGACAAAAATGTAATAAAATATTCAAGTCAGTGACCCAAATAAACTGTGTTGTGCAGAAAAAGCTGTCAGTGGCTGAGCCTGCCTCTCCCTGGGCGGCAGATGGAAGCGTGGGGCTGGTGGTGGTCCAGGGTCCCCGCGAGGTCCCGCGAGGTGAGGGTTTTCTGGATGTGGCAGCCACAGGTCAAGGAGGTTCCCATTCTGATTCCTCTAACGAACAGGTTCCGCACCCCTGCAGACCTAGCTCTCTTCGTGGACAACATGAGAAGGGCAGGCTCCGAAACCTGAAGGTCTACATCGTCCCCTCAGCCACATGCTCCTGCGACACTTGTTCATTGCACATCTTGCACACCCGGGAGGGGCCAGCGTTGCTCCAGCTGCCAGGAGCAGCAGTGAACAGACACGTCCCCGCCCTCTAGGAGTGTTCCTTCCCCCAGGGATGAGGTGACAAGCATGGGAAAATGTGTGCTCCTCAGGCTGCCAAGGTCGTCCAAGGACACCCAGGAAGCTGCCACAGCCGAGAGCCCAAGGAGGCATGGCGACGAGCTGCCATGATGTCCTGAGTGAGAAGAAAGACACTAGGTGGAAGCAGGAGCCCTGCACGGAGCACGGACTCGGTGGAGGACGGGGTTTGTGTGTTCTGTAGGTCAGATGTTGAGCGCAGCTGGTGCCGGGCCAGGGAAGGTGCATGGGTGGAGGGCCAGGAGGGAGCCCTACTGAGAAGGTCACATCTGGGTAGGGCCTCAGGTGGAAGGGAAGGAGCATCCCATGTGGTATCTTGGGGACACCTGTTCATGACAGAGGGGACAGCAAGGACAAGGTCCTACTGGGGAGACTGTGAGACGGTTGGGAGAGTGAGGTCGAGGTAGGGAATTAGGTCAGAGAGGTGGCATTAGTGAAGGTTAAGGGGAGGAGCACCAAGGCTTCAGATCATCGGGAACCTTCTACATCCTGTTGAGGACTTGAGCCTTGGAGCCAGATGCCCGCCAAGTCGTGGGTCTGGCCCTCTTCCTGCGGTGCATAGCCCCAGTCACCACAGCCCGCCTTCCACAGGCTTCCGAAGGAATCATTAGAGAACATTGTTAGGCTTCAGAGCAGAGGCCGGAAACCAAGCCTCTGGGCCAACACCTGCCTCTGGCTTTTCTACAAAGGTGTGCAAAGCACCCGCCTCCCTGCACCTGCTCAGAGATGGTTTCATGCATCTGTAACACACTTTGTCATTGTTTTGTACGTGCGTTACTCGGTCCTGGGATCCTCCTAGTTTCCTAATGACTTTTAAAAAATCGCATACATCAAGATTGAGTCTTTGTGCTATCAAGGTCAATGGGCCTTGGTAGCCGTGTAGTGTCACGTGCTCATCATTACTGTGTCTGCAGAATAATTTCACCACCCCCAACCCTGTATTTATTAGTCCATATTCTATTACTGTGATGAAATACCTAAGGCAGGCTAACTGTGAAGAGAAGAGGGTTACTTAGCTCATAGTCATGGAGATTCAAGGGCATTGGTCCCCCAGCAGCTTGGCTCTCTTCAGGGCCTCCTGGCAGGCTTCGAGGTGAAGTTCAGAGGTAGAGCCCTCGCCTGGAATGTGCAGGGCCCTGGGAACCAGCCTCAGCACCGCAAACATAAACAAACCCAAACCAGGTGGCAGGTGGTGGGAAGACAAGATCACATCACCAAACAGGGAGCCAGAGAGCAATTCAGCGTTGGGCTTGCTCTTATAACAGCTCTCCCTTGGGAACTTGGAAGCCCATAGAGCTACCTTGATCCCCCAGTGACCTAAGGACTCCCACCAGGTCCCACCTCTCCAAGATCTCACTACCGCTTAGCACTCACGGCCACACTGTTGGGACCAGGTCCTCAACACATGAATCTTTAAGGACACCCTCAAACCATATCCAAACCATAGCCCCGTGCTTCACCCATTCAACTCCTCTTCTTCCCCTCAGCCACATACTAATCTTTTCCCCATCTTTATAGTTTTACCTTTTCTAGACTGTCGTCTAATTGGAATCATGCACCACGTAGTCTGTTTGGATTGGCCTCTTTCACCTTATAGCATGCATTAAAGACTCATTCATGTTTTTTTGGGGGGGGCATATGGGCTCATTTCTTTTTATCAGTCAATAATATTCCACTGAATGGATATACCACAGCTTATCCTTTTACCCATTGAAGGGCATCCGTGGCTTCCAGTTTCTGCATATGAATAAAGCTGATATAAAAATTACTTTGCAAGGTTTCCCCCCCCCAGATATAAGTTTACACATCCATTGTGTAAGTAGCTAGGAGTGTAACTGGCATAGTGGAACGACTACATTTAGCTGTATATCGACCCCAGCTTTATTCTAGATGATGGGAGGGAACTGTGGCTGCTTTAGGTCTGTGACCCTTTGGCAGTTCCGCGTTACTCTTCGCTGTTTCTGGAGGCTTGGCGGAAATTTCTCTAGAGGAGTGTTAAAATTCAAATTGTTTTCAGGGAAATTTGAAATGATGATGGAACTTCTAAGAGTAGATCTTTAAAAATCTTTTTAATTTTCAGTAAATCCCTAGAGAGTCCTACCCAGAGAATTTAATAGATCCGTTGTCTTAGAAGTTGAGGTAATTGAGATACAACAGTAAAAAGTTAAAAATAGTCACACCAGCACTCCTGGAGGCTTTGGGAGTGACGTGTACATTCAATTTGAAACTGCGAGGAGCGTCTCAGCGAGCTCTTTCCAGAGGTGCATATTGGTTCCTCCTTGTAACCGCATCAGAATCTAAATCATTTCTGACCAGCATAAAAGATTGAAACACACTCAAACCTATTACTGATGTCAAAGGAGAGGGGGGAAAAACAGAATAGGAAAGAGGTTGGAGTGGTCTTTTTTATTCCGTTTTATTTTTTATAATTTTAAATTACAAAACGATGAATTTATGACTCTTGTTCTATAATATGGGTCTATGATAATAAGATGTGCATGTTAAAAAGGCACAATGTGAGTTTGGGCCTATGGATGTCAAGACTTTCTTTCCAAGATAATGAACACCTGTCACCTCCCAGCGTGTCCTTGGGCCCCCTGGTAACCCAGCCTCCCCTCGCTCTGGCCTCAGGCAACAGCTGAAATGTGACCGCTACCACTTGAAATCGGTTTGCACTGTAGAATTCCATGTGAACGAACATCTATACACACATTGTATATAATTTTATTGAAAATATGTAAATGGGAATCTTATAGAATACGTTCTCGGGGTAGTTTTTTTGGCTTCTTTTCAGCATAATTATTTTGAGAGTCCTCCATGAAGTAGGGAGGATCGGTCCCTTCCTTTCTTGCCGAGTCAGTGGTGGGGTGCTGTGGACTAAATCGTGTCCCCGCCCTCGCCCCCTGCCTCCTGTGGACGCTCTAGTCCCCACGGTGACTGTATTTGGAGACAGGGCTTTTAGGAGGTAATTAAGAATGAAAAGGTCATAAGGATGGGTCCTAATCCTATAGGACTGTGGCCTTAGCAGAAGTGGGGAGGGAGGGGGGAGAGAGATCCTTTTGCTGAGTGAGGACACAGTGAGAAGCTTGAAGACAGCCCTCGGCAGGATCCGGAGAAGACAGACTTCCGCTGTTCCAGCCTCCTGGCCCGCGGCGTCTTGGGCAGCCCAGGCCAACCCAGGCCTGGACGCCCTGCGCCTTGTCTTTTCATTCCCCCGTGGACGGACATTCTGGTTGTTTTCTCCAGTTTTGGCTTCTACAGATAAAGCTGCTGAGCCCCGGCGTGTCCAAGCCTGGGAGGGGCATGAAGCTGGGGTTTGGATATGGCTTGAGGGTCTCCCAAAGGTTCAAGTGTGGGAAGCCTGGTTCCCAGGTGGCAATGTCGCCCTCCAGGGCAGGGGTCTAGTGGAAGCCCTTGGGTCACTGGGGACACTGCGACCAGATGGTCTCTTGGAATGAGTGCTGGTGAGAGTCAGTTGTTATGAACGCCTAAGCCCAACCCTGGTGTGCTCATGCGCTCTCTCGCTCTCTCTCTCTCTCTCTCTCTCTCTCTCTCTCTCTCTCTCTCTCTCTGTCTCTCTCTCTCGATTCCTTTGGGCCATGTAATCTCTTGCTCCTTCCATTTATTATGGGGCCCTTGCCATGGAGCTATGCTATTGGACTTTCAGCTTTTTAAATTGAGCTAAATAAACCTCTTTTCTTTATGAAGTTACCTAGCCTCAGGTATTTCATTACAGTAATGAGAAAACAAGCCTTTGTTTTTATGGGTAAATACCTAGGGGTAGACTGGCTAGGAGGTGTGTGTTTTACTTTTTAAGAAATTGCCGAATTTTTCTGAGGTGATGAGGTGATGATAGCATATTTTGTTCCCACCAGCAGCATAACAGTTCCATTTCCTCCATCTCAGTCATAAGGCCTGAGTTTCAAGTTGCTCTTACTGAGGAGTTCACCAGAAGGCTCATCACTTGCTATAACGTGGCCAAGAAAGGCATGAATGGGCACTGTGTCACTTTGGTGCCCTTCCTCATGCTTTTCACATGAGATTTTTTTTTAACGCCTGCATACATTCACTTTTCATAAAATTTAGAATGACAGTATCTTCCCGCTCTTACTTTGTTTTGTTTATTTATTCATTTATTTATTTTGATACTAGGGATTGAACCCAGGAGCACTTGACCACTGAGTGACATCCCCAGCCCTTTTTTTTTTTTTTTTTTTTACTTAATCATTTTTTATTTTGAGGCAGGGACTTGCTAAGTTGCTGAGGCTGGCCTTGAACTTGTGATCCTCCTGCCTCAGCCTCCCAAGCTGCCAGGATCACAGGAGTGTGACCCTGTACCCAGCTCTTATTTTCTTTCTTTCACTGCTTTTCCTTTGTGTTTGCTTTGTTTTCTTGGGTAAAGCTCAAAGTTTCCGGGCTGTCTGTTGTTAAAGGGAGCCAAGGTTTTAGAGTCAGATCCACCTGGAGTTGAATCTGGGCTTCACCCCTTAGCTGTGTAAGAGGTCACATAACCTGAGCCTCGGTTTCCTCATCTGTCTTTAAAAGGTGTGTGAGGTTGATATTGCCCAACTTGTGCTATTGTTAATGCTTAAATACAATGCTCTGAAGCAGCTTCATCCATTGGGTACCTGGAGGACGGGTTTATTTCCCAGCTAGCTTTGCCACCGTGAGTTCTATCTTCTACGGGACAGTGATGGACCCACAGAGTGAGGAGGAGAGGAACTGCCGTTTTACTGGTGCCACCAGTTAGCAGGGATTCATGAGAATATGGCAAATCCAGTGAATTGCCAGGCTCAGGGTGACCTTGGCCATTTCAGCTGTAGTGGGGTGTGTCCCGGGGTGTACTCACACACTTCCGCCAAGGCCATTCCTGCCAGAGTGTGACTCCTGGTGCAGCCCACCCGGAATCCCCAGCCTCCTTGCTGGCCACTGAGCTGGTTTTTAAGCAGGAGAACAGAACACACCGTGGCTCCAGGAGGCATGTTCCCCAGGCTTCTCGAGTCCTGGCCAGTGTGTGCCACCTGCTTGTCTCACCATTTGGGCTGCCGCGTTGGACCCTGGGTGGCGGGGACGCTGCCTCTTGGCCTGCAGAGTCCTTGGTCCAGCTGGTCCAAGTGTGTTAGAGCTGGGGGCTTCTCCCGGGAAGCAGGGGGTGTTATTCTTTGACTCTGGGCCAGGTGTCACTGGAATTCGAAAGGTGATCCTGAAATGAGCAGCCAGGTGACTGGCATGAGTACGGTCAGGTAGGCTGGCACAGGAACCCAGGGGGGACAGGAAGGGCGGGTGTGGGTGGGCACGGGATCGTCCTGCCGGGTGGGGGTCTCGCGGCTTCTCTGCTCTCCTGAGCGCTGGGTTCCAGCACCCTGCCGCGCTGCTCCTCAGAGCCGCCTGGCTTTCTTGGCATCCTGTAGTTCAGTTGCTAGGAGCTGACGGCACCGCAACTTCCTTTTGACTCACTCACATGGAACCATCTGCTGTTCCTTCTCATGGCCTCCAAACTTGGCCAGGATCGACGAGAAGAGGGTCGAGCGGAGCATCTGTGCTCATCCTTTTTGGAAATGGAAAGCTTCCTACCAACTCCTTAACCCTCTCAGCCCAATCCCTAGCAGCCCCTCTTGCTGAGCCCCTCTCGCTCCAGCTAACAATTATTTGGAGTGGACGTTTTCTTCGTTTTGTCTTAGACGTTGACTACGTCCATCGTGCAGTGCTGAACGGAGGAGATGGCAGTTGTGAGTGTGCAAAGTGTCTCTGGTGTGTTAATATTTATTGCAACAGTGTCTCCCTCGAGGATGCTTAGCACTGGGGATCGATGCACACAGATCACTGAGGAATTTGTCTTTCACCAGCTCCATGGTGGGGCCCGTGTTGGATACAGGTAAAGGTGGCAGGTAATCCATGAAAATCTGTGGTGAGGTTGGTGGAGCATCTATCAAAAAGAAGCTTAACATAAAATCAGCGATTCTTGCTTTCATAATTGCCAAATATGGCCAGCATTACATATTTGCTTCTAGGCTTAGTTCGGATCAGTTGGGCAAATCGGATTCAGTGTGCAGAAGTCCCTTCTATTGGTGAATTATAATGGTCTTTTCCTGTGACAAATCTGTTCCTTCAGATGTCACTTGTGCAAAAGCAGTCGGACACACACGCTGAGCAAAAAAAAAAAAAAAAAAAAAAAAAAAATAGAAATAGGTATTACAAAATAGAGGTCCTGAAAGAAAAAAAAAAACAACTTCAAGAAAGCCATTGTTCGAGTTTTTGAAACTCAGTTTAACTGAAGATTTAATCACCTTTGAGTCTAGCAGAGCTGTGGAAACTAATGTATGAACTATGAGAAATAATTTCTTCTCAAGTGTAATTTTGTCTGTTTTTTTCTTTCTCTTTCTTTTTCTTTTTAGCAATAAGCCATATAAACCTTTTCTGCCAACTTCTTATTCTCCCCAAGAGGGCTACTTAAAGGAGGGTGAAGACATGCTAAGGTAAGGTTTTATTGTCGTGGCTCAATTTGCTAAAAGCTTTCGTAGTAATGCAAATGCATCCTCACTGTGCCGACTTGGATGTTTGCTGAAATTGGTGTTATTAATATTTGCTTTTGGGAAATCCCTCGGGTCAAGTCCATGCATTAAGCCCCTCTGCTTTAACTCCTACCTCTGTCTAGTCAGTTGGACTCTAGTAACTAACACAGACCTCGAGACGGAAGGGCCTTGGCCACCAGCCTTCCTCTGGGCAGTTTTCCGGCCAGCTCTGGGGGGGTTGGCCCACGGGGGGAGGCCCTTCACCCCCTTTCCACACTTTCTTTTGTGTTATCATCTAATCAGTGTTCTATGTTCAAAAATGCAAATCTATTTTATTACAAAACAAATCAGTCCTTTGCAGCCAAATATAAATATCGGTCGTTTAAAAAGCGTTTTTTGTTTGTTTGTTTGTTTGTTTTTCACAGGAGGAATGGATAGACCTGTGAAAGTGTGTGGTAATCATGTGAAAATCCTTTTCAGATTCTTGCAGGTTTTTCTCGTCTTTTGTTTCATTGTTTTGTTTGATGGCACTTTTTGTTTTGTTGGCACCAGAGATTGAACCCAAGTGCATTTGAACACTGAGTCACATCCCAGCCCTTTTGATTTTTTTATTTTGAAACAGGGTCTCACCAGGTTGCATACAGCCTCACTAAGTTCGGAGGCTGGCTTCAAATCTGCAATCCTCCTGCCTCAGTCTCCCAAGCCGCTGGGATTACCGGCATGCACCACGGTGCCTGTCTGGGGCATTCTTTTTTGATGCGAGTTCTCACGATGTTGCCCAGCTGGCCTTGAACTCCTGGGCTCAAGGGATCCTCCCACCTTAACTTCCCCAGTAACTGGGACCATGGGTGGGTGCCATTTCCCCTGCTTTTTTTTTTTTTTTTTAACTCACACTGACATGATTTTGGGAACGTGTTTCTTTCACTTAACAGTATGTCATGGAGGATTATTCACCTCCATTATTTTTAACCACTGTGTAGTATTCCAGAGCATGTACATCACTTTGAAGGCTGCTGGGTTTCATTGACTTTGACATTCAGCCCTGGAGTTCTTCTAAGCGACTGGGTAGGTAAGTCAAAGCGCCCCTTCAAGACCCTCGCCTTGGATCTTTCTCTGTAGTTTTGGTAAAAGCAGTTTTCCTTGAAATGTATTTGAATTGATTTTTCTATATATGAGCCTTGACAGGGCCTCCCTCTTGCCTGCATTAAAGATGAGATTTGTGTCAGATTAAATTAATAATTCAGAATTGAAAAATGCTTTCCTCAACTGCAGAAGCTCACGGAAATATAGAATTCAGGAGTGCCTGTTAATGGAGGTTAGTTTCTCTCAGGTAACGTTTCCTGAAAACGAGACCTCGTCGGCCTGCACCATTAGGTGACCCTCTGGAGGAGAGGTTCTCTTAGCCCTGGTCTGGAAGAAACCCAGAGGCGGAGGTGGATGGTGATGGCTGACATCCACGGGGGGCTACTCTGCATCAGGTACCCCCTATTCTAAGGGTTTCTTCCCTGAATCCTCCTCACACCACCAAGAGGTAGGTTCGGTCATCGAGGCCCATTTCAGAAGGGAGGAAACTGAGCCATGACGATGTGACTCATTCAAGGTCACCGGCCTGACAGGTGTGAGGCCCTGGCACCCCTCCCCAGCACTAGGGAAACAAAGAAAGAGTCCAGACGGGGAGCAAAGTGTGGCCGGGGTCACAGAAAGCTGGTGGCTTAAAGAGTGGCCCCTGGAGTCCACAGCCAGTGTTTGTCAAAGAGGTGGACAAGGGGACAGCCCTTGGGGGAGACGGAGGTGCTCTGTGGGGCTCAGGGTTCCCAGTGGACAGGGAGCCACAGACTCAGGCAAAAGCGTTGGATAGGAAAGTCGGCCGGGAGGGCGCACGTGGGCGAGAACCAAACAGAAATTGTCAAGGGGGGAAGCCGAGGGACGGAGGCACGTTGGCAGCTGCTGGTCTTGGTTTGACAAAGTCGCTTCAGAGGCCCTTCATGGCGCAGCAGGAGGTCTCTAGTGGAAGCCAGCTAATTGCTTCCTGCCGAGTGCTCCTCTCCCTGACAGGACAGTTCCTTGTGGGCAGAAGCATTGGTGTCTGGATACTGGGGAGCGGCTGTAAAAATGCCTGATTTAGGGTACAGAGTGCACCTCATTCCCCCTTTCTTCTGTTAAATCACAGCAGAGGGGACCTCGTTCGATGGCTAATGGATTACCCAGCATCTGTGCACTATTTCGCATGCCTTTGCCAAGGGGAAATTGCTGCTCGCAGGAGCGGAGGAGTGTTTAGGAGGAAAGGGAACAGATCCTGTTGATTCATTTTTGCCTGTTTATAATGCAGGCCTGGGTTGGAGGTGTAGCTCAGTGGCAGAGAACTTGCCTGGCAGGCATGACACCCTGCGTCCAATTCCCAGAACTGCAAAGAAGAGATCGCAATGAAGGCCTTCAGAAAGGACTACTCCTCTTTAAAAGATGAACACTTTTTTAAAAAAAAAAAAAACAGTTTTTTAATTGTCAATGGATCTTTTATTTATTTAATTTATTCATTTTTTTATGTAGTGCTAAGGATTGAACCCAGGGCCTCACACACGTCAGGCAAGTGCTCTACCCCTGTGCCACCACTCCAGCCCAAAGATGAACACTTCCAAGAAGGTTTTCTAATATTCTTAAAGTATGAATCTATTTTGTCTGTCTGTCTGTCTCTCAGACACTTCCTTGTCAAGTCTCAGTGACTCTATTTGTACTTTTTATCACAGTAGTCAAGAAGAAATGGATGGGAAGGGCAGAAAATTCTAGAATGATATTCTAAAATGAGAAGAGATCATTGAGTGACAATCTGTTAGATGAGTAGACCGTGTGTCTTGTACTACATGATCTGATATTCGATTTTTTGGCCTTTGGGGGCACGATCAGAAGGAAAATCGGTCTGCATAATACTTGAGAAAATATTTTCATGCTCCCAACAGCATTGGAGAATGGTGGGGGAAGGTGTCTGGTAACTGAGCAGGTGACCGTGAGCTATCCCCGCAGTCTCAGTTAGGTAAGGATTCTGGCAAGGTTCGACTCAGAGTTTCCTGTCGGTTCTTGTACAAGTGCTGTCTTCTGCCTTTTGTTAAGCAGACCCTGAAGGCCATCGGTGCTTTCCAGCTGTCCCGCTGTGCCGACGCCTGACACCAGTGTTTTTCCGAGGGTGCCGGGGGCAGGGAGGAAGGGGGAGTTTTCCAGCACTTTCATCAAGAGCATCAGGAAGCAGAGAATCAAGAGAGGCTTTCAGAACGCATTGTTTCTACCAACAAAGCGTAGAGGTAGCTTTCTTTCTTTTTTAGCTTGCTGAATGAAATCATGCCCAGACCAAGTCACCAAGGGTCCCGTCTTCAATACAAAAGTCCCCGATAGCGGGGACTCCGGAAGTGCCGCTAGAGCCCTGCATTAGGAATTGCAAGAACCGACGCTGATGGGTTGACCAAACTCGGGGCAGGGGTGACATTGCTTCTTATTAATTGTTTTTCTTAGTTAGAGATGGGCACAAGATCTTTTATTTTTATTTATTTTATTTTTATGTGGTGCTGAGGATGGAACCCAGTGCCTCACAGGGGCAAGGCAAGTGCTCCACCGCTGAGCCACATCCCCCAGCTCCAGAGGTGACATTTCTTTTTTCTTTTTTCTTTTTTAAAGAGAGAGAAAGAGAGAATTTTTTAATATTTATTTTTTAATTCTCGGCGGACACAACATCTTTGTTTGTGTGTGGTGCTGAGGATCGAACCCCGGGCCACACGCATGCCAGGCGAGCGCGCTACTGCTTGAGCCACATCCCCAGCCCCAGAGGTGACATTTCTAAAAGTTGTTTTCTTCTTCAGATTTTCTGTATTGCTTAAATTTTTTTACAATGAGTGTCTATCAATTTTATAACCAGAAAGAAGAAGAAAAAGAAGAAGAAGAAGAAGAAGAAGAAGAAGAAGAAGAAGAAGAAGAAGAAGAAGAAGAAGAAGAAGGAGAAGAAGGAGAAGAAGGAGGAGGAGGAGGAGGAGGAGGAGGAGGAGGAGGAGAAGCAGCAGCTATTTTGGGGGTGGGTGATGGTATCATGGACAGAGAGAGCCAGGTAAGGTTCTGGGTCTGGGGATGTCTCAGTGAACACAGTAGGTCAAAGCCCTGCCCCTGGGGTGCTGAGAGCCTAGGTACTGTGCCACAGCTGGCTCCACCGACCCTCTAGAGAAGGGTCCTGTCACTTCTTACCTGCTTCTTCAATTCCCATCCCTTGTCTGGGCAGTTTTTCTCGCCTCCGCCCTCTTCCTCACCTGCCTGCCCCATGGGGGACGCTTCCACCCTTTGGCATTCTGGTCCTCTGGGGGTCCTTGCCCTCTCTGCGCATCCTTCCGTCTCCACGTGGTGTCCCTTGTAATGCTGGGTGAGATTGTTGACTTGCTGCTGTCTCCATCCCGAGGACTGGCAGAGGCCTCCCGGGTGAGGCTGACTGTGCCTCTGGATTGTGCCAGGTTTCCTAGCCCTTGGCAGAGTCTGCAGGTACACACACAGTCGGTTAGAGGCTGCGCACTTACTCCAGGGTAAGTGCTCCCCGAGTGATACGGGGGACCCACAGAGGAGCCCAGGCACACACACAATGTGGTGCATAAAGCAGTGCTGGGCTTTCTCAAAAAAAAATTTTTTTTTTTAATATGGGAATCTGTAACCTTAAAAGGACTCGAAATTTTTATTCAGCCACATCCCCTTTACAAAAGTCTGCTTTCGTTGCAGATAGCATCTTTTCTCTAAGAGTATTTGAAAGCAGAATTATACTCCGTCTCATTTGGAGGGTATTTGGGTTGGACCTTGGGAGACTAGTATTAGAAGAAACGAGGTCAGCCACAGACAGCATGGGAGGGTAGGCGAGGACAGCTCCTTTTACGGTACTGAATGATGGAATTTCCCTTCAATAATTGAAAGACATCCAGACATGCCCTGGATTAATTTGATCATATAGTAATTTAAACTGATTTTGAACCCAGAGACAGTAAAAACTCAGCGTGCGTAGGAGCCTTGTTTCCTCAGCATTTTATACAATACCCTGTGTCAGCTGGGGGTCACCGCATTAATCTTTGACTAGATGAGCTTTCCCAAAACTCACAGCGAGCCTCACGCCAGACTAGAAGCATCTCGTGCTTCTTTTAGAACAGTGATTGACTCCAGCTGCCTTGGACTCGTGTGCTCGCCTCCTTACCATCTCCAGAGGCCAGCCAACTGGCATCCATTGGAGGGCAGGCTTTGGTAGTGAAGAGGAGTACCGGACACTGCGTTTCTTCTCCCCTCCCTCTGGAGCGGCATGTTGAAGCTACTCCTCAGATGCTGTCCAGCCCCGCCTGGCAAGCCAGTCCTGGGAGCAAGCCACCAACAGGACTCTAGAGGGAGCCCACCGGGAGCGCCCGGGCCACTGTGAGGTCTGCTGCTGCCCCGGGCGGGGGGCCTCCAGGACCGAGGGGTGCTGCTTGCTCTGTTTTCCCTGGGATGTAGAGAAGATCCGCAGTGATAAGTTAGTTGCTGACTCATTCCTTTATGCTGCCTCACAGTCATTAATTTTCAGATCCTGTCATCCAGTGTGAAGGATCTTTGTGATGATTTTGAATCACGAGCTGTCACTCGGTAAATATGAACCGCATCTTGTTTTTCTCATTTTCCTCTTGAGTTTATTTTCTGAAATCATCCATATTTTCCTGGATTACCAGAAAAGCCTTTTTTTTTTTTTTCCCCTGTCATCATGTCAATGTTTCAATCTCAAACGTTCAATGAGCAGGGGCTTGTCATACGTAAAGCTCGGTGCTAGACACAGTCAAGAACAAAACAAAGTCACAATTCTTACCTGCAGGACGTGCTGTCTGGTAAGATAAAACATGTACATAAGAACGAGTAGAAGACTGAACACGCTAAGAGCTTTTGCCCACGGTAAGTGGAATATCCATCTGAAGAAGAGGGATCTACCATAATTTGGGGGCCCCAGGAGATGAGTCAGGGAGGTTCTGGGGAATGATGTCATTTGAGTGGAGGTTTCAAGGTGAGGACTGGTAAGTGGATAACAAACATCTGGAAGAAAAGTTGGGACAGGGGGAGTCGATGGTCCAGGGATCACAAGAAATGGCATTTGGCAAGAGAACTAGATTTTTGAAGCTCAGTAATTTGCAGAGCCTATTAGATAAATCGAAACCCATGGGTCTTGCCAGGATGGCGGCTGCTATCGTAAGACATTTAGGATGCTGACCAGTGACTCTGGCATTTTTGGAAGTAATACTTTTTCTTTTTTGGTACCAAGGATTGAACTAAGAGCCACATCCCAGCCCTATTTTGTATTTTATCTAGAGACAGGATCTCACTGGGTTGCTTAGCTCCTCACCATTGCTGAGGCTGGCTTTGAACTCGCGATCCTCCTGCCTCAGCCTCCTGAGCTGAAAGGATGACAGGCATGCACCACCGCACCTGGCCTGGAAGTACTTCTTTTAATGAGATTCCACAGGGTCTACAGTGTAAGTTGGATTAGCGCAGGAACAAGAAAGCCAGGGGGCTGGGGCTGGGGCTCAGTGGTAGCACACTTGCCTGGCATGTGTGAGGCACTGGGTTCGCTTCTAAGCACTGCATATAAATAAATAAAAGTCATCAACAACTAAAAAAAATTAACAAAAAAAGAAAAATAAGGCAGAAGATGAGGTAGAGAGCTTTCAGGTTTGAAGCAACTATCAGGCAAGGATTGAACCCAGTGCCTCACACATGCTAGGCCAGCGCTCAACCGCTGAGCTGCAACCCAGCCCCTGACTTCAGCTTTTGATCTGAGATTCCTTACAGAATAGCCAGTGCTGCCTGACTCCAGTGCCGTCCCTCTGCCTATAGAAGGGAGGCATCTTGGTGGCAGTACGCGTAAGTGTGGGTCTCTCCTGGAAGCGAACTGGAGGTGAGCATTGTCTCGTTTTTCAGAATGTAATTGTTTCAGCTTTAAAACAATCTTATATTTTTTTCCCTGTGGCCTTTCATTTCCAATGAATTTGTCCAAGAGCTCTCAAATGGTCCGTCTCAACAAAAGTACAGTGAGGTGCTCACCCACTGTATTGTGCCAAACAAAAACACAGACCCTGCCTTCTGTATGAAATTCTGCACACCTTCAACCCTATGCGGGCACTACCAGTTTTTCAAAAGCAAATTCCCTCTTTCTCCGGTGTCTCTGAACTGATTCCATTAGACAAACAGCATGTTGTGAAATGTCTTCAACGTGTCTAAGGGGACCTGAAGGTGGCTCCCGTGCTTTGGGTTCCATGGTGAGGCCGCACACCAGGGTGGAAGCATGTGGCAGAGGATGCTGTCCCTGTGGCACCAAGGAAGCAAAAGGGAGAGAGAGAGAAAGGGGTCAAGGATCCAATGTCTCTTTGAAAGGCACACTCCTAGCCACCTAACTTCTCCCCATGAGACCCCACCTGTTAAAGGCTCCACTGCCTCCCCATGCCACCAGGGGCTGGGGACCAAACACTCAACCTAGAGGCCTTTGGGGGTCACTTTTCCAAACTCCTCCCTTTTTTTTTTTCTTTTAAATCAATTTGGCCACTCCTATGCTGCTCCATTCATTTCCTTATTCTTAGGCTTGTGAGAATGCACAGAAATGAACACACTCTTCCCGCCTAGAATTACACACTCGGGCCAATGCGCACATCCAGGCCCTCCCTTCATCTTTTCCCTCTGGTTGGATCTGCTGCTTCCGTTCTTCCTCTGACAGCATCCCCTGCCCTGGACAGCCCTCAGACCGGGAATGGCATTCTTCCCAGCTCGAGGCGCTTGAACTGGTATTCCTCTCCCCACCAAGAGGGGTGGGGGCTCCCTGGTGGACTGTTAAGGTCTGTAGACAAGTCAAAATAACACGTGGTATTTTGCCAGAGAAATGTTAGAGTTCGTAAACAAGTCTGGATGGTGCCTGGCAAAATGCCAGAGGGAGTGGTTTGAGAAGTAACAAAAGCAAGCCATTAAGTGTGGAGATTCCTTATTGGTTGACTGATGTATCTAGTTTATGCTAATTAGATAAGCTGTGCAAAATGTATAAATAGCTCTGTTGTCCTACAATAAACGGCTTCCATTCCTGCTGCATCAATGTACAGAAGTTATTCGTCACCCCCCAGTTATTCTGCTGCAGCCGGACTGCGGCAGTGGACCGCCAGTTTCTCATCTCACCTCGCTGGTCCTCTCTTCTTTCCTGAAGCTCCTGGTATGGTTCTCTTCAATCCAGGTTCATTGAGTCCCGTATGGCAGGCACTGGGCGAGATGTCGGGGAACCCTGCTTCCTTCCCCCGCCCGGTTGTTAGAGTCTGTAAACAAGTCAGGATGGCGCCTGGCAAAATGCCAGAGGGAGTGGTTTGTGAAGTAAGGCCAGTGAGCCATTAAGTGTGGAGATTCCTTATTGGTTGACTGCTGTATCTAGTTTATGCTAATTAGATAAGCTGTGTGGAATGTATAAATACCGCTCCTGTCCTACAATAAACGGCTCCCACTCCTGCTGTATCAATCTACACAAGTTGTTCGTCACCCCCCGGTTATTTTGCTGCAGCCAGACTTCGGCACCCGGTGAAGCAGCAGGCAGACCTTCTGCACCTGGGCTGGGGTCACCCATCCCAGCCGCACTGGATGCTCATGGGTAACCTGGGAGAACTTTCTCTTGAGCAGAGACCTATGGAGCTCTAGTAGCTGGATTTATTTCATGCCTACAGCTTCCAGAGCCAGCAGAGAAATGATTGTAGGATTGATACTCTAAATCCAGCCACCATGTTACGTCTGCAGAGAGAAAAGTGATGAGGGCTTGCTTCCCATCATCTTGGGGAAGCCAGGGCATCCTTGATTCAGACCATTTCATGTGTTTTGTTTGGCTATCACCACCCTCACCCACTTCAATGCTGCAATCGAGAGTGAAATTATGGGCTGGGTGCTGTGGCACATGCCTATAATCCCAGCAGCTTGGGAGGCTGAGGCAGGAGGATGATGAGTTCAAAGTCAGCCTCAGCAAAAGCAAGGCACTGAGCAACTCAATGAGACCCAGCCTCTAAATAAAATACAAAATAAGGCCGAGTGCCCCTGAGTTCAATCCCTGGTACCCACCCCCTAAAAAGTGAAAAAAAAAATTATAGTTTTTCTAAGCCAATAAATGGTTAATTTCTAAGTCTAAACCACTTTCTAAAAAATTTTTATTTTATTTATTTGTTCTAATTTGTTATCCATGACAGCAGAATGCATTTCAGTTATAGAGCACAATTTTTCAAGTCACTGGTTGTACACAAAGAAGACTCACATCATTCGTATCTTCATACATGTACTTAGGGCAATGATGTTCATTTCATTCCACATCATTCATACACCCATGCCCCCTCCCTTCTCCTCCCTCCCCTTTGCCCTATCTAAAGTTCCTCCATCCCTCCTAGGCTCCCCCTCACTCCTATTATGGATCAGCATCCACATATCAGAGGAAACATTCGGCCTTTGGTTTTTGCAGATTGGCTAACTTCACTTAGCATGATATTCTCCAACTCCATCTACTTATCTGCAAATGCCATGATTTTATTTTCTTAATACTGATTAACATTCCATTGTGTATACATATATATCACAGTTTCTAAAGAAACTGATAAATCCATTCATCTATTGAAGGGCATCTAGGTTGGTTCCACAATTTAGCTATTGTGAATCGTGCTGCTATAAACATTGATGTAGCTGCATCACTGTAGTATGGTTTTAAGTCCTTTGGGTATAAACTGAGGAGTGGGATAGCTGGTTCAAATGGTGGTTCCATTCTAAGGTTTCCAAGGAATCTCCATACTGCTTTCCAAAAACATATATTGGAAAAAGGATAGCCTCTTCAACAAATGGTGCTTGGAGAACTGGAAATCCATGTGCAGGAAAATAAAATTAAGCCCCTTTCTCTCACCATGCACAAGACTCAAAGTGGATCAAGGACCTAGGAATTAGACATATAATGTGCCTCTTTTTATGTTTCCTGAAATAAATTGGAGAGTATTGGTATTAGTTCTTTTTTACAGGTCTTGTAGAACTCGGCTGTGTGTCCATCTGGTCCTGGGCTTTTCTTGGTTGGTAGGCTTCTGATGGCATCTTCTATTTTATTGCTTGAAATTGATCTGTTTAACTTGTGTATATCATCCTGATTAAGTTCAGGCAAATCATATGACTCTAGAAATTTGTCAATGCCTTTGGATTTTCTATTTTATTGGAGCACAAATTTTCCAAATAATTTCTAATTATCTTCTGTATTTCTGTACTGTCCATCATGATATTTCCTTTTTCATCACAATGTCAGTAATTTGAGTTTTCTGTCTCCTTCTCTTTGTTAGCATGGCTAAGAGTTTATCAATTTTATTTATTTTTTCAAAGAACTAACTTTTTGTTCTGTCAATTTTTTCAATTAGTTCTTTTGTTTCAATTTCATTGCTTTCAGCTCTGATTTTGATTATTTCCTGTCTTCTTTTTTTTTTAATTGGTTGTTCAAAACATTTGCTTTTGGTGGTGATTTTTTTCTTCTTTTTCTAGGGCTTTGAGCTGTAGTGTTAAGTCATTTATTTGTTGACTTTTTCTTCTTTTAAGGAATGAACTCCATGCAATGAACTTTCCTCTTAGTACTGCCTTCATAGTGTCCCAGAAATTTTGATATGTTGTATCAGTGTTTTCATTTATCTCTAAGATTTTTTTAATCTTCTCTTTAATGTCTTCTGTAATCCATTGTTCATTCAATAGCATATTATTTAGTCTCCAGGTGTTGGAGTAGCTTCTGTTTTTTTTAATTTATTTTATCATTGATTTCTAATTTCATTCCATTATGATCTGATAGAATGCAGTGTAGTATCTCTACTTTTTTGTATTTGCTAAGAGCTGCTTTGTGGCATGATATATGGTCTATTTTAGAGAAGGATCCATGTGCTGCTGAGAATATTTCATCCATTCGTTGATAGATGAAATATTCTATGTAAGTCTGTTAAGTCTAAGTTATTGATTGTATTATTCAGCTCTATAGTTTCTTTGTTTAGCTTTTGTTTGGAAGATCTATCCAGTAGTGATAGAGGAGTGTTAAAGTCCCCCAGAATTATTGTGTTGCGGTCTATTTGACTTTTGAACTTGAGAAGAGTTTGTTTCATGAATGTAGATGCTCCATTGTTTGGGGCATATATATTTATAATTGTTATGTCTTGTTGATGTGTGGTTCCCATAAGCAGCATGTAACATCCTTCTTTATCCCTTTTGATTAACTTTGGCTTAAAGTCTACTTTATTTGATATGATGATGGAAACCCCTGTTTGTTTCCACAGTCCATGTGAGTAGTATGTTTTTTCCCAACATTTCATCTTCAGTTTGTGGATGTCTTTTCCTATGACATGAGTCTCTTGAAGGCAGCGTATTGTTGGATCTTTTTTTTTTTTTTAATCCAGTCTTCCAGTCTATGTCTTTTGATTGGTGAGTTTAAGCTGTTAACATTCAGGGTTATTATTGAGACATGATTTGTATTCCCAATCATTTTTGTTTATTTTTGATAATTTAACTTGACTTCATTTCTCCTTTGATTAGTTTTTCCTTAGTGTAATACCTCCCTTTGCTGATTTTCATTGTTGTTTTTCATTTCCTCCTCATGGGATATTTTGCTGAGGATGTTCTGTAGTGCAGGCTTTCTAATTGCAAATTCTTTTAACTTTTGTTTATAATGGAAAGTTTTTATTTCATCATCAAATCTGAAGCTTAATTTTGCTGGATATAAGATTCTTGGTTGGCATCCATTTTCTTTCAGAGCTTGGTATATATTGTTCAAGGATCTTCTAGCTTTCAGGTTCTGGGGTGAGAAATCTGCAGAGATCCTAATTGGTTTCCCCCTGTATGTAATCTAATTCCTTTCGCTTGTGGCTTTTAAAATTCTCCCTTTATTCTGTATGCTAGGCATTTTCATTATAATGTGCCTTGGTGTAGATCTGTTTTGATTTTGTACATTTAGTGTCCTATAAGCCTCTTGTATTTGATTTTCCAATTCATTCTTCATGTTTGGAAAATTTTCTGATATTACTTCATTGAATAGATTGTTCATTCCTTTGGTTTGTAACTCTATGCCTTCCTTTATCTCAATAATTCTTAAATTTGGTCTTTTTATATTATCCCATAATTCTTGAATGTTCTGCTCATGGTTTCTTACCATCTTCACAGTGTGGTCAACTTTATTTTCAAGATTATATATTTTTTCTTCATTATCTGAGGTTCTGTCTTCCAAGTGATCTAATCTGTTGGTGGTGCTTTCTATTGAATTTTTAATTTGGTTTATTGTTTCCTTCATCTCAAGGATTTCTGGTTTTTTTTTTTTTCAGAACCTCTGTCTCCTTATTGAAGTAATCTTTTGCTTCCTGTATTTGCTTGTGTAGCTCTTTATTGAAATGATCTTTTGCTGTCTGTATTTGCTCTCTTATATCATCCTTTAATTCACGGAACATTTTAATTATGTATATCCTGAACTCCTTCTCTGTCATTTCTTCTGCTGTGCTGGCCATGGATTCTAATAACCTAGTGTCTTGGTTTAGGTAACTTTCTTTCTTTGCTTTTTTGTGTTGCTCATGTGTCTTCACTTCTAGTACTGTGGATCTGAGTTGTTACAGTCTTTACCCTGTAAGATTATAGTGTCCTGCAGGGTTCCAATACCTCTCCTTTAAGGGGGAGAACAATATTAACAGATCTCCATCAAACAATATACAGTCTTAAACCAAATAGCTGCTATTAAGTTTATGCTTATGGTTTTGTCACAATACACAGAAATATTGTGCTCAATTATTACCTATAATATAGATAGTAGGTTTGCAAGGGACTGTAGGTAGCTTGATATTGCAAAAGGGTCTACAATTTCTGGTGGTGGACAAAGAGAGAACCAGGGGTGAGGTGTAGGATGAGATGTTAAGGAGGAAGGAGGGGAGGATATAGAGTTATTAGACCTTAGGAAGCTTGAAGGAGGAATCTAAAGAAGTTGGCTAGTAGCAGGAGAAAAGAGAGAAAGTGATTTGGGGGAGACAAGTAAGTGAGAAGACAATGGAGAGAGTACAAAAAAACATAAAAATTAAGAAAAATTTTAAAATGTAAAAAATAGGAGATAAAAGAATATACTGCACAACTGTAATACACTATTCAGTCACCCCAGTCCTCGTTAGCCTAAGTCATGAAAAGTACTTGACTTCACAAATGTGGGGGATGTGAGGGTAGGAGAAGAGAGAGAAGGAAAAGAAAAAAGAAGAGAGAAAAAAGAAAAGAAATCTTGAAGGAAGACACAAGGATTGTTTTTGTTGGAGTTCAGTATCTTTCCTCTTTCCCATCTCATCCAATAGGTGGGTTGTCTGTTGTTTGCTGGTATCTCCACCCTCAGGATGGGGAAGGTTACTAGGGTGGGAGGGTTGGTCTTAGGGGTGAAGCTCCTGGAGGGGGGGTATAGCACTTGCCGTTCCCTATGGGAGGCTGCACCCCAAGGATCTCCTTTGAGGCCCCCTGGTGTGATGTGGGCACCTGGTCTTATCTCCTTGTGTCCTTATATCGCCTGGAGACCTCACGATTCCTGGTCTCTAATTTAGTCTTTAAACTGTACCTCACTCGCCCCCTCCCTTTCTACCTCCCGATCAGGAACCTCTGTCACTGGAGGTCTTGGCTGCGCTCCGGGGGCTGCACACCTGTGGTGGAGAACTGTTTTGTATCGGGCAGTTCAGGGCCAGGCTTTGCGAGCCACAGACTGGCTGCGTAGCCACAAGCTCTGTGCTGGGTTAGTGGCTGTGGGGGAGATGGGGGGTTGGGGACTATAGGTACCATGATATTGCTTCTAGGTCCCAGCAGGTGTCCCAAGCTGGGAGTTGCCCCAACTAAAGATGGGGACTAAGGTGTCCCAAGAGGGAGGCGGCTGCTTTCAGAGATGGGATGTCAGTCAAGTTGGGCTGGATGGTGACATTGGGCAGCATGTTCAGAGATGCAGCTCTGTGGCGAGCAGTGTCATGGCTGGTGGCTGTCTCCAGACCTAGTTCTGTGTCCCCAGGTGCAGGCTCCTGTGTGTAGGGAACTATGGCAATGGTTTCAGTGTCCCAACATAGAGGTGACCAGGGGACCCCCATGTTGGTAGATGAGGGTCCACACAGGAGTGGCGGTTGGAGGTCTGCATGCGTGCCGATGCCGGTGGTCCTGCTCGGGCACCGCGGCCAGTGATCCTGTGTAGGTGAGTGGCCTGGAGTCCTGAGCTGTCGCTGAGGCTGGAGACCTGCGCTGCGTGGCAGCCGGGATCCCTGCATGGGAGCAGCTGTTGGGGATCCTCTAATAACTTGCAGAGAAACAGTATTCCCACTTCTAGAATCCCCAGGTCACGGAGCCACACAGAATGCAGCCTCCCTCTAGCCTGCCATCTTGGATGCCTCCCTAAACCACATTTATGTAGGGCATAAATTCTAAGGATATAAGAGAACACACACTTTCAATAATTACAAATCTCAATCTCCTGGGGTTGGGGTGGGGAACACTTTCATTTGAACCGTTTGTGGGAAGGACTAATTATGCCTAGTTACTTAAGTGTTTACATTCCTGCAAGATCATTTTGGAAATCATCACTAAAATAAGTAGGTTGAATAATTTGTTTGCATACTAATACGCCTTTTAAAAGACAGCACTCTAAAAAAAAGCATGTGATCCATTTTTTAATGTAGTACAAATTCAGAAAATAGTTTCTTTTTCATGTCCAGAATAGTATTAATAGGGACAGATTTCATTTGTTATCCATGAATTTAATTATTGAATTTAGTCAATAAATAGAATACTTTGTTTTCCCCTATAGGCTACAGCAGTTTCAGTAAAATTAGACTTCACTGAGCTCTCGCGATGCTTTATAGCCAACAGTTTGTTGGGTCTTTTGTAAGCAGCCTTTATTCAAAATTGTGTGGAGCCGCTTCGGTGCCAAGACAAATATTTAAAATAGTCAAACAATGAAACTTCAGAGCCTGAAGGCAAATATATATTCATATTTCCTCCTAAATGTAACCTTAATAAACACAGCTTAAGATTTAACCAAATGCTTTCATCTCCATTGCATCTCAGTAAAGCCCCGTGGGTTCTGAATTTGTTCAAAGCCTGACAATATATGGTGAGGCAGGGTAGGGGGCTCCCATCTAAGATTAAACTTTTATTAAGTCTTCTTTTCAGCAGACAGACCTGGGAGAGATTAGAAGACATCTGCGCATGGATGAAGTCATGGGGAAGCTGCTCTTGGTGTCCAGAATTCATTTTTTATGTGACATTTCACACCTGGAGCACTCCTGACCTGATCCAGAAAGGCTTTTCATGGGACAGGCTTTAAGATTGTGCAGAGCCGAGCTGGACTGCAGACCTGCACGGAGAATGCAGGCTCCTCTGTAAGCGGCAGCAGCAGATCCCGAAAGCCCTGTGTGCCCGCATGTCTGTCCTTCCGTGTCTTCTCAGTGAAGTGCACATTCGGAATCAGAGAAACGAGAGCTGGGGATGTAGCTCAGCGGTAGAGCACTTGTCTGGCTTCCGGAGGCTGAGGCAGGAGGATCCGGAGTTCAAAGTCAGCCTCAGCAACTTAGTGAGGCCCTGAGCAACTCAGCAAGACCTGGTCTCTAAATAAAGTATATATTTAAAAAGGGCGGGGCTGGGGATGTGGCTCAGTGGTTAAGTGCCCTGGGTTCAATCCCTGGAACCAAAAAAAAAAAAAAAAAAAAAAGAATAAGCCCTGGCTTATTCCCCAGTACCACCAAGAAAGTCCCATCCCTCAGGAGAGAGATGAGCCCTGTAAGGTCGTAATGGAGACCAGCAGCCCCTTGCCACTCCTTTTCCTGAGTCCTGTTCCTTCCAAAGACTTCCATGCCCAACCCTTGCTTGTTTCTTTGTCAGTCGAGTTGTCTCTGTCTCACACCCCGATGCTGGAGCCAAATACATCACCTTCGCCGTTCGGAGGCTTTTATTTTGTTTTGTTCTTGTTGTTTGAAATGACACCCCGTCCTCCTTGAGACATTAGGGCTTTCCACGGGCACCTGTCCCATCTTCCCCTGAAGCCCCTGCTGCTACCCGTTTTGACTTTGAAACAAAGTAATGTTTGATTTTTGAAATCCAACGAGGCTCCAGCGTAGAGGGTCCTGGTCACTCGGATCAATAGGCGATCCCTTCTGTAGGAAAGTGGAGACCCGATTACACAACTTGCAACTGGATTAACTGCTTTCTGATGGTCTTTTCTTATCTTCTTGTAAATGTGTTTCTTTAAAAATCAGGGCACCTGTGTGATAAAACAGGCTTGCTCTTGTCACTAGTACAATGCACTGGTGCTGGGGGCTGAAGAATTTAAGAGGCTTTTCACTGAAGAAGCTCTGGAATTTCTCAGAGGGCTGCTGACCTGGAAGATGACTGTGCCTTGGGCATTGGGTGTCTTCCCTTCCTGTTAAGTGACAAAAAGTGTTTGTCTAGGGACCAGTGGAACCTGATCACTGATTACCCTCAGGCCAGGAAGGAACACCAGGAAGGTATTTGTCCCTTTCCTTCTCCGTTTTAAATCCCAGGGAATCCTTTTTCTGCAAATTCGTGTATAAAAGAAAACTACATATTTTTATTTAGTGAGAGTTTATGCATTTGTAATATGTCTGCAAGCAAAAGTAACTGATCGGAACCTTCTATACCAGGTTGACATTCAACCTTTATAAACTGATGTGCTTCTTCTAAAGTTAGATTTTCTCTTTCTCCCTCCCCCTCTTCCTTCCTTTCTTTTTCTATACTGGGGATTGAACTCAGGGGAGCACTCTACCACTGACCTAAATCTCTAGTCCTTTTTATTTTTTATTTTGAGACAGGATTTTACTAAGTTGCAAAGGCTGGCCTTGAATTTGTGATCCTTCTGCCTCAGCCTCCCAAGTTGCTGGGATTACAGGTGTGCACCACCACGCCTGGCTCTGAATTTTCTTTTGAACCAGGTTTTTAATAAGTCAGTAGAATGACCTCTGTGTACAGACAGATGTGCAGGAAATCATTCCAGTGTGCTGCTAGCTTACTGTCCTAGTTCTAGTTTTAGTTTATTGTTATTTAATTAATACATTTGTAAGATTGCTTTTTAAGTGTGTGGTAAGAATGAAGAAGCAGTTCTTCATCTTGAAGAGTTTAAAAGAACCTTCCAGGAACAAACCTAACTCCTAAAAGAAGAGGCTCTTGAGATTGCTTGTTTTGAGAGAAGAAGGTGCGACTGAATGATAATCAGCTGCTTATTCCTTTAAGGAAAAAGGAGCAGACTGTGTACCCCCACCTCAGACGGGTTGAAGCTTTCAAAGAAATCGTTCCTCTTACAAAATGTAGCACGTGTTTTGTTTTCATACACTTTTGCTCTTTTCCTGGGCGGGGCTGTAGGGGTGGAGGAACCCATAAACTTAAAACACAAGTCTTGCTCTTTTTGATGGTAGAACCCTCTAGGTCAGTAAAAGAACTTTCTGGAATAAGTAAAAGTGAAGCTCTTTCTTGAAGAGCCCGAGCAGCCTCGGTGCAGCTCTCTGGCCACCACTGAGGCTTCTGCTGACCACCGCTCTCTTCACTCCTCCTGGCTGTGAGACTCCGGAACCTTCTGCCGCAGCAATCCTGCCTCATTTCAAAGCAGGACCACCCCCCTGTGGCCAAGCCACCTCCACCTCTTCTGACCCCTGCTGAGTGGTCCTTCCTGGGTGAAGGTCCTTGAGGTCCTGTGAAGTCCCTGCTGTTAAGCACCCAGTGGGAAGAAAGCCGCCTTCCACCGTCAGGTCGGTTCTTCCCTCTGGGAGCCACACCGCGCAGCAGCCCCTGGGCTCCCACGAGGGCTCCTCTGAGCCAGCGCCACAGTTTGGAGCCACGGCAGTGTGTCTGGTCAGAGGCTTTATTCTTTCAGTATTGAATCCAGGCCCCAGCACATGCTCCTGAGCCCCACTACCAGCCCCTTGTCACCGTTTTAATGAATGTTCCAATCTCAGAAGACAGAAGTGACACTGTTTCAACAGGGCCAGCCCCTGGCATGAGCAAGTATTTATTTATTTATTTATGGCACCAGGGATTGAGCCCAGGGGCGCTTAACCACTGAGCCACCTCCCCAGCCCTGTTTTGTATTTTATTTAGAGACGGGGTCTTATTGAGTTGCTCAGCCCCTCGCTGTTGCTGAGGCTGGCTTTGAACTCACAATCCTCCTGCCTCAGCCTCCCAAGCTGCTGGGGTTACAGGTATGAGCCAGGCCCTCCTGAGTCTTTCCTGGCCCTCGTGGTGGAGTTTCTGCTGCCCCCTGTAGGCGTCCAGCACCAGTCCCCCCCCCCCCCCCCCCCCCCCCGTCAACATTCATTTCCTCTGAGCTCCAGTCTCCTCACCCTTGTTGGCCTCTTACCCCTCAGACCCTCTCCTGCAGCAGGAGGGCGGAAGGCCCATGAGAGCGTGCCATGTTTCACCAAGGAGGCGGCCAATGAAGTCTTGTGCCAAGGTAACCTCTCGCCCAGGCTGTAAATAAAATTCAGGTTTGGGGATGTCTTTTTGTTGGCTGCTTTTCAGTGGCACTGGGGCTGGCACTGGGGACCTGGTGCATGCAAAGGCAAGTGCCACTGAGCCACACCCTAGGCCCCCTGGGGTACCTTTGTGCATAAGAGTCTAATATTGCTTTGACCTTTTATGTGAGAAGGGATGATTTTAGCCAAAAAAAAAAAAAATTTTTTTTTCCCTATGAGTGCATTTCTACCTTGACTATTATTGTAGGTAGAAATACAGGGAACGAGGCCTCTTTTTTTGGCAGCTCCATGTGCGTGTCTTTTATCATCAGGGTCGGTCTGTAGGGAAGATCCATCTCCCTACAGTGAACGTTTCTAGGCCTCCCTCCCTTCTTGACTCTCAGATGAGCCAGAGCCTCGTTCTCCTCACAGCCTGGGCTTCCTCTCGGCCAGGTCTCTAGCTCCCCTTTCCTTGGCTGTGCTCAGCCTCTCCCCCAGGACCCCAAGGCCCAGCTCCTGACTCGGGTTGGGTTCCAGAGCTCCCTCAGCGCGCGTGTGTCTGCTTCCTCGGACCCTCTGGGTGCACCCCTAGACCCAGTGGGCTGCCTTGTTCTTGTAGGAACATGTGAGTTGGGGGGCGGGCTCGGGAGGGAAGCCCTGTCCCCTGATTGGCTTCCCACGTGGCCCTGGTGTAGGACACACCTCTCCCAGACCCTTCCAAGGGCTCGCTGCCTGCTTCAGGGCCTTGGCGGGAGCTCTGAGGAAGCCCCCTGCGCAGGGCTTGCAGGAGAGCCTGCCTGTCCAAGAGGGTGCTCCAGGTGCCGGACAGGGCGCAGACCACCGAGGGCGGTGGGTGGCTGGGTGGGTGGATGAAGCTTCTCAGGGACGCAGCACTCCGGGATGTCATGAGTCAGCCTTTATGACCTGCTGGGAACCTCGCCGCTTTGGATGTTTAAGAACGTTTTCCAAGTGTCAAAATAGCTTCAAAATAGGGCATTTAGAACAAAACCCACCTGTGAGAAGGGGAGGACAGAAGACCAGGACACTGGGACAGGCCACGACTAGACCAGGGGTTTGCCAACTTCTGTTAAAGGTGCAGATGGTAAACACCTTGTAGGCCAAGGAGCGGAATTCAGGATATTATGCGCACACTTATATAACTGCTTAAGACATAACCATTTAAAAACAGGAGACCACTCTTAGCTGGACGCCGTCTGACATCAGGCCTGATTTGGTCTCTGGTGTGCTGAGCCCTGGACCAGGCCACGGAGGAAGTATCCAGGTCCAAAGGAGACTCGGTGGAGCTTCTTGGAGCTCAGGCTGAGCCTGGCGAGCGGCAGGTCGCTCCCCGCCGAGCCTCTCTCTAAAGGTTAAGAAGGACCACTCTGGGGAGGTCACCTGGAACTGGGTCCGTCCTGTGTCTTCATGCTTCTGTTCTGGGTCTGCTCTCTGCAGGACTGGCCAACCCCATTCTGTTCTCCCTCCCTGCTTCAGGAAGTCCCCTCCAAGTGGCCTGCTCCTTGGGGATGTCCACCGGCCATGCCTGCCTGGTGTCCACTACCCGGGGAGAAGCCAGGCCTTTAACCACCTCTGCCAGGTGAGACGCGGGTGAGCCGGGAGAGCTCCTCCAGTGCTGATGGGAGGACTTTGAGTGAGGGAGGGAAGGGTCTGTGGCCGCGTCTAATACAGTAGCCGTCGACCACGTGTGGCTGTGGAGCCCTTGAATGAGGCTATGGGGGCTGAGGATCTGAATTTTTAATTTCACTTAATTTTAGTTAATTTGATGACCAGGGTCACCTGTGCCGATGGCGGCCATAATAGCCAGCACAGTTCTAGGCTATTGAAGGCCTCAGGAAGCTGTCGTGATAGGTACAAAGGCATGTGATGTTTTCTCCAAAAAGAAATCTAGTCTTTCTTGGTCTTTTCCACCTTCTCACTTTTTTTTTTAAAAGTTGCAAATGTACGTAAGAAGGAAATATTATCCCTGTTTCATAAATGGATATCATTGTCGATTGCTATAAAATAGAAGGTCACACACACACACACACACACACACACACACCTGTGTGACTAAATTCCTGCCAGGTACCATTGCCTGCCTCAGTCATGAAAGCGTAAGTCTTACTCTCCCCTGGTCAAAAATGGGGGTGACTGTGGGGTGCCATGGCACCAGCCAGCCTGTAATCCCAGCCATTTGGGAGGCTGAGGCAGGAGGATGGAGGCCAGTCTGGGTAACTTAGCGAGACCCTGTCTCAAAATAAAAAAATAGAAAGAGCTGGGGTGTAGCTCAGTGGCGCACCCCCGGGTCCCCTCCCCATACAGCAAAAGAAAAACAGAGGGGTGGTTACTAAGGCCAGGGGGGTTCGTGGCACAGCAGCCCACTAGAAGCCCTCTCCTGGACCTATTCTGGGGGATTAAGAGAGGCTGGCAAAGGCAGCATCTTTGAGCCAGGGGTCTGTGGGCCCTTCACGTCCTCTGCAAGTCCTCTGCCTGGCTCAGCTCACTGCTCCTGCCTGGGGGAGGACCGGGTCTGCTCTGTCCTACTGGAGGTCCTGCTGACCCACACTGGCCTGGGCAGAGCCTGCCTGAGGCAGAGCTGTCCCTGTCACCTTCTCCCCTCCCGTGTCTCCCTGGGGGTGGCCCCGGTAGGTGGGGGGTGGGAGGCGCCAAGCAGGTGTTCCCTGGACCTCATTTCTAGTGGTTGGGGCCTGCAAAGCCTAAACGAAGGTCCCGCCTGGCGTTCTTCTTAGTTTCTTGTTGTTGTTGTTTGTTTGTTTTGTTTTGTTTTGATACTGGGGATGGGACTAAGGGTCATTCAACCCCTGAGCCACATCCCCAATCTGTTTTTTATTTTTTATTTTGAGACACGTTTTCAATAAGTTACTTAAGGCCTCGCTAAATTGCTGAGGCTGACTTTGTACACGTGATCCTCCTGCCTCGGCCTCCCAACCCACTGGGATTACAGACATGTGCCACTGCACCCCACAGGAAGGGGGAGCCTTTGTTGCTCTCTGTTCTCTGTGCAAATGACATATTTTTCATGATATTAAATGCCATTTTAAAGTTTTAATTTCTATTTTTCATTCAAATGCGCTTCTGGGAGATATCGATTGCTGTGGTTACAGCATAAAAGGTACGTGTTTACAGAATGGTGACAAGGTATGGAACACGCGTAGGTTAGTGTGACTCCCAGCCTCTGGGGACCCAGACAATCCCTGCAATTTGGAAGGTCCTCATCTGTTAGACTAGAGTGACCTTCAGGGAACTTTGAAAAACTTCCCTTACTCTAAAGATGGATCTCCATGGTTTCTGAGGGGACTTGGAACCCCCAAATTCTAGGACTAATAATTGGGGGAAACTTAAAGAAAAAGGAGCAAGAAGCTACTGGGACAAGACACCTAGTGACTGATTATCTAGCCCTCAGGGCAGCTCGGTGAGCTAGGAACAGCACTGACCTCCATGTCTGGAGGCCCAGTCACAGAGGGGATCCACCTGTCCAAAGTCACACAGAAGCACCCTGTGGGGCCAGGACCGTGCACCTGTGCTCTTAGCCGCCACACAGTCCCCGTGGCACATAAATGTTACCCAGATGATCTTGTTTTTAAGGAAAAGCTTAGATCTTTGCTTGGGTTTCCGTCATACCCTTCCATTCACTTTGACTAAAGGCCCAAGTCACCTTCGTCTCAGTCACCTGCTCGGATTCGTCACAGCTTAAGGGCTGCAGACATCAAGGGGGAGGGAGCCATCATTGTTATGGCTTAGATATGAGGGGTCCCCCCAAAGCCCATGTGAGACAATGCAAGTGTTTTCAGAGGTGAAATGATTAGATGAGGGAAGGTGTCACCCGATCAGTGGATTAATCCACTGATGTGGATTAACTGGATGGTAACTATAGACAGGTAGGGTGTGGCTGGAGGAAGTAGGTCACGGGGTGGGGTGTGACTTTGGGGTTTATGTTTTGCCCTTTAATGGGGGCGATGGCCAGCGTCTCCTTCGGGGGTTCTTCTTCCCTCCCGGGAGCGTGTAAATGACCTGAAAACTTAAAGTTTCAAATAATTTGTGAAGAACAAAACACAAATAGTCAGAAACATGTTGACAAAGATGAAGCCCCCGACTGATCTCGTCCACATGGGAGCTGGAACCAGACAAAGGCAAGCTGGCTCTGGTGGTCTATTGAAGGGGGACATCAAAGGCAGGGATAAGGTTTCCAGGGCTGATGTCCTGCAGTCAGCAGGTTGGTTGGCATCTTGGCAGGTCACACCCATCTCAGGTGCTAGGAGGGGTCTTTGGCAGAGCTTGAGGGGGGAGTTCACCTGCATCTGGCAGTCAATCCCTGTGGGGGTGCCACGGGGGGCTCCCAGTGCCAGCCTTATCCCCTCCCTAGGCGCAACACGTCCACACACAACCCATGGACGGCTCGTGACAGCTCTTGGTGAGCGCAGCTCTCTCTGCTTCCTGGTTGCCGTGTCCTGAGCTGCGTTCCTCCCCCATGCCCTTCCACCTTGGTACCTGGTGGGGCCAGGACCGCGCACCGTGCTCTCACCTCTGTCACAGAGCAACGGAGTCACCCACCAAGGACTGAACTTCTGAAACCTTGAGCCAGAGTAAACTTTTCCCCTTCTACATTGTTCTTGTCGGGTCCTTTGGTCACAGCAACAAAAAAGCTGACCCAAACCATCACAGTGAGCAGGGATCCAGGTGAAGCAGCAGAAGCTAATGCTAGAGCTGACCTTGCAGGAAGTCCAGCGTTCAGGAACCTGGAGGGTAGAGGCACCAAGATCCGCTCTTAGGGAGGGACCTGCAGGAAAAGCGTTTGTGACCCATTGAGGTAGGGTTGGGATACATGTCCCGGGTTCCTCCTCGGCAAAATGAGTTCTGGCACCAGGATTAAACGAGATAATGTGATGAAAATATTTTAGGCTCTCTGAGAATTACACAGCTGTGGGCTGGTGCTGGGAATGGGTTAACCTGATCCCACATGCAAAGACTGGTGTGGCTGGCAACCTGGGCCAAACTGGCTGCTGGTACAGAAGTACCACCCCTGTTCCTACTCCTCTTTACTGTTCTTTGGCAGTCTGACTGCACAAGGGGGCAGTTCAACCTGTGTCTTGACTGGACTAGGAGAAGTGACACTAAGCCTGGAGAACAACATGCTGCCACCCAGATGGTGGCTTCCACCAAGTCCTCTCCCTGGCCTGCAGCACTGATTGATCCCTGGGTACAATATGGCTTCCCTCTGGAGACTTTTTTTACCTTTGCAATCTTTGTTGCCAAACTGGCTAGTTGTGGTAGGTCACTGCTGTAGATACTGGACCTTAAAGTTATTCGATATCAAGAGTATTAAAACATTTAAAAGTTCTAGCTTTTGCATACGGTTGTCCCTTTTTAAAAATGTCTTTTTAGGAACTGGGATTGTAGCTCAGTGGCAGAGCGCTTGCCTAGCATGTGGGAGGCACTGGGTTCGATTCTCAGCACCACATAAAAATGAATAAAGGTCCATCAACAACTAAAAAAAATTTAAATTTCTTTTTAGATTTAAGGAAAATTTTAGATTTATAGAAATCTAATGTAATTTTGGATTTATAGAAAATTTGCAAAGATAGTACCCGGAGTTTTCTTAATTCAGCTTTTGCCTGATGGTTATCATTTTTTATTCCTTTTTTTTCCTCTTTGTAGTACAAGAAATTAAACCCAGGGTCAGTTTACCACTGAGCTAACCGCAGCAAACCCCCCACCAACTTTTTTTTGACATAGGGTCTTGCTAAGTTGTCCAGGCTGGCCTAGAACTTGAGATCCTCCTGTTTCATCCTCCTGAGTCACTGGGATTATAAGTGTATGCCACCCCACCTACCATGAGACTTTTGTTATATAACCATGGTACCTTTGTTAAAACTAGGAAATTAATGTTAGTTCAGTGATATTAACTATATTCCAGTTACATTCCACTGATTTCCCACCAATATCATTTTTCTATTCCATGATCCTATTCTGGGTACCATATTGTATGGAAGCTCCTTTTTTATTTTATTATATTCTCATCTTTTATTAGGAAACATTTTCAACATAAAGAAATTTGAACAAAGCAAGACCCTGTCTCAAAATAAAATAAAAAGGGCTCAGTGGTAGAGCATCATGCTGGGTGCCCCAGAAAAAGAAAAAGAAAAAGAAAGAAAGAATGAGAGAAAGAAAGAAAGAAATTTGAACAAGTAGTACAATGAACATCCATATATCCTGTATCTAGATTCAAGAATTAACATTCTGCTGTTTTTTTTAAACTCGTACATATGGCTATGTCAGTACAGTTTTTCTCTACTGTGAAGATAAGTTGCAGAGTTTGTGGAATCATCATCATCTCCTCCTCCTCCTCCTCCTTCTCCTCTTCTTCCTCCTTTTTACCTTTTGGTACCAGAGATTGAACTCAGGGGCACTTAACCACTGAACCACATCCCCAGGCTTTTTAATTTTTTTATTTTAAGACAGGTCTTGCTAAGTTGCTTAGGGCCTCACTACATTGCTGAGGCTGGCCTTGAACTCACAATCCTCCTGCCTCAGCCTCCTGAGTTGCTGGAATTACAGGCATGCGCCACCACATCCAGCTGCATCTTTAAATATCTTAGAATACAGTGAAGAGTAAGAACATTCTCCTACATATTTGTGATGCCATTATCCCACTTAAAATTAATAATTCTATAATATCTAATATCTAGTTCTAAGATTTGAATTTCTACAGTTGCCTCAACAATGCTTTTATGGGATTTTCCTCCCTAAAACAGAATTTAACTAGTTAGTCTTGTGCATTGCATTTGGCTTTTATGTGTCTTTTATTTCTTTTAATCCGAAACAAATTTACCTCTGTTTAAAATTCTTTCCTCATGGACTGACTCTGAGTTCTAGCCAATTTTCTTGCAGAATATCCTGCATCTTGATCTGCCTGGCGTTTCCTCAGAGTGTCACGTGATGTCTGCTCTGTTTCCTGTATTTTCTGTCTCCTGGAAGTTTGGTCTAGAAGCTTGTGACACTCAGGCCATATATTTTTTTGGCAAGGGTCAAAGACAGTGTGTCATACAGGAGGCACACAACTGCCATCCTGCTGGGAGTACACCTATGCATGGTCACTTGGGTAGGACCCTGAAGGACATTTTGTGAAGGCTAGCTTCTTTCTCCATATCATGCACCCCGCCACACACACTTCCTGCAACACCAGGGATTGAACCCAGGGAGCCCAACATTGAGCTACATCCCCAGCCTGCCCCCAGCCTTTTTTTTTTTTTTTTAAATTTTGAGGCAGGGTCTTGCTAAGTTGCTGATCCTCCTGCCCCAGCCTCCTGAGTAGCTGGGATTACAGGTGTGCACCACTGCACTTGGAGACTACTTCCTTTCGCTCCCTAGAGTGTTTTTCGAGGTTCACTCACACTGTTGCAAGAGCCCGTCGACGGCTCATTTTTGTCTCTGAGGAGGTCATCGTTTGGGTGTGCTGTCTGTTGGTCCAGAATGATGGACTTTGGGGGTTGTTTCCACTTTGGGGCTAGAACAAGCTTGCTATGAACTTTCTGACCCAAGTCTTTTCATGGACTTTCATTTTCACTTTTCTTGGCTGAATATGGCAGAGTGGGGTTGCTGGTTCACAGGGTAAATGTGCCAAAAAAGAATTGCCAAAGAGATGGCACCACTTTACACAGCTGCCAGCAGTGTCTGAGACTCTAGTTGCTCAGGCTTCGCCACACTGTGGGCTGTGAAATGTTCCTTCTTATTTCTGTTCCCATTTCTCTTACCATGAGTGACATGGAGCACTTCGTTGTTTATCTGCTTAGGGAATGACTGAGCAGAGACTTTCAAAGACACCTCCCATTTTTTTTCGGTGTATTATTTTGCTACAAATGTTGCAACAAAGTACTGCAATTTAACAGCTTAAAGAACAGAAACTGGGCCAGGCGTGGTAGTGCATACCTGTAATCCCAGCGGCTCAGGAGGCTGAGGCAAGAGGATCTCAAATTCAAAGCCAGCCTCAGCAAAAAGCAAGTTGCTAAGCAATTCGGCGAGACCCCGTCTCTAAATAAAATACAAAATAGGGCTGGGAAGTGGCTCAGTGTCCAAGTGCCCCTGAGTTCAATCCCTGGTACTTTCCATCCCCCCCAAAAAAGAACAGAAATTGGTGGTCTCACAGTTCTGGGGGCTAGAGGTCCAAGATCAACGTGTTTTTCTCTGAAAACTGTAGGAGAGAATCCTCCCTTCACTCCTCCAGCTTCTGTGGTTGGTCAAGAATCCTTCGTGTTCCTGGGCTCAGGATTTCCCGTTCCCGCCTCTGCCTGTCACCACCTGGCCCTCCTGCTTGTGTGTCCTCATGACATCCTCCTGGGCCTGTGTTTTGGTCTAAACGTCCTTCTTGTAAGGACACCAGTCATTGGATTGGGGACCCATCCTACCCCTGTGATGTCAACACAACACCTTTTTTTTTTTTGAGGACTCAATTCAACCCATAACTGTCAGTAATAAGGAAATAAATTAGTTCATCTTTTAACTTGAGAATTATGGAGGCCTAATAAGTACATCTTATGGAATTTTAAAAGCAGGGAGGAAACACTCAGGATGGATGTCTTTCCACAATTTTAGAAGAAACCTTCCCCTGTGGCTCCAGGCAGCCCCTTAGACTGGGACCAAGTCTCCCCGTCACCGGGGGGCGTCGTCCACCTGCCTGGAGTTGTTTGGTCTGTTGAGTTCATGTTTAACTCAGTGTCCTGTTTTTCCTACAAAATGAGTGGCCTGGGACACGGTGGAAACCGTCATCAGTGGCCACAAACCAGGGCGCAGAGGGGCCAGCGGTTGGGAAATGTCCCTGGAGAGGGTCCCATTGCCGGCTCTGGCCTCAGGTGCTGGGTTTCTCTGGGCGCCGGTCACTGAGCCCTTGCTTGCATATAAATATAAATGAACTTTCTAGGACTGTTCAGAGCATTTACAAGGGGAAGACCTTATTCTTAGTCATCTAAATAATTTAGTAGAACGAGATTGGAATGGCCACTTCTGTTAAAGTTTTGAAGACAGTTTGTATATTTCTTTAATAGTCCAGATTTTCATGATATTGCCTTTAAAAATTATTTTTGTATTGGGGATTGAACCCAGGGGTGCTTAACCCAGCCCATTTTGTATTTTATTTAGAGACAGGCTCTCACTGCATTGCTTAGGGCCTCACTAAATTGCTGAGGCTGGCTTTGGACTTGCCATCCTCCTGCCTCAGCCTCCCGAGCCACTGGGATTACAGGTATGCACCACTGCGATTGGCATCAGTTGTAATTTTTAGAAAAACTCCATACAGTTGTTTTTAAAAAATATATTTTTAGTTGTAGATGGATGCAATACCTTTATTTATTTTTATGCAATGCTGAGGATTGAACCCAGTGCCTCGTGTGTGCTAGGCAAGCGCTCTACCACGGAGCTACAGCCCAGGCCCTCCATACAGCTTTCCATGATGACTGTACTAGTTCACATTCCCACCAACAGTACATGGGGTTCCCTTTCCTCCACAGCCTCACCTGCTCGTGTTATCTTTCATCTTTTTTATAATAAGCCTTCTGAAGGTTGTCAGGTGGTATCTCGTTGTCATTTTAATTTGCATATATATCCCTGATTTTAATTTGCACGTCCCTGATGATGCACGGTGTTGAGCATTTTGTATTCCTCCTTTTTGAGAAACGTTAGGTCCTTGGTTCATTTCTTAATATGGTTATTTATCTTCTTGTTATTGGGTTGTTGGAGGTCCTGAAGTTGTATGTTTGCAAGTATTTTCTCCCTCTCCACGCGGTCACAGTCATTCTGGAAAAGAGTGGAAAAGCAGCTCCTTTGAATACTCATTTTCCTTCACAGACATGAGCATGTTCCAGTGGAATGCTTTAAGTTCGTAACTGTTAAGGGAACTGGTGTGGAGGACTGGTGTGGGAAGTCCTTTCTGTCTATATGCGCCACCTCTGAGCTTGTTTTTGACTTGACAAGGTGCCCGTGTCCTAGCCAGTGCTGCTCAAGGGACCATGTGAAGGGTGGTGCTGGGCAGTGGAAGTTCAAGTTCAGATGAGATAGTGCAAGTGGAAAGGAAAAAAAAAAAAAAAGCCGTCTCTTTCCAACAGAAGAGGAGACGAGAGTCTGCAGACTGAAAACAGAAGGTGCTTTCCTAAGGGAAGTATTTATTTAAGATGCAGCAGAGGAAAGTTAGCAGGCCTTCAAAAGTAGTTGAGGAGGTGGCTTTCTGAATTGAGAAAACGTGTGCCTGTCGGGACCGTCACCCGCTCATCCTGATTTCTGCATTCAGGAGAACGCAGCTTTCCATTCTGGGATTTGTCCCCGGGGAGGGGTGGTGACAAAGCAAGGTGAGCAATGACTTCTAGAGCCTTTGCCCAGAGAATCTGCAGAGGGGCACCTGTAGAAGGCACCGGGATGCTTTGTAGAAGGTCTGGTTTCTGCTCTGTTAAGAGTACCGCTTTGCTCCTTCCTGAAGCTTCCAATATCTGTTCCCATTGGGATGGTCCTTGGCTCTGGGGTGGGACTAGCACCAGCTTCTGCCACAGAAAACCTTAGATGCTCCAGCCGCCTCTGTCACTCAGTCCAGCTGGTGGCTGTGAGGTGGGGTGAGCCCAGCCTCGGAGTGAGCGCCACCTGGACGTGTTTCCAGAGGGACCCGGGCAAGTGGTGTCCCCTCCGTCACCTCAATGTCCTCTTCTTGGGTTGGGGCGTTGGTGTTTGTCAGAGGACCTGTGACCCTGGTGAACTAAATGGGGGCTGCTGATTTGAGGCACTCTTTCTTGCCCCTCTTCCCCCTTCCAGTCCCGGGAGGCCACCTTAGTGGTCCCCAGGGCCGGGGTTCCAGGGGCCCGTTCTTCCTGTCTCTTCTTTGGTGGCATTTGTGGGCACAGGAGCACCCTCCTGGCCCGGGGTGTCCTCAGGGGGCTTTGCACAATCCCTCCTGCCTGGCCTCTGTGGGTGGCTTCCCCAGCGCAGGGCCCTGTCCCCTGACACTGGGCTCCCCAGGTGTGGGCTGTGAACCTGGCATTACTGAGACCATCTCAGGGACACACGTTTCTGTCATAATCGTTCACTCAACCGTGTGCCTGCCTCGGTTGTGGGGCCCCACATTTTCTCCGTGTGTCTGTCTTTGGTAATAGTTTTTATGCTGGGAATTTTCAGCCTACAGAAAAATGATAATATTACAATAAATTCCTCTGAGGTTTTCACACACATTCACCCACTATTGACAGTTTGTCTCATTGCCTTCTCTCTCTCTCTCTCTCTCTCTCTCTGTAATTTGTACTTACAATATTCAGATGTGTGTATAGAGAACATCTGAGGAGCTGGGGTTGTGGCTCAGTGGTAGAGCACCTGCCTAGCCTATGTGAGGCATTGGGTTCGATTCTCAGCACCACGGATAAATAAATGAATAAAATAAAGGTCCATCAACAACTAAAAAAAAATTTTTTTTAAATATCCGAATTTCTTTTAGCCATTTGGGAGTAAGTCGCAGTCAGAGGCCTCCACACCTGGCCATCTCCGCACTTACCTCCTAAGAACGAGGACATCCTTCTCCTAACCACAGAGCCGTTAATCAGAGTGTTTGGTGTTGATGCAGTGCTATTACCTGTGTGTTTGTATTTCACCCACTGTCCCAGGAGCATCTTTAAAGCAATTCCAGGATCCAATTCAGGCCTCCATAAATACCTTTGTTATGGTGTCTCTTTGGATTCCTTTGCTTTTAGAGAGGGGCCGGGTTGGGGGCCCGGGGGGGGGGTGACTATAAGCTTATTGTTTTGCAGAAATTCCCTCGAGTTGGGTTCCATATTTAGTTTTCCAACACCTTTTATGAAAAGTGGCAATAGTTTTCCATTTATGGTCATACAAGGTTCCCTTTTAAAACGAATGTTTAACTCCTAGGGCTGGGGCTACATGTAGCTCAGTGGTAGAGCGCTCGCCTCACACGTGCGAGGCACTGGGTTCAATCCTCAGCATCACGTAACATAAATGAATAAATAAAGATATTGTGTCCATCTGCAACTAAACAAAATCTAAAAATAAATAAATCCTAAAAGTGGGTCAACTGAAAAAAATAGTAAATAATAGTATGAGAATTAGAAGGATCTGGCAAAAAAAAAAAAAAAGTCCAGGTTGTGTCTGAGGGAGTGGAGTTTGAGAATCTAGTTGGATCTGGCCCTGCAGGGTCCCCATTTCTTAGTCCCAGGTGGAAGAGGTCAGGGCTGCCAGGGCCTCACTTAGGCCTCTGGTCTCTAAGCTGGTGTCACATGCCCCACAGTGTGACTGCTTCCCCAGATGGGGGTGCCCCTGCTGCTCTGCCTGCCTCCAAGCAGGTGAAGCATCTGCACCACCGTCTGCCCCTCATAAGATCCTGCTCTCCAAGTCTCACTGGGGTTTTGTTGTTGTTGTTGGTCCTGGGGATTGAACTCAGGGACACTCGACCACTGGGCCACATCCCCAGCCCGGTTTTGTATTTATTTAGAGACAGGGTCTCACTGAGTTGCTCACTTTTCCCTGAGGCTGGCTTTGAACTCATGAACCTCCTGCCTCAGCCTCCCGAGCCGCTCTCATTGGCTTTTTGGATGATTTGTTCTTTCTTTGGTGAAGTTCCTGTCTCAGGTCTCCAGCGAGTTCCCAGGTTCCAGGAGGACGGGGACCTGCTCTCATTCTCCAGAGCCTCCACAGCCCACAGGTCCCGGCCTGGACCATGGAATCATCCAGGAAACCCAGCCGGTCCTCTGCCCTCTGCCTGTCAGGCCTACGTCACGGGGGGCCTGTGCTCCCTGCACCCCAGGCCTCCTCCCGACTTCTGTCGGCATCATTTTTCTCTAACGCTGATTCAGAGCTCCAGAAACCCTGTGCCTCCTCCCCAGACAAACTTAAACCTCTCATTGCCGACAGGAGTGGCTTTCAAATTAGGGACCTAGACCGTTTTCAGGGGCAGGGGGTGTCTTCAGATGTGCATCCAGCTGACTGTGGATTCTATAAAGGTCTTTTCATGTTCTGTTTCATTTTAATGATAAACTTGAGACATTTTTAATAAAAGCGTCACGTGGGTCATCTGGATCTCTCCCTGGCGACGGGTGCCACTTTAATGTCTGCATTGCTCCTTGGCTTGGTCTGGTTCCAAGGGGACGTCTAAAGGGGTGGAGTGGTGGCTCTTCACCGTGGCGTTCTCACGTTCCGTCTTGGGCCTGTCTGTGCAGGTGCGTGTGCCTGTGTGTGTGCCTGAACTCAGCTTTGAGGACAGTGGCTCATGGCAGCTTTGAGAAGCTCTGCCCCGTGGACTACGGCCACACCCCTGAGCCCAGCTCCCAGGGACCTCCACGCTCAGGCTCAGTTATTTGCACTTCTCCAGCCTCAAGTCCTACCCCACCTCTCTCTGTGAATCGCGGGCACAGCCCTCTCTGCCCTCCCCACCAGGAGCGGGCTCCTCCCCGGACTCTGCCTATCTTCTCTGCGGGCTCCTCAGACTTGCCCAGAGGTGGACACTTCCTCCTGAGTTTCTGGGATGCCCTTGGCGATGGCATTTATCTCAGGGATGCCCTCAAATGTCCACTCGTCTGTCCACCAGCAGACCATGAGGACAGGGCGGTGCTCTCTGCCTTTGGCATTGCCAACACCCATCAGGTCCCGGGTGCACAATTGTCACATGACAGGTCTTGGCCCAGAGCCGGGGGTGGCAACGGACACCCTCTGGGCTCTGTTCCCACGCCAGCCTGGGTCCCTGCATCCTAGGGAGCAGGGAGAGTTGGAGCTAGGAGTGATTGTCTGGCTCAGAAAACACTGCTCCCTGCTCCCGACTCCCAGGTTCAAGGTTAATCTTCCTTCCTTATGGGCAACTGTTTCACAAAAACAAAGCAGACAAACAAAAACACAGCAACACAGAGTCCACACTATCCAAACTCGACGGAAGCGTGGCTCAGCGTGGTATTTTGTGGTTCTTGCCTCACCTGAACACAGTGGGCAGTGCGCGTTGCTTTTGGACAATCCCGGATACACTGGGGTTTCTTTGAAATTATTTTCCCAGCGTAGGCTACTCTTGTGCCACGTGGGATCTTAACCTTCTTCGAGATGACGGCGGTCACACTTGTCCCTCAGGTGTCCACAGCCAGTCTTCTGGATGGTCCTCCTGCCATGCTCCTCCGTAGCCAAAGGGGAGCACCCCCAGGGCCTCTTGGGGAGGACTTCCTGTGCGATGCTTGGGGTCCCCGGAGCTGCTGGGCAAATGAATTGGTTTGAACTTGAACCCTTCCTCTCTCTCCCGTGCTTGTTTGTGTATGATAAACTTTCCGAAGATGTTTGAAAAGTCAATGTTTGAATTGCGTGTCTTTATTTGATCAACCCTTTGTACTCATCAGCACCTGCGGACTGGAGAGGGGCCGCCGCTGTCTGACTGTGCGGGGGAGATTGGAGGGTGCTCCACCAAGAGGACTCCTGAGCGGCTCTGTGCATCTTGGCTGTCCCCCAGTCCTCCTCTGGCAGAAGCTGTCTTTTTAAGTGGAAATTAATTTAAGGCAAGGTGGTTGTTGGTTTTCTTTTCTTTCCTTCCAGTAGAATCTTGCATGTTCTCTCCTGAGAATCACAACGAATGGCACCGTAACCCTCAGGGATTGTGTTACCTTCAGCTCTGATACTTGGGAAGTGTAACAGTAACACGGTTTTATAAACAATAACTTTTTTTTTCATTACTAGAAAAGTAATATACACTCAAGGCAGAAAACTTGGAAGATTCAAAAATATCACAAACGTAAAAGGCCCCGCCCAGCCCCCTGCAATAGCTGCTCCAGGTCCCCTTCCCTGCACACACGTGTGGCTTTGTTTCTCTCACTCCTCCGTAGAGCACAAACCTCTCACCAGGTCAATGTTTATTCTTTTACCCTGTGTAGATGCCACGTGCAGCGGAATCCCTTGCTGAACGTCCAGTGTGGGCATTTTATTCTATTTGTCCTGTGAAATCATGCTTATGTATCTTTGCTGGCATCTCTTTTATTATTTCCTGAGGATAAATGCTGAGAACGGGAACTCTTGAATCAAAGGGAATGTGTGCCTCGAAAACAGAAAAAAAAAAGTAGATGAACTTCATTGAGGTCATTGATATGGAAAATGGAACCCTTCGGTCCTCCGGTCCCTCTCCCTGCCGCTGGTGGCTGACTCCTGAGGTGGGGTGGGCCGAGTGTCGTGTGGGAAGCAGGAGCAGAGAACAGAGACGCTGAACCACGCTGCCGGGGTCCTGCTCCCTTCTACTACTTACCAGTTATGTGACCTTGGCAGGTCACTTTAATGTCTCTGGCCTCAGTTTCCTCTGCAAAATGAGGACAATAAAAGCACTTACCTCATAAAGTCACAATAAAAAATGAAATTAATCTCTACGCAAAGAGCTCAGAATAGGCTCTGGCACATCGCAAGTGCCATCAGTCTTTACTATTATTTTATATCGACTTATTCACTCACGCCTAGAGGAGGCCCTGAGGATGTTCCTGATCAAAGAACCAAAAATGCCAGATGAGCAAAGACAGCTGAAGTTCATGGCTCCTTACTGTATCATGTGAAAAAGTGACAAGCCAAATAAATGGCCAGCTCTGGAAGATCTACTTAAATTTTTTTTTAAGTGTAGTTTTCCTAAAGCGGAATATTATATAGCCCTCAAAACAGACATTAGAATTCATTTAATGGAGAAATTTTAACGATAGGATTCATGCTAGAATGTGTTGAAAAGTAGGTTACAAAGTACACATGCTGTGTGGTTTCAACAGTGTGAGCTATGTTTATGCTTTGAAAAATGCTGAAAGTGTACAGAAATGTTCATAGTGATTATGGCAACATGGGTGAGTTTTATTCTGTACTCTTTTTTCGTCTACATTTAAAGGACTCTAATTACACGGATACCTCAGAAACAACATTAATTTTAAAAATCTGAGCTGCAAAATGACTTTCACCTCCCCAGCATGAGGCCGTGCTCAGGCGAGTAGGAACCGGCGTGGAGAGGGGACTGGACACCTCTGGGCGAGGGCGGAGGAGAGCAGGGGGGAGGGAGGCAGTTTGGCAAGTCAGAGGTTTTAAGCCTTCAAAGAAGCTGCCGACGAGTCTTTCAGGTCTTTGCCCCAACGGATGCCAACGGTGGCAGGTGTGTCTGGCAACCGGGGAGAATCTTGTAGACAGAGGCTCCGCCACAAGTCCCCGGCCACTGCTGGTGCACTCATTTCCCCACGCCCAGATGAGTGCCCTGTGTGCAGGGGACAGAGGAGAGAGCAGGGTGTGCCATGCTCCCCAGAGGCTCACCGTCCAGCATGATGGCTCACCACTGCCCTGGGCCTCTCCAGTGGCAGAGGAGGTTTGGGGAGGAACCAGGACCATCGGACGTGGCAGTCAGTTGTAGCTGAGGGACGGACAGGGGCTTCCCCCTGGGAGCGGGTGACAGCCACGCTGGGACAGGGAGGGAGTGCTGGGCAGTGTCCCGGGCGCTGCCTCCAGGCTCTGAGTGGGGTGCTGTAGCCACCAGGCTCTGGACAGAATCTGGGTACCTCCTGGGTGACCAGATGGCGGTCACCTAGTGATGAGGAGGGGAGGTGTGGCCGGGGAGGGGGTTCGCGGTGAGCAGAGAGCTCAGCTGCAGCCCTTCCATCAGGCCAAGGGGACTCATCCAGCTGTCCTTGGTGGGACCCCGGGGACAGGGCTGATGACCTGAAGCACCTGGCCGGTGGGGGCCCAGTTCACAGGAGGAGGACAGGAAGCAAACCTGTGACTCCTGCAGCTGACACCTGTCCTTTGTCACACCAGGAGGTAGGTCAGCGTGCACATAGTATTTCTAAAGAGAGCTGTGGCTGGCCGGATGCGGTGGTGTGTGCCTGTAATCCCAGAGGCCCAGGAGGCCCAGGAGGCCAAGGCAGGAGGCCAGCCTCAGCAACTTTGCGAGGCCCTGAGCGATCGATGAGCCCCTGCGTGACAGCTTCCCGGCTAAGTCCACTCCAGCTCCAGAACTGTGGCAGGTAACAGAGCCATTTTTTTCAAACCACGAAATTTGGGGTTGTTTGTTATGTTGCAGTTTTTCCCCTTTAAACAAACCTCATTTTTTTTTTTTTTTTACAATTTTGGATTCACAGCAAAATCCAGCAGAAGATACAGCGATTTCCCGTGGATCACCAACCCCCCACAAGATAACCTTCCTCCTTGTCAACACCCCCTCCAGCATGGGGGGCTTTGCTCATCTATTTGCTCTGATAGATGAACCCATTGTGGACATATCTTTGTCACCCAGAGCCCATGTCACGCTGGAGGTCACTCTTTGGCTTGTGAGTTCTATGGTTTGGACAGACGTAGGACATAGACCCACCATTGTAGAACCATCCTCTGTGCTCTGCCTATTCACCCCCCCCCCAACCACTGACCCTCCACTATCTGTGACTCTGCCTTCTCCAGGATGTCACCTTGTCGTGGGAACCACACGCCACACGTACAGCCTTTCAGATGGCTTCTCTCACGTAGCAAGACGAGCGTCAAGTTCCTCCACGTCTTTCCACAGCTTGATGGTCGTTTCTTTTTAGTGCTGGATCATATTCCGTTTTCCAGAGGCACCATAATCTCTCCATTTACTTATTGAAGGACGAATCTTGGTCGCTTCCAGCTATTGGCAGCTATGAATAAAGAGGCCACCGTCATCTGTGGACAGGTTTTTGTGGGGACATGAATTCTCCACTCATTTGGCTGGATACCGAGGAGTGCGGCTGCTGGGACGTAGTCAGATTACGTTTCATTTCATACAAAACTCCTCCCCAAAGGAGGAGTTGCTTTCCTGCCAGCAGAGAACTAGAGCTCCTGTTGCTGTCCCTGTCCCCATCCCCACCCCCACCCCACCCCCACCCCACCCCTGCTGTTTTGGATTTAGGCCCTTCTCTCTTTCTTTCTTTCTCTCTCTCTCTCTCTCTCTCTCTCTCTTTCTTTCTTTCTCTCTCTCTCTCTCTCTCTCTCTTTCTTTCTTTCTTTCTTTCTTTCTTGGATTGAACTCAGGGGCACTCGACCACTGAGCCACATCCCTGCCTCATTTTGTATGTTATTTAGAGACAGGGTCTCACTGAGTTGCTTAGGGCCTCACTGTTGCTGAGGCTGGCTTTGAACTCACGATCCTTCTGCCTCGGCCTCCAGAGCCACTGGGATTACAGCGTGCAGCACCACCGCGCCCGGCTGGATTTGGGGCCTTCTAATAGGTGCGCTGTGGTGTTTTGCTGTTTTCATTTGCATTTTCCTAATGACGTATGAGGCTGAGCATCTTTTCAGATGATCTATATATCTTCCTTGGTTGGGGTGTCTGCTTAAATTTTTGCTCATTTTAAAATGAGGCAGTTTACTTAATAGTTGGGAGTTTCTTTGTTGTTCGTTTTTGTTTTGGGGGATTTGTTTTGTTTTGTTTATTTGTAGGTTGGTTCTGGGGATTGAATCCAGGGAAGTTTACTACTGAGCATTCCCAGACCTTTTGTTTTTTTAAGACAGGGTCTCACTGAGTTGCTGAGGCTGGCCTTGAACCTGTAATCCTCCTGCTTCAGCCTCCCCATTCACTCCCGATTACAGGTGTGCACCACCCCCTCCCTGATTACTGTTTAGTTTAGGGTTAGTTATTTGTCTCTTTTGGATAACAGTCCTTTATCACATATGTGTTTTGTAAATATTTTCTCCCAATCTGTGGCTTGTCTTCTCAGACTCTTGACAGTGTCTTTCACAGAGCAGGAGTTTTTCATTTTAATGAAGCTGATTAATGATTTCTTTCCTGGAGCCTTCCTTTGCTGTTGCTACCCATCAGCAGAGAACTGAGAGCTTCTGTTGCTGCCCCCCCCCCAGCCAGCATTGGCTGCTGCTGCATTTAAAAAGTGATCACCGGACCCCAAGGTCACCTGGATTTTCTCTCATGTTATCTTCTAAGAGTTGTATAGTTTTGCATTTCCCATTTAGAGCTGCGATCCATTTTGAATTAATTCTTGTGAAGTCTGTAAGGTCTGTGTCTAGACTTTTTTTTTTTTTTTTCCTGCACATCTGGTTGTTCTGCACTCTTGGTTGAAAGGACTGTCTTTACTGTGTCGTATTGCTTTTGCTTCTTTGTCAAAGGCCATTGACGATGTGGGTCTATTTCTGGGCTCTCTATTCACTTCCTCAAACCCAATTTTCTCTTCTTTCACTCATCCCACACTGTCTTCATTACCGCAGCTTTACAGTAAGTCTTAAAGCTGGGGAGTGTCAGTCCTCTGACTTTGTTCTTCTCTTTCAATATGAAGTTGGTTAGGCTGGGTCTTTTACCATTCCAAATAAACTATAGAATCAAAAAAAAAAAATCCAAAAACTAACTTGCTGAAATTTTTATTTGGATTATGCTGAATCTAAAAGTTGGAGCTGGACTTAGTGGCACACACCTATAATTGCAGCAACTCGGGAGGCTGAAGCGGGAGGATTGCAAGTTCAAGGGTAGCCTCGGCAACTTAGCAGGACCCTGTATCAAAATGAAAAATAAAAGGGCTGGGGATGTAGCCCAGGGGTAGACCAACCCTGGGTTCAATCCCCAGTATCACAAAAATAAAAGAAAAGTTGGAAAGAACTGACATCTTGACAACATTGAGACTCCCTATTCATAAACATGGAGTAGCTCTCCATTTATTTAGGTCTTCGTTGGTATCTTTCATTAGAGTTTTTTTTCTCACAGATTTTTTGTACCTGTTTCTTATATTTGTTTCTAAGTATCTCATTCTTTTGGGTGCTAATGTAAGTGGCATTTTTTTGGGTGGAGGGGGTACCTGGGGTTGAACTCAGGGGCACTCGACTACTGAGCCACATCTTATTTTATATTTTATTTAGAGACAGGGTGTCACTGAGTTGCTTTTGCTGAGGCTGACTTTGAACTCGCGATCCTCCTGTTTCAGCTTCCCAAGCCGCTGGGATTACAGGTGTGCTCCACATCGCTGGGCTTGTTTTTATTTTATGTATTTACTTATTTATTTTTAGATACTGGGAACTGAACCCAGGGGCACTTTACCAGCTACATCCCTGACTCTTTTTTTTTGAGACAGGATCTCACTAAGTTGCTGAGGGCCTCCCTAAATTGCTGAGGCTGGCCTTGAACTTTCGATTCTCCTGTCTCAGCCTCCTGTGCTCTATTGGGATGACAGGTATGTACCACTGCACTCAACTAATGGTATTTTTTAAAAAACTTTTTTTAAACCTAGTTGTTTTTTTTTTTTTTCAACTAGCAGACTCTTATTGATTTATTTTGTGGTGCTGGGGATTGAACCCCAGGCCTTGTCCATGCTAGGCTAGCTCTACCACGAATCCACACCCCCAGGCCTGGGATGGTGTTTTTAATTTCAAATTCAACTTGCTGGTACACAGGAAAGCAACTGACTTTTGCATATTAACCTTGTATCCTGCATCCTTACTGTAATCGCTTCTCTGTGTGCTGGTTTATATAGTCAACTCCTTTGGATTTTCTACAATCAGAGCAATGGGTATATTTTTTTAAATTACACTTTCCTTTCCTCCTAAGATCTCATCTACCTAGTGGGATATTTTGTTGGGGTGCGAGGAGGGTCTGAGAGAAAGAACAATCACCCCATGAACGAGGCACAATAATTGCAAAACATCTTAATTCGAGATACCTTCAAGTGAGCCTAGGGTCACGGCTCAGTGGTAAAGCGCTTGCCTGGCACATACGAGGCACTGGATTCGATTCTCAGCACCGTATATAAATAAATAAAATAAAGGCCCATCAACAAATAAAAAATAAATGTATAAACAAAAAGATACCTTCCAGAGTCTTGTGGGAAAATTCTCATCTTTTTTTGGGGGGGGGGGTTACCGTGGATTGAACTCAGGTTCAAGTGCTGCTTAATCAACTCCTTAATGTATGACATGCAGCTAGGTTG